>NC_044015.1:41322249-42522249 GCF_900496995.4 Aquila chrysaetos chrysaetos | reverse complement strand
ACGGGTTTTGTAAATGACAGATGAAATTGGGATGTTGGCTCCCGCCACAGCCACCGTGTCAGCCCATCCGCACCGTTACAGATTTTCCTTCACTTCTGCATTTGCTCACTTATTCATCTTGTGCTGGGGTGGGGGAATGAACAAAATAAATGGTAGTAATCAGTATAGTACAATTTTTTCTACGTGTAGCAAAGAATTAAATCTGGCTTGCCGAAAGATTTTGATTTTTTTTTTCTTTTGACAAAGATTTTGCCTGTTTGCTGTTGGTGTTGGGCAGCAGCCCATGCTCCCTGTGCCCTGTCTTTAAATTATAGAGAAGTAGTCATTAAGAACAATACATGCCAGTTAATGTGTGTTAAGCTTCAAGGCTGCGTTCTCCGCGGCGGGTTTCAGTGGTGCCCCGTTGAAGTGCGGGAGGGTTCAGCCACGTTCCGTGCTCAGACCCAGCCGCGTGGAGCAGCTCCTTAGGTGGGCTTATGTCACCTGCGCACGTGGCTGGGCATGACTCTGCACATCACTCTGTACGTACCATGCTATAGCAGTTACAATGAAGATATATTTATGAATGAGACATGCAGTTCTTCTGGCAGTTTGCCTGACTCCCTCAATATAAAATATAAGTTTTAAAAGCTAGCGTATTTGCCAAGTGTTAATTATTAAAAATAAAATCTGACTGTCTTCGGATTGTTGACTAAGCCGCTAATTACTGATTTAGCTGCTCTTGAAATAATGTCCTTTAAATAAATGGTGGTTTGGATGTGTTCAATAAATCATTGTCCTTTACTGAAAGGTATTATTAATCTCCCATCACCATTTAAATATCAGAATTAGGAGTGAGCCGTTCTTGGTATTAAAGATACTGTTCACCTAGTTAAATCTTAAAGCAGGATTTTCTGTTGTGAATGCCTAATGTATATATTTATCAATATTTCTGTAGTACATGGCATTGAAGAACAAAAGCCTGTTGCTGCATATCGTCCAATGTATCCTCCACAAATTCATGACTCGGTATCTTTTTGGAATTCAGTTGTTAGAAATTTGAGAGGAATAGAAAATGTAGACAGAAAATCAGCCCTTGAGAGCATCATACTTTGAGAATCTATGAAAGGAAAAAGAGAAGTTTGACAGGAGGAGTCAAATTTATTAGACAGATATTAAAAGAAATTAAGACATCCTCTTTGACACAGAAAGGTGTCTGAAGTGTGAAACAGATGATCAGATGCAAGGACTACATCTGCCAAGCATTGGTGATGGTGTTAAGATACTGTCCATCTGAAAGTGAAAATGCAACATGGTGGTGAACCTGGGTAGCTACAAGCTTAAATTTCCAATCCAGGCTTGCACTGAATCCTCTTAAATTGTATTCAATGTTTAGATTTGTCTTTATAATATAGAGTATTCTGCCCTTTTAATTTATAACTTCTTTTTGCCTAAGGTATATGGGCTTTTTCTGTTCTTGCTATACTGTTTATACTATCCCTGACTATGCAAGATAGGGTAACCTACTCAACTATCTGTATTTTACCTATGTGAAAGACATACAGCTGCTAATATAGACTAGTCTTAGGAATTTAGAAATGGTATTATATTGCCAAAAACAGGGAATGATCCAGCAATGTGATAGTTAAAATATTGCGCTGTATCTAGGGGAATTGCTTTATTGTTTCTGCATAGCTTGTAACTAATTTTAGTGGAGTTACTGATGTGCTGCATTTGAGGATTTGGCCCTATATAAGTTTGATTATGGCACTAAGATTATGATAATTAAAATACAATGGCTTATTCCTTTAATCTAGAAGATTAAAAAGATTTTTAAAACAATAACTTTCTTGATAGACCATACTGTTTCATGCAACGTAACTTTTTAATATGTTTCTATGCTGTATATTTTTAAACCTCAGATTCTTGAAGAAGTTAAATTCTGATGTTGATCTTATGTCAATATACTTAATGATACGTCTTAGACTTCAGACACATTGTAAGACATGGGCTGAATGGAACTGTGTTGTCTCAGAGCCGGTTTTTACTCTACGTCTTGACCATAGTTGTATGTTGTTCTTACTTGCACGTGCTCTGATAAAAGCAAATTTAGAAGCACTCAATATTTAGATACTTCCCAAAGGTCCACTGAATTTCTCACATAAGACTAAAATACAATGTATGTGCTTTGAAGTATTATACTTAACATCAGAAAAAGAAATCCTGGACTGGGAAATTTGCAATGATCAAGCAGCTCACTCAAATGTGACCTAAAATTTGCCTCATGGAGTCTCAGAAAATTCTGTCCTTTTAATCCAGTTCCCTTTCTCTGCAATTACTTTTAAACATGGTTAGTGCAAAGATTTTCTATTGCAGTCACTTAAACCACCATCATTAATGGAGAAAGCTCAGCCAGGATTCTTTTTTCATTATGCATTCCTTTAAAAAAAAAATAATAAATTGCTTTTTCTTCCCAAGTCAAAGTGTGTCAGTTACAAATTCATGGTATCTTTCCAGGTTGAAAGGCTTGTTCTTCCTGACAGGTGTCAGGTTCACTGGTGATGCAAATTAATATTAAAGGACCATAAATGAATGACAGAGGAAATCTTGAAAACCTTCTCAGCCTAAGACACTCAGCTGTGGACTTTTAATGCCTATAAAATATGAATTGCAGCTAGGCAAATTATTGAAGGATTCAGAGCATTGATATGTGAAGAGAACAAGAAGATGCAGCTGACAGGCTCATAGAAGATGAACCAAAGCATTTTAGATGCCACCTGGACATGTAAATAGCTTCCATACAAGAGTGGTACTGGTGGTACTTGGGTAGTTTAGTGCAAGAAATAAAATTTCAGTTGTTATTACTCAGTTATTACTTATTACACTTCACAGCTAAATTATTTTACGAACACATACCTTTAAATGCTACTGTTTGAAAATACAGCTTTTCATCATAAAAAACATGGATGTGTATTTAGGACTGCAATTAAACAGAGAAAACTGTGCTAATTACCCAGGGCAATCTAGCATTTTGAGAATGTTTCTGTTGCCCAAATAATTTTTAGCATTATTTTTTATATTTAACATTGCATTTTCGCTTTAGCTGAATGGTTTCCTTTACTGTGCTGAGATGAGACAGTGTCACAGGCTTCAAATTCCCTCTTGACCTGCGTGAGGAGTCTCTGCTAGTTAGTCTCAGAGGAGAGTGCTCCCGCAGGAGCAGTCTTTTGCTGTGAAGGCAATGTTTCCTTCATGTGAAATGGTTCCCTCATGTAAGACGTCTGATGCATTATTGCTTCAAGAGTGTAATAAATACACAGGTTGAATCAGTCTGCGTATACATGCAGGTTATAAATGTGACAGTAAGTGACTCTCCATGATGACTGTAAGACAGGACAGAAGGAAGTACTCATTGCTGGTGGTTATTGTACACATTGAATTGCTGAGCTCTTATTTGTATTTTCTGAAATGTCTTTCCAAGGTGTGGTGAAGGCAGGAGCCATTCCCTGTGTATGTGTGTACGTGTGTACCTGAAATGTGAAAGCAGATTCGTAGGGCTCCCGGGTTTCTGCATGGGACATCATGCAGAGGAATGCAGGAGCGGATTCAGAGGGGTGTTGCACAATGTCTGATGCCGTTGGGATGCTGGTTGCTGCCCAGACGTGCTGGGCTCATTGGACGTGCACAGCTCACTCTGTCAAAGCATATGTTTCTTCAGGACTGCCAGGCGTCTGGTCTTCTGCCTGACATCGGAAACTGTCAGACATCCACATAGTCAAATTCTGGGTTTGTTTTATTTATCCAAGGCAGATTTTTCCAAGTCCGAAAGGGAAGTTTTTCCATGGAAATCCATATTTATGATGGTTTTAAGACATGCTCAAATATCGCATCTTCAACAATTTCTTTTTTTATATGTTCGTAACAAGGACTCATGCTGTACAGATAGCTCTTGTTCCTGGCCACAGGGTGTTTTAAGAAGATTATGAGCCAGGAGTATTGATGATGTTATTCATGTAATGTTCATAACTGCTGAGCTTTTGGTTCAGTTTAGTAACAATGGTTAACATAACCTGTTAGATCTTTTATGGATCTAAATGCTGACAACTAAAGCATCTTAAAAAATGACATGTATCTTGCTACATTTCCCTCTATGCCATCTCAGAAAAAACAAGTGCAAGTCACAAGTGTGACATGGTCAGCAGCCTGTGTCATTTTTCATGAGAAAGGAAGGGTTCATCATCTAGTCTCACCAGACCTTATTTCACAAATAGATTCAGAAGATCCTCTTAAACTCAGATAATATTTCCTGTACAACCGTGTCATCTCATAAACAGTGTTTGCCTGCACTGCCTCCAGGCTGTCTCACTTGTGTCCGTTCATATTGCCCTGTGCACTTTCCCCAGGGCTGAAGAAAACCAGTGTAACCCAGAGGATTCCAAAAAGTTTTTATGGCACTGCCTTTTTTTCTGTTACAATCCTCAATGTCCAGCAAAGGGAAGTGAATGTTGATTCAGGGAGTGCCAACTGCCACTGGCACAGCTTTTCTTCAGCCCTGCAATGAAAGGGAGCTTCTCTACTACATGTTTCTTCCCTCCTCTGTCTGCCAAAGAGCAAGGACTGAACCCAGCCCTACCTCTGCGTGGTGCACAGCTTCAGGAGACCCGCTGGTGGTCCTGGTCCACCTTCCAGAAATAAATCTGAGAACCGGTAATGTGATGTCTTTGTGAAATACTCCTTCATGGGAAGGTGCAAAATTGCTCCTTGACCTGGCGAGGAGGGTATCAGAGGAATTACTGACTAGGGTGATTAAAACAGACATTTTCAAATTAGAAATTGAACAGACTTTTGGAATGGCAAAGGTAATTATCCATGGAAACAGAGCTCCAGAGAAGAATGTTCTCCATCTCTGATTGCCTGCTGTTCAAGCGTAGGTGCTTTTCTGAGCGGTGTGGCAGGGGTTGCCTGAATTCATGCAGAGAGGACTGGGCTAATCCAGTGTCCTGGTTATGAGATGCTCCCTGGAACTGCTTTGATGGTAGTAGTTTAAGTTACAGACTACTCCAGTGCTGGTAGCATACATACGTTCATAACAGGGTCACAGCGGTCCTTGTATCCTCACCCGTAATTTTGCTCGACGCTGAGCCCAAGTGTGGCCGCAGGCCTGGGATCTCCATCCTGGATAACGCTGGAAGGACAGAGGGATGCCACACTAGTCCACTTTGAACTCTTTCATCATCACCTGCAAGGTATCTCAGCTCTTTTGTGAGCTTTTTGGTGTGTTTACACCTCTACAGGTTCACAGCCCTTCTTTCATGTACATAAATTCAAGTATTTCCCATCACTTGCTTGCTGTTCACCAGACTGATTATTTGCATTA
Organism: Aquila chrysaetos chrysaetos; assembly: GCF_900496995.4. NCBI lineage: Eukaryota > Metazoa > Chordata > Aves > Accipitriformes > Accipitridae > Aquila > Aquila chrysaetos. The sequence goes on along the minus strand of NC_044015.1, from coordinate 42,516,893 downwards.
TACCAATAACGTCATAAGTTAAGGGTCTGTGTGCTGCAACAAAGCATGGAAACAGTGTGGGGAGCAAAAGTAAAGACTTGCATTTAATAATTTGCTATAGTTCACTCCTGGTATTAGAGTTAATTGTTCTTTGACTCTTTAATGCAGAGATGCTTTAAAAAGATGGCTCTATATCTCTTACAAAGATGGCTGTCCAAAACCCATTCACAGAGACAGTTGTTATAGTCTTTACATTGATTTGTCCTTTTTTTGTGAGGCACTAGCTGTTTTATGGTCCCATTCACCTTTTTTTTTTTTCTGTGAATTTTTAATTATTACCTCAGTGTCACTGGGAAAAGCTGTAATTGTCTGAGTATTGGTTATAAAGATTTACTTTTTCTGGAGTCCTGTGGTACTTTACTGCTATAAAATGCAGTATTGTAGAATAGCACAGGGAAATTTAGGTTGAGTAATTTTTTAGAATCAATAAATGCATACATGACTGCAGCTGCAGATATGTTTAAAGGCTTACGTACCACATCCATCATTTATACTGAAACTCAGTCAGATATAGAGCTTTGTTATCTCAGCTCTCATTGTGGGGACAGGACTGCTCTTGCTTACAGAAAATAAATTTATTGACATCTTAGTCTGTATTGATTAAAGCACAGCTCTTCTTTTGGCATGCATTTTCCTGTATTTTAACAGGAAAATACTATGGATAGTAACTTGAAACAGTGGAGAGATTTATTTAAGTGACAGCCCTGGGCACCTTGCAAATTCATAGGTCCGTAGTGAGCATACTTGCAGGTTTTCATTTAACTCACACTATATAGGTGAGACCAATAAATAATAAGTAACAGGAAGGGTCCCTGTCTGCTGACAGGTTCTGTAACTTGTCCATGGCTATTCCCATACTCTTCCCATACAACAGCCCCCTGTTACGGTGCAGCCCTGTGGCTACTGTGAAACAGAGTACTAGTTTGGTGCATAAATTTCTGTTTCTGTTCTCCAAAAGTAATCAATTTTCAAGAAGTCAGTTTTTACACAGTATTACCTATGAGTGTTCTGTTTAGTTTTTCCTTACCTGTTTTTAGTGGCATAACTCTTGAATTGCTTCTGGTCATTAACCCCTTTTCATTGTTGGTTATCTTTTATATGTAATACAATGAATTAGTTGTAACGGGGAAAAAGATCTTTTGAATACAGTTTCTGTATGTGTTTCTCAAACATATCTGTTTAGTGAGACAAAGTAAAATAAAGTAAAATGTAATATAAAATCAAATCAAATCTCCCTGAGGGGAGTGCTTTGTTTCCTGGGAAGCTCAACATGAATATGTACACAACTAATCCCAAATGTTAAGAAATAAACAAAAGTAAAAATTATTACTATTCACCATACCCCTCATTCTGCTTTAACAGAATGATACCGGCTGGACCACATTTTGTTTTGGGAATAGTAAAGACCATGGTGGTGAAGTGAGGGGTGCTGCTGTGTGGGCTATGTTCTCATTCTTCTGCTTGGGTAGGTCAGGGTGAAGTTCTTGTTACATACAGAATACTTCTAGGTATTTGGAAGCACGGTGGTAATGTATATTTGATGCCCACAGGGCGAGCAGTTGTTTGGCTCAGGAAGGCTTCCAAAAGACATCTTAGGTCTGCCTGTTTATCACACCTTCTGGTACAAAAATGAATTATTTTCTCATCTTTATATGTTAATCACACCCAATTTAAAAAGCTTGAGATCTGGATTGTGAGAGGTGAGAGATCAGGATATTGTATTAGCCACGTTTCTTCAGCAACAAATTGGTATTCCCAGACAGGCCAGTGAACATACCACTGGGACGTTTGTATGGCTCCTGCCCAGGCTTTGGATAAATATTTGGTCTCTACGGCCTTCTTTTGGGGTCCTTTTCTGAGCACTGCATTTATGTTAAACTTTGAGAAGATGAGAGCCTAACGTTCATTCCCTTTCTGCAGTGGACAGACCCTTCAAAATGACACTGAAATTCTTACTGAAGTGATGGCCTCATATTTCATTACATATGCAAATCAGGTAATTACTTGGTGGTATGCAGTTGCATGCACATTTTTGCATGGGTAATTCTGAAAATTGTGCCTCAGGTGTTAAATGTTAATCTTTTTCCACACATGCCACTCATTTATTTTAATGCATTTTTTTCACATACAAAACTATGTATGCCTTCACACGAGCAAAAAATTACATCCCTTGAAAATTCAACACTGTGTTAGATTGCCATTTCCTATAGGAGGGAAGAATAGTTATTTTTATTTTTATTTTTTGATTCATAGTTTGTTTTATAATAGGAATAAGCTCTTAGTAGAATATTTGCAATAAAAAAGCTTTGAGATTGATTAAATGCCTTAGGTTCCTCTTGGCCATTAACCAAACTTGGCAGCCATTTATTGCTTTGAACAGTGCAAGGCAGTAGAGATAATCCTTTAAATGTAATAAGTCCCTTCAATATAATGAAGTGTAAATACTAGCGTGGTGATTTAAAAGTTATGTCTTTTAGTAATGACATAGTAATAACATATTACTAGTAACTGATATTCCTAGTTTTTAAATTTCTGACAATCATAAATTGTTTACCATTTATGTGCAAACAATTTTTCTCAAAAAAGATCTACCCTTTTACCTCTAGTTAGTTAACAAAAAAAAAAGAAAGAAATTATTGGATAAAAGGAAAGAGGAAAAAACCAAATCTGCTAGTAGGGGGCCTCCCTCCCCACAGCCCCAGGACAGCGCTTTTATTCAGATCACTGCAAATCTTCTTATGACATTGTTTCCCTCACCAATTTCAGAGAACAGCCCTTTATTTTAAATACTGCAGATTCTCTGGGATTAGTCATGATTTTCTTTCTGAGTGCAGAGGTGCAGCTCAGCAGCTGACTGGATTCTGGCCCTTTGGTAATGGCCAAGACCTATAGTCCCACAGTCAAAAGGTGCCAAGAAACACCATGCAGTGAGCGTGGAGTAATGAACAGAGCACCGTGATTCATGTGGATGAGTGATATTTTGTGTTGTGTTGTATTGCATTACAGCAAAATGCTACAAAATATTCTTAAGTATGTGTGAGGCTGCATAACAAACAAATTTAAATGCAAATATCCCCAGAAGCTGTTCCCATTGCAGTGTGACAGTGGACCACTTTCTGGGCTCCCCAGATACCTGCGCAGCATCTTACCTTCCTGTTGCAAACTGCCCCAAACTGTCCAGTTTCTTATTAATTGTAGACAAAAAAGGCCTTTCTGGAACATTCACCAGAATTTATTTTTTACTAGAGCTTTGGGTTTTTCTAGTCCACTTGCTTACCCTAAATATTTTTCCTTTCTAGTCTCTGCCTGTTTACTGATAGACCTAATTAGTCAGATTTCAATCAGTGCTGAGCTCTCGGCCCCAGGTTTAATGATGGCTTTCTTTGAAGCCTGCGTTGTTACGTCTGAGACTCAGGCAACTGGTCTCTGTTGCCTGCTTGAAAGAGCTATACAAATTGCTTTACAGAAGTGTTTGTTCTCTGTTGTGTTTTATTTGACATCTGAAGGATCCCGCTTCTTGTCCAAGGCATTGGTATGGGGGCTGGAGTCTTGGCGTTGGAGGTCAGACCCTCCGATGGAGTTCAGAGTAAAGGGTAGTTCACGTTGGTACCGGACAGAGGTTGTCCGTGACAGCAATTTAATCTGCTTCCGAATGCCTGAAGCGCACTGCACTTCCCAGCGTGACCCCCTGCGTCACAAGAGCTTGGTGGTGAGGTCTGAGCGAGGCAGGCATGGCCGGTGATGGAGATGCCAGTCCCAACGTGGCACCTCAGGCCACGTGGACTTCAGTAGCAGCCAGGACTCAGGTTTTGAGTAGAAGACTTTCCTAGTTTCGATGTGTGCTCGTGGAAGTCAGGTTTGGAAGCCCCAGTGATGTCCACAAATGCTCCACAAGAACTTCTTAAAACTTTACTCCTGGAGTTCTGCTGATTTTTTATTATTATTGTTTTTGGTCTACTTATCTTGATCTGTATGTCTATTGATAAGTATGTTTTTCATTCTGCTCAAACAGGGCCTAAAAGTACAAAATTTTGCCCACTTCCCAAGCATCCTTCTGTGTATGGACACAGGAGACCTCTGAGGACAAAGCACCTTGCCATTCACGTTGTTACAGAAGTGTACGTTTCCTTTTCCTGATTATGGGAGTTGCTGCTCCCATGAAACCCCTGGAGCCTGCAGGAGGGCTGCCATGCTGTGTTTCACCACTCACCCCTGAGAGTGCAAGCTAAAAAAACAGCCAAAAGTGACAAGAAGGAGGATGCAAGGATCCATTTTATGTAAATTCAGTCCCAAAGATCATGGCTAATTGCTAGCAGTGGTCAGCAATGCCAGCAGAGTATAACGGCCAAGGAGACTTTGCTGCTGCTGCTTGGCGGAGGCAGCTCTGGCTGGCTGTCACTTCTCAATGCTGGATTATGTCTTGTTCCATAGCTGGGCTGATCACAGACTGAAGTGACTTGCAGGAACCCAAATTTGGCGTGCTCAGCAGCCGAGAGCAGGCTCAAGGGAGATCTCTGCCCAGAGTGGCAAGCCTGCAAGCCGTTCCTTTGGTGTCACATACCTCGTTTATTCTTAGAAGGCACTATAACTTGAAATATTCAGGCTGAGGAATGAAACTAAAAAAGGAAAAAATACCCTCCTCTGGTTCCATATTGTGTAAATATTGCAAAACAGGGTGAGCAAGCAGCGGGGTGTGTGTGATGGCCCTGGCTCTGCAGGAGGTGGGCACTGCCGGTTGACCAGGCTGGCAGGGATTTTTTTGGGGGACGTGGTGGTCCCCGTTTGCAGCTCCGCACCCCTCACTGGAGGCTGGAGCAGAGCTCCAGCCCCTGGGACCAGCCATGCACAACTTGTCTTGGGCTCTCGGGTAAGGTCACTCGTTTTAGGCACAGTGTAAAATCATTAATATAATGGTTAGACAGATAATATGGACAGCGCAAGGGATTAACTCTCCATTAACTGCGTCTGCCCTTGCGTCAAACAGGGGACTCCCTAACAACCTCCGCTTTTGCTGTGAGATCCTGCAGCAGCACGAAAAGGGCTGCATCTCCCAGCTTGTTTTCCATTGACTTGTGAGTTTATTTTGCCATCCTGATGCCCTCCGAGCTGTAAATTACGCATACCTTGGCTAGCGCCGCTTTCCAGCGCCGAGGGTGCGTGCAGCGCTGCTGCGGTGCCCCCGGTGAGCACCGTCTGCCTCCCCCGGCGAGACGCCATCACCATCTGTCCAAAATACACGCCTCGCCCTCGCCCCTCCCCGCATGTCATTTGCGGTGCTTTGTCTCACGGCTCAATCTATTTTTTCATATTATGTTTAATTTTGGCTTGACTTTTAGGGACCATAACAATCTTGATTATTTATGGTAGCCGGCTGAACATGTGAGATGTGCAGCAGTTTCAGTGCAGATACATTCCTGCTCTAACAGACAATTTTGCACATTTAACATAAAACTTTCTCCAAATATTTATAACGTTACCAATGAAATGCAAGTCTGAGCAATAATAATTAGGCTGGAAAAAATCATAGCCCTGTGGCATAGATAAACTTACCTGTATTGAACTAAACTTGAAAAGCAAGATATATCAAAGTGATACTTTATTTCTTTGCAGTTATATATTGACAATGGTTGAAATACTGGATAAAATTTTGCATGTTGCAGTTTAGTTTTGCATATAGCAATCTGGGTTCCTCCCTGAAGCTTCTTGTATAAGCTGAGTGATTTCATTTGAGACAAATACAAGAAGAACATGGACCTGTTCAAGCGAGTCCAGAGGAGGGCCACGAAGACGATCAGAGGGCTGGAGCACCTCTCATGTGAAGACAGGCTGAGAGAGTTGGGGTTGTTCAGCCTGGAGAAGAGAAGGCTCTGGGGAGACCTTAGAGCAGCCTGCCAGTACCTAAAGGGGTCCTACAAGAAGGCAGGAGAGGGACTTTTTACAAGGGCATGTAGTGACAGGACAAGGGGTAATGGCTTTAAACTGAAAGAGGGTAGACTTAGATTAGATATTAGGAAGAAGTTCTTCCCTGTGAGGGTGGTGAGGCACTGGAACAGGTTGCCCAGAGAGGTTGTGGATGCCCCGTCCCTGGAAGTGTTCAAGGCCAGGTTGGACGGGGCTTTGAGCAACCTGGTCTAGTGGAAGGTGTCCGTGCCCATGGCAGGAGGGTTGGAATGAGATTATCTTTAAGGTCCCTTCCAACCCAAACCGTTCTACGATTCCATGAAATATTACCTTGAGTAGGAACAGTAACAAGGTTTCTGTTTTCTGAAGATGTTGCGTTCAGGCTTCCTGTATTGTATGTCATTATGGCACCACTGCAAGATTTCAGACAGCACAAGCCTCTTACAAGGATCCATCAACTTTTGAAGATGGTACATATTGCCTCTTCTTTCCCCAAACTAGAGGCGGGTTGTCTGCACAGACGTCTGCTGTGGTCCAGGGGTTGGAGGGGCTCGGCTGCTGCACCAGCATCCCTTTCTCTCTCTGAATAGATGCAGGGTGTGTGGTGTGGATTTGCAGTTGGTTTAGCAAGAGGAACGATGGGTGGGACGGTGCAGACTGAGTTTTTTTCCAGCAGCAGTGTCTTCGTGATGGCTGGTGTTGGACTTGGCATGGCTGGGCAGTCCCCAGTCAGCTCTGGGCAAGCAGCTGCCTCTGCTCTTGGGAAGGCTTTCCCTTGCCCATGGCTTTCTTCTCCAAGGTTTAACATGGGAATAACCTGTCCTTTTTAGATAAGTTTTCATAATTCATTTTTTACTCATTATTTCATTGTCAAATACGTTGTTCCCTTCAAAACTTAGTGGTGGCCACTGGCCGGAAGCATGTGTATTATTTTGAAACTTCAGAGATAGAAAATGTCTTGGTTGCAGGTCCAGAAAATACATGGGAAACCTTAGAAGTTATTTGTTTGGCAAATTAAAGTCATCATCCGGAATGGACAATATTTACAGTATCACTCTAGTTTTATTTCACAGCTTCAGTGTAAATCCTTACTTCCACATAAATTTATTATTTACCTTTGTCGCTGGAGACCTTGTCTCACGTTATTTATCATATATATTGTGTATGATTATATTTCAACTTCAAATTATTACTGGCAGATATGACTATTTCTTGGCACCTCTCTTTATTACACTTTGTACTCGGCAATTCATTTTTCCTGATCAAGTCAGTGTGTCAGACATGCAGGTTTCATGATTTATTACTATGCTTCAATACTTCTTGTCTTGAGTATCCAGCTGTTATCCAGCTGTTATTTTAGCACGTGTCTTACTTTTAGAAGGTTTTAACTGTACTGTAAAAGCTCTAATGTAATTCAACTCCATAATCAAATGTGATTATATTATATACTGGTAGTCTTTTTGCTCCTCTTTTTTGTTTTGAATATGTATATAACCTATAGCAAACGGCAAATATTTCTTGCTCTACTTAGTTGGGAACATCAAAGAAAACTCTAATTTTAGTTCAGGTAGTTTGGAGGTCTAAACAGACAGTACTTAAATATATAGTAAACAGTGAGGAATAGCATTATGCCCGTCATCGGGGAAATTATGTTCATACATAGCACTAGTGCTGGTAGAGGTTTAATAGCAATTGTTTAAAGACATATTTATTGTTATAAGCATTATCAGATACGTTTATTTAAGTACATCTACCTAATTTGGAGTATAATTTTAAAATTTGACTATATCTTTAGTTGGTCACCCTGATTCAACCTGTGATACATTCAAGGAAATTCTTCTATATGAGGAAGGGTATTTTTCCCCTCTCAAAACATTTAATAACTCTGATTACATCATTTCATACACAGTTAAATGCTGCCTAATTTGTGCCTTCACTGAAAACACTGCATCAAAATAATTGCAGATGTCATTTTTTTCTGCCATATTTGATCAAAAAGGTAATTTAGTTTTATCTAGGGGCTTTCTGTTAGTCCCCATGATATTGTTTTGTGGTGTATTTTTTTTTTTTTTTTGCAGGACAGTGGGCTTACTTTACACAATAAAAGAAAACAACCTGTTTTGCAGTGAGGATGCTTGAACAGCAGAACAAGCATCCTAGGTTGCAGTAACCATTTAATGATGTTGGTATTTGGGTTACATGACTGCACGTAGCAAGAAAGGATTTATGTAGAGTTATCTGTTCATCTTCATAACTTTTTCTGTTCATAACAGTAATGCTAATTATTTTCAACCATGCAGTCTTTAAAAAAACAAAGTGAGTTTTTTCAGATAGTTTCAGGTCTTGCTGTGAGCCAATAGGTCTGCACTGGTGTGTCCGGCCAAGCAGGTGCCGGTCTAGCCACAGTTTTTCATTTTTGTGTAGTCCCATGCTGGTCACTGAGTTGGTGGGGACCGATGTGAGCTGAGCCGCAGCCTGCAGCTGGACGCTCGGCCCTTCTTAATGACATTTGTCCTTGAAGCAGGTACAATGGCCTCACATTTTGGAAAATGGGCTTAAATGCAAATTTATTACATTTTCTATTAGGCAGTAAATGGTGATTGTGTCCCTTTTCACATGTCATGCAGAATACTCTGTATTTAACAAAGAAGTCTTCTACAGACTGTTGTGTAAAATTCCCATAATTCTTTTAAAGTATTTTCTTTAGAATAGTTACTATTGACAGATTTTATTTCTACAGCTAGTGTGAAAAAAAATTCCCCCCGTGCGCAATGGTGGGGCTGGTGTGGAGGCCAAGCGGGGTGAGCTCTGCCGACGCTGCAGCCGGGAGCCGTGACTTAGCGCTGGGTCAGCCAGCAAAGCTGGGCACCGCTGCGGCAGATTTTGGGGGGAAACAACTTTGGCCAAGTTGCATCTGTTGAGACTGTCCTGAGGACCTGATCCATGGAGTCTGTTCTCAGAAGAGTCAGAGCTCCCTCTGCTTGCAGGCAATTTATGTATCGCGTTAGTTACATTTACATTAGTATGTAAAGGCATTCGACATGAGTTATGTTTAGATTTGTATCTATTTTAAAGATGGTTACTCTGAATAATAGTGAAAGCAGTGAGAAACCAGGATGCATGTGATCTTTGGAACTGGATGTAAATATGAAGGTTTCCAATATATATAAAAGTTTCTAGTAAATTTGAAAAAAAAAACCAGAGAAAGGTACGTAACTATCTGCATTGCAACTTACGATTAATTTCTAGTTTGTAAAAAAGTAATCTATTACTTTGATCGATTTAAATTAGTAGGTGGGGCAAATGCTAGTCTAATGTTAGTTAATGACTTTGGTGATACGATGCTTGATATCATCTTAGGGTACTGTCCAAAATTTCCTAAGTTAGGGGCTTTTTCTTTATCTCAAAGCATAAGAGAAAAGTATCATGTGGAAACAATCTTCCTGTACCAGATTGGAACTGACTCGTGTATTAAACTTATAAGAGGAGTCTTTCTTGTGCTTTAATTATACAAAGACAATATGTCTACAGTGCTGTCACATTGTGTTCAGTGCAATGACTTCTCTGGATTGCTATTCCAGTAAATTGGAAGTAATTGAGCAGGGATTATCCATGGCAGTGGAAACACAGCCATTCCCTTTGTTAAGCCAGCTCCACAAAGACTTTTTTTGTGAATAAGCATAAAGTTTTTTAAAAGGACTGAGACTCAAATCCGCAGCCTCTCTGCCAAGCGCTCAAACTGCGTCGTTTTGCATGTGCGTGCAAAGGCCCTTCCATTACAAATAGGGTCCTAAGGGATTGTTAGCTGGAGATGAAGGTTTCTGTATATTCACCAGCTCTGGGATTTCCCATTTGCCAACACTACGAGAGCATTGTATTATAAATGAGAACAGCTTGCCGAGAGCTGTGGGTTCTTCTTGTCCGGGAACAGATGAAGTCAACACGTTCTGATAAATTTGCAATGATATCTAAGAGTGGGTTTATTTCAAATGCAATGCTGCTTCCATGCGGAGAGGAATCCTTCTTTAATTATTACTTTCTTCCTGAGGTAGAGAGATTTGTAAATGTGTTCTTGTGAGATTCTTTGCAGCAACGTGTCGACATCTGAATTTTGAAATACTTTTCTGGGGGTGTGTGACAGCTTCAGCAAGTTACTAAAAAAGTGCACCTGTGTTCACAATAACCAGCCAGTTTCTCTATTTTGAGAAAGATTAAATAAAATCCTTATAATTATATCATTCTGTACTTCCCCACACTAGGACTGTTTGGGGGTGGCACCATCTCCGAAGTTATAAGTCTGTAGAACACCAGTCATTCACGGGGAGAAAACACATGTCCCTTGTTATTATTGTTATTACACACAAAAGAAAAAAAAAAACCAACCCCCAAATGAAAACAAACAAACAAGCAAAAAAAAACAAACAAAAAAACCCCCAAACAAACCAAACCAGACCAGACCAACCAACCAGGTTGCTGCAAGCCTGGAGGGGCATGCAGCACACTTCTGCGCTCTGCCACCGATGCTGCGTTCCTGTGGCTTCTCTCCAAGAGGGTAACGTGGATCTGCAGTGGGACGGGCCGTGTTAAATTAGGGTCATCTGAATCCGTACTTCACAGCATTGAAGTGTTCGGAAAAGTCTGTCAAACAGCACATGGCACCTCATTTAAAGGATACCGTGGGGAATTTGGAAGCAAAATTGGGTCTAAATGTAGGTAAACTGTTGTCTCTGGCTTGAATCTGCTGGGCTTGTGTCAGTCTGCTAGGCTAAGGATCTACGTTCAGTGAGTAAAGAAAGAAACTGCAGTAAATGAATGAAATACTACATGTAGAAGGAAAGTCAAAGTAAATTCATATCTTCAGGCTTAGGAAATAAATACTGTTGAGTTAAATATATCCTTGATTTTCAAAATACACAGTAAGAATGCAAAATACTGATGTACGGTTATGTAAAAGATTTGTGTGATCTGAATAGGTATTTTCCATAAAAGCTGAAACCAGCAGCCAGCATACTGGTAGTGAACTGAAGGGAAACGCCGTGCAGTGCCGGTAGGCAGTGCTTCCCTTTCCCGTTGGAATTCAGGTCAGGAGTCTGCAAAATAATGGGAATGGGGCACAGTCCAGCGCTGCCGAGCACCACAGGGCGGGAGAGCCGCTCCCCGGCCGGAAAAGAAGGAGAGGGACTGCCTGCAACTCATACCAAAATGTGGAATGCCAATTTATATTCGTATTTATAATGGTTATTAATTGCTCAGTTTATAACCCAATTTACAAAATCTCAGTGGAGTGGTCAGCTTAATTAATCAGGTTATAACTGCTCTGCACTGAGAAAGATTAAAAAGGGAGAGACATAGAGGAAAAGAAAAGAAAGTGAACAGAAAGATACGTCTTTCAAATGTTGCTGCCCGTAAGTGTTTGAACATTCAGGTTAATAGTGTTGTGCAGCCATGGTGAGCGAGGGCTGTGAGAGGATGCTCATAGGAGTGGCAGTATCTTAATGAGAGACCTGCCAATAAACCTCCAAAAAAGGACAAGCTTCCCAAATCATCATCCATTCCAGTTAGAAACAGATACTCATATCTGTATAATAAACTAATTAAATACAAGTATTTGGGGCAAAATGTTACATCTCCTTTTATCTCTGCATATTCCAAAATTGGTGTGGTGTGCTCTAACTAAAGGGCTTTCCCAGTGCGTTCGATTAAGTTTCAATAAACTGAAATTTTGGGAGATTCATCTGGTCTTTGCTCTTCACAGCTCATGGCTCACGTGTGACTGCCTGGACCGAGGTGCTGCCAGGGCTGTGTGTGTACCTACAGCCCTCCGAAGTGAATTTGGGAAGTTTTCAGCGCAGGGCCCAGAGCAACCCTTGTTCCAGGATGCTGAAGCAGCTTGATCTTGGCAGGATGTTATTGCACACGGTTCCACCGCCAGGCCAATCACGGGCTGTCAGCTAATGAATCTTTGATGCGTTATCCATTTCTCGTTCATCAAACACTGCTGTTCATGGAAAAAGCCTACCTGCTGGAGGGCAGCTTCAGATGTGAAGGCTGAGGGGAAATGAACTCCGCCATGTCCATTCCCGCTTTGTTGGGTGAAGGCCGGATAGATACGCCTGTTACTACTGAATTATTTTCAGGCAGTAAACACTGTATGCTTTCTAATTTCTGTGGTCTGTGTACCTGAGAGCTGTAGTGTCTTTCTACATCCAGCTGTTGGTTTCTTCAGTCTAAAATACTTTTGCATGCTGGTAGAAACAAGCTATTAGGTTTATCATTGGCTTTTTGCCATGATGCTAAAAGTGACATACATAATAGTAGAAAATATAAGTCTCTTGGAAATGCTGTTTAATTTCCAGCCGCTCTTTTGTGACTTCTGCATATTGCATAGATGATTATCCCTTGCTGTGGTGGATTGCAAGAGGGCTTGACGAAGGCTTGCTCACCCAAAGTACCCCGGGCAGCCTTTCAGGGCAAAGCACAGCTCCTTCGAGAACTTAATGATATTTAACCACTGAGGCCTTAAGTAAGAAAATCATGTAATAGAATGCGAGTGCCCGTAGCCTTTTTTGTAGATATAATGGCTTTTGACCTCAGGTGGCCTTTCTCCTTGTCATATAAGGTTGCTGTATTTTAAGGAGAGCTCCAAGACTTGCATATGGCAGGTCTGCGGGAGGACTGTAAGTGTATTATGCAGGGTACTACCCTCCCAGTGAATGACCTCGAGGGCACTGCGCACCATCTGTATTTCCTCGGCAGACTAATAGAGATCTCACCGATAATCATGAAGAATATCTGATGTGGATCATTCTACTGCTGTTTCCTTGCACTTCTCCTTAGCATGTGGGTTCCTGAGCTCCAGGCGAGCTGTCAGTAGGTTTCAGAGTTGGCAGTAGCTGCCGATGGAGCATGTGGCAGGTGTGGGCAGAGCAGGGGCTTCCAGGCAAATATGCTCAGTGGTCTGATGAGGAATAAGGTACAGTAACCTAACTAGGTAGAGCTGGTTTTAGGATACAAAGTCAAAATTGCTGAATGAATGTCTGTACATAGAAGAGTGGGAGTTAAAAGAAATACATTGCCTGCACTTTCAAAGTGTTTCTGGCCACTGGCTTTGCAGAATGACTGATCAGCTCCATGTTTGTTGGTTTGCTCAGTTCATCCATAAGGCTACTCAGCACCTGCCAGGGCGTAGGAAGCCGTGGTGCTGCTCACCCGTGTAAAAGCAACCGATATTCCTCTGTTTAGGAAAGAATGAGAGAAAATGTAATCTACACAGGCTTTGCTGAGCTCAGAAAAGATACGATTCAGGAAACAGTATAGTGCCACACAATAGCATTCACGTTTTCAGTATTTGTAGAAGAACTTAGAGAATTTGTTTTCTATTGTGAATTAAGGAATACATAACCTAAGGCAGTGCCACCTTAGGTTTTTACTTTTGAAATTGCTGTAAAAAATAGAAACAGAGAAGAAAACAACCAAAACAGGAACTTCCATGAAGCCAGCCTGGCTCTGGTGGATGGGTCACTGCTCCACCTTCAGTGAATCTCCTCAGTAAATCATCCCTTCTTCTCTTAATTTTCCTTATCCATTAAACATGGTTTTCCAAGAGGAGAGGAGTGTTGCAAGGAGAAATATTAATTGCTTGATATTTTTTAAATAAAAAGGGTTTTGGAAGATAAAATATTTTACGTGCTTTTCCACTTTACAATTATTTTTCAGTAAATTACCTAAATATTTTTTTTCTACTTTCAATTCTCAAATATCTGTGCATGCATTATATAGGATTCAGCCATATTTATTAAAAGATACAGCCTTTGAGTTTATGACCCTTTTGTGGTTCAGCTTCATTTTTCAAAGGCAGAAATAGCAAACACGGTATGCTCAGTATGCATCTAATTTACAGGTGGTTTGTGTCCTCTGTAACTTCAGTCTGGTAAATCCATCCTGATTGCTACTAGGGTTTCGGTTTCTACATCGCACTGCACAAATTTAGATGTATGATGCTGAAGGATGTGGATATCATTTCTGATTTCCAAGCTTAGATACATTTATGAGAGTCATTTGTGAGGTGCAAAATGAAATTGCACCGGAACCAAAAGTTCAGGAGCTCCTGAGAAGTAACTTGCTTTGGGTGATGTGAGAGACAGTTTTCTCCCATATCGTACAAATTACGAAGGAAACGAGATTGAACAATGAAACGCAGCAACAACAAAGTCAGAAAAGTTTATTGTATCTGCTGCTTCCACAGAAGTCAAAGCTTTCCTTGCATAAAAGCAGTATATTCTGGATATAAATAGTATACCCTGACAGTGATATGGTGTCTGCACAAATACAGAGTTTGATTATGGCACAGTTTGTCGCTCTGGATCTATAAACAGTCTCCCTGCATGCATGCAGAGGTGATAAAAAAAATCAGGTTTATATATATATTTAAAATCCTGCTGGAAGATAAATCTGCTGTAAGGAAGCAAAAGGAAGGCCGTACCCTGCAGCTCGGCTGGCCTCTTCCCCGATGCACTTGGCTATGGTGCAGTACAGGTGTTCCCACGAGCCCGAGCCTCTTGCACGCTTGTACACACTCGTGCACTGCTGCCATGGGGGAGCAGCAGGCACCCATCGGAGCACTAGGGGCAGGAGGACTTTACCCAACTTGCCAAAAATTGTCTGATTTCTCTCTGATTTGCTGGAAGCATTAAAAAAAAAAAATAGCAGGGGGTGAGGATTTTCTATTTTTTGATTTAATAACAAAAGGCACACTTAGGAGCAGGCTCCTGTGGCTGTGTGTTAATTAAGTTTCTCAGGATCTGATTTCACCGGATTCCTTCCTTTTCTTTGCAATAAAAGAGGAGAGTCCTGTGTCTGGGAGAGTTCATTTTTAAACATAGGGGAGCAGTTTTGGGGAGGACTGTTTGTGTGGATGGCATCTTCTAGTGTCCACAGACCTGACCTGCTGCCCCCGTTTCGCTATGCCCTTTCTGAATGGGTCAACCCACTTTGTATCTGGCATTGTTTTTTCTTCTGTTATTGGATCTAATTTTAAAAAATATAATTTTGTGTGAGTCGTGGTGACCACTGGTATTTGCTGCACAAGCAAAGAAAGAATTCCTGGGAAAAGTTGAAAAATGTCATTAATGTGCTGTATCCCAAACCTTTCTGAGGAGAAAAATCCCATTTTTATGATAGTTTAATTGTTCGCAAACAGGTTGTTTGTGAGAAGGTAGTTCAGCATCAGGAATGACTAATGTCAGCGAATTGCTGTGCTGAGCACAGAGCAGTTATTTACCATGGTTACACCGGGAGATGAAGAAAGGTACAATTATTCTGAGGTACTGTAGATCCTGTTTACTTTTTTATTCTTACCGTCTTTCAAATGTGCTTTTTCCCTATCTTTGTACAAACAAACAAAAAACCAATTAGGTGTATTTATCCAATTTTGGAGCATAGCATTTGTAATTAAAAAGCTTACTGCTGGCCCGGGCTCGGCCAGGGAGGGGTGGAAGGTGATGTGTGTGACCGGCCGGGCCGCCTTCTCCCCGGCTCAAGGTCTGCGTGAAAGCTCTTCTGCTTTGATCCCGTATGTTCTACGAAACTGAGGAGGATGCAGGTTCTGATCTGGTATCGCAATCTTTATTCCCTTATCAGTTTGCATACGTTGGTTCCCCTGAAACGCGGTGTATTTCAGTGGTGGAGGAACCTTTGGGGTGTTTGGCTGAGAGCTTGCTTTGAAAAATAACAGCTAGTTGGGAGGAAACACATCTTAACACATTAATACAAAAAAAACCCCCACGCCCCAAACATAATGAATCAATTCTGAATTGCTGTCATAAATGATGATAATATGCATTTTTGCTTGGACACTTTCTCAAATTATTCTGAGGTTTAGAGACCCCCAGCGTCAGTTCTTGTATGTTTTCAGGTCTCCCTTTTTGTGTCCAGCCCTTCCACATGGAAGCTTAATGTCTTCTGCTGGAAAGAGCGGCATTTCTGTTCCTTATACCTTCAGCTTGGTGTTAACTGGCAGCCTGGTGTTTCTCCTGTCTTTTGCCTGCCTATCCCTCCCCTTTCTCTCTCCCTTCCCCTTTCCATTCCCTATGCCATTAACATCTGCAGACACCTGCCTGGTGCTTCTCATGAAGAGCAGTCTGTCAGCTTCTGGGTGCTCATGGCTGCCATGAGAGAGGCACATAGAAATGCAATAATCCCATAAAAGCTCTCCTATGTGACCTATGTCACACATAACTTCTTGCTGTTGAATGTACAGCCTTCATTTTGGGCAAAGGCTTCCTAGACTTTAGCTTTCTTTGTCTTGCACCCTCATTTAGTAGTTACGGGTTTGATCAGTCTCACTAAACATACAGAAATAAAAAGATGCTTTTTTCCCTGAAAGAGAAAAAAAATGTCACCGCATAGGAGCAGGTTAGTGGCAGAACTTCAAAGGAGTTGCTCTCTTTGGTGCCCCTTCTCGTTTGTCCTGAGCATGTTATAGTCAGCAGAACAGAGAAAAGGAAGATAAATTTGTCAAGCAAATAAAAATTATTGGGTCCTGTCTTCTGTTCAGTCAACAGGACGTCGATGGTTAACGCTCTAATTAAGTGACAGTTATTATCCTTTGGTGTTTCTAAGTGCCTAGGCCATTTCTGTTACAAAATACTTTGAGACAGAATTAAGTAAAATAATAGAATGGGTTGTGACTTTTGCTTTGCTTTTATCTTTTAGAAGTTTTGTTTTAATATTTAACAATATTTTAATATTTAATATAACTTGAGCTTTTATATAAGCTTGTTATTCTAGACCCTCTGGTGTGATGCTAAGAAGCTGCCCAGCTAATGGGATTATTAAAATGCTTGATATGTTGTTGTTTGGCTAGTTAGTAATATACCTGTCTGTGAACAAAGCAAGTCAGACACAGCCAGGTGTCTGCTCTTGCTTCACAAAGTTCCTTTGTCAGCCACCCTTTAAAAAGTTTGGGCTTTTGACAAGAGTCATTTAGCTAGTTATTGTAAATAAAGATAGGGCATATTATTTTCTTGCTTATCGAAGGCCACTGATGAAATATGCTTCCAGTTGCCCTGTAAAAACTGTAGATGCATGTGGATATTGTCTGCCTGTAAAATGATGAGGACTTGTTCTTCCAAGTATTTTCTGAGCTATATTTCTTCCTGTGCAAAACTCAGACCTGCATATGGAGTTCTACCATCTTTTCCTCCTTAGGAAAAAAGCCCAAGCCCAGTCCCCAAATAACGAAATTTTTGTGACAAGAATAAATGAATTATTAGTAGTTTTATAGCCATGTTACTCTGGGTATTTACTGGAGTAATGAGATACAGTTCTGCAGTGCCAAACTACACTCAGCTTAGGAGAAGCTAATCTCCAGCTGCTGGCTTTTTGTGGTGGTAAATTTATGGATGAAAGTAACTATGCATCCAAGAGATGGAGCTTAATGAAAATCTTCTGGCTTTGTTGGTGTAGTGTCTTCTGTCAGGTTGTGTTCACACCAATAGGCTTGGTTTGAGGGGGTTGTGGATTTTGTGGGGCTCTTTGCAAGCCAGGTTTTCACACTGCTACCAACTGCTTTTCTCCGTCCTGGTGCCACGGTGGTTTGTAAGTCTGGGCAGACACAGTGAGGAAAAAAAACCCTGAAATCAAATAAGGAAATTCAGCCCAGATTTTGTGAAGGATCTATGCATTCCACAAATACTCTCACATTTTAATTTCACAGAGGTATTTAAGTCACTGAGGTATTGAATATTTCTTCAGCTGTATGCTTGAAGGACAATGCATATTGGCAGGAAGTAGATTTTAGCATCCATATTCTCTGCTCTTCTGCCACCCATACTATGAGCCAAGCAAAACTGGGGATATCCCTCACCTGCACGGGCAGGCGCAGACGCAGCGAGGTGCAGGACGCAGCGAGGTGCAGGACGCAGCGAGGGAGCTTGTTGTTTCTCCCTCCTCACAGTCCAGGCTGTTTCTGTCCTCCTTCCCCAGAGGATCTTCATGAATTCCTGTCCTGGTTGCTCCACTGATTCCCCCATTCGCTTTTCCTGTTTTGTTTTCAGAAGCTGCAGGGAGGAGTAGAGTGATCATTCCTTCCGAGATAGACTTTCTAAAAATTTCACCTTCAGGATTTGGAGTACATTTTTTGGTCCTATTATTTCACGTTTTGTGGAAACGAAAGATAAGCAAAAGCCAATGTGAGCATATATTAAATAAGTATATATGGGGAGGCTTTCCGAGTACCCATCACAACATGTTCCATCAGTAGAGCCTTCTAAAGAATTGTATAGTGAAATTTTCACATTGGATGTATTTGCATCACTGCTTGCTGAAATTGAATCTGAGTGGCTGAGCACATTTCTGCTTTTTACTGTGATAGAGCACAACATTTGAAAAATGTGGTATAAAAGTTGTCAGGCCTGTTATAGTGTATAAAAGATGCATTTTTCTCCTGTGCCAGACCATCTTTGATTTTTCATAGCCTTTCTAATAAGTATGACTTTTTTCCATTAATTTATATAGCTAGTGGAGTTCATGCTTTCAAGTGCTGTTGGTCCTTACACTGCCTCCAGTCTAGTATTAGCAAAGTCATGAGCCATTTAAGTATACTTTACTACAAGAAACACCAGGACCGATCTCCATCTGACATTTTCAGGCTTAACTAATTTCAAATAGTTTAAGCATATATTTTACTCCCCAGCTATGGAAAATAGAGAAAACTACAAACGGTTGTTATTTCAAATGCAACTGAAAACAAAGCTAAAAAAAAAAAAAAGGAAAAGGTAATAGTTACTGTTCACTCTTTGTAAGGATTATGTGCATAGTAGCAAAATAAATCTTTCTTTTTAGATAGTTTGCTCATCTTTTCTGACTTAATATTATTGATACTTTGTTGGAATAATATATACATGGACATACAGATATATACATAGGATAGCATATATAAACACATACATATCTATGAATATATATGATACAGTTTTTAATCTGAGCCTGTTTAAGCAAAAAGGAATGCTTTCCAACATACCTGTGTGCGGGTTGTCTTTAGGGAAGAGTACAGTACGTATATTCCCCTTAGCTGAAGCTGATCTAGCCCAGATGCTGGAAGTAGAGCTCAGCATGGGCTGATTTTATTTTCCACGCAGCAGTAACTAGGTTGCTTCTAAGCCCAAAGCTAGCATGCTCTCTGAACAGGACACACACTCTGCAGCACATCGTATCCCATACAGCAGACAGACTAACTCACAATATTAGAGGAATATATGTATATCCAGGCAGGTTGTAAGAAGGCTGATGTCTAGTGATGATATTAAGGCAGCTAATTATATCTGGACTCAGAAAAGAATAACAGCATCAATTCCCAGTGATTCTGGAAAAACATCGTAAAGACCAAGACGGTCCTTTTAGAGCTCTGGAGGTCACCAACTCACTACGAGTTTCCAGTGGCTAAGCATGCCAGCTTCAGGGATGCTTAGGACTCTGGCAGACATAGAAAGGTGCTCTTCTTACCTGAAGAACTGTTTCCAAGATTTGAAAAATTCTTTATGAATCCATCCAATTTTGCTAGAACTCCCCTTATTTTGCATGTCTTACTGGCTTTAATTTTGATAAATTTTTCTTTGCGAAAATTACAATTGTTAATGACTCTCCTGTATCTTCTTAGGTTTTGGCACCAGATACAGACCGGTAGTGGCTCCACCCTGCTGTTTTCCATTGCATACTCTCTTTGCTTCTCCTCTCCCAAATACAAAATGGTTTTCCTACTTGACTTGTAAAAAGCCATTCTTAAATCTCCCTTCCAGTCAATTAAATTCATTAATTAAAAGAAGATAAAGATCAATGAGTAAAGGCTGAGCTAATATATGCTTAATGCATTGTTATATCATGCTTTGTCAAACATACTAGTAATTGCTCATTTAATTTATTCATTTCAGCATTACTGATTTTTGGAGACAGTTGTCATTTTTTTAATGTCTGCTGTTTGCATATCAAAACGTCAGTTTATTATGCTCAATACATTATCTATGACTTCAGTTTCCTTAAAACCTCTAATTGATATGACAGTTCTCACAAAAATTTAGTCCTGATCTGAGAATTATTTCAATCTTAATATGAAAAGGCAGCTCTTTTTGCCTAGGGGTTTTATTTATATGTCACCTTTGCATAATTGCAATGTCATGGGGACTCTTCCTCTCTCAGCTACTTCACTTTTCAAAGCATTGTTGAAGATAGTCACAGCCTTTATAATATGAGGTCAAGTTGTGAAGTCCTTCAGATAACTTCTCCTGGCATGTCGTATCAAGTCATTTGCTTCTTTTGCTCATTATTTGTGTGCAAAGGAACATGAATCACCACAAAGCAAAGTAACCTGGTAGGCTTCAACAGCTCCTACTGCATCCAGAGAAGCTAATAAATCTCAAGGGCTATATATACGTTTGGCCATGGGAGAGAGAAATAGAAAGTTTCATGAATGAGGATTTGAATCCTCATGCAACTTGAAAGCAAGCAGAATTGCACTGGCAACTGTTGAATAATAATAATTTGAAAAGCTTTAATTAAATATATAAACTAGGGAAAGATCTGCCTAGTGCTGGAAGAAGAATGTAGGCTACTGAACAAAGAATTAGCTCAAATGCCAAATCTTATCCCGTCTTCAGAAAAAATCCAGCAAAAGCCTAGTCCACAGCAAAAGACTTTATGTAAAATGTTAAAACAATTATTTTCACAGGAGATAAAAAAAAAGATGACATATTTGATAAAATGTCAATTTCTTAAAGGTCTTCGGACAAATCGATTGTTGGAGACCAGTGAGTTCAATGTCAGGAGCCAATGGTGAGGAGAGTTAGAAAGGAGGTTTATAACTAGAGTCAATCCGAATTACGTATTTTCTGATAAGGTTTTTATAAAAGGATTTGATTATAAACTTCCAGCAATAGGTTACAGAAATTGTATGTGTGTGTACATATCATGTATATATACCTATATATAAGTATGTACAGAAATTATATTTCCTCCCTACTTTTTTCCTCAAGTGGATCTGGGGGACTCAGAGGTCTGTACACAGAAGTTTTTGCTGTAAACAACAGTGCACTGAGATGGAGAATATACAGAGAATTTCATCACTATTCTATGCATAGGGCAGCTCTAGAACACTTTCGGTTTCGGTGTTCTGTGAATATTCATCATTTTCTTAGTCACCTTTCTGTAGGTCATTAATGAAGCTCAAAAAAACAAGTGTCTAAATAGCATTCCCTTTGACAAAACAACCAGTTCTTTCAATTGTTTCTCACCGGTCAGGCTTCTAATAATTTTTGCTCTCCTCCAGGTTCTTTCTCATTCATTTTCCTGGAAGCGCAGTGATGCTTGAGCAGCGCAGGCGTGAGCTAGCTCATTGTCAGCCCACTGCAGCTGGTGAGTGGTTCCTAGCAGCTGCAGAGACGCACATCTGCCCATAGTCTCCCTGGTCCAAAATTAAAGGCTTGATTCCAGAATAACCAAATTATTGAAACATATTGGCCTTTTTTATAATGAGGACACAGACTGTCATATAGTCTTTGACCTCTCTTACAATACATGCACGTACTATAATACATGTGTAACAAGAAAAGGGTAGGAGCCTTCCCTCTCATTCAGAACAAAATAACAGCAAAACTAGACTGGAGCTTTGTTTGTACGCCTTAGAAATGACGCTCAAACCAAACTGCACTCTGTTCACAAGGGGAGACAAGGAGCATCTTCCAAACTTGTCTTATTGGTGCTCCCACACTTGCTTAACAGAATTTTGGGGTTTGTGTGAACATGTACCCGCTCCTTTTCTGTACAGCCTGGAAGGGTGGAATGGGGAAAGAGGGGTCAGTTTGATGGATGTGGTTCAGAAAGCTAGAGCAAGTGAAGGGCAGGGAATCAGAAGAGAGAAAAAAATGGAGGAATAAACATAAACTTGAGTTAAATGACAGTCAAAGGGAAGATACTTGTATCTCATCTTCATTTCTATTAATCTATTTTTTTCTTCTGTGATTTATATAGTCTGTCTCTATAGCTTTACATTATTATTTAGATACTGATTTTAGCCTATAAACTTACCTGTCTGATGTTTTTGTATAGCTGTATGAAGCTGTAAACCAACCGTTTCCTGATATGGAAAATACCTGATATTCAGTCATTAGGCATGGCTAAATATTTTAATATTTGGAACTAATTAACTATTGAGCAAGGGATTTTTTTTTAATAGTGAATGTTGGTGGTTTATTCATTCTCCATTTTTTAAAAGATATTTTTTTCAAAGTACCAAACAAGTCTGGATAAAATAGTTACCAATAAAGACACTTACGAGTAACGGTTTGGAAGACACTCAGTTTTGCTAAAATGCCATATGCCTAGTTGGCTGTTCCTTGTAATCCTCTCTAGCTTTCATCAAAAATTACTTGAGCTGAGCTGTCTTGTTTTGGATATTTCTGATGAATGGACTTGATTTTGTTTATAACTGGCAATGGTAGCAGTCAGGAGAGAAACGACAGTCCGGTGCTGAAGATGCTATCCCAAGACTAAATATTATTTCGCAAATGTTTATGACAGAAAAACAAGGAAATTCATACTAAAAGTAGTCTGTGGTGGCGAGAGAAGTACTTGAAATAAGCTTAACCTGAGGTTACCCTGCTTAAGAGCATTGTGTTTCGTAGAGACTGTTAAGAGAACAGCAACTTGTGATGATGTTATAAGGGAAGGAACAAACCACTCTCTTGCACTAATTATCACCAGTATCTCCTGCTCCATGCACTGACCAAAGTAGGGACAAAACAAGATGTCATGAGACAGTAGCTTTTTGGAGGAGGAATCACTGTATGTCATCCCTTCACGGAAGCTGATATAGTTGTAAGAAGTTGATATTTATACCCTTATTCTTAACAAATGTAAAAATCCTTTTCCTTTTATCTGTGTTCCTTTTTCTCTTCAAGCCGAGGAAGCTGCTCACAGCAAAGATGGCGAGCGGCAGCAGGGGCAGCCCGTGGGGCTTTCTCTTCTGCGGGGCCTGCCTTTGTCTTTGGATATAGACCACAGGCTAGAAGAGAGGAACATGAGAGAATGATCAATTGTCACTAAGAACTGTGGTATTAGAGGAGAGTCTATGTATTGATGAAGTTGAACATCAAAATTACTTCTGGTTTTGCTGTTTCTTGTAATACATTTTTGTGTGATGTCAGGTTATGGACAAAGGCAATTCTTATCCAAATGTCTAAAATTTTATATGAAATCTGAGAGAAAAGTTATGAAGGGGTCACAGGTATATCTAAAAATAGATTGTCCCATGATTGCCTTTGGTTGGATTCCATTAACCTCAGCAATTTTAATTTTTTCTTTGAAATTTTCAATTCACTTCTAAGCTTTTTATCATCAACTATGGGCTTTTTAAAGAAAGAAAACAGTAAGAATAGTGTAAGTGTTCTGCATAACAGTGCTAAGAGTAGTTTAATAAGTTTTGAAAAAACGCAGGATAGAAATAAGGGATCGCCATAAAATGCAGAAGGACATTCACAGGTAAAACGCAGGCGTCAACTGCTGGTACCCTCTCTTCAAGAAAGTGCAGAGTCTAATTGCTGTGGCTGTAACTCAGGCTGGTAAAGAGACTGTCCCTGTCAAGGTCGCTGATATTTTGCTCTGAATGTCAGGCTTTGATTTATCTTCCACTGCAATATTACTTGAACCTGGGATCGTAAACAATAATTACATCCCGTCCTCTTGGCCACTGTCACGGTAGTCTATGCATATCAGCGTCTTGCAGATTCTTCAGCCATTTGTGATCCACCTCCCCTAGCTTTTCATAGTTTGTTTTGTAATAAAAATGACTGATACACTACCTTTGTACAGTATTTTTGTTTTTTATATCTTGGAGGTGGATTGCATCCAAGGTCACCCTAGCACTGAAGACTTCATTCTGAGGGTATTCTCTTTTTCTGTTTTACTGTTGGTCTTCTTAATCTGTTTTCTATTAAACCAAAGCATGCTTCCTCTATTGTTGCTTTTTTTGTGGTATAGGTATTGAACTGACGCTGGAAAAATAAGAACATTCAAACATCAACTTAGAAATGTGTACGCTTTGTTCTCTCATCTGCAAACACAATATGTGTGTTATTTTTGTTCTAATTCTCACTTCGCTTCTATTAAGGAACAATTTAAGTGCTATTGCTTTATGTTGCTGACAATTTTCGTGGCATTTAAAAAAACCCGAACAGGTGCAAAACCTTGCAGGAGCCATCATGGTTGGCTAGTGGTTTAAATAAGCTACATGCAGCCTCTACATATTTCTGGAAATTTTGCTAGTAGTCTTAGAAACTTAGAGAGTCATCCCTCCGACATATGAGGAACCTTTCCTATTGCAGTATTATATTTCTACTGTGATCACACGTTGCTGGATTTGAGCTAATAGTGAATGTATGAGAAAGCTGATTTTCTGATACTAAATTTGCAGTGAACGACGAAGGGGATACTTTCACACTTCCTCCCTATTTCAGGGATACATTTTCCCAAGTAAGGCTGGTTTCTTACAAAATGGGGTCCTGTGTCCTCTGCCCCTCTTTTTCCCACCCACTGAAACATTCTCAGTTTCTTCCTTGTGATCGTCCTCACCCCCCTGTCCATGAGACTTGCCCGCTGGGAAGAGATGCTGGGACCTGCCTGGAGCTGCTTACCTGCATTGAGTTTTCAGAAAGCCGAACCATGCTTGCAGCTAGACGTCGTCTGTCCAAAGATGGTGAAGGCTGAGTTGCTCCTGCCTTTCGCAGTTTGGAAGCATTGATAGGGTCTCTTTTCTCCTTTCCACGGAGTTTTCTTCGTTGAACCTGCCATCCTTCAGTCAGATTTGATGCAAATGGGCCAGCGGGTTCAAAGGTAACTGAGAGGGATGGGCAGACGGGTATAGCACAATTACCTGCACCTCATTTTGTCAGGAAATGAGGTGGAAAGGATTCCTACAGTCAGTTTATGTGAACACTATAAAAAAAAATCTGTTTCTATGGAAATTGGACAGTTGCAGCATTTCTCCGTTGAGTTTCAGAAAGCTCTTAATTTGTGTTGCAAATTCTTCTGCTTGCAGGATCATGCTCTTCCTTGGTCCACATCTCTGCACAGTAGGATTTGTGCCAGTTCATGGAAAGAAGAAACGCAGGTCTGACAGTTACTAGGTTTGTCTTTTATCTGAAGCCAAGCCATGTGGCCCTCCATTTCCATTCCTTAAAATAGAGGAAAAATTGGGTTTATCATCTGAACACAAAGGACCTGAAGAAAGATGCTTCTTAAAGCAATAATGTTTCCGTTGCTACAGAGGTGTGGCAAGCCCTAACCTGTTAATACTGTGCTTCAGCAGTCTGAGATGCTCTGCTAACCCGCACCAATTGCTGGTAATTACTGTTCTTCTGATTCATTTACTGATATTGGATTTATAAGACAGATTGTCTTTGGTCCCCATAATGAATTGTAAAGTGATGCCAATGTCTTTTCAAAAAGATGTGAGGCTACTAATTATATTTAGCCAGTGAGCTGAAATTACTGGAGTGTCTGTTTGGGACCATTTTGGCAAGTTGCTTATTTGTAAGTAATGAGGAATGTGTGTTACTGGAATTTTTCTTTTAAGTTATTCCATTACAAAGAGAAGTTGTTATAGGATAAAGTTGTTATGTAGGAAAAAAATGAACATGACAGCAGTATTGCAAGCTTAGTGATTGCTATAGATTCGAGGAAATGATAAATGATAGGATGCAGAGTAGCAATTCAAACATTTGACAGTTTTTGTAATAAAGAAGCAGTTCATCTTATATTGAAAGTCTCTGGTAAAATTTTTAAAAGTTCTGGAAGCAAGCCAAGCAGCATCCTTAAAAAGGAGTGAAGTATCCAATTCATTTGGACAAGGACAGCCATGAAATAAAAGGCAGATGCTGAAAGGTCCATAACACCGCCTGCTGCAGATGACATTTTTGTAATGCGAGCACAGAGAGCGCTGGATTTGATGGACCTAGACTTAGATTGATGGGGAGAGGGCGCAGTGTTCGGAGATGCAGACAGAGGGCTGCTGTAAGGGATATTTTAGTTCCCACTTAAATTAATGTTGGCCAGTTTGCGTCTGTGCCCTGCCACGGAGACCACGACCATGCAATCCATTATGTCTTGCTGCAGGACAGGTACAGGGTCTCATCATGGCTGTTTGTGAGCCTTGGAGGAGCGCTGCTGCTCCAGCGCTGCACTCGGAGGAGATGGCCATCTTTCATTGACGGCTCTCCCTGCTGAGTTTCACCGTCAGCCATAAAACGCTGTCGCGGACTAGAGGAAAGGATTGGATTTGTTAAGTGGAGCGGGAGGCATCTAAGGCACCACAAGCCGGTGTCGGTGGGACTGCAGAAGCAGCAGCCGCTGGACCAGCAGAGCCTGGGACAGCATCTTCCCGCGCTCCGCATCCGCCCCAGCCGCCCCAGCCCTGGGGAGCGGGGCCGTGGCCAGGGCAGCCGGCGTCGTGGGCAGGAGGGGGTCTGTGGCAGCCTGAATTTCAGGCAGTAGTTAAGGCACACGTGGTTAGTGAGACTGGAACGAGGGCATGGAAAGGCCAGGTGTGGATTCAGTCTTGCTCTGCTTTTCTGGATAAGTGAATGTTTGGAAGTGTGACCAAAACACTGTCAATATTTTTTGTCAATGTTTCTATACTGAAAGAAAGTTATTATCTAAGTGCAAAAATATACTTCCATAAGTCATAACATGATTTCTGTAGATATTTTGCAAGGTGTGTTTGGATTAGGCCATCGAATCCCGATCAAATAAAACGTGATGTAATTTTGGTGAAATACATATGACCAGTGAATAACATTTTACATGCTTACATGGAAAAGTTCATCTACAATCCATGGGTTTAAATCACCATCCCAAAGACCTGAACAGAGCGCAAGTTTTTAAACATTACAGCTTGCTCATGGATCATTCATAACCACAGAATAATTGTGGAATTCATTCTCTGATTTGAAATATTTGCCTAGTTAGCCACATAGTGAGTGAAGTTTAGTATTTCAGATTGAATTGCATGGAGGAATTAAAGATTTAATCCAAAGCAATGTGAAAAATCACACTTATTTCGCCAGACTAGTTTTTAGTATAGTTAGCTAAATGGCTTTCCTTCAGTGTTACAGGCGGTCAAATACTGCATTAAGTGTTTCAGTCTACTCATTTTTAAATGAATTACTCTTGGCTGAAAATGTGTCTTTTTTCTGTTACACTAAAACAACAAAAAACTGCGTGAGTCTAGTTAATGGAGAGCAAAGCTTGGATTCATCATAGCTGTTAGTTCCAGAATTCATAGTTATAGCATTACGGTTATCTTCTCGGGAAACAAAAGCGTCCCTGTGACCAGAGTGCCCAGTCCAAACAGCCTGGCAATCAAAACAGCGACAACCTTTGATGTTGTGAGTTACCTGGTTCTGGAGAGGAGACCACTCGTGTCAGCCCTTCATGAGAGCTAACAGAGGCTTAACAAGTTAATCTTTTATACCCTTATTCTTAAAGTGTGTCTAAATCCTTTTCTTTTGTCTTTGTACTGCTTTTAGATAGATCTGATGGTTCAAAAATATCTGAAATTTCTTTCTTACAAAGGCACAAGACTTTTAGTTTTTTTATGTTCTTAGATGATTCCTTTAGAAATGTCACTCTCACCTTCAAGAGGTACAACGAATGGCATGTATATCTCAATTTAAGAAGTAATCCTCAAAAAAGGAGAAGGGCAGACTGAAAAAAATAAGCTTACGATGAACTTGCACAGGTCTTTGCAAAAGAAAATGCCTGATTTGATTTTACACCAAACATGCCTTTAGTCTCAAAGTTGGAAACACACAAAGAAATTGTTGGTGGATGGGCAGAAATCTACGTGATGGTGACAGTCTAGGTTTTAAAACAGAAATGATGAAAATATGATAGCCCAGGTCCTGGTAGAGATATGGGTATGAGACACTGGAAGTAGGCTTAGAGAAAAGCTAATTGGAAAGCAGGGGTTTAGGTATTATTTGCTTTAGATATTATTTGATGACTCTTCTTTCCAGGAAAAAAAAACAGACAAAGAGAGAAACAACCCCCAAACTAGTAAGTGCAGTGGTGCAATAGGAAACCAGGTTCACCAGATTTGTAAGAATTTAATCTGTTTACATGGGGGCTGTACAGGCCAACACAGTTATTTCCTTCAACACTGCACTGTACTGTTAAAAAACCCTGGATCCTGGAAACATCAGTGTGCAATTCATTAACAGCTGTGTAAATTTAGTGTGATTGCTTTTGTTTAATTTCAGTGAGAGAACATGCTCAGACCTGGCCCAAACACAGGGCAATTATGCTAATGACATACATTAGAAACAAATTTAAAACATAAATAATGTATTATTGACCATAAGATTACACTGAAGCTTAGATTTGATTCCTTCTTCATCATTTTGCTACTGGGGCAAATTAGCCTTGTGGGAGGTTTAATTTGGGTCCCTTTGGGATCCTGGACTCTGGCAGCAGAAATTAATCAGGCTCCTCAATACCACATTCCCATGCAACTTCATGCATATTTGGAGCGACATAAAGTTTTAGACAAACGCCTTACCGTGCTTGCTAGCCTCAGCAGTGCAGTAACTGCAAAGAGATGCTCAGCTCCAGCTCCTCCGTGGCGTGTCCACACCGCTGTTATGAAGTGGCTGCTTCTGAGCCAGGTTCGCTGAAAACCATCCTCGCTCCCACGTCATCTGGGCCCGTGCCCCCAGGGCTGTGACAGGTGAAATAAGGGTTGAAATTCTCTGATAACACGGTTGATGCACCAGCTCCGTGGGTGTCAGCGTGACGAGTGGACATCGAGACGTGGGTGCAGCCAGTGACAGACCTGGCACCTGGAGGTGGGAATTGCAGATTTAGAATTGAACTAATATCCAGACTTTTGAGAACGTGAAGTCTTGGGGTAAATACCAGGAGTTTGTAGATTTAAGTTGCCTAACAGCCTTGTAAGAAGTTATTTCATCTTTATTATCAGAGGCTCAGTCATTGCCATGGCTTTCGGTGGAAAAGCGATGTTTCAGTACTCACAGTCCCCAGCTGGAGGTCAGACTTCTGTTTGTCCCGGGCATTACTTGCAAACAAGAGTCTAACTCATGGGCAAAACCACTCTCCTGCTCACGCCAGCGTTGCCCACGGCTGCCTGGCATGGATAGCCTGTCTTTCAGCAGACAAGGAGAGCGCAAGACTTTTTTTCTGCTTGCTTTTCCTCTTGGTGACAAGGCCAGATTCCTCACCTTTCCTTTACTTAAGAGCATTAAAATAGTACCAAAACTTAACAGGGGGCATGTGCTTAGCAGGTGGCAACTGGAAATGGTTTGCTCTGGACCATACAAAATGTTGTTTTTCTGTGTAGGAATTATTTTTTTAAATAACTGATAGGGGAAAAGGTATTACATTCACACACTCACAGCATTGTTTTGTTTTGTATAAAAATGTTTATTGGGTTGTATTTCAGTGTTTTCTGTCCTAAGAACAGCATACCTGTGGTGAGTTGCCTCATGACATAAAATTAATGTTCCTTCCTCACTTAGCATTTATTCATTACTATCGATTACTTGCTGTAAATGAGATGATTAATTTGGTGCTCTTGCCCTGCTGCACAATGTGAGAAGGGCACATGAGGTGTTTTATTCTGCCATGACAAGAAAGTTAAGTGTCCATTGTGCAGAGTCAAAAGTTTAGAAATAAGAGTGTGTTCCTTGGTTTTCAGGGAATAGGGAATTAAAATGTGTGTGTGGCTGTGTGCAACGCTTACCCCCCACTTGTATTGAAGTGTCTGCATGCCAGTGGCTCTTATAGTCAACAACTTTACAGTTCGTAATTTTGGATAATATTTTAGTTAAAGAATAATAAATTAGTCTTTATGTTTGATCTCAGGAGTGAGGAACAGCCAATTAATGGACAGGATTGTCAGCGTAATCCTCCCAGAACCGGTGTTTTGTTAGTTCCAAGCTAATGAACACAGAAAGTACATCCCTGCTGCATTGTATTGTTTATTAGAATTGTAATTTTTTTTGCTAATAATTGTAATTATTTATCACAGCTATTTACTTCTGCTACGTAGAAATGCACAGACAATCGACTACTTACTTCAGACTGTCAGCCAGAGAGAAAGGGAAAGTGCTCAGGGTGGCTGGGTTCCCCTGTCCAGTAATCTGTGTAATTCTATTTAATTTCATAAAATGCCTGGCATGTACCATGTGAGGGTGTATAATCACGTTACGGAGTCCACTGCTGAAGTGGTGCTTATAACTTAGTCCTGGTTTAGACACATTTAATTTCAGAGTCTTTTGAAGATGAAAGATCATGGCTGTCT
Source organism: Aquila chrysaetos chrysaetos (assembly GCF_900496995.4). NCBI lineage: Eukaryota > Metazoa > Chordata > Aves > Accipitriformes > Accipitridae > Aquila > Aquila chrysaetos. Next base: position 42,486,589 of record NC_044015.1, on the reverse strand, counting down.
AATTGAGCATTGCAGACTTTACAAGGCTTCTCCCAGTCCCCTGCATCAAGAAGCGTCTCAGTTGACATCGGTCAGGTCGTCACATTGGTGTAGCTCAGTCTTGTTGAGCCCACCACAATGCTGAATATTCTGCCAGGAGTATTGGAAATATAAGTTGCTAATTTGTATCAGAAGCACAGAGTAAGTCCAAGCTGTTGTCGTTTCTGCCATGGTGGATTCAGAACAGAATTCAGGTGATTTCTCTCAGAGACTTTCTTGGAATGAGAATTCAGGTTTAGGTGTTACATTTCTGCATCCAAGGAATATTTCAACTTTTCTTGGCTTTCTGAAACTTCTGCTAATAATCTGAAAAGACTTGCCAGTCTTTTCAAATTGTTTGATAATTTCTCCCGACCAAATTGCTTGCTAACAGTGTGACCAGTTGAAAGAAAAAGATGAAATTGCACAAAGATAATTTTCAAAGGCGGTGATAATTTTCCCCATCTCTTCCAGGTCTGACTGGAAATCAGATTGTCAGCTGCCATCAACATGCAAAGTCCTCAGGCTGTAAAGCTCACATGCTGGAATTTGTGCGTTTGAAATCAAAGCTTTGCAGTTCTAGAAATGTCATTCTAAACTCCTCTTTTTTGATATTTTCTTTAGGAAAGAATTCCATTCAAACAGAAATGTTCCAGAGAACAAAAATGAAATGTCATCTTTTATATCTCTTAAAGCCCTATATTGTGAGGATGTACTACAGGCAGTATAACCCTTTAGACTGAGAAAGTTTCTGCACGTCAAGAATTTTACCATGGAACATTGTATATTGTCTTCTGTAAATGTCACTCTTTGTGCACTCTTGCTGGACTGAAAATGGAAATACGAACTTGCATGAAAATGCCTGCATATTAATATTTCATTTGATGTTCATAGTAATTATAATCAGGATTAATTCATTCAGTCTGAGAGCAGATACTATGCACTTTGGGAATTCTAAATTATTGATTTTCGAGTGTGAGGATGAACATAGCCATGCCATACTGCTTCAGTAAAATCCAGAAAGGGAGTGAAGGTGAGGAAAGACATCTCCACTCCCAGTATCAGGAAGGACATCTCCAGTCCCAGTATCGGGACCATGTGCACTTCCAGTGCTGCTTCCCAGCACAGGGTGCATCCTCCTCCTCCTCCTGCCCTCCATTCCTTATTCGAGCAGTTTGGACCTCACTAACTCTTCCCAGCCCTCCAGCCTCCTGGGAGCTGGCTCCAAAACTGTGTGTCTCTGGCCCCAAGGGAGAGGGCAAAGAAAATGAAATGAGTGCAGCCTTCTCCTCAGGCAGGGCAGGAGCCTCTGAAAATGTTTTGGCTCTCCAGAAAATGCCCTTTTGCATTCATGAACTAGCAGAGACTGGACTCCCAGCTCGGGCACACAAATGTAGATGTCTTTAATAGGTTATAAGAATATTTTCTTAGCAGGTCTGCGCTTTGGCAAGACATCAGGAAAATGTTGTATTGCACAAAACTCTTCCTGCTTGAGTCATGGCTGATGGGTTGCAACTTCACGGCTTTCTGTGAGTGTCTTGGGAAAAAAAGAAAGACTGAATATGAAATACAGCCATTACAAGAGAAATTTCAATTTTGCAAGGGCTAGAAAGCAGCATTAAGCTATAATTAAAAAGTTATTGGAAAACTCCACAAGGCTCCAATTCAATTTAATTAATGCAGCTCTTCCTCCATCAGAAAGGCAGTAATCATTACAGTAGCATTTCAGAGGTTGCACAAATGTGGATTTTACCTATTTTGAATGCTAGATGTAATTATAATTTTCTCATATCCATCCCACTTTTCTTAGCAGAAGTTAAAATTCTGCAAAACTGGACTTTATAGTGGGTTCAGCATTACTCATTATTGCACTACCCTAATGATGTCAAGGAAGAAAATTTTAAGGCATTATGCACAAAAAAGTTCTGCTAAAAACAGGAGACAACACAACTAGTGCTGGTCTGCATATTAATAAAAAAAAGAAGAAAATGGGCTGTTGAAGCCAAGAATTAAAAAGCACTGTTGATTAGCTTCATCATTAGCAATCAGTGTGTGTTATTTTTCTGTCAGACCTCTTTCTTTTACAGACTTTCAGAGACTGTTTAATAATTAGAAGAGCAAAGATGGAAAGAGTTTTGAAGGTCTATGGATAGAAGCACTGTAGTTTTCATGTTGCATGTACTTTTCACGTTCACCTTCGGGCTGTGATTCTCGAAGTGGTCCTTGAGCAAACTTAGCAGCTTCTTTATGCTTAAGTAAAGTAGGTTTTTTGGAGGAGTGCGTGAAATTCGGAAGGGTCGCAGTGGCCAGTCCAGAAGGCTGGGGAGCTCCCCCTTTTGGACAATAAGGTTTTGGATCTCTTTTGTAAAGACATAAAGGTGAATTCTTATCATATCATGGGCTGAGGATGGAGAACAGCATTCCAAAAAAAAGAGCATGCAGGGCTAGCCTTTGTAGGGACTTCGACTTTGAGCCCTTTGTCCACATAACTGCATTTCACTCTGCAGCTACAGACCCTGATTAATTTGACACTAGGTCCCAGTTTTCCCCAATATCAACATCAGGATACCCCAGATTCCTCCTGGAATCGCCCGAGGCACGGCCAGCTCGTGCCATGAAGCCCACGAGCGCAGAGCTGTGCTTTGCGTCCCTCTTCCTCCCGGGCGTGCGGTGGGTCGTGGTCGGAAGCATCACGCAGGGTGTTTTGCAGACTTCCACTATGGGCATCTTCTGCCCTGTGGCACCAGCCTGCTGGTGTTCTTTTCCCGGTGTTTGCATTAAGGTGTAAATATGACCTCCTTGCTGAGCCCACACAACAGGACTCTTGCATTAAGCTGAAGGAAAACAAGTCCACAATCAATCTAGTATTTCACTACGGCTTAACAGTGTAACATTAAAACAGTATAGAAAGCTTTCGTACAAAGGTTCAGTCTGTATTGTCTAAAACACCTTTCCTGTCACTGTGAGATATAAAGTAACCCTTATTATTTTTTCTTTCAAAAATACTTGCTTTTTGATCTTTTCTATGCAGAAGATCCAATTAATATCCTTTTAATAGGCCATTTGTTTGGTTGTTGAGAAAATTTTCCTGGGTACGATATTTGTTAAATGTTTCAAAAATACCAGTTGCGGTTGTTCTAGCAATCTCTTTGCAAATCAGTTGATTTTAACTGAGTTTATCTAGATTATAATAAATTTTTTCAGATCTGGGTCTTGTACAGTTTGTGGTTTTACTTTGCATATTTTTCAAATCAATAATATATGCAATTCAAAGTTGGCAACATTCTCAATAATGAGGTGTGGTTTTAGTAGAATAGATTTTGCTTAAGACCAGCAAATTGATTAAATGGATTCACACTCAGCCTAGGAAGTATTTTACCTTACTAGGGAAGTGTGGCACAATCCCATATACACTGAATTTAGTGGGAGCATTTTTTATTTATTTTTAATCAGCATTACATTGAAGTTAGAAAAAAACTACCTAAAATTTTTATGTGCCAGATCTATGAAAAAGTCATTTTCACTTTACATTATTAATTTATACATATATATATACACAATCAATGTAACTGTTCAGAAAGTCAGACATAATATTGTGAGAACAAAAAACCTAATCAGAAATATAAACTTTTGTTTAGTTGAAATTGTCAATAAACCTTAGTGAATAAAGTTATTGGGCTTCTTTTTGCATTTGTATTTTTTTATAGATGCGGAAGACCTTATGGCATTTTCCTCCTACAGCTTTCCAAGTTACAAAACTGGGAATACGATCGTAACTTATAAGTGGTGCAAAGTACATCTGTTGTGATATGTTTACGCAAGCAATAGGTTTGCCAAGTAGCATACATTTTGGATTTCACATCTTAATTTTTTAGCTTAGCGCATGTCTCAGAGTCATATCCTACTGCTGGAATTTATAAATTAAGATAAAAGTGTCCAATAGTCAATATGTTTTAATAAAAAATATTCACTTACACAGGTAAGCATTTCCTGGAACTGTAACTTTTCTTTCCCTATGCTACTCCTTTGCAGATTTTGTTTTGGAATGGCTATGTTTAGAGTAGTTTGCCTTCGGCTCTCCTCACTTTGGTATAACACAGAGTGTCAGTAATCCAGGGCTGATACTTGCTGTCATTTTATTCCTGTCTAGATTCTAAATTACAAGAAAAACACTTTTCAATTCAGCATGATTTTTTAAATCTGGCAAAATAACCCTAGCTGTAATTTTTTTGCAGAAGTAAAAACCTATCAGCATAATAAGAATTTGCAGTACGTTCAGCCTGTACTAAATAGGTTGGTGTATCTCAATGTAATCAGGAAAGATTTAAAACTTTGCAAAGTAATATTCTATCCTCAGCTAACGGGCGTACAGCATTAACTTTCTCCCTGAGCTCCCTGCACATGCAGGCACGTTCCTTCGCAGCAGTGCAATACGTGGGGAGCAGAACCAGCCTTGCGCTGGTGTGAGCAGGAGCTGTGATACCCGCTTGTGAAGGACCGGTCTGCGGTTTATCATCGTCAAAGCAAATGAAGCTATTGAAAGTGCCAATTCCACAGTATCTTCCTATTGCGGTACCGTACAGAAATTCCTTTCTTTAATAAGAAAATGCAAACAGCATTTATTGTACCACATAAAAAACATCAATAAGCAGCCCTCGGGTTGTATTTCCCAACATAATAAAGATAGATACATGTTGTTGCTGGCCTCCAGGTACTGGTATAGACTTTCCTAATTGGCAAACCTGAACTATTGGAAGTTCATCTGAGGTTAGTAACAGTCAGCAAAGGTTTTTGGTTTTTTCAAAGTATTGGTATTTCCCAAGCCTAACACTGCTGGTATTTCCAGTATTTTTTATGAGTGTGTGTAATTAATTTATAAGTACTTTGGTGCTTCAGTGAAGGTTTTATTTTCTTTTGTGGTAAAACCCTACTCTGTTAGCAAGCGGAAGGTCTCTCTGCAGTAACTCGGAGAGGAGAGAAGAGCTCCGTGCCCGGCCGCGCCGGCACTGGGCTGCAGCTGCAGAGGAGGTGCTGCCTTCGCCGCCGGGGCTGGGAAACAACATTTGCAGGATAAATGTAGTAGGATAGAAGTGCTGCGTGACTGATGATGAATGTTGTGTCAATAGTTGTATCCACGTCTTTGTGTTTAATAGGCTTTGATGGACTTTTCTTCCATTAATTTGTCTAATTGCTTTTCAGATCCATTTATGTGTTTGGCTCCCACAGCATCCTGTGGTAATGAGTTCCACAGTTTAATTATACACTATGTGAAAAATACTTTCTTGTCTTTGTTTTGCACCTACTGTCTAATTCTTTTCTGACAACCCTTTGTTCTTGCATTTTGAGAAACAACAAATAATTGTTTGCCATTTTGCACTTTTGCTGCCATACATGATTTTCTATACATCTGCTACACGGTCCTCTCTTTCCCAAATTGAATAGTGCTTTATTTTATCTTCCTTTGAACAGAACCTCTTCCAATTAGTTAACCGTTCTTGTCACATTTTTCGTACCTTTTCTAGGTCTTCTAAAACCTTTTTGAGATAGGATGCCAGATATGCAAACTGTGGCTCTTCCATGGGAGTTTTATTGGCATAATGACATTTTCCATTGTCGTCTACGCCTTTCTGCATGATTCCTGCCTGTACCTTCGCTTCCCTTTTCCCCTCCTGAGCACTAAGCTGCTGTTGAAAAGCACCCATAAAGACTTTTTGCTTTGTGTGTGTCATCCGGGCTGGCTTGCTCAACCTGGCGTTACCTTGCATTTATCTGTAACGGCAGCTTCCTCCAGCCGTTGCAGCAGTGCTCCGTACTGTGAGGCTGGGCTGGAGCTCCTCGCAGCCGGATTGCCTTTACATTGCTCCACATAGTTGTGCATTGCCGATGAACTTTGTCATCGCCTTCTGTACCACTCTTCAGCCTGGGAAAATGTTGAGCCCTGCCCAGCAGAGATCTCACGGCGGCTGCACCGATAACCTTCCTGCTGAAAAGCGACCACTTCCCTACCCCTCTTCTCCCGGCTCTTCGTTGGGGGGCGTTGGTGTCAGCTCTGCTGAGGTAGGTGATGGCCCTCTGAGATGCCACTGCCCCAAGGAAAAGCAATGTCGTCTTTTCTCCATTAACCCCATTTTTCAGTATGTCTCCTCATTTGGTACTTCACGAGCGTCCAGCTCTTTGCCCGGTGTGGAAGTCATGCATAATGGTCTGTGTGAGCGCTGCTGGGGCTGTTCTGAAAAACTTGCACCTTCTGCCTTCCATTCCCCTAATACTGAGGCCAACTTAAGTGCCAGGTAACAAATCAGCAATTTCATATTTGGTCTCCTTCAGAAGCTGGTGTTTAAGTATTTCTGTAATACACACGATGAAGTTTACAGGCTTTCACTGGAGTATCTAGATTGTTTTTTCAGAATGTTTAATTGTTTGCTGTTGAGCATATATGTCTATCACTGTTGGGTCTGGCACCCTTCACCGGTGTGTTTGCCCTCCGAGCTGTCCTTCCCCCCCTGAGCTCAGTGGTCACAGGTGATGTCCCCACAGCGGCCGCAGGGCATGGGTGGACCTCCTGATCTCCATACTGCTGCGTCTTCACTGCTCTGTTACCTTCCTAGATAAGCTGATCAGGTCTCTTCATTACAGTACAGATCTGGTGGAAGTACTCTTGCTGTCTGAATTTAGGCACATAACTAGATGTTTAGATGTGTGTTTAGAGGGTCCTGTAACCTGAGATGAGCAACATCCAAAGGACGGAGAAGTACAGTCAACATGTGCGCAGTCTTCCCTTCCCCAACGTTACGTGGATTTGCTGTGATATACACAGGGAACTAATGCGGGCCTGAGGACCTTGCAAGGATGCTTTAGCATTAAGTACGCTGGAAGTGAGTATGGGTTACAAGGTGGATGGCTGCATCACCTGCTCTCAAAAGGTGAAGCATTTCACACCCAATTACGAGTAATACTTTGTAATACTTCAAACTGTGTGGGATTTCAAATCAATAATGGAAAAAATGTATTTTCAGTACCCGTATGGAAGGAAAATAGTGGGACTGTGACAAGAGAGGTGATGTCTCGAGGCAGCAGCACAGGAATGAGAGTCCCGCGCTGGTGGCAGTGGTGGGTGGTCTCTGCTCTGCGCTCCGTCGGGGGGGGTGTTCCCCATCCCTCTTTTCCGCGCACAGCTCCGCTCCTCTGTGTGGCTTCTCCTCCTCAGTTGGGATGGTGTCTGTTTGGGTTTGCTTCCTTTTGAAAGAAGGTTTATTGGTAAATTGTGTGATGGTCGGTCGTGACTGGAGCTCCTTTGTTGTGGGTCTTGGCTTGATGGCTGAAACTGAACAAATCCTCGTCATGTGCATTGTGTGCTGAGTACAAGCAGCAGATTCAGCTGTGAGAGTGTGTGGAATGTAACAATATGTTTTTTTCTAGATAAATATAACCCTGCATGTTTATCAGTGCAAATCCACCCCTTTTCCTATGTTTATCAGGTGATGTATTTCCTGCAGGTATCCTTGGTGAAACAGGACTTCAGGGAAGAAAAAAAGAAACTGGTAGCCACTGCGAGAGTCAGTTTAGGGGAAAAGGCTTAAAGGGAATGATCTGGGGAGGCAAAAAGCTGGAGGGTACCAGGGGGGCTGAGAGCGGGGGTGCCCAGGGGGACCGCTGCTGGTGGGAAGCAGCCCCATGCCCCCTGGCACGGCCAGCCTGCGCCCTGCTGCGGCAGCAGCCATGTCCTCCCTCCCATTACCTCCCTTGGAAAGAGAAAAGAAGGATGACTCTGAAACCCGCCTCCGTTGAATGAGATTGTAATCCTTCAGTTACACAGCTCTTCAGCAGGGAGGTGAAACTATCTCATGCTTTGCTTTAGAAAATACCACCTTGTATCACAGGGAAACAGATCATGAGAATGATTACTTGCTAACAGAATAAACTCTGTCTGTGTTCATATATATACATACATATATATACCCCGACAGATAAAATAATAGCTATCTATTGTAAGAAGTACGAGTAATGCAAAATCTTTAACAGAAGTTAATCCTGTCAGATGACAAAGAAATTAAGATCAGGTCACCTAAAATGATGGGATTTCTGCCAAAGCCCTTTAAATGCAGTGTATTGTCCCTAATGCGTAGGCGGGGTCAGTATGTGGCTCTTAGACAGTAAGTGCTAAGAGGTAAGAGATACCTCTTATGACTGATAAATATTGAAATTATTGTAATGGGATTCATAATGAAATAATTGGCGGTTTTCTTCTTTTCTGTCACTTTGTAGGTGAAAAGTACTTTGTAGAGTTTCTTGTCCATTTTCTAGGGTTAACAGATGGAGTGGAAAACCAGAAGCCTCAAAGCATGGGCTCTGAGGCTCTACATCCAGTTAAAATATTTCAGCATGATGAACTTCAGAGTCTTTCTTTATATTTTTCAAGAAATGTCGACATTTCTATATATTCTGAAACTAAGTTCCTTCTTTAATTTGATGAACTTGCTGCATAATGATAATTGTGAATTTGGTTGAAAATTCTCATCAGTTTAATGACTCACCAAGAGGGACATGATTATCTTAGGAAACCACATAATCTGTTATTTTAACTCAAGGATGCCTTTTAGCTGATTTGTTCCTATACCTGTTTTCTCTTACTCATCTATTACATCTTCATCTGTTCCAGCTAATCTAAAAGAAACCATAAACATCGTTAAGGTTCCCGTTTGTGCTTTGAATACAAAGGGAAGCAGGGTAAAAGCGGACTGTGCCTATCCCTGGGTGCAAGTGCTCCACCTGCCCGCCTTCTCCTGGTCCTCAGCAGGGGCTCAGCCGCAGCTGCTGGCTGCAGCAGGGCTCCTGGGAGGGTGGCTCTGGAAGAGCGGGCGTGAGGGTTGTGGACACCCTCTTCATCCCATTGTTTAACTCCTCCATGAGCTGGAGCACCGCTCTGTTTCACAGGTGTCTCCAGTTCTGGAGTGCTGCTGTAAGCAAAGAGTTAACTGGGCTAACTCCTATTCCTAACTAGACAACCATAAAGAAAAAGTTTATTAAAACTGACTGTAAATGATGCAAATCTCTCATTAAATGTTCCCAGGCAAGCAGCAATATGTAGGCTTACCTCATAAAGATTAGAGACTAAGGTAGAGGGTAATTGTGGTTTGCATCCAAATGTAATAAACTTCTGCTGTTGGGGTGGGTGCAGACTGCTGAGCTCTGTGGGAAAGGCAGCTGTTTCCTCTTTCTGCTGTAGTTGAAATGCTTGGATTTACCTATACATCCTATCAGCTAACCTTAGTTTAAAGCTTGAACTTTTTATCTTTTTACCCAGCTAGTATCATGAAACATGGCAAAGGAGAGCCCCAGCTTACACTGTGAGCGCTGATGGCTGGAGTCTGCAAGACACTTCTGACATCTGCACCACTGAGAAAACCTGCTTTATTTTGTCTTTCCCCCCTGTTTTTATTTTCTGGTTTTCATAGTTCTTCTTCATTTGACTTAAACCCGAGATAGCAAACGTTGAGAGAGAAAAGGAGGCAGGACAAGTCAATACTACTCAGAACTAACTTTTTCTTCCCATCCTTTCTTCTAATGATAGTACAGAGAGAAGCTTGCAGACATACAGGTAATTTCCAACTCTTTGCCTTGAAATCTGAAGTTTCAGAAGGACATCGAGGTTATTAAGGCTCATAGAGTAAAAAACAATTAGTAAAGTAAACTCCATTCTATAACCTAGTCAATATAGGGAAAATCTTTTCGCCTTATATCTGCAGAGGGACAGGGTATCCTTCTGCGCTTTTTCTAATCTGTATGTTAATCCTTCGCTACAGTTTGATCCTAATGAGATTAGAGACTTAAAACAATGCAGTATTACATTATTTAACATACAAGACAACTTCTGTAACCATGGTTTCATTTGCGTGCCTTTTTCACAAGAAGAGGAGCTTTCTTTTCAATAGGGATAAATATATTTGTCAGGAAATTCTGATAAAGCCTGAATCTCATCTTGTTTGTATTACTGTAAAAACAACCTAAATCCATTAACAAAACCAACAGACTTTTTGTATTCCAATGTCATTTTGAAGCACTGTTTGGTCCATAGTGAAGGCTGAGAACTATTATTCAGAGGGTAGTTACAAAAATAGCATATCCATTGTCACTGAGGGTTTTAGATGTTTAGTATCATTTCTCAAGACAATTAAGTAGTGCGCGGAGATGTGCTGAACTTTGGAAATATTTTTGTTAGATGCAAGCCTGGAGTACCAAATGCAGATGAGGGTAGGAGAGTGTCTTTGGCAGGCTGATGATCAGAGGGCTGGACTTCAGCAGGGAGCACCGTGGCCCCGCTCCTGGGAGCATGCACCATCTTCTGCTTTAGGGTCTCTCTCAGAAGATGGGGGAGATGTCACCCAGTACAAAGGTATCATAATCCGCTCTTCAGTGATTAAAGTGGTTTACAATCCAAGTAGGTAGGTTTAACCCAGGATTGAAAGGCAAGCAGAAGCACACAGAAGCAAAGAATACCATTTTCAAAAAGCCCCATTGACTTAAAAGGTAAATGCATTAGTGCATGAAAATTTTCTCTGTCAGTGCCAGGAAGAGAAGCAAGCCTCGTGCTTCGTGTACCTGACTGCCTGCTCCAGGCTGCCTGTGCAGCTAACACACTCATGGAAATTAATGCCATTGTACCTTTTGTAGGGACTGTATTTGCTCTTCATCTTTCATTCTTCTGTGTTAATGGAATTGCCATTTTCACATTTAATGCATATTTTTACAACCAGAAAAGCACTTCTGGTCATTTCAGAATAACTTTATTTTGCTTTGCTCTTGCAGAGGAGAAAAACATTGCAACTTCTTCCCTTCTAAATTTAAGATCAAGTCACTGTGAAATTGTCTCTTATATTGTTTTCAGCTGTTTACATACAGTCTATATAGCATAACATAATAGCCTGTTTATCAGCTTGGGAAGCAGGAAGGAGAACAGAGAGCACATTTATCTTGCAGAATTTAGACCAGCAAACTGAAGAAGCTATTTTAACCATACGGGAGAAGGTTTAAAAGCACTGTAGAAGATAGGCGAGCAATTATTTTCCAGTACAGGCAAAAGTACTTCATCCCATCAGATTATCTGAGACAAGCAGAACCTGCCATGGGCTTGTAAAAGCTTAGCTAAGCTTGTTAAGGACAAGGATAGCGCCTTTGCCAAAATCTTAAGTAAATATGGTTGGAAGCTACACAGCTCAGTGAAGACAACATTGAGTAAAAGCTCCCTGGCTGCTGTGCCCGTGTGCAAACAAAGATCCCTGATGCTATGAACCTCGTAAGCCTATGCACATCTGCAAGAGGCAATTCTGTCTGATATGTGAAGTCCCCATTTGATTTGTATTGCTTTGATGATCAGAGGGCTGGAGCACCTCTCATGTGAAGACAGGCTGAGAGAGTTGGGGTTGTTCAGCCTGGAGAAGAGAAGGCTCTGGGGAGACCTTAGAGCAGCCTGCCAGTACCTAAAGGGGTCCTACAAGAAAGCAGGAGAGGGACTTTTTACAAGGGCATGTAGTGACAGGACAAGGGGTAATGGCTTTAAACTGAAAGAGGGTAGACTTAGATTAGATATTAGGAAGAAGTTCTTCCCTGTGAGGGTGGCGAGGCACTGGCACAGGTTGCCCAGAGAGGTTGTGGATGCCCCGTCCCTGGAAGTGTCCAAGGCCAGGTTGGATGGGGCTTGGAGCAGCCTGGTCTAGTGGAAGGTGTCCGTGCCCATGGCAGGAGGGTTGGAATGAGATTATCTTTAAGGTCCCTTCCAACCCAAACCATTCTATGATTTTATCATGATTCTGTGATATCTAAGTTTCACTATGTGAATTTGCTGAAAGGCAAAAATATTTTTTTTTCTGTGTTGGAGTAATCTTTGACAGTGGCTACCCATGGATGATAATAGATCATTAACTCAGACTCCAGAGCTTTCAGGTGCACTAACTGCAGTTGGAGCCTGCTCTAACAAGAAATAGACTAGTTTCAGAGACATTTGTAGTATGTACATTTTCAATTTGTGAAAGACAAACTGGTTAAAATGGCACCACCCCCACCACCCCCCCCCCCAAACCACAAAACTACAATGTATTCTATATCTAAGCTTGAGCTGGAAAATTGAAGAGATGTAGTTAAGTAACGTAGAATGAGAAATACCCAAGAGACACAAAAATAGAAGAAAAGGGTGTGTACAAGCGAGCTGGTGATCACATGGCTGTTTGGTGGCATTGACCCCGTGTTCACGCAGTGCCGTGGTACCTGCTGCTGCTGGTGGTTGACTTGGGACATGAAAATCTGAACTTGTGATCTACCTGATCACTGCAACCGCTAAACCACTTCTGGTATGTGCTTAAGATCAATATGGAGTTTGGACTGTTGCCTTCAGAGAAATCAACCTGGGCATTTGACTGGAGCTTGGGTGTATTTACTTATTGTAGCAGTATTTTTAGACTGCAGTTGGTGCCTTATTCCTGATTCTTTTCAATTTATTTATTGAGGGATGTTTAAATGAGAAATACATACACTTGAACATAAAACTGAAACCAGCCAAAATATTTTTTCCTGTGAAGGATCTCTACCGAATGTTCCCCTCCTAGCACTGGGTATTTCATTGTCTGGTTGTTGCAGTCCTGGGGGCTGCTCGGTGGTCTCGGGTTGGGAGGATGCTGTGAGAAAGGCACCCAAAGGCATCCTCTCCAAGAACCACCACCACACCCAGCTGCCACTCTTTCCTCATGTCCCGTGAGGAGCACCGCTGCCACCCTCCTCACGTTGAGCATAATCATCTCAATGCGGTAAATTTTCTTTCTCTCTTGTTGAAGGAAATATCAAATTACCTGCAGATTAAAATCTGTGGTTGTGGTTCTGTAATTACTGCTGTTGGCCTCTGTTTGGAAGACCTCATCTTTCAAATGAAATGTCAAGAGGCATCATTTTTTTGTCCCTTATTACCCACAGAGTTCACATGGTTATGGTTGGTACCCTGGGAAGTTTTAAAAGCTTTACGTGTCTATTCTCTAATTTTCTCTACTTTTCTCATTTCGTTATTTCTCTAGAAAACAAAATTTCACTTGACTAAGCTAAAATACCCTTTCTTGTCTAGGTGGTTGTCCTACTACGGCTGTGTATCACTTCATTCAGATTATTGCTTCTCTTTAGAAGGCTTTTAAAATTGCTTTTAGTCTCCAGAAATTGCACTTAAAGACTATTAAGGACTAATCTCCCTGGAGATTTCAGGACTCCCAACTCTTGTTGTTTGTGGCTCTCCACATGAAGTGTTTATTTCTTTGTAGTGCAGCATAATTTAAGAAGAACAACAGATTATGAAATATTTACATGTAGACATTTTCTAAAGATGAAAATGTATAACAAAGACTGATCATCCGTGTATCTGACAACTTTCTATTCCTAAAGCGTATAAGAGAACATGGTAGATCTGGCCAGAGCTGTCAGATGCTATAGTCTTTGTTAATGAATTTTTCATCACTGACATGTCAGCCAAACATTAAGGCTGGATTTCTGAAATAGTTGCAGTAGCTCTCTGGCATATTTCAGGATGCTCTCTTGCATCCTCCTTGTCGTTCCTGGGGCCGTGCTGCTCTCCTGCCCATGCCTGTTTCTCAGAACTTGTGCCATCCCACTACTGTCCTGCTCTTGGGGCTCCCCAGGGTTACTGATGGCCATGGCTGCCTTAGCAAGGCCTGGGGCATGTAGGAAGGGAACTGGGGAGCAGAACAGCTGGCCCAAAGGATCTGCTATCCACAGTATACTTCTTTCAGGTGCCGTATTTTGGGTGGCTGTGGTGCAGTCCCATGTGCTCTTGCCCATTAGCTGGTGGGGTGCAGCGCATGCCGTCCTTGAGCACCGTGTCCAGCTTAGTTTCTTCTGGAAGCCACAAGTTCAGGTGCTCCATGACCTCTCTGTGGTGTAAACCAAGAGATGATAAAGAGCTGTCTCCAGGAGATCCTCTTGAATTCACACCCGCTCCAAACTAGACATCTAACGTGGACACATGTGAAATGTACCCTGTAGTATTGTCATGGAATTGATTTATAGATTTTAAGCCTTGAAGAAACCATTAATGATCATCTAATCTGATGTGCCGCATAATCTGACTGTGTAATTTTTGTATCCAGTCTGCAATTTCTTTTTCAGCTAAAACACATCTTAGAAAAGAAATCCATCTTTACCTGAAGACTCACATGTGACACAGGAAACCTCAGATGGACTCTTCCAGTGTTAATTAAAACTGACTTCAAAATCTGTATTGAAACTTCAGTAATTGTATCTGTACATATTCTGGTAGTTTAAAGAGCCATCTCCTTTCAAAAATATTTTCCCTCGAGTGGGTACTTTTTAGGTCAAGTTATATCAGCCCATTCTAATGACAGATTGGGTAAAAGCTGACATATCCATTTTAGATAGGAGATTGTAGGAGTGTTTTTTTCAGTGTGATATCACTTTAGCTTAGTAGGCCATCCAAATATACCTAATAACTTTGTGTGTTACCATGATATTCTTATCTGTATACTTGAAAAGAAAGAAGAAACATGGATTAACTGAAGAAAAGTTAAGATAGAGCAAAAATATTAATAATAAGCTGGAAGATTTAAAGTTCTTGAACTTAGTCTTTAGCCTTAAACAAAACCAAAATCTGTCTTGATGTGTTGACAGTCCTGAGTGGGAGACCTGGAACTGTAAGTGTTTGGCTGGCACAGGCACCAGGAGAGAGAAGAAGTAGATGAGGCATACTGTCCATTTATATTGGAATGGATACTGCCCACCTTTTTTTCACACTGCAAATGCTAAGTGATAAATGACATTCTTGTAATAATAGCTGCAAGATACTGGTTTCCGTTAAGAATTAGTGGTTATGAAGTGGCCACTTCTAGTTACTGAGAATTTTTCAGCAGAGCTGGAAACAGAAACTCTAGCATGCTGTATGCTATAGGGGCCATACTTACACTGTTGGAGATTAATTTGATTACCTAATCTAATCAAGTTGTTTGCATAGCTACCTAATTTCTATTATTCTATTAGCATTAGAATAAGACAAAAAATATGCATAAATAAAAAGTTATGTTCAAATAAAAAGAAGCCAGCAACTATTCTTTCCCAGTGATCAAAGCCAATTAAAAAGTTAGTCACGTGTATTGCTGTATTTTCATACAAGATCTAAAATACCTTTAAAAATCTATTTCAATTCCAGTTTATGTGTTATATTAATTCATTATAAAGCCTTTTAGTTAATTCACTTTATCCTTAAAGGTTTAGGACTTTACAATTTTAATTAAATTTCATTTCATATACTACGTTCATTAATATATTCCTTTCAAAGCATTTATAATTCATTGTCTTTATCCATTTTACAGTTAAAAATGTTACTGTAGTTTATATCTCAATAATAAGCAGCAGCTGCCTCTCCAAGCAACACTAAAAAGACACTGAAAAACCTCCAACCTTATCTTAACATTTCTTTTTACTCCTTGCATCCTAATAGTGCTTCCAGAGTTGTCAGTGACTCAACAGAAGAGTTTCTTCATGGCAGGCAGCATCCCTGACCTTGCTAATTCTTCCCATTACCGTAAGCTGAAGTACATTTGGTAAAGCCATCAATAGTCATGCAGCAATGGGAGGTCATGTTTTTTCCAAGCAAAGAATTTATTTAGAGGATTACTTCAAAATTCTGCTTTTTTGCTGAAACTAGAAGTGACTATTTTTGAACTAGGTATATTCATGGGAAACTCTGCTATGTTTGGGGTGGCTGTACAATTGGTCAGGTCCTTACTAGGACTCTATTTGCATTATTAATGTGTTTTTAACAACTGATGTGTAAAGAGCAAGCTGAGAATATTTAGCACAATTACCATTCAAATGAGAGTTACAAAATTTCAGCATCTGGTAGTATTGCGAATGGCCAGCTAAAGACCTCCCACTAAGGCAAATCTGTGCAAACAACCAGAATTCTTTCAGTGGAAAATTAAGTAGAAAAGAAAGAAAGGATGTGCAAGTCTTATGTTCGGTTTAGAAACAAATACCAGAAAGAGAGGATGTGCAAGTCTCATGTTGGGTATAGAAACAAATACCAGAATTTATAGGTAAATTTAAATATGGAAGGCTCTGTGGCCAGATAAAAATATTCTGGTTTTAATTCAGAATTTCATGTTCAAAGGAAAAAGGAAACCAACATGCTTATTTTAGTTTGTCTTAGGGATGCATAAAATCTCTGTACAGATGTTCCCAGTAGATTAGTTATGCCGAGATGGAAAGGCTGATTGACGTCTTTGGAAAATAAAGGAAGTATGAACTACAGAACACAATTAATAACTCCAAATCCCATTTGAGACTGCCTCTGTGTATCAGTTTTATTGAGGGAGTGTGGAGTATGAGCTCCTGAGTTACAGACCAGGTCATGGTGCAGCGTTGTGGTCAGGGTTCTCACTGGCGGTGCAGTACTGGCATGCAAAGCACAACGTTTAATGCATCGCTACTCAGATTTGCCATCAGAAGCACAATCAAGACTTGTAGATTTGTATCCCTGTACTTGAGGGATAAGTGGGCAAGATGGATTTCCTACCGCCTTTGGAGGAGTGGTTCTTCTGGGCTGTGCCCCCCTTTGCTGGCAGCCCCCTCTCCCCAAGGCTCAGGCAGCAGCCGAGGTTAACAGCTCTGCAGGAGCCTCTGCCACGCTGGGTTCCTCATCCCCTCCAGGATCCCGTTGGGAGCAGGGACCCCGCTCCCTGCCTGGGGATGTAAACTCCCTCCGCTCTGCCTCAGCTAGCAGTCTCCATCCCCACTGCGGGATTTTCGCTTAGCCTTTCCTTTCCCACCAGTTAGTTTGTTTCTGATGGTCTAGGGTGAGCTTCTATATGGACAAGTGGGGATTAATCTTGATTAATCTTTATGTCTCTCATGATGTTCAAAATCTCGTGATCCCACTCCACGTCTTGCTGCTGTGAAGGTACAAAGCTGGGTGTTTCTGTGGCTTGCATTGGCTCTCACCGACCTGTGCTCAGCTGCAGAGCCAAGGGACACGGGCTCAGTGGACGTTATCCTGACGAAGGAGGCAGACTGGGCTTGGTGGTGGTAAGCTGGGGCAGAGGGGTGCATGATTCTCAAATGTCCCTGGGAAAATATATTCAGCAAACAGTACCATTTTTAGGTAGTCCTTTTTTAAAAAAGATTCACTTTCTTGTCACTTCTGATTATCTCGGCATATAAACAAATGTTGATGCCATGTTAGACTCGCACATTGCCTTAGGTTGCAGTGCTGAAAGCCTAAGAAGATAATTGAATTCCAACAGTGGCATCAATTTGATCAGTGCTCTAAATGGACATTCAAATTAGCATCTTTCCTAACATAGAATAATTATGCCAGAAATTAGAGATGAGATGCTGGCAAGTATTTGCATCATATTTTCAGCCTAAAGGGCATAGCTTTTCTAATGCTAATATTCTACCTTGCTGCATTTGTAAAGGTTTTGTTTCTTACAAGTTTTGGGTATCAACGTACACGCACGCTGGCTGTGAATGCTCAGCAGATCCCAACTGAGTATTGAGTAGCACCACTCCACTCCATCAGCGGTGGGAGCACTATGCTGATTTATACCACTGAGAATCTGTTTTCTGTTTTCTTACATTTCCACCGTATCTTTTATTTCTGGAAAGCCATGAGAGCTCCATAAGCTATTTTTCTTTCACATATCTATCTAGGTAACACTTTCATCATTGCGCTTTATAATTTCTTTGTTTCCCTCTGTATTCATGTAACTGTAGAGGAGGGTCTACACCCCGGTATAGTGTAGGTACTCATAGCATATGCTCGTAATTGCCCTGATCTGGGTCTCGCTCATGCTGAGGACCACTGCAGTCAACATCAGAATTCATGCAGACATGGATGACCCGGTCGTCGACACTTCTGCATTCGTGTCCCCATGGGAGTGGAGTAAAATGAGCAGATTGAGTTTTCAACAGCAGTAGGGTGCAGCGATGTCAGACAACATGCATGATCTGCTCTTCCTCTTCATGGGCTTGTAGGGTCTGTGATGTTTAGGGACAGCAATTATACTAAAACCTTTCAAGAGAGAATAATATGCACTCACACTCACCCACTGACCATGAAGAAGTCATCTCAAACACAGTCTAATCTTTTATTATAGAATTGCAATCAATATTGAATAACAAGTAGTTTTGATTTGTGTTAATGTTGGTAAATTCTTCAATGTTAGAGAAAATGCTATTAAACAGGTTACAATTTGCTTGTCCTGTAATAAGATGTTTAATAGCAAATAAGTGGTTGCAGTAGCAACAAAGTAAATTTATTTGTATATCTCCAACTGCCTCGTGCCTCTTGGTGTTCTGTATTCTACTCAAAACCGATAAACATCTATTTCTTAGTTACATTGGCCTTTCAGCATTCTTATGCCTGTAAAATTTTAGGCTAATTTTGTTAGCTAACCCTCTTCCTTCTTCTTTGCAGTTAGATACTTGGAGCTAAGGGATCTATTTCTACAGAAAGAAATTCATAAAACGAAAAAATAAAGAGATCAGAATTCCGAATGTCAAAATTCCATATACCCAAAATACATAGCCTTGTTTCTTACATTTATAGCTGTGAACATGTGATAGTGGCTATAAAAGGAAGTGGATTTTGAGGTATAAAAAGGCTAGCATTGTGTGGTTCTTGATGAAAGTAAAAAGTTACAATTATGATGTCAATAACTTTTATTTTACTTTGTTTTGAGTCGATGATATTGGACAAGTCTGATTGACTTCATCTGCTTCTGAGAAGTGTAATAATGCCATGAAAATTCATTGGCTGGCATGTCTTATTGGTATTTTGTAATAGAATATATGAATAAAATTATGTAGTGAACTATAGGAATAAATATAGGAAAAATGTGGTTCTGTCATCATAGATACCATCCTGAGAGCAGTGACAGATCACAGAGAGCTCTAGCTGTGTTTGCAGCTCGGAGGACATTTCATTAATGTGCAGCATTGACAGAGGTGCTGATGCTTGTTGTTGTTGGGCGGTGCTGGGGTTGCCCTTGGCTCATGTAAAAATAATGTCCACTTCTGGGAAATAATGATCCTTACTTTTTTGAACAAACCATTTGTTTGTCTTTCATGCTTGATGTTTTAAAATACTGTTTACCTTTTCACAGCCTGCTAATTTTCCTTTGTTAAAGAACCAAGGCTCTTTCAAGCTCTGCAAATATTATTTTATTAGTGTGCCTAATGTTCATCTGTTTTGAATGCAAAAGTAGGCTGAAGGATGTTCAATAAAATATATGATTACAGGAGAAAGCAGCGCATCCTATGCTATTACAGATTTGCACTGGAATAGAGTAATAACTAAATCAGTGCCATTTTTCAGACTTAACCCTTCGGGAAATAGCGTTTCTCCACCTTGGTTCTCTACTTCTCCATTGTTCTGCCTCTGCTTGGTAAAAACCCAGTCTAAGCCTTTGTTGTTTTGGGGTTGCCGCACTACCTTCCAACTATAAAAAATACTCATCTTCCTTTTTTAAGCTTCATTATTGCTCAAATTCATTCATTGTTGCTTTTAACAACAATCTCTTGGGTGGAAGCAGGACCAAAGGGTACATCCCTGGAGGTGCCCGTGGCACCGTGAGCCAGGATCTCCCACGCGTCTGAGGCTGGAGCTGTCGGAGCGTGGGGGAAGCCAGCAGTCCAGGACAGCCCCCCCAGCACGCCCTGTCCTCCACCACCCAATGCCTCCTCAAGTGCATCGTGTCTTTAACGCTGTGCCTTACCATGCAGGTTAGCTGGTTATTTCTGTGCATCATTGCAAATATTTTATATTTTACAGTGCAGAGCAAAGCTGTATGACTTTGGTCCAGGGTGGCCCACTGGTTCCTTGCTTTTGAAGCCAGACATTCAAAAGGAAAATTGAAAAAGGTTCTATGTTATTAAGGTCAGCTAAGGAAAAGCTCTCCCTTTCTTTAAAATGGGATTGCGATTCAGCTGTTCCTATATATCTAATTAGAGAAAAGGTCCACTGAAGTGTGATATCACCTTGCTGGTGATGTCGTGCTTTTGTTTAAATGGGGGTGTCATGTGCAATCATGAGTACTGGCTGCTGCCTGCACTGTTGGGCTCAGCTTCACTTACTTGGGTAATTGCTATTCACGTAACTAATTCCACAAATCCAGTGATACTTCTTATAAAAATGGGCAACTCACATGAACAGGATTGTGCGGTGTAGGCTCCCTGCTGCGAATTGTGTAAGTGGAGAACATGGAGGAGGTTGTCTTCTCAGACTGTAGAGTATTTGCTGGAAGACTGATAGACTTCATGATTCTGACTTTAATTCCTTTGGTAGCAAAGCAGCATTGAATTGTTTTACTATAACTCTCAAGTGGCAAATTATTTCAACAATTCCATGAGTAACCACGTTTGCAGTCTGATTGGCTACCCTAAAGGCAGAACCAATTTACTTATGCTAGTATGCTAATACTCACAAATACGGACTCACCTTTCAAGACATCAGAGTACATAGTCCTTTTAAAGCAATGAGGTCGGTGTGGTCAGATCTTATGTTAAAAGTGGTGACTGACAGGTCTGTAATTGTCAGATTTAGCAAGTTAGCAACATTCAGATGCTTCCTAATAGTGATGAAGCATTTCATATGACAATAAATACCATGCTGAGTATAGCGATCACCATGATGGAGTGTAGAGCGGCTCTGGAAGCTTTCCAGAAGATCAGGTTTTGCATCATTATGTGCAATTCCTAGTAACCTACGGAAAATGATCTGAAAATCTGTTGATTAGAAATTCAGTATAAGAACATCTTGCTTGCATTGCTAATAAAATGTACCTGTGAATATACACTTTTTCCCAGGGTGTGTATTTTAGAGCTTAAAATGTTTTGGTAGCTTTGTGGCACACCTTGCTGAGAGGTGTTATTTTGTGTCACAATATTCTGGTCAGAAGGAAGATTTGCTCCTAAGATTGCATAAAGAAGTATGAGTGGACTAGTGATTAGAACTCGCTTCAATTGTTTAACAGTTTTATTTAAAATAAAATTGATCACTACCATTTATTATTGTATACAGGTGCTTAAGAGTGCTTGAGTGCTTTTGAGTGCTCATTGAAAAAATGCTTAGCTATTACTAGTTTTGACATTTATGTGCCTGCGCAGGATTACCCCATTGCCTTCGGCACACGTGCACACATACAGGCCCGCCCCCCCCCCCCCCTTCCCACTGCAATTAGTGCTTTTGCCTATTGAGAAATGAAGACAGACCATAAGATTTGAGATGTGGGTATTTAAATGAACCGCTATGGAAGGAGTGGCTGGTCTGTGTTCACGCTACAACTACCGATTTCTTGCGTAACCTCGGCTGTGGGCAAATCATTGTGCCTCTGTTCTGCTAGTGGTGAGAGGACAGGAGAAGCCATAAAGTGAAGTTGTATTAGTATGTGTCATGTTTCTCGGTAAACCCGTACCATCCACTAAACGCTAATAGTCCTTACTAAATTCTGCAGTGTACCAAACAATATTTTATTACAATTTTTATTTTCACATGAAGCATTTTAAGAAAATAATGGGTTGAACTATCCCAGAGCACACTGAAGGTTTTGAAACTTTCAAGCAAACAGTTCAGAACTGCTTCTGTGAAGCCCGTTCTGAAGTTCGCAGTGTTGCCCGTGGCAGTGACCTGGGTGGACAGACACCTCCTCAGCTTAGCTGTTGCCCTGCTCAGAAACTGTCACAGCTTCCCTCTCCAAAAAGTAGACGTGGTGACACTTACATCCTCTGCAAGCTGCCAACCTCTATGGAAAACGCTGTGGTTTAGATTATTGATAACAACAACAATAGCATGGCGAGAAGTGGTGCTCGTGCATGCTCAACATGTACTGCTGCCTTTACTGTAAACGTGACCTTGAGCTGCCTCCACTGTTCTTCGTAATGGAAACTATTCCAGTGCCTTTAATCTTTTTGTTTCCATATTTGTTTTTTTTTTTATTTTTCTGCTTCCCCTTCCTATATTCCCTTTGTCTATCTGTGGTCAGCTGGTGAGCAGAACTGGTATTCTGCAGTGTAGGTGTCGATTGTGAAAGAGAAGCTGTAGCATCCATGAAAACATCCCTTTTCGAGTACCACATCACCATCTAATAGTTAACATCTGGAGGATGAGAGGCAGCCCCACTGGACTCCCGCTTTCCATGAAATCCTGTCTGACATGTCCCTGTTTTATCTTCGTTATCCCTCTGCTAATCTTTCTCCATGCTCTAAGAAGTGCTGCTCGTGGAGTGTCACCTGCTCGTTCACCCGCTGAGCAGCATTTCTGTTTGAAGACCCCCAAAATGGCTGTGGGTGTTTTCTGTAATCTCAGCGCTTTTCCTCCCTCTCCTTCCCCATGAACACCATCACTCCCGCTGGCTACTGGCTCGCCGTCTGCCTGGCGCCTTGTGCGGGGCTGGCTAGCAGTAGCCTTCACAGATGTACTGCACACACCAGTATTTCCTTCAGCTCTTGTATTATTTCTCATACCGTTCTTCTCTGTGGCGTCTGAATTCTCATCAGCACCTGCTGAGCCAAGATTGGTGTTTGCCGAGTTGATCCAGATCACCTGAAGGGGATTTGTGATAGAGCCATAGAACTTATTGGTAGAAAATTGCACCTCTTTGTCTTCCTTTTAAAATCTGCTGTTTTGCAAGATGTGTGACACACCTTCCATTGTTTTATCTGTCTGCTTTTAGTGTGCTTAAGAAAGACTTATCATAATTGCTATCCCAAATTTGGAGTTGAAGCAATTCTACTAAACCCATCCCTACAAGATCCCCCTCACCCTCATTAAAGATGAGTCCTCAAAGGATTCAAGGGAGAAGAGTCAGAGAGGGCAATTAAATAGGGGATTTCTTCTGTGTAGAAGTCACACCATGCCAAATGCCAGCACCAGTGGACCTTGCAGGAAGCCCTTCCCAAGGATGCACTCTGAACAAATGCATCTTTGTGGGAAAGCTGTGAAGTGTAAAGCTGGTCTGTGAGCTCTCAGATCCTAGATACCTTACAAGAGAGCTTTTGGATTTATAAAGACTCTCTGACCAGAAGTGAATTGGCATTCGTTGCTGAAGGGTCAGTACAATGATCTCGTGTCTCTGCACATGCTAAAAGATAAGATAAGTACGAGCAGCCTGCGAGCGAAGGAGCAGAGCAGATTGCAGAAGACTGTCTTTCAAAGTGACAAGGTTATTGATGACTTTGAGCAAGTCCAGATGTCAAACGAAAGTGTCCAGTCTCTTGATTACTTGAACTTGAAAAACATACTTCTGCCAACTGCAGCTAGATGCAATTCCATAATTAGAGACTAATCTTAAATAAATATTTCCATATTTATTCTTATCATCATCCCTGGGGATGAGTGTATCAGCCAGCTGAGGTGTTATTTGGTTTTTGTCAGTGATGGGTGGTCTGTCCATTGCTGAGAAGACCAGATGTGGCAACAAACACATTTTGTATGACTGAAGCTAATACTCTGCTGCCAGAGCTAACCACACTGGAGAATCCTTTTCTAAAACAGGTCAAATTTGCATTTTTTCTCTTGTTTGTAAGCAGATGCAGAACTTTACTCCCTGCACTGGCTGGCTACATTTCACCTGAATTTGTAGTCTTTACTGGAAGTCATGGAACCTGCACTGCTGCTATTTACTCTAATTTGTTTTCATGAACCTAACCTAGCTCTGGGCCCCAGGCTTTCAGTGCACCGCATTTTCCAAAACCGACTTGCATTATGTGGCTCTCTTTTTCTTCAAACCAGCTATTTTATCCTCATTGTGGAAACCTGTGATAACATAGCATCTAGGAAAAATTCTCAGAACAAGCTGTGTACAAGAAGAGCAGCTAGAAATAATGTTATTTTTCTTAGCTTAGTAATTTTCTGTATGGTGCTGATGGTGTTGGAGCTGTGTGTACGTATGTTTAGTGAGCCCATCTGTAAGTATGTCACGGGAATTTTGGCTGAATGAGGAATGGAAGCTTTGGCGATCTTACCTACCTTCGTTTTTAGCCTGGTATGAGTGATTTCTGTGTCTCTGGGGTTTTTTTCTCCCCCCTCCCCGATTTTGTTTTGTTTTGGTTTTTGTTTTCACTATCATCAAACCCCCAGTTTTATAACACTTTTCCCCAGTCTTTTTTGTTATTTTTTCCTTTGCTGCATTAAGATGCAATTATGTACTTTAGCTAATTGCTAGTTACTTAATGTCAAAATGCATAATGTGTCTGAAATGTCCTCTATTTTTCTCTGTCAAAATCATATGTAGCACAGGAAAAAATGCAAGCTATTAAGGTTATGTCTTGTCGAGAATTTACCTAAAAAGCTAATTTTTTCCTGATGGAACATATATCACATTTTTGGGTACAATGTTATGATTATAGGCATTTAAAATGTATAAACTATTCCTATTACATATCCTTAGTTCTTGAGGGACTTGATGTGTTGGACTTATTTACTCAGAATTATAAATTCACATTCGGTTTGGCACATACTTAGGGCCTGATAAAGCTAGAAACATTTTTACAGACTAATGTAACTGGACAGGAGCAAGTGCCAAAAAGCATTAGGAAAATGGAAATCTGTTCTGTTTCACAGCTGAATTTACCCTTTTATAGACATTGAATGTGTTTGAATATTTTATTTCAAATATGTGTGAGGTAAGTGGAAAAAAGTTTAAATCAATAAATGACATAATTAATGGCAGATACAGTAATGGCACACCTGGTTGAAGTATGTTTTCTTCTAAAAAAAAAAAGAGTTTTTATCAATTCGCATTGGAAGACTTGTATTTTTATTTAAGAGCTCTTAAGTCACATCATTTTTGGCACATAAAAAAATTATTCTAAAAGAAAATTAGGAGAGATACAGAGTCAGTATTTGGATGAGGGAATGCTGGGAAGAGTGGTCCTGGAGCAGTTTGACATGGACTATTGTGCCAAGAATACATGAAGAATAGTTTTGAGCTTAACTGGAGAAATATTAGTTCTTCATTTAAATAAACTCTATTTCATAGTCCAGGTAACAGAAGGCCAATTTATGGCTGTGAGGAAAAAGGCAACTTAATCCTGTCATTTTCCTCATTTTTGGAAACATGACTTTGACCCTTAATAATGCAGTCCAAGTATTTTTGTGGGAGAACTCAATAGACTGAGTATCTCAAACAGCAGGTTGAGGAGCTCCTGTTCTCACAGCGGGGCTCACCTGCACTATGCTTCGAGAAAAAAAAATCAGAGATGGGCAAAAAAGCATCATTAAGAGCTTGTGCACCTGCTGTTCCTCCAGAGGCTGGTGGGCTTTGTTCAAGATTTCTGTTTCAGCATCTTCATGAGGATGATGAAATTCATACTGGTGACATGCCTGAGCTGCCTCTCTAGACAAATTCTTTGATGGTTTTGATGGGTTTGAGGTGGGGAGAGGTGGCTTTGGGCTGGTGCTCAGCCTTGCAGAGGGGCTGCCTTTGAGGAGGACCAAAAGCTTTTCTCTCCATGGGTTGGAGTTCAGCAACTTGTGGGACTTTGAAAACAGGAGAATTCCCTTTTCTGGCAGTTTACTTCCTACCAGCTGTAAAATCTGAGTCTTAGACAGTAGGGCTGGCTACAGGTAGTTTTTGTGATGTTCTTTGACTTGGTTTCTCTATAGAAAGAGCAGTCCCTCAGAGAAGATCTGTTTAATTCTGTGGCTTAATAAAAAATTACAGGAAATCTTCAGAATTTGGCATTCCACAGCTTTTTCCATCTGGATTACATTCATGAGAATTTTAATGAGCAACTTACCTAAAAACATAAACCAAATTAAAAGCACTCAGGGAGTATATTGTGCGTCATACCTCCCTCCATTCAGCTATACAATATTTGCTAATTTTGATAATGTTTGGCATCAGAAAATAATGTAGTTTTGTCTACAGCTTTCTGTTATAACCATTATGTAAAGGAAGCATTGAAAGTACAGCTAAGTAGTAGCATGAGAGAAAGTACTAAAAATATTCACAGATCTTACAGTTTGCCTCCTCCCCTTGGTTTCCTCTCACTAAATGTGCCAGCGGGACTGTTTCTGTCCCCTCTTTAATTTCATGATCTCTAACTGCAGAGAGAAGGCATCCACGCAGGGTATGACAAATCTCTGGTCTGTAGGGGCACATTTCGAGGCTGGTGTGTCATGGGCACGGTGCAGCACCTTCCTGGCTGTGAAGGGTTCAGGAGGTCCTGGCACCTCTCAAACTTCCCTGCAAAGTACTTGCGCAGCCCCCGCCACTGCAGGATAGGGTCAGCCCTGTCCTGAACCGTCCTGTTAAATGTTCTCTTTTTACAGCAAGACATTGGCCAGTTAACTTCCATGGAAGCCCACATCTGGGCTGGGTTTGGGAGGATGATGACTGCATGTCCATTGGAATAAAGGGCAGCCACGAAATAAATAACACGCAACTTCAATTTCTTCAATTTTGTAGGATTTTTCAATCCAAAACATTACTTAATGAGGCCAACATATGCACTTTGTCATAGACAGGCAAGTAGGATTTAGCTAAAATAATCAGAAAATGAGAAGACTAACAGCCTACTTCTCCAGTCCTGGTGGCTCTCCCTGCTGTCCCTATGGCTGTCTTCTCCCTTTTCCCAATCTTACTTATTTCTCTTTCAGGCTTGGCATGCCCCCAGAGTGTGTTTGCAGTTTCTCTGCCTACCTTTCCTCTATTTCACTTGAGCTCTCATCTCATCCTCCACGGCTTATTTTCTATTTCCAAGCTCTTTTTCTTCCTGTCTGTTTTACTTTCTCATTAAACTTGTCTTGGCTCTCTCCAGACTGACCCGGCATGTTTGGTTGGCAGGGTACATTTCACTATGCTGCTTTTCGTCTGCTTGAAGTACAAAAATATTGATATTTACAGAGCTTGTTGTAAAAATCAATATTGCACTAGGCAGAGCAGAACAGCTGCTGTGTTGTAAAGCCAGTCCTGTCAGCCTCAAAAACTGATAGGGTTTTAAGAAATCAGGAAAAGAGTGAGCAAACCTACATTTATGAGAGTTTGGTCTGAAAGCACTGCAGTAGTATGACGCGATTTCTTGTCTTGCTTGCAAAAAGACATGTTGATTATGAAAAAAAAAAACATTTTGCAAGCATCATTTTTGGGTAATGCGGGAGCACTGGTATACGTCACCTTCAGTTCAAACTTCCTCAGTATATATTCTCTTGAAATTGTGGATGTTAACTGTCTGGTAATTCACACAGGAGAAAATAGTAATAAATTAATTAGCTCATAGGTAAAGCTGGTAGTAGCTACTTCTTTGCTTCAGAGAGTAAAAATCTTCACTTTTACTGTTTTGAAAGCAGGAGTATTGGCTCTTACAGAGCACATCTGGACCTTGGACTATCAATAGTCCAACAGATTATTACTGTTATCAACAGGATAATACTAACAGCTTGGAAACCACTGGCTAAAATAATTCAAAGTGATTTTTTGCCAAACAGAACAAGACAATGACTGGGAGGTGCTGGTTGGTTCCTCAAGCCCTTTCTCCAGCTGCTGCCTTTGATAGCCATGAAGTTCCCTCTTTGCACTTTGGAGTACTCTGGGGATGATGGAGAAACTGAATTGGTTGGCATTCAGTTCACAAGAAATAAACTAGATTTTTCTGGTTGCACACAAGCTGCCTTTTCAGTGTGGCAGAGAAGAGACAAATCATTTTTGCAAGTGTTATTATCCAGTTCAGACAGGAGTTTAAGCATTTGCTTGGCCCCATGCAGCTGAATAGTCTCTAAACCAAACTACGTGTAATTAAGTACCTTAATGAAATGTAATATTGAGACTGAGATGATTTCACATAATTTTGAATTATTAAATAGCTTAAAAATTAATCTGGGGGGAGGGCGTGTTTGCCTCTAAGCAGCATTTCTTAAGTAATTTTCTGACTTCAGGAGTCTGTTTTCAAAAACGTTCTTTTTACATGCCAGAGGAAAAAAGCCAGTAGTAAACAAATCTGGGAACTGATACTAATGCATATTCCTCATGAATTTCACAGCCTCGTGAACCTCTTAGCTCTTAATAGCCTTTGGAAACTTCTTCATCCTGGTTTTATATGGCAAATTGTAGTCAATTGTATCTCGTGAATTTCTATTTTCCTAAGCCCTAGCTTGCTGTCCACAGATGTAATTATACTAACTTCCTTTCCTTTGGAATTTGAAAACTTTATCCATCATTTCTGTTCCTTGCAAAATGTGTTGATGTTTTCAGTAGAATATGGGTTTTGGTCTTTAAGCTTAAGTTTGGTCAAAACAACAAAAAAATTGTCTTTCTTCCCCTTCTGTATTATTAATAATTATCTAATTTTCTGTTTTCTCAAGTAGCTTTTTTGTTATTTAGTGAGGAAATTAGTTTAGGCTTTATTTCTAAGTATCATTTAATAAAACTTAGGAAGTCAATTCTAATGAAACACAGGAGGGTGCCTCTGAACATCAGGAAACACATTTTCACCGTGAGGGCAGCGGAGCACTGGGGAGCTGGTGGAGGCTCCATCCTTGGAGATATCCAGAACCCAGCCGGACACGGTCCTGGGCCCCCTGCTCCAGGGGGCTGGGCCAGGTGAGCTCCAGAGGTCCCTGCCAGCCTCAGCCGGCCGGTTATTCTGTGAAACTGCTTTACAAGATTTTTAGCTCATGAGGATGTCAGCAGTGGATGAGAGCAGAGTGCCATTAGTAGAAGTTAGTGAAAACTGGATTACTAACTTCAGTGATGTTGATTTTCCCAATTTATTTTAACAAAAAGCTTTATGAAAGGAGCTAAGAATTTACATGGGAAATGATTAATTTATTTTTCATCCATATGGGAAAAGGTTAATTGTTGATGAAACATGCTTTTTTTTCCCCATTCATATCCTAGAATTTAAAAGGGGAGTGAGAGCCTGGCCTCTGAGCAAATCCTTAATAATTACTAGTATCACAGTATATATAAAATTCAGCCTTCATAATTTGCTAAATAAGTCCGTATTTCTCCACTTGAAGCTGCCTTAGGGAAGCTTGAACTAAGACATCATTTTTTCCTTAATTTTTCTGAAATATCTATATTCAGGGATAGGTACTTGCTCATTCGAGATGCCTTATGAAAATTAGATGAAAGTGCTCTAGCCACACTTTCCAGTCTACATTATGAAAATATGATTTATATAGAACCGTTGCCTTAGGAATCAAGTCTTTAAAGTAATAGAAACTTTTTTAGCATTTTACCTTTCTAGACACGCTGTCACCTTGTGGTTGGATCTTGTTAATGCAGGAGCCTCTCTGAGATATTTCACCTATTCCCTTGATTAACTCTATAAAATTTGTTTGCAACTGTAACATATTTGCTGCAAATTCTAAGCACTTCAAAAAATCTTAAATATTCACCAGTTATGTGCTACCCTATTCTCTATGAATTCTCTATGAAGCCTCCACAACTGGGATTTTTAAATCCTGAAGCAACTTGAATGTCTAAAGTCTGATTAATTCCTCTCTGTCTAAGGTATACACTTGGTAGCTGGCATATTACTGTCAAGGAGCTCTGTGTTTGGTACTTAAAAGCAAGATTTTTTACGTCCTTAGCTAGACTTCCAAAAGTAAGTGGTGACAGTAGAGCCTGGCAAGCTCGGAAGTGCTGCGGGAACTACCAGCTCCACCAGTAAACGCCAGGGTGCTACAGGAATGAATGAGATGTGCCTCCACATAGTACACAGATTTTTGTTTAACTGGGTGTATGAAGGACCAATAGATCAGGATTAAGATGAGGATTCTTGGTGGACTCATGTGGCACTTCTGGAGCACATAATTTGAATAATTATGAATTCTAAATGAGCTTAAATTAAAGAAAAAACAGTCAAAATGTAGATAATAGTTAACTGCTATAAAAATACTACCATATGTTTGGAAACGGCTTCTCTGATTTGTTCATATTTTCTCCTTTCTATTTGGAGCTAAACTATTCTATTCTGTTCTGTTCTGTTCTATTCTATTCTATTCTGTTCTCTGTGCTTTATTCTTTTTTCTGATAAATGACCATGCTGTATACAATGGAGCTAGCTTCTGTCTAAGAACTGTAATGCATTATTCTAGTGATTTCCATTCATTGGTCACTCAATATTGTTGATGAAGGATTGCTTGGATTTTTATAGTCCTAAGTACTTGCTAGGAATAGAGTCACTTTGAAATCATCATGGACTTACAGTTCCTGTTGCAGTAAGAAGTACAGGTTAGGTATGAGACATAGCGTGATCATCTACAGCAAAAGGAATTTAGGAGGTTTTGGTTTGTTTGGTTGTTTTCCTCTGTTGATCTTTCAGTCTTGAGAGAGACGAGGGATGATGGAAGAGTCATCTCTCTGTGTCCACTAACACGACCCTTTGGCCACTAGGCATGATATCTTCTGATATCTTCCTTATACATTCACATAGGAATCCAGTAACATAACATGAGAATGGAAAGACTTTTAAATTATCATCATCTCTGCTATTTCAGACAATAATGCGCTTGGAAGAAGTCTGGTAGTAAAAATACAGAGATCCAGCACTGGCTGTCAAATGCAGAGCAATACTTTCAAGTTGGCTGTGGGTGTATGTCACTACAACCTTGTTGGGTATTGGATGGGCATCTAACTTTACAAAAAGAAGGTTTGCAAGGGCCAGAGCAAGTTGGCCCAGTGAAGTCACCCCTGCTCCGCGCAGGAGGGTGCTCTGGGGAGCTCCAGTCCTCTCCAGCCTGACTTACTCTCTGGCTCTGGGACTTGGGCGATTCTGCCAAATAGGAGCTCTCTATTTAATACACGCCGTCCATCGGGCTGCTTCAGGCAGATGCCTGCAACAAAAGGAGATTGCTCATATAGGCAAGATTCTGTTTTCTCCTCTCACTTGAGGTTGCCTGCTCTTCCTCTTGCCTTACACTGTGTAGCACGAGGGCTGCTTCTGCTTCAGCTGGCTCTGCGGTGAGGAGGGGACGGGGCCACGAGCACACCCTTTGCTCCTTGCCAGTTTTCACCACCTCCTTTTCCACTGTGGAAGCCCTTAGATCTCTCTGCAGCCATCCTTTGCCTTTTCCCCGTGGTCCATCCTGTAAGTTTTGAGTGCCAGGAAAGGCAGCGTCTCTTCCCTTTTTAGAGCAATTTCGGTTAGCGGGTGTGAGAAGTCGAGTGGGTCTCAGCCAAGGAGCTGCCAAGTCTGATGGGCTGGCATGGCTAAGGGAGCTAAATGAGACTTGCTTGCAAAAACAGTTTAAATTGTGAACCGGCAGAGTTCTTTGCAGAAAACTCCTGGAAATGGAGAATCCATTACTCCCTTTGGCTTGAAAGGACTTTAGATTTGTGAGAAAGGCAGGTAAATACTACTATGTTAGTGGAAATGGGTGACAGGAGGAAATAAAATTTTGTGACAGTTCAGGTAAAAAAGTTTGACATTTGTATGGTTTTATGCAGAGAAAACTTTTTGATGTGCTGGCGCTATTTGAGAATTTGTGGAATTGCATTTTTAATTATTTGTCAAGGGCACCTGGAGTGTGGAAATGTATTATTTTATGTTTTATAGGTTGAAATCTAAATAAATAAATGTGGTTGAGAGCTCAAATGACTGTCTGCACAGTGTGCAACAGCAGTTAAAATGCTTTGGTGCATTAAAAGTATGGAATATATTACAGCAGCATATTGAACAATGGTACCTCTCATCTGGAGTGACGCATTCAATTTTGTTTGCCTACCCTAAGCTATAATTAAGATTGACAAGGTTATTCAGAGAAGGAGAATAAATATTGCAGGAATTTAGGTATGTTGACACATGACTAAAGAACTATAAGAAATTAAATTTCTGGACAACAAATATGAACACAATTAAGACAAGGCTACTTCAGAAAATGTAGGGAATATTAGTGAAGAAATACTTGGACTCTAAGCTCTTCAGCTGATTTTCGTGCCAGTGTGGCAGGGTCTTTGTCACGCCAGTTCAGCGGCTCCTGCAGCAGAGCAGGGTCCTGAGGAGCAGCCCCAGTGCAGATACCAGTAGCAGCAATAGTGGAACTGGTGTCAACTGGGACAGGAGAGCAGATAGACAGGCGCTATGAATAGGTTATAGAAGGGCTGGATTTTTTTATTTGTTGCTCTCCATGAGAAAGAACACTTTTTGGTCAAAAATATTACTGTTATAAATATTACTATTACAAATACTTTCGGTGTTTGCAGCTGCCTCCCTGCCCGCCTTGCTGGCAAGGCGTTTGGCCACTGCACGGTGATGTCTATGCGAAAGTGCATCCCAGAGCCCGTTGTCAGTCCTGCTGGCACCGTGGTCAAGCAGGCGCAGTGACTGGTAATTGTAGGATAAAATATTCTCCAGCTGTAGCAATTTCAATCTCTGCTCCTCCTGATACTCTCTCTGCAGAGCAATATGTTTCTATTATTTTTTTGCATTAGCCACCTCTGCAACCATGCTAGGGTTTCCCCAAACTTCTGTGGCAGCTGTTCCCAGGTGCGTGTACATGGGCTGATACTGCTCAGGCTTTTAGACAGCGGCCAGCACTTATCAGGTGGATGTGGAAATGTAGCTCCCCATATAACTACAGCTTCTCTTTTCCCCATCTGCTCCTAACTTGTGTCTCTAGCTTATCTGCTGCTTCTTTTTTTTGAACATAGCCAGCATCACAGACTAAATCTTTCATTCCTCTTTTCCCCTGGGGCTAACCACCTACATCCTATTTTAAGATCTATTTTCAGCTCACTCTAGCAATTAACATGCGATATTGCAATAAGTCTGGGCAGCAAAATTATTGGGTCATTTCACTGAAATGCCCATTATAGACAAATATGCAATCAGGCATCTGTGGTGGTGCACGAAGTCAGCCCTCTATTATCCTCCAGTACATGGATAGCCATAAACACACTTCTATATGCACAAACAGAATTTGTATTAAAAATACTGGAAATAATTAAGTCAAATTCTTCCATGCATATAAACACGGGGCTTTCACTGGAGTTAATGTGAGCTGAGTACGTGTAACAGTTAAAAGCTAGGTCATTATTTTTTACAATGGTCTGCAAATATGTAATTTATGTGCAATTATGTACGTAAATTCTCTATCTTCTACTAACAAAAACAACAAAGGCCAAACATGCTTACTGTTAAAAAATATGAGGATCCAATTCTCCGCTCTTTTTGCAAGTGATGCCATCCCTCTAAATTGGTAATGTAAATCTTCGTAATCAGGCCCATCGATTTTATTCCCACAATATGTGTAAATTTATTGTCAGCATGTGTCAGCGTCCCATCAACACTCACACTTCCCTCTCATCCAACATGTGCGGTGATTTGGAGCGGTTCTCACTTGGATAGTTAAAGCAGGAGGATGTGAAGTGAGGTTTAATCCTCTCCCGCGCGGTCCCTGGGCTGGACCGAGCCTCCCCGTGCCTCCTGCCAGCTGGGCAGGACCGCCGCCAGCCTTCCCTCCTTCTGCATACGTGTCCAGCTCAAACGCTGGAACACGGCCGCTCCTGAAGTTTGACTATCCTGTCAAAATAATAGCATGGTTTTCCTGAAACGCAGTTCTGCCACTCTGCATTTCGTGTTTTGGGTCTCTTCCTCTTACTCGTGGTTTTTCCCTCAACTCCTCCCTGTAACTGAACCAGGGGCTTTGGGGAAATGGGACTGACCTACATTTTTGCCCAGAGAAGTCAAGCCAGCTCTGAAATTTGCAGGATGGCAGTCTCCTTTGCTTGATCAGATTTTATATGGTATTTATTACTTTATTTAATAAATGAAAAAACCCAACCTTATTGCAGGTACCTCTATATCATCACAGTGAAATTGATAAAGATTTTGACCTCTGAAAAACACCAATTGTCTAGCAGAGCACCATCCTGAAAATGTATATAGCTAAATGAAAATAAATTTTGTGTGTGGTAGTAACAAGTGGGTTTGGTCCATTTTCTTGATGTTTTCTTATCCTTTTAGGCAAAAAAATGTACAGTACTCAGGGTATGACCACCTGTAGCTTCAGTCCCGTACAGGTTTGAAGATTACTATGGCAGCTTTTAAGTCACCAGCTTAGACAGCGGTGGCAGGTTAGCTGGGGTAACTTGGACCTTGGCACAGGCAATTTTACCCTGTTTCAGAAAAAGGATGATTTTCCCCAGGGGGTTGTGCAGTGCCGTGCCCGGCACAGCCACCGTCCCAGTTTAAAGGTCCCTCAGGTGCCCCAACACCCTGCAGCGCTGGGGCAGCAACGTAGACCTCTCCCTGCTCGCTTTTCTGTTCACATGCTCTTTCTTAATAAGCCAGTAAATCTCAGTTAATTAGCTCTCCTATGTTATAAATCAGACTAAATTATTGATGTTTGCCTAGTTGTCCTAAAAAAGAAACTGTATTTTAAAATTTTGTGATGAAGATGTGACTTTAAGATATGGAAAAGAGGTTAATGCCTCTGTGTGTTCTTTATGGAAATGTTTCTTATTCTGGAGTTGCAGATATTGCTTATGAGAGACAAGCTGATTAATCTCAGTTGTATGTGGCTCTCAAAGATTAATAACCTCATTCTGATTCATGCTATTTATGGTGCAGCTTAAATGTTTAGGGTTTTTTAAATACTGAAAAGATGTAGAGCAAATGTTTTCCAACCATCCCAGCTCACCTCCTAGACTGACTGTATTCCACCTGTTCTTGGAATAGTTGCTTAAAAACATTTATTGATTTCTAGTGCACTCAGCAGCAGCACTAATAGCACTAAGAGTGCATAGGTAGATGTGTTATTGCCTGTGGGGATCAGTCTTTTTTCCTTGCTTTTTTAATGCCATTGCTAGAGTAAGGTCTTTGACCCTAGTCCTTATATAAAAATATGTTTGCTTATAATACAGTGCTTATAAAAGGGTGAAGCCTTTGTTCCTATTCAGTACTTGTCGAAGCAAAAACGTTAGCTGATGCGAGTCTCCTGGAGGACGAGTTGTGATGTGGGACTGATGTTGGTGCTTCTCCCACGTCCATGTGTACCTGAGGACAACCATTCCTCAATGGCTCTGTGTCTGAGTAGTTGTGTGTTATCCGTGTGCGGCTACTGCATTAATGAAACCAACAGAAAAAAGGAAACCCAGAAATCTAAAAATGGCTCAAAGTGAGTGAGCAGCTGAAACCTCTCTAAGCTCTCTGGCAAGCAGCATTTAAAGTATTTGTCTGGGAGAGAGTAGGAAAGGTGGATTAGCAATCATAGGAAATGTAGTTGTTTTTAATGAAATCACTCTTTGCAAATGTCATGGTTAGGTTCCACCTGTAGTTCCAATTATTTCTGCCCAAAACATGGTCAGGTTTGGGCTTTGTTTGTTTGATTTCCTCTCTTTCCCAGGACTCTAAATTCAGCTTACCTCTGAGAGTCAAGCTGAATTCTTTCCAGTTGCATTTAATAAAAAAAAAAAAAAAAAAAAAAAAAAGGAGCTGTTTTTTATGCTCTGCAGGTCTATAACCCACTGGCATTCAGCAAACACTTCTGTTCATGCTCAGGGTGTAGCAGAGCTGTGCTTGCTGACTGACTCTTGCCTGGCTCAGGGAATTGGAGAAGGAAACATATTTTTGCCGTTAATTTAAATAAACACTGATAAATAGATGTGTTTGTATGTGGGGGATGAATTATTAAGCAAGATAATGTTGCTGTATACTTCTTTTCAGAGCAGTATTCCCTTTTCTCATCCGAGTTGTTCAAACCCACCAAGAACAGACCAGGTTAGGGTGGTTTAGAGGATAGCAGGCTTTGCAGGCATGAAATCCTGATTACAAACTGCCTTCCCTTCCCTTCCACCCTGACCTGATTTTGCTGGCCGCTCCCTTGCAGACTGTAAAACCCGAGTCCGCGCAGCGTGCTGCTAAGCTACCCAGGGCTGGGTTTCGGATGAAGCACAGCGTTAATCTCTGCTTGGAGCAGGAGGGGAAAACGGTGGGTTGTGCTGGTGCTGGGGAGGGACGGGCCAGCTGCACGGCGTGGGCTGGCGGGCAGCTCATTCATCCCCCACTCATCAACTCGTCAAGTGTTGTTGTTCAGCAGCTACCTTTCCACCATTCACAATATATTACCCTTTAATGTTTGTGCTTTGCCGTAATTGATTTTAGCCTTAATTTAAACACCTTTCTGAAAAGGCATATGAATCATAAGTGTTTCTAGATAATGATTACACAGTGATGGATATACAGAACATAGAGTCACATAGTTACCGAATGAGTTATGAATGTATATATACATACGTATACATAATAATACGGTTTTATAAACTGGATAGTCACACAGTGATTGTATAGCAGATCATTTTATATTGTTTTGCATAACGCCATATTGACTGGAGTGGAGAAGGGTAGGAAATGAGAGGAGCAATTATTCAGCTAACCAATGTAATTATTTCTTGTGGATTTTTTCTGTGCAATCCAAGCACCTACCAATATTGGTGAATGCAAATGCTCGCATCACCTGTGAGGAACCAGCTCTCCCTGCTCTACACGAGGGAAGGGGGGGGGCAGAGGGCTGCCCCCCGGCAGGACCAAGCTGACCCCCACTGCTCAGCCCTCCTCATCTCTCCGGGATGTTCAGCATCTTCTTCATTGGTCCCAAATGCCCTTCACGGGAAATACGCTAAACTTGCATTGGTGGAATATATGCCCAATGTGATTGTGAGTAC
Organism: Aquila chrysaetos chrysaetos; assembly: GCF_900496995.4. Lineage (NCBI taxonomy): Eukaryota > Metazoa > Chordata > Aves > Accipitriformes > Accipitridae > Aquila > Aquila chrysaetos. Next base: position 42,449,897 of record NC_044015.1, on the reverse strand, counting down.
TTTTAATACTATTCCTTCAGCTATTATTTATAAGACAAATGTGTATTCACTTATCCATTCTCTGGCCAAGAATTATTTTACTTGTCAAAACCGCATAATAAGATACCATTTAATCTAAAAACATACAGAGAAAAGTTTGCAGCTATTCTATCTAAATATGAATTTTGATGGGCACTGTAAGTTTTCCAGTGTGATTACCTCACCTGTTAATACACTCATGTCACAGTAGAGTGACTTAGATCTCTTAAAGAATCACCATCAAAAATATTAGCAAAAGGTGATTTTAATGTGACTTTGTAAAAGTGTGACTTAACAAAGTTCAATGGCAAGGTTCACTCTATTACTTGTTATATGGGAGAAACATAGAAAGGAAAATTGAATTAGAATCAAGTTAGAATGATTCAGGGACCGGAGATCCAAAAGGGTAAGGAGACCCTCCCGTTGGGTCACGAGGTTCAGAATGGACCCCCTTGCTTTCTAAACTCCTGATGGAGCTTAGGTGCGGCTAGATCCAATCTTAGTCCCAGGCTTGGTCAATGGTTTATGTCTAATGGAATTAATACAAGGGTAAGGAAAATCTGCTGTTGAATTACTCAGCTAGTTTGTCGGGGAATGAGTGATTATGGATCCTACATGAATTTGAGGTAGCAGCAATTTAAGATTTATTAACACTATTACAGTAAATCACAAGATTAGGTTATATGATTTTTCACAATACTTAATCATCAGCCAATTATCAGAGTGATTTAATAGAATTTGCTATAATCAACACTACAAAGTTTCCTAAATCAAATCACACACACACACACACAGATATAGAGGTTAACCTATGATCAAGATTTTTCTCTTTGCCAATTGTAGTAAATAATTGGTACCAAATGATCTTTGAAACTTCGTGAAATCTAACTTTAGTGAATTACTCACTATTCTCCTTCATCAGCATTTGTCAGCAGACAATCTTTGACCCCTTCTTCTTCGTCAGCATCTATCAGCAGATGATCTTGGAAATCCTCATGAAATCTACTCTTTGCAATCCTTGTGAAACTACCCTTAAAAATCCTCACAAAATCTACTATTTAAAATCCTCGCGAAATCTACCGAGAGGCATCCCAACTCTGGGGGAGATGCTGGGTCACAGCCTGCTGTGATCCCGGAGCGCTCAAAGAGTCTCACTTAGGATCGCTATCTCTAAGATCACGAGATGATTGACTTTGGTCAGTATATTTCCATTCTGGCCACGATTCTTGTCAGGTAATTCTGGCACCTTCCAGGGCGGGCCATGATCCAGGCAGCAGGAGTTTCAGGTGTGGTTAGGGAGTGCCGAATCGTCCTGACTTGCTGCACTGTAGGCAGGACAAGAAGGTACCAGATTGTCCCAGCTCACTGCACTTGCAGCCAAAACAAGAACACAATGTTGGCTGGTCCTGACATCGCAAGGTGGCCCAGGGGGTCTGCACCACCTCAACTCAGCATCTTAATACACCGCATGCAGAGGTTATTAATCACTGATTCATTTTATAAAAGTCTATTTGTTCTGATGTGAAATTGTTAACTTTCAAAAGATATGATTCTATCTTTCCACCTCTTTTACAAGTAAAATGAACAGGCAACATATTTTGAACATGAATAAGGCAGCTAGATATTTTTTTCAAAGGGAAAACATAAAGGGAAGAGAAAAAAGAAATTCCCACTAGTTGTTACTATTAAAAAGCTTGTTTATAGGTGATGTACTAAAGGAAACTACTCAAGAGCAGTTCCTTGTTACACACAGGTTATGCAAATGTTGTCAGGCTATATGAAACTTTGCCTTAGAGCAGTCGTGCAAGCTAAAGTCATCTCTGAAGAGATTCAGATGGCACAAATGGATTTCCCAGTAATTATAAAAATAGTTGCATATAGGTAGTCAGTGAATGTTCATTTGGATAGCTTGTTCATCCTTCCTCTGTGTGCACTATCACTTATTTCTTCAGAAAACAGCTTGTGCTGAGAAGTGCCATTTTTCTGCACCCAATAAAGGGTACGTATAATTTCTCTGAAATTAAATGAAAACTGAAACTTCAAATCTAGGCTCCCTTTCCCATGAAAGGTTGGACCAATCGATCTTTCAAGGTTCCTCCCAACCTGGGCTGTTTCATGGTTCTGTGATGTGACTTGCAGTGTCACTATTTAAACTGGTTCGGGACTATGTTGTAAGACAGGCACCGATCCAATGACCCGATACTGCATGTAGGCATCAGGCAGCGTAGTGTTCAGGTGATGGGTTTCACTCTCCCCATAGGCAAGGTTGTTGTACATCTGGGGTGAAATCCTGTCCTTGCTGAAATCAACTGGAGCCTAGGAAAACAGGAAGAAAGATTGAATCTTTTGTTATTTCCCTTCCAGCAGAAGAGTAATGTAAATCTGGTTTTCCCATGTGCAGGAACTCCGGACAGTGCTGATGTGATACTGTCCGCTCTAGTCTTTGTTGGGGTTTTGGTTCAGAGCAGTCCAGGTGAACAACTGCATATTTAAAAGTAATCATCATTCACATCTGCTACAAATTGTTTGCTATAAATTGCATCACCATTTCAAAGACGGGACTTGAATACAGTCAGCGCAATGTAATTATTTACTGCGTGTGCCAGCTACATGTATCTGACAGAGCAGGCCTATGGAGTATGCAGACATAGGTAAGTCGGGTTTTGTGCTGCTTTCCTCAAAGCTAGTCAAATGAGAGGTAGTTGATTCTTTTTAGGTTATAAATAAGAATCCACAGCAACAATTAGGAGCAGACAAAAACTTGGCTACATGCTTGTTCAGTGGATGTGCTCTAGGACCGGCTCCACAATATAGTGGAAAATAGTGGGAGATTTTGCAGAAAAATCAGCATGTCAGAATCAATAGCTGTGATTATCCTGCAGTAACTACGCTTAATGGTCGTGGGCCATGTTCTTCAGACTGGATTACGGAGGCAAGCATGTGAGTGTCTGCTGCGAGAAGATAAAGAGCACCAGTTGAGTGGAGATGGCGGTTTTGCTAAGTAATCGACTTCCTTGGCTGCCTTCTGTAAAAAGCTGAATTCCTCCGGTAAAATTTCTTTTCACAATGAGTGAGTCAAGTGGAAATACAGCATGAGAAATGAGAATAGGCTTCTAAGGTGTGCAAAAAAATGTTCATCCTATTAGCAGTTCAGGGACAAAAAATAACAAGTCTAGGCACAAGATTTGAAGATGTGTAATGTCTTTAAGGCATCCTCTCAGATTTATAACAGCCCTTTCGTGTCTTAAAGACAACCATAGACCAGTTCTTATTGTTTTACTTTCTTTGTGACAGTGGAGAGCTTCACATTGCTGTTAGTCTTCCTTTGCTGTCCATGTTGGTCAGGTATGGCATCCTGCACGTACATATGGCAACATATCTATCTCGGTCTCAACCCAAAGATACAGCAAATGCTGCTTTTGCTGAGACAATTAAAGCACACAGAATTGTCCTTACATTTGGCACCTCTAAATAATAGGAAGACACTGTTTCAGATTATACATGGTTTTCTTCTATAAAAACTAGAAAACTAAGCAACACGTGAACCAAGAACTGAGTCGGGTTTATTATCTTCCAGTGATTTCAAAGCCTTTTTGTTGTAATTTGACATTCTAAAAGCAAACACTTTATCTGAATCTTTTCCATTATCCTGCACAGTGAGACTTACTTAAATCTTAAATGTGAGTAATATGGAAGGGATTGGATCCAGGATATATCCTTCAAATGACGGAAATATAGAATATATGAAATGAAATATGAATACATGAAATTCTTTGGAATGCCACTGTAGTGAAGTGTGTCTTTTATCTGCCTTTTCCTTGCATCTCCATTGGTACTAGTACATAAGCAGAGAGACCAGGACCCCCAAGAGGGATCTATCAAATGCAGTAAGCATTGGAGTGGTTATCAAAAATTATTCCATTAGATGCTATTACAAAATACTTGAGACATCAACGCATTGGGTGAGATGCGAAGGTGTACTATACACCTGGCAGTGTATAGTGCAGCTGAGGGCCACCATGGAGCAACCCCTTTGCATTTCAGTCGAGATGTGCAGATCTTGTTCCTGGAAAGCTCCAGTGGGGACTGGGTGGATTTTACAGTCCTTCCAAGCGATAAACCCAGCCCAGCATCAGCAGAAGTGTTTCCTGAGCTGCGAGTTCTTTTCCCAAGGTATAGCTCATTTTCTTGCTACACGAGCACCATATAAGCAGCGTGAGGATGGGAAGGACAGTGTCAGCCTCCCGTGACCCCTCTCAGGTGCTGCGCTGGTGGGGTGGCCCGGGGTGGCCGCACCACGCCGAGATCTCCCCCCGGGGAGATGTTTAATAATATTATTAATAATGTATTAGTAGTGGTACTACGGAGCAAGCAGCTGTGAGGTTCGTCCAAAAATCTGGCTATTGCTGGCAAGTGCAACGTGAGACATCTGTGTGCCAAGTTCGTGTATTTACATCAGCCAGCGCAGCTCCATCTGTAACCTTTTCTTCCTCTTTTAAATAAAGAGGTCATTCTTATTTCTCCTGAAAGATTCATTATAGTGAAGGACTGCAGCACAATAAGATTTGCCTGTTTTCTAATTTATTACTAATATTCCAAACAGTAGTGTATCAGCAAGCTAAATGTTCTAGGCGATGAGCACAGATGAAATCACGTACCAGCCCTGGTAGCAGTCATATGAAATGAGTTCTTTAGTTATTAGTTTGGGTGGAGAATTCTATTTCATGAAAGCCTTTGAGATTTTTAAATTTTATATTCATTCTGCAGAGGGATGAAGGTAACTTCTCAAATATTTTCACAAAAATGGAATTGTTGAAATGGCCTTGTCTGCCAGCTGCACTTTCCTAAATGTACTATATACTGACCTGAAATGTGGTACCACTCCGTGTAATCTGTGTTCTACCTGACAAAGAGCAGAGATCTCAGCCATAGATCATTCTGAGTTTGGAGTAGGAACTAAAGCTGGGTCTAAGGTAATGTCAGAAACTTCAGAGAAATAGGATTCTTCTCTTGTTCTGCCTTGTGGCTTATTTTCATCGTGATAAAAAAAGCAACAGTGGCTGGTCACACACAGCACGCTGCCAGGCTGCAGAGGAATTGCTGCAAGGAAATGTGTTATTTGTAAAAATGCCAAAATACATTACGGAATGCCAGAATATTTTCATTTGGATTTTTTCATAAGTTTTAACATACTTACTTCATTTAAAAGAGCAAGTCAGTACTCAAATTCCTCCAAACACACAAATACTAACCCGTGGCACCGATCTGCTGACCCGGGCAGGGTACGAGTTAGCAGCTCAAGGACCAAAGGGGAACAACGCTGACACTGAAATGTGCCAAGCCCTCAGCGGCGTTGGCGGGGAGTCAGAGCGCGGCCGCTCAGCCCCCCCGGGACACAACCGTCCAGGGGCAGAGGGGGCGGCCGGGGGGGCACGGGGTGCGGAGTGTGCTGCGGCTCAGCCCTGAGCCCCGCTCGGCTGCGGATCGGCCGATGAGCAGTCGCTTTGTGCTTTCAAGTCACATACTCCTTTTTGTTTGATTTATACTGGTTTCTGCTTGCTTTTTTTGCATGCATTTTCCTTCTCTGAAATGCTAACAATCACTCCTGACTTTAGCGTGCAAAGAAAAGCAAAAGAAAGCCCCCCTGAAGGGGGGTGTAGGGAGGTGGGTGCTGGTCTCTTCTGTCAGGTGGCTGGAGATAGGATGAGAGGAAATGGCCTCAAGTTGCAGCAAGGCAGATTTAGGTTAGATATTAGGAAAAATTTCTTTACCGAGAGTGTTCTCAGACATTGGAACAGGCCGCCCAGGGAAGCAGTTGAGTCACCATCCCTGGAGGTATTCAAAAAGCGCGTAGACGGGGTACTCCATGACATGGTTTAGTGGGCATGGATGATGGTTGGACTCAATGATCTTGAAGGTCTTTTCCAACCTAAATGATTCTATCATTCTAAATCAAAATAAAACCAAGTTATGTGTGTGGGGCTCTGAGCAGTAGCCGCGCTGGCAGAGATGTTTGAGATGGTGCTCATGAAATACTTCTCCACAGGGAACAGGAGGCTGGACCCAGTTGGCCTCTACTGCAATCACTGAAAAAGCTCATTCACACCAGCAAGCACAGGTTTGATCTCTCTCCATCCGTGTCTTCACCCTCAGTGTTTACTGGTTTGTGCTGGGTGGCTGTGGGAGGAGGTGAGCCCCCAGAAACGGGGCTGGCGGAGCTCCCCCCAGCACCACCGGTGCCACCTGCCCTCCTCTGCCATCGCTCCTCTTGTCCCGGAGAGGAGGGAGAAGCCCCAAAGGGATGTTACTATTTTTTGTTGTCAGATAAAAGCATTTTCTGATGGTGAGTGTTGCAGAGGAAGAAGAGATTCAAAACTGCATTTTGAATGGGGTTTTGCTGGGGTTTGCAACGAGTACAGGGTCACGGCGGCACTGTACGGTCTCTGCCAGATTTGCTCCCTGCTCTGCCGCCAGCCCTCGCGGCTGCAAGGGCTAACCCTAACCAGTGACACGAAAGAGCTCTTAACTTTGGGCAGCACCTTATTTATACTGTAAAGGAGCATTATTGCTTTTCATTATTTTGGGGGGGTGTGATGCTTTTCCATGAGAAACGATGCTGAAGTTTGTTTTTCTGTTGAGAATACACCAACAGTGCGTCTCTTGCCAAGTGGCGGCAAAACAGTGTGTGGCTACCCATGGATGCAGATGTTTGGGTGGGAATTTTGTTTTCTTTGTTTTGCTTTGCTTTGTTTTCACCAAGCTTTAAAATGTTTTTGTATAAGAGGCTGGTTAAACTGCAGGCTAATAACTTAGTTGTCTTGGTTAGACGTGCAGGTCCCTCTGTGGCTGGTTATTTATTTATAAACTTGCCGTCTCTGCTATGAAAAGATTTGTAATACCCCAATAATAAATGCATTCATCACCACATCTTCTGTAATCATTACAGTTCCTGAGCTGCTATTTGGCACTCATTAGCTGAAACTCCCATTCACCTATAATTTATGAGAAGCATACAATTATGTGTTATCACTACTTCAAGTGATTACTACACTGTATGTTTTTAAGATAATGGCATGAAACACTCCATGATGAATTACACCTCTCTAGGTAGCTTTGCTTCTGTCATTAACTCTATTATTTTACTTACACCAACCTGGAGAGGATTGCGTTGCAGGGTTGGTATTACCTTCTCAGAGAAGAGTCCCAGGTCAATACTGATCCAATAAAGGACATGACACAGCACACAATTATCTCCTGCCTTGCGTGTCCTATCTACTCATGGTGTAGATATTATTATAAGGAAATCCTAAAATCCAACCTGTTTTCACTTGGAAAGAATGTTTTTTTCATTAAGCCTTGTTAGTGAAAAAAGCCTATTCAGGAAGAATATGTGAAACATAAAACCTGAATATGAAGAAATCCCCAGAGCCCGGGCAGCTGTGGGCGGTGTCATTGGTCTGCCTGGAGAAAGGAGAGGTGAAGTTATCACAGCTCCGCTCTGGAGCAGGAGCACCCACGCCTTTGCCTGTAGACATTTTTTTCTCGCTATGTTTAATGCGTTTTAGACTTAACAGTTAAGCAGGTAGAGAGGACCTCACCGTTGCATTGATTCTGCGGGCAGACATCATAAAATTTCCCGATGGTAGGAGGCAATGCAGAAATTAGCAGGGTCACCGCACTGCATTGTCCCAGTGGCCAGCCTGGCAGCAGAAGGGAGACTGCGGTATGGGGAGAGACAGCCGAGGCAGCCGGGACAGCCTCCTCGCCAGCACAAGGGCATCATCTCCCATCCCTCGGCAGGCTGCCGATAACGGGGTCCCCGGGCAGCGCGACGTGGAGAATCGCCCAACAGAGCACAGGTCTAGGGGGTTTTCCTATAGCGTTTGCCCTTCGTCCCTATCACACCTGCCTTTTGGTTTAGTCTTCTAAAATATTACAGAGGCAAGTGCAGAAATGCAAACAGAGCAAGTTTCTACCAAGGAGGTCCGTCCACGTGGGAGCCCGCGTTTCCTTGTCTGGCCGCACGCCTTCCTCCTGGGGACGAAGTCCTGCGGGGCCACCGGGCAACCCCGGGTCCTTCTCCTGGGCTGGAAGCTCAAACTCGGGCGGATATTTGCATTCGGTGTGGTGATACTCCAGTTTTCTCCTAGACGAAGGGGGTCGGGGCTGCTCTCTGCTCCCCGGGCGCCCGCGGTGTCTGCTGCCCGCAAGCCTGTGTCACTCTTTGCTGTAATGTGCTGCAGCTGGCGTGAGCCCCGCATCGCCATGGTGCTGTATTCATTATCAAATTACAGCATTTGTGTGGATGTTGAGTATAACAGCCATCCGACACTCATTATTTTATCCTGAGTGTCCGTTACTGTAACAGTCTCCCGTTGTAAGCCCTCATTTTTTTGTCAGAGCTTATTGCGTCAGTGAAGAAACCTTTGTTTCATTTTAGCATTAAAAATAAAGACTAAAGTAACTGTTCTGAAACTGAAATAAATGCACTTAATTAGTATCATGGCTGTTTTAATTCGGTTATATATTTCTGGATGCTAAAATCCTTCAATAACATGCTGTGATATTGAAAATTTGGAAAGTAACACTGTATGTTCACGGACCCGATGTTTTCTCATTCTCTAGACATGATCCTTTGCCTTGCCATGGTCTCAGAGCTTATGTTGCTTTTTATTCCTTTAATTTGTGTTTCAGTGTTGTGTGGCAAAAAAGCAGGGCGAAAAAAATTGCCATCTGGGTTGGCTTTCACCGTCAGAAGAAACAGCTGACTTATCTATTCCTATAAAATAAACATGATTGGCTCTCAAATTTTCGAAGGCCCCTCTCCCTTAAAAGTGCAGAATAATAAAACCGTGCAGTGAAATGTTTCCTTACTTTTCTGCACTGGCAATTTCTTCTTCATAATTTCTGGAAGACAGTGTTCCTATATCATAAATCTTTAGAAATTAATAAATATCAAATGCAGCAGCCAGCCCCTTTTTAATATTTCAAATAGTATGATTAAGCTGGGAGTTACTCTCTGAAAATGAAACTAAGACTGTCAGAACAAATAATGTTGTGTGATATCGTTTCTGAGCCTTCAAAGAGAAAATATTGTGTGCTTCCATGAAATAATTAATTAATAGCTAATAATTCTTAGCTTTACACTATACTGTTTTGTTCATTTTAATATGAAAATATATCTGTGGAAAAGGGTGGGAATATTTTCTTATAAATAAAAACAACAAATAAATTTATTGCAGTTGTGATACTAACAGTTTCTCTGTCCCTGCCATGGAAGAAAGCCGCTTCTTTGTGGCAGGAGGGAAGTACACATTATGGTCATGGCTGGTAGTTATGATGAACGTTAGAGGCCAGGAAACCCCTGTGAAAGAGGGCTTTCACCTGGCTTGGATGGATTGGCAGGTCCTGAGGATGAAACCCATACAGATTAAAGTTCAAATAATGTCAGCTGTAGAGCAAATTACATTTAACATCTGGTAGAAGTAGAAGAGTAAACGCTTTTACTATTAATTACTCATATTCTACTGATTTTCCATTTAAAATGTTTCAGATTTAGGGACTAATCCATGTTTTATCTGGAGACAGATTTCCTAGAATAACTTAAAGCATCTCAAGGCAGACGAGTTTATAAAATCAAGAAGCTGGAGATGTGTAATGAAGAAGATATATTCTGCTTTCTCTCCCAGTCGTTTTGTCCTGCTTTCTCTCTCTGCCTTGTCTTTTGTTTCATCCGCAGGCTGGCAGGTATCTGGCAACTTTGTCATGGCCAGCTATCGAGCAGAAAATCTGACGTGTTCTCATGGTTAATAAACAACACGTCGATTCTCTGGAGCCGTGGAAGTGGCACAGGAGCAGAGCAGGGAGGTTAATTATGCTAATTACTCATGAAAATTCAGGTAGCGCACATCCCCATTTATTTCAGGCAGTTTGCCAAATAAAAAGCTCATACTGTTATCTGCTCCTTTTGGAAAAGTCCATGGGTCAGCAAATATTTAAAGAATTATCTTGGTTTCTCCTTAAGTTTGCAGATCTCCAGTTCTGAGCTGCTATTTTAGAAAGCAATGTAATGGACTGCTGAGAGTCGCAGAAAATAGAGGGTAGTAGGTTTGGAAGAATGTCTTTATTTAAAGGAGGTGATTACGAATAAGTGTATTGATATGGTGCTAAATGAATTATTTGACTGCAAACACTGGGTAAAATGTCTCAGGCGTGGTTAGTCTGTTCAGGTTGGAAGGGGAGGAGATGCTACGACATCGTTAGCTCCTTTGCTGTCAGTGCAAGAGGTTAGTCTGCTGTTTGCCCAAAGGTGCCTTGGAGCAGGGGCTGTGGGAGGGATGAGGGGAGGCTGGAGACTCGGTCGTACCCCCGCGCTGTGCCGGTAAGAGCAAGGAAGGTTTTCCTGGAGGGATCCCCCCTGGGTAGCAATCCCCTGCCCGAGCAGCGGCGGAGGGACCCGTCTTCTGTGGCATCTGCTGCCTGATGCTTGGAGGGAGACTGGCTTTGGAGACTCTCCATCCTCTACAGGGGAGACACACTGCATCTTTGAACCTGAAGGGAAAACTTGCTCTGAAAAAGGATTTGGTACCAACTACGGTTTATGGTGCTTAAAAAGCAGAATGCACGCAGAGCAAAGCTCAAAGGAAAAAGGCTCGTTTGTGCATGTTAACACCTCAGTGTATAATCAGAGCTCTTTCTGCCACTGACATGAAAAGAAAAAGAACAACGGAGACGTTGGGACTCGCTGGTTGTGGAGAAGGAAAACTGGTACCAGGGTGCGAGGAAGGAGAAAGGGTTTGGCAGACGCTGCAGGGGGTTCATAGGGGAACAAAACACAGTTTGCGGTGTTTGCAGGACCTACATTAAACGCTGCAAAGTTCACGAATGTTTGCTGTCAGCTGGTGGCTGCGTAGAGAGAAAGAAACTGAAATCTGTATTTGATCGATTAGCGCCACTTTTCTTTAATCCTGACTGGCCTGGTGCCGTTTCAGAAACGGAGCGCACAGGAATTCACGGTGGGTTTGGTATTTGCCATGAGCAGGAGGGCGCAGGCGGCTCGGCACCTGGCGGGAGTTGGTGCTGGAAAGGTGCACGTTCAATATAAAGAAGCCTCATCACATCTCAGCCGAGTGCTGCTGTCATTTTTTGAGCAGGAGGCATTTTTAGACGTAGATCTAAGGACTTTGACATACAAAGGAGATGCCAGGCAAAGCAAAGCTGGTTATTTGTTTTAGGTCTGTTTTGGCTGCTGTGAGACAGAGTTTTGGGGTTCTGATTTTAAACTGTTTTAAAACAACTGCTTGTGTCCCCTGTTTTACATAACTCCTGTTTATCAGACTTTCCAGAAAGCGCCTGTGCAGGTTTCTGTCCCATTCACAACAGAACAGTCTCCCTCTGCAGGATAATTTAACATTTGCATGTTTCATAAATAGTGTTGCTTCTTGGGGAAAAAAGAAAAGATCTTCCTAAGATTAAGATTTTTAAACTCTATTAAGTCTTTCTTGTTATTAATATCCTATATGCCTGGCTTCCCAGGTGCAATTCCTCTGTAATATTTAATGCTTGCTACACTTCGGAGATAATTTAGCTCCAGCGGCTGCAGCTGAGTGCTGGCCAAGTCTGCTCCCCAGGCGACCTCCCCATCCTTGTGTTCACTCTTCCAGGCCTGGCAGCGGGTAGCACAGGTTAACTCCCTGAGAAAATGGTGAAGTTGGGGCTGCAGCATCTTTACACTCCGGATACACTGAGCTTGTACCGGCGCACGCGCTGCTGGGGGCGGATCTCGAGCCGGGGCTCGGCATGCAGCAGCCCTGTCACTGGCCATCGATGCACCGGCTCCCTGACGGTCTGAGACTGTTCTGTAAATAAAATCAGAAAAAAGCTGTGATGATAATGAGCAGCTGTGCAGTTTTTTATGCAGAATTCCAAGCTTTGGGCTATAGTAGACATGAGAAAACTCATTTTGATCACAAAAGTAAAAGGAACACCTATAATTGCACCTGAGTTATTTTTATTGTTTGGAGAAGTTTCCTTAGCGTAACAAACTTTTAAGATGTTATTCGTAAGAATCTGTGGAGAACCCGGAGAAGACATTTATCAGATCAGCAGTAAAAGGACTTTGCAAAAGTTCTTAGCAGGCTTCTGCTGTGATTTTCTGGTTCTGGAGCTTGGATGTATCATTTTATGTTCTGCGCTTCTAGGTATTTTTCTAGGCTGAACCCTGACCCTGGTGTTTCTCTCTCCCCTTGCTGCTTAGCTCAAAGCCAATCTCCTTTAAAGCTGAAAAATTTTAGCGACACTGTTTTTGCAAAGGTCTTCTATGTTCTGAGGAAAGTGGCTGTAACTCAATGCCAAAACCAATTTCACTGGAACAAAAGTTGCTGTAGTAAGCAATAACAACTCTGTTAAGTGCTTCACATCTGCTTTGGTGAACACTCACCCACTGCAGGGTGATAGAAAGGGGATGCTGTCATCCCTTGTGGGTGTTACAGTCAGCTCCTCCAGCACCCAAAGCACCAGCTATATAAAACTGTAAAAATTTTCAAGTCAAATTCTTCTAGGTTTTCAGGGAAAAGAAAGGGATTCCAGGACTTTCTGTAAATGAGATGGAACTTTTAACCTGAACTGCAACAGGATTACTGGTTTTGGAGACACGGCCTACACAGAAATGAGTCATATTCTGACCTGGAATATGTGTCCTACCATTTAGGGGACGTGTTCTACGGAGGAAGCGTCTCACAGTATGTCACTTGGTGTCTCCTCTCAGTCACAGATGCGTTTTGAACGACTCTGAAGCTGGGCGGCCCAATAGCCCCAGGCGGCCTTTCCCGGACGTTCGGCTCTCCCGCAGCTCCTCGTGCTCACCTCCCACAGTCCCGCCTGGGGAGGGAGCGGAGCAGAAACGGATGAGGTGGGAGCACGAAATGGAGTCTCGTGGGGCTGAATGGGTGTATTTAAAGGGTTGCGTGGCTTGAATTTGCCTACAGATTTATAAGGCAGTTTTTAACTTACTTATCCTTTTGGCTTTGCAATCTGGGTCAAGTGAGCAGTTGCACAAGAAGTGAGGATAATGGTAGCTTTCGGTCCTACTTGAATGAAGATTTTTTTCATTTTAAGTACTGCCCAAGTACTATGCGGATGTAACCCCAGAGAGTGTATTGAAGGCTCTTTGGAGATAGGCATGTGTCAAAAATTCATGCGATATATGGAACATCAGAAAGCTTTGCGCGCAATCCCATGCGGTTTGTTTCAAGGGCAGTGAGGTGGGCGCTCCAACCCTGGCTGCACTAGGAAGGCTCTTGTAGAAAGAGACCTTGTGCAGTTTTAATTAAGCAACTGAGAAGAACTGTTTTTTACTAAGATTAATAGGTCTATGTTTTAATTATGGGGAAATAATAGACTAGAGAACTAGGAAAGTGGGAGGTATCAAAAAGAGAGGATTAAAAACTTTAAGGAAGCTGTGTGAGACTATATTTTTCTGTACTTAACAAATTACAGAAGACCATCCCCATTAATAATGATCAGAAAAATAATAAAATACCTTCAGCCATATATGACAGCTAACATTAAAATCTATTTTTTATGCTTGTTGGGTAGAGAATTTCTGATTACAATCATCAGTTAAAAAATAAATGGTTCTTTTTTCCAATCTTCTAAGTTTAAAAATAGAATAATTATCTTCTGACTTCAGCTATAGTTTAATCAATACATTTCCAAGCAATGTAAAGGTAAAAAGAACAAAAGTCACTTTTATTTAATGATTGTTATGCTTTCTTTAATTGTCCTGCAGTGTTATTATTAACTTCTAAAAATAATTGGTCCTATGCATAGATTTTAAAAATTACATTGGAGAAGAGGCTGCCATGATGCGCAGGAAGTTCAAAAATAAACAAAATTTAAGGAAAGAGAATAAAGGGGGAAGAGAGGGAAGGCCACTAATATTTGCAGTTTCTACTAGTTGTCATCTTTTCAATAAATTATGTCCCATATATTTCTGTAAGACGTGTTCTGTTGTTGGACTTTATTAAACATCAGCATGCTTTGGCTTGAATTGTCTGCCAGCGATGGGTGGTGACCGACCACGGCTCCCTCAGGAGACCTCTGGCAAGAGCAACTCTGCACCTTCAATAATGTGATCCCATGGGGATTTGTGTGCGCTGGTCTAGAACTGTGCGTTGATCTGGCGTTGTTATTTGATGTATTTATAGCACTTAAAACTAGGAGAAGTTGAGGAGTTGGGCTCTTAGCTTGAGGCTTGGGCTCATCCTGAGGGACCTGTGGTGGAAGGCTGCCTGTTCTTCATGTGTTCACATGAAATCAAAACTCTGCTCAAACTCACTTCTCAGGTTTGCTGAAAAGTTGTGTTTAAGTTTCCTGAAATGTTTGCAAGACTTAACGGGCAGATCTTTCTGGAGTGCAAACCCAAATTTTAGGTTTTTAGTAAAACTTAGCTTGGCGACTCCTGTTTTAGGATTTGTAACGTACTTTGCTCAGCTAGACTGCTGCAGTCTTAAGGAAACAGAGGTTGTCCCAGAGGGCTTTGGTCGTCCTGTGCACGCACACCCCGGGCGCAGAGCGTGGGCATCGCACCGCCCGGCGGAGCTGCACCCCGGCACGTGCGCGGCCAGGGGCGGCCGTGGCAAGCGGCCCCCTTCAGCTGGGCTCCCGGTGGTTCTCGCTGGTCTGCTTTGCCAGGTCTTGCTGGTTTTCCCCCCAGCCCTCGCTCGCGAGATGCCTGGGTTGTCACTGAGGGTGCCCCGATCCCTGCTGGCGCAGCGGGGTGGAGAGGGGTACGGACGGGGAGAGCGTGCATGTGCAGCGAGGCAATTTGTCTTCTCGTCGGAGCGGAACCATTGTGGGGTTTCAGTCAAAAGAGCCGTTATGTTTCTAGATATGTTCATGTTCGTGCAGTGAAAATAATATAGGGTTATCTCTCATTACCTGTAGCTTAAAAAATAATGTTAAAATACTGTTCTTAGTTAAAATGAAAAAGTACATCCAGAGATCGAGTATGTGAGAAATGCAATTGTAGGGAGAAGTGCAGAGGTTGTGTACGAGGTCGGTTGTGGTATCGCAGTCTGAGTCCACGCGCACCGGTCAGATCCCACGGGCTTGCTTGGGGTTCGTATTTTTGTTGTTCTCGGTGTTTATCCTTTGCAAATGTTCATCCATACAAAAGTGGTTGGTTAAGTCACACAAAACATATGTGGAAAGACTGCTCTTTCATAGAAAATTATGAAGGTAGGGGGAAAAACAAGACCCAGCCTTCATTTAAAGGGAAAAAAATCCTTATTTGTCCTTATTTCTGTTCCTCTGCAATAACTACAGTGCAGAAGCATTGCCTCCAATGGCCCGTCAACACACGTGGGTGAATGTGTAGTCCAAGCTGCCTGCAGAATACTTTTGAGCAACAAATGCATTTTCAGAAATGAGAAGTGATTTGCAAACAGCAAGGGATTAAATTTGTTAGATTAGAAAACATTTCTGAGGTGAATCATTTGATTGCTTCTTCCATGGAGTAAATATGCACTTTATCTGTTGCATCTCACATGCGTAATGGGAAAATACAGCATCTTGGCTGCTATTTAATTTGAAGGCTATCCTGTGCAAAATATTTCAGCCAAATTCTGCAACATTTTCAAATCAGTTCAATTCCACAGTGTTAGGGAACTTGCATGGCTTTTGAGTAAATGTAGAGAAAAGACTGCTTTGGGCTATTGAAGGAGCCTGTCTGAGGTAAAATATTTAACCTATTTTCAAAGAACCTTATTTGGAATATCATTTTTAGTTTGAAGCCAGTGTGCTTCCACAGTACAACATTCTTCTTCAGGGTCTGAACAAGACTGAAATGTTTTCTCCTAGTTACATTTTTAGAAATACCTTTTGTGACTTATTTTTTCATCAAACTTGAAAATCCTCCTCAACAACTAAACATATGTTCCATTTTTAGTCCTGGGTTTTCATGTTTTATACGGCAATTGTAGACTGCATACTTTTTGCTAATTAGTGGGACATAGAAAAAAGTTGGGTTTTGCAGGTTTTCATCTCTGTCCATGATAACTATGCACCTACAAATTAATAAAACAAAATTTCTTATTTGTTTTAGAAAGTTATTTTGAGAAAATACCTTTGTATATCAAATAAAACAGCAAGAGGTCTCATGTTCGTTTCTGCACTGGTGTATCTTGCCTTTTCTCAGGAGGAAAGCCTTGATATCAAAAGGGCTGTGTTTATATGGGAAGTTTTTGGCAGCCTTTGGGGCTTTCAGAGCAGGTGCCATGAGGAGGTTGTGAGGATGCTTTGGAGCTGCCGCGATGGCATCCCTGAGCCCTGCCCTTCTCAGCATGCTTTTCATGTGCTTTGCTTCACATCTGATAAGAATTGCACTTTTGTCTTTTAATTAATAATCAAAAATTTCAACTTTCATTCTGTCCTTTTTTTTTTTTTTTTTTTAAGCAAGGCTAATTTTCTTTCTTACAAGCTGCACAGACAGCAGGGAATTGGAGGCTGGTTTTGTGTGCTGGGAGAGGAGGAGGCTGGTTTTCTCTTCTGTGGGAAGAAGCCATAGTGCTAATGCTTTCTTGCATGTTTTTGGATGCATGCACGTGTAAAAACAACGAGGGAGTTATGGAAAATGGTAAACAGTCACTGAAACTACGGGCTACCTTCAAAAATATTCATTTATAACTGACTCTATCCAGCTGCTACAGAAATACCAGTAGAAAAGAAATGCATTGTAGAAAAATGTCAGTGAATCTGAGGTTTCTCTGCTTCTCCCCAGTCTTCTGTTCATTAGAATCAATTTGAAAATGTTCATAAGACTTTGAAAGCGGCTCCTTGCCTTCTCCGAATGGGACCAGACCCCACAAAACTCCTCCTGCAGGGATTCACAGATGTCAGCTGTGCTCTCCGTCCTCAAAGTGATGCTTCCCCATGACATCCCAATTCTCTGCTATATAAACTGTGATTTTTTATCCCGTATCATATGCAGCTTCTTGCAGAATTCTTTCAGATGTCATGTTGAGACCATTAATTAAATGAATGGTTATATTCATGATCCATTTCTGAAGAATTTCAGCCTGATGCTTCTAGTTTCTTATTCCTGAAGGGAATGTCATTTTTCCCCTTAAACAATACCACCATATGCTTCTGCTATGAAATCACCATTTTCTCCCACCTGACAGTTTCCATAGTTGTGCTATTTTAATGTTTTATCAAAGAGATGAGATCTATTGCATTCTTTTCTTCTGTTGGATTTCGTTCATGTAAAAAAATGCTTTATCAAATAAAAATGTCTCATTAGTCTGTTGCACTTTGTATTACCTTCCTTCAACTTCTAAAGTTGTTTTAAAGCCTTAAATTCTATTGTGGGCATGGTGGTTAGCCTAAAATTTTCCTGATTCACTCTCCACTTTTCCTTAAATGTAGATAATACATTTATGATTTCCCAGTCACATAGCATCACTTTCAGTTTGTTTAAAAAAAAACCACATGCTCCTGGATTTGCAGTTTCATGCTCTCAAACGTGACTCCATTAAGGTTCTTCTCTGCCCTTGACTCCATTAGCTGCTCTGCCTTTTCCCACATGCTGGATGTCACCTTCTTTATGGAAAACTGGAGTATAATGCTCATTTAGTTTTTGAGCCATAGTTAAATATCCTTAACCTCAGTCCAGAGGCCAACTCCCCCCAGTATATATACTAGGCATGATATCACGTGGTATGGAATACCCCTTTGGTCAGTTTGGGTCAGCTGCCCTGGCTGTGTCCCCTCCCAACTTCTTGTGCCCCTCCAGCCTTCTTGCTGGCTGGGCATGAGAAGCTGAAAAATCCTTGACTTAGTCTAAACATTACTTAGCAACAACTGAAAACATCAGTGTGTTATCAACATTCTTCTCATACTGAATCCAAAACATAACACTATACCAGCTACTAGGAAGACAATTAACTCTATCCCAACTGAAACCAGGGCAGCTGCTCACAAAAATCATTGCTGTGGCTGAAGTTCAAGAGGGCATCCCAAGACTGTCGTGCCTAGCAATTGCTTTCACTGTCAACCACCGCAAAGTAGAATATAGGCTGCATCGTCCAAGCATCAGTTGAACACACAGTTAAAATGCCCGTGGGATTGAGAAGCGGTCTTTAGCATCCTTTCTGTCTCCTGCTCTCCCTCCTGTCACCAGTGTCACTCCGCTCTTTCCAGACGACAGAGAAGTTTGATGGCTACTCCAAAGCTATCAGTTGCATTGAAAATTAGAGCATCTCCTGGGACCATTTTTATCCTACCAGCCTGCGTGCCGCTGAGTGGCCGCTCCTTCAGCTCCAGCAGCGAGCGGGGTTCCTCAGCGCCGGTGCAGCTTTGCATCCTCCGGCATCAGCCTGCTCCCCCCGGCCACCGCTCTGCCCGTCCGAGGTTCGGGAGCACTGCACAGCTCGCCTCTGCGGGGATCCCACCCCCACAAACATCTGCTTTCCTTCTTATTTACTTCGCTGTGCTAAGAATTGCTGTCAAAATTATTCACTGGCTTCTTACCACTTTTTCCACAAAGTTTTAGTAATTGCGCTTGATGTCATGCTGTTCTTAGGACTTGTCAGTGACATTTGATAGTATCCTTCGCAGTGCAGTTCTCCCCATCCCAGTGTGCAAGTGAGCAACTTAAGATGGAAAGCTATTTTAGAGAGAAATTACAAATGTTGCCTAATACGCGATGCAAAATATTGACAACAGCAGCATATTGCAGTGCCTAATTACCTTAGTAGAAGGTTATGCTTCTGTTACGCCTGGGTGGCTTTTTTTTTGGTTGCATATCTACAGAAAAGATTTTCAATTAACATTGACCTTTAATACTGCTACTGGTTTTTGATTCTACAGATGGTGAAACGGACTACAAATTAGATTTTGCAATATACCTTGTTCTTTATATTTCTCAACAGATTAGTTTCAGTTTGCAGTACCTACACCGGAGCCTTCAGCTCGCAATTCCCTCGCAATCTACAGTGCCATGTTCAAACCCCCAAGATGTTGTGTAGAAATGCTGTCAAACTCTTCTGATATACATGTTTTCATTCTCCAGCTGTACTTTGTACTCATTTAAAAAAAAACACAAAGTCTTTATGGAGGAATATTTTTGAACTAAAATTTAGAAGGAAAGTAATCTGTCTGAGGTGCATTCGCTTCGGATTGTAGGGGTGTTGTTTTTCACCAAGCTCCAATTAAAGTAGCTATTACACCCCAAAGAACACTATTTTTTGTTATTGTTCTGATAATAACTGAAAAAAAGCTAAAGTATGGCATAATAAACAAATCACATTCGAGTCAGTACCATACCAAAGATATTTTAAAAAAATAGTTAGTAGAACTATGCTATATTTCATTGTTGTCAGCAGGGAAATCAATGCTAATTGAGTGTATGTTTGCTTTAAACATATGTTGAATGTCTCGAGTATAAGATTAGCAATGGCAAATATAATAACCTTATGAAAAGCAAAAATATTGTTTTGGATACTAAGTTGTCATTAGAGATTTTGGTGGAAAAAGTCCCTTGGTTCCTTAAGTAAGCAAGCAGAAGTTTAATGTCTTAGGAAAAGGGTGGTACTTTTGCACAGGCGCACATGCCGACTCCTGATCCTTACGAGCTGAAACTGGAGCAGAAAGGGCTGCTCCGATGAAGTCATTGAGTCCAGTCCAGAAATAGCTGAGACTTTCTACTTACTGCTCCACTGACCACTCACAGCAGGAAAATCAGACAGGAAGAACATAGCAGAAAAATATATCTATGTTTGTTGTGTGTTTGTAAGATAGGCTTTTGGTTTTATGATGATTTGTGAATTAACGAATGACTCATGTTTTGAGGTTCAACTCCAATATATTATAGCTGTATTCAGTCTAAAAATCAATAGCAAGTTAATGGTATTTAAAAGCTCCTACATTTTCATACTTACGGTTTCACCTTTTTTCCCAGGTGTTACTTGGAAGATGGAGCTTCAAAAGGTGCCTGGCTGAATCGGTCGAGTATTATTTTTGCTGGAAGCGATAAGTGGTCAGTAGATCCTCGAGTTTCAATCGCAACAGCAAATAGAAGAGAATATAGCCTGCAGATACAGGACGTAGACGTGACAGATGACGGTCCATACACTTGTTCTGTGCAAACTCAACACACTCCTAGAACGATGCAGGTGCACTTAACTGTACAAGGTATGTGTTTAAACCAATTGCAAAGTGTTATTGGAGATGTACTAGAAAAGCCTGTGTTTGTAGATGGGAAACATCAGCTAAGCACGTTTTAAGGCTTTTTTTTCTTTCTTTTTTCTTGGATGTATGTAGCCATAGACTCTATATGCCATTGGCTCTGGGCCCCTGCAAATAGATAATTAGCCCAGAACGGTCTCCAACTTGCCAAAATCAGCTTTAAATCCTCACTCCTACTCTTCTGGCAATTGAACAAGATGTAAAAATATAAGAGGAAAATAGTCCAGTTCCCGGCAATGGTACTGTGCAGTTATCTGTCAGTTTGGTACAGGTCTCCTGCATGGCTCAGAATTTGGTTGTTTTGCATGGTAATTCAGCCTAGTCACCATGTAAAAGTGAATACTCAGGTGCTGAGTTCACAGAAGGTTGCCAAATATTGCCAGAAACATCCTTGTTTCCTTTATGATGCCAAGACGTGTTCAGAAATAGCCAGTGCTGCTACTGCAGCAGGCCATGGAAGGGTCACTGTGGATCAGGACCCAACTGTCCTTGGGGACGGAACAAGGCCACCAGACATGCTTTGATGATCATGCAATAAAAGTATCACATAAAAGACGCCTGATGGATGCAGTGAGATAGATGCCAGAGCGCAGTCTGTCATACACAGTTTGCAGGTGGCATGGCCATCAGCTGCCCTCGCACCCCAACAGCCCGGCTCCAGATTTCCTACAGGACTATTTTGATGAGAGTTTTAAAGGAGGAAAATGAATTGGTTTGTGGGCTCCTTCTGAGGCAGTTCCTCGAGGGCAGCCTGGGAGAAAGCACAAAACCGCTTCACCCCACGGTGCTCCTGCGTCGGCGGTCAGGGTGGCAGGTCGCTCCTCGGAAAACTCGTCCCCTTCCCGGCACAGCTCAGGGGCAGGGAAGGATGCACCAGAGCACTTTATACCCCATCAGCAGCCCCACAGCCCTGAAGGTCTTCTTGCTGTTCCCATGGTGCTCAGCTTACCTGCCTGTGTGGATGTGTCCTACCCACATGAAGCTTTAAGTATGAAGTTTTCTGTAAATTTTAGTGGCGTTTAAAAGATGCAGTATTTGAGCATTGCAAGTGTCTTCTCTGGTGTGTGCCATCACAAGCATTGTCATAAAAACAAGAATTAACTCATCAGCTTAAAAAAAGCAAAGCTAGAATGCATAAACCAATTTTTCAAACATAGAAATAGAAATTCTATTAGATTCAGAAATTTAATATAAATTAATTAAAACCAGAATAAACAAGTGAAGACAAAGTAAGCTGATTTTGCATTAAAATCCATAGGTTTTGTTTCTTCCAGAGCAGTTTTCTCACAGAAATAACTAAGATCCCAATATTGTTACTAAGAACAGTCCATTTATTTCCGTGAGACAGTTTTTGTTATAAGCACTGCGGAACAACAGTGCCAGTTTTACATGCGTGGAGGTACTATTTATTGTATTGTTCCAGGGTGAACAATTCTTAGTTTTGATTGTCTTTGTAATAGTTAATGCCCTCATGCAAGGGGCTAAAAAAAAAGTTGGAAATTAATTGCATGTATAAAACATATAAACAGGAGCTTAAAATTAATTAGGCTAACTACAAGCGTATAGAGAAATAATAACTCAATAGTTAAAAATATGCATAATTATTAAGCGATTGCAGTTATATCTTCAGAAATGCAAAGTATAACCTAAGGCTTTAACTTATTAGTCTTTGGTGTAATCATCATTAACATTTTCTTTTGCATTTTTATGAGTAATAAAGCAATGAATATAAAACAGAAGAATTCAAATGGCAATCTCTATTAATCCATATGGCACACCAAAATCCCTTACAAATAACGTGTATGAAATGCTTCTCAAACTAATTATTCTTAACCACTGAACCTTTAGACCCCAATGGTTTGCAAGAATGTTAGGCTGTTGCTTTGTAAGAGCTAAGTGTATTTGTTGTATAAAGAACGTTATTTTATTAGCACAGCCAAAAAGCCATCACTTAGTCATTTTTATAACCTTCCTCAGAGGCAGCTGTTGCGTGAAGACCCATAAACGTACTCTTTACTTGCGGGGGTTGTTCAGGGATTGCAGAAGTATTTGTATGCTATCGGACTGGAAAGCTGGAATGAAGAAGCTGTGACAGTATCAATTATTATTTCAATTGGGGGGGGGGGGGGGAAGGTAGAGTGTTACACCAATATTATTTCAGTTATATTCTATGTAGGAGGTAGGGACTAGCTCCATGAAACATAGCCAGAAGTGAGCCGTTTTCAAGATAAAGTTAAAAAAAATCACTCTTCCTGTATTTTTTCCTGTGTAGTTCTCTTAGCACTTAGCAAGAAGGGCAAGCCGCTGAGCTCCCTGCTTGTAGAGAGAGGTCCTGCATCCACTGAGCAGCAGAGTGGGATCAACAGCTCTGGAGGATGCCCCATCCCATCTCGGTGATGATTGTGGCCATTTCTTTCCATTCCAGCTCATATCTTTATGTACATGCTACTACAGATACTAATAATTATCAGCCGTGCAGTGGTTGCGCAGTGGATCGGATGTGAGTCACACCAATCGCTCATCCCACACAGGTGGGATCCCGCCTTGAATCAACATTGGGGTTTGCACGGTAATTTAGAGCGACCTGCATCACGCTTACTACTGTCGTTATCTGTCTGTGCAGTGGACCTGAATGGGACTTGTGCATGTAAGCACTTTTAATCGGGTCGCTTCATACTTACTTACTCTGCTAATAAAGCCATCGCTTCACCTTCCCTGTGCTGAGACTCGGGAGGTAAGGATGCAAGATTCATGCATCCTTTGAGATGGAGATTGACCTGTCTGAGAGTAACTGAGACTGTAAAGGCAACATCAAACAGCTAATTGGTGCTATAAGCTTATATATCCTTTCCTGCTGAATAGGGTTCATAGGGATGATATAATAACATTTTATGGAAGCAGTTTTATGTCTCCTTTCAATATTGTTCATGGCTTTGTATTTCAAGATTAGAAACAACTTCTGCTATTGGGGAGAAATAAATGAAGGGAAAAGCAGGTCTTTTGCCAAAGTAAAATCGTTCAGTCAAAGGGCTGGGTTTCCTTTTACATTGTGAATAAATGATCAGCAGCAGACCTAGAGCAGCACATGAAATAATAGGAGGAAAAGAAAATTTAAAAGCAAAGTCTTAGCCCTTTAAAATTCCTCTGCCCTACAGGCTGTATTCTGTCGAGTAACGTTGAAAGAAGACGTTTGCCTGCTGAAAACAGCAGAGCTGGAAGAGCCAGGGGTGTGTGCATTGTGTCACAAATTAAATGAATAAAGACTTACATCTGATCATAAGCTCCCAAATAGGTTCAAACTCCAGACTGCAAAATTATTTGCTGTGAAACTCCACTTTAAAAGCCGTGTAAATCCAACTCTCTCGCTTTATTTCTTTTTTTCATGTGTGTGTGTGAGGTCTTTCTATACACACAGATCCAGTAGCTGTCATTTTGAATGTCCTCTTCTCTGCTATTTGGGCTGACAATTTCTGAACATATTCGTGTAAGTGTTTCAGAGAATAAATACATCTTAATGGGTTAAAGATGCCTTAATTTCCATGAGTAAAACATAGAAAGGAAACATGATCAGTAAATAACCAAGGCTGAAGGGAAGCAGCAGCCTCTCCATCACTGTCCCATGCACAGATACAGGGAGCAGTGAGACCTACTGGGGTTTGGCCACAGTCCATCAGAAATCTCTGGCAGAGCTTGAAGCTGAGTTTCAGTCTCCCAAATCCCGGCTCAACACCTTAACAAGACCGCCAAGTTGAGTCTAGATCACTGTTACTTATTACATAGTCACACCTTTTTGTACCAAGAAAATTAATCAAGATAGTTGTTAAAAAAGAAAAAAGCCTAATGTGTCTTTGGCCCACATTTACATCAGTGAAAGAAAAATCACATGAAAGAGAGGAAGATAATCCAGTTAACTTTATTTCAGTGACCTTATTAAAAAGAAGTGAGAATTATGGTGTAATTAATTAAAGTTTAGAAGGTAGGAGTTTGTAATCAACTCAGTCTACCTCAGTGCCAGATGCTTGATCTGCAAAGTCATGAAGTGCAGATGATTTAAACATCAGATGTTTGCCACAGTAAAGTAAAAAAATGAAATACCTCTTAACCACACACTGTTGCTCATAATTTTTCTAGCAAAAGGTTGCAATTTCTGCCATTTCTAATATGACATTTATTCTACCGAAGTTTAAATTGCATCCTCCAAGCTGTGTTTCCCTTTCAATTTGCAAAAATATTAAGACATGTTTACCAATGTCCTTGAGAATTAATTTTGCCATGGGGCAGAGTGACAGGTCACAGCCCAAAGTCTCCGGCTCTCTCCGTGTGTCAGGACGCAGTAATGATGTTACTGCACCATGCGGGGAAAGGGCAGGTCAGGCTGCTTGTTTGTGACTGCAGGGAGATAGAGGCCAGAACAGGGTCTTCAAAGGGACCTTGGCCGCCAGGAGAGGGCTACCAGGATGATTAGGAGAATAAAGAACACGTCTGAAGGAGATTGCTTTGTTTAACCTAGCAAAATGAGGGCTCGGGAAGAATTTTGTTATGCTTTATTAATACTATTGGTGTGGGTCCAAGGAAGGGAGAGCAAACATACTGGCTAAGGGAGAGCACTTTTACAAGACTAGCCAAATATAACTTAGCCATGTGTGAATTTTAATGTGAGGTGAGGGGAAGGTGCTGGTCCCCATCGCGTTGTGGATGGGCTGTCCAGGGAGAGTGGCCCGGGTTCAGGGCAGCGGTTCCCACGGGGGCTGGTGGGGCAGGGGTGACCGTGATGCTGCTGAGCGAGGTTTGTGACCGTGGTCTTCCTAACGACGGGATTAAGGATCTGACAGCTTTGTTTGTCTCCTTAAACATGAACAAGGAGCCTGGCGATGCTCCTGGCGACAACAGTGCCGGGATCTGCTGGCACAGTCTGGGTCGAGGCGGGTTTTTTCAAGGCTGTATTTTGGTCTGTCACGGATGCACGGCTCAAATAGGTGCATGGTTTAGGCTCTGAGGTGTAGATAACAGGTCTGATTCCCTTTGCCACCCCCTGTCTCCGACTCCCCACCGTCTCTGCTGCCCTTGCTGACCCCAACTGCACCCTCTGCCTTCCCCGTCCCGCAGGGACCTGGCTCCTGCTTACATCAGTGCTCTCCATCAGTACCAAAACGCTGATACTGGGGAGCTGGTGACGCGACATCCTCCTTACATTAGCTACTTGGCATCGTAATTTTTATTTTCATCTAGCCCGTGCCAGGCACGTCTGGGGCTCCTCCCGGGACAGACCCTGTGCGTGTGAGACACAGCACTTGCTCCTGTCCTGCCCTCTCTGCATCGTCTCATTTCTGTATGTACTCTGCACTTGACATGGTGTGCATGTAAATAATTCAGTTATTTATGTAAATGTGATTTATAGATTCAGTCAGAAACTGCAACCTATATTTTTTATTTAAACATGGATAATATTTCCAAAGTAATACTCAAGGCCCTTTTTCTGTTTAATAAACCGCCTTAATGTCCCCTAAATATTAATGTATTGATTTAGTCTTTGCAATGTTTGCAAAGTCTAATTTGTTTCCTCAATCAGGCCAAGAGGGACTTGCATTTGGAGCTAACGAGATAAATGTTACCCAAATTTATTTAAAGTGGGACAAAATAAATATGCAGAAGACTTCTAAAATCATATAACAACCACTTTCCAGCTAAAACTGACAATCCATTACTCTTTTAAATTGCTAGCACTCGAGTAGTATGTCAGTTTTCGTTATAAAATTAACTCGCTAGTGCCAGCCACTGTTATCATCTTGTCCCTGCTCAAGGGAAAAGACTTAGAAAAATTGTTCCAGAGCTGGAGGTGGCTGAGTGAGATTTGTTCAATGATAGAGACCCCTCAGTCGAACGAACGACCCGCTCCAGCAAACAGCATACTTGGACTTGCCGTTACCAAGGGCTGCATCTACAATCATTAATGCATCATTAATGACCGATCACAATGTTTTCTTCAGGATTTGTATTTTTTATCCATTCATTAAATTCCTCCCACATTTGTACCTCTCACGGCATTCAAAAGAGCTGCAGGGGATCTCTCCCTCTAAAATATGTATGAATGGCTTTTCCCCTTCTTTAACGCACTTAAATCATGGAAAATGTTTGCATTAGTAGGTGATCTCATTTACAAGGATGTAAATTAGGAATAGTTTATCTGAAGTAGAACACGGCTGTACTAATCTGAAACTCATAATTCTGCAGTGTTCGAGGTGCTTTACAGTCATGGCTGCAACTGAATGTCCATTATAAGCCTGAAATTTCCATCTTCTGAAATCTGCAGGCAAAGGATAATCTTCACAAAATAATCATTTGCTCTCTGGCCCGAAGTATATTAGTTCTGTTACATTTGAATTAAGTTGAACGAGATGTTTTGTGACCTGTGAGAGTCTTGCAAAAGGTGTGTTCAGCAGAGTCCAAAGTGTCTTTCAGCAACTTCTTGCATTATACGGCAACGCCAGAAGCAGAAGTATGGAGGAAAAAATAAGGGGCAAAGCAAAAAAACCCAACAACTTAGGTTAAAGAACATAATAATCTAACGCAATGGGCAAAAATGTAGATTATTAAATTCTGAGCTTTGCATTTGTTAGGTTAGTTAGGTTCTTCATCCCCTCCTCTACCAAGCTAGAGAGGTGCATAAGCTTCCTGCTGGGCACAGCATCTTCGACTTTCTAAAACATTGGTCTGGTAAGCTCCCACCTTACAAACAGGAGAGCTCCCTCAAATAAAACAAAAAAACTTGTTGGAAATGTGTGAAACCCAAGTTGTAAAAAGAATTATGAAACTTTTAGAAAGAAAAAATTTAAAAATTATTTTGGAAAGCAAGCCAATTCGGAATGAGAATTTATCGAAGAGTAAGCTGGTGGCTGCGTCTGCTCTGCACAGTGGGTCTCTTCTGGTTTTTACTGCCATTAGGGCAGATACAGGTCAAATCTATTACTCTGCATTAGAATGATCTAAAGTGGATGATATGAATAAAAACTCTTGGGCCAGCTTTTTTTTAAAAATTTTTATTCCTTTTTAATTAAAGTGCAGATAACCTCTGTAGTCTTTCATATCTCAACGAAAAGGCTTCTGTTAAGGAATTTAAAATCAGGAGTGTTTGACTTGAAAATGTGAAAATAATTTCATGGTTAGTACCACTCGGTGAGGATTGTGGGTCACCTTACCAAGCGTTTCTAGAGCTCTGACGGCATACCCTCTGCCTGAGCCTTAGCACTGCGCTGGCCACTAGCAGAGAGAAGGTGCTGACTCCACGACGTCGTGTGTCTGGCTGTGCCTGTGGAGCTATGGGAGTCCAGTAGCAAAAACTCACTCATAGCAGAATGTGATGTGCGATTGCGTCGTATAACGCAAGAAATTATCAAGGCTGCCAAACCTACTCCTTTTTAAAGATTTTGCATTTATTGAATATGACTTTTTTAAGATTTCATATCTATTGGATATGCTGCTCCCACCGAACTCAATAGCAAATATCCTGATAATTTCACTCAAGAAAGAGTCAACACTCATTGCAAGACTTGCGTGGAAGACTAAAACTGAAATGCTGTTTCTTCCATTGTACTACCTCAGAAATACAATTGTCACCTGAAAAGACAGTGTGGCAATGCAGAGATCTTAATTACTTTATTCAAATGCAACTTTATTTGAACCGATCCTCCAAAATGTTATTTTGTAACTGTAACGAACTGCAGGAGTATTATTTTAAAGACATAAAATTTGGCTTACAGCATTTTTAAGGGTTTGGTTACATATAAGTACGTGTTCTTCTGACTGCGTCTTCACCATCCTGTTCATTCAATTAAAGGCAATTGGGCTGGCCTGGAAAAACTGAGATAATAATTATTCTGTTATTCATTGCCATCATTTCCACATTGCAAGTGTTTTTGGAACTCTGTACCCTGAGTAAGCAGTATATTTTATTGAGCTTTCTGCTGCCTGTCACTGTGATCACTGTGATTACTGTGATTTATCTGATTTTTTTTTTTCATTGGATTTCCTGTTATTTCCGCTTCTGTAGTGTTAGACTGTCAGTTGTCAGGAGAAAAAAAGGTGTCCCATGTTTCAAAGTTTAATTTTTGCTTGGAGTGATGTTAACAAAGACAGTCACTTGGAGTGTGATGGAGACCAATCTCTGCAACTCTTACTCAGAGTGTCATCTTTTTCATCACCTAGATTTAAAAGAGGATGTCGAAAATATCATACCTGTTGTAGAGTAGATCTAGAACATGGTGGTTTTATCTTGCAAAAAGGATTTTAATCTAAGTATTTAGTGAAGTCTTGTGAAGGAGGTGCAAAACCACTGTTCATCCTCAAATGAATTCCCAACATATTTGAAAATCCTTATCTTCTGTTTCTCTACGATTGAGGAGAAAACACTATGAAAGTATTTTAGGGTCAAAACTTTGGCACGGTAAGATTTTTAGTAAATTCTTCCTCACAAGATTCTAATTAAGGCAATTCAAACATGCCCTATCAGGAATTCTGTTCATTGTAATCAATGAAAAAATAGATCCGTATATGAAAACCATTGCTATAAAACCGGAATGGAAAGAAACTAGGGAATAAAACAAAAGGACACATCAAACGTTCTTAAGTGGCACGGCTGTGTCCCTTAATCGCGTGACTGAAAGCAGCACGTCTGCTGTGTCTCTGCGTGAAAGACTGAGGTCAGCATCTTGCTTTTAGCCTGATTAAAACTAATAACATCTGACATACTAAATATCCTAGTTGAAATACTATAATCTCATAAAAACCTTTTGTCAAGTCCAGTTAATGTTTAAAAAGTGAGACAAATGGAAACTGCGCTGAATTTACAGGTTTCCCAAAGAGTGAAACTTTCCCTGCAGCATCCCTTGTCTGCTGATGCTGCTGAAGATGTGGCATCATAACTATGTCTGTATGTACTTTTAGAATCGATCACTTATTTAAAGTAATAAATATCTTATTCAAGGCTCTGGAGTGCCAGTGATAAACAATTTTACCATATATACAATTAAATAGCACCTCTATAGCATTGCCATTTGTTCTGTGGGAATTTTGATGCTTGACTAGCCATCCTTCCACCTCCGCATCGTTAGCAAAAAGCCATCAGCCCTTCCCTCTCAGGTGCAGGAGCTGTGCGGTGTGCACCACGCTCACCGTCCTGTTGCTCACTCAGCTGCCACTTATTTTCGCTTTGCTTTGGTGTTGGGTGCTGATACTGAATGTGGAAATATCCCTGAGTACTTGCAAGGGATGGTGGAGATCCATGGACATTTGTGGAATTACTGGTCTCCTCATTTCTGGCATGGGAAAGGTGACAATACAGGCGAATGGAAGGGAAAGTGTTTGAAATATTTATTGTTGCTAAGTTCCTTTTTTAAAGAGGTAATGCAACAATGAGATTACAAGGGGATCCAAGCTATCGGACCAGCAAGTGCCGTGCAATCTCCTTGACAAAGCTGAAGAGGAAACCTGTCTTGGGCAAGCCACTGTCCTTGCTGCTGCTTGCTCGTCTGTGAATATTTGTTTTCTGCAGTTATTTCCAGGGGAAAAGGAGCAATGCTTTGAACATAAACATCTAGTAATTAAAAATTACTTTTTAGGGCAACTCTTTTAGACATTAGAATAATTTCTCAGGGAAAAAAAGCGAGACATACCTTCCATGAACTCCTTAAAACTAGAGAGAAGAGCATCATGGAAACTTCAGGACAGAACCAGTTCTGTGTGTTTTGTTGTGTGACATGTCCTTGCTTGGTTAACAGCAAAGACTTTGAGAATTACACATTCCTTTGCTACAATAATGAAATTCCAAATTGCTTTTAAACTGCTTCTCTGGCTATATTGCAGGTTATGTAACTGTAATTATAAACACTGGAAATATTGCTCCAAGTATCAGTACATGCAGTTATAAGTATATGAATATAATAAAAATATAAAAACAATAAATATAACACTTCACCTTTTGAAATTATTAAAAAATAAGTACAAGTTTTCCCAAACACATTATTTTATTGAAATGGGAGGTGGAATTAGAGTGATGTCCTGCAAACCAGGAGTGAGCTAGCCTAACTTCTGTTCTGGTTTTGCTTCTGCATCTCTGTCCAGTTCCCATGACCTGGTTTCCTGGAGGTGTGGGAATCATATTCACCTGCCTGTAAAGGATAATGCCAGACAGCCTAAATTCACTGATGCCCACAAAACGCTTTAAAAATGCTCAAGCTGGAAATGCTTTATGTTACTACAACGTGATGTATTCTGAGAACAAATAGAAAAAGGAGATAGAGTTAATTATAAATCACAGTGACATGATACTTTCCAGGAAAATTTGCAGTAACCAAGATGCAATCCTTAGACATTTTGTTGCTCAAAAGTTTTAACAACTTGGGAAATAGCTTCTGCACATTGACAAAGGCTGTTGCTGTGTACCAGCTGTCTCTGTGCTGGCAGGCACGGCGGCACTGAAGCAGGAGGATGGAGCTGCTCTAATGCCTTCCTCCCCTGCATCTCCCATCCCCTCTTGCCTTCCACCTCCAGTTTTGCTTCCCATTTTTTATTGCAGCCCTAGAGAGGTGGGTTGGTAATGGGGTAAAAATAAAGAAGCTGGCAGTAATTTCTTCTATGGAAACACTGCTAGAACAATGCAATGCGACAGCAGTAATATCTGAATTTTTTGCTACTTCATCATCAAAGAGAGGGCGGTTTGCTACCGGCTATAGGTTCCTGTACTCCCAGCTCGTGGTGCTCCTTGCTGGACATTGTGACCTTTTTGAATTGCTTGCAGTTCATTCTAAATTTAGTCTCTTGCACTGTAGTATTCATACAAGGAATAGCTCATTTATATTATCTATAGACTAAAAGGAATGCATTGAAAATAAGTAAATAATGATTGTCCTGTTATAACTGTATTCTTTTTAAACTTAAATTAAATTTTCGTAACTATTGCTAAATAAAGTATTACCTTCCATTTTGCAAGTGGGGACCCTGGCAGACTTGAGAGGATAAAGTCAGACTTATTTTACGGTCTGAAATTGCCCTTCTGATGTTCAGCAATACAAAAATCCATCCAGTAGGCATTAGTGGAGAGAAATAAAAGTGGTGGATGGTCTCACCCACATTTATTTTTAAGTAAAACGTCCATGATCATATAGCAGATAACTGACAGGAATAGAAGAGACTTTAGAGTTCTTGTCTATTTATACTGGCTATCAATAGTGTATATGCTGGGGTACACAAGCACATATATGTGGATGTGTATATGCAAGTTCCATGTTGTATATATTCATATTATGGGTCAAACTGTGGCATAATTCAGTATGAATATGCTGAATGTGGAGGCTGAATATGGAGAGATAGTTCATCGTTTGCCTTTTCTTACAGATGACAGCATTCTGTAATTGCAAAGAAGCACTGTTAGCAGTATAGATCTGTAAATGAACAACTATTTATAACTGATAGGAAAAAGATTTTGGATCTGTTCACCGCTGTCCTTATATTTTTTGAAGGTAATTCTGCACATATGTTGACCTTTTTCTAACAGGTAAAAACTCTGTGCCATAAATCCAACCAGTTGTAAATGTCAATATTACATACTTAAAAAACCTAAAAACATTGAAATTAGCATCTAGAATTTTGAAACCCCATTAAGCATTAGTCTTATTGGAATAATTAGAGAGTAGCATCTGTAGAAGTGTGAAATGTCATTTGGGCTCTTCAGAAACCTGTTGACAAACCTGTTCTAGATTTTCCTTTCTATGAAATTTAAACAGTCGAGCTGTCTTCTTTGAGTAGCAGTGCTGTAATTAGTCTCTAACATTTTATTCTTCCATGTACAGCCTTTGCCTATGTACTTTACTTTGCTTCTCTTTCTGTTGACTCCTACAGAAGCAGAATTGTGTATGCTAACATTTTAAATGGTACTAAAGCAAGGAAAAGCAAAGGCTGCATACAACAGGAAAACGGGACTGGGCAATCGTCTTGCTTTTGAGGGAGCAGTGTCCCTCACTCCTGTGATGGTCTAAACCACTTCTCAGGATTCCTCCCTCCTGATTACATGGGGGCTTCATAAGCACAGACTATCTCAAATCCACTATGGCAGCATCATGCTGCAGCTTGTCAAGGGAATACATTACATATCGCATACTCTCCTGCGTGCTTTGTACTGTGAGCTCTAAGGGGAACGCTCCGCACATCTCCCCGAGTCCTGGGTAAATTTGGGCAAGTCATACACAATACACAGAGAAGCTCTGGGGAGCATTGTTTGCAGCGTTCACAAGTGTAAGCCAGGCTAAAAGGGTCTGTCACCCAAAAATGCAAATTCAAAACATCATGTAATTTATGCTGTAACTGTCTGGATTGTTCAGGGTGCCTTGATAAAGTATTGGCAAAGCTCTTACTTTTAATGAGTTAGATCTGCATTCGCAGCATTCTGTTTTAAACTGGACTTATTTAAAAATACCGTTGTCAGCCTTTTCATGCATGCTTTATTTCAGTTGCACCAAGCCAGATTTTACTGTTCGGACAACATTTATTTATCCCCTCCCACCTCTCCTCCCCATCCCGGTGTCGAGTTGGGAGCTCAGTGCTCTCCAGGTGAGAAAGCTGAGCTTTTCCTGGCCCGTGCCATGCCACGGAGGACGGGGACCTCGGAGGGCGGGTGCTGCCTTCCTCCCCTCCCATCACCACCGTCTGGCGGGGGCAGAAGCCCACCAGGAGCGGAGCGGACCGGGCGCGGGTTTGCAGTGTTGCTGGTGATGAATGTCCAAGGCCAGAGGTTGTGTCAGCCCTGCGTGCCAGCGGGCATAAATCCTCTAAGAGGCTGTTTGTCTCTAAACTAGAAGCAAGAAACTGCTTTTCTGGTAAGATTGAGCTTTTCCGTATGGTGTGAACCCAAATATCGGGTCTTATTTTGCTTTCATGCCTGTGCTCTAACACAGTCTCGCTCTAGAAAAGTGATGAGAAGAAAGCAGAAACCCAGCCAAGCCTCACACCTTGCTGCCCATCTCTCTCTGCTCCCGCTGGAAGTTTTTCAAGCCTGTGTTATTAGTGTTGATTACACAAAAATCGGCCCACTTTCAGGTCACTTAAAGTGTTCTCTGGCTGGGGTAAGGGCTGCCTGGCCCAATAAACGAAAACAAGACAGCAAGATAGAAAATGTAAGATTATTTGTCTTCTTTATGGCTCATCACTGGGAAAAGATGTTTATTTTCATAGATGAGAGAAGGTGTTGGGAGAAGTCAGTGGGAAAATGTGAGTTCTCATCAGTGGAGACTAAATCAAGTCCATAGTTTACCAAATGTCATTATGCGAAACAGGGTGGTTAAATGTAAGTTTGAAGTACCAAAAAAAGAAGAGGAAAATCTCTATCCAATAAAGGGAGATAGTATTAAGCAATATTTTACATTGCATTTTAACCACTAAGGGAAAGATTAGTATCTGCATGATGGATCTCCATTGCTGGTCCACTGATTCTGTATTTTTAGGACAGTCGTTCAGGATGAATGTCCCCAAAATGAATGTCCCATTCAAGCATCCCGTTCTGCCAGCATTTTTTTATCCCACAGAATAGAAGGAAGGGGGAAAAAAGTTCACTCCAGACTGAAATTGCAACTTTATTGGTCTTGGGTTTTTGTTTTGTTGCTCATGTTTGAAAAGAGAGAAGTCCTGAGTGCTGGTGTAGTTGGTAAACCGAGGCGCAGAGTCCTGGGGGAAGCCAAGCTGAGGCATGTTAAAACGGTTCTCAAAAGAGTCGAGAGGAAATACAGAAACAAAGCAGTTCTGTTCCATGTTAAATTTCATGATAAATGTTTGGTGACAGCTAGAGCAAAAGATTTTTTATACTTTTAGCAGGCAGTTGATGGACCTTTTTAAATAAAATAAAAAGCATTTTGAGTGCACAAGCAAGATAGAGGGGACAATTCCTGGTTACTGTCTGAGGGTGCATTTTCATTTACAATATGACCTTGGTCACTGAAGATGTTCCAGTATGAAGCATAAAGAACTGGTGATTGAAAAGCTAAACACGAAAGCAAATGAAATAAAATTAAATGAGGAGGAAATTGTAAGGAACATTCCCCATATGTCTTTTTACCAGTAAGAAATGGCAAAGTCTAATAATGAAATGTAAAATGACATTAATGCAGAGCATGTCCTTTTTTTTGGTTTTGTTTTAAATGCTTTGCTATTCATTTTTCTACATCAGTCTCTTCCCACACTTTTTTTTTTTTCTTTGAAGAAGCATCAGTTATAGGAGTGAAACTAGGCCAAGCGCAAGTAGAACTGAAGTTGGAGTTATAAGCAGAGAGAGTAGTAAACTTTGGAGGACTTTGACAGAATATTTGCAATAAAACAAGCTGTATGCTTCATGCTACATTTCCATATTTAATGCTGGAGAAGCTGATAGCATAGAGTATTTGTTTTGTCTTTTATTTCCTTATATGATGCATAATACTTACATCTGCATTGCATGCTGCTGCTTTGCTTCTAGTCGTAATCTGCTCTGAAGAAATTGTGAAGTAAGCTTGTATACTTGATTTTAAATTAATGACATCCTTGAGAGATGGCATTATTATCCAGAACAGTGTAAAGGACTGTGATTTATATCCTCTGTAGGTAGCTCTGCTTTAGCAAAAGCTGATGCATGACCTCTTAGCATGCCAGACGATTTCATAAAGCTAAATTATACATGGATAGAAATATCCTACCTCCAGTGACCAGTCCATTAATAAAAATCCATAAACAGGAAGGGTTAGAAAGATCTCATTAGGAAAACCAGATGAAAGAGTGAAATGCACAAACTTGAAGTACTTTAACAACTGGAGACTCCGTCAGAGAAACTGAATATTTGGTCTGAGAAAGAGGAGTTCCCTTTGCCTCAGAAGCAGCCATAGGTTGTACTGGAAAACATGCAGCAGTTTTCTGGAAATACATAGGACTCTCAATCCAGTCTCTTTTATAGTTTACTAACTAAGTGAATATATACACACACAAAATAGTAAATGAAGATGGGACCTTTTTTCCATTCGTACCAGGGGCAGCATCTCTAGATATTTATGGAAGATTGTATTTGCAAGAGAATCAGTCTTGAAATAAATACCTATATTCACTACAGTCTTCCGTGTAAGGTTTTTATATTGAGACTGTCTCTTCTATCACCAATGCCCAAGGGTGATTCCCATTCATAGTGAAGCCCATTAGGAGAAAAAAAAATTGCCTATGCAACTGAACAACTCACAGACAACAGTCCATTGCTGAGGATTTTACTGTGTCTGGGTACTGTTTCACGTTGGCATGTCTTCTACGGAGCTATGGCAAACTTTATCTGCATTGCATAGGTGATTTAATTAAAGGAAAAGTAAGAATCGTACATTAACTCTTTCAATCCCACCTCCAGTGTATGACGATGTGATTCTTCCCTTTGAATTTAGTAGATAGTGCATCTTGTCTTGTTTTTATGAGCTGGGAACTTGCAGAAGGAAAATATTTTGTACTATGAGCTGTGTTGGATTCATGGTTATGGGAGAATTACCAAGAATGAACAAGCATGGGGATGGATTTATTAAAGCAGTTCCTTCTCATATACTGTCTTCTTTTTTGGATTCCTCTACAGCTTAATTTTGATTTTATACCTTAAGAGAGGGTAAGAGAGCATGATGACAATATCTGATACTTGCAAGCAGCAAAATCCACCAGTTGGAAAGATCAAATCAAAATCAAATACATATCTTTAAAAAGAACTCATAGTGCTAATTTAGGAAAATTTCTGGGAAGGGCTGAAAACAACTGAAAAGTAAAGTCGCAGATTCACACTGTAATATAGAAGTGTAAGAAATCTGAAAGAAAGCTTTAAAGGATATGGATTAAATGTTTCCTGCCTGGAAAATCTCCATTTGAAAAAGCTCATGTTTGATTGTACAGCTTTCATAAAGATGTAAAGAAAACTTTTTCAGTTGTTACATTTCAAAAGATTGTAGGACGGCAAATGCAGAGGCTACCTAACCTGAGGCATCTGGCAAGGATGGAGGGGTGCATTCTCTATAGGGGAAATAAAGATGCTGCTGTTCTCTTTATAGGGGAAATAAAGATGCTGCTGTTCTCCATTTTAGCATTTGAAATACCTTCATGCTGAGGTTTTATTTAGGAGGCTCTAGTTTTCTAAATTGGGCCTCCAAAAGAGGAAGCTTCTGCTCCTCTCCTCTCCAGCTGGGAGTAGTAAGAGGATTTCACCATCTCCCCCCCGAAGCACGGCAGTCGGGGCAGGCTGTGGCCCCGAGCATCCCCCTCCTCTCGGGGGTGCACACTCCCACCTCCCCTGCCTCTTGCCCCGTGTCGGGTGCTCGGGTATATTCTGCATCTTCATGGCCTCGAATATGGGTTATTCCGTAGTATTTTATCTGAAAATATCTGAGTAGCAGTAATAGGAATAGTGAATTATTTTGGGGAACTGTCTCATAGTCTGGGCAAGCCTCAGTGTTTAGGTAACACAGGAGCTGTTAGATGTGGAATAGTGGCCAGAATGTCCTATTTCTGGTGGCTGACCTGGTGTAATCAAATAGCTGCAAATTTGATCTGGAAATTGCCCGCGTGTGGTATGTGAAGCAATAATTACAATATCATTAACAAGTTGTAAAAAACACTTCAGTGGTGACTGAAAGTGTGATTTAATTTGAAACGCCTTAACAGAAGGAACAAAGTAAAAAAAAATTTAATATCTAACTATGTATTGACATCTGGTAATACTTCGATTTTATTATATCCCATCCAGTAGGCATGAGCAACCAAAACCTACAAAGTGGTTCTCATTGGCCAGGAGTCACTGGTCTTCAATAAGCAGATTCATCAGTGGTTTATTAATATCACTAAGCTAGGTGCACTTAGCTCTTGTTTTGTAAGTAAAACTGAAAAAAAAAAAATCACCCAAGTAATCTTTCAAGTTGATGGCACAACTTTAAGCAACTCTTGGAGCCGTCCTAGAACTATGTTCCTCTCTTCACTTTTAGAAAAACACAACATTTATGGTAGAGGGTAATCCAAATTATTCTTCTCTTTTCTGTTTGATAATTACAGTGATGATTCAGATTGTTAGGATATATTAACTAAGAAAATATTTTTGGTTTTCCCGCCAGGAGGTGTTGTTATGTCAAAGGCCAGTATGTCTAAGTCTTCATCTAATGCAAGGTATTGAGTCTGATCTACAAAGACATAAACCATCTCACACAACGAACTGAGTGAATGAATTTCAGAAGAACAGCTCAATGAGCCCCAAACATCACCATACTCAAAACACAGCTGCAGACTCACAGGATAAACTAAATTAGGATACTGTTTGTAGCAAACAGTAAATCGAAGCCCTCTTTGAGGCAATTAGCAAAATCAGAGCATCCTTTGAAGCAAACAGGCATGAAAATGCTGTTCTTGCCCTGATTTTTCAAATGCTTAATTTTACAACTTTCCGGAGTGTCTTACAGTTTGTGCAAAGAGCAGCAGAACTGAATAACACAACAATGAGTTTCGTGAGTTGGTGGTGGTTTGTTTTTTTCTATGAACTATTTATCCAGCTATACAAGCATATTTTCAGTAACAGCAGTGATGAATGAGAATTATTAAAATAATCCCCACTTATGGGTGAGTTGTAATTGCAGCCAGACACCCGTTTGGATTTCCACCTTGCATCCAGTGAGGAGTGATGATGACAAGTGGAAATCACCATGGGGAGTGGAGAGGAACTGCCAACTGGGAAAAAAGGGGTGAAAGGCAGAAGGATAAAGCCATGGTTTTCATCCAGGTCCGAAGAAGTCTATAGGTAGTTGTTGTTCTTCTGTGATACTTGCTTCCATTTAAAATACCCAGCAAAACACCTAGTTGCAAAGCGAAAATTCACAGTGTCTTTTTCCCTCAAGTCATGGTTCATGTCTTCATCCCTCAACACTTTAGTAGAACTTTTTAATTTTTAAAGGGTTTCTCTTCACAATTATGTTTTCATCAGACAATGATCAGGATTTGAATATATCCAAGTCCTCTGAGGAGTGGCTGAGGGAACTGGGGTTGTTCAGCCTGGAGAAAAGGAGGCTGAGGGGAGACCTTATCGCTCTCTAAAACTACCTGGAAGGAGAGTGTAGCGAGGTAGGGGTCCGTCTCTTCTCCCAAATAACAGGCAATAGGACGAGAGGAAACGGCCTCAAGTTGTGCCAGGGGAGGCTTAGATTGGATATTAGGAGAAATTTCTTCACTGAAAGGGCTGTCAAGCATTGGAACAGACTGCCCAGGGAAGGGGTTGAGTCACCATCCCCGGAGGTATTTAAAAGACATGTAGATGTGGTGCTTAGGGACATGGGTTAGTGATGGACTTGGCAGTGCTAGGTTAGTGGTTGGACTTGATGATCTTAAAGGTCTTTTCCAACCTGAACAATTCTGTGATTCTATGATTTTATCTTCCTTTGTCCTGTGTGAATAAGAGATATGTTGTTTCCTTTAAAGAACAAATCATATAACACTAACTGTTCATTTATAGGAACAAATCTTTCACAGAAATGTTCTGAAGAGTTTCCTTAAAGGAATCATACAATGAAAACTGTATGACTTAAATTACTGGGGCTGTATTTCTTGCATATTATAATTTATGAAGCAGTAACAAGGATAATAAATGGTACAAGATCTTTTGCACCACACAAGAAAACTCTATAGCTAAATGAAAACCTTATAGCATTGATTCTTAATACAATCCTATAATATGACTCTAACTTCTATTATACCTACTTATCACAGATCTTTTATCCTAGCTATTCAGATAAAAGCTTAGGAATTTTTGCAAACAGAATAGCCTAGCCCCATAGGTAAATTTTGAAAGCTGTCCTCAAGGAGATGCACATCCAAAAACTTCATTTACTACATTTTTTGGCGTTCTTTTTTTCCATGTGATGTTTTGAACATTTGTCCCTTCAGGTTAATATGTTCATTTAAAAGGAAAAAATTAAACAAAAATCTCACAAGAGAGATGTGAACTTGAATTTCAGTGCCCAGATTTGAATGGATAAAAAGGCACTTCAGGAGTTGGATAAAACAGGTGCATTCATAAGCCTGTGATTTTCAAACCTGCCTCAAGGCCAAGAGTGCTGAAGTCATTACAGTGAGACAAAATAAATAGTTAAATTTTCGCTTACTTGTAAGGCTTTACAATACTAAGGGCTAAAGTATAGACTTGTAAGATAGTTATTACATTGTCCCCAGCAGATTACTCGTTTTGTTGTCTTTAGGATTCAGAAATGTTCTTCTTTTATTTAGGCTGAAATTTTAATCATCCCCACTTTGCATTTAAAATATTATATTGTTTCCCGTTCCATCATCTGTAAGAGAAAACTGAAAAATTTCCTTAATAGTTGGCAGATTTGCTTTGTTATGTAAAATAGATCCTTGGCAAAAAAAAATTACAATTAACACAACAGTTCCATTATACAATAAAAGGGTTGTTTTAGAAAAAAAATCCTTCTGTTTGAAATACTTCAAAGGAAAGTCATTGTTTTGTTTTCATAGTGAATTCAATGTAGTTAGCACGCTAAAATATTTTGCCCGTAAATATTTCAAAATCTCTGTACGTGGTAACAGCAATCGCTAGGTGTAGCGTGCCTCTCTGCTTGTTTGCAGGTAATGCCCCAGGTTTTGCGGTTTAAAAGTATTTGCCATAAGTCTCATCCTATATCTCTTTTCAGATAATAACCTCTCCTTAAGTTAAACTGTTTTGTGCAGAGACACTGCTATATCACTGAAATGTAAACATCGCATTAAATAATATGGCTCTAATTGCTTCTGCCTTTTGGACTTCTCTGCTGACTTTCAGAACGCTGATATGAAGGTGTCTGATTGAATCAGTGTATTTCAGTAAGATATATTTTAAATATAAGACCACTATAGTATTGGTATTGTCCTAAACAGCTTATTCTCTTTTTTGTGAAAAAGGTTGAACAGATTTGAGGAATAGGATCAGTACATAAATATTATAATTAATACTTAATATAGTAATATTGATATTATGCTATAATTAATGTAGATATTCAATGCAAGTCAGTTGAAAAATGCCTACAATTCTAGGTTTACAATAATTGCTCTCTATCATACATACAATATTTTAGTGCTAATGTAGTTTACTTCCTGAGGTTTTATTTAACTCAGGCTTTGTAAGGTGCTGGTTTTCTTCTAATTCACTGTGGACTGTACAATTTGCTTAGGCAAATACACTCTTTTCTCACTGTGACTCAAAACCCAGGAATATTAGAGACTGCAAATTTCAGTTATTTCTAATATCAGACTTCCCCAGCCTATAGAATCTTGGTTAAAATAAAAATGAATGTATGTGGTATATGTCTTATATCTAACAAGCTTTCCTACTAAAACCAGCTTTGTAGATGAAATGTTTTTAAAACATTAAATGTCTGTGTCTGGTACACTACAGGGAATATTTTAATAATATTGGTGAAAAAACTACAGGTGTGTCTTTTAGCCCAGATTAGGGAGATGGAAAGATAAGAACTAAGTTTGGGTTCACACATATATGATGAAGTCAGGAAGGTTTCACACACAGACATTTGGTCCTTTTTGTCAGAAGTAACGTAGTTTTAAAGCAGTTTCTGAAATCCTGATCCCATAAAAGTCAGTGTCAAGATTTAAAAGCCGTCATCTGAACAGGATCTTACTCATCATTTACTTATCACACGATATAGCCTGAGGGGTGTATCAGGGATAACAGACCCCTACATGATAATTAGAATAACTCTTTAGAAATCAGTGTCTCATGCCTTCAGCTTTTCAGCTGTCCTTTTCTAAACAGCCTTTTTTTTGAGCTAGACAGGATTCTGTAACCTGGAAAAGAAACACAGGGTTTGGGGTTAGATTGAACAAAACATTCATCTTTCCCCAAGGAAATTTTATTATTTTTCATTTCAATCCTCAAAACCCAAACTTTCCTTTCTCAGTTCTATGTGAACTGAATTTTTTTTTTTTTTTCAAACTTAGGAATTCAGCTGCTCATTAAAAAAAAAATCCATTATTCATCTGGACTTACTGTATGAGTTTCCAGATCTATAATGCAATGTTCAGGTAGATTTCAAGTGAGATAAAATGTGACCACAGTGTAAATTCTCAGCCTGCTTTGTGTTCTGACATTGCATATTTTAAATAAAAATTTACAGAAAACTTAAATTACAGCAATAAATGCGTCCAATATAACATTGTGGTTAAATTTTCAGCAGGTTTCCTTGACTATGTCTGAAGTATTTGAGTGCACACTGAGTTTGAGAGCCCAAAATGGATAACCACACACGTAAACACTGGTTTTGCATCTCTGCATTCACCCATGCATGCACCCATTCTATGAGTATAATTACATACAGCAGGGATGTTTATACATATAAGTCTGATTCCAGGAAGCAGATGCAAAAATATTTAATTTTATAATAGAATTTCTGTGATAATTTTTTCCAAGGCATTTCCACGTGTGCAGATTTGAAAGAACTCTGGTTTATGCTTCGCAGTCGTGGTTTGGCCTGTTTGTCGGAGGAGTTGCCCCATTTCTGATCATCTCTCCAAAATGCATCTGTTTGGTTCCTCTCATCTGACTCTTCCTTTTTAATTTCCATTTCTAATAGCGACTGAGGCGCTCCGGGAAGTGTGTGCCCAGCAGATTGCTGCACTTCACTGGTGTTTGAAAGCTCTTGGAGCAACCTCCAGAAACACGCTGCCTGTCGTGTTTTATGGCTTAATTTTCCAGACTGCCTTAAATCCCATTCCAGTCATAGTGCATGAGCTATGGTGAATTATTTCCTTCATAACGCTACTTAGAACAGATACACAGAGTCTTTTATGAACAAGAAGTAATTTCTTATTCAAAGTTTCCATTAATTTATGTAAACAAGCAGTTTACTGCTAACTTTCTGTGTGGAGATATTCCTCTCTCATTACAAAAGGCAAGATTTTCTTTCCCAGTCACTGGGGTGCTCGGAAGGAGCTCGTTACACCCCAGCGGCAGCTCAGCAAGCAGAATTTGCATTTTACATTAAAAAGGCATAATGTGAGAGGAAGCTATCTCCCTTCCCGTGGTGATGTATGGGAAAGCCATATGAACTGACGTGGGGAACAACTTAACCACAGGGAAAATGATGAAGTTTCCTTCTTAAGACAGGTCAGGTGCTGTTTGGTTTGCAATTCAAGTGTTTCTCTCTTCTTTTGTAGTCCGGTATGGTGGGAAACAGTATCCCATATGCATTCTTGGCATCCATGAGATCTTGTGGAAATTGTTGTTTATGTGCTGCATGTTTTTAGCTTCCTAAACGCATTTTGATTGGCTGTATTATTTGGGGGGATTTTTTTTTAATAATAATATCATAATAACATGAGAAAAGGTAAATAGTAAAACTATCTGCCTTTCTCTACGTTACATATTGGTTCGTGTACTTCCTAAAAAATTTTTTTCTACAATAATCAGTTCTGGTCCTTTTAAAGTCAACTCTTCTGTCTTTCCACTCTTCATCACTGATGTAAGAAACCCAGTTGCTTCATTATTACTTTATGTCTCATTCGTTATTTGACAGAGCTAAGCTTTCCCTGGGCCATCCTCACTGGCACACATTGGTGTCTGATCCTGTATTTCTTAGCACTGGTCTCATCAGTAACACAGCGACGCTTACTCCTCCAACATTTCCTCCGGCCATAACTAGAGACTTTTGTCATTTTGCCATGTGCTAATTTGGAAACATCACTCATAATCCCTTATACTTCTGTGGCCAGAAGAATAATCTGTTTGTCTGGTCTGAGTCTTCTGCCCCTGCAAACGTGGCTCCCCTTGGTGTTAGGTGTGAGCTCAGCATCTTCCCTGCCACAGCGCTGGTTGTCAGCCCGACTTACTGCATTTATGACTGGCCACTGCAGCCAGCAGTATCAGAACTTGACCACCGCATCGCACACTCAAAAATCAAATATTGATTTATTCCTGGGTCCTCACAGGAAGCTATTGAGAGTCCTAGTGAGGTCAACTGATTTCTTCATGTGCTTCATTTAGCGCAGACCCTTTGTGCCAGGGCAAGGAGCCAAGGAGCTCAAAGCTGTGGTTAACTTATTATCTTTTGCTTTTAGCCATGATCCCATACTCTTTCCTAAATGAGTTTTCAAAATTAATTCTGTCACAAATAAAAAGTTCCCCAACTAATTCACAATTTTACACGACTATAATTATATCTGCTCCTGAACTGCAGTTGTACGGATAAAAAGGCCTCAACTGGTGAAGAGCTCTTAACTCTGTCAGTCTTCAGTATTTCCAGCATGGAGAAATTGATTAACGTGGAGTCCCAAAACTAATATTTTACAGGATGCTCTTAATAACCTCTGTTGCTATGCAGTGGAAAGAATAAAAACAATGTTGAGTAAATCCTCAAACCCCACATTGCAAATACCTATTTCACCCTGACAGCAATATACATTGATGATAATGTTTTGTCACGAGGCTTTCACATTGCAAAGGCACCTTTTAACAGCTGGAAAAGTCTCACTATGGCTCATTGTTGATTAAAATTTAAAACTATGATCTCGCTTCTTCTTGCTCTTCCACATGGCATCTGCCCTGGGTGACCCTGCTGTGAGCAGGGGTTGGACCGGACCATCTCCAGAGCTCCCTGCCAGCCCAGCTCTTCCGAGCTGCTGTGGTCCCGTAACGTGCTCTGCTCTTCGGCGCTCCTCCTCCTCCTCCCCTGCAGGTACTTCACCGACTCCCGCCGGCACCCCTTTTCTCTGTGGGTACTGCAGGCTCCGGTACGGTGTCCAGAGCAGCACCCAGAGCAAACACAGGCTGATCTTGCAGCAGAGCGTGGAGTGCATGACCCAGGTTCCTGGTGGTCATCTCTTGAGAGTCCCAAGCAAGCTGTCCGTATGTTCTTTGGTTGAACGTCGAGGACTTGCTCCAGTGCCAGTCTGAGCCGTGCCTCCTACACCTCTCGTGTGTGCAGCGTGAACTCGTGACGGGCGATCGACACTGATGGGCACGCAGTGAAATTCAGAGCAGCACAGCCACGCTGCTGGAGACGAGTGTCAAGCTGCTAATGGCACGGGTAATTTCAGATTGTTTCCAGTTTCCCATCTCTGCTGGGTCAAGTTTACGTATTTCTCAGCCTGGGCGAAACAGGTACCTGGCAG
The DNA here is from genome assembly GCF_900496995.4 of Aquila chrysaetos chrysaetos. Lineage (NCBI taxonomy): Eukaryota > Metazoa > Chordata > Aves > Accipitriformes > Accipitridae > Aquila > Aquila chrysaetos. The sequence continues at coordinate 42,405,452 of NC_044015.1, read as the reverse complement.
TGGAGAGCTGTGTCGGCACACCTCCCAGAACGGTATGTGCCTCCCTTCCGCCTTTGACAAAAAGTTATCTTGAAAAAAACAAACACGTAAACAAACCCCCCACACTTTCCCAATTCTCAAATCCGGGCTAAGCCTGGAGCTGGGGTTATTTCCAGGGAGGTGTGTGAGGCAGCAGATCAGTGTGCCCGGCTGGGTCTGTCTGGGCTTTTTTGTGGCTCTCTCCTTATGGAAGCACGCTAATCTCCCGATGGAAATACTGGCCAGCTAGGGTAGCAAAGGACATCTATGCAGTTTAACCATTTCTACTGATGTTTCAGCCATTCTGCCACTGTGCCTTCTCCCAAAGGGAAACCGGCCTTGCCTTCATCATTGGCTACGCCAACAGAATATGCTTAGTCTTTTTTAACTTTGAAGTACTATAAATTAATCTAGATGCTCATTCACACTGAGAAATGGTTATTTATTTATGAATCTAGTATGTCACGTAGTTACCCAGCATGGACAAGCTACTGCTGTAATTTTAACCTAAGATGGAAAGTGGTGCTCTGTAATATCAAAGCAAAGTTATTAGCTAGATGTTGAAATCCTAATTAAACAGGATTTTGAGTACTCAGCTCTGGAAGTCCATATTAACTGGAGTAAGCTACCTACTTTGAATGGTTTTGATCCTTGTGATACTTTTGCATAGTAGGACAGATTTGATTTATTCATTGTTATTGGAGTCTTTAATAATCAGTGTAATTTGTAGGGACAAGTGCATAGAATCCTTTTACATTTTTCATTTTTATTGATTTCTGTAAGCAGAGACATTCAGGATGGTAACTGTATATTGCAACACAGTGTATATGTCACTGTAACAGTGGAAACAGAAATTGAATCTATTGCTGTGATTCCATGATGAAATTACGGTAAAATTTCCACTTGGACCTTTCTTAGTCAAGTTAAATACCTTAACTGGGAGCTGGCATTCTTTTGGCACTCAAATACTTGCTGGCCTAGCGATTATGCCTGAGGCAATACTGTAGGACTTTGCTTTAAAACATTATAAATTTAATTAGGACAATGCTCCTTTGAAAGTGCTGTTTCTCTTAATGAAAAGGCACAGGGTGATCCTGTCATCATCTCAAGGTTATGCTGGACTGAGCATGTTGGTAAAGCCAGAAAACTCACTGCATTTTTCTCTGAAGAAATCTTCTAGTTTACAGGCAATACAGCAAAGGGTGAGAGGCTCAGTACATGAATACTTAAGAACTATAAATGTTGTATAGAGCAGTTCTGTAACCATTTCAGAAATAAAACATCGCCTACTTCTGTTTAGGTTGAACAAACAGTTGTTGGCTGAAGCCTGTAAGATCATTTGGAGTTGGAATAGTTCCAGCAGTGAGGTCAAAACACTTGTTGTTGATACGTTTTCAAAAGCCGCATCAGAATAGTATTAAAGTTGCAAAGTTAGGAGCTCAGAGCAAACTTATTTTTCCCTTTTTGTGCATGAATGTCAAAAAAGTCTCGAACCCACGGTAACAGCAGGCGCCGTGAGCAGGATCCTGCTCTGGGCAGGGTGGCAGCCAGCAGCGCACATCTGCTGGTCCTCCCTGGCCTCGCCCGCAGCAGCTGGAAACTGAAATTCTGTTAGAAGATGCTGCGTGCACTGTCTCTGGTCAGGTATCCAAAACTGTTGGGCAGGTAACAATTTGATTTTAATTTGGTGTTAACTGTCTGTAAAATGTGAATATTAATAATCCCATTAATCCCCATTAATACTAATGCTTCCCGTGTCATTGGAACATCACGAAGATTGAATCATACCGCTTGCAACACATTTACGTGCAATGGGGGCAGTTCTGCAGAAACTCGAGAGAAGAAATTAATAATGTGGAAAGCAATTCCAAGTTTAAATGTTAGATAATCATTACTAATTTCTAGGCTATGTAGTAAGAACAAAAATAAATACTGAATAAATACCTACCGACTCACTCAATTCAGGGAACAAGCCTTTATTCATTTGAATTGAGTCAATTCATTTGAAACTTGCTCAGTATATATTTGCATTCAGTATAACTAGAGAACCATTTTCCTGAGCAAAAATAGTATGTGAGTGGATAACGAGAGGCATCCCTCGGTGCAAGGAACACACGGAGGAGTCAGGATGGCACTCGTGATCTAGCCTGTCCCAGAGCTGCAGGAAGAAATGTGTGTGAGTTGAGCACGATGCTTGGATGGGGCACCTGGGGGTCACCTCCCTGGTGGGTCCCCCATCCTTCCTCTCATCCTCCCATGGTGATGCATCCTCCTCCTCCTCCAACCATGGAGACTGGAGCCAAAAGCAAAGCAGATGTTTTCCCCACTGGTCCATGTGTACAGAGACCAGACCTCCCTCTGACCCACCTCCATCAGGGAGCTGGAGAGCGTAACTCCTCAGGAGGGAGAGCCAAAATAAGGAAAGGTCGACTTAAATGCTGAGATGCATCACACAAGCTGGTATAATCACAAACTGGTAGCGTTTCTCCTCAAACTTCTGAAAGCAGTCTCCAAGTCCTGACATATTGTTTGGGAAATCTGAGGGGAAGATGAAACCCCGGTATTTCGTTTTAAAAAAGCAATCAACACAAGACCCCAGAAAATATAAAAAAGTGAGCTTAACTTTTGACCTGAAAAAAATCTGGAATTAACGCATTAAAAAAAGGGAATCTCATAAACAATAAAATGTTAATAGGTGATAAACGAGCAACATCAATTTTTAAAGCAGGCACTGTGAAAGACCAGTCTAATTTCCTCCTCTGAGAAGGTAATTCGCCTTCTGGGAAAGGTCAGGCAGTAGATGGGAATCGCATCTTTATGTTACAGTGATGTTCACACCATCAGTCCTGGCTTTCTCTTCCAAAAATTAAAGAAAGACAGCCCAGATCAAATTGCTGTAAGGTGGGTATACAGCTTGTTAAAAATAATACTGAAGGAATGATTGTCAGTAATTCACTGTCTAGCAGGAAGCACATATCAAATGGGTCTGTCGTGATTCCAGAATGATTTAATACTGATTTCAACAGATGAATTAGGTGATATACTAGAGAATACATCTATATAATTTGCAGGTGACATCAAAGTGCAAGTACTTGTGACAACAAGCTTCAAATTCAAAATGATGGATTTCAGAAATGGTCTGGAATCAATAAGATGAAATTCAATAAGGACAGTGCAAGACAGCAGTCTTAGGGAGAAATCAAATACACAAATGAGTGAAAACTACATGGGCAGCAGTGCTTCAGAAGAGTTACAGTGGGCCATGTATTAAATCTGAGACAACAACATAAATACTGAAGGAAAAGGGCAGGTGTCGCCTGGAGATGCAGTACCTGGATTGGAAATGCATTGTACCTGTTCTGCTTCATCTGTCCCCAATGAAGTCTTAGCTGGAATGGGATGCCCAATTTGGGGAAGAATAATTTTAAAATTTTACACAAGGTAAAGAAAGTTCAAAGGAGAATAAAAATGAAATGCATAAAAATAAAAAATAGTAGGAAATATAACACCCAATAGAAACGTGAAAGATTTCATATCTGTAGAGAGGGAATTCTAGCAGGTTAAAACAAATTTTCAAATACTTGCATAGTTATTACAAAGAGGACACAAAGGGCAGGACAAGTGTTTAAGAAAACCTCCTAGCAAAGAGGTTCAGAGTAGGAGGAAATTTCCAGTTCTGTGGGCAGACAAGAGCCAGAGCAGGTCACCTGGGGAGATCTCTGCCATAAGCTACCAACCCAAGGTGAGACTGACACATGTCAGAGATGTCTCTGATACTCTTGATCTTCTCTCGGCGCAAACGGTTGAAGTTGATTGATTCTGTTCCTTTCAGCCCCATTTTTAAGATGTTGTTTGACAAGGTACAAAAGTTTTTCCTAAGCACCACTGGCCCATTGAAGTCACCCTGACCTTTGAAAGATTTGACTTTCAGCTTCCCAAGAGTCAACACTTGACAGCATCTTTGAAGTGGTATGACTATGGATGACGGTGTTTGTTATCACCGGGTGAGGTACATCAGCTCTGCAGGCAGCAGGATTCATCTGCTTCAATGTGGAAATTGCATCAGTGGTGGGTCGCGAGGGGTCCCGGCGGTGGTGGTGTCCTTTCCGTGGGGCTCTCCGGTGTGGATGAGGGGAAGGGGAAGATGATGCCGTCCGAGCAGGTGGCCGTGGACACTATTGAAATGCACGTCCATGTCATAACGAGCGAGAGTGGACGTGTACTGAGGAGTAAAGGACAACGAATTGCTTTTCAGATAAGAACAAGATACTTAAAATGCAAAGTAAGCAGAGACATATGGTTGGGATTCAAAGAAGGGGGAGTGATGCAGTCAGAGAACTGTCAAGGGAAATTATTTTAATAACTATATTGGGAATACAATGTAAATCTGTCATCGAGCCTTACTGGAGAAAAATCGAACCCATAAAATTCTCCAAAAGAAAAAATGCACAGTTACAAGAAAGCATCTTGAATCGTTGCAGATCTTTTATATAGTTCATGTGATAGCAAGAGTGGCAACAAGTATATTATTGTTTATCTGCCAAAAACTTCAAATATTCTCATTTGCCTGTAAGGATTACTGATGTTGTTTACCTCTAATTTTCTATTCTATATTTTTTTTTCTTGGTACTTAGTATGTTGCATAAAATATTTCAGTGGAAAGCTCTATGCCCACTTATGTATTAATTAATCTTTAAAATCTATGCATACCAAATTTCTGCATCTTACCTGTTTCTCACTTCTCTATGGCCTCTATTTACACATACATATATAAATGCGCACAGCAACTTCAGCAGTCTGCAGCCTGCACCCCTCAGATAAGCAGCCTCTCCATTTCACTAAGACTGAACACAACTGTTGCTTTATCTACAATGATATAGAATAGGAAATATAAGTTTACTCTGAATTGTTACATTACATTGCTTTTCTGGCTTGACCAAACTATAATTTTCTCTCTGTTGGTTTTAAATTGAACCTTGCAGTATTTAGCTTATTGTCTGAAAAGAGGAATAGTGGGGTTTTAAGGGAATAATATGTGTATGTCCTCATATAATAACTAGCAACTTATTGACACCTTCTGGAGAAATGAGGACAGTGTAGCTTATACCTAATGGCATAGGAAGAAAGAAAGGATTTTTTGGCAGACTATAATGAGTAGGAAACAGGCCGCTTACAGGTAAGATGTTAAGCCATCATACCTTGCACTTTAATGACAGGGAAGGGAACGGAGGGCAGCAGCCCCAGTCAGTTGGCACGGTGCTGGCTGACGAAACGCATTCCCACGTTAGACCTGTGATCTGACTAGGCTGCCTTCGGGCTGGGAAGTAAGCTGCTTGTTTAGGACGCCTTGGAAGGTGTTTAATGGTACTTGACAGATGGAAGAGAGCTATATGCAGGTCTATTTATACTTTTTTGCTTGTATATTATTGCCCTCTTCCAGTCTAAGTCTGCTGAATCACAGAGCTAGGTCTTCAGAAATTTCCTATGGACCATGAGATTTTTGAAGTGTTCTGACTGTTTTATGCAAATTTATTCAGACTGTATTTTAACTGACAAATGTTTATCCTGTTCCACCCCGTTGTTCCTTTCTTACCCTGTGTAAACAATTCTCTTCTTGTCTTTTCTGAGTGATTGTTCCCCTGGAATGCTGGCATATAAAATTAATATGGGGGAGTCAATTTTTAATGAGATAGAATGTTGTATTATTTTTACCTTTGACCATTTTCCTATTTTTCATCATTCTTCTTTTTTGGGGGTGCCTCTTTTCTGTAAAAATGTACCATTAAAATCACAGTGTATTCCAGTTGTGGATATACTAAATGTTTGAATTCACTAAATTGGAAAGGATTTTCAAGAATAACCATTGTGTATAATTTTTTTTTATATATTTTTCATGAATTGGAATAACTTCATTAATCAAACAATATCACTGCTACTGGATATAAGACTTTTGCACTGATTATTTGAGATAGTGCTTCGCAGAATCCCTCCTAAGATTATATTTAGTGTTTACAGAGAAGCAGTTGCATGACACGAGTCTCCAGTGCTGGACAGAGGGTTGGGGGTGTTGGGATGTGCGGTAGGATCTCAAGCAGAGAAGAATCCCTCTTAGAATCAAAGTGAGAAGTAAATTTGACATAATTTGCCTAGGAAATAATGAAATAAATCGCATATTTAGTGGTCTGTAAGATACACAGAAAGAATCCCTGATTTTTCAGAGTACTTTCATATCAGCGTGTGCTAAATTAGCTTAAACAGTGCAACTAAAATAGAATATCATCTGTGGCTCAGACCTTTTACTTAGACAGCAATCAGTCACCAACTGGGAAAACTTTAGTTTTAGCCAGTAGGTTATTGCTTTTTTTTTTTTTTTCCCTTTTTTTTTTTTTTTTTTTTTTACATTTACATGATTGAGGTTTGATTAAAGAGCATTGCTTACGGAAAGTAGCTTGTGATATGTCAGAAAGCTTTTCCAAGTAGTGGGAAAAACGGTGTGAAAGATAGAAGATGGGAGTCTTACTCTGCATCTTCTATATGCCCGAGGGATGTTTCACCATCACAGTTCACCTTCTCTTTAAGAAGAAAAGACCATAAAGACATAATCCCGCAGATACAAATCTCATCCCCATTTGCACAGAAATAATTTCCAAATAAAATAATTCTTTTTCTATCCATACTCTTGACAATCTTTATTTTGGACGAGGGATTCTCTCTGAAGCTGGAAGGCATCCCATTCGCACCTGCACAAGGCACACGTGTACGCTGGTTTATGGGACATGATTGCTTTGAGGACTTTATGGCTTGCAGAAACTTGTTTTCTCATTTCCTTTTATTTCAGTTTTTCGTACCAGAAAGACATAACACCGCACCATCCCATTACAGTGCTATTAGTAGCAGGAATCAGTTAGGGGTTTTTTGTAAATCATGTGATTCACTTTTCTTTTTAACCAATTTCAGTGTGCTCAAAAAAGTTAAGAAGAATAATTAGACAGTTAACAAAAAAGTACCTAATTACTCCTAGCTTGCTAAGTACAGCTGAAATTGTGGTTAAAAAAGCAAGTGTGGTGGTGTTAGAGGAAAACGTACTCAGCCAAAATCAACATCCCTTACACAGGCTGTGCAACTGAGTGAACATTTAACCAGTCTTTGGAAGATGCTGAACGAGGCAGAGAGCTGCAGTCACCGTAACGCTGGGTGGTTGGAGCCAGCACCCCAGCACCTCTGCTGATCTCCCCCAGCCTAAATGGGGCTTATCCTTCAGGATTGATGGTCAGTGTTTATTTAGCCAGCAGGATCAGGATGGCATTGCTCATCCTAATTGTACCTGTTGCTGGAAACCCAAGACCTGTCAAAGGGGAATATGCTGTTTGGGGACCCAGCGATCTGGCGATGTCAATGTGCCTGAGAATGGCTTTCCACTTAAGGGAGAAAGATGGAAAGCTTTGAAAGAAAAATAAAATATTGCTAGATTTTTGGTTCAGTAAGGTTTTCCTGATTTACAACTAGATTTTTGCAAATCAATTAACAGAAATGGCAATTTTATTTTCTACATTGCTTCTGCTTTACAAAGCATCAAACTGCTGAGAACAAATCCATCTCGAGGCAAAGAATATAGCTTTTCTATTTCTGTATTTTCTCAGTGATAAATTGAGTACAGTAATGAAAAAATGTAGGAGAGTGATGAAAGGGCTGCAGAGAGAACAAGTGCTCGTCCTTTCCCTTCTCTCTGCATTTACCAAGTGAACAAGATGAGTCATAGAAAATAGGGAAAATCTATGGCATCAGAAATTGAAGAATGATTATCTGCAGAGAGTCTGCTTCTTCATTGATGGAGAAATGGTTGCATGGCAAAATAACTGCTGGTAAGAGATGAAGATCCTTCGATTTGCTTGGAAAAAAGCAAGCTGTCACGTTCGTCTTTCAAAGAACTTTCAGCATCGTAACAAATTCTGCCCATCAGCCTTCATTCAGAGCGCATCCTACCTGCCTCGCCTCGCAGGCTCTGGTTGCGAGGTGAAACTTGGGGGCTGCTCTCTGCCTCCCCTCCTGCGGTAGCTTTGGGTTTAGGCCAGTGTGCTTGTTCCAGAAGCACCGCACTTGGAGACGCATCTCCATCCCTCCTCAGAGAAGTGGTGGTTTGCTTCCAGTTTGGGGCCGACCTCTCTCATACATGAGATATATATTATTTTGCTGAGCTCTTTTACTTTCAGACTTTAAAGAACATGGATGGACCATAAGCATTGGAGGTATTAGCTTAACAGTGTAAAAACGGTCCCTGAAAATCACTGTTAGTATTTAACAACAGAAAAACCCACCTGATATTTTAGCCTGGTTTTTGTTAAACTTTCTAGGATTTACTAAAACATTTATGAAAGAAATATTCAATTTAAGTAGTTCTTAGTTAAATGTGTAGATATTCTAAGTGAAGATAATCACAGTGATACAATTGATATATAGTTGGTAACATTTTCTTAACCTTTTTTGCTCGTTAATTTTAGTAATAAATTTAGCCCTTTTGTAGTGGCTTCCATTACTTGAAGTTTTACACAGTGGTGCTCTCTGAATTAGGAATTTATTCCAATGCGCATGTTATGAATGGCTTCTTGGCTTGATAACAGTCCTCCAAGTATGATGGAAGCAGCCCGCCCCGCTGCCGGCCTCTGCTCACGTGCGGCTCCACCTCTGCTGGGGCCGTTGCTCACAAAACCTGCGTGAAAGGCTGAACCTTCAAGGAGCGGCGCGTGGTGAGCACGTAGCTGAAAGCACCGTGTGTGTTTGGTCTAGTGGCACAGAGAGAACTCCTTGCTTCGATGAATCAATAGCCAAACCCTCACTGACTTCAGCAAACCTCTTAAGTATAAATTCGCTTTTTGTTCAGTTCCCGTATTCAAGGCATGGCTCATTTTAAGTTGGTTTTGATGAATCCAAATAGATTTACTTATCTGAGATATTGCTGCTGAGGATAAATAAACTATTTTACTGTGACCCTCCCAGAGTCCACGGACTGTCGGTGCACACCGCTGTCGTTAGCAGCTGGGCGGGTAACGAGGCAGCAGGAGGGATGGCACCCGTGCAGGTGACACATCTGCCACTGCTGTCGTCCTTCCAAGTCTCTCATGCCTTCATAAACTTTTACTGAGGTTAAAATAGATCATTACCTTTGAGAAGTGACACTGCCACAAGTAGAGCACGTAAAGGCCTGTATTTCTGTGCTGAAATGAATGATTTAGGAAGAATCTTGTAGATGTGAATCCAGCTGTGTCAGCCTTTAACCAGACAGAGACTGCTTCCAGGAAACCTTCCTGCCCCTGTGACTCCAGGATACTGTTGATAGAAATACAATAGATACAACAGAGAGAATATTTGCTTACACGTTTTCACTTTGATTTTTCCTTCGAATTCTACATTAGCGTGTTCCTGTGGCAATGTGGGGGTTTTTTTCTTTAAGACTGATATTCAAGTTAGTCTAAAATAAATTCGTCACTGATAACAGATAATACATGATAATAAATTTCGTGTTTAAAACATAAAGGATATTACATTCGTTTATACAAATTATGGTTATATTACTAATTATATGAAAGAGGTAAGAGGAAAAGAGATTAATCAAAAACTTACAAAAGTACTTCTTTTATGAGGTTTTCCTCACGCTTTAGCATTGACATGAATTGGAACTAAATGAAGACTCAAGATATAGCCATTTTTCTTCACAGCCCACCCATAATTTTTATCAGAACCAGTGTGACGATGCTTCTTCTGCATACAAGACAAAGTGTGTTTAATAAGCAAGAGGTGGGGACGTTTAGGCAATGCTCTTCAATCAAACTGCTGTTAAGGAACTAATCATGTAAATGCAAAAAAGAAAAAAAGTATTCTTAGTTTTCCCAGTTGGTGACTGATTGCCACGTGAATGAAGATTTGTGCCACACTAGCACAGGCTGTTGTCTGTTTCTTCGTATTATTTACTCTACTGATTTAAAAACTGTATTAACCATACTCTAAAAATCATACACATTTTGGGGGTATTTTGCAACTCACTAAATATTGAGCTCATCTTATTATTTTATTTTGTCAAACATGAAAAAAATATTTGTGCAATATCTGATTACAATGGGGGAGCTTCAGCTGGACGAAAAATGATGCTACATGAAGAGTCACCTAGATGGTTACCTACTTTTTTATGCATTCATAAACAGTTAAATTAACCATAGTGGTGCAGGTAGGGTGGAAGGAGCTTCACTTTGCACGTTATTTCTGCTGGGCTGCACTGAGCTGCTGCAGACAGTGAGCCAGTGCTGCTGCCTACAGTGTCTTGGGAGACTGTCCCACAATCTCAGGTCATGCATTTCACCAAGGTTAATAATCTGTGAGCTGCCCTTGGAGTTACACTTACAACACATGTCTGAAATGCTCCAGAAAATGCAAACTCTTTCTCTTTCTTCCATTAACTCTTTTCAGTAGCCATAAGGAGGTGAGATGCCGTGGGTCAAGACTGGCACAGTAATACAGTTCATAGGCATCGATGTTTAGGAGTGGTAAAATGTTGTTGGGCACGTGGGCAGTTAACTGGTTCTGCAGATGAATATGGCTTGAAAAATTCTGAACATCTGTTTTTCTGTAACTTGCAGTTTCCACTTACCCTGGCTTTCAAGGCATTTCCTTCCGAAAGAAAAACCTTATTTGCCCTTGCCTCAAGCTGGGAATTTGGGATGGGACTTCATCCATGAAGGGTTTCTTCTCTGAAACCCAGACCCCTTAAAATGCAGCAATTTAAAATAATTTTAAATGTTTTAAACTCAACAAACTGCATGCCAATTTAAATCTTTGCTGTTGATTTACTCTTGCTTATCTACTCCTGTTTGACAATCTTCGTGTTCGTGGCCACTGTTTCCTGGGACGTGCCCTTCATTGCCTTCACAGCCCTTGCCTGGACTCGCTCCACTGTCTCCGTGCTTCTCTTTTCCAAGGGGACCCAGCCCTACAGATGTGTTTCACCAGGGCTGAGCAGAGGAGGATATAATAATATTTCTTGTGTGGCACTTCTAATGCATTCTGAAAAAAAAAGTACATAAAAGTGGAGCAAGGTGGTTTTTTTAAGTGTTGACAAATGATTCTACAACTCTAAAAAGCACAATTATCCTTTTTATGATAGATACTGTGGTGCAATATGTTCAACTCTAAAAATGATTTTGTTGGAAAGAATTTTTTTGTGATGTTTATGGTTGGTTTTTATTTTAAAATAAGGTATTTTAGATGTGGCATTTAGAGGTGTTTAGGGGATCAAAATTGTTTACAGGTCTGAGGATGAAAATGGTGTACATCTTTGCCAGAGAGGTGGAGGATTTATGTAGATATAAATAATTTAAAGATCTTGACAAAATTAAGGGTGTTTTAAAACAGTGAAATAGTTTCTTGCTTCTTGGGGCATTCGAAGCAGGCTGATTTATGAGAACTTATGAATTTTGCATTGTAATACTGCGACTTTCGTTCACTAACCACTTGACTGATAGTAATCTGCGCAAAGTCCAGCCTTTAAGAGGATTCTTTGCAATCCTGCCCTTTTTAGTTTGAGGTCACAAATATTTGGCATCATCTACTTTCTGTACAAAGCCACTGGTTGGAGGGTGTCCTCTCCCAAACCACATGGAAGCAGGCTTGGGTTTATAGCTGGGCTGGGGATCAAGAGCAAGTGATGAAGCTTCACGAGCACATACAGACACCTCACTGGCTAATTAGCCACTGCGCTGGATTAGCTGCATTAGCTGCTGCGTGGGACATCAGCCTGTGTAATCTCCTGGAAATAAGTTACATCTGTTTCTGCTAATTAATACACCTCACAGTAGTCACAGCGGTTTGCGGTTGGCAATATTATTACTTTTTTGTTGCTTGGTGATGGTTATTGATGAGCTCTGCAGACGGTCAAACACCCTGTTGAAGACTGTGCTAGCTGTTAATGCGGTCACCCTCTTTTCATTCACATACGGTTTAAACGTATTACTTATTCCTAATAACCACATTTTAACCTGGGATTCTTTTGTCTTTTTCTCACAAAAACTTTCCTTTGATTAACTGTCCTTTTTTTATTCTTCTTTTTTCCCCACATTTGAGTGTTACGGTTGTGTCTGGTTATTTGGTCACTAGTTGCTTCGTCCTTCTGACTAAAATGGGAAGATAAGAGAAGGAAAGAATAGGAAGTTAGGGTTTTCTTACAAGAAATCTTTGTGCAAGTGCATATGCTAAAATTTATGAAAAGTTTTGGAAGACAAAATAATTTGTAAAGCGGAAGGTTTTCCAGATGCCGGGGGATCTGATGATTGCAAACTGAAAAGTCGTATAGATTCTCAATTAGTGGCAAATGGAGTTCATCACTGGTTTTAATAACCCTCATAAGCACATTTTAATTTTTCTATGTATTTGTCATAAAAACTAATTATTATGTCCAAGCCGTAAAAAGAAGAACAATAATCTATTTCTTATGTCATGTTAGTGATTTCTAGATATTATACAAGTTAATGAAATCAATATGCATATTAGGAAAGCAAAGCAATAAATTATTCTGTCTGCAGAGAGGAATCAATGTTTCCCCTTATTTTTTTCAGTAGCTACAGCAGAGAGCTCGGGTCACGAAGGTCCCTAACCTGTCGTTCCCACAACGTGGGGTTCAGAGATGCAGCTGATGGTAACCCCCCCGGTGAAGTGCAGCATCCTTGCCTGCCGCGGGCAAGCTGTCCCGTTGCCGAAGGGGCGAGAAGCCTCGGGGGGCTGTGCCGCTGGCCCTGCCTGCGTTGGCCACCTCAGAGGAAACGTTTTTCGTAGCAGAGAGGTCTGTCCCGTGCTCCCATCACTGCCAGGACTGGGGGCGAGTGGGGAACCGAGCCAGGGACCTGCTGCCGTCTGTTTGTGGAGTGAATTGCTAGAGGTTATGAGCCCAAGTCAAGACCTGATGAGTTAGACCTCTGATGCACATCTCAAAAAAACCCAAACCAGCCACGTATTTTGCCTTTCCACAGCTAAATTTAGATTTTTTTTTGAAATTTTAAAGGGTGTCCTGGCTTCGGCTGCAATAGAGTTAATTTTCTTCCTAGTAGCTGGTATAGTGTTATGTTTTGGGTTCAGTACAGAAGAATGTTGATAACACACTGATGTTTTCAGTTGTTGCTAAGTAATGTTTAGACTAAGTCAAGGATTTTTTCAGCTTCTCCTGCCCAGCCAGCAAGAAGGCTGGAGGGGCACAAGAAGTTGGGAGGGGACACAGCCAGGACAGCTGACCCAAACTGGCCAAAGGGGTATTCCATACCATGTGATGTCATCCCCAGTATATAAACTGGGGGGAGTGGGGCTGGTGGGGGGGCTCAGGAACTAGCTGAGCACCAGTCGCCGAGTGGTGAGCAACTGCATTGTGCATCGCTTGTTTTGTATATTCCAATCCTTTTATTATTATTGTCATTTTATTATTGTTGTTATCATCATTAGTTTCTTCCTTTCTATTCTACTATACTGTTCTTATCTCAACCCACGAGTTTTACCTTTTTTTTCCCTGATTTTCTCCCCCATCCCACTGGGTGGGCGGGAGTGAGTGAGCAGCTGCGTGGTGCTTAGTCGCCGGCTGGGGTTAAACCACGACAAAAGGCGGGTGTACAGAAAATATTACAAAATCCGGGTGCGCCGGGAAAAAAGTTGTCTATTCAAAGATGGGCTCTGGGAAGATCTGGAGAGGGTCGTGCCCCTCGCCGCGGGGCGGTGTGTGCTGTGGGAGCAGGAGCGTGGTGTCCCCACGGCCTTCTGCTGAGGACGTGCTGCCCACCCTGCCCTGGGGGTCGGCGCCCGCCGTGCCCCCCGCCGCCCCGGGGCTGGAAGGGCTGCGCAGGCTGCGGGAGCCTCCTGGGATTCATCGGGTTGGTGGGACCAGAGGGTCATCTGCTCCCAGTGGCAGATCCGATCAGGAAATTAAAACGCAGGGAGCCTGAGAAGATAATAATCCCCTCCTCTTCTGAGCTCTTTTTTTAGATCTTGGCTGCGAGTGCAGCGCAGCTAGTGTTTCCTGACTACTGGTGCTAACAAATTACATTGAGATAGCAGTTTTTGCGATCGCCGGGGAGTCCCCAGTGCTTTACAAGCTCATCCGTACATCACGAACAATCGTTCCCCCCCCCCGACGATGCGGAGTGAGGTCTCGGCAGCTCACAGCAGCATCGCACCGTCAGGGCGGGGGGCACGGGGGCAAAGCCCACTTTGAGTGCAAAAACCCGTTTGGGCAGCGTTCGGCAGTTCGCGGCAGTTTTTGTGAAGATGGCTGTGGGGTCCTTCACGATGGCAAATGCCGAGTGGCTCCGTTTTATTTGTCTTCAGGGCCTTGAGATTGGGACCGCGGGTTGTTACCACTTACAAGCTGGTTTGGAGCTGATGGACTGGTTCCAATGGATTGTGCTTTAGTACCACCAGGGTGGAATAAAATTGTTATTATTAACGTTATCATTATTATTGCACACTTGGTTTTATAGTAGCTCGCTATTAAGGCTTGTCTGAACTTCATTCTCATGCCATTTGTTTTAATTGCTTTTGGAAACAGAAACAAATTTATTTCTCTCTCTTATAAACAGCCCAAGGGAAAATAAACATGTCACTGTGTCCCTCATGCCACACTCTATTGGTATGCACTTCTAATATAGGTGATTAATTTATTTAACGCTGTAGTGGACATAAGCTTTGGTAAATATTTAAATAAAACACTGTGCAAACCAAGTAGGTAAACAACTTTTTTGAGTATGTTCCCTGGTTTTTTGCTATGCTATAATGTTGACAAATTACTTATTAAAGCGGAGTATGGTAACTATTCTCAACAAAGAATTGGAGAAAGGAAATAATGCAAAATGCTGAAATTTTCCTACTATTGGTCATTCACAGAAACCTTTTAGAGACTGTGTTCATCCAGACGTGTGAAGGAAGGGGATGGTGGAGATTTCAAACTGCGTAAGGATGGGTTTGCACATTAGGATCATACTGTAACACTGGAGATGTCGCATTGCCTGCATGACTACTTGTGAGGTCAAATTATCATTTGCTCCTCCATGTTCCTCTTTTGCTCCATATTTTAACCTCAATCAAATTTAAATAGAGCAATGTAATAAATTGCTTTCTGAACAGAAATGAAGCTTCACTGAAATGTAAATCTTTTTCCAAAATGTTTAGCATCGCCTTAAATTTCATCAGCAAAACAAAAAATAATCATTTCATTTTTCTCATTTGTTTTAGATAACAAAAAAACTTTGGCTTTGATTTTGATTTATTTTGACTCCCAGAAAATGATCAAGGGCTAACATGCATTTAATATTTGATGTGGCACGGGCAACTCTTTAGTTCAAAATTTGCAAATGGAGAATTGGTCCCAAATAACTCATAATATTTAATTGGAAAATCAGACCGTCAGGTGAGTTATAGCAAATCAGTTCTGCGACCTCGCAGCTGTTTGGCCATCACGTAGCAATGACTCTGCAGTGGTTTCCGTCCCTTGCTCTCCCACGCCACTGGTGCTCTGTGCCTGTCGCCGGCATTTGGCAGCACCAGGGATCCTGTACCGGGCTGTACCTTGCGTTAACACGCTGGCACACCTGGCACGTTGCACGATTGCACCCACAGCCCCGTCTGTGCTGCCTCCTGGCAAGGGGGGGATTCCGCCACTGGGGCTGCCCCCCCAGGCTCCTCGCTCAGTCCCTTCGCCCCACTGTTCCCGCAGTAGGGCGGCTTGGTAAAACTACAGAAAGCAGAAGATTAGTTTTGATTGCCGCCTCTATTTAATTTCTACAAACAGTCTATATACCTTGTCCTAAATCAGAAGGTATTCGTTTAAAAGCATTTTAAGAAAAAATGTCAGATGACTGTGAAGTGCTTTTCATTTTGGAACCCTGTACAAAATTTACTTGGGATTTTAATTTGTCGTCCATCCTTGCTCATTAGCTTGTTTCTTATGCATTTCTTTAATCCATATACTGCATAAATGTTTATTTGCTGCTATATTTAATTTTTTTTCTGACCTTCACAGTTGCCATGTGGGATGGGTGAAAGGCTGTAGCTGTTGAAATGGAGAGTAGCTCTGCAACGGATTTAATCTGCACTCAAAGCTCAGCATAGCAGATATTAAAAGCTAAATCTGCTTGTAGATCAGAGCCTTTAGAGGCATCGTAAGAAGTATGTATGCAAAATAGTAATTTTTAATTCTTATTAAATATTAACTTTCCATTGTGATTATGCATATATATTCTAGTCATAATTAATAAATTCCACAGATTTTAGTGATCTGAATGTAATGATCCCTATCAGTCAGTAAATAGAAAAATTAGCAGCATACCAATATACCAGAAATCATTATTTGTCTCAAACTTTGTGAGGTTCCAGAAACGCTTACTATGGAAGCCAATTTCTATCATGGGAAAGAAGATCTTCCTAGGAAATCACTGATAAAAAGAAAATCTACATTTTTTCATGAGTACCAGTAGGACAAGAGGAAACGGCCTCAAGTTGTGCCAGGGGAGGTTTAGATTGGATATTAGGAAAAATTTCTTTACTGAAAGGGTTGTCAGGCATTGGAACAGGCTGCCCAGGGAAGTGGTGGAGTCACCATCCCTGGAGGTGTTCAGAAAACACATAGATCTGGCACTTCAGGACACGGTTTAGTGGGCATGGTGGTGTTGGGTTACAGTTGGACTCGATGATCTTAAAGGTCTTTTCCAACCTAAATGATTCTATGATTCATGTTGTATCATTTCTGTAATTCTACAGAATTATGTTATACAGCAGGACTACACTTCTGTGCTTACCTGTGTGTTATTTTAGTTAATGTATGGCCTGTATTCCTTTATTTTTTAATTCTATTTTGGAAGTGCATAAATGATGCAACCTGCTCAGTGTCATTGTAATAAGACTTACAGACATCTTCTACTTGATTTTATTTAATTTCCCCACTATAAAACCCAGATTAAAGAAGAGCTCAGTCAATTAGAAAATGAACAAAGCATGTACTTAAGAGAAAATCACTTAATCTGCACTCTGGAAGTCTGGAAAATTCTCCATCTTCTACGATGTCACAGTTCAAATCTTCCCTTAGAAAGACTGCAAAATTCTTTGTAAGACTCAAAAAGAAACAAAAGCATGCACACTTCTTCTGGATCAGACGTTCCACTCTTTAGCAAAATCTGGAGAGGGTTTGTCCACTGGGATCTTGTGTCCCTCGAGGCAAGGATGGTGGGGTCTGTATTCTGTACAACGCTGAGTATGGAAAATAACCGGGTATAAAAATAGGGCTCAAACACTGTGCTGTACTCACAGACCTTCCTGCCTGCGATTTCTTCTTTTTTTTTCGTATTTAAAGCTCAGCTGTAGTTCTGTAACAGATCATCTAACAGGGCACGGGGAAAAAGAGTTCACTGAGATACAGGCACAAATACTGAAGTCAGAGAGGAAAGGGCTGGAGTAGGCGGTTGGCAATTACATCAGGAGTCTCTGTGGTGCTGTAATGAAACGCGGTCGCCTTCCAGTGAGTGCCCCGTGCCTGCTGCTGTCGGGAAAACAGTCGTGGAGCATGGCATCAGGGAAGAATCATTACACCAGAGACTTTCTGTCTCCCTGATGAAAACGCAATAGACCTTACGTGTTTATAACCGTAGTCTCATATGTAGTATAAATGCTATTCTAAAATATCGTACATTTGAAAATTACATACAGCCGTTGTGTATTTTGGATATAGTGGATGGGGGTGTGAAGTACTGCCAGCAAGGACTGTGTGCACTCACATCCCACAGGCTCCAAACAGCTGCAGGAAGAGAATTGATGGTGGTGATTTGCCCTTTGGGTGAAAATGTCCAGCTCCTGGGATTCATGGGAAGGAGTACGAAAAATTATTTGGAGGAGCAAATTCCTTCTGTGTGCATGGGAGTGCCAGAAGCTGTTGTATCGTATGTGTACTGATTGCTGCAGGCAGCGATATCAGAAAATCTGTAACACAGAAGAAACCTGCCGGGGCTGTGTCGTGAGGGCATGGCATTGCCCCTCTCCCCTGCAGACCCCACGGGGGGGGGCTGCTGCCTGCGGGGAGGGGAGCAGGCACCCCCGGGGCTGGCAAACGGTCCGCTGAAACCCCGATGCTCAACGGGTGTTTGTGTGCTCTTAAGGGGAGGATTTTGCCTTCTGAGATTAGTATGGCTTTTAGAAATATGCGTTCGATTGAACGTTAATGCTTCTGCAGAAGCAAAGGCTGAATCACAGCAGACCAAGGCACTTCGGTGACGCGCTGCTTCGCCGTGAGCGTCCCTTGCACCGCGCGTTCCCGCTGCCCTCCGCTGCAGCTCGGACCCTAAACAGCATCTTCTGTGCTCAAACACCGCAGTTAAGTAGCGCTGCAGTGCACAGCGCAGGAGGGCTCTGGAATGTCCTGGACGGCGTTTTGTAAACTCCTGTGCACATTGCTGTTTGCTCGTTCACAGTTAGAAATGCATAAGCATTTGCACATTGGATTGGTCAACAAATTAATTCCAGTGAAAAGGAAATGGTCAGTTAAGCTGCTGAAAGCAGCATCCTCTCTACCCCCCTCTGTGTTTATTGCATAATTATGAAATTATAATTAGGAAAAAATCAAATTATCATTGCAGACAGAGAGGTGGGGATGCAGCAGCATTTGGATGAAGAATTTAACGGTATTGGGGATTCTGGAAAAGAGGCTATATAATACTTCTCTTTCACCAAAAAAGTCACTCTCTATTGAAAAGCAAGCATATGAAGCTTCAGCTAAGGCAATATGAGCACAAAAGCTATACTTGCAACACCTGGGAGGGATGAAGCAGGTGATTCCTTAGATTCTGGTGGTAAAATCTCTCTTGCCAAACTCCCAGACATAACACTTCTGAACTTATAATCCAATTCCTCTCTCAGTTTTTGTATGTTCTATTGGGATTGGCTATATTCTGCACATAAAATGGGATTGATAACATTTTAATCTGAAAAGGGAGTTGGCTACCATATGATTTAATAAATGTTACTGGAAAAATTGTAGTTCATAACTTGTCATCACCTTTATCTGGGCAAACCTTCAGAAGAAACAGAGCTGTATGTCCAGCCACATGTGTTGTAATCTTGATACTACATAGACTTTGAGTGGATATTTCAACAGGGGGAGACAGTAAGGCAGTGCACATTTTAAGAAACAAGGTGGGTGCACTTATGCTGAGGCCCCAGACCTTTTACCTGATAATTCTAAGTTGTGATGAAAATAAGACATCCTTTCCCACATTCAAAAAAGCAACAGCAACTAAAAAAGCAGCCCTAGAGTCATTCCCACTACACTAGTAAGCTTTATTATGCTGCATCATTTATGTGCACGCAAATGTAACTAAGAACACAACTCCAGTCCTTGAAAATGAGAAATGAGACCCTGCAATGATCTATAGATTCAGTGTCAATCCCCTGCAAAATAATGGCACACATAATTCTGGAGTCCAGGAAGAAGTAGGAGCCAGAGACTCAATTCCTATTAGTATCAACCAGTCAGGCTTCAGGGATAGCGGATCTGGCCAGACAAAGCAACTCCTCCAACCAGCCAGGGGAAAAAGCAGGTCTTTGTCAGCCACCAGTGGGGAAGCTGGATTTGGGAAAGCCTGAACAGAGCTGCCCGAAGGTAGAACAGAGGATGCTGTTGGACGGAGCAGGCAGGTCCCTGCGGCAGAGCCCCTGGGACACCAGTTTTTACCTACAAGATATGCAATTTTAAAGAGGAAATTAAGAGCAGGTTCCCGTAGTACTGCTCAGGAGGGACTCACAGGTGGACGTGCAATGGGACCAGGAGGAGCCTCCGGGTATTTACATTGTTGTAGTAGCATACAGAACTGGTATTTTTAACCATGCAGGAGATCCGTGCAGCAAGCCATCCTCATCCCTCCAGTGCCTCCTGCCCCCTCCCTCCCTCCACAGCTGGCCACGGCAGGAGCTGGGGGGATAATAGGAATAATGGTCCAGGTGATAATAACTGCAGAGGGAAAGAGGAAATAAAGCTGAGATAAAGTAGTGGGTTTATCTCTGTACGCAGTGTTGGTAAGGCTCTTGCTAGGCTATTATGCCCTGTTCCACTGTTCACATTTCGGGATGATTCAGGTATTCCTCAAAAGAGAGACACAAATATTATCTAGGAAGCCTTACAAAAATTAAGCTTGTGGTGCTCAAATCATCTGCAGAGAAAGATGAAGAGGTGATTTATCACGTTGTATAGGTCCTTAGTCATAGGAAAGCTACTTGATAGTAAGGGTGATGTTCAGTCTCGCAGACAAAAACATGATAAGATCTGATTTCTGAAAGCTGAATTTAGTGGAATGCAATTTTGAACTAAGATGCTATTTCCCAGCAGCGAGGGGGTATTTAGTCACTGAAAGTGTTTACCAGATGTGGCAGTGTGAGCATCACCTGGAATTGCCAGGATAAGACTAGACAGCTTTCTAAAACATATACTTTAGTCAGGCTTCTGGGAAAATTTCTAGAGCCTGTGACTATCTGAGCTCAGACTAAATTATCCTAGTGACCCCTCTGGCCACATATTCCACAAATATGTTAATACAGTTGAATTTTGTTCATATCAAATTCTGTGCTCCATAACCATGGCTTACATGTAGAGTCACCAGGGAAGGATTTTCAAATTGTTTGCTATTAGAACATATGGTTTTATCAAAATTAAAATATTTGACAAAATACTATAGATTTGGGGTTTGAACACAGTAGGCAAAACCTACAACAAAGAAGGTGAGACTGACAGCCAAAGTCAGTGGCTATCCTAAAACAAGGAGGAGAGGGAAAGAGCTGGAGTGCAGGAGGAAATCCAGGGCTGGGAGCCTGAGCATTAGGGAAATATGCTGCTTTTTGTGAGAAGAGGACACTTGAAAAGGAGGTGAGTGATAAAGAACAAGTAAAACCTTATGAGGAAAGGCACAGGAGGATGAAGACAACGCTTGCTTTAAGCCACAGAGTAGACCATGTTGATCTTTGTCTTGGAAAAGAAATCTTGCTCGTCTGTGTGAACGGAATTAAATCCTATTACTTCAGTTCTAGATTCTTGCCTATGGCACGACTATCAGTGTATTTTCTTTGGAAATTTGTATTTTGGGAGATTTGATTATAATTGCTTGTGTGATCCAGCTTTTCTGTTGGATCCTCATGCCACTCGGCTCACAGGACTTACAGTAGTTGAGCAGAAGGACCAGCAATAGAGCGTGCCAAGAGCTCCTCACTCCCACTGAAATTAATGTTATCGTATTTCTAATGAGGTTTTATCAGTGACAATAGTTAAATCAGTATACTGAACAATGAGCGGATATTTCACCCACCCATTTTGTGGTGATGGATGCAGGGAAGAGACTGGACTAAACCTAATTCTGACCCTGGCACAGCCTGAGCCCCAGGAGACTGCCTTTATCTTGCTTTTGTTTGTACTGGCCACCCAGTGCCATTGTGGCAGCACAGCAGGCTCCAGCCACCTCCTTTATGCTTAGTGATAAGTTTAAGGCAAATAAAAATCACCTGGATAAATAGCATTAGGTGTCAGGTGTGAAAAATCCCTCTACAGTACTGCTTCAGTGATGGTAGAACATGAGCAAATCTCTCTCTTTTTCTACCTTCAAAGGTGCAGAACCTCAAATAAGAAGTTTAATGCTCTTGGAAGTCTTACACCGTAACATTTACTTAATCTGGAAGATATTTCCACAGTTCCAAATAGATACTGCGTCAGTCAGTTGTATACATTTACTTGTGAGAAGAACTGGTTTGAGTTATTTGATTCCTTTACTTGACTTTCTGGAAGTGCATTCATTCTTGAAGGATAAAGAAATAAGTGGCTCAGATTTAGGAAGATATTTTTAAAATATTGTGGACTGAATAAAGCCACTGCATATGCCCCATTACTCATGATATCCTGCTCTCAGATGGATTTCTACATTTCAGCTGGAATGATCCCTCACCAGCTGCCTTTAGGAAGTAGCTTTATTTTTCATACTCTGTACACATAAATAAGAATTCCTTTCAATGTTTTCTCTATTGATGAGCTGAAACGTTAATGATATTTAACTTGGCCTGGGACAGGGAAGTGGGGGAGACCTGTATTAACAATGCCCTGTATCAGGGCATGGGGGACCCCGAGGACGGGTCATGTCATGGCACAGCTGGCGTGGGGTGATGGTATGTCGGTGACGGCTGTTCACGGTCTCCTTTAGGATGGGAGAGACTTCTGCAGGAGGAGGTTGAGTAACGGGTTCATTGCAGGGATTTGCAAAGAAATTTGATTAATAAATTAACCCTTTAGGTGGAACTAACTCTTCTGCATGTTTCAGTTCCCAAAAATTGTCTGTAATGACTAAATGCTTTTTCAGGTCATCAAGTGAAGTAGGGAAGAGTGGATTGTCACCTTTGTGAGTTAGACTATGGCCAATTCAGAAGTATATCTCTGTTCAAGTGATTGTGTAAACCTGCTTGAACTTCAAAGGCAGGTAATACTGACCTTCACTGCTTTAAGAATTGGGGAGGGTTCAGCCTTCCCCAGACCTTCGTTTTCCCTAAAGACAAAGTTTCTCTGCTAATTAAAAAAACCCTCTACATAGACTTTTAATTTTCTTTGCTTACAAATGCATAGCCACAAGCAAGCACTGAGAATTTCCAGGTTTTTTAAGTCTGCCTGACCCCAACTCATTTCTACTACTGAAATACTTCCTGTCACTGGACCAGGGAAAGGGCTGGAGAACATCTGCAGGTGGAGATCCCAAAGCACACAAAACCAGTCTGTGTCTATGAAAAAGCTCTGTACTTTCAATGTACGTTGAAGGGATGCTAACAATGTCTTCCCGGTTGCAAAGGTGTATGTATGGGCTTAGATGGGGGGATTTTGGCTGTGACAAACTGGAGCAAACCAGTAAGACAAGACTGCATTATTCAGGAGAGTAAAGCTCCAGTTGGACAAACTTTGGTTAGGAGAATGGAAGATGATGAACATTTTTTTTCCTCATTTTATTGGTACTCATTTACCTTGCAGAGCACTTCGATTTTAAAGCAGTCGTTACAGAAGGTTCTGAAACACCCACATGCAAGATCTGTATCTTTTACAGATATTTGTACAAAATTTGTTATTTATCATATAGAGAATAGTGCTTTTCAGAAACATCATTTAGGGTATGCCTTCTTACTGCATTGATTTGATTTCTCTATCAAATGTAACAATAAGACTGTAAAGAAATACATATTTCTTTAGAAAGAAAGAATCATTCTGAAATCCAGAATTCCTGCCTTCATTGCTGGGACCCTGAGTTCCTTTCCTCCCTGTGTAACATTACAAGAAGTAAAGCATTCCCTTAGGGGTAGGCCGTTTAATGCTTTCCATCATTTTCCATCCATGTGGAACTCGGTTCTCTTATGCCCAGATGTATAAATAGTACAGTAAATGTAGTCTAGTGAAGAATTCTGCTGATGAAATGAAAGAAAAAAATCTAGCTTATTTTTTCTTAGCCATGTTGCTACTGCAAGCCTAAAAGCAATACAAAGCAACAGAAATAAAGGTATTTTAGTCTTCTCCATGAACAGATATGACTCTCCAAGTACACATGGAGTAGATGTAATAGGCATCATTATTTTTAAAAGTACAAGAAAAATTTAATTTCATCTTCTTTTCAAATTGTCATGAGCAAGCTGAACCTTATCTTAAACAAGAGCATCCATCAGTAGCAGTTTACTGGGAACTCGATAACAATACCTGCTTTGCACAAAATAGAGGAAATTGCTGCTTTCTTATTTATAGCATTTCCAATCCACAGCTGAGCTTCTGCAAACCTGATGGAAATAGCTGTGGTCACGCCTAAACAAGGTTTTTGCATAGCTATATTTCAACAGCTGAATGTATTTTTATCAATAATGGCAAGATGGATATCCCAGCTCTCCTCAGGTGTCGGTGCTCTGGCAGGATTGCACTGATACAGCAGCTTCCTATTACAACTTTCTCCTTGTTTCATTCCAGTTTCTCCGAAGATATTTCGTATTTCAAGTGACATCGTTGTGAATGAAGGAAGCAATGTTACTCTGGTGTGCCTGGCCACGGGGAAGCCAGAGCCGTCCATTTCTTGGAGACACATCTCTCCGTCTGGTAAGTACACTATCTGTCACCTGGAGCTTTCTGCAACATCTCACCAGTAACAGGCTTTGCTTTTTCAGTTTTCAGAAGCGTGACAGCATCACCTTTGTATGCCTTAAAAAGCGTGTGCCTAACTAGACTTTTAGAAAATAAAAGCTTCTTCAGATTTCAGCTGAGATCAGTGAAAACAATAATACTACTGTAACATAGTAACGTAGAAATAAAGGCACCCTAAACATAAGTATATTTTTAAGCCTGTTTTAACAGGCTGCAGACATTTATCAAACAATTCCAATTAAAACCAAAGCAAGGAAATAATGAAGAACACACATGGCTCTCTAGAAGTGGGCATGAAAGTTAAAAACGTTAACACATTGTGCAATAGATTTAATTT
The DNA here is from genome assembly GCF_900496995.4 of Aquila chrysaetos chrysaetos. NCBI lineage: Eukaryota > Metazoa > Chordata > Aves > Accipitriformes > Accipitridae > Aquila > Aquila chrysaetos. The sequence continues at coordinate 42,380,901 of NC_044015.1, read as the reverse complement.
AATGTAACTACCATTGAACCATTATGCCATGATACAGCATAGTTTATTAGAATGGTTTTATTGAACAAATTAAATTACCTGGGTGAAAACTTGCAAACAAAATGACCTCTAAAAGCATAGTTTCTATTTAATATTTCCATGTATACTTTCAATTCCTCATAATATATTTAAAGGAAACTCTTAGCTAGCTAACATTACAGGCATCTGTACACTGGTTGACTTGGTGCAGAGCCACCGAAGCTGGCTCCCTGCCAGCAAAGCAGGATCTGTCTCACTCGGAGGTGGGGAGATCCCTGCTCCGTGTCCCAGAGCTACTGGCTTTGGAAATCCTGGTGGGTTTTGTGTTTCTGAAAGGAGATAACTCCCTGCTTCCAGCTGCCTGTTGCATGCAAGACTGGTATTGCACTGGTTCTTTTGTAGGGACTCTACAATGATAATTGATTTTGCAGTGAAGGTCTTTCTGTTTGCTCACACAACTTTTATAAAATCCATGTAATTGCAGGGAAGAACAGTTTTATGGACTGTCACAGCTTACCGCAGTGTCTCATAATCCTGAGTAACAGTTTGCTTTACAAAGCAAGATCTGGAGAAAAAAAAAAAAAAAACAAAAAAACTTTTGACCTTTAAGACAATGACAATGAATTCTGCTTGAAGTGTCCATCAAGGGACTAGGGAAAAAAATTCAGTTGTAGCAGAAAATGGCTTTTAACTAAATGTCAAATAAAATTTTATTGGAAACCGTGGTGATACTTTAGAGTAATAGCTTAAAGCATTAGATTGTCTGCCGAAAGGAGCTGTTACAATTTTCCTGGAGAGGAAAAAAGCAGAAAAGGAGAATTAGTGCACTCAGGCTGGAGAAGGGGTCTGAGGAGGAATTAGATCCTCCTCATCTTGAATTCAGACAAAATTAGTGGACATAATCACAAGGCAGGGCTTTCAGTGAACCCACTGATTTTGTATCTTGACCAAAGGAGTGAGAATGAGGACTGAGAGGAAAAATGTGATCATTCAGCTGCAGACCCATTACATTTACCACAATGAGAACTGAAACTGAAATTTGAGGAAAAGACTACTCAAAGATATCGTGGTACGGGGAGAGTCAATCGAAGTGCTCATGGTGCAATGATAATGTGCTCTTGCTGAGCGCCTAGCACAGCAAACTGCGGGCGGACAGGTATGTTTTCCCACCACGGAGGATTTAAGGGCAGGCAGTTACAGCCTCTGCTTTGTTTCCCTTCCCTTGCCCAATACCTGCTTTGTTCTGCATTCTCGGCCCTCTTGGAAGTGTATATGAATAGTGCCCGTAGGAGACAGCAACTTTCATTTACCATGTGCTTGCTCTTTCATCCTCTCTGCTGGAGCATCTTGACCAAGTAGCTGGCAGGTAATCCTGCAAATCCCATACACCTTCTCCTTTTAGGATTTTCTTTGGGGAAGGGTGGCTTGTTGGATTGGTTTTTCCCCATCCCTTACTCTCTCACCAGGAAGCAGTAGGTTAGATGAAACACAAACATGGGCTTAACAAATTTGGTACTTTAAAAAAAAACAAAAGGAAAATCACAGAATTGAACCACAGACTGGCTGAGGCACAGGCCTCTGGAGATCAGCCAGTCCAACTCCTGTTCAGAACATGTCCAGTTGGGTTTGAATATCTCCACGAATGGAGATGCCACAGCCTCTCTGGGCAACCTCTGCCAGCGTTTGGTCACACTCACAGCAAGAAAGCTTTTTTTTCATGTTTAAATCGAATTTCCTGTGTCTCAGCGAGAGCCCATTGCCTCTTGTCCCGTCACCAGCACCTCTGCAGAGAGGCTTGATGCATCTCCTTTACATCCCCATCAGGTATAGGACCCCCGGAGCCCTCTCTTCCCAGGCTGAGACCCCACCTCCCTCAGCTGCTCTCCAGTTCAGGTACTGTGGTCCCTTCATCACCCCCATGGCCCTCCGCGGGACTCCTTCCAGGATGTCCATGTCTCTCTAGTCCAGGGGGGCCCTCAGTACGTGCATGCATAATTCATTGTAAAACCACTGGGATGTGCACCTACCACAGGCTTGCTGTCTGGGGTGGCACTGGAAGCATCTTCTCACGGCATGACTGGTTCACTTCACCTCCAGATGCACTTACACTGCTGCTCATGAACTGCTCAAGCTTGTGTATGGGCAAAGAGGAGGTACACCTGATACAATCACAATAAATGCTTGGTTTATATATGTATATTTGAACTTCTAATTCAAGGGTCATTGTTGGCCTAGATCTAATATTCCCTGCCCATGGCAGGGGTGTTGGACTAGATGATCTTTGAAGGTCCCTTCCAACCCAAACCATTCTGTGATTTATGACTTACCAAAACAGAAAAAATACTGATGCAGTTGAAGTTTTTACAGACAGACTTAGTTTCTATCCCTTCTCCTGATTCAGCCCCCTCCTGTGGGGGCTGAAGGTTGGTGGCTTCCTTCTGCTGGGGGCTGTTTTGGCGAGTTGTCAGCACCCAGGATCCTTCAGGGGGAGGAATGTGATGTTCATGTTGGTGGTTTCTTCTTCCTCCATTTAGGAGCTTTTCGGGGTCATTTTGAAGTGTTTGCTAGCATGCTCTTACACCTTTGCTCTTTCTTCATTGCTCTGCAGCTCCATGTTTCATCCTAATTTACTGTATGTGGTGCCTTCTACGTATGCCCGATATCATTCCTTTGTTCTCCGATACCCCTAAAGACCACTTTGTCCAGCTCCAAATCTGCATTTCTTTAATGGACCATGGGTGAGCTGTTCATAGCCGTGGCAGTCCCTGCCCATCTCTATCCACCCCGTGCCTGCCCTCCTCTGCACCGTGTCCTGTGTCCCTGCTTCTCAGGCCCCTGCTCCCACACCAGCTTGTGTTTCTCCGCATTGCATCATTGTGTCACAGTCGTAAAAACCTCATTACACACAGAATCACGTCTCGCTACCGCTGGCTCTATAAAACCATGGTTGTACCACAGAAAGGCAAAGGTAGAACAGATTAGCCAGGGATGCCTGCTCAGTTGGAGGAAACGCTGCCCCAGCTGAAGCAGGCACAACAAAGCTGCAGGCAGGGCAGGACAAGTGCAGGCAGAGATGCTCTGACAAGCCTCAGTGCTGAGGCCTGGCAAACTCATTGCAAACGCTGCGTTACAGGGCTGCATCGTTACAAAACCCATTTCTTCCAAGAGGTGAGCGCTGATGCGGCCGTTGCAGAGCACTGGGACATGCCTTGGGTGTCCCCTGGTTGATTTATGGACAGAACTCTGTCCGGAACGGGAGAACACAGGATCCAAATAACTTTTCGCTCAGAAATCTTCTAAAATGGGATGGAAGCAGACATATAATTTACAGAACATATTCTGTCTGCTAGTCTACCAAATAAAGAAGAATTTTTCCATTTCAGTAACACAGTACCACTCCTGTGCTCAGGTGTATGTTCTGGTGTACAGACTGTTATAAATGGCACCCAAATCCAATTAAATATCAGTCTAGCAAACAAGAAGCCTGGATTTATTAGAAAACAAAATGCAAGAGAGTTGAAAACGCCAGATTTCTGTAACGGCTTATATTCTCTCTGCAGCAGATTACCTTTATCTAAACATAAGCTTCATCTGCACTTTATAATTTCTACCAGTTTTCTCCTGTAATTCCCAGTGGCACTAATGAGGCTTACATGCAAACATCACATCTAGAATACAACACTAAATTATATTAATGAATCATATTTAGAATATTCTGAAATTGTTTGTCAAAGCTGCTACTAAAAGATAAGAAACTGAAATCTCTGAATACAAATGATTCAATGTAGACTAATTCCAAAATATTATCATGATTTGCATCAATGCAGCCTTTACTTGGATAAGGTCGGATTCAATTTTTTTGAACAACAGATAAAATGAACCTTTCATAGGAATAAAAATAAAATGTATTTAGAGGTGATTTTTAACTTAGTACATAAATTATTGGCCTGGAATCTTTATAGTGCATGTTTAACTTGCAGTCATTATGTAAATGCTTTCATTATATAAATATTCATTATACAAAGCCATTATGTAAATCCACAAAAGCTACACATTCAGCGTAACACCGTAAGAAACATGGGGCTGTAGTTTGTAATCTGAAAATCTCGTATTGTTGAAATGTCATCTGAATAAATTGCAGGTATTACTTATTTTGTTCTGACATTTAAGAGCAAAGTGCAGCATCAATAGTTTAAGAATGAAACCAGAATTTTAAAGAATTAAGGTCTGCCTGAAACGTAACTCCAGCTTTTAACACTCGTCTGCACTGTTTGTGTGTGTGTGTGTGTGTGTTACATTGCCGGTTCTGAAAAGCAAGCTCTGCCAGCGCTACCAGGAGCAGTAACAACAAAAGCCATTCAGAAATCTTCGGATAAAACGTTACTGCCTTGCGAAATTTGGGTGCTCTTGCAAAATTCGGGTGCTCTGTGTCAAATCTCTTTTCCAGTTTGGTTTTGCAAAACTTTCCACAGGCGTTTTCCCAGCCTCAGAGGAACCGACGGCCCGGGATGCTCGGGTGATGTCTGGCAGAGCAGCCGTGCTCAGACCGCTGAGCCGAGCAGGGGCCAGCAGCAGAAGCATGCACCGCCTGAGCGCTTTGCTGCGTAGGACAGGCTTCCCAGGAAAGCCTGACATTTCCTGGGCTTATCAAAATGCAAAATACCTTAAATTCCATAGTTTCGAAAAGTCTTACGGAAAAACCAAAACATTTTCTACCTAACTCCCTTAAAACAAAATGACACTTGGAAATTCACACTGTAATCTAATGTTCAGGATATAGAGGTATTTCATTTGTCTATATTTGAATTGAGCAAATGGAGAGAAGTGGGGTATCTCTCCACATCCCAGCAGGTTGTTTTGGCAGTTGCTGCTACAGCACATGCACGGAGGCATCGGAGCGGCTGCTTTCTCTCCTGGGAAGGACACAGTGAGAGCTAGCAGAGCTAGCAGAGCAGATGGGGCGATCGGTCAGACATGTACGGTTGTGTTTTGCCAAACTAGCTAAATATCCGGGTGGATGCTGGGGGAAACAACGTGCTTCAAACGAAGCACAGCTGCATTTAGACAACAGTGACCAGGATGGGTCTGTATCAAATGTAGAGAGAGAGAGGGACACAGAAAAATAGTGCAAGAGTAGCCTCACCTTCGGCTTTGTTCAGAGTGCTTGACTTTGCAATCATAATATTTACCACAAGTGTTAGATGAAGTTTCATGTTTCAAACAAGTATTTTCACTCTAGTCGGTTCGTGTTGGCGTTGTGTTGTTACCCAGCAGACTCACATGCAAGGCTGGGCTCCACGCGTATGCTCTGCAGCACCAAGCGTGGTGGAAGAAGTGAGGGCAACCAAGAGGTTCACCTTTAAAGTGCACTGCTGGTCCAAACTAAAACACTGATACGGATGTGCCCAAAGTGCCCGAACTCCATCCCCTCAAATGAAGGAAACCTGGTGGATGCTCTCCTGGAGCGAACCTCGCGTGGTCTTGCCACGAGCAGGAGTTCAGCCCACACAACCAGGACAGATCTGCTCTGAAGTGAAACCAGACCCCAGACCCCCCCACGGTGCACGTTAGGTCCTCAGCGCTGTTTCGATCTCCACATCCACCCCTATTATGCTGTATTACCTGCTAGCGTCGAGACGGAGCATCACTGGCTCAACAAGGAGACAGATGTGTTGATGTACGTTTTGATAGCGGGTTTCACAGCCACTGGCTGGAGGCAAAAAAAAGAAGAAAAAAAATAAGACTGAGACATAGGAATCTCCTCGTTTATTTGTAGTTTTGTGTAGTGTGTGGCAGTGTTTCCTGATCATACCATCCCGGCTTCTCTGGTTGTTCATATTGAACAGTCCCGCTCAGCCTGGATCCTCAGCATCATCCCCGGTGACTTCTGGTTTCGTGTTTTGCAGTTCTTCCCCGCTTTTTCGCCCTTTTCTCACAGTTTTATCCCCATTGCTTCCAGTCTAGTTTCTAGTTATTTTCCTAAAACATGAGGATAAACTGGATGTATGTATATGCATGCATTTGGGAGGGCAGATTTTCAGAAATTATTAATTTAGCTGGATGAAGGCAGATTTTCCCATGTTGAGTGAAAGGCAAATACCTAGCACCAGGACACTCTCGTTGTTCATTCAGTCCTGTTTCCAGAGCATGGTAACACTGAAACTTTTCCAAAATAACCGAACAACCCCCCAGAAAAGCCCTGTAAGAACTGTTTAACACATGCAAAATAACAGATTTTTCACTAACACTGAGGAAAGCTACACTTACCCAGAAATTAGCCTGAATTTAGATTTGAACATACTCACATGATGACTCGTCTCCTTCTCTAACACATTTCGTTTGCTGCCGGGGCACGTGTGCATGAGTGTGATATGACTGAACTGAATCTAACGCCTGTCCTATTGTTTCTGGACAGCCCTAAAGCTGTGAAGATGTATTGCATTAATGTATCATCATAGCAATGTCATTCTGACGATATATTAGTGTAATATATCTTCAGAGCACTCCAATGAGGGCTGTCTGGGAAGAAGGAGTCTAAGAGCCGATTCAATTCAATTACAGGACAAAAGGCAATGCTAGTCCCTGAACAGGCAGAGTGTGATTCCTGCAAGACCCTTCCTGAAGCAGACTGCTAGAGAAAGCTGATCCTGGGGGCGGGGAGGAGCAAAGAGGCTTTTTTAAAACTTCTGGCTAAATCCTAAGAAACAAACAAAGCTTGATATGAGCACAGATAATGTCAAATATTTTGTTCCACTTGCACTTCTGCTAGAGAACCACGGTTTTTCAGATGTTATCCACACGTGACAGAAATAAGAAGTATTTTGTTGAAGTCAAGTACTCTGAACCTGTATTTCCAGGCTGAAAATACTCAACTGACATGAATTATTATCAGATTTCCGGGGCTTTGTGTGTTTACAAAGTGCGAGCTCGTCTTTTAAAATGCCCCATCTCTTGCTTTGAAAATGGTTTTAAAACTGAAAGTTTTAGAAACAAAAGTCTCTGGCTTGTGCTTTTGTCCTACTAGATGCTAAAAATCTAACAGATATCATTGCTGGTGAGGGTTATTTCACACCACTGTTTCCTTCTAGTATATCTGCAATTGTGCATTATGAAATTTTTGATCTATGAGAAGCTGCTCTCATCCACCCTCTGCTTAGCTGCTGCCTCTGCACAGTGAAGTTACTCCCAGCACTAATCAAGTTGTGTGAAGGATCTTGCCGTTGAAGTACACTTTCCCAACTTCATAATTCAAAGTCCAATTAGCAGGTACTTCAAACAGCCTGGCAATACTGCCATCCGAAAAGACCTCTTTCACTTGGGCTGCTTTGTCCCAGATAGCGTAAAATCGGTGATTACTGTTTCCTGGTTCATGGGTTTGGGTTCGCAATGCCTGGAGTCACTGTTCTGTAAGAGCCCTAAAGGTAACGGAGGGTTTTCTCATACGGAGCTATCGCTTTGTCAAGGTGACGTCCTGCAGGAGATGAACCTTTGAGGCCGGAGCCGGTAATGTGCTCACGGAGATGCTGCCCCACTCGAGCTGCGGCGTCCTGAGCGGCAGTGACGTGCAGCCACCTTTCCTAAATGGAGGTAGATTTATTGCTGCATTAGACCAAAAGGGAAGCTAGTTCCCTTTAGGTGTCTAAGAAGCAGAATGTAAAATAATTCAGTGATTTAACCTGATCAGCAGTGACAGTGATATGCCTCCCTTATGCCATCATTACTCATCTTGCAGGCAATAGCTTCATTACGGTGCTAGCGCCGTGCTCCTCGGTCAAGTGAAGCATTACCGGACTGAGCCAAAACATCTGTTTCTTGCAACCGAGCTGGAAGTGTTTGGAGACGAGCCAGGAAACCTTCAGAGATAGACCAAGGCAGGAACGATCAGCGGTGACGGGCTAAGACTGACTGCGATCAGGGAGGTTTTGCTTGTGCGGCAGAGGAGAGAAGATAAGCAGGAGAGTCCTGCACATAGCTGTCTGCTCCTCTGCCACTCCGCTTAGCCCCTGGCATCTGCTAACATTGTCTGTCCTGGCTTCGGGAGGAAGGAAGGACGGGGATGTGCTCTCAGCTGTCCTGAGCCACCAGAGAAACCTGCAAATTGCCTCTTGGCTGTGCGTTGTGCGTGTTGGCACCAGCTGGTTCCAGAAGCAATGCCTTCAATGCCAGCATATTACGCTGACAAAGATAACGTTAATTTAGGGCTCAGATGCCTTGGGGCTTTACAAAGCTCTTGTGTCCCGCTCCTAGGCTGGGTTTATGGAGAACACCCCTTCTTTTTCTGCCTTGACATAAACTAGTTCTGTGCCATTTGAGGAAGCGGCTCAGCTCTCAGCTCTAGGTTTACAGCTCCATGTTGCAGTACTTTACACAAGCCCACTGCTTTGCGGTTTTTTATTGAACGGGGATGCCTGCTTCTCCCAGCCATCAGCTCTGGCTGGGACCTCCAGGAGTCAGTAGACCTTCCAGCCCAGTGGGTTGACACGTTTCGCTGTTTGCACCGATGGCACAGCACCAAGGCTTTGGGCTGCTGCTCCCACCCGCCGGGGCTGGGCGCCTGAGCAATTAGTTCGGTTGCAGAAATTCGTGCTATCCATGCAGCAGAGGATGAGCTACTGCAGCACACCCCTCTTGGCGTACAAAGCTGGTTGGGTGGTTGTACGCCCTAAATGCAACAACTTGCACTGCTGCCTCTAACCAAGCGCTTCCTCAGCTGCAGACGTGCTTCAAGGAGCTGCTCCTATGCTCATCCTTGGATGATCAAGGCCTCCCTGGAAAACACCCAAAGCACGCATCCCCCGCGACACGGGATGGCTCGTGGGGGGCTCGGGGTCTTCCATCAGGAGAAAAACTGTGTGCATGGGACAGCTAAATACCACACCGATGGGCACATCGTGATTGCGTAGATGGATTGGTCCATGCTACAACTGTTTGGGGACCTGAAGTTTTGCGATTAATATTTTATATGAATTTAATGGCCTGGCTCATGATCCTGAAGGGAAGTTTTTCAGTTGGTAAAGGCATCGCATGTCATTAAATCAATGGTTCCCTGATATCAAACACACCGCTGGCAGCTTCCCAGGAACTCAAGGGGAAATGGTGTGGAGCTCTACCCAGAGTAAATGAGGGGATTAATTAACATTTGAAGACAGCAGTGCAACCGCTAGTACCCAATATAAACTGCTGGTTGTGATTCTTTTCCTTGCCTTTGAATAAACAAAAAATAAGGAACTTCCAAAATCACACCTCTCCCATACAAAAGACTGTGTCTTTTGGTTTCAGTTTGTGGGACCTTTGGCTTTTTTTTTTTTTTTTAACAATACTTGTAAGTACCATTCTTGGGACATTTAGTATTAGGACCCAATTAAGTGACATTCAGTATCACGATCCATTGCTCTGGGGTCAAGTGACATTACACTGTCTGTGGTCAGGAGGTTTCTGAGAAAGACTTCTCAGAAAAATGTCATTTTTATCAGGACCATTCCAGAAGTTTGAGCATCCCTTCAGGAGCAATTATAGGTACTCCTAGAAATCCTTATGTCTTCTTAAAATCTTTAAACAAGCTGAAAAAAAAAAAATTCTTGTTAAAATACAGTTGTCAGGAGAAGAATATTCAAACTAAGATGGTCAAATAATTGGGTCTTTGTGAAGGAACTGAGAAACGAGAGTAAGATTACAATCTTAGCGAAATACAGAGTTTCAAACTAAAACCGTACAAAAGCACTGCACAGAAATAAGTATGACTTTTTTGACGATTTTATAACAAATGGAAAGTATTTCTTGCTTTTCAATAAAAGTAGATGAACTCATTAATAACTCATAAAATGCTATGAAAATTAGAATTTTAATACATGCTTAGTTTATTCCCTCAGATATTAGTTCATTTTTATTTGAGAAATACTGCACTTTCGAGTGAGCAATTTATGAATCATAGAAGATATTTCAGTGAAACAAAATCTTTAATGTTCAAAACCAAACCAAGGAACTGTAGATTTCACCCTCTTTCCCCTTACTTTGGTATAGTGTCCCTCATGGCTATTTTGGGAGATACTGGTCTTTTGAAGACAATGTGCCAATTTTGGGGCTTGCACAAATTTTTAGAGAAAAGTAACAGATGACCTCAAAAATCCAATGAGATGCTCCTTTTTTTCTATTTTACTTTTGAAATACTTTTTTTTTTTATTCTTTATTATTTTGCTACTGTTATTTCTGTCTTGCCCCACTGTAGTGGTGGGTGTTGGTACCGAGGCGGTGGCTGGAGCACTTTGTGACAAGGGTCTTTCAGCCTCTGGGGACGTCCCCTCCAGGAGGGCTGCAGGCAGGCAGGCAGAAAACCCCGGCTGGGCAGGCTGGTGAAGGCAGACGCTCCAGGGAGGTGGCAGCGAGCGAACAGCAGATGCGGCATTCATCCTGACCATACCTGCAGTGCCTCCTGTTTCATTTCCCAGAATCATTTCTTCTGGGCATTTTTATGAATAGGTCATATTTTAAACATATTAAGAATTCTTTTTAAGATGCACGTTTAAAAAAAAAAAATGGTGTTGCTTTTGAGGGATATGAAGAAATATGAAAAAAATAGTCGTTAATGATTCGTTTAACTCTAGTAGTGCCTCCAGTTTCAAACTGCAGACAGAAGAGTCATATAAAATGGGAGGGATCAACAAATAAATGTATTTGAGCCAAATAGATAATCAGCAGGTAAATAATAGGCTGTCATTTTCAGTGCATCGTTTTGATACAGCAACAGGAGGAAGGGATGTTGTAAAGCCATCAGCCAGACAAGCTGTGAGCACTGTCCTTTACTGTGGGGCAAATGCCTGGCTGGCACTGCCTGGGCTCCTCCGGCTCCCCATCCCTCCTGCCCCCCATCCCTCCGGCTCCCCAGCCCCACAGCTCCCGCACCCGCCAGCTGACCAACGGACCACGTCTCTTCTGAAAGCCGCCACAGGCATGGGGCTTTATTGGGAATAATTAGCCTCTTCCCCAGAGCCAGATCCCCACATTAAGTGGCATGAATTATAAATAAGATCAAGTGAGATTTAATCGTGTAGCTTTCTTATTAATAAGATCATTGCCCTGTTCTTCCCTACACGGTTTTCATTTTTGTTTTGCAGAGAAAGGTTTTTTAGGCTTTTTTCAGACTGAAGATGTTCATGTTTAGCTATTTGCCGCAGAAGATGCAGCTGCCTCTGTGTAAGAGGATCCCTTGCAAACCCCTCTCCTGCTGAAGGGCGCTTTGCATGTCAGGATGCAGAGAGATGATCTCCCTGCTATGGGTTGTGGTCTTCCAGTGAAAAAAACTGGCATTTGCAGCAGACTGCACTTGCACCCTTGCCTTCTGCAGGCAGCACAGAGTTTTGAAGAGATCCACAATCAGAGTGCAATCTGATATGCATAAAACTAAATATCCAGAAGACATAACATGCAGATGAACCCACTATCTCAAGTGGGTTTTTTTCTTCCAGAGTAACATCTGGTGGACCGTATCTTCTCCTCAAGTATTAAAATGGAGCTGGCTCTCCTTTATATTAATACTCAGCTGCTAAGGCAGAAAAGTCAGTCCATATTCTGGAGTATGCGCTGACCCTGTGTTGCCTGGCATGAATCCTGCAAAGAGAAAATTCATGCTTGCTCCAAAACATCATAACTCCATGAATCTCAGACACATACTGCAGCATGGCAGCGGTTCTGCGCAGGGACAGAAACTGATGTAACTTTAGAGAATGAGGAAAGCTAACTGTGACAGCTTCTTTTGTAGGGCCAACCTCTACCCTCTACACACAACATCTCTTGATAACTGGCTGGGATTTACATTGCCCCTACTATGAGCATGCACACAGGCAGCTCTCCAAACGCTTCTCTCTGTACCTATCTATTTCACATATAGATGTACCCCTGTTTGTCTCCACCTCTGAAACTTTCAACTTTGTCAGTCTATGTTCACATCTCTTTTATCAGCATGCCTTTCTTACAGAATTGCTCTACTTGCTTTTCTTGTTTTGTGTCGTCAGCTGGGAGATCTCCTCCAGCCCTCAATTTATCTGTCAGTTTTGGATATTTTTTTTCTTTACATTTTATCTGATTTTTCTTTTCAAACATGGGGCGTGGCTTCTCTAAGGCTAAATGGCCTTCAGCGATCAATGTTTAAACGGTCCCTAATGTGATAGGGCCATTCTCCTAATAGACAACGAGCTGTTCAGATTACCTGCAGTTCCTCTGAGAGGACTGTCCAATTACAGCACTTGGTGTAACTTTAAACCCAGAATTCGTAATGAGTAGTAGAAATGGCTTCAGATCATTTTTCTGGGTGAATCCAATTGTTTAGGTTGCTCTCAGCATTCCACGGCAACGCGTCTGCAGGAAAGAAAGGTGCCTCCTTGCGCCCTTGATCCTGTACCTCCACCCAGCCTCTGAGATCAAGAAGGACCTTATGGATAACTTAAAGCATCTGTGGATAATCAGATGGCATCATGATGACATGGTCGTTGGAGACCGCCTTCTGTTCTCTCATCCTGAGCCCAGTTCTCATCGTCGAGGCAGTGTAAGAAAGGATGAGCTGGGATCTCTGCACCTCCTCTCTTCTGGGAGACAGCTCGCTCGGCTCTGCACAGTCTCTGCTGTGCACCATCGAAATGCCCTGAGTCCGCGACGAACCAGGGCTGGCATCAGCTCAGCCGTGTGCTCTCCACGCTCCCAGCCCTACGAGGGTTTTCACTCTCTGCTGAAGGATGAGGTATCTCAAAGATAGGGTCATAAAAGCCAATCCTGAGCACTGAACAGGTTTTACAGTTCATAAACTGGGGCTATATTGTAGTTATTTAATAGCCTAGTGAATAAGGAAAAAAAAAAAATCCCCCTTGGCTCAGATGAAGTCCTCAGAGTTTTTCAGAGCTACCGTGGTCTTGCACCAGATTTTTCTTCTTACGGCCTTATGTTTAACACCAGGGGAGGAAAATGCTACCCTTGCAAAACTCATCTGTCCAAGCCTTTGAGAACTGGTCCATATGGCAATGCGTACGTGTGCTACACCTGATGCCAGGTACCATATGTGTGGTAAGAAACCACAGTTTTAATTGTGTACTCTCCTGAGGAATAACAAGTGTGATGATTTATCAGGCATCATATCACATGGCAGTAGCAGAAAACAGGCATTCAAGCTTAGTTTCGCAGGTGTTTCCCTTCCTGGCTAGAGTACCTGGTCCTATAACCTAAGATATATCCAGAGCAGATTACTGACATACCATGTCAGTACTGTGTATCAGTAAGTCTAGTTAAGAGATCTTCTGAAATACCCATCAGGAATGGCCTTGGACATGAGACACTCTCATGTTTATGTTTCTTTTACTTCAGCTTACAGTTTTTTCCCATCTTTGATCAAAGATCTTAGCTGACACGACCTCAGGCTGATGGACTGGTGCTAATGAACTTTCCAGATTTCTTTTTCTCACATACCAAGTCTGCTAAGTCTTTTGGCTCTACAGCCAGAAAAGACAGCCAGACATGTTCATGATGTCTTGAAAGGCCTGTAAAATGCACATGGTCTGCAGAAGGGCAGAGCAAGGTGCAGTTACCCCAGGCTGTAAGACACCACAGAAAAAAACAGTGAGAAAACTGAGCTGTCTCCTGAAACTCGTCTTCATTCAGCAGTGTCTTCATACACAATTTATTCTCCCTGCTGCTTATGAATGTCGTTTTTTTGAGCTGAATGTGCATGCAATGTAACATAAATACACTTACATATACTTACGCATGTATCTTTCACATAACACTATTTTAGTTCTCCCACACAGCCATGGGACATCTCTAGAACAAAAAACAAGCTGAAGAAGATGAAATACTGTGCAGACAAACAGGAAAGATGAAGTGTGGTATCTCTGTATTCCCTAAGAAAAATATTTATCTCTAATATTTACTAAAAGCTTTCTTATGTGAGCCAGATGCAAAATTTCTGGGGACATGAGGGTTTAAAAGTGACTTAATTTTAATATTTTTAAATGTGTATGTGAGTTGCATAAAATACATGGCGTTTACAGCACTATAAAAATGCATGCATAGTTTGCAGCATAAATTAGGTTAATAGCTCAGCATAAGGTCCCTGCTTGGGGGGGGATTTATTGTGGGAACTCCCACCAGGTTTCCCCCCAGCAGCATTGATGCATTTGAGCGGTAGCAATCTGTTGTGCTGCTGCCCTCTCAGTCCTGGCTGGTGTCAGCACCTGAATGCGCGTTCACTTTCCCGGCAGACATCGCTCCTGTTGGTATTTTGCAGCCGGACGGATGACTGCTTGCCAGACCCGAGAACTGATGTTGCTCATGCCGGAGAGGAATTGTGCCGAATACGTAAACCTGTCACTTCTGCCAGTACGGAGTGGCAGCTGTATTGACCCTGGCTGAGGCTGAACCTTATCCCATTCAGGTGGCAAAAGCAGTGCCAGAAGCACAGCTACAATCCAGGAATTGTTAAGAAAGCAAAAGCTGGGCGGCAAGAAACTAGGTTATCCCCTGGTGTTATGTTTGTATTAAAAGTTTAAAGCAGAGAATGTTTGGTTTTAGCTTAACTCCAAAACACAAATAATTCTTCTTATGAAATTCCAGGTACTTGGAGATAATATGTTTTTCTTCTTTTTTTCTAAATTTATGTTGGGAATTGGGATAGGATACATCATAAATAATTCCCAGAATTCAGTATACAGTATTGTGGTACATACCATATATCCAGGGAAGTACTGACATTGGAGAGCATTACAATCTCATAATTTAAAAGTAATTTTTAACCTGACACACGGGAAAATTTTGCATTTTATATCATTTTCTTGGTATTAGAAACAAAGCAGAAGTCTTGTTGGAAGGTCTCTCCTCTGCCCAGGCAGATGCCCCTGTGCAGGCAGGGGCTTTGCATCCTTCGCTGCTGTTCAAAACAATAGTAAATAAAATTTTCGTAGAAATTGATTCAACCTGGCCAAAGCAGAGCAGGACAAGGGCCACGATGTGAACAGTAACAGAGCTGGTTTGTTTGTGGAAGGGGTTTTTTTGTAATTTATTCCTATGAGCAACATGGAAGAGAAAAAAATTCATTCTCATGCAATTTCTGATATCCATAAATTATTTCATTGCATTTTATGAATGTTCACTTCAATTCACAATAATTTTCCAATTTCAGTCTTATCTTTCTACTTTACATAACCAGTGCTTACTTGGGCTCTTTTGCGTGACAGGCATGGTATATTGTGCTTATTAATGAGTGCTATCTTGCTAAGCGATGCACTGTTATAATTGATGTTTTGAACCTTGCACACTTTAAAAGATTAATCCGTGAACAGACAAGCAAATGAAATTCACTGCTGTGATGGACATGAACATAATACTTCTACTTAGTTCTCACTACCTAGTTCAGATTTTTGTCATTGCTCCATAAGTTGCAAAGTTATTAACAGTCAATTAAAAGCTTGTCTGTCTGGGAAAACACTTTCAGCAAATCTTTTTAACCTTTAGGCCTATAATTTCCAGCGTCTGTAGTCATGACTGCTATGATATATTGTTTTAAGATAAAAGTTACATTTAACATTTTTTGGTTTATTATGTGGCGAATGCCTTGTGAGGAATCTGAAAGAATTAATTTGCTCCCCACCTAGAGTGCATTGCTCAAAAGACACAGAAAGACGAACTTCGACCCAGGTAGCAGTTTTCTTCCGAAGGACATCGGAGGGCTCACTGCAGGGCAGGAACCACAGTAGGGAAAAGCTGGGAGGTGCTGGGATTTAGAAAACTACACAAATTTCTGTGTATGCTATGACTCCATGTCAAGTGGAGATAAACTAGCTCTCGAATCATATAATTGTTCTTGCTCTCTAAAACAATTACTGTTCTCAGTTACAATGCACTAAGGAGTTACGTACACAAATATTTCAGTTTGGCCTTCATTTTGTTTTACGTCAGATAGACCTCTGCCTATCTTCAGTAGTGCTCACGCTGGCTGTCCTTACTTCTGCGTAACAGGGCAAACACTGAGGACCTTATTTCTTGGGTTCTGGTCCTTTGGGAGAGGAGAGCTATTATTTAATTATTAATTAATATGACGGAATGTTTATTAGGGCAGAGGATGAAAGCACTGAGCGGTGTGGTGAGCAAGCCCGAAAGGGCTTTTTCACCGGAGGTGGGATGCGGGGTGACCCGTTGGGCACCCGTGAGAGGTGGTCCCCTCCGGGACAGGTCTGGCTGTGGCAGCCCTGGGGGTGCAGGGGACCCCAGCTGATGAGGTCTACCATCCTCCACGTCCAGCTGGTGTAGCTACAAGGGGGAAGGGTCCCTGGAAATTGAGGGCACCTGTGATGGGAAGGTGGTGCCGGGGCCAGGGCAGCAGGGCTGGGTCGGCTGCCCCAGGGCTGGGCTCCTTGTCCCTTCGGCTCACCCTGATAGCTGGCTTTGCTTCTGATTGCTGCCGGGGAGCGCGTCTCCTCCCAGGTGCAAACCGTAAGCCCTAATGGACGGTGAGACTCTTAAGGCGAGGTTTTGACTGAGGACCGTGCATTATATTCTGTGAAGCCCATCGGGTATGGAGCTGGGCTAGCAAATGGCTTCTTGTGGCTCTGGAGGCTGCTGAGCCCGACTGCGGGGCAGGAGAAGACTCTTGGCCAACCCAGGAGTTTGGGGGGTGTTGCAGCCCAGCTTGGAGCTGGGGTTTCATAGCAAAAGCTGGAGGAGCTGCCCGGCTCCCCTTGGCTGTGTATTAACTGCAGCAGCCAGCAAAACCCTCCTGTTCACGTGTTGGTGAGGTTTCGGGTGTTGTGTGATCAGCTTCCAGTGATTTCTTTCTCTGATTATTTCATTTCAGCAAAACCCTTTGAGAGCGGACAGTACCTGGACATCTACGGAATTACAAGAGACCAGGCTGGGGAATATGAATGCAGTGCAGAAAACGATGTCTCAGTCCCAGATGTGAAAAAAGTAAAAGTCACAGTAAACTGTAAGTTGTGTTGTTTTTTAATCACTAAATCCAATGGAGAAGAGGGATGCGGCTGAGAAGAAAAGTCTAATGCAGTGAACTGCTGTTTGTGGTGAAATTGTAGTGTGTTTGGGTATTGTATGACAGTAACAAAATGACCTGTGCTATTTGATGTACGAGTTAGTCTCACCAAAGGAAGGTAAAATGAGATTAAGGTTCAAATCCTCCTTTTGTCTGTCAGGAGGACAGCAGCACTGGCGTGCTGTCACAAGCTTTATAGCAGGTGCTCTCGCTGGGCTGTGGTATTGAGACTCAGTTTTTGGAGTAATTTTCTGAGTAATTACCTGAGTAACTTCTAAGGACTGCTGTGGTTGTGGGACAGAAGCGTTTCTGATTTAATTTGTTATGGCTGTGCAATAACATAAGGAGATGAGAATTTTTTTGGAAATTATTTGGGAGATTAAATGGCAATTGATCTCTGTGGTAATTTGAGGTCCTCCCAGGAGAGGCAACGCATAGTTTCATGTGGTTGCCCAAGTGTGAAGGCAAGATGGACTCTGCTGCTGCCCAGTTCTGCTGTAGTGATCCCGGATGGAACTGCCAAGGTAGCCTGTTACTGTCCCTGCAGCCCGTCAGGTCAGGTCTGACCTTCCGGGATTCTCACACTGAGGAGGTGTTTCTGACTTGGGACTGAATTTCGTTTAGCACTTGGTATGATGTGAAACATTCAGAACAGTGTTCTTTCTCCCTCCAGCCTGTTCGAAAAACAAACAAACAAAAAAACCCCCAAAAACCCCCATGGGAATAACTACTCTGATTCATTTTAACTATGAATTTAAGTGTGATTACCCAGCTTGTAATTTGTGACTGTTCCTGGTTTGAAAATTGCTGTGGTGTCTGTATTGGCCACAATTTTTTGAGATCTCAGCTTTGTGTCTCCCTCCACAGATGTTGTCTCTATCGATATGCTGTAGGTAGCAAAGCCCCTTGTCCCCTGGTCACTGCAGAGCTGGAGGTGGGAGTCGGGGAGGTGGGTTGCTGATGGGGCTACCTGTGCTACTGGGGCATTTATGGGATGTTCCCCCATTCAAAAGCTAACCAGACTCTCCACATCTACATGGCACCAGGGTACTTGCAGTTTGTGCTGTCCTGGGACGTGGTGGGTCAATATGCTAATGCTTATAGAAGAGCTGGATCATACACTGGGTCTCGCAGGCAGTTTTCTGTACTGCTTGGTCACACAGGCTGGTGGTTCCGGCTGCAGGTCCTGAGGCTTCTGCAATGAGGCTCTGGTATAACGTGCTGTGGCCATCAGTCCTTGCTTTACAAGTCACAAGGACAGACTTGAACTGCGGAGCAGCTCGGGGAGGCTCGTGAAGAGTGCATCGCTGTTCTTGCTCCTTCTTTGCCATCATTGACATGTTTCCACCTACATTAGCTTTGCTGAATTTCTGAAAGCAGGCAGTGCTCTAAAAACTATAGACTATGTAGGAGGAAAAACCACAGTGGGTTGTGTCTTATGGAACAAACATCCTGGCTTGTATCAGAAATCATGTGGCCAGTGGGACTGCGGCAGGGATCGTCCCCCTGTACTCGGCACTGGTGAGGCTGCGCCTCGAATAGTGTGTTCAGTTTTGGGCCCCTCACTACAGGAGAGACATGGAGGTGCTGGAGCATGTCCAGAGAAGGGCAACGAAGGGGCTAATGGGAGAAACAGTGTGTCTGCGTCAAGGGATGTGCAGGCTCAGAGGGTCACACTCCTGTTTGGTGCGGACTGCAAGCAAGGGGTGCTCAGCTTTGACTGCAGCATGCAGTGTAAGGGTACTTCTGTCTGCAGTAAGAAACATGTTACAGGCTGCTAAAGCAACCAACAAGCTCGGTAAATACTTGAATAAAGTGTCCAAGCTGATCTTTGTCCCAGTTTGGCTGTCTGGGCTAAGCTGGATGTGTCCTTGGCCATGGTGTTATGTCATATCCAGGCAGACTTTGAAGTCTGCACTGGGGACACGCAGAGTATCTTTTTTTGTTTGTTTCTTAGAACTAAAGAAGAAAATGGAGGGGACAAAAATAAAATTGAAGCAGCGTAAAACTAGGATCTCGCTGCAGCATGAAACAGTTTGTATATGTGAATGATTTGTCGTAGTCAGCTAATTGCTAATGCACTTCTGTTTGGATTTGTATGTTGTCCCCTAGCCAGTTAAGCGAAATGCAAAAGCGCTCTGAACATCTGCTCACTGCTGCTGATGCTCATCTGTTCTGACCAGGCAGAAAAATGGCTTGTTGTGTTTGGGAGAGGGTCCTGCCGGAGCTGGGTGATGCTGGGAGAGCTCGCCCTGCCGCCGTCGGCCCCGTGGGCGCAGCGTTGGCAGCGGGTGGGACATGCTGCGGTGGCCGGTGCTGCTGGGGTGAGCTTCGCTTCCCGGCACTTCGGCGTGGGCAGCCCTGTTCAAAAAGAGACGTCGTGCGCGTGATCAAACCGGCAGAACGATGCCTGTTTGCTGTCTGTTGACCTGCCCTGGCACGCCAGCTTGCCATCAGTAAAAGCCAAGTTTTTCATTTAGGAGAGCTGTGGTTTGTCTACTGGTCACTGTTTACAAGAAATTTTTATCAAATTTATTTTCAAGTTTAAATCTGGGAAGATCTTAATGAGAGGAATATAAAAGAAGAGAGGAAGCCTTCAGGTCATTTTGTTACCCTGGGTCAGGCAGTTTCCTTTGTCAAGTGTTCTTCAGTCCCGTTTCTTAAGACGTCTGTTCATTTGTCTAGCAAAGAGCAATGCTTTCTCCCTCCACCCCCCCAAAACAAATCCCATTCCTTTATTTTCTGTGGTTTTGCAAACTTACTTAATTCTCCTGCTGACACCCTGTTGCATGGGCTCAGCACCAGCTCCGCAGCCTCTGCCGCTCCTCACCCACCCTGGTGTTACTCTGTGATTGTACTTCTGGTGCAGGGATGTTGTGCCCATCTGCCAGGTACCTCCACCACGTCTTTAATTGCACTTACTCACGACTCGTTCCTCGGTGAGCGTCACCAAAGCTGTGACCAGCACACCGAACTCTCCTCCTTTAGTCACGGGGATCCTGTAACTTCACAAAATGTCTGTCGCCTTTCCCACCTGTAGTGCTTATGATAGAAAATACTCTTGGAAGTAATGTGTGTGGCTTACGCTTCAAGTCCTGCTTTTGCACCCTTACGATCTGATGGGGTATGGATGGCCATGTGCTGCAGAAGCATCACTTCATCTCGGAGTCTGAGCAGTCCCTGTTTCATCTCTGTCCCTCCACCATGTCTCATGCAGTGACGTCTTGACATACGATCTCCAGCACACAGAATGATGACGGTACCGCACTACATTTGCATGAATATGATCGCTTAACTGCTGCTTCTGGACAATTTTTAATACTGTTTCACTGTTATTAAAAGGAACGTTCTTTACTGCAGACCTGATAACTGTAGAATAAATCAAGGTTTTATTGTGCCCAGTTAATAGAATGTATCAATGAGCCCTGAGCGGTTACGGTGGATATAAGCATAATTTTGAATATGGATATTCATCGCATATAGCGGTTGTTCAGTCATCCAAGCATGTACAAGAAAATTACCAGGTCTAAATTACTTTCTGAATTTCAAGTTTCTTGGCTGGGCAACTTCCAACCATACATAAACAACCAGCTTGCGCTCTGCCTTACAGCACATATATTATAACTCTAATGACTTTACAGGGGTTTTTTTCTTTATACTGCTTCATATTGCATAATTTACATTTTCTACTTTAATTTATGTCTGTCCCCCATAATTTCCCTTTCAAAATGGTGGCCTGAGAATCCATGGTGCATTTGTCTGCCTGAATTCTGAGAGAGGAAGGCGGCAGGGGGGAGAAAAAAGATATTGGAGCTGCCGGTTTATGAAGAAGGAATACTATACCAAATCGAGTTAAAATAGATAAGATATAATCCAATTTCATTTCACAAGTAAATCTTATTAGCATTTTCCATTACATTTTATAAAGCAAATACTGATTTATAGATGATAATATTGAACCCTACTTTGAACGAACCAGTGTCTGGATTAGCAAGACTTTAATATGTCATCTGAAAGCTGGTCTGAAACTATCCATGTGGTACTATAGCTTTCCTGACTCTCTTCTGGTTTATTAGTGCCATACTTAAAAAGTACTAAAGGCAGCTGCTAAATGCAAGATTCTCTAGAAGTGTTGAGGCCATGCTGAGATAATGCAGAATGCGATGTGTGCATCATGGAACTGGCATTTATTTTAATTTATGTAAAATTGTCAGCTACCTAAATAAATAGCAAATGTGGACTTTCAAAGTGGAGCTGTATTGCAGTATTCCTTTCTTCAGACAATATACACTAAAGGTCTGGTCTTCTGTAACAGTATCTTGAACAGCTCTGTTGAAGCTGGATCTTGCAGACTTTACTGAATTAAGATCCGGTGACTTTGGAGAGGAAAAAAGCCATTCAGTTGAAATTAAAAGACAATAATTTAATTTCAGCCTTTATGAACCCCATCATGCTGCAAATTGAAGGCCAGACTCATCGGTGCTTACCAGGGAGGTGAAAATTAGAGTTCCTGTGCCGAGGAAGCCCAGCTGGCACCAGGAAGCTCTGGTGTGGTGTGCTCCTGTCGGGTCTGTCGGTTTGGCTGTCTTGGGGTCCTCCTGGCAGCGCAGGAGGGAGGACAGGTCTTAATTTCTGAGCCAGGACTCCCAAGTAGTTTTTCTGGCACAAGCTGCTTCGAAGGAAATGATGCCTAGAGCAGCCCGGGCTCAACCTCCAGCAGGTCTCCTGCCTCCGATGTGCTGCAGGCTACAGAAGAGAAAGCTAGTCTGCCAAATCTTGTAGACAGTAAATACAAACCATATAAAGATAACTCAAAATATTCTAGGTACTGAGTCATGTCTGCTTGCAACAGCATTTCTTTGTACAGATATTTTTTGTTGGATCTTGAAAATATTGAAAGAGGAAAATGGAAGTGAATAGACTAGATGATAACCTGTAAAAACTGTATTAAGCTTGTAAGTTGTGCTCCTGAATCAGTGTTGCCAATAGATGTTCGCCCAGTCCCTCCGTAAGGTGTCTCTGGTGATGGCAGCTCCATGGGCAACATGCTCTAATCTACTTAATCACAGTCCTTGTCGCAGTGTCTAATGTGATCCTTCCTTGCAGAATTACAACCCCATTCCTCACCTGTCCTCCGAGGAAAGGAGAACAGATCAGTCTCGCCTTTCGATCTCATTGGAGACGGTGGACTCGTGCTCCCCATGTTTACCTCCTGATGTTCACCAGCCCTGATTCATCTCATCTTTTTTCTTGGGTCACGTTTGCTAAGGGATTGACTAAATGTTTCTTTTCTGTAGATCAGTTGGTGCTAGGGACGGGCCTTCTCAAATCAGCTATTTCAAACTTGAGCTAGCGTGCCTGGTGAGGCGTTGGATTGCTGAGGAGGTGGAAGGATTATTTCCAATGCCTGTTCATATACCTGGCTGGGGCACTTGCCCTCCCTGGGGGAGCAGGACGCTTCAGCGGGGTTTTACCCCTGGCAGCCCCGGTGCTCTGCAGAACGGCTGTCTCACCCCCTCAACCCCAGCTGTTCATCCAGCTGATGAATCCCAAGTGGTGAACTCGTTCCTCTGTGGTTTCCTCCGGTTTTTGGGCTACATCAATTGATCAGGGTTGTCTTCAGGGTTCTCGTCTCTGATAATGGTATTAATGATGCCCCCACCACCAGTGGCAGGCCCAGGACTGGTGTCCACTGGAGCAGACCCACAAGCAGAGCCTCCCAGACAACACGCACTGGTGTTGAACGGAGCTTTTAGCCAAGCCCGGCTCGCTTGTGCGTGGGAGATGCGGTCAAGTGCTTGCTGCGGTTAAGCTGTGGCATCCACTGCCATTCCTTTCAGGAACCTATGACCTGAAACAATCTGTTCTTAACAAACCTGTGGGCGATTGCTCATCTTCTTGTTATCTTCCAGGTGCTTTCACATCTTTGATTGCTTGAACAGCATTTATAGGGGGATTGGAGATAAATGGACTGGCTTGTAATTCCTTGGCTCCTGTTGTGCTCTCCTTTTCTGAGAAAGGTCCATGAAGGCTGTGTTAGCTACTTGCCCCCCACTTCAGAAGTAACACTGTAGCTCTGCATTTGCTTAATCCAGCTCTTGAATATATTTTTGAAGTTCAGTAGGCCAGCTGGTTTTGTATCAGTTTGGTTTCTTCAGTTACTTGCTGCATTATTCTTTCCTTAACCTGAAACATAAAACAATTAATTATGGTCATTGAACTGGTCAAATTCTGTGTTTGGAACAATTCTGCCTCCCTTACCCTTTCCTTTTTGTGCACGTGTTTCATGTTCTTCAGTGAATCATCTAAATTTTGTTTTGGGGTTGGGTTTTTTTCCTCCTTTGCCAAGTTTTCCCCTGCCCTGGAGCCCGGGGCTGTGTGCTCAGAGCAGGCGCTGAATCACCCGGGGTTGCGGTGGTCCCGCTCGGGTCCAGGGCAGAGGGACCCTGGGCTGCTGCCCACCCTGCCAGGCTCTGGCATCCGAATTCTGCTGCTGGTTTTCAGCCGGAGCAGTGTCAGTCCTGTGGGATTGGGTTTTCAGGGAGCAGCGAGCCGGTCACGAAAGGTGACTGCTGTGCAGACCTTGTGCCCCCTTCCTGCTGTGATGGCTTGATAAGATATTTTATGCTGTGGGGGTTTTTTATAGAAGGAATGTGTGAGTTTCTTGTATGAATTTTAAGTAATGTGTTTGTTTTTTGCTTGGACAGGTTAGGGTTTTTGCAGAACAGCTTATCTCATTAGCATTTCTTAGAAGTCTGCCTTACTGTTGCTATGGTGCTTTGCATAATGTTATGCATAATACTCTGATTTTACTTTGAAATCAGACATACTGTACAAGCCACTCTAACCTAATTATATCTGTAACCTTAAACCTATTGGGGAAAAACATTATAGGACTTCAGTGTTTGTTGGGGCTCCTAATACCTGGACACGTTGCTGTGACTTCATTTTCCCAGAAAGTGTCTTGCTGTAAACGGTTGCTGACCTACGAAAAACATTTCCTTGGCAAGGTTGTTTATTTTGGATTCAACAAAGAAAATTCCCCTCAATCAAGGTGATTGTGTTATTAAATTAAAAAGCAAAGCCCAAATATTTTTCCAAAGATCTCTGTCCTCCTCTACTTTGGTACCAAGTATGAAATTATTCAGAGCAATTTGTAGTTTTAATTTCCACTTTCTTCTAATATAAGAGAGGGGAGGAGGGGGACTTCTGTGTAAGCATAAACAAATAACTCTGATTCTTTCAGTTTTTAATAGCTACAGATGTGCAGCTTCATATTTATATCCCTGACTAAATTTAGGACCTGGAGGTTATGGTCAGCATTGGCTTTAGGAGACCAGGAGTCATTTCGTTGGAGAAACCAGTGAGTCTACATAAATGTATTTTGATCCATAAGTGCAACTTTTTTTTTTTTCTTAAAACAGCATGGACAATGTATTGAACAGTTGTGTGCATTTGTGTCAGTCTTTGGTTTTGCAATATTGCTTGTTTGTTGGCCAGCCTGAGAAGGAACATCCTTCCTGTCTGTTGTACCAGAAGTTTACAATAGCGACTGCAGTCAGGGGTGCTGCATCTCGCAGCCTTAGAGGACCTGAAACTTCATCACAAATGTTTACTGTTGGTGAGGTCACTTATATCCAATTACAGAGTTCTTTCTTTTAAACCAGCTAAAACCAGTTCTCTGAAAGAACAAAACTGTGGAGGAGAAGTTACTGCTTTTCTTTACGGTGTCATTTATATCAAGTAAATTCAGTCGTGTCAACTCTTCAAACAGAATTGCACCCACATGAGATGAAGTCATATGTTCATATTTGACCGTGGAACAGAAAGACCTTATCTTGGTGTTGCAGTGGTTGATATTATCCATCTGGCTGAAATTCACACATTTAAAACTGCATTATGTAGGTCGGTCTCTCTTTAATCACGAAGTATTTCCTGATATTGTAACGACAGAGAGCAATTTGCAGGTACTGAGCAGCCACAATTCCCACCGACCGTTTCAAGAGGTGTACAGAGCCTTGGAAGATTGAACTTTGCAATACCCTTCTGAAGTATCAAAATTACACTCCGAAAAGCTGAAAGCACTCCGGAGTGCGGTTTCACTGGCTTCTGTGAAACGTGTTTTCCTAAATTCTCAGGTTACCATTCAAAAATGGGGTTTTGGCTTCGAAGTCACACTGGGGACTCCTGGAAATCTGACTACTGGTTCATATTTGATTCTGTTAATGGATCAGTGGGGCTTATTGCAGTGTGAGCTTTCCAGAATGTGACTCTGTTCTGTTCAAGCCTTCTTGGTCTCGGACGTGTGGGTGAGTATAATGCTGGTGCACACCACGGACTTGCGTGGTGGGTCAGAGTCTGCAAGTGTAAGAGATGACCCTGGCCAGGCGTAAGCTGTGTCCAAAGCATGACTTCAGGCTGCCCCCTTTTCCACAAATTTTTTGGTTTCTTTGGGAAGAAGCCTGCAAGGACTGGTCCCCTTTTGTTCTGTCCTACCTGGGGAATGGGTGGTGTCCTCCCTTCACTTTCTTCATCTGAAAACTGTTGCAAAAGATCAAAGTTAGAGTTGTGCTAACCTTTTGAATGGTGAGAATAGTGCTGCTCCACGATGTGCTGCTGGGGGACCATGGACTGACTTCTCGAAGGACGTGTTGGCAGTCAGCAACGCAGGCAGGTCAGGAGTGACGTGGGTGTGGAGGTTCGTGTATTAGTCCATCAGGACCATCTCTTGACTTGTTTTTCCCGTTATTGTTAAATATTACCTAATTCTAAAAATTGGATTCTCTGTGCTGTACGGATGTTCTAGTTCAGTAGTTATAACTTTTACATCTGAGCTACTATCTCAATTAAAAAGACATAGGAAGGCCTTCAGAGGAACAAGGGAGAGGAGGTCTTTCCTGCAGCACATAATACACAGCTGAGAGCAAGGAAATAACAGTGTAATTAGTTTCTATATTAGTGGGTCAAATATATGAGAATACAAAGCCACCCGCTCTAGCTGAAGGAGATTAGGTGCTAGCACAGCTGAGGTGAAAACTTCACTCATGGTTTAAGTCAATAATAGCAGAGCTTGTCTTTGGGCCCAGTCATCCAGACAAGGAGCTGCTAGCAAAATACTTCAGGTGAAACTAGTGCAAGTAAGAACAGGGATTTTTGCATAAGGTAAAGATCTTTGAAGAATTTTCTGCTATCCTGTAAAATGGAGCTTTTGATCATGCACAATGTAATCAGAGTTGGGGTTTTCTTACTTTGGGGTTTTTTTTGTTATTTTTGGTCAACATTAGGACTAAATTCTTATTTACTTAATTTGCAAGCTATTCTCATCACTAAGATCACTTGTATGAGTTACGTGATGTCCTGTCTCATAGTAACACTTCATGAAAAATGACTTATACCAATTCAATAAAAACTGGTCATATATTTAAAACCACCTCATTTGGTGGGGTGGGAAAGAATGTAGTTGATTTGAAGAAAATATCTTTCCCCTCACTGGTAGGGAAGGAAGCCTCTTATGAAAGTAATGTTTGCCATTTTATGTCCTTCAGGTATTTTTATTAACATTTCAGAATTCAGATTAAAACAATATAGTTCAAGTTTCTGACTCAAGTGCAATTTGGCTCCTAAATTAACATTGATTTCTTTCTGCAGTGTAATAGTTTACTATTAGGTTCTGCAAACCGCTGCACAGTTACTGCACACTTCTGAAAAACGTTGCTCATATTGAAGCGTGACAAAATTGATTATAATGTTCCTTCATGTAGATGGCATTCTGCTGCCACAGCACATAATCAAGGGCAACATGAAATGAGGTCTTGTATTTGAAGAAGTTGGAGTATTAGTACTCAAGATACCCCTCCAACAGATAAGGAGTACATTTGTCATCATCTTAAAATCTCTGCTTAACTCTGTCAAGTGATTTTTTTTTGTTTTATTTCTTTTCTTTTCTTTTTTGGGTGGGGTGGTATTTAGGGGGGAGCAGGCGACTGCACCCTGTGTTTGCCAGTGGTGTGATGCAGATGTGTAAGGACAGCAGCCTGTCGAGTGGGCTGCCTCTTCTCTCCATAAAGATCTTGGGTTGACCAGCGGCACATGAGGCTGCAGCACAAGGATGTGACTTGGCCTTGGAAGAGGAGACGACGTTCCAGCGTAACACCAACATTGCTGCTGCAATGGCCCAGCTTTTGGCTGCAAAGGCAAATTAAGAGTTTAAGACACCAAAAAACACCTCACTATGGGAGGAGCGTCTCCAACACCAATCTGTGAACCACATTGAGGAGTCAGAGAGCTATTAAAGCATGTGCAAACAAATCCTTTTTCAAGCACTGTTTTCTGGGGAAGCAGCATGTCTGACCTAGCTATTAAAAGATTTTTTTTCTATTATTCAAATCTGGATTTTATTGTTTCAGAAGCCTATGGGTGCTGATTATTTGTAATTTCTGCAGTGGTTAATTCTGAGGACTGTCATGATTACCCATTTGAAAGTAATCTCTGTTCCTTGTCCCCAGGAAAACAAGTCCTTGAAATAAAAATAACTGTACTAATTTGCACATATTTACACTCTGCCAGTAGTTACAGGTCCACATATTGTATAATTACGGTATACCAGTAAATGCCGTTCATTATGTTTATGCATCTCTGGGAGACTGTGCTGTAACAAATAATAAAGCATCCATGACACGCTCTCCTAATATCGATGAAAAATATTATCAACAATATGTTGTTGATGGTTGTTGCGAAGGCACAATGTAAAGGCTTCAGGCCGTTGTTGGTGAAAGTGTGGGGACCAGCTCATGAATTAGTGGGAAAAAAAAATATAATTAAGGTTGTTTGTGTTTTTTTTTTTTTTATAGCTTTGGTGTACTTTTCCACTTGTGCTATCATTTTAAAGTCAAAATAAGGTTACAGTAGGATTCTGGATATCTCTGTGCATTCACCTCTGAAGCTGCCTTTCTTGCAGCAATCTCTCCTGGCATCAGCAGGAGCAGGAGCGTGCTCCCCTCCGCAGGGCTGCCTTCCCAGGGCGCAGTCCTGGCTCCCCGCGGGTCGGTCTTCCGAGGTGCTAGAATTCCACGTCTGCAGGTGGGATGTTAACCTCCTCAAACCTGATGGGATGGAAAGCGAGGAAGTGTTTGTAGCGACTGAGGAAAAGCACTCCTGGGAAGGCAGTCCTGCCTGGGGCGAAGGCTTTCTCCCAGCTCTGAACTGCTGCTAGCTCTTCAGCCTCCAGGTGATCCCACTTTAAATACCAGCTAAAATACTGTTCAGGAAAATTGAAGTCTTAATAGAAGATGACTCATCTCTAAAGAGCTTATGCGTTTCAAGAAGCAATTTGAAGTATACAGCAGGCTGTGTTAGACTCCAAACTAGAGCCAAAATTAATGGAGAGCTCTTCAGCTTCCAGGAGCG
This sequence comes from Aquila chrysaetos chrysaetos, assembly GCF_900496995.4. NCBI lineage: Eukaryota > Metazoa > Chordata > Aves > Accipitriformes > Accipitridae > Aquila > Aquila chrysaetos. Next base: position 42,352,457 of record NC_044015.1, on the reverse strand, counting down.
TTCACTTGCCCAGATTGCTCTTCAGCAAAAACAATTACTTAAAATATTTCTCGTAATAGTCAACATGTTGTAAAGCAATATTTCTCCTAGTAATTGTAGTATTCCTTGTTGCTGTTGGTCTAAGTCTTAGTCTTCCCTGTCCCTTACGAGCGCAGTGCCTTCGAGGTGATAGTCTACAGGGGTTTTGAGCGCAGCTGGGGATGTCAGCCGGGGCCATGAGAAGACAAGTCTGAACAGTGTGTCAGGCTTGCAAAATTCTCAGTCCCCTGATTCTTTTTTTTTTATTATTATTTTTTCCAGCAGCAGTCATTGCTGCTTTGAAATGGTTCTGCAGAAGAAATCTGTTTAGCATCACTTGTGAGCGTATGGGTACGGCCGTGATGCCATGCAGCGATGGTCCCCGTTGGCTCCTACCCTGACTACGCTTGGCATTTCAACGAGACATCCAGTCCCTGATAAGACTGTAATGATATTGTTACAACTTGTTTGTCCCCTGGTGAGATTGCTAAATTAGGTTTTAATAACTTCTGCAGTTTGGCTGGTATTAGCAAGTGTGTGGTGTAGGCACTAGATCTGAGCTAGGGGAGCTTTGAGAAGTAATATTTCTGCTTTTATAGTTTAAAACAAAGCAGCGCTGTTGACACAAAAGAAAGGAAAAATTGCCAACATCATTCTTCAGGCATTATAATTTATAAAGCTAGTTCTCTTCATATTTTCTGCCTCTTCTCAAATCAAAACAAACTGTTTTGAGGCTGATGTGACCTTTTTTGGACCTGGGAGTTGTAGAGCAAACACAAGCTCTTGTGGTGAAAGCTCTGACACCTCGCAGGCACGTCTGCACTCAGGGCTGCTTCCCAGTGACAAGTAACATTACGGACCATATTGTTTCAGTTGCTTTGATACCTGTTGCATGCTGTGCACAAAGATTGCAATAGTCATTTCTAGACTGAAAGAACTCAGTTCGAGCATCCAGAAAAATTCACTTCAAAATGCGCTGTCTCCAGTGTATTTTGAACAAAACTCTGTTTAGTATCAAATGTCTCAAAATTCAGGTGCTTGCTGCTTCTGCACCTGGTATTACTAATGGTTAAAGGGAATCTCAAGAAATAGAGCAAATCAGGAATTACCTTTCAATGTGGCAAATAAACATTTAAGTGGGGAAACCCCAGTATTCCAGACTTCTCATGTAAAGTCAGGTCTGCATCCAAGTGCTGATTTGTGATCTATTGTCTCTTCTTGAAAAGTATGTGACATTCTTTGGAAATGAGCAGTTGTAACAAGAATATTAAATGATCATCAGGGACAAACTGCAAAGGCCAGGACGTTTCTGGTGTTTGTAAATGGCGCTTGTTTTTTTGGCTTTGGTCTTCCTCAGCGCAGCATCACGTGTGCTTTGCTTTAAGCAATGATCTCAGAGTAAAAGGTGACACCCGTTGTACCCAGTTCATTGGCTTTTATCTGTTGAAATACCACAAAGCTGAGGAGGAGGAAATTACTTTATATGGACAATCTTATAAATAAATACAGACTGGGTGGGGGGGAGACACCTGAGATGCATTTGCTTCAGTACAACACCTCCTTTACCACAGCCAGCTAATTCTTTGGTGCCACGAGTACGCAGATCGCAGGTGTTTAGCGAAGAGCCCAGGGCACCGCAAAGGCGCTGGCTGCGTTACCCGAGATGCTCGCAGAAGCCTGCGCCGTGCTTGGCCGTGCAGCGGTGGTGGTGGTTTTGCACAGGTATTTTGAGTGTGCTGCAGAAAGCAGAGGCCAAGGCGTCCTGTCCCGTGGAGCTGCCAGCTGAAACCATTGTCACGGATGGAGCGTATAAGAGAAAAGTAAAATGTGACTCAAAGCAAGTGGGTTCTTTTTTCAATTAATATGGATATATCTACCCCAGCAGATCCCCCCTTAGGGCTAGCAGGAGGCCTGGGAAGCCCCTGTCAGAGTTGCACTGAGTTTTATTTCTATAATTTTATTTCTAAACTTTGTTTTCAATTACACAAGCTTTTCCTGAGAGTGTTTGGAAGCAACTAGTATTTCTGTGGCTTTATTGCTTTTAGCTAGAAAACCCACTTTGGACTTGACTCTGCGTGCGTGTGCGCTTGTCACATATCAGTATAGATTGTCCTGTTTCTATCAACTTACATCTGCTGCAGATTACTGGGGAGGGGGGAGAAACCAAAAAACCCTTTATGTAAACTTCACTTCTTTTTAATATAGAGCAATAGCTTCTAGACCTTTTATGGCTCTTTCTCATTCTTCATGAGATACATATGTATATCAGCTATAACACACTGTCAGTGAACAGTGGTTTTCAATCAAAAAGACTGTCAGTAAAGCTGATTCACTAACAAGGAAGCTGTCAAGCTGTGACAGCTGCTGTCTTTGCAACCCCAAACAATCTGTTCAGTGCTAACTCCGACTTATGCTTCCATTTATTATACAGTAGTAATGAGTTCTGTCCTTAGAAATATCATTTTGGTGAGTTCACCTAGCTACTTTGTTATGTATGTAGAATATATCAAATCAGATCCAAGGTGTACGTGATAAGTTTTCTGCAAAAAAGTTTTACTTCTGTCTTTTGAATTATTTTTTTGAATTCCAAATCCAGTTTCAGTACTTACTTCACTTTTGTAGTTAAGCGTGAACCTGGAGATTTCATTACTATTGTCAGCTGAGAAGAGTATAATTTATTTTTTTTTGCCATTGTGTTGAAAAATGGCATATAACCTTAAACACAACACTAGTATCTACAGAAATGAGTAAAGGAATTTGCTGTTATAGGAATTGTTCTGATGCTTAATAATCCCAGGATCTCTGAGACCACAAAAATTCAACCCAGAGGAGGAACTGAGGAGTCAGGCTGATGCTGCTGTCCAGATGCAGGTGCCAGTATTTGAATTGTCAACCTTTTCTTTTAAAATAAAAAAAGAGAAAGAACACCTTGACAGTTTCCTTAAACAATCTCTTCCAGCACTAGCTTACCAGACCTAAATCTCCCTTGCTTCAATTTTGCTTGATTACTGCTTGCCTGGCCCCTAAAGGAGATAGGGAAGAGCTGATTCCTTTTTACTTCTGTCTTGCATATTTAGTGATGCAATGCATCCCTAGTAAATCATCTTTTCCAGCTCCGCCAATCCCAATTCCTTCTGCTTTTCTGGACTTCTGGTACTTCAGCTGAGACCACACTAGTGTCCCATAAAGCAGGTGCTTTGCACTAGATAATGGGTCTGTTGAGCATCTCTGGGAGGTACTGGCCTCTCTTCCCAGCACTGTGTGTTGCCAGCTGCCTCCCCCTGCTTTTCTGCTCCACCATCTCGGAAAAAGGGGAGGTTGGTCACCTGTGAGCCACCAGGACTGCACGCCAAGAGCAGGCAAACAAAGCTTCACCTACAGTAGATAGAGAACAGCCTTCTATAAGCTAATTGTTGTCTCAAGTCATCAGATGAGTATAATAAACTTCATCAAAGGTCTACATAAAGCAAACAATGATGAAACTGGTATTTCTGAGACCTTAGAAATGCTGGGCGAGGTCCTGGGGACCGAGGCCCCGTGTGCCTGTTGTTCAGAGGGAACTGGCAGTCGCCTGGTATGTCTCCGGTCCCCAGAGATGTGCTGGAACTGTAACAAGATGTGTTCATACCTGGGAGATAACCTGAGGAGGGTAACGGCTACCATGGATTCATCAACAACAAATCACGCCGTCTCACTAATTCCCATTTATCGCCGGGGAAGGCAGAAGATGTCATGTGGTGACATTCATAAGCTTTTGACATGTGGCGCTTAAGAGGTGCAAGTGTGAGAAACATCGATGAGAAAAAAACGTCCCTGGTGAGGATGCAAAATTATTTAGAAAACTGTCATCAAAAGGCTTCTTGCCACGCTGAAGGGATGTGGGTCCCCAGGGTTTGTTCTGGGTCCAGCGTTCAGGTTTTTGATTAGTGATCGTGTCGCATTTCCAGGTAGGGTCAAGCTGCGATGGCAGTGGTACAGAAAAGCACCACCGCGAGTGTTTCGGTGGTCTGCGCACCACACAGGGGTGGCACTGAGCAGCAGGGTAACTTTTTTCTTTAATACTGATAATGTGCATATGGTATGGCTTCTCATTGCCCTTGATGTCTCATGCCTGCCTTACCTGCTTTTGTGCTTTGGCTTCTGGATGTGCTCGGGTGGGACTCAAGCACGTCTTTTGCTGCATTTCCGACCTACTCTGAGATGTTTTGCATTTTTGTTGCAAACTTTCTTTCCTTGGAAAACTACCAGCTTTCTTTAATTCACTTTCTCCTCAGCTTTACTGCCAAAAGATCTACTTAGTAATTCCTGGAATTTGTTGAAGTCCATTGCTTTTATCTTCCTTAGAGGGAGAGAAATAGCAAAGTAAAAGCGCTCGTGTTTGTTCGCACCCAGGCTGCCGGCCAACTCTTCCTTCTGGATTGGCATCAGATGTAAGAAAGCATCCCCTTTCCTCCTCCTCCTTCCTTAGTACCACTCCAGGATGCTGATACTCACTTTTCCCCTTTCACCTCCACACACACGTTTGAATAAATTGCTGAGATAAAGGAACCGCAGCAGAGTGCGAGGGCACGTTAATTGTGCGGAAGCTTTTCCAGTAGGAGCTGCCGAGGGAGGGAGGTTTGCTGACGCGGGTGCCTGCCGGGGCAGCTGGTGAGCGTGGCTCAGGTAGGATGCCCAGCTCCCCCGGGCAAACAGACATGACAGCACATCATCCTCCTTCCCTCATCGTCCTGCCGCGTTGGTGCTCCTGTCCCCTGCGGAAACGTCCCTTTCCCAAGCTAGCTCTGGTCCACCGGCATTACCCAGAGATGTACATTTGCTCCTGTACGTGGAGCACTGCAGTATTTAACAGCGAGCTTGCACGGAGTAAAATATCTTTATCTTTCCCACTACTTATGCCTCACAGTTGTTACTTGAGGAGACGGTGCCCTGCCTTTCAGCACAAAGCTCCTCATTGCTGGGCTTTCCTCGCTGCCTGCATGGGGCCGTGTAGTCCCTCTCAACATGCGGAGAAATGTAACTTCATAGAGTGAATGAAAATTAGACCAGCGTGCCTGCTGCATGGGAAAAGCTAACCCCAGCTGTTCCCAAGACACCTTCTCCTGGGGGAGATGTGGTCTTGAATTTCAGAGAGATGCCCTTCACCTTGAAATCCCCCAGCCAGCACTTGCAAATGGCTCGTTAGGGATGTCGTGCTCTGTTACAGGTTGCTGAGGCTCTGCAACGATTTTCTCGGGCTCTGCCACCTCTCCTCTAGCAGGAGACCTGCACCCCGTTGCAGACCCACGCACCCTCCGCAGCAGCCGCTGCCCCTCGGTGCCGCAGTGCCCGGCTGTCACCCGCATCCCAGCAAAGATGCTTTCCCCCTCTCTACAGCGAGTGCAGTGTCAGGACTCAGAAGTTGTGCCTCTCGATCGCCCTGTGTACCACGCTGACAGTTTTAAACCCTTTTCTAACAGATCCCCTTCATGTGTTTCAAAAAAGACCACCAGTGGTTCTGCTGGTTCCTGTCGATACCATCTTTCATGCCATGAGACATAAAAGTTTGTTCTTTCGGCTTGGGTAATTACAGATGCTTGGCCATCCTTTGCTAATGAGAAAGTATCGATGGCAACTTTTCCCTCAAATTACAGCAGTAAGAGCCATAGCGTATAAAAAGAGGGATTACATGACAAGAGTTGTCTTTGTTATACTCGTGCTCTTTCAAGTTGTGGGGGTTTTTTACCTTTTTTTGTTTTGAAAACTGTGAAATTCTCTTTTATTGCAGATCTTTCTGGGCCTCTTTCAAAGCCCACTGAAGTCAATATAAAGACTTTGACTTCAGTTAAATTTGAATCAAGCTGCACTGGCCAATGAAAGATTAAAACCAACTCCACCGTATCAAACAACGCCAAACGCTGAACATTTATATCCCTATTTACGTTTTGGGCATCTGTTCCTTCTAAATTGCCAACAAGTCTCGTATGCAAATGCAGGATTTGTTTCATGTTTGTTCATCGTGGTTTCAATTACACCCACGGAAAGGGCGAGTGCGATGCTGTCGGACAAAGGCAGACACGAGATGCTCCTGACCCGGCTGTCCTCCCCAGCTGCTCTGATGTACGTTACGAGGTCCCCGACCGCAGGGAGCTGGCGGAGCTGAGGTTTTTGTTCGTATTGTGAATTCCTGTACGGCGGCAGGACTTGTTCTATCGAGTGGGACAGAGCTGTTTGCAAAAAGATGGAGAGCCGCACCAGCTGGGCTGGGCAAAGAGAGCAGGGGAGCATCCCGCGCCGGGGCCAGCACCCTGCTCCGGCAGTCCAGGGGCTGTTCCCAGCCAGGTCAGCAGCCGAAGGGGGTCTGACGTGACACCGGCACGGCTCATGCGCAAATATTTGTCTGTGTAGTAACCGCGGGGAGCCCAGACCCAGATGCTGGTGCCTGCCCGGAGCTGCCGGCCCCTCGGACGCTGCCAGCCCCTCGGACGCTGCTGGCCGCGGCGCGAGCTGCTGGAGAGAAGGGTTTGTGTTCCCACACTGGAGCAACTCTTCTGGCGGGGGATAAAAATACATCTACTGAGCTACCTTAAAGGGAATACGATTAGAAAAAGGCTTTGTTGGCAAACAGAAGGATTAAATAGATGAAGCAGTAAGATAAAATCTGATGGACAGAGAAACAAAGCAGTCCTTCCACCTGCGTGCTAACTTGCATTTTCTTATGTAGCTCCCCAGAGGTCTTTGTTTGCTTTGCTGGTTCGGGGAGGTTTTGTTAAGTTTCCTCCTCTTCTTTCTTGTCACTCAAACAGTTGTAAAACACATTGTTAAGAATTCCTGTCTGCTGGCCTATTATTTATTAAGTATTATTTTGTGTCACTGTTTTTTTTTTTTTTTTTTCCTCCCACATAACAATTACTTGCGGATTTTAAGCTTTCCTCTCAACGCTGGGAGGTCTTATATTCAAAAACATAAATTGCACAGCAGCCAGTGATTTTGATGGTCTGCTATAATGCAATCCATTAGATGGAGCTGAGGGAGATGCACGTTTCATGAAATTCTGATGCACCCTACAACGTGCCAAATGACACGCAGGGAATGTTTGGGAATCCACTCATTTTCTGATGGCTAGTACAAGGTATTTACACAATTGTTTAATCAACATTTAAAGTATACTGGTTTGTAAAGTTAAATTCTGAAAAGGAAAAGCACAAAAGAGATGCTGGGTTACATCTAGAAACGCAGGAGTTGAATTGAATTCTTACTGATACCTTGTATGTTTGCATATAAAATTTATGTACATGTACACGTCAAGATCCCACCGAATTCAGTGTTTTTTGATAAGTCATCAAGAAAAGAGGTGGGGGGGGGGGGGGGAGAAAAAGCTTATTAGTTGCTGAGCCCAGTGATTGTTAAAGGCATGTCTCAAATGTTGCCACACACTGGAGAAGTTTCTGATATGAAGATTTATTAAACCACTCCATTAATTTGGGAATGGGTAGGGTTGCCGCTCTGTATAAGTTAGAAAAATTAAATAATCTAGACTACTGGAAGACCATCCTAATTATATAAAGTACAACGAATACTGTTTCACTTGTAAAGATTTGTTGCTTTATTGGTAAAACACTATGTGTGTGTATATATACATATAAATGAATATAGTTGAATATTGCTCATATCTTTTTTTCTGAGGCAGAAAACGGATCTCAGAAAACCTGTTCTCTTACCTGATAGTCTTTATCTTAACACACTGGAGAGCAATTTCACTAACAAAAGACTATGTTAGGATGCCAAATTAAAATCTGATGAAAACTGGAAAAATAAAAGACTTTTTTGACATTTACAATTAATGCCACAAAAATGTTAGTTTAATCAGACAATATGGTTAATCACAAAGGTGAAATTGGAAGTTGCCAGCCCTGAATGCTAGTGTAAAAGTTAATAAATTCAGCTCATAATCATTATGCACATGCTAGTTATAATAATTTACTGTCCATACCAAATCTTTATAAGCATTGTAATTAAATATAAAATGCACATTAGAATTATAATGAGTAATTAGGGCAACATAACTAATATGCATAAAAGTCCCGAAGCTCATTAAAATGTTAAAAGATGAAACCTGTTCTAGCTGGAGCTTTTTTGCATGCTTTCTGTGCCTGTCTGAATGCCGGTGTATTGCATGCATTGTTTTAACTGTTCCTTTAGACATTTAAAAGCAAAATGAAAATATTTGGGTAGGAAACCAGATTCAGCAGTACTTTGCATCCTCTCCGGATGGAACATAAGTTGTAAAATTTGGTTTCCCAGCACAAACGCCTGACTCATGTGAACACGCTGGTGATATCAGACGAGCAGAAACTGAGCAGAAAGTAATTATAGAGCTCTTTTAGCGCAGGAGTGGGAGACAAAGATGATAGTTTTCACGTCTTTCTCATTAACACGCTGGGAGAGAGATGGAGTGCAGCAAGTACTCAGCATCATCACATGAGACTTCAATAGGGGTATTTATTGAAACTTCAATTGTTTCACTAAAATTAAAGAGGATGGGCACACATCAGAGTGTGCGTAAGCACTTGATGTAGCGCTCACCCATCCTGAAATCTCTAACAGGTCCCCCCGAGGCTCACACACTGAACCGAGCAAATTGCCTCATGAACTCGCGTCGTATTTGGTTGCGGGACAGGAATAACTCGACCGTCGCATCGCTCTTCTTGCTGATGCTACGGTGTGCTCCTGTCTTGCCTGGTGCTTTTTTCTGTTACTCCTAAATAAGAAGGAAAGGAGGTAGCTGTACTTTTCCCATGCTGTTTCAGCAATAGCTGACATAACCTGGACGTGTGCCGGTGTGAGTCGGTGTAGAAGCACGTTGCGCTTTGCTGGGTAGGACCGGTGACTCCCCTGAAATGATGCCGAACCCGCAGCGAGCAGCTGGGGCAGCTTACGTCGCGTCCCGGTGCGTGGCGGGTCCAGTTTGCCTCCTCACTCGCGCGCTTCTCGTGTCAGATCCCTCCGGTGGGGATACATAAATATGTATTTGGTGGGGATAATAAATATGTATTTTGGGTCAAGAGCGGCCTTACCTCCTGAGCCATCTCAGGCAGGGACAAACGCGAAACGGCGTTAGTAAAACTCCAGTTAAGCCGAGTCTCTGAGCATCCACTTGAAAAAGCCTTTCCCAGCAAAGCACTTACAAGTATTTGAGAAATTGATATTAAGTAAGTTCCAGTAATTTATTTTCAAGTCAGAAATGAAGCATTTATTTTAAGTGCTCTGCTCCACAGGGATGAACTGTGGGAGAGGATTGAACAAGGATCCATCGCAGGGAGAGTAAACCTACAAATATGAGGCACAAAAGCCAAGTGCTGCTGACAGATATATCTAATCTTTTTTTTTTTCTTTGTTATTTTGTATAACCATTATTTAGGAGATATAAAAATGACACATACATTTAAAATTATTAGTCCTACACGAGGTTCTTCTGGTTAACATCCCTGCTATTTTTTACTGCAGCATCTTCAGTCAGACCACTAACTTTTCTATTTTATTCTCCCCCTTGTGAGCTCTCTGTGGCTCTCGCCCCCTTCCCTCCTCCTGTAGGCTCTTCCAGGTGAACGCTTCCACTCTCTACTGACGCGCTATACCTTTGAGACAAGTTGTTATTTTCTTGCTCGCTTGTGTGTTTATTATTATTTCTAACGAAGTGCTCTGCACGCACTCAGAAGCACATCTGTGTCTCTGCGACACAACTGGAATCTCTTCCCACATAACCTGGGGGGGGGAAACCTGGTAAAGCCTTCAGTCGTGGAGGCTGCGGAGTTTGAGGGAAGGCTTGCCGGAGCGCTGCCTGCCCCGTACCTCCCTTCAGCCTCTTTCGTGTTGAATCTTTAACCAAATTTTCTCCTGGTTTTCCACTATTTTTCCGGCTGTAATTACTTTGTTTAAAATTTATTAAAGCTGCTCTTTCTTTTGACCTTTTTAAACTTTCATCAGGCCTTTAAGCTTGTGTCCATCTGTATTTATCCCTTGCCTTCTATTGCCCACTCAGGACTTTCGCTAGCATCTGTTTGATCAATCCGCTGAATAGAGCAGGATTGCATTGTTAACGATACTAAACGATTTTCTGTAATAGTTTAAGTCATCATTATTAAACTCCTGAATGAAAACATTTTCCTAGATGGCCAAGATTTATCCTTGCTATTGATTCCCTAAGCAGCCGTAAAAACCCGACAGCAGCCGCCCGCTGCCGGGGCGGTGGGTGACGGGGGGGATTACCTGCTGCAACGTGGGCAGCGATGCTGGTGTCACTGGGAGCGCTCCTAATGGCCTTGCAGAGGAAGCCTGCCAGGGGATTTGGAAAGCATCTAATTGCCATTGGGATTGAGCAGGATTTAAATCATCTCCCTCAGTAATTCGAGAGGGTCAGATCCCCCCCTCCCCGGGTCTCTCCGCAGGGAGCGCAGCACGCTGCAAGCCCCCTCTGTGCTGCTCATAACACCCCATAAAAGGGTGTCAGCAGAGGTTTGGCAAGTTTATTGGCGATAAAAAGAAAATAAAGCAAGCTGTAAAGAGCTGCGGGAGGATCTAATGAGGTGGGTGGAGGTGATCAGGCAGCGATGATCAGTGCTGTGAAATGCAGAGCCCTGTCGTGGCGTGGCGGGTGGTGGAACGGGTGGGGGAAGCTTCGCTGCATCTGTTTCAGGAATTTTCTAAATTCTTGACGTGCTACCTGGGAGGAGAAATCGCGTTATTTTCTGTATGTTTATTACAGCCTCTCCCAAACGCCTGCCCGTCAGCCCTGGCTGGAGGCGGGATGTTGTTATCCTCCATCCCTCTCTTCTCCTGGGTGGTTTGGCTGGTCTTGCACATCCCCGCTGTACTGGGCAGCGCTGGTGTTGGGGAGATTGCTCACCAAAAAACCAATGTATATTGGATACCGGTGAAGGCAGAATTGAACTGAACCTTGTAAGCACTTGTTAACATAATGTATGAGCTTTCCTCTTGCTAATTTATATGTATTTAGATCAATATAGTATTCTTTCTGGTTGTTATAACCTCAAAAGCTTTTACATAGGAGAAAACACATACAGCCCCAGCAGCGTAAGAATGCAGACAACCGCAGTGTGACTGACAGCAACAAGACCAAATCATGAATGTCTTCTCAAAAATGAGTCTTTGCTGACTACGTGGAAAAACATTTTAAAAATAGATGAAATAGTGGAGGCCTAAGAATCTCTTCCCATGTCTTTGTCTCCTTCCTTTCCAAAACAAACCTTGGCAATGAGAGCAGCAGGTATTTAGGTGTGCAGTTTCATCTGGAGTCAGTCAGTCTTCCACACTGATGGGAGCAGTAGGGTCTGATGGATTTTTGGCTCAGCACATTACTAATCAGTGCACCAGAAATGTGCGTGCATCACAGAATTTGTCTTTATACTAAAACCAAGAAAATAACCTGACAATGAAAAATCTAAGCGAATGGTGACTCTAAGCTATCTTTGGTTTGTGTCTTCATACCACTATTAACCAGGGATTTCCTAGAGCAGAGAATATTGATTTTTATTTTTATTTTGAACAAACAGAAGCTGAAAACCTTCTGAAAGCAAGACCCAAGAAAACTCCCTTTTCAGAAGTTTTCCAGTATTTTCCAAACAAAACTCTGCCTCACCAGACAGCAAAGCCCCGAATTGTGATTTGTAGCTGGGATCCAGCTGGCATCCCCTTCCCAGCTGCACCGGGAGCGCGGTGCCTGGGGCTCCTGCCTGAAAAAGCATCGGCAAGCTGTGCGTTTTTATGGATCATTTAATTTTAGAATTTATTACTAGTGATGTTCAGCATTTAGTTAAAAAACAAACAGCCAAACAAAACTAAGCAACAACAACAAAAAATCCCCCAAAACCACAAAACACCGAGCTAAAGGTGAGCAGGCCACATTGAGAAGCATGAAGGTGGTACTTTTTAGAAGAAAACTTTCCACGTGACTCAGGCTGTTGCTAGTCTTTTATTTGCTCTTTCTGCTTAGCTCATGAGAATTAAATATTGTCAGTGTAGTGTGCACACAGTGTGGTACATTAATTTCAAACTTGGGTTTTTTGCTAATAATCCTACCCACTCGGAATTAGAAAAAACCAAATATTTTCACTCCCTTTGCATAACATGGAAAAATATTTGCCTCTTACTACAAAGCTTTGCAAGGAGCCATTGCATGGTGATGTGGAGAAGGGGCCAGATAAAGTACTCTTTCCTGCTATTTAAGGGCTTGCAGACCCCGTGGAACCCGCAGGGCCGTTGCGGCTCTTGTCTTGCACAGGACAAAATCCACGGTCACGATAAATCTTCCCAGTGTCTGTCAGTGCCGGAAAGACAAAACTTGTGGTTGCTGAAGATCTTCCCAGCGTCTTTCAGTGGTGATGGAAATACAGATGTCAATAGCTTAAACTCCCAGCTCATGAAAGCTTGCCCAATGTACGGATCCAGTGCGTTATTCTGGTACCTCTCCCAGAATTTCTCTGCGGTGTCCCCAAAAATAGATTGTATCTACTTAAGCCTGCTATGTTCAGTTTATTCCAGGTGTGCAGCAGATCTCCGTCCCTCCCTAGGGCAGGTTTCCCAGCACTGCCAGGAGACTGCCTGCGCAGCAGGCACGGCTGGAGATTGTCTCGACACACAGGAGAGCTGTGACAAAAATAAAAGGTGATCAGGAAAGGAGAAGCGCGGGGTGGCATCTGCCCGCAGGTGAGGGCTTGCGCAGGTGTAAGATGGGTAATTGGGCTAATGCCCCAGAAATCCCAAGGGGCGATGGGGAAAGGAACGCCGTGTTAAGTCACCCGTGGGTGGATATCATCGCGTGCGGACGATGCTGTTCCACTTGGCAACGTCTCCCTGGCAGTACTGCATCTCGTGGTGGGCACGCTCACTCGAGCAAAGTGTGGGTGAACTGGAGGACTTCCAGGCACCACAAAAACCACGCACATTTTGGGGGAAATGTGATGTCTGAAATGAGGGAGAATGAACCGAGTTTCTTTTAGACTGAGTTTGTTTAGACAAACGAGGACTGCGAGAATGAGCGTACAAGTCTTTAAATGGGTAAAAGCTTTCTTCAAAGAGAAATTTAGACCTACTCTTTATATCACCAGGGACAACATAAGTAATGGTTTAAAACCGCAGCAAGGTGCGTACCTGTAACTACGTGGATAAGTAAGTGCCGGTGCATGTCCGTCCAGGCAGGCTGTGTCTCTCCCTGGAGCTTTGGAACCTTGAGGATGGAGGGGTCCATCGGGACCACCTGGGTTGGGCTGGCTCTGCCTTGGGCAGGCAGGTGGACCAGGTCCCCCAGCAATGCAGAACCACAGTGTCAGATGGGCACGGGTAAACGGGGAAGCGAGCTGGTGTTTCTCCGAACGCTGGGGGTCTGGGGGTGCTCCCCAGGAGCTCAGCAGCACCTTGGGACCAGCCGCAAACCCACCGGCCGCACGTGAGCCAGCGGTGGAGAAACGTCCTAGGGGTTCTGTTGCAAGTGTTCACGTCTCTCGTACAACTTGACGGAAGCGGTGGGAGCCCTGGCAGGTAGTCCCCGGTCCCGGGGCAAGTGGAAACCCTGTGGGAGAGGTGGACCTCCTCCCAGCCATAGATCAGCTTTTGGCAACCTCCATTGATCATGTGCCCATGCAATAGACTTTCATTGTCTTCCATCATTCAAGTGATGCTTTTGTATGGTTTGTCTCGCACAAGTTTTGCTTTTGTATGGTTCATCTTGGACACTTTTGGTTGTTATTCTTTTGAATGCTTCAGAAGCACAAGCTGAGCTATGAGCTTTGTGGTGCTCCAAGTAGCTGCTGGTGCTATGCGCTGCTGTAGGAGCAAAGGCAAAATGTGACCAATTCACAGCTCTTCACATGATCAGTCTCACTCAAAGTTATTTTTTTAAAAGTCTTGACTGCACAAACTGCTTCATTTCTCAGGGAGGAGTTAGCTTTATATGTTCCTGTTATTTTTATGGAGTAACAAAAAAAATCTGGTTTGTTTTTTTTTTCCCCTATGCAGATTATGGAGAAGTAGTCATGCAAATTGATTATATGTTTATTATCCACTTGAAATTTTAATGTTACTGGTTGAAAGTTAATGAATTTATGGATGGGTTTAATGTTACCATTGGGAAGAGAAAGTTGAAGGCAGAGGGTGTGTTTGCCGGCTGTGGGAAATTGTAGTCTGTCTGCCGGACTTGGGTTAGGATGTGAGCGATAGGCGAGAGAGAACCAGTTCTGTTTAATCCCACCCGAAATGCACTCACCCGGTTTTGTTAAACATCGAGACTTGTGTGTAAGTGCTAAGAGTGCACTTTTGCTTTCCCTGGGCTGTGACAGCAGGACTCCTGTGCGATGTCCTAGGCGTCTGGAAAAGCAGCCGTGGACGGTGCTGGTGAAGGACGGGTGTGCGGTGAGGTGTGCGATGGAGCTGACCCGCCTGTGCGGCGAACCTGGTGTCACCCTGCTCTTTGGTATATCTGACGCTTCTTTAGTGTGGCTGGTTCCCATAAAGGATTACGGTCTCTTAAAGTGGCGTGCTGAGCGATGGATGAGACGGTGAAAGAAGCAGACAAGAGGCAGTCAGCATTTTACATGTACATAAACACCTTAAAGCAACATCTGGAAAACTGCTTGGGAAAAAATAAACAGATTTTTATTTATAAGTTCTGTGTTTTGGTTTTTATAGTAGTTTTATGATGCACATAAATTACTGTTTAAAAACAGAAAATGTAAAAGAAATTCCAGGGAGAAAGCAATTGTTCAGCCTTTCCTTTGATAATCTCTTTCCTGAGGAATTTGTTGTGTTTTATTTTCAGCTTACGGTGGCCCTTCGCTGGCAACTGGAAAAACTGACAATCACTTTTTATCTTTATATGTACCTGTTTGTAGTTCTTCGCTTAAAACGTTTATTGCTATTTACAATGTTTACTATTTAAAAAGACAAAATATATTTACTAAAACAAATCTATATCCAGTGTAATACTGGAAAAGTCATGCTGTTATATGGCATTTACAGTTGGCTCGTAATTGCGAAGGTAAGTTTGTTGTTCTTTTAATATGCAAAACGAGATCTCAAAGGCCACCTAAGCCTCTGGGGTTTATGGGGCACTTGCAGAAGACACGATGCAGAAGAAAAGTGTGCTGGCCCTGTCTTTGCTTGGGACCCTGGGCACTGCTGTACCCCTCCCCAGCCGAGCCCAGCGGGACCCCGCAGCCTCTCAGCCGGCACCAGCGTTGGGGCTTCATGTGCTTTTTTTCCGATTCTCAGGTTCTAAATACATCTTGTACGACGCTAACGCTTATAAGTAGTTATACTTTGTGTTGAGTAACTGAGTTGGAAAACCAGCTTTTTTCAATATGGGATTGATATCTCTTCATGTCTCAGTTGTGTTTTTTACAGCAGATACACAGAATATATATCAGAATCTGCTATGTGGGATAATTTTTACACTGCTGGAAGAAAACGTGATTGAATGTGAATCAAGCTGGAAAACATGCACCAGGCTGAGAGTGACGTAGAGCGTGCTGAAGAAAAGTGGCGTTAAACAATTTGCGTATCTAGATGCAAATATCCATTTTACAATTCTTTTTTTTCAGTTGCCCCCACAATTCAGGAACTTAAATCCAGCGGTGTGATGCTTGGAGGGAACGGACTGATACGGTGCGAAGGTGCAGGAGTTCCTGCCCCGGTCTTTGAGTGGTACAAAGGAGAGAGGAAGTAAGTAGCCGGCCCTCGCCGCCCCCCTCGTGCCGCTGGGGATGCTGCCCGCCCGCGGGGACCCGGGTGGAAGAGAGAGGAGACCGCCGGGCTGGGTCTGTCCCCCGCGATGACAAGTCCGGCAGGCTGTCCTGAAATGCACGCCGAGCTTTAAAGAGCGGGCGCTCGGAGGCGTCGGCTGCCGACGGCCGTGCCGCGCGGCTTTTGGGGGAGCGTCTCGGTTTCCCTGCGGTTGTGGTTTCTGTGCTCAAAAGTGAGGCGTAAGCAGGCTGGCGGTGGCTGGGCTGTGATAGTGATAATTGCAATAATGAGCCTAACGTTTAAACATGCTTCAGTAATTACAGCCTTTTAACTGTAATAACCAGAAAGGCACTGAAAAAGTCTACTAAAAGGATTTCTTTTTTTTTAAATTCATCACCATAGGTTCCCCACTGAGGGTTTTGCGGGTGAAAAGGTTGTTTCACGAACAAGACTTTCAACCAAACCTTAATGCGTATGAATTTTCACCCGGTTGTGCCATTAGTGGTCTAGGCCACGGGTTTATAGTCCACAGACTTGAGCAGAGCTGCTGCACGTCGCAGCATCCGAGAGGGGCTCAGGGGAGCGCGCTCTGCTCGAACCCTAAAAACTGACCGTGTGCTTTGCTTTTGTTTACAGTCAGCTTCCCTTTCGGGTCCTTAGCGCTATGTAATGGTAACAGGCATCTCTGTAGGGTCATCTTTACTTTAAAAAGCAGCTCATTAAACAGGTAGATATTTTTCTTTTTTAATAGGAAATTTTGTTTTACAGCTCTTAGCTTACCTAAAAGCTTATTTCAGTTAGGTTTGCGTATTGGCGCAAAAGCAAGCGGATATTGTCCCTTGCAAGCGACTCTCCGTACGCACCTTCTAGCTTCTGGAATTTCCTGGCTTCCAACCGTTGGGTTTCTCAGCTTGAACATCCCATTAAACCTGGGAGTTGATATGAGAATATTAATGACCATTTTTCATAGAAAGCCATCTGTCAGCTCATTTCTCACTGGCCAGCTGCTCCCCCTCAGGAGCATTAGCTGCTCATCTTCCTTCGTGACTTTTCAGAGCAGTCATAACTATTGCACTTTGACCATATCCTGAAGCATCCTCTAAAACAATATAATTGATCTTTTCTATATGTAACAGTAAATGTTTTTCTTCTGTCAGCAAAATTCATCTGCATCCTTTTTCCAGAGATGCATATTAAATTGTATACATGTTGGGGGGAGTTGCAGCAGAAACATACTTTACGTAGAAAGTATTGTAGCACAGGTTTTAGCACTCTGGATTCAATTAGCCGTTTCCAGCGTGATAATCACCTTTCTATTTATAACGTTGACCAATTCCTTTCTTCATGAGCAAATTCAGTGCCACAGCAGCAGCAGGAAAGACGAAGCAGAGCATTTCAGGACACCAAAGTTGTGCCTTCTGTTTCCTCTTTCAGTTGGTGTGTCAGCTGAGGCTTGCTATAATCAGCAAGAAATGTACTGTCCTGTCGTCTGTTACTGCTCAAGTATTATGTTAGATGTAATGGTTCATCCTTTTTTGTTAAATTGTTGTTGGCAGATATGCTAGATATATATGACTACAAAGGTACTGGGGATCCCTGAACCTCCACCACTTGCAGGAAAGAGGAAAATACATACACATTGTTTTTTTTTCTTCCAGTATATCCCCTTTACCTCTGGATGGTGGAAAGCCAGCACGGAATGAGCTTTGGGCAGCTCAGTCATTGTTTTAATGCAAAACTGAGAAGAGTCAGCTCTCATAGGTAGCTCAGAGTAGCATGTACATTATCCTGCAGATAATTTGCAGATATACTACAAGACTAAATTTATATACTGGGAGTGCACACCCTGCTATATTTTCTGCTAATAGAATAGAGAGAATCCCATTTTCTTCAGTGAGTCTTGGATTGGGACTTTTTTTTTTTTTTTTTTGGTAGATCTGGATGAATTGTTGAATAAATGAACAGTGGGAGTTAGATCTGAAACCCTAAGTGTATGTTCAGCGTCTGAAACAAGCCTTTTGGGCCTGTAAACTGTATTGTTGTTACTTAGATTAATGTAAATCCAAACCCACAGTTTCCAGACTCCAGGGATCATCTCATCATAAAACAGCCATTAAAACTAAACATAAAAGCAGTCACAGACTACATCCAGTTAAAACTACTGGTCTTCAAGGCAGAGAGCTTGCAGGACTAATTCTACCTAATCATGAAGCTCACAAGAGTCGCCGTTCATTAACTTCCCGTAAGCGCTGGTGCACAAGCGTGCTTTGCAATATTTTTCCCTGGCCAAGCGCAAGGTGAGGAGCCCGAAGCCTGAGAGCTGCTGCCGATGGGAGGCTGGGTGGCTTTCCAGGGCAGGGAGCGGGCAGGTTTCAGATGATATAGCACTTTATCTGTCAAAAGCGGTGCCTTGAACTCCACGCGAGAGCTGTCTGGTGGTGCACGGACCCTGAGCTGAGGGTACCCTGAGACAGGGAGGGTGGGGTGAGCTGGGAAAGGACTGGAAATCTGGGGGAAAAGTTAGTAAAAGCATCTTCAGATTGTAAAAGTGTATGGCTTCTAAAACTGTAGAAGGATTCCCTGCGGAGAGGAGAATGGCTTCACTGTGCTGAGTCCTGGTTTCTGAAATTCACAACTGTTCAAGTATGTTATGTTTCAGGGTTATGCAGAAATTAGATCTCAGACATTAAACAGCCACAGGGAAGAAGCCCAAAAGTCACCTATCTAAAAATATTAATTCCCTTATCCTTGACAAAGCAAACAAGACTTATATTTGAAATAACAAAACTCATTATAATGGCTTAATATATTATAATAATGTGAAGGTATTAAAAAATGAAACCAAAGGTAGGTACCCCTCGGGGCTGGCACTGATGCATGATCTTCTTTGGATGCGTAGGCATGTTCTCTGGAATGAAACAGAGATCACTCTTCCCTTTATAACCAGTGGTACAAAGCAGCGAGGTGAAGAAAAGTGTAGGGTGGCTGCACACAACTTAAAATGCTGTTCCAGCCCGAGAAGTAACTTGGTAAAACCCAGACGAGTAATGAACGCTGTGCTCAGTCAATAAGCCAGGCAGAGCAGCACATGGGAGTAATTAATTTAAAAGTAAAAGCATCTGGTTCTTACAACTGCAAATGGAAATCCTCAAAACTGCTGAGTTTATGCTAACTAATGCCAACTCCTCGGTCTGTTGATTACGTAGCTTATTGATATGCATATCTGACCGATTCCATTTACTCCACTTCCAGTTCTGGCCCCCCAGTGTCAGCCAGTTCCTAGCAGGGACAGGGAGGGAAGGTGATGCCGTGCAAGCTGTGCTGCCGGGAGCGGAGGGAGAGGAAGGAGGGCGAGAGGAAGAGGGGAAGGGGTCTGAGCTGGCACCCACAGCGCTCGTCCTTTTGGCAGCCTGGGGAAGGCAGCAGATCGCACGCATCAAGCAGACACAGTTAATTTTTTGATACAAACGTCGCCTCTGACGGGGCACGGGGAAGGCAGAAATCCCAACGGCCTATTGTTGTCTGGGGAAAAAAAAAAAAAAAAAGAGTTAAAACCTTACAGCTGTAACATAGAAATGCTGTAGTTCAAGCTGTAGTTATGGGCCAAAAGGATGGAGGTTGGTCGGAAACGGCTGGTAGAAATACGCTGTGGGTGGAAGCGGAGCCATTGCTCCGGTACGCCGAGGTCCCCGGAACAGGGGCAGGAGAGGGGACGGGGGGGTTCAAATCCCGAAAGGCAGCGGGAAGGGAGGGTGGCCGTGGCTGCAGGCTGCAGCCTCTCTGCTGGGAAGGGGCATCCCGAGGGAAGCGTCTGCCCTGGGGCTGGAGCGAGGACCTGGGGCGTGCTGCTGGACGCCTGCCTGCGCTGCCCGCCGAGCATCACCTCCGCGGCACCCGCTGCTGCCGCGCCGGCCACGCCGTCACCGGCTTCGTGTGCTGGCAGGGGAGAGTCGTAGCAGGGTATGTGTTTTGGAGCGGAGGAGGCTCTCGGGTTTTTCCGCGGGAGAGGCAGAAAGAGGAGGGACAGGCATCGGCAGTTTTAGAAGGAGAACGTCCGCCTGCAGAAGCACGTACGTAGGTTGAAAGGACAAGCTTCTGACTTCCACGAGTCTGGAGAAAAGATGAATCTTCTGACTGCAGCGTTCACCCCAAACCAGGCGTTTCAGTCCCATTTTTTTATGTTTCTTGCGAAACCGCGTGTGTCCGTGGGATGTGCTATGTCCTCTCCCGGACGATGGGCTGCGCAGAGCAGACCAGAGCCCTTCACAGCAACACAGACTGCACAGGGAAGAGAAACACCCTGACTGTGCACCAGCATGTAGTGATTAAATGGGAACAGAGGCACTCCTGTACCGATGAGAAGTATTCAGTCCACAATATGCAGCAGTGGAATTAATGATAGACTTGAAATGTTTTTAGATGGAATGCTAAGAGATTGTTTAGACAGAATGCTAAAAGATTGCATTCATTCCCAGGATATATGATTATATCTTTCAATATATCAAACAAAAATTGTATACTTAATCTGGAACTCTGCTCCTCACGTGAAATATAAGGAATTATGACTAATCAACTGTAGCTAGTATTTTAATAATGTGGTTACCCTTCTCATCTCCTTATTTGACCAGATGTGGTTTACCTACAACAGCAACATTTAAATAGGTCATCTTTCTTTGCTCCAGTGCAGCAGGGGTGCTTCTGACATGGCTTTGGTATCAACATGAGAAGACCTGCAGAGTTCCTATGAAATTTGGGGTGGGAAGCTCAAAGCCAGGGAAACAGAGCTGGGGGAAAAGAGCCCTGGTTTGGCTTTTTCCTACGCTTCATTACCTGGTTTCTGTTCAGGTTGCTGTCTCAGGATGCGGTGCTGCTGTAGCACACCTTTGCTAATTGCCAGTCTAATTTGTAACTGTAGAGGCCTGTAAAATAAACTGTGGTCACAACCCTGCGTAGTTGCATTTCTGGCTGCCTGATCCTCACCTGCCATCAGCTGGAAGTGTGTGAGGACACAAGCAATCTCCAGAGTCTGAAAAAAAACTCTGAAAGACTTACCATGATACTTTTCTGCCCCAAATAGGGTATTTGCATTTTTAGTGGGGTTTGCCCAATTTAAAATCTAAGCTCTCCATCTGAGAGTTTATATCCTGTCCTGTGGCCAGGCAGGCAGGGCTACAGGTGTCAGTCTTTATTTTCTTTCGACTGTAGGACACAGAGGCAGAAACTGTCCCCTCAACACCCCACAACTCCAGTGTTGCCCATGGCCTCTGTGATCTGGTGCTATGATAATTTTGCTCGACAGACTACATTGGCAGCTTGCAAACAGCTTTCTGTGCTACCAGTTATGCCTGTAAAGAAAGAAAAAAAAAAAATATTGCTTATGGTATATGAGTTACAGAAATTTTCTTTTTGCTTTCTAGACTGATCAATGGTCAACAAGGAATTACTATTAAAAATTATAGTACAAGATCACTTCTTACTGTTACCAATGTGACAGAAGAGCATTTTGGCAACTATACATGTGTCGCTGCCAACAAGCTAGGGACGACCAATGCCAGCCTGCCTCTCAACCGTAAGTAACGTGGACATGTGGCAAATGTTCATGGTTGTTTGTTTCCACATACATGGATTCAAAAGCCAAAAAATAGTAGTGTGCTTTTTTCCCCTGGTTCCTTCGCAAGGCGTATAAATACCATTGCGTTCCTCAGTACTGGGAAATAATACACCTGGTTATTTATTCTGTACTGCAGATGGGTTTCTGTTCTGAAAGTGAAGGCACATTTTGGGGGTATCAATGAGTTATGAATCTACAAAAACCCCACAACTACACCCAACCCGCCATCGTGGTATAGAGGCAGAATTAGCGTGACAGAATCTTCCTGCTCAGAATAGCAATAACAGATCCCTAAGGTACCACTGTAGACAAAAACTTTTCCAGCAAGTCTCAAGGAGTATACTGAGCTGAATAACTGGGGTGTGCCAGAGCCGTGCTCACAGGTCAGTTTGTCGGTCGTTGGCCTCTGGTACGGTGATGTCGCGGAGGACTTGAAGTTAAATCTTTTGGAAAAGACAATAAGCATTGTCATAGGTAAAGCAAAGCATTGAGATTTTTAGCATGAAGGTTACCTAAAATGGGTCTCAAATCTCCTGCTCGAAAGATATTTTTATCTGTGAATTTGTAGTATTTCACATTTGTTGAATATCTAGCCATCTGTTAGTGGCATCCGAAGATGTTCATAGTTGAACTTTGGTGCTAATCTGTTGCAATAGTGATAAAACTGAAAGACAAAACTTAGAATATATCCTACACACTTTTCTCTATATAAAGATATTCCTTATTGAGTGGAAATGTGGATTTTCAGTTGCTTAAATCCTAGGGTTATTGCCTTCTAGCCGTGAAACTTCCTTCTGAATATACTTTCTATATGATATGTATTGTCAGGGTATTCTAAATTACTGCAGAAGAGACATGATAAGCAGAAAACAGCAGGAAGCCTTTGCTGCCATTTTATATAATATTTGAGAAATCATTAACAAAGTGGAAACAATGTTACGCTTATTTTAAACAGAAAGTGCAAGAAGTGAAAACAAAGGAATATTGTGCCAGAAGCAGATAGTATTTGGTGTATTTGCAATTCAGAGAAGGTAAAATGAAGGTTTGGTTTAATTTTGAACAGAGCAGAGCTGAATCTGTCTCCTAGCTGCTGCCAGGATTTTATCAGTTTTGTATTGTTGAGATACCATGTAGCCACCCTTAAAAAGCACTTTGAGATGCAGAGGTTGAAAATGTCATATAAGTACCAAGTACATTGTTACAAATCATAAAAATAGGTGTTCTCCATCAGGAAAGAGATGGGATGTGTGAAGCAGAACAGTGTGAGAGAAAATACTAAAAACTGGGTCTGATCCTGACCTCACAGAATGGAATATGGGGGTGATATTAGCTCAGAGGTTTGACTTCAAGATGAAACGTCTTATTTTATACTATGATTTTTTTTATCGAATCAAAACAAGGAGAGGTTTCCAAAAGGTGGTGATCTAGATTTCAGTTGGGAATGAAGATCATTTGGTGGAGTATTTTCCTTGCTCATAGTCTGCATTAATGTTATCTAGAAAGAGTATCACTTTAAAAAAAAAAAAAAACAAAACCAAAACTCAGACCATCACAGGGTAGCAACTTAAGTACGGACTCCTTAATCCTTCAGAGAGAATTTTCTCTTGTGAAACACTACTTATATTTTATTTTGTTGGCAATGATAGCTGAACATATGCGCTGGTTCAGGTATGTGTGGGGGAAGTGTTAGCAGTTAATGGTTGGCTGCAACATTTGATAGCCAAATACAGGGTTAAGTATAATTTGATCATCATGTTACTTGACAAATGTTAAAAATTAGATGTTGAAGTCTTATTTCAGTGTGTATTTTAAACTGTTAATTGCATTGGTACAATACAGTCCGAGATGCAGAGAGGTCGGAATACTGGCACAGCTGCCAGTAACGGCCGCGGTTCGGGAGCCCTGCCACGTGCCCCGCTGCATTCCCATGCACTATCACAATGGGTGCGCAAAGACACAGGGTTTTTTATCAAAACGCTGTCACAACGCGCAGCTACAGCGGGAGCGCTTCAAATCCTGAGTGTGGATGCCTGCACACCTCCGCTGTTAGGTATTGGCACCTTGCCCAGTATTGCTAAGTAATTGCTAATTGGCTGTTTCTGTCTGCTGTTGGGTTTTTTTAAGAAAAATGTGTATAGTAGAGTTAGAAAAACTGTATTTTCTTTATTTGCACATCCCCCTATAATATATAAATGACATCGTAGCTGTGCACAGCTGGGAGTCTTTCTCAGGGACAGAGCTAAGAATATTCTCCATTATTGGTGTCTGCATCCTTGTACACTTATAAAACTCAAGGGTACCAGAAAAAGGATTATTTCTTCTACTACAGAGAGGGCCCCGGCTTTCTGTGATCCATAAAGGCAACCTTGAGCTAATAGAAAGTCACGAAGCGGGTAAAGGGATGTCAGGACAAGGTAAAAGCTGACTTTGTGTGGCTGCGACACGGACTGAGCAAGGGAGAGGGTAGATGAATGGACGGTGGCCGTGGGGTGGATGGGGTAGGAGGAGAACTTGTCTGGGGTATGGCTGATCACCCATGGCTGGAGGACAACCCTACCGCTGCTGTGAGCTGGGGACGCCCAGCAGAAGGTCACCCAGAGCCACTTCTGTCCCGGGGACAGATAGCCAGATCAGTTTGCAGAAGAACCTCACGTCTGGGGAGTTATGAACATCCCAGATCCTGTGAACGTAAGGAAATTTATCATACCCCTAACGGAAGACTTGTTGGCCATGTCTAAGATCTAGCTATTAATAATAAATTCAGCAGCTGTAAAATAGAAAGACTGAGCCTTGCGGGAAAAATAGAGAGAAGCAGTGGTTCCAATAAATTAATAATGAATGGCAATTTACTAATTATTCATGGCTAAGTCCTCTGTATCATCCAAATGCGTTGTGTTTTGTGGGTAAGCATATGAAGTATGTGATCCTCCCAGAGCACCCGCATGAGGAGTGCTTGTTGGACAGTCCCATCCTGCCATCTACGGGCCTAATTGATCAGATGTTTAGCACTGCCTACGCTGGCTTTTCCCAGAATTTCTGGTACTTAACAAGAAGAAGAATGTAGTCCTTCCCTGTAAATAAAGCATGGATTTGCTGATTCATTAAACCCAGGAGATGAGGTGTTACGGTGTGTACCCAGGGTAAGAGGTTCCATCTTCAGGGGCGAGGAGCTAACAGGGAATGGAATTGCCCTTTTTTAATTAAGCAGATTTTGCTCTTAAATTAGCACGATCTTAATTCAAGACAAAAGGCATTTTCCTACAAACAAATTTGCAAGGCCATTGCGAGGGGAGGGAGTTATCATTAACCATTAGCACCGAGGTAGGTTTATTCAACCGTTTTTCTCAAGCAGCCAAAACTGAGATGGTCTCTATTGCTGCTAAAGCAGCAACGTCCTTACCGAGATGTCTCCTGTCCTTGTGCTTTCCCGGCCAGAAGCCACGGTTGGTAGTGGATTTCTTACTTCCTCTTACCAAAGCTGAGTCATGGCAGAAGGTTCTTCCTACCTTTCTTGTGTGAGGATAAAGGAGGAGCCGTTGGTCAGCCCCTGCTCCCTGCAGCGGGACGTGGGGTGAGATGGTCCCACCACAAACCCTTGATGAGCTGCTGCAGATCTTGGGCCGGGCACTGGGCTCTTAGCTCTGCTCCGTGGCACCGAAGGTCCAGGCTGTGTAAGTCGGGTTGTAGGGTGCATCATTTTAGCATTCTGGCTCGGTCAGGGGTGCAACGCCAACCCCACACCTCTGCAAGCCCGGCAGGCACAACTCTCCTCATCTCCTCTGCCTGAGCGCTCGTTGAATTAGGGCAGGAAACTGAGCAGCAGTTGAAATCCTGCGTTTTTAATCTGCATGTAGATTTAATCTATACATCTATAGAAACAATAAATCTAGTTAAGAGACTGTTCATAAAGGCATTAAATTCACCACTACGTGTGTGATCTCTGTGTGTCCCCTGAAGATAGGTCATCCACAAAAGTCTGGATTCATGTCAGCCATCACCTCGCAGAAGATGGAAATAATCATTACTTCTCTAGTAGGTATGTGTGTGTTTATTCTTAAGTAAAGGTATTGTTTTTATTTTCTAAAGAGCACGTCCTATACATTCCCTAGTATTTTTAGGAATGCTATAACTAACTTGTCTGGCAAGTGGTACCTTTCTTAAGAAAACTTGCAATGTAGAGGAAACATCCATGTCCATTACTAACAGCTGCCAAAGAAATTACTTCCTTTAAATGGCTGGTTATATGATCCACAGGTGTTACTGAAGTTCAGGTTTATACAGAAATCTTAGATATATTGTCAGTAATTATTCAAAAACACAAACAATTGTGAAGAGCTGCAGAAAAGGTCAGTAGTGACATTTGGAAGGAGAAGGAACATAGCAAGGTGTGTGAGAGATGTGGTAGTATTTTCTGTGCTAATTTAATTGCTGCAGCTAAACAGAACTACTTTATTGCATAAGCATCCAACTGTGAACTTATGGTTAGTGCAACATGCTTATAATCTTGTCTCAAACATTTCTACGTTCCAGGAAGTGCCAGACCATGCCCTCAATTTATATGTGTTGATTGCATTGTGTCCTGGTTCCTACATAGAGATTCCTAATTAAACTGCTGTATTAATATTTTTAATACATTGGGTTTCACATCTGAAATGCAAAAAAAATCAATATTCTTCAAAAAATTTAAATTAACTTATTGTAAATTGCACATAACATGTAATAATATGCATGTTCCTCAGGGGCACTGTGTATAGTTAGCGTAGCATTGGCTACATCTACTGGAACGTCAAAGACACAGAGGTATTGAGGGTATCTGCGGAGTGGTATAATGGCCTTGCCATAACACATCTTCGAAATAAGGGGACAGGCAACCACTTCCCATGGTCATTTCCTAGCAGTGCCAAGTCATGAAAATCAAAGAAAAACTAGGCTTAAGGGGACTTCGGAGATCACCTCAGTTATCTGACCGAGGGCACGCTCATGATGCTGGTCATCATTCCTGGTGGTTGTTGGACTGGCTTCCCTTGATCCGTAGTGACCCTCCACCATTGCTGTCATTTTATAGACATGCAACTTTCCTACATTAGTAGCTTTTCCTTCGTATTTAAACCAAGCATTTTCTTACTGCAGCTGAAGCCTGTTTCACCCCCGTCATAGTCACCAGGGGAAGAAGAGAGAGCAGGGTTTCTCAGGAGTAAGAAGAAATGCGATCTGGGCAGAGGGAGGGGAGAGCAGTGCCATGGCACAATAACTGGTTCCAAGTCCATAAAAGCTGCTCCTGAAACGAGCAAGGGAATGACCCAAAATTAGTAACTTCATGTACCAATGCACACACGTGTTTGCACTACCGTCGTCAGTAATAGTGGGGACAGGGTGGCCAAGCAGGCTTGCTGCTGGGACAGGTACCCTTCCCTTGCCATTTTGCAACAGTGATTTAATGTTGTCTGATGCCGAGGCTGCAGTCATGTTCCTGAAGTGACTCTTCTTAAACCTTAAAGGTTTCTGCACGCACTTATGCCTGCTTTAGCAAGCTTGCTTCCTTTCCTCTCCCCTTTCCTCTCCCCTTTCCTCTCCCCTTTCCTCTCCCCTTTCCTCTCCCCTTTCCTCTCCCCTTTCCTCTCCCCTTTCCTCTCCCCTTTCCTCTCCCCTTTCCTCTCCCCTTTCATGTCTGGGAGCTGGGATGTGAGTTGTCAAACTCAGCCTCTCTGGAGCGGTGTTTCAAGCAAGGCGCTGTGCAGCGCGTGTGCTGCAGGGACTCGGTGGCAGCGGCCGCGCTGCTTGTGTTATCGGTGCCGCGGGTCCGGTCCGTCTGTCAGGCGCTTGGTGTGCCGTGCTCCCCTCATGTGCGGTGCGTGGCCCCGGCTGCAGCCCAGGACCCCCTTCAGGATGAGCATTTGTTATTCTGCCTGGAATAAAGTTCTGATGCGCACAAGGTCTGGGCTGCATCGCTGGCCGTGCTCCCCTCTCCCTGGGACTGACCTCCAGCCCTCCTGTGGGAGTTCTCCCACGTTACCCAGGTGCGAGGCTGGTGCTGCCGAAGGCGGTCCTTATTATCAGTAATTTACAGAGCTTTTAATTATCCTGCAAGGACTGCTTGGATCATCTTCTGTTCAGATAGTTTGGTGTCATCGTTAAACTCAGCAGTTTTGTTTTATTGACTGAGAAATCGTATTTTAGTGTATTTGCCTATGTGACAGGTTTCTGCTAAGTTTTAGCTCGATAGCTTTGCCTGGCCTACCGAATTTGACATTTCTAGAAAGCAATACACTCTCCAGGGAAATTCCCTTTGTGTCCACAGTTTCAGCTGTTGTCCAATTACCTAAGAAAGATTTTACTGTTTTGTCTCTCAAATACCAGCCTGCAAAGCAAATCAAACTTAAATTTGCATAGTCTCAGCCAGGCGGGCTGGTCTGCACCAAAAAAAAAGAAGTATATAGATATATCTATAGGCATAAAAAATTTTAAATGAAAATTCCTGTACACATTAGGAGCCTATTCAAAGACTGCTGCAGTCAGTCAAAAGACATTTATTAATTTAATAAGATTTGGATCAAGCCCAAAGTCTCCTGTAGACATTAGTGTGCAGAGAACTGGTGCCATGAACCTAATTTTTCACGGGGGCCATCCCTTCCAGTCCTGCCCCCGGGGGTGCAGTCATTGCCCTGACCTGCTCCTGCTGAGCATGCAGGGAAGGTCTCTCTCCCTCCGTGTCTCAGAAGGGGTTGATGGACAGGGAGCAGATTTAAAATCCATTCTGGGAACTTCCAAATCATTTGTAAAGCAGTTGTCACACGTCTGAGCCATCATGCTTTCTTACGGTTTCTGACCAGCTGCGAGGGACCCAGGTCTGCACCTGTAGGGTTTCACAGTATACCCTTTATAAAGGCAAAGACAATCTTTGCTTGATGCATTGTCCCATCTGGAAGCTCAGAAGGTCTGTGGTATACCTCTTCTGTTACGGGCTGAAGGTGATTTTGCTTCTCCCCCCCCCCCCCCCCCCCCCCCCCCCGAGCCACGTGTGTGCTCTGTTTTCACTGATGGGGTTTCTGGTCTAAGTCCTTGGTTTTGCTTACCACGTCCAAGTTGGCCTAATAGGACCGGCTGCTACGGGAGTGGTGATCCATCATGGAAAGGACCTGTCCTGGAGATGGAGACTGGGACAGACACCCAGCTCCTGATCGGTGTGCTGAAATTCAGGGAATTAGAGAAGCAGGATTATAAATCTGGGAGTCGGTTCCTCAGGGACCTTTCTTAAAGATCAAGGTGTATTCATCCAGGGCATTTTAATTGAGTGATCATGTTCCCAAGGGAAAACAACTCTGAAAACTTTAAACCATCCCCAATGGCATTCATAGGCAAGGTAAAAACCTTTCTTCTCTCCCTGTTCTCACACAGGGTGAAATGCAGATGTACAATGAGGCTGAACAGCACACAACACGGCTGAACAGCACACAACTAAAACAGAGAGTTTTCTTTGCATCACAAGTGCACCTGGGGGACTAATTTCATGAGATATTGCTGAGACAAGGAGCCCGGCAGAGTTAAAAACTCAGCACCTTAAAGTCATACATTCATACAGAGTGAGATAAATGGCCAAATCCTCCATTTATGTAAGTCGTAATAATTCTGTTAGATGCTGGGTTTGAGATCCTTCCATATGGATGCCAAGCGCTGCTCCAGGTAGCAATTACTGAGTGTTAAGGAGAAATTTTCTCTAAATCCATTTTCCAGCTTGAGCTTTATTATGAATTATATGACAATAAGTGACTGAGATGGGATGAGGTAGAAATAACCTGTCTGAGCAAGGCCAGTAACATGTGTTTCTCCTTGACATTTAGAAGAAACTTTAAAGGCCTGAGAGCATATCTGTGTTTGAGGGCAAAAAAAAAAAACCCAAACAAAAACCCCAGTGATCTTTGCTATGGATCCTTATTGAAGTTGCCTTTACGTTCTGTTTCGTTACGTGTTTATATTCTCAAATTGTGCAATTATAACCATAGCTAACAATGTTTAGACACATATTCTTACTGAACTGGATAAGTCAGAGAGGTTGAAGCATGTCTAGAAGCATGTCTAAATGTTCATCTTAATCATCATAATTAACCGATACCTAAAACATTCAAGGTCATCTGTGGAACTTATTTATAGTGTGCTGCTGAAGGCAGCGGCTGCCCCTGCCCTGACCAGCGTGAGGAACACCGGTGGTCAGAGCTTTTCTTGAAATTGTGTTTCTTTTCAAGGGGTAGAATACCTTGAAGTAAATTTAACTTTTTAGAAAAACTGAAAATCCAAAAATACCATGCATAACAAATGGGATGAAAACTAGAAGTGCTATAATGTGATGATATAAATATATTTTACAACTCCATCTGGAACGCAGACTTCAGCCTTGGCCTCAAAAATTTTGCAGAATGAAGGGGGAGGTTTGTAAGGGGGTGATGGGAAACAAAAAATGGAAAAATTCCCATGTCAAGAGATTAAAGATGATTACTGTCTCTCTTCTAAAGGAAAAGGGGCTTATTGAAATATTGGCTAGTCTAGAGAAGGTGTATTAGGAAGTTTTCTCATAAAACAAGCCCAAGAGAGCTTTCACTTACACTAATCAGTGGCAAATTTTAAACTTAATGCAAAGCACTTCTTCATTAAAATATTATTAAGTGTAGAACTTATTTTCATAACAAGTTGTTGAGACCAAAGCTCATGGAGCTTTAAAAAGGAATTAGCTATTGATCAAGCATATCAAGAATTTTCATGAAGATCATAGAATAGATTATACACCCAAGGCTTCAGTATTTAAGCGAATAGTCCAACAGGTTGGAAGATGCCATAACTACATAATTTACCAAATAAATTCTAGGTTATTTAACAAAAGCAGTTGCTTGAAACCAAACAATGTTTATCTGAAAAGCGTGTGTGCTTCTATCGTGTCAAGTGTCCTCTAATTTAGAGATTATGTAAAAAAATAGAGATAGAGATGGTCTCCACAGCTTCTATTTACATTTTCCTGAGAGCTGCTACATGTTCTTAAGGATCTGAACAGTTTGTGAACTGAAGAAAATTGGAAAGAAAAAAATATTTCTTTTTTTGGCTGCAAGAAAGCTAAAAATAGATTCGGAGATTTAAAAATGAGAGCTTTTTCAGCGAGCCCACACTATAAACACTAATTAACCTCTGTACTGAATCACATAATTAACAAAATGCTGAGGCATTTCAATAAGCATCTAAAATCGAGAACTCAATGTTATCTTTAATTCCACCTACAGGTTTATATGTTGAGATTTTGACTGGATTTTAAATAATAAATTGAGTATAAAAGTTTACTCTTCCCAGGGCTTTTCCAAACCTCAGGTGAAAACCATTAGCATCGGATGCTTAGATATTGCTTGCAGTATTAGAAATACTTAGTGAAAAAGACCTATGATTAATTTTTCAGAAATGTACTTTTTTTCCAAACATATTATCACAAGTAACAAAGCTGGTATCTTGACTTTAAAATGTTCTGCTATGAAGCATCTCTAACCGTAATCTAAGTTTTACTGTGCGGTGAGGTGCTATTGCTGTTATAGACCTTTTCTTATAAATTGGTCTGTAAAAAGATACTCAGTTTTTTAAACTAGGCAATATTTAGTTTTACTAACTTTATTCAAAGATAAAACACAAACCTGAGAACTTGGTAATTTCAGTTCTGTTAATTTACTCAGTTAAAATGCTATTCTGAGAAAAAGAATACAATGTTTAAATTACTGGGGATGTTAGGAAGAAAGCAACAAATCTCATGAAGTAACCACAAAGTAAACTAAGGCCCATCACAATATAGCAGTCACATACAGCTGTTTTTATTTAGCCAATAAAATGTACATCAGGTACCGGTCCCTTTTCTTTGCTGATGCTATTGCTGAGCTTTCCAGAGTGCTGCAAGTATATGAGAAGATGTCTGACAGACTGGAGAAACTAACTTTGGAGTCAGGATGTTTTATCTAAATAGAGACGTTAATGTTTTTCAAACTATGATTTTACAGCTAAAGGTAGTTCTGTGCATTTCTTCTTCTTCAACGAGGTAATTCACCATTCTTCTTAATCTAGAGCTGAGTTTAAAAAATAGATTCCTGCTAATATCAGAGCAGTATATTGTATAAAGTATGGCTGGTTTAAAAAAGTACTTTTAAATTAATGACTAAGTGGTTGATATTTTGAAGCAAAATAGCACTTTTTGCAAGATAACACAATGCTTTCCCTGAACGCAGATTTCTAAATTAGGATGCAATGTGAAAAAAGGATTAAAGTTTCCCTGCACTGCTTGTCATCGTCCTGTCTGAATTTCAGTATGTCACCCATCAGACACATGGTTTCCTACTACAGAATTTTGCAGCCAGTCCATTTTTGTTTGCAGACGAAAGGCTTACTCTTGACCTTTCAGCATTTACTCTCAACCAGCAGCTGCTGAAACTGCTCCTGGGCTCTGTAAATATTGTTCCACAGTTTACTGTGCAACCTGAGCAGATAGATCATCATGTCCAGGACATGCAAGTGTCAATGCAAGTGAGAAAGGTAGTTCAGCTCTTTACGGTCGTTGTTAATAGTTGTTATATAAAATACCCTGCAAAATTTGCGTTACTTTAAATGAAATTCCTAGTCCAGGGACTGGAACCATCATTCCTCCATTTATAAAAAGTTTTTCCCAGAGTGCCTGGGACTTTTCTTGAACATAAAAATACTTTCCCATGTTTTCTCCTAGCATGTCCGTAGTTACTGACACTGTCATTTCAGAAGGAGGGGAGCGAGGAGGAGCGTGGTGTGTCTGACCCCGTCTCCTCGGTCTGACGCCAGCCGGAGCTGCGGCTGCCCCGGCACAGCGGAACGGGAAGGAGCTCTGGTTGGAGCTCATTACAGAGCTCTTAACGACTCCTAATTCTTTCTGGGTTTGCCCAGGGTTTTTTGGAACTGGTGCCTGGCTGTGGGAGGACAGAGTGAAAGGAAATTGCGCTTGAATAAACAGTTGCGCAGTACCAGTCGAGCAAAGCAAAGGCTGGGAGAGAGTTGTTTCTACACATAAATCAACGCAATAAAGCGCTGCTTGGGAGAATAACGACTTAGGCTAAGGGATGAAGCTGGTCCAAAAATGAATGGGTGTGAATTCATCATGCATAAATCCAGGCTGAGAGGAGGATTTCTAACCCTTAGAACAGGTGGGTTCTGCAGCAGTCTTCAATAGAGAGCGGTGGGGCAAGCAACCGAAATTATTTCTGCAATGAATCTCAGTGAGTTTATCAAAGGGATTTGTCCTCAGCATTAAAGATATGAACTGAAAGCCTCAGATCGCCATACAAAAAAAGTCAAAAAAGATGTGGCTCTTCGCGTAAAATTCCCTTTCCGCTGTTCCAATAAACTCTGTACTGCAAAGCTAAACAAAACCCAATTTCACCCAGGGATTTAGTGCTGGTTTGAGTTTATTATCCTGTTTAACAAGTGGGGTATGTGGTTGGCATTAATGAAAACAATTGTCCTGGGTCTAACCCTACCTAATGTCCCCTTTCTAGCTACTCATGCTTCTAGATTTCTACAAGGTGATTTTTATTGTTTTGCATTCAAGAAAAGAAGTCCTGTTTGTCTTTTTTTGCATGTGAAGATTTATTTCATTCTCAACACATTAGAAGTAGCCAGTTTGTTGTGCATGTTGTTAAAGCAGTGAAAGGATGATGTCAAGAGGGTCAGGGCAGGCATCCTCGGTGCTGAGGCGGGACTGCGGAGGAGCTGGGGCCAGTCCAGGGTTATCTCTGCCAGG
The DNA here is from genome assembly GCF_900496995.4 of Aquila chrysaetos chrysaetos. Lineage (NCBI taxonomy): Eukaryota > Metazoa > Chordata > Aves > Accipitriformes > Accipitridae > Aquila > Aquila chrysaetos. The sequence goes on along the minus strand of NC_044015.1, from coordinate 42,319,311 downwards.
TTTAGGTGAATTTGGTATCCAGAAGGATGGAGAAGATATTTCTATTTCCAGAAATAATATGTTCAGTTCTTGTATGCTAATAGTACGTTTATAATATGCTAATAGTAGTTCATCTGTGCAATGAGATTCTAAGCTGTAGCATAACACTTACCTTAATGAGTTGTGCTGATTCTGCATTGGAAGCAGCAGCAGAAAAGCCAGTCTGCCTCTGACCTTGGCAGGGAGTCATCCTTGGTTTGGGTGTAATCTCCTGAGGCAGGATCCCAATACGTAAATAATAGGTAATCTAATATTTTAAATTTCACTACCTTGACCGGGAAAAAGTTACCGGGTCTGACAACAGCTATCACAGCCTGATATATCTAAATCCCTTGCAGGAGATAAGTGAATCCTTTGAGAAGCACATTTGTTGTTTATTTTAACCCACTGATGGTGTGCTTGGAGCCTCTGTTTTCTTGTAGGCTATTTGCAGCAGATTTCTGTTCCTTGATCTTAGCTTTTAATAGCTCCCCAGGCAATAAATGCATTTCCTTCCTCTGAGTGTTTGCACAATGACTTGTTCTATAGATTAGCCAGGCACTGTTCGTCTCCTGTTCTACCTATTTTCCAACACACATCTGTACCGAATGAAAAACAGTTGTACTTCTCTATGACTCATTTGTAACTGGAATAATCTACATTAAGGTTCACTGTTGTGTTGTTCCTCTTTTTTTCTCTGACTTGTAGCATTATGTGGCACTCTATTTCTCTCAGAAAGTTCAAAGTCAAATCTTATAATGTGCTCCTTCTTTAACTCTGGATAGAGATGAGCAGCCATAACTCCAGCTTAATTAAGTCTCCTTTTACAGAAATTGTAGACTTTTTATGAATTTCATCATGACATTGGCACATTTCACCATGTAATTTATAAAGATTTGTAATGATTCATTTGATAGGCATTGTCTGTGGATTTCAGTTCATCAGGGATCAGCAGAACTATAATTACACAGTAATTATTAAATAACTTATTCACAAATTGCTGTGCCAGTGAAAGCAAATATCAGAGCAGTTGAACAGCATCTAGTTCTTCTAGGCATGTGTTATATACGTACGAGGATTGCAGAGGTGGGGATGCTTACTCTAAACACAGCAGTAATGCATAGATCGGGCAAGAATGGCTATAAATGAGAACGAGACTGCTATTCTGGGAAGAGTTGGCTATGCCCATATTCCCAGAGCCGCAAGCAGCAGGAGAAGACTTTCACCCGGGAAACCCTGCAGGAGGTGGACCTGGAGGTGGTTGGGTCAGGAGCCCAGGTTCCCCCCGCTCAGGGGGAGCATCTCTACGGGCTGACCCAGGGCGTGATGGACCCTGATGGCGCAGGTACTGTCTGTTGGCCCAGATACCGACTACAAACTTTAGCATTTTGGTTAGGTACCTGAAGTCGGTACGAACTCTTCCCAGTTGGCTCCCTGCATCCAAGCTGCCGCTCCATTGTAACTCAGCCAGATTCCCCTGTTTTCTGATAAACGGGGCGATGAGTTGCCCGGCTGCCCGCTGCTGTTGGGACGTTTTCTTTGCCCAGGGCAGCCCTGTGGGACGCGGGGGTCCCAGCCCCAAGTCACTGCTCTGAGTCGGTGAAAGGAGAACGGGCAGAAACATGGCTCCTGTGTACTGGGACTTGCATCCTTACAGGTGGACTCCCTGTCTGACCCCACGTTAATAATATTTATTCAGAAATTGTGTTCTGCTGCAATGAAATGAACTATTCGTGTTAGCCAAAGCATAAATGCATGATGCAATTTTAGTACGTGTGTGGCTGAGGGGTACCTCTGACTGCACCAGAATAGTGGAATTGGCATTTCTGCATGTGCAGAGCTTTATAGAAAAAACCAGCTTTATCATATAAGTATAATATGGTGTGGCAAGATATCCCATGGAAAAAACTGGAAAAAAATAGAATTACTCTTGCTGGTTACAGAGCACAACATTTTATAGTGTTTCTAGCCCACAGATCTTTAATGCAGCCCAGATCAAATGTGCATGTGTCAGAGCAAATGCTGCTGGGCATATTGATCAAAGGTCTTAAATATTGAGGTCAGCTCTCTCTCCTACAGACTGCATATAGCTTCCACTGCGTGCCAGAAAGAAAACAAGTCTGCCTCTTTTCGACCTCCAGGTAAAGTGCAGTCAGCCAGCAAGCAGGAGCATTTTTATATGTCACTTGGCCTTTCCAAGAGAAGCCAAAGCATGGCTTAACGATATACTCCAGCCTTGCGCGGGATGAATGAAAACATGCTGGTGCTGGCAGAGGGTTTAACTGGGCTGCAGGGCTGTGTGGGAGAGGAAGGTGTCTCCTGGAAGATTGCCCTGCACCCAGGCTATGTTTCTTGGAGTTGTGCATGTTCAGCAGAGGGAGAAAATTAACAAACCTGCCTATTATCATGAACCTGGCAAAAACGTTTGTTTAACAATATTAGCAGTCACAAGCATACCACTGTACACCCAGGAAGGAGGTACTGACGTGGCATGCGTCGTATTGCATCTCTAATGTATATTTTGCCTTATTTACTTCCAGAAATATAGCGACAGTTGTGCAGATGTAAAGAATGACCTCTGAGAACAAGAATATAATTATTGGGAGTCAGAGCAATGCTAATCATATGTTTCTGAACAGCAAAAATGCTAACAGATTTCTAGATCTACATTATTCATGAGCTTCCTATTTATACATATGAATGAAAGACCAAGCTAAAAGGATGCAGACTATTTTGTCACTTTTTCTTCATTTTGTTATGGTCTCAACAGCTGTAAAAATCATTAAAGCAGCAGTTTTTTCTGGAAAATCTGAAATAGGAAGTGAGGAGTAATGAGCAAATATTGTTTATACTTTATAATACTAACTTGAACAACTAAATAAAAACATTGTATTTCATGTAACTTTTGTGATGTAGACAAAAATGTTGATAGGAAATAGAAATTCAATAGTTTTTTCTATTTGCTTCACGCTGGTTTTGTTGCCTAAGGCACAGACAGCACACAGGTGACACGGCACCAGGAAAGGGACAGACTCATTAGCAGCCTCATTAGACCTTTGACAGCAACAGAAGGTCATATTCAGTGTAGCACCCCTGACAATTGGGTTGTCTGTCCATTTTGCAATTCAGTTATGCAGCTCTGTTCTATAAACTTGGTGTAGAAGAGCAACAGGCTGGGAAGGGTTGAGTAAGCATTTAGAGATCACTTTCAGAAAACTCCTAAAATGTTGTTTTTCTCTTCTATGAAAAAAGGCATTCTTCTTCCTCCATTCATTTTAATTAAAAGCATGCAATTTATTTTTAAGGCTTTTTCTTTTACAAGAATCTCCGTGACGAGTTACTATGTGCTGATTGATGATCCCTCGACATTCAGGTGTGCTCTCTGCTTTGCAGGGAGCCTGTGTGTCGCATAGAGGGGACCAGGGCAGATGCTTACATTTATGGATTGACGGGCAAACCACAACATTCCAGTTGAAATGGATGGTCAGGCAACTCAGGGACAGGTTAGATTACAACAGGACACTTTAAAAAAATTTCCCTTAACTGATCGTGGTTAAAACAATGGCTGCTTCTTTTCCTTTTTGGCAGACAGTCTGCTGTGGGTCTGGCTGCAGCCGCTTATTGAGAAATTGAGATGCTTCAAGTGTGCAGGGGAAGGGAATTTCATAAATCGTATCCTCAATAGTGCTTTTCTGATAAAAGTTACAGGAAAACAAATTGTAAACCATGTGGAAGACTTCATAAATGCAGGTCCTCAACAGAGATTGCAAACTGGTTGTGCCTTTTATTATGTTTTATTTTTGATAATACTCAACAGTGTCTTGTAACTGGATACACAGTGCTGAGAGAAACGCTTTTCGATTTGACATCAAATGAGCCCTATTGATGCATCTTCTTAGAATGCAGAAGTGCTGTCTGAGGTGTTCTTCGTTTGCAAAAGTTATTGTTATATTTCATAAACTGCCATGGGTGTCCCTAGGCTTCTCTCTGCATCTGAAGGGGCCTCAGTTTCTTTGGAAAAAAAGCATCCTTATGTGGCTTTAGATAGAGTAAGTATCATGTCCCTAATATGGGGGTGGCTGGACCGTTTTGATCTCCGTGGCATTTTGGCAGGAAAGCAGAGCCCCCCACTGATCAGCAGCTGCTGGTTCCTTTCCCTCTCTTTAAATCCAGAGCATCACTTCTCTCTCGGGGGACGTATTTGCTGAGTTGCGCGCCTGGGGCGTGCATGGGACTCACCATAGAACAAAATATTTCTACTGGTTTGGGAGTTCTTTGCCTTTTCTTGGCTTCTCTCTACACGTAACCTTCGCCACCTCCAAACTACCCGTAACCGTATTTTCTTTGCAATTAATGAATGAATACTTTTTCCTGTCCTGATGTAAGTGACCCTTTGCGCCGTTTGTTTTACGTTTTTCTCTTAGACCCGCTTTGCAGGAGTTTCTTCAGCCACACATTGCGTGGGGCTGCTGAAGGCAGCAAGTGTTGAGGTCCATTCTGACATCTGTACAGATTTCATTGTTCAAATTTATTTAAAATTTTAATTATTCATTTATTTGAATTTATTTTTGTTCCTTGAAATTTGTTGCACTTTTTCATTTTTTAATAGTTTAGTGCTTGCAAATACTAGTGCAAAGATGTACTAGTGATGGGACTGTAGACTAGTGGGTTTATTTTTGCGATACTCAAAAAGTAGATTGCAATATGGATGGGTGCTTTGGCCAAAATCCCATTGCTCAGGATAAGTTTCCCTGATTTATTAAATTCCTCAAAGCACAGGTAAAGCCTTGAGCATATACCGACGTGTCATAGATGCAAAATCGTTGTGGTAGTTGGGGATGGAAACTGCATGCTCTTTGTGGCAAGGATATCAAATGAATGATCTTTATTTCAAATATTATTTTGAATGTTCTTAATGGAAATAGGAGTTTTGCTTGTTAGTGGTTCACAACCCCACCAGTCAAATTAAATTTAAAACAATTTTTTTCACACTATAAAATAGTTCATCTGACATAAAGTATGATGATTCATTCTGGAACTTATTAAAAAATAAATAAATTTAAAAAAAAAAACTTTAGTGGACTCCAGAACTAAAACAATGTGTTACTTTATTATCTTTCTTTGATTTTTCATAAGAAAATCAAATTCCATTAGAATTTTAGGTAAAACTTTAAATTCATCCAATTACTTTTTGTCTGCCAGCTAAGAACACGTGGTGCTCAGGCCTGGTACTCCACAGAAACAGATTTACAAGAATACACTAAAAGGTGTTATTAACGTGGTTTTTTACAGGCCTCAAAATATTTGAATACTTATTGAAAAACTCCTGCTATGAGGCAAACGAAACTACTGTAGGTGTAGGGCAGTGAGGATTGCTGAAGGATGGAGTGAATAAACTACCTGGCAATTTCAGGTCTCAAACTCAAGGTTAATAATTATTTTTTTTATTGCCTCATAGACATTGAACTATTAAATACTTATCATCCTGTAATAAAAGAACAAACCATTTAAATAAAATAAACCATTACTAGGCAATTAAGGTGTAATAACTCAAACCTGTAAAAGACCTCAAATTGCAATTGCAAAATATTAATGGTGAGTAAAAGACACAAAATAAATTAAGGTCATGTCTCCACCCAATCCACTTACACTTTTCATCCAAAAGATTTATTACTAAATATGTTTTTCTATTTACCCTTGTACTCAGACAGTCTCTGGCTTACCGAGGCTTAAGGACCTTTATTTCAAAATAAATCATTAATCTTCAACATAGCTGATAAAGCCCAGGGGAGATTAGATTAAATAAGCCTGGTTAATTATCAAAGGTCATAAATAAAAGTAGTTATGAGGGAGGGGTTTTTTTTAAATTAATTAATGTGTTTGTATTTAATTGTCAGTTGTATTTTGTACCAGTTATTGATTCCTCCAATACATATGAAGTCTAAATATTATTACAGCAAAATCCAACAATTTTACTGATGCAGACTGAAATGAAACAAGATTTTTTGTATTCTCTTGTTAGAAAATATTCCCCTTATGATCTGTAAGTGTGCTAGTCTAGTAGCATCATGTTTTGACACTTTCTCAGATCTAGAATTTGAACTCTCATTAGATAGGCTGTTACTGATATTGAGTAAGCACCTACCCCCATCCTATAATAAATATTGTGTTTTCTCTTACACAGTGTATGTAAATGCCATTCTATAGTAAATACGAATATTTAGTCATACCTTTTCAAATAATTTGTATTTATCTTAAGAAAACTCATGGGATTTTAAACCAAATACATTGAAACTGTTTAGAGTGTTGATGATTAATATCTAGACTGCAAAATACTAGAAAAAACTAGAATAATGTTAGAAAGAAAAAACGAGAATATCTGCCAATGCTATGGTTTTGTCAAATTAAGTATGTATCTTCTCTTGATTGTGTATCTGAATTCTCAGTCTTCCTAAGAAAATATTATTGAGCAGAATGGATTTCTATGCTCTTGTGTGTGTCATATCCTGAAACGAGATTTCAAGAAACATAAGTTCTTAGCTCAAGGCAACCTGAGTTTGTTCCAGTAATTATTTCACACTTGGGATCAAAATACCTGAAGAATGGCAGAAACCAATGTTACAATGTTGAGGGCTACAGAAATCAATTAAAATATTTCATAGTTTCTGTTCATCATAGTTATTGTAAAATAAGGTAGACTTTCTTTCACTGTAACAGTGAAGAATACAGAGAATTAAATTATATCTCAGACTTGTATAGCATTGCTTTTTATTCTGAAAAATAGAATTTGAGTGTGGCATATGGCTTTACTCATAATAAAAAACATTTTTCATTTTTAAAAAATGGTGTCCTCCTAACATTATCAATTGCGCAGCCAAAACAATTTCATTTTGGACCAGCTGCAGAGTGATAAAATACGCTATCTTTGTAATAGAAAATTGGATCTATAGCTGTAACTCAAGACTTCTTCTGTAATGGTCCCAGTGACCGGTGCTGAGCTCCGGCTGGGAGGGTGCTCCAGAGAACTGCAAAAGAGCATCGTCATTTTTATATTGCTGAAGAATTCTCTTTCCCTAATGGATCGAAATGGCCTTTATGGTGGCATTAACACCCACTGCGAGCTACAGACAAACGTTGTGCGCTGGCTCCAGCATCAGCAGGAACGTGCTCCCACCTCTGCAGCTGAGGAGCGCGGGGAGAAGGCGGCTGGGCAGGGTGGCTGGTAAGTGGGAATGGAACGGTGAAGGCTGTTCCTGTCTTAATATGGAGCAGTATTGGATTGGTTCCGTGTCGATGAAAGTCTGTGTTTTGTGATTTGTGGTTTTTAAAGACCTTGATTTGCCGTGGACATCCTTACAGTCTTCATATACTGGAAAAATATATATATATGTGTGTTATGTTTTAAATATTGTTAATATGAAATTAATCACAATATTAGAGCAGAACTGGGCTTCAGAAGTGATATCCACAGAGACGCTTTGTTTTCTGTTACCTTGAAGGAGATACTTTTTTCAGAGGCAAAACTATCTCAATAGACTAAGAATGCCAAGTGCTGAGTCCAGTTGCTTGATGTGTCTTGTCATTTCAAATACATTATTAGAAAAATTAGTAAATTCACTGTACAAAATGCAGAGACAAAAAACAGCAGATGAAGACTGAGGGGTTTGGCAAGGTACCAGAAATGGGAATGTTGTCAAAAGCTCTGTATTTTCTTTATAGATAAAACACAGAAAGCTGACGTGGGGGCACGGGGGAAGGAAGGGGAATGGGAATAAATAATGAGCCCTCTTCTCTCCTTTGTGTTTGTGCCAGGACAAGGCATGGAAAGAAGAGAGAGGAGAATGAAGGTGTACATCTGGCATGGTCCCGTGGCGTTCCAGTTTTCTCCAAACGTCACAGGTTTTTGTATCTTCACCATTGCCTTTCCATTCTTGGGTTTAATAAAACTTGAATGAAAGTCCTACCAGTCTGTGAGCTGTGGCTCCAAGGGGGCTGTGTTAGAGACCCTCACTTGCAGCCCGGACTGTGGCAGTGCTAGTGCCGTGCAAATAATAAATTAATTTGCAACAGCAAAGTGGTCTCAGTTACTATATCTTCATTAAACACTATGAGCAATTTTTGGTTTTACCAAATTTTTTTTTTAGATAAGTTTTATCTTAAACTTGCAAGGTGGGAAAACTTGCAGTATTTGCAAGTGCAGTCTGAGATTTTGGCAGTTTTTCTCTTCTTTCCTTCATCGGCAGACCCCTCTGTATGAGACTGCAACGTTTTGTAACTGGAAGCATCATGCACCGGTTTGAGGTCTGTTACATCTCTTGAATTCTTTTCACAGGCTGCAGTTTAATAATGAAATCGTTCACGTTACTGAAGTAGTAAATTCCACAGGAGAAACTGTATTCTGGAAAATGCTGTGCATACTCTTCTTTGCGAGATGCCATAACAGTTATGTTTCAAAATAATTACACAGAGCCGTGTGTGAGAGTCGCTATACACTGTCCCAAATGGCTGATGAACTCAGGTCTGTGAGCAGCAGACAGGGAAATGTGGCTTCGTTAGCAGCAAAGAGTGAGGGATTAGTCACAACTTGTGACAAAGGGTGTTTGAACTGAAGTGTGCTGGTATAAGTAGTACCCGTGCATCCGTCACTATAATGCCTGTGCATTTTTACATGGAAAGATAGGAAAAATTTCCGGCACGTGTACCGTGGGCAATTCTGTGTCTGCTTTTGGTTGCTGATGGGTTTGGGAGACGGGAAGAGGAGGTGGGGTGCTTGCCTGCGGGGTTGGTATGTCTTTTATCTGAGAGACAGAGGCTCGTAGGCTGGTTTTCTGCAGGCAACAGACTGAAAAAACATATTGTTTACTTCTGCTGAGTTTTTCGTATTCTCTTGGGGAAAAAAAAAGGCTGGTTTATGCCATTAAGACGCTGGGACTGGGAGGATGCCTGGGTCAGTGAATCTAATCCCCTTATACTGCAGGCTGCTCCGTCGTGTAATCCCTTCCATAAACTAATCAAGTTTCCTCCTTGAAGGAGTTGGTTTTCTGTTGCACAAGCTCTGATGAGGAGGCAGCGTGAGGACAGCAAGGCTATAAAGGCTGCAGACCCACTTTGGATTTCTGAATGCATTCACTCTCGGTTTATATCTATTTGTTCATGCAAACAGGGGTTGATGAATTACTCGGTTCCTTAATCATATACTAAGAAATTTTCTAGGCAAATAATTAAAAGTAATTGGCCTCTAGTAAACTAATAGCCAGGTTTTATTTACTTGCTTATTTTTACCTGCCTATATCCTTTAATCGCTCCTTCCACCTCATATTTTTCTAAAGCCTTGAATGCCATGAAGTTGTAGTTGTGTGTGCTTAACCTCCTTGAACATATCTTTAATTTTCAGTCCTGATGTACCTGCTGTCCCCCCTCCCCCATGAATTTACTGTTGTTTTGGTAATTTTATGTGCAAACGTATTTAAATCCCTCTGACCTGAGTATCCTGAGCTGATTGAATTTTGCTCTAACCTTGGTCTGGCAATTTCCATTTCCATTTTGTTATTCAGATTGCCATCTTTTAAGCTTTTGCTAAAACTGAAGAAAAGAAATTATTTTTAGGTCCATGCTTAGTTTTTCTACCCTACCTTTGTGAACAGAGGCACTTTCATTTTTCTTTGGTATCTATGGGGCTAAAGAGTGTTTTGCAGCAGATTGGCTGTGGTTTCCTTTTCAAGGCACCGTTCAGCTGGGCATCTGGGCAACTCCCACTTCATCCCTGCCCAGCTGGGTTTCCAGGACATTGCTTCTTTACGGCCAATTCCTTTTGTTCCTTGTAATTTTCCTCCTTGTGCTGTGTAGCCTTTCATGGGGTGGTTTCCCATTTTGTTAAGAGGTTCTCCCTGCAAGCTTTTTTTCTGCCTGGGATCAGAAAGGAATTTCTAGATACTATCTCTTTCCTTTTGGTAAAAGGCAACATTAAATGTCCTTGATGTTAAACTGCACCTCCTTGTCCCAGCTGTCTTTAGTAGCTTATATTGTCCAAAGATTTCTCTTCTGAGGATTAGAGCTGTAGTTACAAGTCTGCGGGGTTTATTCTTCCACTTTATTTAAACTCACTCAACTGCTGATTCTCTAACACCAGATTATTTCCAGCAGTCAGCTCTAGCATACACTCACCGCCACGAACCCAAACTGATTTTAAAAGAACATTACGTTTTATTTCTTTCCCTGACAAAGTGGTACAAATACCTACACACCTTTTCCCACATTCCCCCTTCCTTACCTCCGCGAAGTCAGGCTGTTACACCAGGACCTGTAGGTGCATTTCTCTCTTTAAAAACTCTCCAGTTGTCTTTATCAAAATTTGACTTTGCAGATAAATAGATTTCCCTGTGTTGTCCCAAGCAGACTTTTCTCTACCTTCCTCAAAGTAATATTAACCCAGACAGTTTGTTTTACCCATGGTATCATCTTTTGCGTCTCTCTACTCCATCACGACGCGGGCGTAGGACGCAGCACTCTTCTTGGGGTGCTCTCTACCCAATTCCGCCCCGGCTCCAGCCACAGCTACTGCTCTGCACTGTGCTGCGTTTGGTCACCCTTGCCCTTCCAGGGCTCTTTGCATTGCTTACAGGCAGGTTTGTTATTTCTCCCTGGCCGTGTTCGGTGTCAGGCTGTGATTTGTACACGCCTTCTGACAGCATCACTTAGCTGACTGCTGTTCTCAGCGGCATTCCTACTTCTTCCACGCACTTAATCCGTCTGCCATCAAATACTTTATTTGCTGTCTTGTCTACGTTTACTTTGTTTTCTTTCTCCTCCTACGCACAGTTGCAGAGATCTCTTGAGCTTCTCCTTACCTTCCCCCTTTTTCTTCTTAAAGCTGCCCAAGTCAGGGATGCGGCCTCGACCCCAGAGGGCAGCTGTCACCAGTCCTCGGGTGTACCAGCCCTTCTCCAAAAGCTGCTTCATGACTTCCACAGATTTGCAGTGCGTGGCAGCGCCTCTGAAATGACAGGACAGGGGCTTCTAACTCCAGACTCATTTGTCCCAAACCATCGCTATGAAATTCTGCTTTCTATGGTGACATCTCTGACAGCATCCCCAAGCATTCAACGTCTGGTCGGTAGGGTATTTGTAAAGAGAGCTGAACCTTAAAAGGCAGTAAAAGGTACACTTGTACACGCTTTAGAAAAAATTAAACTATCATCTTTCATCAGCTTTTCCCAAAGCATGCCACTCTGTTTTGGCTGAATCTGTTCTGGCCTGCCTTCCCAGAGGAGTCTGGGTTCCTCGAGGGGCCGAGCTCTGCCTCTGCAGCATGGTCGCTGCAGAAGCCCTGTTTGAGCATCCCTGGAGCCTTGTGGCCTGGGAGAGATGCCCACTGTGAGTTTTGACCTTCTCGCTTGCACATCCACCAGGTGTTTGAAGTTGATGGTGGGAATTTGCCCTGTTATCCCAAACTGGTGGCAGTAGTCGATCTGCAAGTGCAGCCTCAGGACTGAAAAGCAAGCAGCCTTCCCAGCCGGGCAGCGAGGATGAAGAGAAGTACAGGCCAGCAAGTAATATTAAGTGGTTTGGGGCATTAGTACATTTAGACCTTGACAGAAATTACCAGTTTTCCATGTATGTTTAGCAGCCAGTGATGCTATGCCAGTAAGCCTATGCCCAGGATGCTCCCATTTCTATCTTTTTGGTCCCAGTTTGAATTAAAGCTCTGCTTTAAAATAACGAGATGCTTTTGGCTCATGCCTGCCTCACCAGAATAGGTGATTCTGAGGATAAAAACAAGGATCCTGCACGCAGCAATTCAGACGGCACCAAGTCTGTAAAGGGCAAACTAGGAGGTGGTGTGAACACATTGCTTTTCCTCTGGTTTATGAAACAAATCTAAAAAGTTCTGCTCAAGGAGAATTCTTCACTGAAGTCACAGAAATGGCACAGAATATCACGTTCTTCCATTATACTTCCATATTTTTTTCCACAACCACCCTCGAAAATTTGAGCAGTCCTGATATTGCAGGATTGGGGTCCCAGCAAAATGAAGTACAGATACTACCACTCTTTCCTACACATCCCTGCCTCCCAGTGTTACTAAGAAGTCATTAATATATTTTAATTTTAATGAACCAGCCTAGCATGCTTATAGGAAAACCAGCTGGTTTTGTTTTCTCTCTATAGACCTGAACAAATTCATTAATAAAGATTTGCAAAGAGTTTTAGAACTTGAAACTAGAAATATATCCATCTCTCCAATTCCTTGATCTAATAATGTATTTAAAAAATGAGATTTTTGCAAGAATAATACATGATATTACCGCCTTTGCTTCCAGCCTCAATGATGCTACGATTCTGTGACTTCATGCTACCATAAGCACCTACAATTAAGTCTAGCTCCAATGTTTCCAAAAGAGGCACGATCCCAGTAAATCCCTGCTGCTTTGGGTATGGTATTTTGCCTTTTATTGAAATATTGTTCTCATTGAGTATGTTAACTTACTTGATTGTTGCAAAGAACGTTGTTGTTCTGCAGCAAGAGGAACCTTTTCCTTTATTAGGAAGCCATAGCAACAAGAAGGATTGACTCCTAAATTCAGAAGAAAAAGATCCTGTTATTTTAGGGTAGCCAGAAAAATAACTTTTGCCATCATTGTACAATGCATTTGAAGCAAAGCTGATAATTATATATGAGAAGCAGGATGTAATTTCTCAGAACATAAAGATTTGGAAGGAATTAAAGACCACTAAATCAAAGTATTATAAAACTTATAAAACAGTCATTAAAACACAAAATTGAGGAATTCTTGATAATTCTTCATTTTTTCTGAGTCTCTTGTTTTAACACCATTTCTTTTTGTCCTGCTAAAATCATGTTTGCTCTATGCAGGAGTACAACCTTATTTCATAGAGGACGTCTTTTTTCTCTCGACAGCTGGAAACACTTTGTTGTATTGCATTTCCCTTTTCCCTCGCTTTAAGCCCAGGCAGTGCTCCTTGGCTGGGGACGGCCCCCAAGAGCCCAGCAGTGCTGCCCTGCCTGCAGTAGGCTCTACCCCAGCAGGCTCTCGCAGGTTCCCCACGCCATGAGATGTCAGCCAGGACCTTCACTGCGCCTCTCACCTAAGCAAGCAGCATCGGTGTCTTAAGCAGATTGAGTCAAAACCCACAAATACATTGCTATGGCTATTGCGCAGTTTCCTAATCCATGCCAGTGTAGCAAAGTCCATGGATTTTTAAGAATTAGTCATTGCTGAAATCAATTTAGTTCATCAGTCTTCACTGCACAATCATCATTTCTGTAGCTTTGTGTAATTTTGTTTTATATCTGTTAAATATGCTGGGAAAAACCCCTGTTTGCGCCGCAGTCGGTTAAGCAGGAACCTTCGTCTGAAGCACAACGCAACCCCCAGAGAATCCTCCACCGTCATTTATGTCCTTCACCAACTTTGTGTCAGGCTCGCTGGAAGCAGCCAGCTCCTGCTGTCCTGCAGCCCAGCACCCGAGTGCCGCGGCAGGGTATACAAACTGCACGTCCCCTGGGATGCTCCCAGCTGGAGAGCACCCTCACCTCCACCTTTCCTTTCCCACTGCCCCAGTTGGCATGGTGGGAACTGGTGAGGGACGTCTGGGGACTGACTGACTGACCGACCCATCTGTCCACAGTTCTCCTTCTTTCCACTGCCGCATACATAAACTACCCCTATAAGGGGGTAGGAAACCTCGATACTAGACTTTAAATCCTTTTTATGTTAAAGACTACTCAAGTTGTCAACAACTTTCATGGATTTTAAATCTCAAATGAAATTCTAAAGTTGGAGTAATACAGTTCAAATTCCATTTTATTTAAAAAATGTGATTTGAATTTATCAGCAACAATGATGTATTTGTCAAGATGTCAAATATTTTTAAGATTGGAAACATTCATCTATATTCGCAGAATTCTTAGCATCAGTAATTTGGTATCAAAACTTCATAACTTTTTGTTTGGGAAAATATTTGTCTGTTATTTCACTCGGAATCATTTTTGCATCATATTAACCTGAAAAGTAATTATAGGGGGAAAAATGCAAAATTGGACGAGTGGAGAGTGTTCAGCTATTACCTGCACATCCATTGTTATCAACTCGCTCACATTTTTTTTCATTGGTTTCTTGTTACAGTCAAGATACAGTCAATGATCTTTTGAGCTTGGTAATTTTGTTAAATCTTTTTTATTAAGAGTATTGAATTGCTACGTTGAGATGGTAGCTTGCTTCTGTGCAAGATTGATTGGGAATGGTATTTCATTTTGCATAGCACTATTCAAAGCTAATAAAAAGGCACAGAATAATGAATTTTGAAGTAAAATTATAATGAAAAGCCACAGGTGGTTGTTTCATTAGACTGAATGCTGAAGAATTGTGCTCTTCTCTTAACTTTTTCTATTGTTTGTATTGGTTGCCCCAGGTGAAGTAAACATCTTCAAAATGTGTTTGATGTTTTTGAGAAATATTTTCTTCTGGAAAGACTTCAATAATTAAAAAGATGTGCATTTTTAAAAGTTCACTAAAGCACAAAACTATTACTTTAAAACATTCTTTGTTCAAAATTGTTACCTTGACTTATATTCATCATAGGAAATTACCTTCAATAAAATGAGCAAAACCCCCTTTTTCTAGCCAGGTTTCAGTAATTCCCAGGAGAAATGTTTCTGAGCTTGAGAACTCCAAGGGTGGCTTTGCCAAGGTGGCAGGCAAAAACATTTGCATATTCGGAGTGTGGTGGTCCCGATGTTGTATACTGGTGACACATGAATAATGTAGCTGGGAAAAGAAAGACACTGATGTATAGGTCATAGGCACAGAAGTCTGACTGACTGCGTGTTTGTCACAGGCCTGTGATGGCCAGCCCGATCTTTGAATAAAATTGCCATGTCTGTTGCATGACTGTTTGCTGTCTCATTCTGTATTTGTCTTCCATGTGTGATTAACTCCCAAATGTTCTCTTTTTTTTTTTTTTCCTTTTCCCTTTTTGTAGAAATTATTGAGCCTACTACCTCTAGTCCTGTCTCAAGCCCAGGTCAGTATCCACATACATTCATGAAGTATGTTTGGGTACTTTTTCTCAGGGACTCATAACTGATGCATTGCCATATCAATAACTGGAATTGATTACGGGCAGCTTTGTTGTGGTAGTGCTGGACTGTCTCCTTCCTGTCTTTGTGCATTCATTGGTTTGTCTTCCCTCCAGGCTTCATATGTTGTCCTCTTCTTAAATTTCCCCTGTTGAGAAAACCCCTCCCTGCATCTCTGTTTTTCTCCCATTCATTCTCTGCCCCAGGGCGATGCAGTGGATGTGCACAGGGCAATGTAGCTGCGCAGTGTAATTACTGTGATTTCTCTTTGTGATAACCTGACTGTTCTCTGGTGTTGCTGTAAACATGGACTCTGGTTTGAGGCTTACAGATTTCTTGCTGTCTCATCGCTGAATGACTCATAGGATGGATCTAAGACCCCGTTGTGAGGTTCTCCTCATTTTAGGTGCTGGAAAGTGTTCCCGGAGAGCTGAAAAGCCTGCCCTTGTGCTTGGCAGGTGGCAGGAGGTCCTGACCACTCATGGTGACTCCCCATTTTCTCAGGGTTTTCCCACTGCCACTCTCCAGCAGGACACCCTCAGTGGAGCTGGTCAGCCCAGAGCTCGTTAAAAGGTGGCTTCAGGTCAGCCTGTAACAATATTCCCAGCCACTTCCCAAAGGGTTTGGAAGGGGTAGGTCATGAGTTTCAAGTACCATGCTCTAGCTCCCATTGCTCTGTGTTAAACACCTTCCCCGGGATGCAGTTACAGCGTCGGACCCAACAGGTTGAAATTATTTCCATGTGCATAATGTGGTAAGATGTGCAATGCTCAGGTCTCCTCCAAGGAGGACTCTGGGCAGCGTTCTCAGGATCATCTGGGAGACAAACACAAGTAGAATTTTCCTCTGGTAAAGCCTACACATGAAGTATACTTTTATTTCCAAATTAAGATAAAAAGATTAGAAAGGCTGCACCAGAAAGCCATAGCGATTGAGGTAATCTACTCCCCAGTTAAAATGCAGATTAAACAGAGATTTACAAAAGAAAAACGAGGCAGCAAACTGATCCACCCACCTTAAAACTTACAGGAGCAGAAAGACAAGTGTATAAATCTTCAGTGCTTTTAATTAAAAGGCTTAGGAAGGGCAATCTCCGGTGTCCTCTGCGGAGATGCTCGCTGTGCACAGGCGCTGCCTGTCTGCCTTCCTGCCTGCCCTTCTTCAGCAGGGAGTTTTCCAAAGCACTCTGTCTTTTTTACGTGCAGAGGATCTACTGCGTCTATAGTGCAAAGCCGTTCACGAAAGCAACTGAGCAATTTATGCATCACCACCGTTCATCACAAAACACAGCAGCAGAAGGAGTAGGAGGGGAGGGATGGACTTATACTGCAAAAAGCTGATAGTGCTTGTAATAAAAGTTCCTATCCTTGTGATTTTTCACAGTTGCTTTGGACTACCGAGCAGTTGTAAATAAGCTAAGAAATTTTTTTTATAGCTAACAGAAGCCAGGAAGAAGAAAAGAGTCGCGGATGATACGGCAATCGTGTAAAGTAGTGATAGGAGAACCTCAGTCTGTGTGTCGTTTAATGCTGGGTTTTGTAATTGGTTGAAAAGTCCCCTTAGCCTGATACTATTCCAAGCTCTGTTCAGGGAATGATGGTTTATGATGTGTGGTTATGGTTGGAATTGACTCTAGTAACATTTTGGTTTTTAATCTCCATAGGTAAGCACTACAACACAGAAGCAGAGTCTTTTCTCACTTTAAAAAATTGATGTTCAAGTAATACAGCTTTGAGATGTGTTTGAATCCTTACTGTCTGCAGAAATTTATGACAAATGAGCAAAATTATACATATGGGGGGTGGGGGCAGGATGGAGATGGGGAAATGGAAAAGAATAGCATCCTTTTATAACAATCCCTGCCCTAACTCTGAGAGAACAGTGTTAAACAGAGAGGTATTTTTCCAAAGTACAGTACGAAATTTAGAACATGAAAGCCTTTGAACACAACAGAGGAAAAATTTAGAAGAAGCTAAAGTTGCAATACATATGAAACTACATGAGCTAATCCAACTTTAAATGACTGAGGAAAGGACTCTGAGGTCAGTTTGCAGATGAAAAACAACATCTATTCCCCTGAAAGACAACAGGAAGGGGTTTTTTTTAAAGAAAAGCTCTCGAAATGGATTAAAATTTAGGATTGAGTCGTTCCTCCTGGAAACCAGCACTGGTATCAGCAGTGGCATTGCTATTGAAATGTTCTGTTTGCCTTACATAATTAAATAAAGCTGTGATAGTCCCTCTACTTTTCTAATTTTAGTCTGGTAAATAGCTAGATAATACCATCATTATTGCTACGAAGTTATACAGCTGCAGAGGCAATTAAAAAGTTTCCAGAGTGTCAAAAACCGAGTCCCTCATGTGCTGCAGCATCAGCAGAAAAGACAGTAGGTTGGGGTGGGAGATCGTGGCAGAAACCAGGTTTATTTGTCTGTAGCTGCTTATGACACAACAATAAGATTTGTGACTTTGTTAAAGTCAGCCCAGGAAGTTTTAGCTAGCAGTGCCGATTGGATCTCTGTCCTTCTACCCTGCTTTCCCTCATGTGGAATACAAAATGTGGATAATCCTGTAGAAACTTGTTTTGCTCGTGTCTTGCATCAGTCAGAATACAGAGCATTAGCCTCCTTCTTACTTAATCTAGGCTTTGCAGCTAGTTGGTTAATTGCTACTGTTGTTTAAAAGTTCACTTCATTGCAGCTTCAATGGATGTTTTTCCTGGAGAAGGTTTTGCTGCTGGAAGGACACAGATCCTTCTCCAGTGTTTCAATATTGAGCCAAAGGTTATGAAAAAAACCCCAAACTGAGTCAATATTTAACTGCAGATAGATGAGGGAGAATTGCAGGCCAAGGATCTCCCATAAATCAAGGTAAATGACTGATAGGATGTTCAACATTATCATCACTAGTAGAGTTTTCCAGGATCTTTCTTAAAGCCCAAACTAGGAAGTTACTTTTTGTAGAAAGTGAAGAATCTGTAGCAATCCTGAAGATCTTGAAACCACTTTCTGTTGAGATTTTAGTCCAACTCTGAATACACAGTAATTATCCTATTCTCCAAACATCTTCGAAAATTCTTTTCATTGTTACTAGTGTATATGAGTATATGTGTATGTATTTTTGTATATGGAAGGAGTAGTGAAAAGGAAAAGGTCATGGACATCTTAAGATGCTTAAGCCTGGAATTGCTACTGCCTCCGACTCCCACAGGTCACCTTTCTTATCAGCCATCTATTTTCTCAGTGTTGCTTAAGCACTAGTTAGCCAAAGAATACTATTAATAACTCCTGTCTAAACAGGTGAAGTACTGCACTGATAGTGAGGTTCCAACGTTTTCTACTCCTCTTACAGTGAGCAAACTCTGTCAGCATTGAAATGGGTACATACAAAAGACCTTTCATCTCACCAACTTTTCTTCTCATATTCAGTATAATTAATCAACTGGTTTGACCTTCTATTGTTAAAAATTATTTATAAGATGCATGTGTAAAATTTCAGCACAGAAGTTTTGTGACATTTTCTAGATGTTCATAAGCCACGTGACAACATCCCCAAAATGTCTTTCAATGATAATGTATAAAAAACATTTTGATTTAAAAAAAGAAATCCTTAAGGGTTCCTTACAGTTCTAAACAATAGGAGACAAACCATTTAAAACATTTATAAGTAATGCAAAACTGACACTGTGTTTGAGAGCCATAGTGATATACTTGTGCATTCCTCTGCTGGAGCCTCTTTTTACTTTTGGGGGTTTTCTTGCTCAATTTTAAGCAACAATGCTTAAAGCATGTAGAATTAGCTGAAAAAGTTAAAAAATTGGGGCCACAGTTGGTATCTATTTTGTCAGCCGCTGCCAAGAGCTGTAGTTACTTAAAAATCTTTCATCCTTTAGTGTAATTAGTTCACAGGTGGTGTCCTGAAAAGCCTTTGAAGATGCTGCTGCATTCTTAACACTGACTAAACAAGTAACAGTGACAGGTCAGAGAGAATAATTGAGGAGTCTTCTTTAATTAATGATTTCACATGTTATGAGGCACTTTTATAAAAATTGGAGTTGGTGAGAGAAGGACTTTGACTTATTTAATTTTCTCAGGAACAAAGGCATATCTTTAAATGAGCACTCTGGGCAGGTTGGACAGCTCCTTGAACTTCAGTTACTTCTCCCTAATCTGCTTTACTGCATATTTAATATGTTTAATATGCCAGAATACCAAATAATACCTAATTTCAAGCAGGCTCTATTTGTTTCATAGGAAACATGTCACACACACACCCACACCCACACACACACATTTTTTCTCTTCTTATGCAGTTGCAGTTCCCATTATAATGAATAAATTTTTTGCATAAGGAAAATCTATAGGGTTGGTCTACTGAATCTCAGAATTTATGGCATTCTTTCTTGCCATTAATTTTGTCTTTATGTGATGAAAGCACCACGTACCTCAAGCTAGAGATGTTTGCATGTGGGCAGGAGACACCTTGGTACAGCAAATTCTGGAGTAGAGATGAACCCTGAAGCACAAGAGGATGACTGACCAGCCTTGAGAAACAGCCGGTCGTTCATCAGCCGACACCCAAACTGTTTTCTTTCTTTTTCCAGTTTGTGGAATTTCTTCCAAAAAACTAAACAAGTATGAAAAGATGATCAAGATCTAGGATAACAGAGGCTGGATCATTGCAAGTTTAATGTCTAAATCACGTTAGAAACAGAACTCTGTTAAAAGAGCTTTTGACTCTCAGTGGCCACTTCACTGCCTCCCAAATAATCCCACCCTGGGAAGGAAGGCAGGGTCTGCCAGACCACCCTCCATCTCCTTCATCTGATGGTTGAATCACCCTCCAACACTCAGTAGAAGAACACCATAGGTTCTTTTGTCCCAGTTAACAGATATGAGAGCATATATGTTACCCAAGACTTACTATGAGTAGGTTGGCATCAAACAGGTAAACAGTCTCTAAAGAAAAAAAGATCAATATATTAATCTTATTTGTTAATTATCTTAAAGCTTTATGTTCATAACATATTATGGACATTTCTGTTGCATTTCAGAACTCCAGGCAGATGTGAAATTCCAGCATAGTTCTCTCTGCCAGAAAAAATTAGTTTATATGTTCACCCAGCATTATGCATCTACACCCTTTATCCAGTGTGTAACATGTTACTGTAGGAACACACAGCAGAGCAAGGCAGGTTCTTAAACCAGGAACACTTAGAACTATATACCAGCTGCACTATGGGAAATAACTGCCTTAAAGTATTATATTCATCTTCTGTTACAAACAAGTGAACTTTATGTTTCTAAATCATTCTGTGAAAGCTGCATCCTCAAAGTAAAATCTGTGGAATTAGGTAAATGTTTCTGTTTAAGTAAAATGCATGTTTCAAATAACTCACAGTGTGTGCTCAGTGACATTCTGCAATATTTAAAGACTGCATCATTTCAGAAGACTGTTTGAACACAGTAAATCATAAGTATATTATTCACTGCTTGCTGAATAGAAGCATCATTTAATATCAAAAGAGCTACTTTCTATCAGCTGAAAAATAGGATTAGAAATAGGTCATTTTTGGTCCATTGATTCCTACTCTCTAAACCAGTATGCAAACTGCAAGAATACTTTTTCTGATACTGTGTTGCCTACATGCCTTCTGTCATGGGGGATTTCAGTCAGTATTAATGAGTTTTTCCACAAATATGAGAAGCCCGCTTAAGAGGAGAAGCTGCTCTGACACTCACCGATTTGTTTAACCAACAAAATCCAGGGTTTCCCACAGAAATGAGAATGCCTGAATATTTCAGAATACAATACATTGCACAGTTTGCTGAAATTTCACATTTTAACCAAGAAGTGCTCTTGAGAAATGCCAGGAGTGCAGTGCAGGGACATCTGTGAAATAATTCCTGTAGTCTGTGGAAAGGGTAGAGGATGTGGAAGGTGGACAGCGATGTTGCTGCTTCGATGCTGACCCTTTCTCCTGCCCAAGTGTTTCTGATGCCAAGTGACGAGCCGCATCTTGCAGGCTTCCTTGGCAGTCTGAGCCTGAGGCTTCTCCGTGTTTCTGGGGAACGCTCGCTGCTGTACGTGATTCCTCGGCTTCCAAGGGATCTGTGTCATTGGTGTCGGTGGTTTATCGTTACACAGATTCATTTATGTTACTGTAAATGGCATCAGCATTTGCGGTATGGAAGTGTATGCTGTGTAGGAACTACCACAGGGGAACCAGCACACCCCTGAGACACGGGGAAAGCTCTTCTCAGCAGAGCACTAACTTCCCCAGTTAATGGGACATTAGAAGATAGATATTGTTCGTTACAGCTCTGGCATCTGTTTATTAACTCTCAATATAGATAAAACATGCACGGCCATCTCAGTCCGCATCCTCGAGACGTCTCCCCATCTCAGTCACGCGGTGGTACCTGATGCCGTATGGGTGGTGGGGGAACCCTGGCAGGGATGGACTCCCGGGGACGGCGTGGAGGCACACAGCTGGAAATGTCTGCTCTGAAGGCAGGCTGGGGGTAGCGATCCATGTATCTAAATTTTGTTCTTCGACTACAGACGTGATTTGACCTATGCTCCCAAAGTATGCCAGGAAATGAGATGTTTGCATATCTAGCTTGTAACACAGTAAGTGTGACTGTTCAGGCTAATCTGAACTGTGACCAAAGCCATGTCTTATTGTGCTCTTGCAGCAGTGTAGCATGTCGTGTGTGCAGGCAGCAGTGCTAGTCTGCAGTCCTGCACCAGCTCTGAAAGGGCAAGAAAAATGCCCAGTGCAAATCTTCCAGCCTGCAACGCTGCAAGACATGGTAAAGCTGCTCTGAAAGACCACGCATATAAGGATGTGTTCTGATTGAGAAAAGAGAAGCAGGAGATTCCAGAATGTGATTCATTAGCAGAAAGAGAGCAGTCTTTGTTTTTATTTATCACATAAGGGTATGTTTTATGTGAAGGTTTTATCAGCCAGAATTGGCTGACTACAGTAATTCTTACAGGAATAAATATGCATATATCCATCTAGATGAGATGTGTAGCCATGTGCAGAAATTTAAAATGTATATATAACTATGTATCTATAACTTCAGGGAGGGTCCCAACTCTGTGCAGAATATAAAAGAGCCTACAGCTACAGCTGGTGGGAAAGGATCTGACAAACTTGGGTTGTTAAGGGAGGGAAGGCTCGGGGGAATAGGGGACTTGTCAGAAAATGCCTATTTGAAATCTCCATGAATATGTCAGTTTTAAAGAAATTCAAATAAAAGCCTGTTGAGTTTTGAGTGGAAAAAACATACTGGCTTCCTTCCAGGCTACCCATCTCATTCCAGGCAACACTTCTTTTCTTGTCTTTTCACTGTCTGAATTTCTCACCAAATGGAAATTTCAGTTTCTTGCCAGCTGCATCTAGAGTATCTATGCAACATGGACATTTTGATGCAGTTGCCAGCAATATCCCAGCTAAGGAGGAAAACCGACATCCAGAGATAATACCGGATCAGCTATTTCCTTATTCTGAACTTAATGTTTAAAGGCGTATCTTTGCAGCTTTATCTTTTCCTTATTATATACCAGTCACAAGGCCCAGTCTACCAAACTGGTCTTTAAACTGGTTTTGGTCCTTCTTGAAACTTTCCAGATGAGCTCTTACACATGCCATCAGGCAACCCAAGAAAGACTGTATGATGTGATTTTCTTCTGATAGTCTCTTCGGTGTTAAAGGAAATAGAACAAAAATTTGTAGGTAAAAGTATGATAGTTGAGCCAAGCCCGTGTCTTTCAAAGAGTGTGGCCATAAAAGGTTTACACAGCAGCTCTGAACAATTAAACAAACATTGTTTTATCACAAGTTGTCACTGCTCCCAGGAGCGATGCCGTCTTGGTTTTAGCCTGCTTTTGTGCAGGGCTCTACAACTACTGGAGACAGACCTTCCTCAGAATAGGAGATGCTTTTGCAGCCACAAATACACCAGTGAGGGCAGTGCAGCAGTCCCTGAACGTTCAGGGGGGCTTCAGCAGTCTGAGCAGACAGAGGTCTTTTGCTTCTGGAGTTGAGAGTGACGAATAAAAAAAATGTTTTGCTCAGAGCTGGACCAGAGCTCAGAGGCTAGGCTATATACTTTATATTATAGACTCAAGCCCCTTGCACAGTGTCCTGCTACACTGTGACCTTTGTCTTCTTCCAGGCCCAGCTGCTAATGAGAATTTGTGACCCGAATACCAAAATTTAAAAGCAAACAATCACTTGTCAAGGGTATAGGGCAATCCTCAATGTGAGCGTGGCAGGACCAGAAGTTTGTATCTCTGAACAGCAAGTCTTTATATGAACCTCACATCTATTTAGGACACACTATATAGGTTGAAGGAAACACGTTAAGAACTCAGGCCCAATTTACTGTATGCTACTCCATTAATCCAGTAAGGTTTACAAGGAAGATTCACTTTGTAGTTGTTCCTGTGCTTTGGCACCTGTTACTGTACATGATTTTCATTAAGTCCAGATTTTAACTGAGCCTCTGAGTTTTACAGTGCCACAAAAAACTGTGGAGCCATCTGGTTAAAGTTTTATAGATTGTTTTCATTAAGATGAAAGTTTTGCAAAATATTTTACCATTTTTCAGCTGCTGAGTCAGACATTTCCATAAGAAAAAGCTGTTGGCATTAGGCAGCAGAAGACTAACCCAATGGATGAGTGGCAGCTTGCTGCCTCCCACCCACCCGCCTCCATATTGTACCACACTGGGATCGGTGACGTCAGGTGATGCTGGGATATTCAGTGATGCCTGTCATTCCAAACACCGAGACAAAATGATTGACCTTGACATCTTTTGTACGTCTGTCTTCTCATTTTCGAGATACACGTCTCAGCTTGCATTTCTCTCAATCGTATTCCACAATGGCAGGGATGCATCTCTTTGACTTTGAAAAAAAAATTGATAGAACTTATCCTTCTTAATATCTCTGATTGCAACAGAAATGATTGCCTGCCATTCAGCCTCCTTATTCAACAAGCACAGTACAGAAAACCACACTGAATGAGTTTTCTGCCAAACTGAGGCAATTCAGAGAACAACTCGGTTTTGAAAGCTGAAGAGCATGTTCACTTGAATGAACGGGGTATGGATTTTATAATAGGAGAAGAGCAAGTAATTTGAATACTCTGCAGTAAACTGTCAAAGCAAAGCACTCTGGTTATAGAGACATTTCAGGATGTTGTTTGTAAGGTTTCCATACCTACAGTCTCCTATGTCCTTCCCTCCTGCAATGTACAGTCCCATTTAGTGTTTCATTTTAAACAAAGAAGGAGCTGCATTTTACAAAGAGGTAGAAATCCTACCTGGTTAAATGCAGATTATCACTATCAAGCTCTCATTCAGTTATTCGGAAAGTTCCTTTTGTAGAAACTTGAAGTATTTCAGTAGTTAAGGGGTTATACACAGTACAAACTAGGAAAAAAATTAATTGGTTTTGGAGCAAAATGTATCTTTCTCTCACGTGTCTCAAAGACTATCAGAGGCAGTTTTAAAGGCATCCAAGTCCATCTCTGTCTTCCCAAAAGCACAGCTCTTCAGATAGGCATGATGTAGGATATATATTCAAAACAAAGTATCTTTCATTCCCAGAGAGGTTAGAAAAAGGGAAAGGTTAAAAAGGTTTCATCACTGACTGCCAAACTTTACCTACTACCCGGAGGGGAATATATATATCATTGCCCCTTCTGTTACTATTTTTTTAAGAATATGACATCCATAACTACTTTGAAAGTTGCTAACATTCCTGCCAAGTGCCACGTACTGTTTTCTGTCTTGTCTTTCTAAATCCTGATTTTGAGCCAAAATCAATGGCAGAAAGAAATTGCCCATTGCCTGACTGGGAAACGTTTCTGACAGTCTGTGTGTGCTGCTTTCTCATGAACAGAGGGACACACACGATGTCGAGTTTATCTGATTGCAACCCACAAATACAGCGCTACGCTAAGAAGAGCTGAGCTGCAGCTCACCTGCAGGGTGATCACTGAGAATATGAAAGAACCTTTTTTTGGTGCTTTTTGTTCTCTGTTTCAAAGTGCATTTTAATGGTGAGTGTAGTGTATTTCTACTGAAGAGACCAAATTCCTGGCTTCACAAGGGTAATGAGAAAGGGGATGGAAAGTAACACGCAGAAGAGACTTTCTGCAGCTGTCCTCAGCCACCCAACGGCTCGGCAACTGGTGACAGGGTCAGTACGGCATTGCAGTCGAGGGGGCCTTTGCAGCATGAGCTCACACAGCAGTGCTTGAGCATCGTCCCTGAATGGTCTCTCTAACCTTCTTACACATATTGCTTAGAAAATACATCTGTTGAAGTTAACTCATTTTTCGCCAGCATGTTTCCTTGCAGTCATGTTGTGTTTCCTCCCATCAGTATCCATGGTCCTCCCCAGGCAAGGGATGGAGAGGGCACGGTGACACTGGGCATCTGCACAGCAGAAGGTGTTCAAAAGGTGCAGGTAGGGGGAGAGCTGTCCTAAGGATAATGCACTCCACGCACTCATCCCCTACCATTAATCAGCATTAATTGGGAAGGGGCCTCCCACAGAGGCACCAACGCTTGCTTTTTTTTTTTTTTGCTACTCCACCAAAATAGTGTACTAATTGATAGAGATTTTCAAAGCCCTGAATCTTACCAGGAGTTTCATGCCTAAAGCTCCCAGTTAGCTTTGAAAAATCTCAACTGTTGGGTTTTTTTTTTTTTTTTCTTTTTTGCGTAATAACATATGCAAAGATGAGCCATAATGTCTCCAAAATCCTCCGGATTAAGCTGAAAAGCGGGTGGGGAAGACTGGTGCATGAAAAGCCTCCTGATGCAAAATCCTCCACCGGCAGTAAAAGATGCAGAGGAGCAGCAGCATCAGCCAGGGAGGTTGAGGGTCTCTGCAAGGGGGCCCCCACCAGCCCCCCGGTTTGGGGAGCCCCAGCAGAAAGCCAACCCAAAGCCTCTCCGGAGGTGAGGGGTTTCATTCCCCTTCGCACATGCAGGAGGTAGCTGCAAAAGCTCAGAGTCGTCCCAACGGCCACACCAGCTCCTGCTGTAATCCTTCATCAGAAAAGCCCCAAATAATTCATCATAGGGAACAGCGAATAAAGATAAATTGGATGGCATATTCTAACAGGATATCATTGGTTAAAGGGTGGAAATCTGAAAGTACTTTGGGAAGAAGAAAATCCGCACATTAATGAAGAGTCACAAGTACTTGATTAGATTATGTGCGTTTTCTGTATATTCTGTGGATGGACTTTACATGATGTTTGTTAAGTTCTCTTAGCTCACAAATGGTGAACCCCAGAATTAAAGCAACAGCTTTAAAGCAACAGCTTGTCTCCCTGCACAAGCAAGAGGCCCTCTGCCTCAAAGGATTAAGCCTTGCCACAGATAGAGGAGGATGTACATGAAATTCATATGCTTGCATCAGTGTTGTATAACATGCACATGCAGAAGACCTATTTAAATTCATTGAAATGAGGACTCCATAGCTAGTCACACAGAAAGGAGGGTAAGAGCTATACAGTCACAAAAACCCAATTAAAATAAACCATCCTTTCTAGAGTCAGTCAACAGATTTACACAGTTTATAAGCTTCTCTTTACTGTCTCCTAGAATCAACATCCTGCGAGTAAGGATAACTGTAGGCACAGAAGAGGTACTTGGGTAGCTGAGTAAGAATAGCTACAGGTGTCACTTGTACACGATAAAGGAAAAAGTAAGTCATTGGAAGGAAAAAATCTGTTTTGCTAAGTGCTGCTGGGAAAAGGTTTTGTTAGAAAGTTAAGCATATGTTAATGACGAAAGGAAGAAATTGTATTTTTATAATTTGCATGACAGAGTTGTTCATAGGAAGCAGTCTGTTTCACAGAGCTGCACGTACTGCGCAACAGCCAAATTATCTTAATGGGGGGCAAAGTGACAGAGGAGATGGATGCCTTCCCCTTGAGTCATTCTCTGATAAAGACACATCGCTTAGCTGCACGATGACAAACTATATGTTCAAAGTGACAAATCATTTAATTAAAATTTACAAGCGGTTAAATACTGTTTGACCCAAATGGAGGCAGTTATCATGAATCAATTTTGGAGGAGGAACTCGACTTTTTAGCAAATCGATAGCTCACAGCTACAGTACCTGGACACTCTCTGCATTTCTTATGTGTGTAGAGCCCTTTTGCTGGCTGCTGTAGAGTCTGGTTCAGAAAAAATCTCAATCAAGTTGCAAAGTAGTAACAATTTTACTTAGGCAGTGTTTGAACACTCTCAAGTTTCATGAATAGTTAATGTCACGTCAAGTGTTCGGGAAAAATGCTCTTGTATCTTAAGAGCAAATAGCTCAGATTTTGATGAGTTATGTTTTTTCATTGCATATACAGGCCGGTGGAAATTGCAATCATCTTTCATGAAAAGGCTCAGCAGTTTTTATTATAGGAAAGTAAGGGTGGCCATTGCATTTACTAACTAATGTAGTAAATGTAAAATTGCCAGGGTAACACGCTTTTTTATTTATGCTGCTGAGCACATAATGTGCTGGTAGTTTCATAAAAATAGATATTGGAGGAATTTCACATGCCAGCAAGCTGTAGATCTCTTTTATATATATGACTTATCCAGTGTCCTTCTATTTAAGACGTACCCCATTACAAAGAACAAGATTAAGCAGTATTGACATACAAGGCAAACTCAAGAGATAATGCCGGTCTAGTCAGTTATAATTCAAGGTGGCACTATACTTTAACTCTTCTGGAATTTGTACACAGTTCGACTTTGTTACTTATTCCATCCATCACCTTATTACAATAAAAGCACTATTGATGATTAATTGATTGGCTATTAGTGCAGTTCAGCAGTAGAATTCCATGGATTATGGCTTTTTTAATACACCTGTAAAACGAGAGCAATATATACACTATGTAGAAATATGACCAAGAGAAACCCCAAAGAAGTGCTTAAGAAAATCAGCAGAATAGCTGAATAAAAAACTCATCTTTAGAAATCATCTGACAACCACCTCCATGGAAGATTTGTTTAAAGGTTGTCAGCTCCTCCAGCAGAAAAAGTTCCTTTCTCATACACAGTCACCAAAAAAAGGCAAGAAATCATGTACTAACCTGCTTAACTCTATATCCTTTGTCAAGATCAGAAGAATGATGTTGAAACTGTCCAGAAACTGTAAAGTTCAGTGTAAAAAATTATCATTCACAATGCTATATGACATTGCCTCAATGTAGCAGAACCAACAAAATCTTCATGATATATGAGAACTATCAAAGGTTGCCACTGAATACATAGATTTAATATGCTGCTTAATTCAAGAGCTTATTTACAATGTCACACTTCATTTTGAGGAAAATGATTCTGACAACTGATCATTTAAAATATAGAAAGAATGTTTTACAAAAGGTCAGAAGTACAAATATTTTACATATTAACTACTAATAAATTCATTTTGCCTGAAAGTTAGAAGGATCAGCAAATGTCTTCAAAGGTATTTACAGTATTTCAGCACAAGACCCAACCTCTAATTATCAATGTAAGTTGTAAATAATTGTCGAGCATGCAGATGAGCCAAAAACTCTATCAAATTAAAGTAATTAGCTCCCAAGTCAAATTTTTCTGTCACATTAAAATGCTTTTCCTTTTCTCAAATGTGACACTTACAAATGAGGGCAACATTGTCAGAGAAGCAGTTATTGTAGGCTGCCAAAATTATGTGCATAAGTACCCCATGGCACACGCCACGCATATTTCTTTCTAAACAACCTGTGTTTCTCAGCATTTGACTTCATAACTCCATAGTTTTGCTACAGCATCACACTTCTGAATTGGGCAAATTTATCAAACTTGACCCCTTGCAGGCGACTCGAAAGTTACACACCTTTTACGGAAATCTGAGCATGGTTATCTGTCATGGAGAGCCTTGGTTCTTGGCTCTTCTTGGTTCTTCTTCACTGAAGAACATTTCCAGACTTCATGGTTTGGGATACAGATGAGAACTGGGCTACATACTACAACACAGGGGTGGGGGAACGGCTGGCTTGCTTGTCCCAGTGCTTTCTCTAGCACTTCCATGGTCTTATTCTCAATGTCCTCTTAACCAAAGCTCTGTTTACCATGTCCAGTGGAAGATCATGACCCATCCTCCTCTGTTTAATTTTGGACTTCCATGCAGAACCCAGCATCAGCCTGTTCTAGACTTGATGTCTTTATCCTTTGTATATTCTTTTCTATTTAATTTTAAGCTAAACAAGTGATGATTGGTTTTGTTGATTGCTGTTGCTACAGATGATAACAAAATCAGGCCTAGATGTGTACTATAGATATGTAGGTAAGAAGGTAGTTCCAGCCTTGAACACATCCCATCTGAAACCAGCAGTATGAGTGGAAAACTGCATAATGTCATGAAATAATACATTATTTATTTGGTCCTTGCCTACAAGCTTGCTTTAAAATGATCCCTTTCTATTGGTATCGCCCTCTGTCTCTACAGTTGTCACTATTCCACATCTTCCAGACAAGACAAAAGGGTTTAGACTCAAAAATACAAGCTGGTTTTGTGGTTTCCTTTACCCTGACTGTGCCAAGAACAACGCAGGTGAAGCATGCCTCCTGGAGTGGAGCACATACATGGGAGGGAAGGGGTTTTACAGGGTGAAGGATTCTCTGGTAAGACCTGTAGCTGAAAGCTGTAGTATGTCTCTTATGACATAGAAATGTATTGTACTTACCACATTAGCAAGCACATCTGTCTGCCAAGTACTTCTGCAAAATAAGTAAGAATTTTTTACTTTTGACTAATGAAAAATATGTATGCTACAGCATTTAAATACATTTTTGCAAATCTAAAATAGTCTAGAAAATTGAAAGTTGCAAATAGAAAGCCTGTCAACAACAAAAAAATAGTGTACATGAGTGCTTCAGAAACAGTGTGTACATCACACTGCAGATATACAAAAAGTCATCTTTCTAGAGGCAAAGCTTGGAAGATGAATGTGACATCCATATTTACTCACCATAGTGTAGCTCCAGGGTTAGGTAGCCATACATACCATGTAAGCCTACAGTACGTGGGACCTGCAATTGCCTAATATGCTAAGATTTCCCATAAATAAGCTCAATATAAATTAGTTCTGATACCAGTTATAAAGAAACATTTTAAAGAAATGGAGGGCTTCAGTAGCTACATCATTTAGAAGACTATCTGAAAGTGATTTCATGGTTCATTCTCAACAGAAGAGCTTTTTTTCTCTTTTCTACAAATTTTGAGGTTTTTCATACATAAACTCAGAAAAAAAACAGTTTTCTCACGAAATCTGGGACAAGAAGGACAGCTTGGGAGTTGTACATTTGTCTTTTGGATCACAGCTTAAAATAGACAATAATTAAGAATAGCCCCAATTCAGTATCTGTTCAGAACTTGTGTCTGAGTCCATGTATGTCTTAGAACTAGGATACCTTTACTGAGCTCCTGGGAAATATGCCGCATCATAGAGTAGCCCAGGTTGGAAGGAACCTCAAAAGATCGCCTGGTTCAACCTTTCATGGGAAGTTGGACTAGAGGAAGTTGTCAATCCTGTCCGCAATTACCATGCACCATCCCGTAGAAATACAGTGCAAAGTATTCTTGCATCCAGCCACTCAGACTCTGGTGCACAGTGATGCAGTACCTCCCTAGGGACACAGAACTAGCACATTTTAAATCTCGGGTCGTGATGTTTTACCATATCCTTTCCTATCAGAACTAGAATATGTTACTCGGGGTGCTCAACAGTATTCTTTTAAGTGGAAGCAAACATAAGCTGCATTACCTGGCTTTGGTGACTACACTGGTGTTATTAAATAATTTTTCTGCTGCTAGGTAATAGGATGCTGTATATTGTGCTGTCCAGTTTACACAACTCTGTACTGAGGTGTTGCCTTTCTTTTATAAAGCATTGGTAATTCTGAAATCCAATGGAAAAAATAATCAGTTGTGTCCAATTCTCAGTTCAAGGAATTAATGCTTCAGCCAGTAAATTCAGCAGGCTTCAGATGCCTATAGAAATGTCTTGCTGGTGAAACTCAGGATATTTTCTCTAGGCTGCTTCTTCCTTTTTTTTCTGGCAATGACCAGGAGGTCAGGCCCCCCAGCGCACATCACTAGATGGAACAGGCTGGTTACACAAAATGGCCCATCTATTTTAGCAGAAAGATCCAACACCATGTTATTTATTGCATCACCATGTTATCTATCAGCCAGGTTACACAGATGTTGTAATTTTTCTTTCAGTACTATGCAATTGTGTTCCAGCCTACTAAGCACAGTATTAATGGAAACATCTGCAATTAGGCTAGAGTTTTCGGGGGGGGGGGGGGGGGTGTGGAATTTTGATTTTAATTTGGGGGTTTTTGCCTAGAGGTGCTTACAGACAGATTGCATTTCTGAAGCCAGCCCTGTAGCTTTGCCTGTGTAACCAAGCAGGGGAGACAGCAATATGATAATCTCCCTTGACTTTTGTTAGAATTTTGAGTAGGAATTTTCACCATTTCATGGACTATTTTTATTAAAGAGGCCTTATTTTGCTTATGAAATCCTAGACAGTGTTTCTAGCTCATTAATACATAGTAGTAGATCATATAACTCTGACTATCAAGCTATGCTAGGTTTGCATTTATTCAACTTTTCTCATATATGCTCCAAAGAGGCAGAGTGGTTTTGATTCCAGAAAGCACTCTCTGCTTGGCCTTTGGGCTAAGTAATAACTTTTATTTGAAGGCAAAGTTATTTGACTCACTGAAGATAACCTTACCAAAGAAATTACTGCTGCAATAAAACACAAAATAATATTCAAAAAAATCTTTACTTTTTTTTAGTAATCCTTGGGTAAATTATTTTTAGCACAGCTAAAGAAGGAGAGGAAGGCTTGGCAAACTCAAAGAAAATGGAACTCGGGTTTTATTTCAAGCCTTAGAAACAAGAGTGCCCTTTAACTTATTAATAGCTCTAATGTGGGAACATTAGTGATAATTACAGCCCTTCAGATCTGATCCCACAAAGAAATGGGTTAAAACTGCAAGTTTATGTAAAGTATTTGAATCTGTTGTTGTTCCTATTACACAAAGAGAAAGAAGAGAAAGAGGAAGGAGACTAGAAGACGGTGCTTAGTCTAACGAAGGGAAACCATGCACAAGCAGCGCCAGTGGAAACCAGGCGGTGAGATCCAGGAGGAGGCAGAGCTCATCCAAAGATAAATATATCCTGGGAATAAGAAAATTCCTACCCATTCAGAAGTGTAGAGAAACCTTCCCCTGATTGCTCCCAGTGGAAGACAAGTAACTGCTTTTAAGATAGATCTTAAGATATTTATGAGGGAAATCACAAGGCATGATGCAACAGCAGAACTGGGTTTGATAAGCCAAGAGGCATATGCTAATTATAGGTTCCACAGCTGCGTTCGTTTTTCTGCGAGAATTAAAGATCTGTTTAAAGTTTTCTGCGCAGTTTGCATAAAACAGGCATGTCCTTAAGCCATTGGAAAGAACTGAGAGCCAGTTTCTAGGAGAGGGAGAGGGAGCTGCAGCCCGTGCTATGGACAGGGGAGTTGCTCCAGGAGCTGCAGGCTGAGGTGACTGATCTTTGTCTCTGCCACAAGCCACCCTCCCTTTCCTCCTCTGGAACCTCTTATACCTCCAGTTCCAGAAAGAAATTCAATGTTTCAGTCACTGCTAATTACGATGCATGCCTGGATTATTATTTTTTAAAGGCCCAAAGAACACATCTAGAAAGGCCTCTTCCCACAGGCAAGAGAGGTGGTGTCTACTGCTATTTTTGACAGATATTTGTACACACTGCTCTTAAAACTCTGCAATGATGCAGGTTCCTCATCCTTTCTGTGCAACCCAGGGCCAAGTTTGCCTTCATAGCTGTTCTGGGTCCTACCTGCTGCAGACACGAGCAGACCATTCCCTTACCTTCTCCAGGGGCAATCTTTATGGGTATCCCTCAGCCGTTATCAGGACTCCCTCTCCCCCTTGGGTTTTGAACTGTCCTGCTGTTCCAAGCTTTCCTCCCAGGTGAGATGTTCTCGTCGTTCTTCCCTGGGCTGCGTCCAGCCAGTCTGCGCATCTCCCGCCGTGACCCCCCCACGCCAGACACAGCCTTCCCACGCCGAGGAGAGCAGCAGCACTCCTTCATAGGCTGCACTTCTGTTTACACACCCCAGAAACGTTGTTTCTCCTTTCATGGCAGGATAGGATGGGTGATCCACTGTAATCACAGACGCTGTCCTGAGGAATTGTCACAGGGTCAATTCTTGTTCTTCCAGTACATGTGCAGTTGACTGGTTTTGTTAAAGAACAGGATTTTTTTGGCCTTACTGAATTGAATTCTTTTTTTTTTCCCTGATCAGAAGATTTCTTTTAGTCACTAAGTTTATTTTGACTTGTAATCTGCCCTCTGAAATGCATGCAGCTCCTTCTCATTACAGCACATCCAGCTTTGAGGTTCTTGCATTAAAATCCCAGCTCGGGTCACCTTGGTACGGTCCCTGTATTGCTGGTCAGTGCTAGAGGACTTGCGGGAGATGGTTTGGGATTGTCGGTGACTCGGTGCACACTGCTCTTTGTTCTGAGCAGCTATGTTCGGGCTTAGTCTGCTTTGACGGACAGCGCAATGTCTGTCCAGTGCCATCGATGACCTGCTCTGCTTTACTCTCCAGACACAGCACTTGGCTGCTTTCTCCTGCCTCCTTCACCGGTTACAGGCAGGGATCAGGTGGTGATCGGGTTAAGCATGGGTTCATCCCAGGACTGGGGCTGGTATCTCCTCCGTCTGTTAAAAGTCATCTCAGATGTTCGAGGCTGGTACACATCCGCAGCTCTGACGTTCCTAAAATATACTTCATTTGTTCCAATATGACCGCTCTTCCCAGCCGTACAAAGAAATTTCAGATAACTTGAGTATAAATGATGATATATAAAGCCAAATTTTATTCTATTCCTTCACGGTAATTTTCCTCATAAATACTTCTTGGGATTACGAAATATTCCTTGCTGTCGAAACCGGGTATGTCAGGGCTGTACTATTTTATCCTGTTAAAACACTAAGGCACTCTGTGTTCAGTGCCTGCTTCATTTATCCTATTAATGTATTAGAAGGATTCTTTTCCTTTGCATTATTTAATGGAAGGGGGTTTTATTTGATATGATCAAGTTTATCTGTGTCTAAATGAAATTCCATTAAAGATATACTGTACAACAATGCATAAAGGTTTAAAATTGTTTTTGTTTTTGCAGCTGCAACAAAAGCAGGTCTGCACTATCTGAAAGATTAACGTGAGCCTGCTTTGTCTGAGCACCACTATTTTTCTGATTTTATGATACCCAGAGACATTTGCTTGAAGAAATAACTTGACAGACAGTAGCATGTGGGGAATCTATTATTTACACTGATTATCTACAAAACAGGCTTTTGTGTTAGGGCTGCTATTGTTAAGAGTTTCTCCAAATCACCATTGCCCATTTTTCATGTTACTTGAATCCATTGTAAATACAGAAATATGGAGTACCTAAAACGGTGCGTGCCTGGCCCCCACTGAAAAGCCCACACTTACAAACACTACTGAGTAAGAACAACAGCAAGACCATATAATTAGAGTGAGCAATAACTACAGGGATTTTTAGGTACCACAGTGTGATAACTGCCTGCAAATGGGGACTTTTCTACTGGCAACCGTATGCTAAAATTTAAAATGCAAGTTTGGAAACAAATCACACCTAGGTAATAAAGTTTTAACAATACCTTTTTGTTGTGAAAACAGTAGCAATATAAAGCGCTTACATTCAAATGTATTCACATGCAGTAATTTGGGTTATACACGTTTTTTTAACAACTCAAGGGTGTACGTATACTGAATAGAAAATGTTAATAGATTTGTAGGTCTCTAACTATCATATCATTAACAATTAGATGCTGAACTCCTTCAAAAAGCACACATTGACACTGAGGACCACAGCAATTCCTTTAGCACGTGAAGTGAAAATGCCCAAAATCAAGGTTTTTGAGTTACCAGGATCTTGTGCCTAAGTATAAGATAGCCCATGTGCCTCCCTTCTTGGAGAGGATTTTTTTTTCTGATATCTTAAACACTGTAACTTTATATATGATCAAATTACCATGATTTTTTTAAAAGTATAAATTAGCTGGAAAATTTATTCACCATTTATAAGCTTGAAAAATTAGAGAAGTTTGTTTCTTTAAAATAACACCCCCCCTTTTTTTTTTTTACATTAAATGTTTTGCTGTGAACAATAACAATCAGATTTAAAGGTGGCTTTCTATGAGAGGAATCAGTGACAATTTGGAAAGTAGAACAGTAGATGTTGGAGCTGACAGGAAGGAGGAATGAGTTTTAGAAAAAAAACCCTACAACTGTAGGGTTCCATTTGTTAGCACAGCTTTTGAAAGTGGGAGAGAGACTGCTGAGAGGTGGTTGACTCAGGCGGGTCTCAAGGCAGCGAAACCAGGGAAAAGCAAACAGGACACAGCAAAAATCTTAAAGGTGACCTGATCCAACAATGCCTTGGCACTGCCACCGCCCCGGAGCACAGCTGCTCCTCGCTGCTGCTCACCAAAGCTCTTCCCAGCCCCAGGACCGCATTCCCAAATGCAACTCTGCCAGATTGATGGCTAGATCCGTAACTGCATCCTCTTCAGCCTGAGCGTGGGATGCTCTCCTTAGAACAGGGAATGATTCTGTTTGCAAGATAACAGGTTGCAAGGTGAGCCAGCCTAAGGGGGTTGGGGGTGCTTCCATATCCATACCATATATCTTGAGACGCCTGCACTAAGTACTTTTGAGAAGTTGCTGACTTTAGAAATGCTTTGTTCCAGAGAGTTATTTGAGAACAGAAATTAAGACACTTAAAAACCTTTTGCATATAGTTAACAACCTCCATCAGTTATGGTTTTGCTTTCTCTATAAGCTTAATGAAATGCAGCTGTTAAGCGTTCACTAAGTAGGTCTAGTTTGAACAACTGCAAAATGTGTCTGGCATGCCCCATCACATTAATAAGCAAGCAAAAATCATCTT
Organism: Aquila chrysaetos chrysaetos; assembly: GCF_900496995.4. Lineage (NCBI taxonomy): Eukaryota > Metazoa > Chordata > Aves > Accipitriformes > Accipitridae > Aquila > Aquila chrysaetos. The sequence goes on along the minus strand of NC_044015.1, from coordinate 42,283,098 downwards.
ACTTAAAATTTACATTACTGTGTGTATTTTTAGCTGGTTTTAAATTAGTACTTAGCTGTTTACAATATTCAGCATGAGTTATTTGTCGGTGTGTGAGTGGGTGGAACGGGAAGGGTGACTCTGACTGTTGCGGAGGGCAGAGGGAGAAACGTGTCTCTTCTGCTGCCTCCTTGGACGTGTGTTTCCACAGCCAGGGAACCCAAATTCCCAGGCAAAGATCCCCTCAATTATGAAATTACATTGCTGGGTGGCTGAGCTAGTTATCATATTTTGATTGCTTGACTTTCTTTTTAGTCCTGTAAAGATCATATTTTATATTTGAACTCAGTCAGAATCAGAATCAAGAACCAGTTTGGAATTAGACACAGAGAATATCACAAACGGGGTCTTTATGACTGAAACAAGAAATGCTTCTTTCTTATTTTCTGTGCATACACAGAGATACACGCAAACACGCATTGGGATAATATTTCACTTTAAAACATTGCTGATGGCATACATATCTCAAGAATTTAAAATACTAAGCTTTAATATTTTAGTGCAATAAATAGTTGGGTTTTGCTTCTGCAGTTATAGCAATAATCTTTGTTCTCTGTATTCCTATTTTAAGACTCAAAAAATGCTACTTTACTCATTTAAATTAGAAATAAGAAACAAATCAGCATAAGCCACTCATTTTACAGTTTGTGCATCTCACAGCAGCCTTGTGTGAATGCCGGTGAATAGGACCTGACAATACGCCTTTCTCATCAATTCCATTGGTCTATGGGGGGGCTCATCTTCCAAATCTTTCTGCCAGCACTCACGTTTCAGAGAACGATAAAGCCACTCTTTGTCCCTATGGTTTTGTGAGCAAGGACTGGGGAGACAAATGAACGCTGCGCGCAGGTGAGGACACGTCCAGTGGCATTGAACTACCTCGTCTAACAGTTTGTTATACTCAGTGAAAATGTTTTTCAGTGCCCCGTGAGCCATCACATAAAATGTGTTTCACTTTTCCAAAACCCAGGGCTACATAGCTCTGCACTGGTTTCTTCACTTGGCTGTCTTTGCTGGGATAAGCAAAACATTTTGACCATACATCACTTATAAAATAATCTCTTGCAAATGTAATCCTTTATTTAAAACATAAGCATTTTGCATTTCAAATGCACTTTGGGGATGTTGGCCTGGCCAGTGCCTCACGTTTCTCTGTCATTAAAAGGAATTTCAGTGATTCATACAAATAACAGAGGAACATCAGACTGGAGAGAACCTTCTGAGTCACCACATCCAGCTCTCGGCTACCACAGACACAGACCAAACGCCTTTCAACATTACTTAAATTATTAGCATCTTCCAAGTGTTATTATCATGGTCAAAGCTCTGTTTAATTAAAGTCTCCATCTAGCACACACTTCAAAAGGACCTTCTCATTCAGATTTATCTATTTAACTTCACTAGTGAATTTTCCATCACTGTAAATTTCCTGTCTCAGGCACTTAGCCTTGAGGATGATTGCATTTGCATAAGACTAAACAAATCGGTGTCTTCGCTGATTCATTTTTACACAAGATTTTAGGGTTTTGTTCTCCCAAGGTCAAGCTCTCTACAATCCTGCCTGGCCTCCGAGGCACAGAGTGAGGTTTCTCTTCTTGACAAACTTTCCTTTGGTCAAAACGCTTGTAAGCCTGTTCTAGCACTCTCCAAGCAGATTAGCTCTCCTATCACAAGCCATTGCTTTCTAATTCAGTCTTTTATAGACTGTCGACCCGCTCCTCCAAAGCCATAAATCCTCAACTAACTTCAAGTGTAACAATATTTAGAGATGTTATCTGTAGGACTCCACTGAGCCTTCAGAGTCCCATTATCTTACAATCTTTTCTTTTAAAAAAACATTTTTGACAGCCCAGTCTTTTTAATCTTTTTTTTCTTACTGCTTTGACCTTGAGTTAGTTTATTCCTTCCGCCTCTGTATATTTTAAATGTTGCACAAAAAACTATTTATTAAGGTTTTCCTATAATAAATCATTAATGTGAATATAGTTAAATGAAATGCTTATTAACATCTCCCTGCATAATCCATTTAACAGAATTAGTCTTGCTTATTCAGACAACCTAAAGAGGTCCGTGCTTTTGTCTACAAGGCATCAGCATTAAAGCTTGTAATTATTTCTGGTTAATGCAGTGCTTGGTGTTAGGAAATGTTGGTTTGCACGTTTCAGCATAGTACTTTTCCTAATCTCTTGTATTAATTAGAGATAGTGATATAATATTACTTTGTTCTGTTCTATTCACCACCAGGAGAGATCTCTGAATATAATCCTATCTGTGCTAAGAGTGTGCTTAAATATTTTCACAACTGCTAACTGTTATAAAACATTAGGATTATGTAGAATAATCGCTAAATTAGAAGAAAGGAGAGCTTGATAAGAGCACATGGACTTCAGAGGCATGCACGCAGAGACCTTGGCTGGCGGTCGTGCTGTGACGGCGGTGGAGGACGCGGCAAGTGCCGACCTTAGCAGGGGTTTCTCCTTCCGCAGGACTGTGACACCGTGTAAAGGGCTCTCAGGAAAGATGCTAGATACGGTCGTGTCGAAAGTGAGAAACAGACCTGCTTTTTTCAATAAATAATAGCACAGGGAGTTACAAACCAAAGGGGGAATTGGGAGCAGAAACTTTCTCTGCGTGTCTCCATCCCTGCTGCAACAGGAGCACCCGCTCGCACAGATCTACAGATAGTTTTGATGTATTAAGGGAGATTAGACAAGCCTGATAACGCTTATGAGGACACGATGCAATACATGCACACAAACCCCACTTCTGTGACCTACTGCTGTGTGTCACTATTGAGGGTTACTCTCAGCAGGCAGGTGTTGATTGCAAATCCCGAGGAGCACAGAGCTCCCCGCAGAGCTCCCGGGGGAAGGACCATCTGCATGGAGAGGGCATGCCCAGGAACCTGCCGAACCCCGCCGGGTCCCTTCGCCACTCTGCCGAACCCAGCCGGGTCCCTTCACTGCTTTTCTGCGACACTGCCGTGAGCACGGCTCAGCCGAACACCCTGCCGCTGCCCTGCCAGACAGGACGCTGCTTGTCGGGCTCTGAGGAAAATTTAACAACTTCTCCACTAGCAAGAAAGTAAATTATTATCCCTCAATGACTGAAGCCGATATATTTTAAACCTATTGCATCTTCTAAATCCTAGGTCATTTTATATTTCAAACATCAGACTTTTCATCAAGCTCATTTTAATCTTCTTCTAGATGGAAATTCACTTTCTTTTAAGGTATCCCTACCATGGCTCTGAACTGAATTTGCACTGCCAGATCAGCACAAGGGGAGCCAAATGATTTGACCTTGGTTTCCATTTCAGATAGTTACCAAGACATTGTTCTGGAGGAGAATCTTTAGCCAGATAAATAGCTCTCTGTGGCCCAACCACTGTTCTCCTTCCCCTCTGCGTGTACCAAAAGCTTCACATGCTGTAAAATCAGTTATAAACAGCGTGCCTCATTATAATGGTGGTGATAGGTATTATGGAAATGCCCAGGATAGCTGCAGATGTAATCACAGAGTCAAATAATTCATGCTTTTATTTAATGCCTAATCATACATACCTCCATCATTATCTTGCTGTACCAATATTAAGACTGCAAGTGCAAGCGTGTGTGTCTGTATAAAACAATGACATTCAATGCTAAGATCTTAGTAGGGAAGAAAAAAGAAGCTGTGAGTTTTATGCTATTTTCAAACATTTAAACCTTTTCATTCATTCCTAAGCTAAGGTTTTTTAGTCTGACATAGAGAACCATCAAAAAAAACCCTATGAAAGCTTATTAATTTTTAAGAATTTTTAAGAGCCAAGCACAACATTTTAAACTGTATGCCATCCAGTAGACTTACCGTGACATTGTAATTGATGCAACCCATTTGCCACTAACAGTGAAGGAGGGACATCTGCTTATAAATTCACTTTGGAGACTAGAAACACTTGGAGATTTCCAGAAGTCAAATTGGAGTTAGGAGGCATAATGATCTGGCAAGACTTTCCCAATCATTAAGTCACCATCCATCGTACCTGAGACAACCGGGTGTTTCCCAGCTAAAAGCACAGGCAGCGTCCTGCCCATCTCTGCCAGCCGAGCTTCCCAAAGGGTGCTCTTATTCGGGCTGCTAATTGTAAAAGGAGACTATTAAAACAACCCCCAAAACAGTCAGGCTTTTTCCACCGCCAGATGAATTTGAGGGTTGAAGCAGCGCAGTATGGTGCACATGCTGAATTGCTGGTCCTGTGCAGGCATATGGCAAATGTTTTCCAGCTACCAGTTCCTGTTTGAATTAAATCAGTGTGTCTTTTTAAACCTGCAGCATACAGTTCCAAAAAAGCCCTTTAACGCCAACTTCTGATCAGTTTGCCTGTTGGCATGCCATAGATTTTGGGGACATTTCCACAATGACAGCAATTTCTGTGTTCGGGGGGACTCTTGGGGCCATGTGGACGCAAATGTGAATAGCTTTGGGTTTATTTTGGTTTTCTATAGCAAATGCCACTGCAGGTCTCACTAAGTGAAACTATACCCAGCAGACATTAATCAGCAGACCCCAATGGCAGCAGGCTCGCACCAGTTTGCCCTCTTTAAAGGAATCTGATCAAATGGAACAGGTAGTAGAGGGGCTGGAGAATCATTTTAAATTTCAGCTCAAGATCTTTCAGAGCATCAGTCCCAGCGAACCTGGGAGCCATGCAGCACAGCTGGATTTCATTCCTTATTGTAATGCCAAAGACCAGTTTAAAGAAACTCAGGAGCTTATTAAATGAAAATCTTGTTTATCAGATGCAGACATAGCACCGAAACCCTTGCTCCACAGTGGGGGAGGTGTGGGACAGGGTGGGATCAGGGATATGGCCCACGGACCAGCAAAACCAGCCCCTGCACCTCCCTGTACCACAAGAACTCAGCCCTCGGGGCGGTTTATTCAAACCCAGCAGAGTCCAGCAGCTTAAACTTCTCTGGATTTGCTTCTCCTTCAGGTTTCTTTCACATCAAATTCTTCTGGTTAGCCAGCTTTGGGAACCATAACTCTTTTCTATTATCTACCCAAGTCTATGTATTTTCCCCCATTAATTTACCTAGTACCTTTGTGCTGAAACAATCCAGATATGATTTAATAAGCTTTAGAAAGATAGTACTGGTTCGTATGCAGGAAATCAGATTTACATAATTTTCCACTCGCTTTTATAGCCACCGTAGTTCAAATTATCTTTACGTTGGGGAAATTCTTTTAATATGATAAAATGGAATACCACCTACGCTATGCTTCAGCTTGCTAGCCTGTTTTTTTGTAATAAATTAAATGTTGATTTGTCATACCGACTTATCACAGAAAGTTCCTTTTTAATGAGAAGAGAGTGCCCTGTCCTGCAGTTAGTCATGGTTATAAGTCACTAAACTAAACTTCAAAATCAAGCTTCACCTTGTAATTTTTTTTTTATTACCTGAACCTTTCTGCAAGGGGGGGGAAATGAATGATTTTTGGTTTTATCACACACTCTGCGCCAAATAAAATGTCATACATTGAAAATGGACCCGGTAGCACATAGCACAGATTTCTGTATAGAAAGAAAAGGGATGTTTATGTTTCAGTATTTGGACTGAACAAAACTTAAAATTCAGGAGACTGCGTCTTACAAAAGCAAACAGGATTTGGTGAAACTCCCAGGTTTACTTTATTTTCTTGGGTGATTGCTGCAGTCTCTCCTACTCCTCCAGACAGGCTGTGATTGTAGTGAAATCCCCTCTGTTGCTTTATTGGCATCATTCATCTCGGGGTGGGGGGGCTTCCCGTGCAAGCCAAATGCTGGGTACCAACCCCACGGAGCGAGATCCTGCTCTGCTCCCTGGGCAACATCCTGCCCGCACCCCGCAACCCTCCTGGACACCCCGGCAGCACGGCTCACACCTGCCATCAGGGATGCTTTACTTCTCCTCTTCTCTGCCCAAAAGGGAAGCACGTGGGGATTTGGTGAAGTTTGCTTACTCCGAAGTACGGCATGCGCCATACCCTGGTGTCTCCCTGCCAGAGGTGGACTTGGCACCGGTGAGGGGCAGCGGTGCTGTCAGAGGCGGCTCATTCCTGGGCAAGGCGGTGGGACAAGCTTTGGCTTGGTCCCAGGAAAACTGTCTTCTGCACCGTTGGTACCTGTTCTGTGTAGCCATCTCCCGTGTACCTGCAGAGTAGAGCTGTTGGCTGAAGTCTCATCTTCAGACCATCTCTTGGTATTCTTGGTCCCAATAGCCCCATGCCTTGAGGACACCTCAGGACACAGTGTAATGGGTGGAAGGAGAGACCCTGCAGAAGAGGCAGGATCCTCCACATGGTATCCCCCACACCAACCCAAGGCTCACAGGCAACCTCTCCTCTTCGTTCACACATGGCTCCCGTGTTTTTCACAGTAGCCACATTAGTGGTTTCTCCCTTTTGCAGCACAAACTTTGGGTTGAGCATCCCCAGATCAAGAAGGGTCATCAGGAATGAGCTTCCCCTCCTGCCTTTCCAACACCTCTGTCCTCTGTGAGGAAAGAGCCTTGAGCACCAGGATGCGGGCATCAAGCTGGCTCAGTCTTGCTCAGCATCCACCAGCTAATCTCCATCCATGTTTTTGGCGGACATTGTCTAGTCAAAAAAGCAAATTCTGCAACTTGTATCTAAATAAAGCGCCATTGACATAAGCGATGCCTGCTTATACAAACAGCACTTGATACAAGACTTGCATAGATTTTATGTTTTAGAATAATCAATAGTATATTCATATAGTCTGGAAAGCAAAACCTTTGATACCAGTGTTCAACCAAAGAGCACAGGATGCTGCGTACGACTATAAGAGGTTGGGGTTTCATGCACGTTCTAAAAGAAAAACATTTGATTTGAGAGAAATTTTTTACACAAATCTGCCAGCCAAAGTGAGCCTACAGTGCTTAATTAGCAGCCAAACATTCCAATAGCATCATCCTGCTAGCTTCAGCTCAGCGCAGGGTGAGGTAACAGGTCCTTTTCCTTCCTCCTGCCTGTGGCTCTACAAGACCCGAATCGTCGGTTTGTGCCCGGGGTGCGTTCCCGTGCCGCAGGCAGGGTAGCCTGCAGATAGCCTGCTCACCACTGCTGCACACGATTGTCTCCTCACTTGTTTCTCGACATTGTTTTCTTGTATTTTAACTCTCTTCGCATGCACTTACTGTAATATTTACTTAGGAATTTGAGAAAGACTTTGTATTAAAGCAAGTAAATACAATTTCTTCAAAGAGAGTGAAAATAAATATGAATGTCTTTGGCTAAGCAAAATTGTCAAACTTGGACTTCTAAAGTTAGGCAGAAAGTTGTGAATATATTTGCCTCCGTTGGAAAACCTCTCATTGATTTCAGTGGAGATCTTAATGCTCAGTAACTTAAAAACAGATAAATTATTCAGATGTTTAACCATGAAGCGCTCATCTGATGTTAAGTACTCACATTTTTAAATGCTTGCCTTAATGACAGTTTATCCTCTCTAAAACAAAAAGTAATATTCACTGAGCAGTGTAGCAGGAGGGCTTGGTTACTTTTGCAGCATTTTCTCCAGTTTTCAGAAGAATGCTTTTGCTGCTCTAAGAGTTATCTTAGAAGAATTAATGAAAACTAAGAATTTGGGGGTCTAAGAGTGGAAATTTTCACTTAAGCCCTTTTTCTTCTCTTTGCAGCTCCCAGTACAGCCCAGTATGGGATCACCGGTGACGCTGAAGTCCTCTTCTCCTGCTGGTACCTTGTGTTGACACTGTCCTCCCTCACCAGCATATTCTACCTGAAGAACATCATTCTGCACTAAATGTAAAGACCCATAAAAGGCTTTTAAGGATTCTCTGAAAGTGCTGATGACTGGATCCAATCTGGTAGAGTTTGTTAAAAGCAGCGTGGGATATAATCAGCAGTGCTTACATGGGGATGATCGCCTTCTGTAGAATTGCTCATTATGTAAATACTTTAATTCTACTCCTTTTTTTGATTAGCTGCATTACCTTGTGAAGCAGTACACATTGTCCTTTTTTTAAGACGTGAAAGCTCTGAAATTACTTTTAGAGGATATTAATTGTGATTTCATGTTTGTAATCGACAAGTTTTCAAAAGCATTCAGTCATGGTCTGCTGAGTTGCAGACCGTAGTTTACAAAAAAAAAAAAAAAAATATTGCAGTAAAATGTGCTTCTTTAAGGCTGCAATACAAATATTCAGTTCCCTTCATAAATAGCATTCTATCCACATTTACACAGAAACATTTTTCTTTTTTGATAAAAAAAAAATCAAATAATATTGCCTTCAAAATATTTCTTCAAAATATTACACATATCTAGATTTTCTTCTAGCATGATATTCAGGTTTCAAGAATGAGCCTTGTATTATAACTGCATCGTGCAGTACTGCTTTCTGTTTTCTTTCCTTTTTCCTGCAAATTCAGCATGGGTGTGCCTTCATAAAACACTACTTTCCTCTTCCTCTCCAACAAATCTGGAATGTGTTTTGGGAAATGCTAAGGCATCCTTTTGAGCATAAGGAGTCTCTAGTCGAGGACAAAGGTGCTATTGGCTAAAAGGAAAACCTCCTCTCCCATCTCCAGGGGGTCATCGACCTGCTTCAGACTTAGGTTTTTAGGCAATTAGTCAAGGATAGCACCAACTCCTTTTTATGTTTTCCATCTACCACCACTAACCAGTAGGTGATCTCTGTAAAAACTAGTTTTCCCATTACAAAAGAGAACGCAAATTATTTTGAGACATCTTCTGAATGTAGGAATGTTTCCCTTAGTCATTCTAAATCAAAATTCCTAAATGGCTGTAAATGTGAGAAGCTGAATAGTCCCTTTTGTATTACTGGCAAAAACTATGTGAGTTGGTATTTTTCTTGCACTTAATTTTGTACTGGTTTGGCTAATTTAGCAATGATAAAGGATGCTTTTAAATACTAGATATCTGAAAATACATGAAGTATCAAGCAGAATTTTATATATATACATATATATATAAAATACATATATATATTAAAACGAGGTTTCTCCAATAACTGTACTGAAGTGCATGTTGCCGTCCACAATAGAACCATCTTTACAGACAGGACTTCATTACCAATGTACTAACACTGTACAAATATCTTACCACAGCAGTTAAGTCCTCACACACAATTTCCTAGTACTGCAGTCTATCAAGGTAATACTCTCATTTCACTCAGTGAAGGATCAAGTTTCAAAATAGCATGTAATGCTACTAACTTTTTTTTTTTTTTTTTTAAACAGCCCCGGACAGCATTAACACAAAACATTGCTCACAGTTTACAGCTGAATTTAAAAATGCCATCTGTGAAAACTGCTGCGGCATGAGTCTGGCCAACAGCCCTTGAATGCAAGATCTCCTGGTGACCCCAATAGATCTTGACTTGCTTACAAAACAGCGATTGATGACAAGAATAATAAACCCATTATCGACATTATTATTCCCCTGTTTTGTAGATGAACTCCAGTAGGCGACACAATTATTATACTATAACATTTTTTCCTCCTAACAATAGGTTTTCTTAGCGAGCAATACCAGCTGAGCACTCTGCATACTCAGCAGTTCCAAATTCAGTTCAGATACCCCAGGTTTTGAAAAGGTAGACTCCAAGTTTCGCTAGTCCCAAGATACACTATCCCATGCTAATGTGTTGACAGAGTATGCAGTGAATCTGTTGTAGTTACTGATAAACTCAGACGTAGGGTATAAACAGAAATATGTTGAATCCAAAGTATGGCAATAAAATGTCCTGGGTCACTCTGTGCATGTTCAGTGACAGATCATACTATTCCTATCGTATTATTTACAGCCATGTGCTAAGCAGTTACTCTTTTCAAAAATGTGGCATTTTTTAAAACCTTGAATAACATGACAAAATTCATTTTTTAAGGAAATAGTATAAACCCAATTCAAATTATATTATACACAGTCCTGATGTTCTGATCTCTCTTGTATTGCAGCTTTAAAGTGCTATATTTTAGAATCCATTCGCTAGAAACAGTGGTGCTGCAGAAAGTATCATGTCAGTACAGTTTTTTGAAGAAAGGAAAAAAGGATACGCATAGCCCAACTCGTATGCCTTGTCTCATGTAAAATTGAGAGTTGTTTCTATCCTGTGGCTGGATCAAATTGTATGTTTCAATGATATGTTTCATTTCAGTGATTCCTGATATCTGGATCCTGATATTTCCAGCAACAGAATAGAATGAACAGCAGCTTTATTAAATACAAAACCATAAATGAAGTATGGCCTGTTTGCATTCGTACCGGACAGAGCCACCGGATAACATGGACAGGATGCTTAGTCCCATCTCTGAATTTTCACTTAAATTTGGGAGGACATAATTATTGTCAAGTTAAAAAATTAAACAAACAAACAAACAAAATCCCCAAACATTTCTAGGTGCCAGTGGCGTTTCCTTAGATGAAATAGGTATTTAATATCAGTCAGACCTGCGTGTTCAGCAGTGGACATGTGTGTATGTGTGCGTATGTGCGAAGCGCAGGGCGAGGCGTGCTGGGGCTGCGCACACGCTGCCGTGTGCTCTCGGTGTCTGTAGGGTTAGTCTCCCGAAGGCTGCATATGAGACTCTGCCCTCTCAGCCCTCCAGTCCTACAAAGAGGTACAGCTGTGCTTAACTTTATGCACCGATTAATTCAACAGACATAGTACATACAGCCAAATGACCTTAATTTTTGCAGGATTGGAGCTGTAGGCGGTGTTGATCAAATAAAGAAACTTGGTTCTTGGTGAATTTGTTCCATGCGGTAAACTGGTAATTGTACAGATTGGGACTTATTGGGGCATTCTTCCAAAACGGACGGTGCAGACTGCTGCAAATTGAATACAACCACATTTTACGAAATCCACCCACCCTGTAATTTGTAGGGTGTATTTGCTTTAGGCAACTGTTTGAAGGTATGTTCTATGCTTCTTCAAAGGATTAACCCATACTGTTCATATCTGTCGGGCAAATATTATTATATTTATTCCCACCTTTCCAACATGAAAAATAAATGGCTTAGCTCCAAGCAGTATAACTGAATATTTATATCAAGATTGTTGTCCACATTGGAAACCCCAAAGTCTGTAACACCGTAAGTTCCTACTTGTGCAATAACTCAGGTCTGCAATTACCGTTGCATCGGTGACGTACATAGAAGCAATGATGCTCCAATTATACAGTTGCTGATCATGATATTATACTAATACTGAATTAAAGGATGTCTCACAACTTCTTGAACAAATGCAGTTTCTCAAGGGTTTATAACTTGGCAGGAAATGTGTCCTTCATAGCTAGACAGCTTTTTTTAAACTTTTCAATATATATATTTTTTTTAGAAACTATGCTGTTTTTAAGATACAGGAGTGTTAAAAACTATCACCAGTAAAAGCTGCTTTTTTGCACGTTTTCAGAGCTAGCGTTCTAGACAAACAATGATAAATGTTATGGCTACCAAAATCTCCGCTTAGTCCACATGACTGTGTTATAAAGAATGTGTATACCAAAATATGTATTTACATGGACAAACAATATGCCTTAAAGACTAAATACACATTTACTTCTAAGACTGAATCAGACTTGTGCCCAGTCTGGAGGTAAATAATCCATATTTCATAGCCTGCCATCTAGGAAGGTTTTGTTTCTTTGGAGAAAAAAGAAAAAGAGGAAAAAAAAAAAGTGTTTCTTTTAAAAGAATCTTAAATAATTTTGAAATTCTTGCATAAACTGACATATGTGAGGAAGTTTAGGAAAAGGGTAAATTTTAGCCCGACACTTCAGCACTGGCAGCGCATCACCTCACTCACGGGGTTGGGCGGGGGGGGGGGGGGGGGGGGGGCTGGCAGTGCTGCGGTTCTGCCAAAGGCTCATCACCTCCCCTTCCACGTCCCCTTGTATGCTTCACGGCCTCGGGTGGCCCTGAGCCCAGGCAGAGCAGGGTGTCTGGGTGCCCCCTCCTCCCGTAGCACTGCGGGAAGGGGGGGCCACACACCCGCACCCCTCCAGCCATGCTACAGCTCGTGCTGCAAAATTCTTTAAAAATTCTTTAAAAAAAAAAAATCTTAAAAAACAGGAATTAAAAATTCTCCATTCAGCCTTAATATTGAGAGTAGGTAAAGAAGCATTGACATCAAAGGGAGGAATTTACTTTCAATTTGGCCGACCTTAAACACCACCGTTGCACATGCAGGGATGCTGCAAACACGCTTAGTTTGGGTTGGCTCTGGTTTTTGGTCCTGGTTTATGTTTCTCTGCTGAGCATTGAGGGCAAGGGAGGGAATTTATTCTGTGATCAGAAAAGTCCCTAACATAACTGAAAACAGCCAGATCAAGGTAATGGCACAAGGGTCTCAGGATGATTTGGAAAGGATTCTCAATAAATCCTGCTCCAAAAATTTTGTAGCAGCAAGGGCAGGGGAGATTTTTACTGGGGCACTTTCAGTGCTGAGCACATACCTATTTGTTCCTATTGCTTTCTGCCCACTTTATGCCTAATTCATTAAGAGCTCGAAGGTTCCTTTATATTAAAAGATTCCCATGTTTAAAAATATAGAGATCAGCATATTTGCCACCTCCCACAAACTTAGGATTCAGTCATTCATATTTTAGGGCATATTAGGCTTTCCCGTCACTTGGTAGGATATAAATCTGCGTTATAGGACAAGCTGAGGGGCCAGTTCCCACCTGCTCTGGCTGCTTCATTCTTGTCTCAGACGGAGGTCCGGCGAGGCCATCAGGTCTCTGCACAGGAGGGCTGCTCCATGATGCATAATGGTCATCACCCACTCCGCATCACCTACATGCTGATGTCTTCATAACTGCTGGCTGTCAGAATTATCCCTGAGGGCTTGCTTTAATTTATGCCGACAGCCATCCCAGTGACTAGAGAAATGCAGGAGGGACCTTCCCCTTTGTTCTCACTCCTCACGTACCCAGGCAGAGCAGAGGACTTGGTTCTCCCACTCAATGAACTTTGAACCCACCTGCAAACAGCAATGAAAAATAGCACAGCTGAAAGTCATTTTACTTGCAGTCCCTTTCCTTGCCTCAGCCCCCAGGGCACCTGGACAGCAGGTAAACCTTAGCCCCCATTAGCAGAATAAATTACATCTGTGCAGCAAGCCAGAATGTAAAGGTGGGGGAGGAGGCGGAGGCAGTACAGTGCTGCTCTGGCCACTGTGGCCACAGGAATTTCCCCTTATCTGCCAAAAATGAAAGTACTCATTATTCTTCCAGTACCCCTTTTTTTTTTGTATGCTGCCAGATAAAAAAATGTCTGTAATGATGATCTATATTATATTTGGTATCTAGAGGGCAAAATCTGTTCTTTCCTAATGCACATCCATCCTTCTCTTTATTATTTTTCAGCCAAAACCAAAACACAATTCGCACATTACACGATGCGATTTATGTGCAATAACATCAGCTTTTCCACTTATCAAAACCATTACAGTCATAAGCACATAACTCCCATTAACCTCAACGACAGCAACTTAAATGTGAACCACAAGGGAGAATAAACCTTAAAGATGTGATTGAGCAGCAGCAGCCTTGTTTTCTGGTAGGTGTCTAATGGTGAGATGGCAGGACTATTTCTTCCCTCCCCCAACCTTATTTTTTTTTTCTTTTTCGTATAGGAAAATATACTTTCCTCTTCTATATGGCAGTTAATTTAGGCTGGGAGGTGCAGCCATTTAGATGTGCTTAACATTTTTGACGTGTCACTTCAGGTGGAGATACTTCATCAGGGGCGGGAGAGGCAAAGCATCCCGGGGAGCCGCAGCGAGTCGGGCAGGCTGCTCCCACTTCATGCTAATGAGACAGTTTCTTGCAGGAATTTCGGCTCTGCAGAAGCTGCAGGAGGTAGCATGGTTCATTAAGCTACAAAAGCTTTAAAATGTTAAAGGAACTGGTTTTCCTCTCTAATTTAAGTGAATTGCTAAAAGCACTGGGTTGTTCTTCCATGGAACTTCAAATTCACTATTTTCTTCATTAACCTTGACCTTTTTACATTTATTACGATAAGGGAAAAAAAAGTTAACTTTGGAGTAAGCTACTGCAAATTCACTCCCCCCCAGGCTTTTAAAAACAGAGAGCCTGGGAGTTGGAGCCAGGGGAGCAACAAATCCCGTTTGCCACTATTTTCTGTATAAAGAGGATTTAATGTTTGCCAAAAATTAAGGATCAGAAGTCCCTGTGAATCATTTCTAAATTACTTTTAGCAAGCTAGGTGCACGTATTCTTCTTAGCTATGTGTTTATTAGTAGCAGAAAGACAGAGTGAGGGGACAGGACACCTTCCTGTGAGCTGCTCCCTGGAGCCTTGGCCATCAGGCTGCTTTGCTGGGGCCAGGCGAGGGTTCCTGTATTGCTCTCAGTGAGCTGGAAGATAAGCTAGTGAGGCATCCAGGTGGAGTTAGAGGTGGTGCAGAGCTAAATTAGACAACGTGCTTGATGCAGGCTTTGGAAGTTTAGTTCTGGGATATTTGCATCAATCTTTTGAAACCGCCGCAGATGCAGTCTCGTGCTTTAGCCATTGGTGAGCAACAAGCCTGAGTCAGGAAAGTGGTAATTCCATGCACCCTCCTCCAGGTATCCCTGGAAAAGTGATCAAGTAGCATCCTCCTCTGCTTGTGTGTTTTCTAGTCTCATCAGGGTTTTTTTCTGATATTCATTTAATTGCAAGGCTGCCAAACTATGCTCTTAGAGCCCACAGCAGCTGTGCTGTCTAAGAGGAGATGCTGGGCATTCTGTTTCAGTCTCGGCTGTCAGCGGAGGGCTGCTCTCCCCAGGCACCAGCCACAATCAGCATCCTCTCCCCTCCCTGGGGAAGGGGCTGCAGCACGGCGGGGGCTGGCACACTGCTGGCCCCAGCTCTTCGTCCCCTTCTCTTGGTCCCCTTCTCTTGGTCCACTTCTCTTGGTCCACTTCTCTTGGTCCCCTTCTCTTGATCCGCTTCTCTCCCCAGTCCCAGGCAAGGGTGAGGCAGGGGAGTGGGAGGGGGAGGCTGCAGCTCTCAGACTGAGCTCCTAACCCATAAGACGGACCTTAAAAACAATGTGTCAGACAAATGGTCAGCTAAGAATACAAAGATAGAGCGTTATGCCTTGCACGCTGGGGTCTGAGCTCCCATCTTCTTCTCTAGCAGGGCTCTGATTTCAACTTGAACAAACCTGAAAGCTCCGTGATGTTTTTCCAATTCAGCAAAACCTTCCTCCTCAACTTGGACATGCATGTGCTGCTGTCCTTGAGCGTGGGGTTCAGTGGTAGGGTCTTTCTGTGCAGGCATAGCTTTATATAGACGCAGCAGAGCAGAAATGTCTCAATGCCCGTTTGCCTTCCCTGCTGATGAGACACGTAGTAGAAAAGATACCTGAGTTTTTACAGTATATTCATTTTTGTCATGGGAGTTTCGATAAGTGTCTCAGTCTTTGTTTCAGTGCCTTAAGCACCTTTTTGCAAAAGGCCGCGATGTAAGAGAGTACATTTAAAAAATTAATTTCCCAAAGTTAATCACCGTTAGTAACTTGGCTCCCCAGTACAGTCGTTCCCACGTCAGATGTACCACCGGCTCCTCAGGAAGCGAGACGGCAGCAGCGCCAGTCAAGAGGCACTGATGAGTGCTTCTGGCGTGGTATTTCTCTCCAGAAGATTTTAGATAAGACACTTAGTTCTTCTGAAAAAAAATTCAGCTAAGGGCTTTGACCTTATATTTGAATGTAGAATTAGCACTCCGGTAAAGGTTAATGAACAGAAGAAGGGAGTAGAGAATTTTTGACCAAAATACTTCTGAAATGGGTTTAAACACATGCGGATCTCTGGGCAGGTCTGCTACTGCAGAAGGACCTGCTCCCCTCGGCCCCAGTGCTGCGGCCACCGGGAAGACCTGCTCTGAAAGGGGGACAACGAAGAGGAGGAGGAGAAGGAGGAGGAGGAGGGGGAGGAGGGTCTGCTGGTGCTTGGTGTGCAAAGGCACACCAGTGATGAGGCATTGGGCTCAACTGGCTCCAAGGCCAAGAGACAAAGCAGCTCCTCCCATGGCAGGGCTTGTTCTGGCTTTCCTGGCGTAGGATGGAAAGGCTCAGGGTTTGACTGTGGGTCTTGCATGCAGCTGGGGTGGCTTGGGCCTTGGCTGAGACCCCTAAGGAGACCACAGGATCTTCCTCTGAGTGTTTAAAATGTGTTCGTTTTTCTGATGAACTGTGATCTTGAAATACAATTTTTTCCTTTGCTTCCTCATCAAGTTGATGCTTGTGAAAAGTAATTATTTTACCATATGGTGAAATGTGCAATGATTACTGTTAGGCTCTTCATCTAAGACTAGCCCCTTTAGCATGGATCTCCTTCATGAGCACTGACAACCAGGGATTCGGCCAATTCAGGCAAAAACCAAACCAACCTTCCCCACCGCCCCAACACTGTCTCAATTTCTAATTCCTCTCCCGCTCAAAAATCATGGCAGCATTGCTGTAAATGGCAAATAATAATGGTAAATACTGGGATGGAGTCTTAAAATGAATTGCAAGAATTAGAGCTATTTTACTTTAATAATCACTTTAAATTATTGAGTTCATGACTTCTGTCATCAAAGCATTTTACCTGTAGTTAATGCTCTCACTATTAGCAAAACCTGGGAGTTGTGAAAGTGCTTTAATATTCCAATAAATTAAAAATATTTTGGAAAGAAATCCCTTCCCACCTTCCACAGGCTGAGCCAGAAAGGCAAAAACTGAAACACACCCCATCGGTTCGTGGTGCAGGTACTATTCAGTACCAGGCCAGCTACTTAATACAGTGCCAGCACCTTTGGAAGGGTTAATAAGAGTAAAACAAGTATAGGAAAAAAAAAAAAAAACCCAAGGAGTTGTTCGTGTTTGTTAAATGTAGAGAGACACCATCTGAAAACAAAAGCCAAGCCTCTTGGAGGTAGTGAGCCAAATCTGTGTGTAATTATCCTTCTACTATTCAAAATATTGTTATTAAAATAACTCTCAGCTCAAATTCCAGCGCAGCTATCACACCCAATGTGGAAGACTTCTAAAGAATATGTATTCGGTCTATAGCGCAACATGTTTGCACTGCTCTGTGGGATGACGACAGCTCCTCTGTCAGCAGCCATAGCTGCGGTGAGGTCCCTTTTCGGAGCCTGGTGGGGCAGCTCCTGCCCCCGTGCCGGGGGGGTTTGCTCTGTCCCTGCACCTGCTCTTTGCCACCATGCACGGGGGAGACACACCATTTTTTCTGCAGAACCACATCCCTTGGCAGAGCTTAGGTTTGAGCGTTGGTGACCAAGGGACAAAGAGCCACACTGCACCTCAAGGATGGCTCAGCCCGGACCATAGCAAGCCTCAGGAGTGAGCCTAAGGAAAAATGCTGTCTGCACTGGGAAGGGCTGGGATTGCCCATGCAGCTCAGCTCCTGCCCTCCACCTTTGTCACCGGGGCTTCTTCCCCTTTTTTCCCCCCTCCAGGATAAGTACCTGGGAATAACAGGAATAAGATCCTGTTACAGGGAACATTCTGTATAGGAATAACATCCTGAATAGGGAATAACATCCGAGTGTCAAATGCATGTTTAAGGATAGGTATCCCGTGCCACTGGAGGCTGGAAATATATCTGATGAATTTGCGTGTCCCTCAAACTGATGGGCTGAAGCCCACTGGTTGCCCCTTCTGCCAGCACAGGGCTCTGCAGCAGCAGAGTGTCCCTGCAAACACAGCTTGTCTTGTCCCCTACCTTCTTGGAGAGGAGGGGGTGACTGCTCTCCAAGATGCAGCACCCAGCTCTAAGTCAATAATATATGCAAATGCACTTAGCAAAGCACTCCTGCAGATGTTCTTAATTAAACCAACCTAACCCAAGCCCACATAAAGTAATAACCCCCAAAAATGCCTTCCCGCTCTCATATGTTCTGAATCACTGCTGCAGAATACAACAGGAATATTATTTTTATAAGAGTAAACCATTTGCTAAATAAGCCACCTGTTAAATAAACACTCCCACTCTCCAAATATTGTTATTTTGTTTTCCAGACTATGCACAATCTGGATTTATTTTAGATGAAAAAAGATAATCACTAAAGTAAAAAAAAAAACAAAAACCAGTATTTTGACTCTTTGAAACTATCCATCTTGTGTGCACATCTGCTCCTTTGCAAGCTGGCAGAGCTCTTACATTCAAAGAGAATCATAGTTACTTATTTAGCCAGGAGCTAATGAATTTCCATCATCAGACCTCGGCAGTCTTCACTTTTTTAACTTTTTCAAGCCTTGAATTATTCCTTATTCACCCGGCTTCACTTTCTATGAGGTGTGTCTTCGCACAGGGACAAATCCCAATCCGAGATTGTGTTAGCAAAATTGACACAGGAGCAAAAACAGAGTTCGCCTCAAGTTTCATTATACAATCACTTTTTCTGTGCCTTAAAAGCCAGGTTCCCCATTGTCCCACGTCAGGCCTGTCTGTACTGGAACATGCTGCTGCACACACCTAACGCACTCAGTTTAGTCTTTAGGACCCCTCTTTCCCCACCCACCTCAGCCCCTGGAAAACATCGGATTAGTTCTACAGGATGGACATCCTCTCAAAAACAAGCCACACAAAAAATAGAATAGAATAGAACAGAACAGAACAGAATAGAATAATAGATTTCAGTTGGAAGGGACCTACAACAATCAACTCATCCAGCTGCAAGATGTTAAATAGCTAACACTGCCATTTAAGATCATGTCTGGCCTCTTTTCTCCATTGTAATGAATAAGCTAGATCATATCCCTGAGCCCTCTCGCCCCCCTGCAATCCCCAGGTACAGCTCTGAGCTCTGCAAAAGCCAGCAAGAAGCCGAGGTCACGGTGTGGCAGCCCCCAGCCCCGCGTTTCTGCCCCACCCAGCGGGTCTCTTGCTGCACCTCCACAGGCCCTGTGAGAAACCAGAGCACTGAACTATTCAGATTAATCATAGAATCGTTCAGGTTGGAAAAGACCTTTAAGATCATCGAGTCCAACCATTAACCTAGCACTGCCAAGTCCACCACTAACCCATGTCTCTAAGCACCACATCTACATGTCTTTTAAATACCTCCGGGGATGGTGACTCAACCCCTTCCCTGGACAGCCTGTTCCAATGCTTGACAGCCCTTGCGGTGAAGAAATTTTTCCTAATATCCAATCTAAACCTCCCCTGGTGCTACTTGAGGCCATTTCCTCTCGTCCCATCACTTGTTACTTGAGAGAAGAGACCGACCCCCCACCTCGCTACAACCTCCTTTCAGGTAGTTGTAGAGAGTGACAAAGGGCCCAACACTGAACACAGTATTAGAGAGAGAGAGAGAATAATTTGATGTCAGACCCCAGGGTTCTGTGTAGAGCATGACCACAAAAGATTAAGGTGATTAAGTGAAGGGAGCAAAACCAAGTATAAACGAGGAGGCTCTGAGATGGGGAGAGTGGTGAAGCACTCGAGCTGGCTTTGCTGCTTGTGCCAGATTATCCTGGGCAGCAGCTCATGCAGTCTCTGAATCAGTGAGCTAATGTTTGGAGGGTTTGGCATTTACTTTTGAAGGGCTTCTCAGAAACTGTAAGACTCAGAATATGCAAAGCTGCAGCTGAAGAACAATGTTCTCCAGGCGCTTTGCTGCGTCCTTCTGCCATCCCAGATGAGCACTTCTACACTGGAAAGTAACGCGTTAGAGATGCCCATGCCCTGTTATCCAGCCTGACATGAACACTAGTGCTATAGACCAGACCCGACAGAGTGCAAATTTCTATGGTGTGTCATTTTTTAGAGTTGGGGTTCAAATAGGGACCCCAACGACACACAAAACACTCCCACCAAACATTTCTCCAGGGTTCATCAGTAAATGTGGGGGCCACAAAGAACACTTAAAATCTATTGCTAGTGCCAAGGACCAGTTACAAGCAGCCACAAACATCGTCTGAGTGTGAGTGTGCAGACTTTTAACAGGGATTTAAAATGGCTTTACTGATTTTGTGCCCTCATATCTGAAAATAATATCTTGTTGTCACAAGTAATTACGCAGCACAGACAGAGTCTTGGAGATCAGTGGTGGCATCCTCATCCTTGCCATGTTATACTCACACATGAAGTCTGGTTAACGTTGGGAGACTACTTGTGCATGCTATTATACTTTGTGAATAATGGTACACGATACGAGGCCCATGGAAATCAAACTGATTGCCAGTAAAATCTGGGTACGTGAGCATCTAAGTGCATAAAATGTGGCCATAAAGATGCACTGGTATTACAAGTTCATATAAAATTGCAAGCACAATACTGGACAAAACTGCTTTTCAAAATCAGCTCCATTATATCCTGTTCTCTTTCACAGAAAGCCTTTGTGATAATAATTTTGCATGCTGCTATTTTACATGTTCACACATATTTTCTTGCTCTTTGACACTCAGCACCTAGCAACTTGGCTCCATCACCTTTAGATGATATTTTTCCCGTGCCTTCTGAATAGGGCAGCAGCAAAATCCTCCATGCAAGTCTCATACTCTGTCCTTAAAAAGAACCCTTTTTTTAATCCAAGACAAATTCAGTTTTCATCCAGCTACAGGCTTGCCAATATCTTTTAAACACTAAACCACATCAGCTTGTGATTTTTTTTCGAAGTGCTTTTATGCATCTTGACTCTAATGTAGATTCTTAGGAAATTTCACTTTAAATGCAGTTCACAAATTAATGATGTCTGTTAATTAGGCAGCAAATCACCACCACCACCCCCAAAAAAAACCTAAAAAATTGTAAGGCTTCTAATTTGAAGGTACTGTGCTGTAAAACATGTTAAAGATATTTTAATAATTGAGACGCTTTAATTAGAGCTGATATATGAACTGAGTAAGCCCTACAGTGCCCAATATATTCACATACATATAATACATGTTTTGAAAACAACAATAATCTGGAATTCATACATGAATTAGCCTTGTGGATGAACCGAAACAAATGGCACCTTATGTCCTTGTGCAGGGAGGACGCAGACACAGCCCTTGCCCCAGGCAGCTCCCCTGGACCCACCACCGCTCGCTAACTAGCTGGTGTTGCACAGGAGTGACCTGTTTTGCATCAGATCAGTAAACAAACCATGCAAAGATAACGTGTTCATTCTTCACCCACAAAGCACCCAAGTAACACAGACTTCTGTCCAATTTACTGCCCAGATCTATGTGTCTTTTGTATTCTGTGGAGGGCCAAAGAAAACAGTCAGCACTTCCTCAGCATCACATCTAATTGAAAAATGGTACAGAGCCTGGGACACAGCGCAGTCCTGGTACTGCTTGATGGATGAGCATGATGCAGAAGACCCAAAACAGTCTGCTGCTTTGGAGAGACTGTGGTCTTTGATAATTAGCAGAGAGGAAAGAAAAGTATTTTGCATGCCTGAGTCTATGTTACTTTAACAACACTAGTGCAAAAAGAACATTTTGATTTGGAAATATTGCAGTGCCCAAACATCAATAGGAAAAAAAGAAGAGAGAGTTGCATCCTTTTAAGATAGACCCTTTCCTCACCTCTCCATCTCAGCCTCTTCCATAAAGAAATCCAGGACTCATTTTATTCAAAGAATAGACTTTAAATTCCTATACTCATGTCAGGGTAGCATTAAATATTAAAGCAAGATATTAAAATTTCAAAGAACCTAAATTAAACCTGAGGTATTCAAAAATAAGTGTTCCTGAATATTTAATACTAAAGATTTCATAATTAACTTTAGAAATCTCTCACATTAAGAAAATGAGGGGCTACCTAAAAAAAGGTGACCATCCCAGTGACCTTCCAGAGGGCTGCAGCAGATGCTGTCAGTCCACAGAAAGACATAGGTTTTCTTGGGCCCCGTTCTCCACTTTCGCCCAGCAGACGGGGCTGGCGGGGGATGCTCCGTCCCCAGGACGGTGCCCGCGGTGCCATCCTCCTTCCATCGCCCTCCACCACCACCTCGGGCTGGAGATGAGCTTCAGCGTGAGCCTGGCGGCTGCCTTGCTGGAGCCGGAGGACCACGCTGTGTCTCCTCTGACACGTGCCACTGGCAACTGTGGCCCTTTTGTGTAAAATTGATTCAGTTTCTTTCCTCCTCAACTGGTTAAAGGAGTTTCTTGGGCTCCATGACATCTTTGTGGCTTCCTGTAGAAGCCTTGCCAGCCCTTCATCTTCTCCAAGCGGGGACACCATCGCAGCATCACAACTGTCCTGTCCCTCATGCAATAAAAAGACTTGCATGCAGGACCGAAAGGGCCATGACTAACTAGAGCAGTTCACCAACCTGAGATTTAAGAAGTGCGATGAGATGTTATTACGGTTCTTTTAACATCAAATGTACTATGAAAGACACATGATTTACTAGGGAGGAAAAGCAAAACAAACCAAAACTAAATTGGATTTGTATGCCTCTGTAAGCAGGTGTTCCTCTGTTATTCGTAAGGACAGGCTGACTTCTGAGGAGCAGTTAAAGGTGGCTCTCCTGTTAGTGTCCTCCAAAGATATTCCAGCTGGACCATTCTCAGTTTCCCACCATCATATGATTGTAACCTGCATGTCCACTAATACTTATAACATCTGCTCCTGTATGCACATAAAGATTTGGGAGAGAGGTCTGTACCAGCACAGGATCTGGCCCAATTTTTCAGTGTAATCAGGAGGAAAAAATCTAAAAAAAAACCCAACAGATAATGTAACAATTCAAATGAGGATGTCTGAGCTGGGGAAATTATTCTGTACTAAAATGGTCCGAGAAGATGTAAAAAAATAGCAATTAAGAGAGAAAAGAGGTCCTCTTGATTTAGCTCTAAAATCAGTGCAGCAGCAGCCTGCCTCTCCTCCCCGAGCATCCCCTCTCCTCCTGCCAGCCCTCACCCTCTTCCTCTCCCCTCCCCAGAGGGGCTCTCCGCACCCCCTCCCTTGGTTAGCATGCCAGGCTGCGGAGAGAAACGGCCACGTGAAGCCCCATCCTCGGGCTCAGCCATGAGCAGAAGCGCCCCGAGGGTGCAGGGACGGTGCCCACGCAGCGTCCCATCACCACGCCGTCCCTCGGCGGTGTCCTCCCACCCGTGGGAAGGGCAGGTCCCACACCCCGCAGCTGCAGGGACCACTACTTCATGGTTCTCACCCCAGCCAGGTGGGGCGAGGGATGCTTAGAGCCCTAGGTGCACAAAATGGATGGGTGGCGGTGATGGTGATGGTGACAGTGGGGACAAGGCCAGAGCCAGTGGGATGGAGAAGGGCTCGGTCTCCTTTGCTGACCAAGAGTACCTCCTCCATGGGGCAGCCAGCTGTCTCTCACAGGTGGATTTCAGAACAGCTTGTTAATTAAGCCGAGTCCTGAGTCAGCAGGGACCTGCGAGAGCTCCTTTGCCCAGCCAAGCTCCGTGCCCAGGGCAGGGCGTTAGGGCATTTTTTCCTCCCTTCACCCAAGTTCTCAGGGCTGTGAAATAGCTCTAGTTATAATGTGCTTCATAGAAATTGAAAGCATTATATAAGCATTAGAATTTATTATTCTAATGACTCCATCCCACATGCATTTTTATAAATGGAAAGTTGCTTTAAATCGACAGTATGCCAAATTTTTAGCGTGCTCAGAAAATTTGAGTGCAGCAAATAAGGCCAGTGATGTACAGCGCAGCTTGTACACAGCGAGACGTCTCTAGGTACTGTCACAAGTAGCCAGCTGATAGTCTGGGTGTGTTAAGGCTATGGACTAAGCCTCAACTACTGTTTAAAACTGCATAACTAATCATACACAATTAGCAATACTCTTCGAGGAGCCTGCTCCCTGGCTTACGAGCACTGTGCTGCCTCTGCGCAGCCTACATCAACAGATAAGGGTGATTGTATAATGGGAGCCTCTTATATCAGTGGAAATCAAAGAGATCAGTGTAAATAGAATATAAAAAGTTGGTTGTTGCCTTCAATCACTGTGAAGAGGTTTAAATGCCTTCCCAAAGTAGAATATTGGTCTACAATAATGGGCAGAAGAAAAATAGCAGATTCAATGGTACAGACTGTAATTTAACATTCACAATTTGTCTAACCAAAGTAAACATGCCTTTTTATACGCACATACAAAACTCACTGAATTAATACGGTAAAGGGAAAGAAAGTCGTCAACTTTGTCAATGGTGACACAAAATAATTGCCAACCTTCAGCAGTTAACAAGTATAACACTGCGTATTACTGGGGCTCGAAGCCACCCTTGAAGGAAACCATGGTTTGAGCTGCAGCTCAGGGGATACCTGGGAGCACCCTGAGGCCCCGGGAAGAGGCGAGCACCTCTGCCTGCCTTTGTGCCACCTCTCTAACAGTGCCTTGAGGACACGGCTGCAATTCTAGTTACCACTCCTGGGACCTTCTCTAATACACTTGTTCTCACAAAACGTCTCTTGGCTCCCATAGAAAAGGCTTAGCCAAGCCAAAAGCAGGAGGTGGGGTGCCTGGGGAGTGCCAGACCCAAGGAAAGGGGAGCAGGCTTGTATGGTCAGGGCATGCTATGCCTTGCAGGCTGTTATTTTTTATGATGTCTGCTAATTTGCAGGACTCATTTTTAGAGCTTCACTCAGTAACGTACAATAGACATCACAACATTCGCTTCAGCAAAATGTCAGCTTATGGATGGAAGGGAAGAGAAGGGGGCTGAAGAGATAAAACCATATACTGACAAAACAATAAAAGAAAAATCAATCTTTATGACAGATGAGCGAGTGAGATTTACAGTGTAATCAGAAAGCACAGAGATTCATGGTTTGCCGGGAAGGGTATCCAGGCAGCATTATTCTATAGATGGAAACACAATTGCGCTTGCAGGATCTGTTTGCTTATTTCTGATCAAATCTTCCAGCACATTTTGTTGAAGTGGATAGCTAAAATGCACAGATCTTAGCACTCTATCTGTATTGCTGCACCTCTCCTTTCACCGAGCGCCTGAACTTCTAAATCCTTTGGTTTTTTTGATGCGATCAGCCAGTATAGAACATGCACTCAGAAAATTGCTGGAGATAAGACGCAGCCCCAGAGAAAGAAGCAGTGCCACGCAGTCCCCGCTTCCCCAGTCGGAGCAGCAATTAGAATAACAATCTAGGCAGATCTGCTCTAAGAATGAGCTTCTGGCTATCAAATGATTTTATTAATTTCTGTTCAGTGTTATATAGTGTCTTTTATATATGGTCAAAATGACCAGCCAGCTCGTGTTTCAAAAATTACCAGTCTATGAATTTAATACCATGTAAAACTTAATACATACTTCAACCTGAACCAGTTTAGATCACTTGGTGCTTTTTTATCTAAAAAGCAAGAATCACACAGCAAGACCCTCAGGTGGTTTAATCATCCATTTACTCCAGTGGAAAAACAAACTCTTTCTCCTTTTTTTCTGTTTTTGTAAAGTCTCTTCTGTCCTGTGATGGCTATCCATTCCTCCTCCTCAACAAAATCAATGGCAATCACTTACAACGGGTAAATCTAATCGTCTCTGCATATCCCAACCCATGGAAAGGGTCCACAGCACTTCAAAAGCCTGGGCTCAGACAACACAAGTTCAGAAGACCGATTACTGGGTTCGATAAGCTATTGTAGGAAATGTGATCAGATCTCTTCCCAGGGCATTGTTTAGTTTTGTTGACGTCTTTTACTTTGCATTGTTAAACTGAAGCCAAGCAAGGCAGAATGGCATCTCCTGTTGGCTTCTGCCTTCCACCCTGGGGAGGTACAGCAGACTGGGCTGTTTTCCTAATGACGTGAAAAATGTTGACTGAATGGAGAAATTAGTTCAGCCATGTACTTCAGAGTAGTTCCTGAAGACAGCCTTTCAGGACCTAAGGTTTCTCAGGGAGGTGCAGCTATCCCCCTGGCTACCTAGGGACCTCGACACCCTCGAGGCTGAGCAGTTTGGTGGAGCAGGGACATGAAAGCTTTGCTTGGTCGTGGTTGTGTTCCCCTGAGATGTGGTCTCCTTCCCGGCTGTAGCATCCTGTATGCTGTTGCTCATGGCTCCACCTGTAACGTTGAACAGGCAGCCCAGGTGCTACTGGCCAACACCTGGACAAAACCAGAGCAGAGGTCCCCAGCTCTGACTTGGGGAAGGGAGACTTCTCCTCTGCCTTCATCCACTTTGTCTTCAGATTTCCACAGCATCGACTGCAGTGCCTCCTACACCTACAAATTAAATCCATTTCACACTCCTGCCCCTCATTCCCAGCCCTTAAATCAGGGTCATCAGGAGATGATGGTGAAGAACGTTAATCAGCTCAAGCTGGGCATTTTCAGAAGCAGAGCAGATCCCCCATGAACCAGCATCCCCTTTGTGTCCTCCCACAAGCTGCCAGGTCATGGCCAGTGCGGGACGCGGTCCCTTCCCCAAGCTCCACAGCTTGCTTCTCCTCGGTCACACGGAAAACGTTGGCATTAAGGCCCCAACAGCACCTGCCAGACCACCTTTGCCCACCATACTAAAACATTCTTTATGGCTTTTCTTTGTTGGTGATGGTGGTTTTGTTGTCACGCCACCTAGGCGAAATTCACAGTCAGCTCAGGATTTGTGGCAAACCCAACAAGATTAGAATTAGTAGTGAGACCTGCAAAGACCAGCTGAGACTCAGCCAGGAGAAAACATGATGCAGAAGCTTTTTTTCCCAACATCTCTTAAAAGATCTCAGAGGGAGGTTTCAAGAGCAGCCCTATAGGGAATTTGCAAACCCACACACAAGAGTTCCCCTGGCCCATCCAACTCCAAAACAAGGCATGCACAAGAGTTAAACACAGGGACCAGTCCATGGCATACATGTAGTTTGCATAACGCTATCACCCAGTCAATAATTTAAAGAGAAAGTGATGTAGAGCACCAGAAAAGATCAAAGTAAACCAGCGACCCAGCAGGCTGGTGGTGAATCTTCCAGACCAGTCCCAGTTTGTCACCAATAACATCACCACAGAGCCTTGGCTCTAATATAATGACACAAATTATAAATTATATGAATGTTAACAAAATAGTGTAGCGCTATAGCAATGCCCAGCGTTGCACATGGGACAAAAGTGACTATGATATCCAATATGCTAATATCGGATCGATGAATTAATTCATCGTTCATGCAGGTCTGCACCATGACAGCAATAAATCAGTTGTCTGATAAAGGCAGCGGCACTAAAAAATTACGTGATCTTTTGCCCTACTGTCTCAGTCAAGAAAATGACACAGGCTGGAAAATGTATCGCACACTCTTGGTCTCCGTCTCCCTCCAGTCCTCCGAAGCCCTGGTTAGTGCTTGCAGTGCTGCCTTTAGAAAGGGGCAGGGGCAGAAATCAGAGCAGAGAAAAACCTTGAAGGCATCAGGTTTATGCCACGCTGCAACAAGTAACAGACAACTGAATACACTCCTTAATTTTCCTAAGATAGTTTCAAAACAATGAGTTTATCATTTGCAAGTCAAGCCATTTGTTTATGCCCTTTTCTCCTTCATTCTCAGATGGTGGGCAACTATGGTTTTATTTTACAGAAAGTTCTTTTGCTAATATTCATCCATAATCATCAACAAAATAATATATGTAGGCGACTATAATGACAGTAAATGCTGTGTAGGAGGCATAATATATGCTTCATTGTCAATGCTTGCATGCTGAATTAAATACCCTGTTCTGGTCAAATGCTAATACATTCTATGAGCACTTTTTCATAAACAGATTTTTAAAATGCAGTAGAATAAAAAGGTGATATGAATAATATATTGAAATAATCCGATAGGCGTGAGTTTAAGAACCAGTGTTTTTCTGTAGCATCTTGCTTGATATTGGCACTGAAATGATCTACATGAAAAAAATATTCAGGATAGTATCACTCCCGCCCTAAATATGGTACGCCCGTCAGGACTGAAGTAGCATCAAACCTCATTTGTAAACAATATGTTCTTTTTTAAATGGACTTTGCCACAGCTGGCTGCCCTGGTGGAGCCAGAGTCATGGAACGCATCACACTTTGACTGCTGATGAAAAATTAGGTGAAGTACAAAACAGGTAGGATTTAACTTTCTGCAGATCCTTAGCATTTAAAGCAGCTTCGAGCTCAGCAGCACTTCTGTCTCAAAAAGGGCCTTCAAATCAATGGCAGCCTCCATGCCTAACTGCATTTTGTGTGGTTGGTGCTATGCTGGTGTTCTGTGTCGGAGCATGGGACAAAAAAGTGACTGCAATAACATGGTTTGTACAGCAGGCAAAAAACACAGCAGCTGTAAAGACTTTGGATTGAACCTTTTGTTGGCTTCAGCAGCAGCACTTAGGGGTCGTGCCGGGGAAGGGCCACTAGCATCAGGGGACATGGAACATCCAGTGCCTTCTGGTTGCAGCCTGGAGCCATGCTTCTGCTTGCCCAAGCAATGCAGCAGTGATGCGGTAGTCTCCGCAAATTATAAGCAGTGGGCAAGTGCTTTGGAAGCACTTACCCCCGTGAAGGACAACCCTCATGTCAGAACCTGTGGGACAGAGCAGGGGCAGTGGAGCAGGTCGTGCCTCCTCAGCCCCCAGAGACAAGCGCAGCCAGGCACACGCACCAGGGACAGGGCTGCCCTCATCCTTCTGGCTTTCCTTGGGATGTATTTCCCATCTTCCTGAGACATAGGCCAACGTTTGAGAAGTGAACAGGAAAGAAAAAATTAAGGCAGATTGCAAAACAACCCCACGATGCTGCGCAAAGGCAAAGGGACCGCTCTGTCTTAGTTCACTGGGCTGTCTGGTAGCACCGTGTGGTACCAACAAAAGACAAACATGCAGACCTGCCAGAGCATCATCTGAAGTGAGGGAGACTTGGTTTGCCTTGGAGCAGTGCTAGTGAAGACCCCACCAGACCAGATTCACACCTTTTTCTGTCTGCAGGAGCAAGGTGTGCCTCTCGTCTGTCACCAGTCCGCTGACCACCACTTGCTTCAGAAGGATGCCAAGCGTGCCGGCGCTCTGGGTGCCTTCACATGTCCCAGCCATGCTCGGTCTGGGCAGGCTTTAGCCGTTAGCGATCAAACTAGGGTTGAGGGAAAGCTTTAACAGAGCTAATGGTAGTTCTTCCAGCATTATCGTTGGGTATGGAACTGACAGCCATATGAACCATGCCACAGGCCAGTCGGCTTGATTATTTATTCAGTTCTTCTAGATCAGCAGCTGCAAGATACATTGCTCCTCATTACAGGCTTTTCAATTAAAATGTATAAAGCACTGAATTGGGAGTATATGTATTCCGTACAATCAAACTCGGTTCCCCAGGCAATAAAAGGTTAGCAGGGTTAGCTTGGTTCAGCCAAATGTTCCTGTACGGCACGGCCCTGTGCAGCCCTGCCTGGCTGAATAGGATACTGCAGCGCAGAGCAGGGCTGAGCATGCCCCTTGGTTTTAATAAGTACTGCTTTACCTTTGATAGCTTGTAACTATTGATTATTCCTCTTCCCTGACAGACTTGTGATTTTTCTCTCCTGTTTTACGTTGCAGCAATTGGGAAGCCTAGGAATGCAATATCATATTGAGCCCTGAGCAAAAATGCCCCAGGTACTAGTGCATCTGGCTTATATTACTCTACTAATACAGGGAGGATTTTACAGAGCAGTAAACAAACAGCAGTACCCTGAATAATGCCTTGGTTCGGCGCCATCTGTTCTTCATTCCACAAATATATTTTCCTTGGTGATCCAGAGCAAAAGGCTTAGCTCATTATCATATGATAAGACAATTTAAAAGAACAAATAAGTCCTGCAACACAAAGCTCAGTATTAAAAAGCCAACATGACAATCATACCTGAATGATACTACGTATATTAGAGCTAAAAATAGATTAGAAAAACAAATATTTCCAGACAAGTAATGAAATCCTGTTTTTAAGGTGATTTATTAGGAACTGTGAAGCAGTCCTGGCTTTGTGCTGAGCTGTGAACAGTGAAATTGGAATAAATAAAATAATCTTGCTGCATTAATAACTTGCTCTAAAACCACATGTATGTATAATATGCTCACTGGTTGCCAAGTGAGGACCATGACTTAAAGGATAGATTTTGTTTAAAATCTCTATCTATCTAGAAAAATAAATGAGTCAAGATACAGACCCTGACATGCAGGGAGAGGAGGGGTGCCATGGCAGCTGCTTGGGGCTCCAGGCACCGTGCTGAAGGAGACAGGTCCCCCTCTCTGGGGCAGGAGCTGGCCATCCTGATTTGGAGAGAGTGAAACAAAGGTCATGATATTACTGGGGGTACAACGGCAGTGTGAGGGAAGGCATTTCTGGAGGGCAAAATTATAAATCAGAACTTTCTACCACGTGAAATAGATGGTATTTGCACAACTGAGGGAATAAAGCTCCATTTTTCATCCTTCTCTTTTCAAGTAGATCCCTGCCTGTCACACCGCAGAGAGCCAAATTGTGTATTAGCGATCTGTAGCTTCAGCAGCTGTCAGTGGAGCTGCTTTATGCAATAGAAGGACCCGGCTCATTGGTTTGAAATAAAATAAAATATATAAAATGAAATAAACAAAAAAACCCTCTCTGCCCAATATCAGGTTTAATGTGCTGGTGGATTTCCACAGATCACATGGCTAACACCCAAATAATGACACTTTGGAGTATTTCAAAGGTGCTTACTCTTAGTTACAAGCTTTTGCTTTACTTGCAAAGTATGCCACACTTAATGACATGTCTTTCTAATATCTCTTGGTCAGAAAAATGAACCAAATGCTAATCTGCTAGACCTAAAACTTAATGTTTCACTGGTGGAATTTAGAAACAGAAAGCAACTACAGCATAGGTCTACTTCTTGGCTAAGGACCTGCAGTCCATCGCAGCCCCGAGATTCGGCTGGGCACAGGAACCAACTGAACAACGCGAACTGGGGATGGCCCTGAATTTCAGGGCCTCACTTTTTCAGAATCAGCTTTCCTTTCAATCTAATGTCAATACTTAAATGTTTGAATTCTGATGGCTCTTTGCCAATTACTGTCAGTGTCTTTTGTGAAGCAGCTTATCCAGGCTTTTAAAGCTCAATTACAAGCGTGCTTTAGCAGACAGGATGCCTGCTACATTTTTATATGCTGAAAATAAATACATAAATATGACAAAGTAAGACTTTTATTAGTAACATAGTTTTAGGGAAGAGTATAAAACATCCATTAGAAATCCTGTTAACAGCATTGGTCATTATGACAAGAGGGAAAACAGCTTTCCTAGGGATTTGATGCCTTTTTTTTCTTCTTAATGGGTACTACTCTTTCACCATCACCAGCAGACAATGTTGTGTATTAACATTTACTCAGCAGTTATCATTTTGATATTTCTTCATAACCATAGCGATTTAAATAATGTTGTTGCTCCACTCTTGTATCTTTCCTTTGATAACTATGGATAATGATCCAGCACCAAAGAAGCCCCTGCTCTCAATGATGTTGCAAATGTTGCCAGGTAGGGTAATTTGGCTAACTCAATCCTGTACCATACTCAAGAAAAACTATGTTCCAGCATCATCAGCTAGGAGTTTGCAAAATAGTTGTTTCTCAATTTTTCTTCAACAACAAAATCCAGTATTTTGCGAACCTCCAATGTGTTTGCACAGTGTAGCTCCTCCCCAAAAATAATATAGCTGTGTCTACAGCAGACTCAGCTGAGCATGGTTGTTTATAATACAGTTTCACTCTGTAAGGACAGAGCTGAAAGACAAAAGTTGTAGTAACAGGAGGCTGAAGTATGTCTGTTTAATACTTACATATTGTATTTAATTTACCCCCTGTGTGCAGTGCAAAATCAATTACAGTGAAACACCAGATTTAAATATGTCAAGCCAACTATGCTATTGCAGTTTGATTTGACCTCTGTGAACCAGGGTCAAACGGTATTAGAAGAGAATGAAGCAAGAACCAGCCTAGACATTTCCAACTAAAACTGGAGTAGCAAATTATTAAAAAGGGTCTGAATTATTTTTACCTGTGCAAAACGAACAGCAGATAGGATGAGTTCCATAAGAGACAGACTAAAGCTCATTTCTAGGACAAGAGGAATGAATTATGAACACTTATGGACACAGTAAAGCTACTGTGACCCACTTATTCTTTTTTCTCACAGAGCAGGTGTAATATATAATAATATGGTCTATTTTGTATTACACCCAGAGAGCAGAGTGTTGTCATATCTGTTAAACTTATTTGCATAAGGGGTTAGGATGTGAAGCCCATATTCAAAACCTAATCTCCCTGTTAGCTTCTAAAAGCTTAAAAAAAGCTTGACAGATAAAACCCAATCTTAGTTATCAAGCACCAGCTCTTGATTACACGGCTCGAAAAACAAGATCAAAGCATACGTATAAGCAAAGTTACTGTGTTGTTAATGCCTCTCTTTCAAAAAATTAATGCATACAAGAGAGGAATTGACACAGGTTACAAAGCTAAAGCCCATTTTAAGCCACGTGCACGAGCTTCATCACTGCAGTACACTCTCATGCAGCACATCTACAGCAAATAATTTGCTTACCATGGCAAGTCCTAATTTCTAAGCTAATGAATGGATACCGTATATATGCTGACTTTGGTCTTCGATCTCCTGAGTCCCACACACATGTGGCCTTTGTTTTGGCAGGTTTGATACGTTTGACCTTTACACGGCATGAGTTCGCTATTTAATTATGAGATGGTACTAGCTGGACTGCAAAATGGAATCGCTCAGTAGTAAACCCTGCATGTAATGTAATGCTGCACACTGTGAGATCTGGCAAGCATTACACAGTAGGACTCCTCTTGCATTTGGGAAATCACTCAGCAGAATTACAGCTTTTGATGGCAAAGCTACTTACAGGCAAATAAGGTCAAAAAAGCATTAAGGACCATGAAGGGAAAGCCTAGCATTATTCACCGGTTCAGAACATAAAGCTTCCATGTCAACTGCTAGAGGTTAAAGTAAACATTTGTACAATCCTTCACCCACGTAAATCTAATCAATGCTAGAGAATTATTGCTGGTTTGTAATGCGATGACTTCTCTGCAAACAATGACCGATGAAAGGCCAGGTGGGATGCAGTGCCTTCTCAGGCGACACTTTCCCTGTGTGGCAAAACAAGCGGTATTGCTGGTTCACCCATTCAGGGATGTATGGAGTCTAGATTCTCGTTTTCACCATCTAATCCCTTGCAGGCAAATGAAAGAGTTTTCTGGTGTTCTTAATTGATAAAGCGTAGTGACAGTCCCTGGCACACTGACAGAGGGAGTCTTTAGCTTTCCTATTAATGCAGCGTAGCCTGTGAGATTCCCAGGTGGAATAATCTGAGTAAATGTGAATCAAAATAGTGTTTATGAAAATGAGCCTTAAAAAAAAAAAGAAAAAACACGTGGAAAGAATTCAGTATGGGGATAGTTGCCCCTTTGTTTTTTTCATGGGACCCCACTACATCATTGTGCCTCTGAAAATCTGAGAGGGAGGTCCATTTTACATAAAGTTGATGAATGAAAACAAATGTTTTTCCATTCATTTTAATATCTTAAAAAAAAACTTTTTGCAAAAGACTGGTATTGTTTTTATTGCAGAATAAATTCCTGAGGTGAATCCTCAGTGTTATTTAGCAAGTATAAAACTATTCTTTCAAAAAGAATATTTTAAATGGAACTTGCCATGTTTGACACATATGATGTAAGAACTAATGACCCACAATAACAAAATGCTCTTATTAAAATAAATACAAAATCAAAAAGATTTAATGAAAGTACAAACCCCTTTATCCTTAGACCAAAAGGAAGGAAGAGCCAGCTTTTGGGAGCTTACGTGTGAAATCATGATCCATATGGCAGAGGGGTTCTAGAAAGCATCATCATGTTATTTTCTTAGTACAGCTCTTCCTCTGTACATCTGTATATAACATATTTTCTGTGAGAAAACAAAATCCATTTCCTTAATGGATTTTCCATGAGAAAGCAAATTTTGCTTTTATCGTGTCAATGCTGACTTCCCCATGACAAATTTTGTCACCTTTGAGCTAGGTACGTGTTTTTGTGCAGCAGGCATTTTTACCTGGCAGCATACACCTGGTACCCAGCGGGGTTATTCTGCAGAGCTGCTCTACCATCCCTGCATGTGCAGAGGAGCTATATACAATGGATTTATGATACATGCCACATTCTGCCATGGCTTCAGCTTTGCAGTCAAGTAACAGCAGTGGTTTAAATGAAGTAAACCATTCTGAGATTAGCAGAACAGAAAGTGAAAGTTTGCCCAGTGTATTTACTTATGAATCTCCATAATGCATTCATGGTAAATCCTGCACTTCCCTTCTCATTTCCACTCTACAGAACGTGCAGTAGAACCATTACATTAAAACATGTAAAAGAACAAAAGTCAACCTACAAACAGAGGTGTATGACTGTCATTCAGGGGCACAGTAAATTAGACAAATTAATACTAAGCAATTATAAAATGTTTCCAACAGTCGACCTTACTGAATGAAACGCACACTAGTAATCCAAAGAAACCAAGCATGCACTGTGTGTTCGTATACTCAGACACAAAACATGAATATAAAAAACTACAGATATGATTATATGTATAAAGGATATCCCATACACACACCTTAACTGTAAAAGAAATCATCTTTTTTATGCAGTTCCCCAAACCTCAGTTTAATTTAGATTAAGTAAATTTGTTCTAGTTTTATTTATGATCAGCCTGAACAAAAATCAACCATGACAACCTGCCTAATGAATTTCAGGACTGTAAACATTTAGCTGAGGTATTGGCAAATGTCAGCAAATAATGCTGTGTTTTATTCCAGGACAAATAAAGTAGCATATAGATAAAAGAAAAGCCAACTTCTGCCCCTATTTGTGCACGGGCAGCTTCCTCACAAGTAAATTGTTGCCTAAATTACATAGTAAATCTAAGAATAATGCCGAGTGCAACTTGGAAGTGCTTCTGTATAATGTGCAATTCACATAATTTCAGAGCCAGATTTCACATTATGGATGATACCCCTCACACTTTTATCTGTCTTCTGCTGATGAAATTTCTGCTTTGAGCCCAATGTACAGAATCTGTGTCAAAAGATCAGATATTGTATTTGTTTGTTTTCTAGCTTGCTTATAGCTGATAACAGTATAAGCCAAGCGAATCCAAGGAAATATAATTCATCACAGTACACTGGTCACCCTTGCGCTGCTGCAAAAATGTATTCCCATGACTAGTGTGAATCCAACTGCATCAAATTCTGCTTAAACATCATCAATCAGCAGCACAGAAAGCACTTTCCTAAAGCTCCTACAAGGGTTGATTGAGTGAAACCAGACTGGCTGCGTTGGCTCAAGCAGCAGCCAGGTCAATGCATTTCTCAGCTACCAAACCCAACGCCAAGAGCACGCTCCTGTTGCATCCATCCCTCTCTTAACCTGACAAAGTCACCATGTGGATCCTCGGTTACAGTAAGGATTTCATCCTACAGCAGCGTTGCGGCACTGTGGTGTGAGGCTGGGGGTAGTGCAAAAACGCGGCGTTTCCTCTCTCTGCATGACCATTAGCTACAGAGAAGATAAAGCCATCTTAATATGGTAAATGCACAAATAATGGGAGATGATTGAATTACTTTTCCCTACATTCACACTGCTTCTGTTAAGGATTGTATTTTATTCCAGAATCAGGTTGCAGATTGTACATTGTGTTACAATTAGAAAAGGATACTTATATATATATATATTACTCTTTTTTATTCGTTTCTAAATAAATCATCTCAAGATGACAGGATACAGTGAGGATTTTAGTTTTTAAAAAGTGGTTTACAGTAACTAAATTAAACAGATGCCTTATGAGGATTGAAGGATTTTTTTGAAGAGAAACAATCCCCTATCCAAAGGTACCTGAAGAAATCCTGGCAGGGGATGTTCTCCCCAGCGATGAGCTAGGGTAGGAAGGGTGTTTCTGTGTAAAGCCGGCCTGGCAGCAGGAGGGGAAAAACCTGTGCAAAAAGAGAAGCTGATGTCTGAAAGGCGCCTTGAGATACCAGGCTTGGGTTGACGGTTCCCGGACTGTAGCCCTAGCCCGACTCCTCCGAAACCTCGGGCACACCAGCCGCAGCCACGCTGCGGCAGCTCAGCACCTCCATGTCCCACGGGAGCCACGGGGCTCGGCGCTGGGAAGCGGCCGGTGCCTTTCGGAAGGGACTCAAGCCGAGAAAGAACATTACAAGAACAATGCTACAGTACATAGAGTATCTGTCTCAGTAACCGGGCAGATCTTCCTATTTGCAATTAAAGAAAAAGCCTCTTTAAAATACATGGAAAGATTTTTCCAAAGCCACTCAGTAACTTCCTTGCAATCTTACTGCTGTACAATGGGTAGGGAGAAAACCGCTTTTCCATAACTCATTTGTTAGGTTAACAACAGAACTTCTCCCAGGATTAAAATATAGCGACATTTTCTTTTTCTATGTTTTTTTAATTAGTTTAACCTGAAGTTAACAGAGTCCCTAATTCTTTCCAAATCTCAGCAAGAGCCTGTAGGGATGAGTGTATTTATTTCCTGCATCTGTTCTCCAAATTAAATCAGAAAATGATTATGAAAGAACAGTTCCTGGTAGTCCCCGGGGAAGCTCTTATGGAAACCTTACATTATAGAGATGCTTGCTGCCAGTGATCTCTCTATTGCAGCATGGCTGGAGTCTTTCTTCACGGAACTTTTTTCCCCTCCTTTTATATTGTACTAATTGTAAGGGAAATATAACACCACTGCAGGGTTAAAATCTGGTTCCACTGAAGTCAATGGCAAGATTCCATTTATTTCAATGGATCAAGGATTTCATTTCAGATGTTTATTATGCTGTCAGAAGACTGAGCAGACTGTGTGTCTGCGAGGCACACGGGGCATCAAATGATCAGCCGTGGTGTTATATTGCAAAATCATTTGCGTTTGCTCTGGCATTAGGAACATCGTTCGAGGGGTTTTTAATTGCAGATGTGAACAGAAAGGAAGAGTCAGTGTGCCATTAATATAAAGTCAATGTTTAACACTCACTACAAAGTACCGTGTGGAACTAGGATCAAATCTGACAAGTCCAAACTTTAAACGATGTACAGCATTTTATGATGCATGTAGTATTTTTAGTAGCAACAGACTATGACATTTGAGGGCTGCAGCCTAGTAGGATATACCAGTGTTTCTCGCTTCTATGTAATATTTTGTATGGGTTTAGAGAAGATGGCCTCTGTTGTGCATTGTTTGTGAAATGTTTCTTATCCCAGAGAGGTGTATGATGTAAAATACGTCAGTGAAAAGTGTATATTTTATGTGAGAGGAAAATACATTTTAATAAAGGTAAAGCTTTGTTAGCTGTAAAAATGGCAACTGTTCAAGTGTACAGTAACTTCTTACTAATGTATGAAAATCTGTGATATTTTTGATTTGATTGTATTTGTATTGCCCAAATAAAACATTTTGGCTGTATTGTTCCTAACTGTTACTATTTTTAAGGGGGAAAGTGCACTTATTTCACAAGAATGTACATTATACAGAAAAAAAATCCAAGGAATTAACAAATTTTCTGGATGGTGCCGGTACTGAATTAGCCAGTTGCCCTGAGTGAAAGTCCATCTTGTATTGTAACACGCAAAATGAATTGCTAGATGTATTCTTCTGCACATTGCTATTTAATGGTAAGAAAGAAAGAATTCTTCAGCACAGGCTTTCAACAGAGAGCTATTGGTAGAATAAGGCTAAGAGTCCTCAGAGGACTCTGTGAAGGGACCCCTGCAGAGGCAGAACTTGAGATGAGAGGCAATATATATGGTGATGGTGGCATTTAAGTCATCATGGCCTTTTTCTCTTACTTTTTTTTCTTTAAGGGAAGGTATAAATTAAAAAGATTCAACTAGAACTCCAGGCAGCACAAGTGAGCTGTATCCAAACCTAAAACCATGAAAATGTCCATGCCAGGGGAAAAAAAAAAAAAAGAAAGGAGTTACCATTATCTTATTAGCATATCTGAAAACTAAGCTCCTTTCAAAAACACAAACAAAAATCTGATGCGTCGCCTGTCTAGCATGTCTGTTTGGGTGCAAGTTTAATGCTGAGGTTTCATTTGTCTGCCCGTCTCCTTGCAAAATTGAGTAGGGAGAGAGGAAGGAACAAAATGAGCTATATCGATTAAATGCTCCTGTTGTATGTTGGGATGCGTAGCTACAAAACTGTTCTACATTTTTCAGCATCCTTGTAAAAGCACCCTGTGAACTGAAACTGTGAAATGCTTGTTGATGAGGAAAAAGGTACACCAGCAAAGGCAAAGGGAAATATTTAGCAGTGCACAGTAGTACAAGAACTGTCCGGAGAAACAGAGCAGGCAGGTATAAAGAGTATAAAGAACTGCTGCTACTGAGCCAACCAGATTGCTAGCACTGGCAGCTAGATCAGCAAGCAAACACAACTTGATGAAAGTTCAGAAGAAAACAAGTTGACCTGAGGTTGCCTGGTTATCAATAAACCATAACGTGACAGTTTCTGGGAGGCAGCGGGGAGATGGAGGCAAGAGAGGCAGCAAGCTAAGGCAGACAGGACCCCATGAGAAAGCAGCTGACTTCCAAATGAAACAGAGCTGATGAAGTGTCTCCGCTGGTAACCTACCAAATAGTGAACTGCAATCGTCTGACACAAAGGTACTTTTTTTAAAGCATCAACTACATCAAGCATCTTTCCTAGCCAACCCTGCCAAGACAATACTCACGCTTTAAATGTTTCCGTGGAAGTAGAATAATAATAATAATATAATAATAGGTCTTGTAAAGCCTCTTTCATTTCAAAAGTGTCTAAAAACATTTTAGAAACATTTGCACACTCAAGAATTGTTTCACCTGATGCTGAACTGCAGCTGCCTGTGGGGTGAAACACGGTGACCAGGGAAGAGCACAGAGCATGCAGTGGCAGTTCAGAAGATGAGATGAAGAATATCACAATAACTGCATGCTGCTTTAGTAGGAGCTTACAGCAGGGATGTGGGAATGAGGTTGCACGCTGAGATCTGTAAGACCCCAGGAGACGCAGAGCAGCTGCATCCCAAATGAGTCTAGCTTGATAAATTGATAGTTCAGAGGGAACTGAGGCAGACTGAATACAAAATCTCGTAGGAATTAGCACAGGATCTGAAGATCCTGATGTTACACTTTCCCAAGCAGCTGTACCTTTGATAGACTGCACAATACATCATAGCATTAATTATGTCTAGAAAATGCTACACAAAAATTGTGAGCATTACTTTCTGCAGCATCTTTGGTTTTCCCATTGAAGGCTGTGGGGTTCCTGCATCTAGTCTGGTGGCAGCACAGCTCCAAATATGATGACTCTCCCACTGTCTTAAAGAGATTTATCAAAAGCTGAGTGAGATATTAATCATGGCAATGCAAGTTGGCGTTTCCTTAAAATTTTCTTGATCTGCTGGAAAGAATCTTCTCTGTATCAAATTGCCTGGTTTCTGCCCAAAGTCACCAAGTTAGAGGTGCATATATAAGCTTAGGTTATGTGTAATAGCCAAGGGTTGGCATTAGCAGACAACTGAGGTACCCACTGGACTCTTGCTTACCTGCCCTGAATTCCTGCTGACGACAGCAGCAGTTGATTCCGTCCCTGCTGAGCGTGGCCACTACCAAAAGGAGAATTAAGCTTTAGAAGAGGATTAAAAAAAATAAGGCCAGGGATACATTTTCAAAGCAGGGGAGGTAGCCCCTTAAAAAATAAGGCCAGGGATACATTTTCAAAGCAGGGGAGGTAGCCCCTTAAAAAATAAGGCCAGGGATACATTTTCAAAGCAGGGGAGGTAGCCCCTTAAGTGCAGAGCTACTAATGGCACTTCAGAGTATATATAACTTTGAAAGTCTCTTTTGAAAATATGCCTACTCCCGCAGCCCCACGTGTCCACTGCAGAGACCGACGGGCCCGTCCTGCTGCCAGCCGGTGGGGTCCCACACAGTCAGTCTGAGCATGACAGTCTGAATAAGACAGCTTCCTCACAGGACAAAAGCATCCTTGCCACTACAGTACTGGCTCATATTTGTACATTATACATACAAATGTATGTAAGCATTATTGCTAAGTGTTGGGGAAATGAATTGCATTGAGTACTGAACCTTAAAACACTCCTAGTAATGACATTACAGCATTCCCAAGAATTAATTTCTTTCTGTCTTCAGGTTAATGAGTTGAAAACAAAAATATATGGTCTCAGGCAACAACAACAAAAATATTTATCTAAAACGCCCAATCCTTCCAACTGTCGGATATTTTACTCTTTTTACAATGCTAATGTGTAACGTCAGGCTGTTTATTTCAGGGAGAAGCACAAGGTCTATTTTTCCAGGTCTGAATCAGATGATGTCTTCATTTAATTCTGTTTGTTTTTCCCAGAGTGCATTCACCCTTACCTGCTGAATGAAGTCTTCTAAACTACGGAAAGGGAAACAAATTGAATTTTAATCAGAGGGTTTCTATTCTGATCACTGCTGGTCTACTTTCACTTTATAGTTACCAATAAAATGTTAAAGAGAGTATCACCGATGGATTTATTTTGATTGATTGCATCTGCCCACTCTCTTGCATTTTAAGGTACCTCATTACTGTATGTTCAAGAATTTCATTTCTTAGCATGTGTAATAAGCCTTAAACTTTAGATAGCTAATTGGTTCAGCTGGCGCTTCTGTCCTTTAGCTGAAAAGCCAATAAAAAGAAGCACAAAAAAGAAGAGTATTAATAGTTCCTACTTTGTAAAGATAAGCTTAGCAGCCAGTTTATGCTTTAATTAATACATGGAAAGCAAAGAATGCTGCCTTAAAAATAGAGATTACCATAAGATTAAAGACTAGCTTGCAATCTTCTTTTTTTTTTTATCCCACACACATTTAGCTATTCATGTCCCTTATAGATTCTTTACCTCTGAGCTTGCGCGCTGTGAGAAAAAGACAACTTGTACGTTAATTCTGTAGGAGTGAAAAATGTACGAGAACACTTTTATCATCATCTTTTACTAGAGGATCCTCTCTAACAATTATCCTTACTAAAAGTAAAATTTATTGTTCAATTTCTCTCGCCAAAGATATTCACAATTGGAGGAAAAAAAAGGCAGTGTGGGTTTTGACATTCCGAGGATTTTAGTGGCAGTAACTAAAACATAGTAGTTTGAATACCTTGGTCTACAGCAAGTTAAATGTTGATAATACACCACCAAAATATAAGAGAGAATTTTGCTGTAAGATACTTTTAGGCATTTTTTGCTTCTCGCAGGTAGTGATTCAAATGAGCATCTGGCCTGGAGTCAGCAACTCTTCCTGCTACTTCTCCACACACCGGGAATTTCGGTCTGGGTATGTGCTCTGCAGTCAGAAATACTACTGCACCTCATCAAGCTACCAATAATCTAAACGGGGCTGGGTAGGAAGAGAGAGCATGTGCAGATGGGCAGAAATCCAGCTCCTGGTATTCGTGGACCATCTCACATGAGAGACCAAGCAACAGATACAGACATGTCAATCTCACACAGTATATGTACGAACCATATATCTGCCCCCTCTCTGATGCTCCCTTGTCATGCCACAAGCAATTTACACATTCCCAAACCCATGTTTTCTCTTTTCCTCCCTGGACACCCTGCCAGGCACAGATGATGAAGCCTGCTGACAAGTTTTATCTGGCATGTGGACTCACAAAGCAGGAGTCATTAGCTGTGCACCATTCCCTCACTCCAGCCGCAGCCGCACGTCACATAACCTGGGTGAAAGGAAACATACACCCCTCTGCATGACCAGACATGGAGGGAGGAGGACGCTCTCCTAAAACACAACCCATGCAACATTTGGGCTAAAACACAATTCCCACCCCCACACCTCCCAGAAAAACAAACCGCCCCTGCCTCTGCTGCCGATTCCTGTCCTGGCCATAGGAACCATATGTCCAGCACTCCAAAGGCACTGTGCCACAGGCATGCCACTGCCGGCTCAGAGCCGGGAGAGTTTTCTACTGGGACGCCTGCCCGAAGCACCTCTAGGGAGCTGAGATTTTGGGGAGGGAAGCATTTCTTCTCCTATTAGAAGTAAGAAAATATTATTATCTGGATTGGAAGTGGCGCAATGACCCACGCTAGCCTGTGACCATCCTGGGTGGCTAAGGCCAGTCCTCCACACCCCAACACCTCGCAGATGAGGCAGTCAGCATCAGGAGCTTGCTGGTTAGGCCACTGGGGAAAAGCTTCTGTTAGATTTGTTTCTAACAAACAACCCCTCTGGAAAACGTATTTTCTTGGTTTTCCTACCTGGAAATGCTAACTAGGATTTTTAATGGGATATTTGACTTGCTTGAACAAATGTAGGCTTCATTAGTTATTATTTTTTCCCACAGATAGGCAGTGGTAAATCCCACACTACACTTCTGTGACTGTGTCTGATAAATGTTGCCTAGAGCCCTAGTGCTACCTTTTAATAAGCACAAATCTTGCTGCTACGCTGTTTTCTTGTTCTTTCTTCCAAAAAAGAAATATCTGCTGATGTCTTATGCTTCCTCCCATCTTTCCTTTGTTGGTAGAAAGGC
This sequence comes from Aquila chrysaetos chrysaetos, assembly GCF_900496995.4. Taxonomy (NCBI): domain Eukaryota; kingdom Metazoa; phylum Chordata; class Aves; order Accipitriformes; family Accipitridae; genus Aquila; species Aquila chrysaetos. The sequence goes on along the minus strand of NC_044015.1, from coordinate 42,240,488 downwards.
TCATTTTTCTAAGATACCTGAGCTGAACAGATATTATTTTCTGTGCTTTAAAAAAAGGAACCAAAACAACACAAAACAAACTTTGTCTTTATTAGCTGACTCGTTTCTTAAGACACCATAGTGACAGTAACTGTAACACTGGCGTAGCCCAGAAACCCTGCTCTCAACACAATAGGCATAAAATGTTGCTTTGCGGTGTCCGTGGATCATTATACCTTCTTACATGCTGCAGGGTGGAAGTTACTGATGATTCCTGTCTACCACCTAACGTCAGAGATCACCTCTTGAAAGCATATTTCTTTCTCTAGTGCTCTATAGTTTTATGGACTGATACACACTGGGAAAGTTCCAGAGGGCAAATCTGCAATATTGTACCACTTCACAACCGAACAAAAATGTGCCTTTTCCCTCTTCCTGCTACGGAAGTGTTAGAGAACTGTCTTTTAAAAATGTGAGCTCTCCAGAGCAGGTTTATAGGACAAAGATGAGAAGGATGAAAGTTCTTATTGACTGCAAATAGTCTTCTGGGTCCGTTTTGCAAAGAACATGAATTTTTTGTACATTTACGTCATCCCTCAGAACAAAAGAGAGAAATAAAACTTTGGAGAAAAGTGGTGAGTCCCATCCCCCTAGGCAGCGTTAGTGAGACAGTCCCTACAGTAAATTGGGCATGTTCCTTGCCTTTCACTGGCCCTTTCACTTTGGCTTTTCAGCGGCACTCAGTTATGCTCAACCATAGTGCAAGGCTTACAAGTTCAGCTTTTCCTTGGTTGGGAGAAAAAGAAGGCAAGCCTATCTCCAAATGTCACATACCTGTGGCACTAAAATGAAGCATCTGTTAAAGTAGACGATACAACGATGGCCCTTGCTATGATTTAACTTATCACCACCTGGCATTTGAGTTGACACCTGCCTGGGAGGCGAAAGGAGGCTCAGGTACTGCCTGCAGCCTTAGGGTGGCACTGACATCCACACGCTGCTCCTCCGCAGCACAAGCAAGACCCCGGGGGGGTCTCTGCTGCACGGCGGGTCTGTCTGAGCTAACTCAGGAATCACAACACCCAACAGTACCTGGGTACCCGCCTGCGCACCTAAGCTTTTCTGAATATGAACAACCGCCACATATATAGATTCACCTTATATAGATTCACCTTACGGGTCAGCATTGACTAAACAGAAAAGCAAACAATCGAGCTATCTGGGAATATCTAAGGAATAAAACTTTACAAATGGATTAGCTTTTGTACCTCAAGTATCGACATTTTGTGCTTCGTACCGGCACTGCCAGATGTCAGCAGGTATTTCGTTGAAGCGAAGTGTCAGGCGATGATGCGCAGCCTCGCACCCCACAAAGCGGGTAAATACGCCCAGCGGAGGTGAATGTTAACTCACCATGCTAACTAGCATTTGCATCTCGTTTACAGCTGGCTTAGGCATCGCTGCACAACCCTGCACTACGCTATGCAGCCGTGCCCCTGATCTTCTCCAGGGTTCCTTTTGCAGCTCCTGGGGCTTATGCTGGCAGAGACAGCAGGAACCGGTCACCAGTGAACTTCACCAGGTACCAGTGCCTCTGCACTGAACTACAACTATGGTTACGCACTTTTTGCTACCTTATTTCCTAATGGAGGCTGGTTTATGTCATCAGAGGGTGGGGATGTGCCTGTCTTCATGCAACAGGTGAACACTCTGAGTGCATTCAGGGAGCTACAGCAGAGGTTGCAGCCTCCCGCCACAGCCACCACAGCCAGCAGACATGGCAGCCCCGCTCCCCTCAGCCAGCCAGGGTGCCGTCCCACCCAGCCGCCGGGGAGCGGTCACCGTTGACCAATCCCAGGCCCTACCTGGCCACCCAGCGCAAACGGACACCACGGCCACCCAATCGGAACACAGGCGGGAACGCTGTGGCCATCCAATCGGAGTAGGCGACGCTGCCTGGGAGGCAGCGCAGGGGCGGCTGGGCAGTTCCCTCAGCAGGCCGAGGCGGGGAGGAAAATCCTCCTCTCCTCGGCTCCCGGTACGTTTGTAGGTCGGGATTTTATGCCAGCGCCACTCAAGTCTTACAAGAGTTTTTGGCATCTGCTGTGACCACCAATTCCATTTCATCTTTGCTTCACAGCCTATAGAGGACCACAGAGGGCAGCAGATCAACACGGCTGCGACAAACAGCGAGTCACACCAATGTGACTATCGTGATTCACACAACAGGGTAGTTTTATAATAGATCTTAATTCATTACCATTCTTTTTAAAATTAAAACAAGACTATTACTGAGTAATCTGACTATTACTCATTGTTGATAGCCTCTGAGAAATCTTCACTTCCTAGATTGAGGAGCCTAAAAGGATAGACTGTGCTTCAGATGTGGCGAGCTGAGGTAAACGCACACTGTCACCGTTCAGCACCTTTGGGAGAAATCAAGGTAAGTCAGGCTCTAGCACCCTCTGAGCAGCCTGCCTGTTCGCCCCAGAGGAGCAGGTCTCTGCCTAGTTCTCACCTGCACTGCTTCTTGACAAAAACAATTTTTAATCACCTACCTGTCCTGCATTAGTAATTATTCATAACAACTGCTCAGCTGAAGTTGGTAGGACTACAAAAGCTGTAGGTGTTCACCACGTATCTTAAAGGAAGTAACATTTGGAAGAAAGAAATGCATCCTCATATTGGCTTCGCTTGTCTTGTAACTTCCATGAACCTACTTCATGCTCTTCCTTGCTTTTTATGAAACCTTTTTTGCAAAAAAACAAAGTTCAAGCACAAGGTCATCCAAGCAGCTGTCTTTATAAATGCGTTCTCTGGACACACTGGAGCAGAAGCTATCTCCAGTGAAATCTAATTTAATACATTAATGTGGATCCATAAAACAAAGTCACACATTGTGCAAGCAAAGTTATTTATGGCACTGGAATCTTACTGATTACAGCAATAAATAATACAGTATGTATCACTGGGAAATAATATAAAATCAGTTAATCCACAGGAGCAATGAAGAGAATTGGAATAATTCCGCTATTACTCTAATGCAGTAATTTCATAACGGCAGCCTTCACAGTTTCACGTTTCAAAGCATTAAGTCTCTACTCATTTGGTGATAATTTGGGGAAGATTCCCTCCTGCTATTTATCACGTGAGTGAAGCTGCCCCTTGCTAGTTCAAACCAATGGGATTATACCTCCTCAATAGTCCCACCATGACACTAGCAAGATTTCAGCTTAATCCGGGGCCACAGTTCAGTCAGTACTGACCGCTTCAATTTCCATTGCAGTTTACTCAGGCTTAACACTGGCAAAATGCTGCACCCTCGCTGCCTGAACCTGATTACAGCACTTTGGCAGCATTACATGGAAAGCAAATTCCACAGCTCTCCCTTACATGACTGTTTTACATAACACAAGCATAAATCAGAAGGGACAAAACTGCTATTACTTAAGAAGAAAAAAAAATAAAAAGCCTCTCAGAGTGCTTGCTGGCCAGCTCATTTATCGCCACTGCAGCTACAGACATTTTCCTAAATGGGAGAGGAAAACCTCTCAAAATACATATTTATGTAATTTCTGGGCGCAGGCATAACTGGACCAGGTCCTCTACCTCTCCCCACCTCTTGTCATTTATATAGGATCCAGGCTGTTTTCCCCTAATTTAGGGCTGGATTATGACACTGATGTGCAGGCAGGTTTTGGATTATCAGTAGCCTGGAAAAAAACTGCAAAATATTATGCTCAATGTGCTAATTACTTTCCCAGGATCTGTAATGCGCAGGTGAACAGTTCCCCCTGCTGCATTGAGCTATGCTTATGTCTCCTCTAACCACACACTTCTCCAGCTTAATAGGCTATCTGGTAGAAGTACTGGTCTGGGAATGTCTTTGCATTAACTTATGGCAGTCTACTCTAAAGATACAGCTGTACCTAGTGACATTTAGATAGTCAAGGGGATAGTTTCCTTGCATTTATTCCCTTCAGTCCTGCATTGCTAGGCTAAGACCAAACATGATCTAGAAGATAATATATAGTATGCCAGCATTCAGTGTATCTTGCCAGGAAATGATCACATATAAAAATATTCTCTAATGTTTTAGGAATCTGTTCAGTGAATACTAAATTTAGAATTTCTAGAAGCAGCTTTTGTGCTCACACTGAGAGGTGAACTTAGCAACATGAAAAGATGTGGCTGCAGCTGTTCTTTTCGGGTTCTGCAGTAGTTCTGCAGTATCTGCCTCAAACTCAAATCAGTTTAGGAGCTCAAATATGCAGCATTTGAATTTGGAAAATTTTCCCAATTGTCAAGCTCAGAATAATAGGACAACTGTTTCTAGTACTAGGTACCTTGTTACTTCAAAATATTGTGTATATTCACAGTGTAGCTGTGTGATTGTGGCAAGAGCTGTGGGACTTAAGTTACAAGTGAGTGGTAGGTATAAAAATCAAGTTTGCTCTTCAGGTATAATTGTGCTGCAGCTGGTTATCAGGGCTGCACCCGTATGCACATCCAGTGCTCTTCAGTCGTCAGGCAGTCCAGGAACTCCCCAGCCAGGCATCTGCACTATGTCCAAGTTTTTGTGCAACGTGATGAGGGGCAATGAGGAAATAAAGGTAGACTTTCCTCATCTCCTGGTACTTTGAATGCTCTTCTAATGCTCTACTGACTCTGCTGTTGTTCCTCTCTAAATTCAGCAGCCATCTCTCACTTATATTCCCTTGTGGAAGCAAAGCACCAAGGAGAATGACATTTTGTGGTGGGCTCATGCAGTTATTTCTTTTTTTTAATGTCTGAATACAAATTCAGCGGAGATATTAAGCAGATGTATAAACAATGCCACTCATTTTACACAAATGTGTGCAGTTTTGGCACTCTCTCATTGGAGCAGTTACTATTTGTAGTGATAGAAAACAAAGAGCTCAGTTTGCATTCGACAACGGTTTATATTTCCTCTTTAAATAGTGAGGCTACATAAGGGCTTTTGTAATGCCATTTTTTCTTAGTGAATCATATTGCTTTTGTTTTCTCTCTCAGGGCCACTGTCATTATGTGCTTGACGAACAGGATTTGCTTTAACCATCCTGATAAAACTTCATAGAGTAATAAATGCCATTCTTGCAAATAACCAACCAATCTGAACTGTTGAGAAAGCAAAACCCTTCATGAACTGGAAGCACATAACCCAAAATTTACACCGACATTGGTTAGTAGAATAATCAGACACTTATCAGTAGTTTCAGAAGCCTGACTGTTGCTGTCTCAAGTTCTCCTCCTTTTGACCTTCAGAACTCCCAATGTCAAAACCACTCATCACTAGTATCAGCATTTTTCTGTTTACCTGTATCATCTGCAACTGCCTGGACCTTCTAATTTGGCTAATTGTCCTCAGCTGGGAAAAAAGTAAACAGCTACTAAAAACCCCTTTTGATAGCAGCCTGCCTGTTCATCTCTCAGAGGTTTTTTATGCATTTTCTCAAATAATTGTATTTCATTTAAGGAACATTCAGAGAGGAGTGCTTAGGGCCATGGTGAGACAAATAGGCACCCATGGGAGGATATTAATTTGATTTTCCTCACCTGCTGAAAGAAGCTAGAACAGGTAAGTGAAAAGGCCCCCCACTGCAAGCTTTGGATTAAGCAGAGGATTTGCCCTGTTGAGAAGGCCTTGCTTTGATCAGATCCTCATATTTTTACTGTATTTCCTGCCCTTTGGTATCTCTATATTGTGCTTGCTGTGGTCTGTGTGCTCTCTCAGCTTTAACAGCTAGCTTCCAGTATGGAATACAGCCACTCTGCTACAGTAGAAATGTGAAGAGAGCATGTTTGATCTAAAAAAGTTAAAGTTCTGTTATCCAAATAAAAGTGTATTGTTTAGAAAAAACTTTGAGAGCTTCAAGGAGAAAAATACCTGAAATTTTATTCCTTCTCCCTCCTGCTGTGGATTAAGTTTTATACTGTATATATTGTCTAAGAATTGGCCAAAATAAAAATGCAGCTATTTCTGTTAGTATGGAACTGAAGATAAGGGGAATGTGTGGAAAGCAGAAGGGATTGTATACTATATTATGAGAGCTACCTAAACTTATAAAAGGAATGTATGTTAGTCACACTTTGTCAATGGAGTAAGGGAAATGGAGTTTGTTGGATGCACACTTCCAGAAAGTGTGAGAATGAGTGTGGCTGCTGCACACCTAGGTGTGCTTCCAAGCCCACAAATGCACCAGCAGAAGTGTAATTTGCTACTGTGGTTTGCTTGCTGGTTTCAAATGGGCTACACTAGCTGCTATTCCATAATCACGTTAAACCACTATTGCCACTGAAAAAAATGTACTTCCTTTCTTCCAGCACCAGATATTTGTTCCTGCTCTGTTTCTTACTTGTGGTGGTATAACCATTTTTCTGGCTGTCTAGGGAATTAACCTGGAGAACTAATCCTGGTTAAAACTAACCCTTTCTTTCCTTGGTAATTTTAATCAGTCCCATTTGCTCAATCCAGTTTAATGTTACAAAAATACTCATCTGTATTTGCATGATCAGAATTTGCCTTTTGCAACATGAAGTAATGGAAATGCTTCAATAATTATTAGTAATATGTATCCTGAGATTTTTTTCAGGGAGCAAAATTTCAAAGGTGGAGGAACATGACAGATGTTTCACCTCATATCTGATTCTCAGGCTTCATCAGAGGGCTTCAGGTGGGCCTGCCATCATTAAGGAACCTGCAAACTCTAGAATCCTTCTGAAAATGCAGAGTAAACTTTTCTTTACTATTAAATGCACATTTAAATGCACATTAAATTTAAATGCACATTTACCTGGTTAAAGGTTGGCAGTGGAGTCAAAAAGAAAGTTCACTGTCACTAGAAACAATTTTAGAAGGAGACAAAAGCTGGATTCAGAGCTCATGCAGACATTTGTAACTCCACTGCCATTGATTAAGAACCATCTCAAAGCTGTTTCTTCGAATAGTAAAGATTAATGTGATCAGAGCGATGTTTACTTGCAACCCAAGATGAGAGCAGCAAGAAGCAGTCTCAGACTGATAAAGACTATGACTGACACTTGTCAGGAAATGTCTCCCACAATTAAGAATGCACATTTTATGCCTGGTTCCTAATTTTGGAGGATTGTTTTAATGCATAGGTATATGCTTTTCCTCCAATTATTTTTTCTTCCTTTTTTAATCAATTTATTTTGCTTTAGCAATCTGAAACTCCTGTTTTTATCTTTTACAAACAGTCTTACAGAGACATGCTGGATTCTGAGTGAAACTGATAAAACCACAGAAATTCATAGATAATGGTAAAATTTGCCTTATGTATTTTTATTCTTCTCCCTCTGCCAAGTTTGAAATGCAAATTATGGGAACGTGTACAGTGTAGTGCTTAAAGATAAACAAATGCAGTTTCAAGTATAAAATCTCATAAGAGACAAAACATGCTACAAGGATTCCTGGGCTCAGTCCATGTGTCTTGAGCTCTGAAATGCCAGAGAAGGCACAGCTCTTACATTTTGTCCAGAATGTGACATGTCAGAACAATCTATGCAGCGAATTAATGCACGTACTCGCTACATGACATTTATCTGAAGTGCCTAGTTGCTAACTGGCACTTTCTCCCCCTTATTATTTTCTGTATTCAGCATTAATGAAATTCCCGATGTTTTTGATATTATGCATCTCATTTTATTTCAGCCACTAGTCTAGGAATTTCTGTTAGTGATTTTTTTCTCAAGATTCCATATGCCAAAAAGTTAAAGGTGAAATGAAAGCCATCACCTTGCTTTCCAAACCACATCCACTGCTTCATGAGAGGCAAGAGGAATTGCCTGTCTTGCCTGCGTCTACCCCTTTCAGCAGACTGTTGAGAAAGGTTGCAATTTTTCTCATTTCAAAACTTGGAATAGTTTTCTTCAGAGGAGCAATTCAAACTTTTTTATCTGTTTCTGAGTTCTCTGAACAATTTGCTGAATTCAAGTGTAAGGAAGAGGGAAAAGTTCAGGACAATGCCTGCTGCAACAGGTAGGTCTCACCTTGCAGAGTCGGGATTGCAGAGTGCAGAATCATTTTGTCCCTCTCCTGGCACGTTCATGTCCTAAGACTGCGAAGATCTTGAGCATGGCCTAGGATCACTGGGAAGTTATTGCCTCACTGAGCCTGCTCTGGCAATCCCTCTGTTACAGAGGTGCTGCTCTCGCCAGGGAAACGTGCTGAGGATTTGCATGGTTCTATTCATCTTCTCTCTGCTCAGACATCACTTGCTCTGGCAGAGTCCCAAGTAGATTTTTAGGCTTTTCTCTACAGTGAAAGTCCCTGATGTTGCCTGCCCTTCCCTCTCTCACATCATCTGAAGTTTTCAGCAAGTTGGCCAGAAAGCTGCTCGTGAACTGGGGAGTGTAATGCAGCTCTTTCCCGAGTTGCGTGCCTACGCTGCCCTCAGGAGCAGGGACTGCAGCATATGCAGAGACAGCAACAAAGCTGGGGCAGCAAAGCTTGTTGGGTTGCTGGATGGGTGAAGTCTGTGCTTCTTGTCACTTTGCTGCTGACAGCAGGTGAGTGAGCTAACTGCGAGTGCAGATACCTCCTGTACGTGCATTTCAGAGGATGGGCATATGCAGGAGCTTGGTGCCTTTGAGAGCAGTTACATACCATGAGCTGAAAGGATTCTGAAGTTGGCTGTTACATACAGAGCTGCTTGTGAATACTCAGTATGTTAGTGGGCGACATGCAAAACGGAGTCTTTGCTTTAGGTATTGCTGCTATACAGGGCATAAGGTCAATAATCCTGACAATGTACTTCAGACTTGCTTTTGTCTTCTTTCTCTCAGGTGGCTGTATTGCCCTAAGGGCCCTCTTGTCTGGGTGGGTTTTTTGCAAGTACACAGGCTGTAAGTGTATGCTTGCATTTTCAGAATGTTAATAGGTCAGGGACAATTGGTTTCATTAGATTACTGTATCTGAACAGCTACTCGATGCCTGTTGGACTTGCTTTCTTTTTTGTGTGTGTTATATTTAGCTGTGACCTTGAATTTTGTTTTCTTTTGTTCATTTGTTCCAGAAAAGGATTTTCACTCTCTCCCTATCTTGACAATGACTAGAAATGGAATATTTTTTTTTCAAGCTCATACATGAGCATAATACGTTTCCTAACAAAATGTTACGAGTGTACAGCACTGGGCTGTCCATCAGAGAGTGTTATCCTCTTTCTCATACTGGCTACCTAATATTCACTTTTTCCTTTAGATGGACTGGTCCTTGAACACGATTTTGTGTTAAACAGGGTTGCTCTAAAAAGCCACAACTGAGAAAGTACAGAGTTCCCTTTTCCTTTACTGACTTTGTATTTTGCATTCTTTTCATTAAGGACTCGGTAAGTGCAGCAAGACAGACTTGTAGGGTCCCAGGCCTCAGCCATGAGACTAGCTCCACATCTGCACAGTGAAGTCAGGAAACGCAAGTCTGCCGAGGACTTGTAAGAGACTATTTCCAGCAGTGCGGGGTGGGCTGCAGCAGCTCTCACTGCACCGGTGTTCCACCTGCCAAGGGGCTAAAATGCTTCTGAACACTCCAGTGTCATCTTCGGATAGCAGCTATAACATAGAAAATGTTTACTCGCTGTCCAGCTTTGCTCCTCAGACTTGCCCTGAAAGGTGGCTTCTTCTGGAAGGCACTCCAAGGTTGGCGTCAGGCTGAGCAGGCTGTGAGGATTTTCTGCTCCCACCTGCTGTATATTGGGTCAGACTTTAGACGTTCAGTCTCCAAACACAAGAAAGCTCAGAGTCCGTGGTCGGGGCCCAGAGCTCTTGCTGCTCTGCATCCCAACTCCCCAGTGGCGAGGGAGCAGTTTTCACCCTCCGCTCCTGGCTCACCTTCCCTGCTGACCTCCCCAACCACTGTTCTTGCACTGCAGAGAAAGATGGTTCCCAAAGCTCTGCACAGCCTTCCTGACCCAGGGGCGTAAATCAACTCAATATATTTTCTTGACTGAATAAACTCCAGAATTTTTATTTGAGTGAATGGGCTTAGTGCTTGCATCAATGATTATGATGGTCTATAAAATTAACTTCCAGTATTTTATTTCCACTAATGTAAATAAGAAATCATGTGAGACACCCAGAAGACATAGTGAGAGCTCAGCTACAATCTGCCTGCCCAGTCTGCTTGGGAAAACACAGAGCAGACCCCAGCTGTGACTGTATACGACAGTGCTTGTCCTCCTTTGCCCCAAGGAGAAGTGAGCTTGTTAACCTGTTGCTGGCCCTTCTTCAGCAGCATGGTGGTTAATACTCAGTCTGCTACTTGAACAAGCAAATTCAGGTACTGGAAACAGTCTGACTGTGGAGGCCAAAGCTCCGTACAGGTTAGATTTCCCTGCTAATTTTCTTGCTGTCTGGCAGTCAGTCACCTATAGCTCAGGTATCTCTGCACTGCCTTGCTGTGTACGGTGAAACACGTCCCGACACAAGCAGTCTGAAGATTCTAATAAAAATCACTCTCATAGTGTATGTATAAATATATACAGTAATAGTCTTTATTTCTTGATACTCTAAAGTTGGAGGTTTTGATAATCATCTATATACTCCAGAGGAAACCTCAGTAATTTCCATCACTGATTGCAAAGCTTTTTCGTCACTGAATTTCTTATTTTCCTTAACAACTCTTATACATTTTTAACTTGTTGGTAGACTATAAGCCTGGTATGACCATATACATCAAGGCAAAGGATACAGTATGAATCTTTATGCTTCTTTCCCTTCCTAGCATAGTGGAATAGATATTGGGGATGTGCTTCAAAATCTCTGCAAATCCCAGGATGTCTGTCACCATCTAAACTGAAGTGAGGAACCCCCTTCGCTACAGGGGTTCAAACACTCAGCAAGAGATGCGGATGCCTTACAGTCTGCATAGATAAAACCAGAGCAAGCGCAGGTGGAGGCCAGACAGATAAAACAGCTCGCCTGAGGTTGGACGGAGCAGCACGCAGCTGCAAGAGCCGGGGTCCTCCTGCCCGCCAGCACCCTGGGAAGTGTTCTCCTCTCCCGCTCGACAAGCAGACTGGGGCCGTGGGTCCAGCCTTTAGCCACTGGTGCTTTGCTTGGAGGGGAAAATGTTTAACGTGCTGCTGCCAAGAAAGTGCATATAACGCCAGGCTAAATGACAGGCTTTGAACAAGAATTTACCTCTGACTTCCAATCCTGGATTCTGTTTCAAAACTGTGATGGCATAAAGGTCAAAAGACACAGCTCTTATTTTCAGCAGACTTTTGTTTTCCTTTAGAGATGTAATAGTTCAACCTTAAAGCTTTCCCCACACCTATATGATTCCATCTCCTTTTATAATGTGCATATACTTATGTTCAATAAAAACAAATCCAATTTCTCTTAGTCAGCCTACAAGGTACTGCTAGTTAGAAATACTTAAGAAGAAAGGAAACATAAAGTATTGAATATATCACACAAAAACTGTGTAGGACTCCAATCACTCTGAAATATACTTAATTTTTTTTTCTCTCAAACAGGAAACTCATAGTAAGCAATAAGAACATAAAAGGAGCAGCAATAGATAACACAGAGCTGAAAAATTGTTTCTCTGCATATTACAAGAATGTACCTATGATAAATGATCCCTCCCTAGTATTGTCTGCCCCAGAAAAATGGTATACCAAAGCCAGTTAAGTTACTTCTAAGATTTTTCTTATCCAGCCTTTTCTCTAAACCAGAGCTCCATGAAGATACTGCCAGTCATGTTTCTCTGCATCCTGCTTATACTGCAAGATATGGATACTTTGGTGGTGCCTGCTATTTTAAGATTCTTCAACAAAAAAGCGTAATGGAAATGTAGCGTCAGTAGCTGTTGTTGTTACATATATGTAGCGTAAGGAAGTGGAATGATGCCACTCTGCTGGCTTCAGGTACAGTGTGAGTCCTGGGCACCTGAGTACGACAGAAGACATGTGAGGTATTTCACACGAGGATGACAATCACATGTATCCCAACCAACCAGCATAGCTATGTCAGCTCAGGGATGTTCTGCAATCTATTAAATCCAGTAGTGGACCATCAACCACATCAATGTTCATCGGAGCAGCCATGAAAGTGCTGTGCTCTCACACTCCCTTCACATGAGTGAAGGCTTACAGCTGAGAGTTAGCTACAGGTATTATTTTTTTTCTCTGAGTATCTTTGGCTTGGTTGTAAGTGCAGAGAGCTGGAGGCAGATCCTGATGAAGAATTCCTGCAGCCCTGTGGCACCTGATTATCTGACACAGTGCCATCAATGAATCTGCAAAAAGCATCATTTGTCTTCCATCACCATAGCAACCAATAATTTTGATTCATGTGCATGCGTGTGTTTGGCACCCGTGCTCCCGTGGCGAGCCCACCACCTCGCCTCGTGCAGCAACGGGAAGCACCCCGCTCTGATCCCGTTCACCCACTCCACCGTGCTGAAGCAGCCGGACAGCAGGTTTCTGAGAAACACGGCGCTGTCAGGCTGATGGGAGATCTTCAGATCTCCTGCATTATCTCACCCAAAACTGAGGAGTAGTCTGACATTTTGCTAATCTTCGGTGCATGGTGCAAAATATACGGAGCAGAGGTCTGCAGAAAGTCAAGATTCTTCTTCAGTGTGAACACAAGTCCAGGAGAAAAAAAATGCATAAACCTCAGGATAAAGAAAAAATAATTCTAAAAAGATCAGACAATTCTTCCTTCTTCTTTCTTTCCTTTTCTTGCTCCATAAATCATTTTATTTATGTAATGGAGAACAATAAAGCAAGCCAGATTTAGAAAACATTTTTTCCTGTCAAAGAGTAGAATGATTGATGCTGTGCAAAAACAGTATCTAAGTAAAAAAAAAGCTTTCAGGGATGATTTACCGAAATCCACTGAAAGATTGTATGTGGATGCTGAAAAATACCAACTATTCAGACTAAATTAATTAATTAAATATTTGGGACTGGCCTTGAATAGTTAGAACTGAAGAAAAAAAATAGCATAAGATTGTCTTCAATTTAGACCCACTCTCCATATTATAAATAGAAATGATTTAAGAATAACAATGTAGCCCAAATATCTCAAGACAGAACAGAAGCCTTCAACTTAAACAGTGGAACTCTTATCAGGCTGCCTCGGCATTTGTATGACAATGTATTAGCACGGCACCAGAATAATAATTCTTTGCTGATTGTAAGCAAACCATTTTTCTAAGTCTTGTGTTCCATTCTCTTTTTAAGATAAAGCCCTGGTGAAGTACCGTACAATGAACATGTATTGCATGAAGTGTCTAATAGAATTTGGATTTATACAGTGCCTTTCGTACTCACGTTGTCCCCAAGTACATTGCTTTAATGCAGTAAGTCAGAAACCGGTGGTGCTGTGAGCATGTAGGCAAGCATCGACTGTCATTATGTACCAGCTACGGCTCACACGGAGGATTGAGTATCTTTTTAAAAATGAAAATGAATAAATAAACACCAGCTTTGGAGCTGGCACTGGAAAGGTGCTCGTGAGTTGATATTTCCGTATAAAGAACCAATTCTGTAGACAGTTACTCCCCCGAGTCAGTGTTACCCGTGTAGGCAAGAAGAGGCAGCGTTAGATCCTGGGACTGGCACGTCCCGTCTCTGCTGAAGGACATAGCTGGGTTCTGAGCTCTCATCTGCTGAGGGACTGAAGTATAAATCTGAGCTTTCCCTTTAAACAATTTGTTCAACTACATTCATGTCAGCTTTTGCTGTCCCAGTTTAGGGTCTTCCTGCGGTACTGGGACTCACTTGGCCTGACTTCGAAGCCAGAGCTAGCCTGAGCTCTGCTGAAACCCTCAGCTTAAGGTCTTCTTCCATCAGGGTGCAAACGATGGAAGAGGGAGTGGGTAGCAGTGGTCAGCTACGTAATGAGGGACAAACCTGTGAAATGCCTTCTTCTGGCTTCTCTCTTCATCAGGCATTTCTGAGTATATTTGTTACGTTCCTCACCCTCCCACCTGAGCAAGTTGTATCATATTGGTTTAAATGTGATAGATTAAATCCTGAACATGATTAGATTGACTCTTGCTGCTGTGATGGAGTGGAGGTTTTCCTTAAAAAAAAAAAAAAGAGATCAAGAGTGGTATTTTTATTTTAAATGCCAAGTCTTGTGCTCAAAGTTCTGTAACACTGGCACTCGCTGGCAGCATGGGCAAAAGGCATGGAGGAATGGAGACGGAAAGGCTGGCCAGAAGCTGCATGTCCTGTGGCACGGCAAGGGCTGTCCCCTCACTCAGCCGGGCAAAGGGGAGAGGCAGTTTTGCCTTTCCTGAGAACTGGTAGGGATGCTTATTAAATTGAGATATTTCTCCTTGGCCAGTTGAAGTATAGATGAGAAATGTGTGCCTTACCACTTTGCTGTGAATATTTTGGGACTTGCCTAGCCTGAAATATTTTTTCTTTTTCTTGCTCAGATTTGAAGCCTTGGCAACACACAAACACTGCATTTATTTCCATGGATCTTGCCTAGTTGAAAATATGTTTCATAGGTTAAAACATAAACTAATTCAAAGTTGCCAGCTCTCTGTTTGTTGTGACCCAAATCATTCTGTGATGCTCCTGCTGCAACAGATCACACAGATCAGCACAATTCCAGCAGGAACAATGCAAGCACGCCTGTTCAGCATGTTGCTGCATGCTTTTTGCATTAAACCCCATCCGTCCTTACTTTGAATCGTCTGTCTCTGATCTTCGCACATTTCTTGCTTTGAATCCAGCCTCAGAGGTGGTGGCAACTCTGTCGTGCCATACACAGAACACAGCAGAATGATTTCAGAAAAGTCTGGGTGAGTTGCAGGGTGGTGAAGTAAAATATTGTAAACATGTTTTCCACTTTTCTCTGTTGTAAATCATCACATCAAATTATATTTCTATGTGGAGTGAGGCGCTCCTGTTCTTTGAGATACTCAGTTATGCCTCATGCTAGTGAGAAAAAAAGCATCAGATGTGATCAAATGCAATGCTGTTGGTGAGGAACATCAGAAAGCGCTTACAAAACTGAGGGGGCACAAAGATGGTGGATAAGCTTCAGTGTAGATAAATGCAAGCTAAGGAATATAAAGAAGAAAACTCTGGACATGGTGACAGTATGGTGCTGAGCACAGAACTGGCAGTTACAATTAGAACAAACCCTTACAGCCATCTCTGCAGTGCTCTGAAATCACTGCCTGGCAATATCAGATAAAAAAGCCGATAAAATGTTGAATGTCATCACAATGGCTGTGGCGAACATGGCAAATGCGTACTTTGCCATTATATGTCTCCTCAGTGCACCCACTTCTCGCGCACTATGTGTAGAGCTGGTCTCTACATTTTGAGGATGTAGAGGACCTTGGGAAGGCACAAAGAAGGGCAGCAAAAACATCAGCAGAGTAGAACAGGGGACTAAAAGCCTGGGGGTGTTAGTCTGCCTCAGGAGAAGGCAGGAGGAGGATGGAGCTGAGCTTTACAAACACTGGCAGGCAGTGAATAAACTGAACGTGGAGCTGTTGTTCAGTCACACACAATGAGGACTTGGAAGCAGCCAGTGGGACTATGAGGAAGTTGCTTTAAAATAGATGAAAGAATATTTTTCTTCAGGCAGCAGGTCATGAACCTCTGGAACCTGGTGCCACAGGAGACTCTGGAGGCCAACAGGATCAGTTGACTCTGGAAAAGATTAGAGAAAATCATGAACAGCAGGTCAATGGCTACTAAAGATATCAGGAAGGGATTTAACTTCTAACATCCCTAATACAGCTCTTCTGTATGCTGGAAGAGTACAAGGCAAATGGGCAGCAAAAATTGGTAAGACTCAGATGCTCTTCTTGACTAGCACTGCCTATTGCCACTGCGATAGACAATATACTTGGCTAGACAGACTGACCCAGAAAGGCATTTCTAACAGTGTTTTTATCTGATTGCTTAATGACTGGCTGAGCCTAAATTTTAAATGCAGGTCCATCCTACCCAACTTCAGACACTGATCTTAGGTAAGGATGAATCACCTGCCACAAGCGCCTATTTCTCTTCACTGACTACAATGCTCATGTAGACTAGACAACGAACTTTCAGATGGTTAAAGTTAAATGAGATAAATCCTACTAATTGCACCAGTTCCAATGTATGTGAACCCATCAATCAGTCCCTAAAGATCATTAGATTAGTTCCCAAATTGTCCCATACTTTTCCCAGTCATATACCTCCACCTCTTCCCATCACCCAACATGTTAAATCTCCTGTGCCAGGTTTTCTGGTGTCTCTCACATCAGATGACTTGCAGGAGTGAGGTCAGACAGCTCCATGCCTTACTGTCTACATCTTACTGCACATGTACCAGGACGTCATCCTTGCAGCCCTGCCTCTCGCATTTCACCCCGGGTAACCTCTAAATTGTCAATAGACTTAAATTGTTCATAGAAAGCTCCACACGTTGACTAGAGAAATTTTAGGTATCTGCAAACTCAAAAATTTTAAGACGTTACTCTTGGTCATTGGTTGGGTAAAAAGGGATGGGACAGTAGGAGCACTGCACTCCAGAATTTTAAATCCATTATTGTTGACTTTGAGCTTTGGGTAAGGTACATACTGTCCTTTCCAGGCTGCAAAAGGGAATGTGACATGTTCCATCTAGCAAGGTAGGGGAACGGTTTTGAGTTGTTCCGCATTTGGCACAGAAGGTCACAACATGAGTAAAATTACAAGCTGCTGTTCTAAAGCATTCACTGTAGTGGAACATGATAACCTTATTAGAAAAATCCAGTAGTCTCCTATTAAAAGAAGAAATAAAAAAAAGGTATTCGCTGTTAAATGCCATGTATTTTTAAGCTCTTTATTGATTTTTTGTAGGAGTTTCTAAAAGCTATAGGAACTACAGCTTTAAAGGAATGAGGCATTTACTGGCATAATCAAAACAATAATTTTCTGAGAGTCCATACCTCCTATGTTCACTTTATATAATTCAGAGAGTTTGGTCAAAAAGAAGGGGAAGGTGGAAAGGAACAGCTGAAGTTGATATGGGACTGGATGCAGATTATTACTCAGCATTTCTATATGCAAAATGCATACTGTAAACTGCTTCTAATGATAGCTAATGAACCAGGTTGAGAGAGGTAATGCAAACAGTAAACAATGCTGTTACAGCAATTTATAAATACCTTTTATTAAACATTAAAAGCAGCTATTTAATGATAACATTATTATGAAGTGAGTTGGAAGATGAATTCCGAGTTCAGTTAGTTTGTAGCTTTTCTTCTGAGGATCTTCCCAGGCATTCCCGAAAGCATAGGAGTATGGGTTTTCTTCAGAAAAAACTCTTTTCTCATCCTACATTAGCCTTAGAATCATAGTATCATAGAATGGTTTGGGTAGGAAGGGACGTTTAAAGATCATCTAGTCCAACCCCCCTGCTAAGGGCAGGGGCATCTTTCACTAGAGCATCTTTTACTATACAACTGTACAGTACAGTTGCTGGACAACTGTAAATATACACAGTCAAATTCCACTGTGATTTGTGCTCCATGTGATTCTACCAAATATCTCTCAGACTGCATGATCATAGAATCCTAGAATGGTTTGGGTTGGAAGGGACCTTAAAGATCATCTAGTTCCAACCCCCCTGCCATGGGCAGGGACACCTTCCACTAGACCAGGTTGCTCAAAGCCCCATCCAACCTGGCCTTGAACACTTCCAGGGATGGGGCATCCACAACCTCTCTGGGCAGTCTGTTCCAGTGCCTCACCACCCTCACAGTGAAGAATTTCTTCCTAATATCTAATCTAAAACCACCCTCTTTCAGTTTAAAACTGTTGCCCCTTGTCCTGTCACTACAGTCCCTGATAAAGAGTCCCTCCCCATCTTTCCTGTAAGCCCCCTTTAGGTACTGGAAGGCTGCTGTAATGTCTCCGAGAGCCTTCTCTTCTTCAGGCTGAACAACCCCAACTCTCTCAGCCTGTCCTCATAGGAGAGGTGCTCCAGCCCTCTGATCATCTTTGTGGACCTCCTCTGGACTCACTCGAGCAGGTCCATGTCCTTCTGATGCTGGGGGCCCCAGAGCTGAACGCAGGACTGCAGGTGGGGTCTCACGAGGGCGGAGTAGGTGGGCAAAGTCACCTCCCTCGACCTGCTAGCCACACTTCTTCTGATGCAGCCGAGGATACAATTGGCTTTCTGGGCTGCGAGTGCACATTGCTGGCTCAGATTCAGTTTTCCATCCGCTAGTACAAATGATACAAACAATACAAATCTGAACCTGCTGAGCAGTAACTGTGTTTTCTTTATAGCATGGCATGAGGAACCAACAGACCTGGAAGTCACTGCATTGAGAGGAAGAGAGTGAACAGAGACTCCGGCTCACCCTCCTCTGTGTGTTACTTTAAGATCTTTAGAAGAATATGCTATAGAAGCATCACACATTATTGTTTCTGTGATAAACTCCTTACTTCGGCCCTTACAAGCCATGTTCGTCCACTAGACTTGCTCTTCTAGAGCAGGGTTTCACACTGTATTTTTACTTTCAGATGCCCAGGGAGGGGCTTTTCCCTATCACGAAACGGTCACTTGGAAGACCGCCACAACGCTTCAGCCGTGGGGAGGAATCGCCCCTCGGCAGGCCTGCCTCTCAAGCGCAAAAGGCGCGTTAGCGAGCTCCACGCCGACGGCAGCTCCAACGTGGGCACCATTGGAACACTAACGATCCTTTAGATTCACCTTGGACTGCAAGGGGTTTTTTTTTTTTCCTCCTTAGCGTGTGTTTTAGAAAAGGATTACGTGCTGGTTTTCCACAGGATTTATACACAATCTCTATCTCTTCTAGGTAAAAAGAAATAGCTTCGCTTTACCTATATTATCTGATGTGGATATTAATCTCCAGAAGTATCCACACAGAGTCTATCACCTCCAGGTATCTACTGTTAATATACAGAGCATTGAATCATAAGCAGCTAAAATCAAAACACACTGAAAATAATCCTTTTTTCCCTTCTCATTCATTCCTTTCCTCCTCAAGCTCAGAACTTTGTAAGGCATTATGTGTCATGCCTTTGAGGAGGACTTTTTTGTTTCTTATAGGTCTCCAATTTTCAGATTTGTATCTTCTGAATTCTGTGAGAATGAAGCTTGAAATATAAAGATTTCTTAAAGGGAGGATTTATATTTTTTTAACTAAGACCCAAAGAATAATACCTACAGTTTCTTGGGGATAAATGACCTCTAACTTAAATAATTCATCAGGCTACATTTGAAGAACGTGCAAACATTTTCCAGAAAACTATTCTTGTGGATAACTGCCACACCTAGCAGAAGTCTTTGGATTTTTTTGAAACACATTCATATTTCATTGCCACAGATGCCCAGGCAGCTGTGTAGAAATCCATCAGCGGTTGAAGCTGTTGAAACATAACTGACAATCAGTCTGCTGGGAAAATAAAATAAAAAGAGCTAATCCTGGAATAAAGGATATGCAGATGACTTTCATTTTAATGAAAAAATACAGCTAAAATGAAACAACAAAAATATAATACATAGCAAAGAGAATTAATAAACGTTCTGAGACATCTTTTCAGAAGTCCAAAGGAGCAGATTTAGTCTAGGAAATGGATTTACTACTGATTACTTACTCTTCAGAAATGTTTTATCCGGTGAGATAAGAAGGTCTCTCTCAGCATGACAGGACAGAAGTATTCATTCTCCAGCAGTCATCCGGCTTGGCCATTGGTATTGCCTTAGCCTGAAAGGAGAACTTCCAACCTTTCTCTCTTCAGCTGCAATGATACTCCAGTGAGTATCTAAATGGAAAGAGAGGTTCGATTTAAAATAGTATATAAGTCTCAAAGATCCAAGCTGGACTAACCTGTTCGTATATAAATTGATCACTGATTGGGAATTTTCATGTTGGAAGCTTGTTCATTGTAATTCTGACCTGATTCGCTTAAAACAGTCAGAGCAGGAATACCACCCTCTCCGTTCTCCTCAGCATTGCACTGTGCATCTCTCGGGGATGGAAACGGAATCACAGGAGGGCCGGGGGGTCAGGGACCTCTGGAGATCGTCTGGTCCAAGCCCTGCTCGGGCTGCCCAGGACCGCCTCCAGTCGGGCTCGAGTATCTCCAACGATGGAGACCCCAGAGCTGATTTGGGCAACACTCTCCAGTGTCTGACTACCCTCACGGTAAAAATGTGTTTTCTAAACTTTAAGTCTCACATTTAAGCCACACACACAGAGCCATACAACAGAATAATGCTTTATATGATGAAAAATACAGATTTTCTTCATGTATCTCTCATTCCTATATTTGAATGCCCTCAGTTTATGATACATTTCAATGCATTATTTAAAAATAGATTCATTATTCATTTTAGCTCCTTTCAACACATCCTGGGACTTTTTTTAGTTAATTACTAAAACACTTTCCCTGTACAACTGAAATGTGCTTGTATTTGAAGCTCACCCATAATACAATCAACATACAGCAGATTGTTGCAACCAGCTTATACAAAGAAAATGGCTCTTCTACTGCTGTGTTTGAGGTAGGACTGAGAATAATAAATTTGCCAAGTTTTAAAAAACTAAGAAGACTTGGCTGTGAAGGTAGCAGTACAGGTCTCTCTTGTTATATGCATTCACACACGCACACATCCACATGCACAGTATTAAAACTTGTGCTGCGCAGTCTTTTTCAGACAAACAGTTCATAAACTTGACAATTTATTTATCAATTTCCACCCTTTCAGTTATGCTTAGGATCTTCTGGAAACAACATTTATTTTCATTTTTTATTAATTTCTAGGCAATATAATGTTTCCCAAAGTTAACACTAGCAGTAGCAACTGCAAATGGTGATGCATAGTCAAAGTTCGACCCATCTGATTTCAGTACATTGAATACATTTTCCTGTTCTCAGTCATGACTCAGCCCATCACTGTCTTGACCATAATCAAGTAGCTAATGGATTAGCAATGCGGTAACAGCCAATTACTAGAACATCAGTATTTTCATGCTTTGAAATATTAGAGGTCAGAGAGAAAACACAGAGAAATATATGTGCTTTTAAATCAAGGCTTTGATTGTTATCTCATTTGAAAGAGTAATTAATTATCAGTATGTGTTAGTATACATAATAATAGTTAATTATGGTGTATGTATCTGTAAAACTTCTGTTACATCAAGATAGTTCACTTTAACCATGCAGCACTTTGCTACTGCAATCAAGTGATCTTTCTGAACAATTGTAGCTAATACTGTGGTACATATTTATTGCTTCTGCAACAGCTACTGTATCATTTTCTGTATTTTCTTCTTAGTAAGATAAATATTTCTGGGAGTTCTGCTCTAGCCATACGAGAATTATTTCTGAGATTCACTCCATTTGCATGATGTCTTACATCTGACAGCCCACAATGAATAACAGAAATTTCTTCTGCATAAACAACAGTAAGCCCATGGCAATTATTGCTGTCTTTATTGATACACACTAGATCGTTTCCTCAAACATGCCAGAAAATACAAAGCTTTCTGTGGGGGATAAGAGGGACGTATTTTCATTATTGATGAAAAGTGACTGTAATACAATAAGAATGTAAGTCAGCCTACAAAAAAGTACCTAAATAATAGGTAAGCTTGTCCATAAATCATGATTGTGCTCTTTGCCCACATTAGTATACTGAGCCACTATACCCCAGCTTTACCCCACAAAAACCTATGTGGGTTAAAATAAGTGTACACAGCAAAATATAAAAAATAAAAAGTAAAATTTACACAGCAAAAGGGCTGAGTATGTAGGATATTTCTAGCTGAAAATACTTTACTTAGACTAGAGTTATTCTGAAAATAACTCTTTTCAAACTTATCTTTGCATTTCAATGGCATTGAAGTCATTTGCGTATAAAGTTTGTAGAAAAATCTGTGACATTTTGACTTTTAAAGTGTCGGTTATTGTTGTTTGAGATCAAGTATACAGGGTTTGATCTTAAGAAGCAGATGGTTTGGGGAAATGCAACAGCTTTTATCAAAGACGGGTCAGGGTCAGGTCTGAAGTTCCTCCCAAATGCAAATAGTATTTCTCTGTCTCTCCCAGTTCTTTGCCTCACTCAAGCCAGATCTTCTGTCTTCCCTCAGTCATTTCACAGACCTTCTCAGTGAATCTCTGTCCCCTGTTTAGCGGGAGTCATCTTCTGCCTTGGTTCTCCTCCGAAACTCTCAGTCCTCGGAGCTATTCATATGGACGCCACTACCTTCCCTAGCATCACCGCATCAATCAGAAGCTCTTCCCACAGTCTCTTCAGCAGCACGGTCACCTCCAGAAGGCTGAAGTCCTCCTTTAGACCACTGACCTCAGGTTAAAATTTCCAGAGAGCTCTGTAAACCCCACCTAAATACGTCTTCACCCGAGACTGTCAGACCCTGCCAGAAGACCCTACTCTGCACACAGTACTCACTGCACCTTGACAATAAAATGTATTCCTGACCATTTCTGTGAAGGGTCTGTTGCACATAACCATTAATGACTTCTTCAGAAAATATCCATGCCAAGAGCATCTCACCTGGGGTACCAGCAGGTAACACCTTCACAGGCAGAGTCTGGGATGTGGCACCGTGTCCCCGATCCTCACTCTGATTAAGCAGTTCAGTGCGTTCCAATCAAGCCAGAGCGTTGGAGCGAGAGCGCACAAGATTTCCTCTTTAAGCTTTGTAATTAGCTTCTGTTAACTTTACTCTGAGAACAAGGTTTAATCAACTGTATCACTGCTTCGTGTGGCTCTTCATAAGTATGGCTGATTAACTGATTCATCCTTTTCTTTACTCTTCTGACAAATAAATGAAACGGGCACAGCTGCCATAATGAGAGATGGAGGATTATCCTACAGGACCAACCAGAGATGTTGGGTAGGGTTGACCATCTCATGTGGAACAACCTCCAGTTCTCACAGTCCTTCTCTTCCAGGCCACCATCCTCCAGCTGGGCAGGAGGCTGTTCCACCGAGCTGCTCTGCGGGACTCCACTGTCTGACGATCAGATGTCAGCGTATCACTGCCCAGCAGATAAGGACAATCTCCCACCGGGTCTTGTTCAGTACTCGTTGTGGTTTACAACAGACCTGACATTAATCTCAGTGGAACCGGATCAGGGTCAGGAAATTGTCCAGCCACAGGAGACATGGAGGTTCCTGTTGGAGTAGGAGAGGAACCCAATCCCACCCCACAACTGCCTTTTCTCCCCAGCGGCCCTTGACACAGGCAGTGGCATCAGCAGCTCTTCGGGCAGTGTGCAGGCTAAACTGCCGCACGCACAGTCATCTTCTCCACAGAGAACTGAAATACTCACTTGCACCCAGCAGACTGACTGCATATGGCATCTGTTTGATGGGAGGTTTGGACAAACGAGGCTCATCGGGGGATTCTGCAGAGGAGACAGAGCATCACCATTTTCCAGCAGCCATAGAGATGAGAAAGGCTGGATGCATATTTCCCAGTAATCACCATATAAACCAGGGCAGACGCTGCCCAATGCAGACAAGGGAGGACGTAAGGCCTTGACCAGTAGTGTGTCCAGCAGCTGGCTGCTGGCTCTGTGCCCATACAGCCTCGTATGCACCATATATTCCACACGATGTCACCTGCGACTTAAGGTAAATGGGGTAAATTCATCTTTGCTTTCCAGTAAGTTTTGCCCACTTTTACTAGCTTTGAACTGGGACTGCTGCATTAGCTACAGATACAATTATTTCAGAGAGCAGCTAATCAAATTATCTTTATTAAGTAGCTTTTGATCAAAATACATTTGTTTATAAAATCTCAGCCATCACAAATGTGAAGGAGCGGAAGATCTGGTCAGCGTGAAAGTTTCTGGTAGAAGTCAAGACATCCGTTGATTTCATTGGTAATTGAATCAGATCTGTAAAGCACAAATTGATCTAAATATTGGAATTTTACTGTATAAATGTCAAGACTCCTACAAATGGTAGCCAATGAAAGATAAGATGAGGACTGGGGGGTGTTGTAGAGGCATTATGGGGAAATAAATGGAAATACTTGGCATTGTTTTCCAGTAAACTATACTGAGGGAAGCTGATGAGGTACTTGGCTCACACGGAGATGTGGCAGCATTTCCCTTGAAATCAAGAGCTGCTCTTGAAGCATAAGGAGCTATAGGAGCTAGGGGAAAAGAGCGGGGGAAATGGAAACAAAGGAAGAATAGGCCAAAAGAAAAAGCATAATTGCTAGCAAGGATTTTACTGTAGGGAATGGAACATGAAGAACTGCACAGGACAAGTGTTTTTGTTCTGAATATACTCAGACGAAACCTAAAACTACTCAAATATTTACATTTTTATCAATGCCTTTAATCCATTTTTCCATTTAATTGTACAAAGCCATCTTCCACAACAAGAGTATCTGTACTTTTTTAAAATAAATTGTGGTTTTAAATTAAAAAAACCCAACATTCATAAAAAGCTACAGATGGAGTTTTTATATGCAGTTATTTGCTCAGTAGATAGAATATTGAATCCTTCACCCATTAAACATATCCTCACCACAGATTTGTTGCACCTGCTATTTTACATCTCAGTGTATCCGGTACTGAATATTTATGGTCCATCCCCAAGAAGTGCAGGCAGGGCTGGAGGGGACCGCCACAGCCCAGCAATGACACCTGCTGGAAGTGGTCACCAGCGCCCGGCCTCAGCCGCATCCCCACCAGTGGCAACAACTGCATCCCACCTGCACATGCCCAAGGGGTAACAGACATATGGAAGACATTTTTTACGATGAGGGTGGTGGAACACTGGCACAGGTTGCCCACAGAGGTGGTGGATGCCCCATCCCTGGAAACCTTCCAGGTCAGGTCAGACAGGGCTCTGAGCAACCTGGTCCAGTGGAAGGTGTTCCTGCTCATGGCAGGGGGGTTGGACTAGATGACCTTTAAAGGTCCCTTCCTACCCAAACCATTCTATGATTCTATGACATACAGCAAGACATGCTGCAGGTGCTTATAAACGTTTTAATAAGTCTTTATTTCCAACCCAAGTAATCAAAAGCACTTTGACATTGTACCAAGGAGGCACAAAGTCCTCCACAGACCCACTCAAACACTCTGCTTTCACCTGATCTTCCCAGGCTGGAAGCTGGGGACAGTAATGCAAACCTGCAATGAGCTTGATTTGCTTAAAGCCCCTCGTTCACAATAGGCAGGATTTTCTCATGCCCACATGGACATCAACTGGCACAGGTCTGTCCCTTTGGGAGGCTGCTGAAGTGACTGCCCTTGGCTAGCTGAGTCCCTGGGCATGGCATCACCCAAGCTGCATCTCTACGTTCACCCTTGCCCCTCGCTATGGTGGGATCAAGATCTGATTCCTGGACCCACACTTTCCCCTCCCTGTGAGCCACTGTGTCTTCTTGCTTGAGGAGCAAACTGTAAAAGGACAATAACCGGCATTTTTATAGTTGTTTGCCCAAAGACAATTCCAATTAGTAAGCAAAGATGATTCATAGTTCTTATGCCTGGCAGTCTGCAGTGTCTCGGGCACTGGAGTCCTTTGTAGCAACACAATCAGCTCACGTTTGTGTGAGGGGACATTTTTCCTGTTTTCCTCCTGCAGCACAAGCTGCAGTAACCAACCTGGCTTTGTTCTGAGAAATGTGTCAGCATCAGCAGAGTCTGCTAGGCAAGACCAATGGCCTGAGACTCCCACTCTACAGGAATGACTTGAGGTGTTGTTCTCCATCAATTAAAACAATTCAGAATAAAAAAAAAATTGTTTAAAGAAACCCCAGGATTTGGAAGAACAACTTAAAAAAGGAAATTGTCAAGATCAGCCAAAGCTGAGAAGGAACTGGTCAAGTGCAGAGCAGAGCAGATTAAGAGGCAGTGAGAATGGGAGTGCACATATACATAGGAATCCTTGAAAAATTCAAAACTTGGTAACATTTTCCAGTGTCAGCGGACTTACTCGTTTCACTCAGGAGACTTTAGCCTTAAAGAAACAAAAAACCCACTATTTTACCTCAGAAATAAATCAGATTTTCAAAGCCATATGGGTGTTTTATTTTTGTCTTGAGCATGTTGCCATGCAACTTAGAGAGGCATCAGCTCCCTCACAATGATTGCCATGAAACTTCCATCCAATTCACTTCATTGTGTTACTTGATATGAGTTTTGAATGACCTCATATCCATCTGCCTATATTCTATTTAGTTCTCTACTTTTAAACAAGCAAACCATAACATCCTGGCCTTTCTTCTATAGTCACTTCTCCTCAGCAGTGCTATTGAAGGCAATGGAGTTAGACTAGTACTTACAGTGGCTATTAAATCTCAAGAGCACTCTTGGCTCTTATTTTATTGACATTACAGCACCCTTCCACATAAACCAAAGAGACCCACAGGGTCTTTGGGTATAAAAATTGGTTTTCTGAGATATTTGGATCAAACAAGCAAAGAATAAGGACCCAATAATTAAAATATATATATGACAGCATGCACTTCTGAAAAAAAAGATAACCATTGAAACAGATTAGCAGATGTCATTCTCCATCCTCAGAGGCCTGTAAGTCAGAACTGGATATCTTCTTACAAACAACTGCACCCCCGAAGAAAGTGTTTAGATCAGACGCAGAAATCTGTGGACATCTGTTTGAACCCTCTGGGTCAGGAGTAAGGCTGGAGAACAGAGCGGTAGAGTGAGAGGGGTGAATAGTCATTAATAAAATGGAATTATATGCAGCATCCAGGCAAAGACAGACTACTGAAGTTTACATGAGAAAAATATTTGCAGGAAAAATACTCTTCAAAGTTAGAAGTATAGGAGAAAAGGAAAGCTAATTCTCTGGTAAAGCCTTTCTGCAATGATCTGAGATCAAAGGGCAAACTGCAGCGCATTAAGCCCTGCTGTTCGTTGCCATTACGCTCCTGAATGGGATCTGTACCACATCATTCAGCAGTTGTGAAGAGAAAGACATAAGCAGCTATCAATTTGTTAATTGGGGCTTTAAATGAACAGGTTCAAGCACAATATGTTTTGTTTCATAAAGGACTCATTGGGGACCTGCTATAACAATTTATGTTTGTGGTCCCATGCAGAATACTAATTCTTCTGCATAAAGCCAATCTATGTAAACAGGTACAACCAACATTTTTTTCCCTCCTACATTTTAGGGGCAGAAGGGAAAGCTGTAGTCCTGCTGAAGGTAGAAAGCAGCTCCATAGTATCCCAACCACCCCACCCCACTGTCCTACCAATACCTGAGCAATTGCTGCAATCGAGCAGAACTTGAATTTGGGGGGAAAAGGGCTTGCAAAATAAGGTGCATGAAGGAAAAGGAACCTTTGCCTCGCAGTAAAGAGATTTACCAAAATTAATAGCAGGTTTTCGCTCACATATCCGATGTCTTGGCTTTCTTACCATAGGGATGTGGTATGAGATGCAGAACAAACTAGTCTATAGTGAAAGCCAATGGAGGCTCAGGACTTCACTGCTAGAGACGGTGCTGGACTGTCCGTGGCAGGGGATGGCACAGAGGACAGCTGTGCAGCTGAGGGAGCTAAAAGGAACGTCCCCCATGTCCCGGACAGAAATACAGGTGAACGACTGAAGTAGTTTAGGGAACTGGCACTGCCAGGCGAGTGCAGACCAGCAGCCCCCGGCAAAGCAGACTGAAACTGGAAATCTGCATTACTGCAGTTAGTTGGTGCGGTCTGAGAGCAGGCTTTGAGGAGAGATCTCAAAGCCCTGCAGCCCAGGGGCTTCTGTTTCTGGGCCGTGCGATAATTGGCAGATATAAGGGCGATGCCCCTTCTCCGTATTACTTTTGGGGGACAAATGAGGTATAACAGAAGGCAGCAAACATGCCATGCGTCAGCTCTTGGCACTGCCACTGCTCGTGCTTTGTTTCTGGGTTTGTCTGAGCACCTTTCCCCAGTAAATCTGGGACAGCGTTGCTAGGTTTTCTGCTTCACTTGCACCTTGGAAGAGCATGGTGTTATGCTTAATAACCAAAACACTCCCGAGTTATGAAAAACATGTCATGAATATACAGAGTGTGTAGCTTAGAACTACAGTGACTCGGTGATGATGCACTGCTGCTTTCTCAGTGGAGAGAAGTCATGGGTCACACCACTGATACTACTGCCTTTGTCTTTTTCTAGGGAAGAAGGCACACAAACAATGCCACCTCCTGGAGCCTTCACTTCTTCTATTTCAGTAATTTTTTTTAATATAAGATGAAAGTCAGACTTAACTGTCTCTCTAAAATGTTTGTATGGGAGCAACATCACAGAGTGATTTTCGGGATGGTGGGCAGCCAAGTGAAGCCTGTATACAAGTGTGGTGCATCTGCAGAAAGGACATGCATACAAGACAATAAATCTCCCGGTTGTCATTTATTATAAATTCTAATGAAAATATAGAGAGGAATTTTTATTTCTTCCTTCTGAGCATATGTAGAATTTTAACATGAGCGTTTTATTAAAAAGCAGCCTGAGTTATGAATCATTCATAGCAAACGACTGACTCCCACACGTTGGCAGAATGACCCGTGGTTAGCTTATTCGCTGGCAACAAATAAAGCTGTTCTTAATGAACCCAGACAGGTTATTCTGAAGGCACTGAAGAAGCAAAATCAGGTGCATTTTTAGGATTCAAAAAAAAGTTATGTATTTTGTCAGGATCTCACTGGGGTTTTTTTCCTTTTTTGAATAATGAATGAAGTTGTTTTAACGTAGTGTTAATGCTGGGAGTGCTGGGTGAAGAAATTCAATTGAAAGCCTGTCACAGGACTCTCTTGTTTCACTGACAAGAGTTGTCATGTTCCTGTGACACCTGATGTGCAGAGCACCAACTGATAAATAGCTTAAAGATGAAATTGTCAGTCTCCATTACCTCGCAGCAGCAATTACCCGGTGCGGTGGGCTGGGGTGCCGGGTCGGAGACCCACGGGTCCTCCAGATGAAGAGGGAGGGTGGGAGCGCGTGGGTGCAACATCTCCTCGCCTGAGGGACCGGAGCAGCAACTTCACAGCCTGGTGCAGAGGGACTCCTCGCAGCTTTGTTGGTAAGGATGATGCTGGGGATCGTTCTTCCTGCTGCGCTTACAGCAGAGAAAGAGCCAGAGAAGACTATGAACATGCAGGGTAAAAACCAGTGAAGGAAAGAGGGGAGGTAAGAGAATATGTGGATAGCTTTAGCTTTGGGGGGAAAAAACTGCACATGCTTGTAGAAATTAGGCCCAAAGTTTTAAGTTGGATACCTCCCGGGAGGTAATTTAAATTGAAAAGTTTCCAGCTGTAAATGAATTTTGTATTACTTAGAACTAAGACGATGGCACTAACCTAGTTTGCCACCTTCATTCCCCACTGACAGCAGGAGAAACATCTGAAAACCCCATGCTACTGGGAATTACTTTCATAGTGTCCCTTGGATTTTTTTGATTTCTGGCTACTTCAGGGAGAGTCTGGGAATGGCTGTGCTATAACCATAGCAACGCAGAGATTTTGCACAGCACTCAAAATTTCTGTCATTAACAAAAAAGCATAGCTGCTAACACAATAAGGACAAAATTCGTTTCTACTTGCATTAAATGGAGCCAGATGTGTTGAACCAGCACCATTTTGCTTTTGGCCGAGGCAGGGTTTGGAGCTGCAGGAGCAAGGAGAGGAGGCTGGGTGGGACCGCTGCGAGCCTGGGAGCGCGGCTCATGCACACTGCCAGGGCTCATTTTTGGGGGAAACACATTCAGGCTTTGGCAGCATTCGTAAGGCAAGACTGGTGGTCTGTGGTGAGGACTGCACCTTCCCCGAGGTCCCCGGGAGGGACCGGTGGGGTTTTATTTCTTCTGGGGGTAAGGGGACGTACTGGGCTTTGCTGTAGGGTTTGGGATGAAGCTAGACAAAGCCATGGCTGGCCTGATCCCATGCTGGCGATAGACCTGCTTCAGGTGGGAGACCTCAGACAGCCCTTCTGCATACCCCTCTGCTTCACTCAGCATTTGGATTGTCCACTTGCCAGGAGTTTGCGCTGAATTCAGGATCTGATCCAACCTCATGGAAAAGCGTGATGAATACATCTCAGAAAGCTTTGGGGAAAAAAAAGTTCTGTCTTGTGGAGGTGCAGAGCACTTATCGGTTGAGTTGTCAGCCCACTGACATCTCTCTAGCTTCTGACCAGGAGACCCAGCACATCTCCAGAGTGGGCTCTGAGTCTGGATTCACTTGACTTCATTTGGTTTGGTGTGGCATGTTGGTTTGAAGCACGACGTGAACTGAAATTGTACTTTGAACTCCTTATTCTATTTATAATTGCAGTTTAAGGAAAACAAAGTTTACTCAAGAGTTTTCTTCTACAATAAAAGAAAGAAGAGGGGGAAAAAAAAAGAATTCTTCTCCTTTGTGGCCATTCATTTCTCTGTAAATAGGACACTTGTCAAAATGACTTTGTGTGTCTGATGTTACTGTAATTGAATGTTCTGGAAAAAGAGACACTGTCTTCACTGAAATGTGCAAATTTGTAGCAGAATTGGCTGTAAAAATGAGGACACAAAATTGCTTTTGCATTCTGGCTGGTAAGCAGCAATGTATGAGAATTCACAAATTCTCTGGCAGTGAAGGAACACTCATAGTTGTCCTTGGACATCCTGAGAATCAGGTCACAGAGATGCACCTCTAGGAAATGACAGAGCAAACCATGGAGGACCCTCCTGATTATTCACTCTTTGGTTTTGTTCAGTTCCTTTCCTAAACCACATTGTTAATTTTTTTTGTTTCATTTTCTCGAAAACAGAATTTGGAGAAGCAGCAAAATATTTCATGTCAGTAAGATGCAAAAAGCAAAGCAACAGCAATGAACTACAAGTGTAAGGACACCATTCAGAAACTGGAGGAGAAGTCAGCAGCCTAACTCTGACTTCAGAGTCCTAAACAGGTACAATTCAATGTTCATTAACAAAAATATAGCTCAAAATAGTAATATTGTAGCTAAAATTAGTACAAAAACTTTTAGGTGCAGTTTCTTTTGGAACTTTTCCCTACCCTTTAAATGTACTACTGGCACATTTCCATCAGCTGGGATACATGTGAACAGACTGTATTACTTGTGTTTAGAGACAGATTGCCAAAGTAAGTGATACTTTGCCAAATACATTTTACTTACATGTACACAGTAGAAAAGAATTATTAAAATTGACTGGTACAAAAGGGGTTAATTATTTCTGTGACCAAGTTACACTTTTGTCTACTTAACATGAAATTTCTAGGAGTAAACACTGATCTGCAAAATCTTCCACGCAGTGCTGTTGATTTCAACAAGGGCAGAATCTGCGAAAAGACAAATGAAAGATTTTGACGAAGCAAAGAAACACCCCCACAAAGAGCTGGAAACTTCTGAAGCCCTCCAGGTACATCTGAGCGAAATATCCCTGCTGTGCTGCTGCAGACGGGCGCTTTCGCAGCAGCAAGGTGCTCAGATGCCATGGTGATGAATGTTCCTCGAGAGGGTGAGCAGAGGAAATCTAACAGATCCTCCCATCGCACCGATTCCAGCCGCACGCTAATTAGTGGTGATACCATGCAGCGTAAGAAAAGCAGGGGAGGACAAGCATGGGAAAGGTTAATCACATCTTGTTTTGCTTGACAATGACTCCTTAAATGATGAACCCTTTCCAACCTGGCTTTTAAAAAATGTATATTAGATATTCTTTTTACATGCCTCACCTTTCTTTCTACTGCACTTGCCCATTAAATGCTTTTGCTCAAAAAAATTTGTCTTCAAAATACGCTTTTTTGAACCGCAGCAATTATAGCTGTCACTTAGGGCATTATTTATTCTGCATGTCACCTACATGGTGTTCAAATATACCTTTTGAAAATTATAAATATTGGCCTATTTATGTATATTTTTCTTAAACGCATCTCCTTCTTTTAAGCAGCAGGTTTAGAGAGTGTGTCTTCTGCTTTTCCTGCTGGGAGTCTTAATCCTTCAGTGACACAGGAGCACAGAGCCACTACCTGCGCAGAGCCCTTCAGACATCATCCTTCTCAAACATGACACACGTGTCATCATTATAACCAGTCCACTGCTCGCTTACACCGTCAGGTTTGAATACTGGAAACGCCTTTTGTGTTTTCCGGAGACACTGAGATACCAGAGGAAAGAGCCTGCGGTGTCCTCACGTAATGATCTGCAGAGACCATGGTGCACCAGCAACTTGCTGAAAAAGGAACAAAGGACAAGTCTTCAGGTTTTTTCTTGTCTGACAGACTCCTCTGATTCCAGAGAGGAATCCTTCAGTCCTTTCCTGAAAGACGTCGAAGTGGGTCAGGAAAAAGAGGAGTGGAACAGGAGAAAAAGTGAGAGAAACCCAGCAACTAGCAGCCACAGAGCAGTTTCTTGGGTAACCATGGGGTAAGCCACCCTCATGAGAAGCTGTTGCTGTCACACAGCATGTCCCCTGCAGAAAACAGAGAGAGTCGTGGCAGGACAAATTCAGTGGTGGACTTTTCGGTGCATTGACTAAAGATTTCCTAATTCCTCTAAACTTACAAGCAAATATGCAAAACATGCGCTATGAAATACAAAGTTATGGAAGTTGCAAGAACTTTTGCAATTGATCCAAAACCAAAAAACATAGGGTGGAATATAGATATGCTGGCTATTCAACCATGTCAAATCCTGAAGGCTTTACTCTGTGAAAGCAACCAAAGCAATCCTCCAAAACCAAAGGCAAATTGAGCAACTTTTCCTGCTGACTCCAGATCTCATCATCATCAGTTAGCTCTTCAGAGAAAGCTGGGAGAAGCAGCAGCCACAAAGCCTCCTGCCAAGGAGGAAAAAAATACTCTGGGACCTCCACAGGTGACTAAGGGGAACCCTGAGCATCACACTTATGCAGCACCATGTAGTGAAAATAATGATCCAGTCACCATTCCAATTCCCGGGATAAGCCAGTGTATGTGATACTCAGAAACTCTCATACCACAGACAGAGCTCCCCCTCTCCAGTAACTATTCTGTCAAATCAAATAACCCTCTCCTTATGTTTACCAAGCTCCATCTTAAGTTATTTAGAACTCTTCTTCCCCAATTTTATTTGGAAAACCATTACAGACCTTCATTCTTGGATGGCTAGACTCTGTTTCCTAATTTCTATCTAAGTGTATTCATGATCAATTCATAACTATTTGATCCTGTCATTTATCCTCCAAGTCAGAGAATCCTTATCCTTCATTGACATTTACCATCTCTGAATGTATTAACAAGGAATCATCACCGGCCCTCTCAACCTGTACTTGGCTAGGGCATGGCAACTGGTGTTCTTCCAAACTGGCTCCTTTTTAAAATAAAATCTTGGAAAAAAATGTATAAATTTTAAATTTAAAGAACATCTATCTTAGTTTCTCTTAGAAAAAAAACCTATATCCCTGGATTACATCAGCTATGACATCTACTTGTCAGATCTAGCTAGCCACAGAATATTTAGTTGCTGCATTAAAAAGTAATTCTTCCAATGTTTTGGAGATACAGTGTAAATTCTTGGATGGCGTCACTTTTAAATGTACCCTTTCATGTACCCAGAAATACACCTTTGCTGGATAGGTTACCTCTCCTAAATGATGATGAAAACGTTACTTTATTTTACATCTGCTTTGGAGATTAAGATTAAAAACCTAAACCAGACCTCCTGTGGCTCTAAAAGAAAATCCTAACCTGTAGTGCAAATGTCAACTAAACTGTGGGCAAATACATGTTTGGATTTTCCTGTCAAAAGAGTGAAGTGTATCATGACTCCTCATTTATTTCTGAGAAGAGGCACTAGAACTAAAACAACTGCCTGACAGGTAAAATTTGCTGGAGAAAATGATGCATCTGTATCACAATTCTGATTGCAGGAAAGGCTGTTGTCACAACAGAGAAATCTCGGTTAGAGAATATATTGTTATTGTTTTGGAGTAAAAATTTAATGATAAAATATGATCCATCTTCATTGTCCCTGCACATTTGACTGTTGAAACTCCATGTTATTTCTATATTACATGTGGATGGTGGATGTGAAGGCTCATACGCAAAGCACGTCAAGGCAATGAACATGCACACTTCTCCTTTTAAAGCTGAGGTGGTTTCACACACACTGTTCAGGCAGAGTATTTCCCACTACTGGCTTACTAATGACATGTAAAAATGTTTAATATGTGACAGAACAGCAAATAACATACGTAGTATCAAAAAATATACAAGGTTTATGTGAAAACAAAACTTGCATATCCAACCTAACTGATCCAATGACTCTATGATTCTATGTTAAGCCTCATTTCACTCCGTTCAGCATCTCCACCAAGCAGGAGGAAATATCCAGGTATGATCTACCCTCACTTGAGAAAAGCCTGTGACCTAGGCTGTGTGACATGCATGTGCACAGGTTAAGGAAATGCAATCCAGATTGAATCAAAAAAGAAAATTAAAAGAAATTTGAAAGACCGGTTAAGTATTTGGAATTACCTTGGTATTTGGAGAATTGATCTGAAATTAATAAAAAATAAATTCAACTCAGACCACATGTAAAGTACCAGACTTCAGAGGGAGAAATCAAACATACAAGTCTCAAATAGTGAACAAGTGGAAGAGCAACTGTACTGCAAAAGGCATTGGCCTATGGTGAATCATAAACTGAGCATGTATTCATGAGGTGATACTCTTGGGGAAAAAAAGTAAGCATGATTTTAACATGCACAAATAGTAGCACTGCACAAAAGCAAAATGAATAGTCCTTCTACCGCATTCACAGTCCTCAGCCAGAGCGCGGTATGCATCTGCACCCTCACACTGCACCAAAGGAGCGGGGTCCGTCAGTTGGGGATAGCCAAGAGCTCAGCAACAGCAATGATCAAAGATCTAGAAAATAATGCCAAGGGGGGAAGTTTTAAAAATCCGTGTTTTAAGTACGCAGAAGAGGAACAGTCCCTTCACAAGTGCCAGAGGATGTTAATAAAAGAGAACAGTATCAGGCCTTTTCTGTATCGGCTGATGGAAAGACAAAAAGTAGTCCCCTTAATCTGCAGAAAGAAAGATTTAGGTCAGAAGTATCTCTTATTGCTACTTGTTGCTTGGCTATAAAGGACAGAGGCTAGATTATAGGGCGGTTTACAGAGCATGGACAGGGAGTGCCTGGTCTGGGATTAAACCGGCAGCTGTCATCACTGGTCTCTTGAACTGACTGTGCCGCTGAACCACGGCAGAGGACTAAGTGACCTCTTCAAGGCCCTTTTAGGCCCCTGTTTAAGTGATTTAGTAAGTATTTGCCAACTCTACTCTTATTAAACCAAACACATTTAAACTATTATTTAAAACATTTATTTTGTGATTTTATGTACTCTCTGCAGGCTTGAATCATACTTTAGCTATTAAATTATTAAATGACGAGCAATGTCTAACCTTCTGTAAAGGTCACATGTTGAAGAAAATCTTTCCTCCAAACGCATGTCAGTTTGAGCGACATGTCAGTACCCATCACTTGCTTGAAAAACTCTATTACCAAACGTCTGTCACACTTGAAAATTGAAACAAACTTTGAAAGACCAACTCTTCAAATGCTATGGTACATCCTAAAACTGCTTTCCAGCACAGCAGTCCTTGTATTTCATGGTAAATCACAAACCTGTGAATGTCTTGAATGGCTTATGGCATTTGCACTTTCTAACATAGACACCACATTTTCACTATTTCTTGTTTAAACAAGTATCTGTCAAGTTGTGATGTGCTTTGAAAAACAAACAGTCAAACACTATTTTGCAGTATAATTTAGTGTATTTCAACAGAAATAGGTTTTCATAATTGTTAGATTTCACTTGATGGAAGCATGCTGCACTCTTTTAACTTATAGATCTGAAATTATTATTATTATTATTATTATTATGTCTTGGAAAGCATCAACAAAGTATTAAGTGCTTCAAAGTGATGCTTAAAAACGTAGGTGCCCCAAGTTGCTTAATAAAGAGCATGGCATGCAGACATCATACCAGGAAGGGACATGAAAACCAGAGTGAAAGAGCTATGAAGCACAGGCAACCTTCATTTAATTATCTGACTTTGATCTTGCTGGCCTTTGTACCATTTAGTTTTTCTTCAGGAAAACTGATTTTCAGGGCTTGTTGGTAGGAATTGGCTGTCTAGAGACAGGCCAATTAAATAGTTTTCTGTACATTTTTTCATTCTCAACTGTTCGGTTTCATTATGTTAAAATGATGGGTGATGTATTTCTCATTTACTTGGTTATTATCAATTCCTTACCCACATTTGAAGCCAAAATGTATTGTGATAGAAACAGGAATCCAATAAAATTGTTCACAAGCTATTCTGAAATGGGGAGTAGATATTTAAATGAAACTTTGTGTAAGAAACACAGGAAAAGAAGATCAGCATATCAAAAATCTTTAAGTAAAGCTAACTGTTTATTAAATAAAGGGAATATCCTGTATAGTCACTGAGTTGAACACCAGATTGTGTCTGGTCACAGCGTCCCTCCAGACTGTAGAAGATCTTGTCCGCTTGGGCCTTGCTTTTATTCATAAATTGAAAGATAAATAATTTTTTTTTCAGTCCCCAGTTGGCTTTTCAGCTTTTAATATATCTGGTTTTTGAAGTGAATTGAACAAACGGATGTTACAGAAACACCCCCTCTGCACATACAGGGAAAGGTCCTGGTTTCAAAATGCAGTTAATCACTTCAAACTTCTGGCTGCAGGTGCCTGGCCAGAGACTCCTCTGGGAAGTTTCCTTTAGCAAAAAACAAATGCCACTTAAATATTCTTCTCATTATATTTTAGTAACTTTTAAAATATTTAAGCCTTAATTATTATCAGGTGAATTGCAGTTTTGCCTGTGCTTATTTTTAAAATTATGCGTATTCTGTTTCATTTCTTAATGTAGAAAG
Source organism: Aquila chrysaetos chrysaetos (assembly GCF_900496995.4). Classification (NCBI taxonomy): domain Eukaryota; kingdom Metazoa; phylum Chordata; class Aves; order Accipitriformes; family Accipitridae; genus Aquila; species Aquila chrysaetos. The sequence continues at coordinate 42,203,593 of NC_044015.1, read as the reverse complement.
TAAGTTTTGCATGCCTTGATTTCCCTGAAGGGAAATCCAGGGATTGTGAACAAATTCCTGTCCTTGAAATGACTGTTAAGAGGTTTTTCTTCTGACCTGAACAGCATGAGGATTTTATCATTCAAGGTAAAGAGAAGTATCCTCCAAGCTCATTTTAAATTTTGTTCTGTAGAAGTCGACCCTTGTATCTGCACAGAAGCCACGCGAAGGCTGTGACTTCTTCTGCACAGGCTCTGACCCTTCTTCGGTGTTTCTGCAGACACCAGCATGAGAGAGACCCAAATTCTGAGAGTATTGTAACGAATTCACAAGCCATGATTTCCATAGGAACCTGGGATTTCAGAACAATGCCTCTCCTCAGTGCGCTGAAGTTCAATCCAATTCTTACTAAAGTCAACAGATACCGATTTTCTTCTAACATGCTAGCTTTGGACAATATTTTTTAATAAGCAGAAGGATATTAAAGGTGAAGAAAACCTTCCCTCACACATTAATTTGTGCTGTAGGTCTGGGTGTTTTTTGTCTCCCTGATATTACACTTTATGATTGATATTCCTGTTACTTATGAAAGGGTATTTCCTGAAGATACACAGGAATGAATTAACTTTTAGGGGCCAACTTCTGGTTTTGGTTACTCCCTATAATCCTACTCACATAAGCAGAGCCTCCCCCAAGCAAAAACAAGGGAGCAGCTGGGTAGTGCCTATTTCTCAGGAAAAGGCAGGTGATAGTGGAAAAATCCTGCTTGTAGGAGGTCTGAATGGAGATGTATACTACAGGATCTTGATGCACCTTGCCAACTTCATGTTCTGTATCATGTGCAACTCAAAGATAATCTTGCACTCAATTTCCAGTGCCAATCATACATGGTGACAGTGATGCCTTTTTTTTTTTTTTTTTAGAGTTATCAATACGTCGATATTTAAAATATCTCCCCTGAATTCCATAAAAAAGCAGGCTTTTACTCTGCAATAACAACAGTACCTGGAAAAATGTATGTTACTGAAGTGCCACCTGCTGTACTGACTAAAACATGGTACAATGGCAGGAGTGGATTGTACCAGGCACTCTGGGCTGCAACTGGATCCTCCAGCTTTTTTCAAGCTCTTTTTTATTTACCTCATTTTAAAGATCGGGGCTGACAAAGTGACCAAAGATTTGTTGCCATCTACTACAGCGCTAAGACGCTGGTATCTCGTTTAAGCTTACATTGATTATTCAGTGCCATAAAGGAATGTCGTTTGGAGAAAAAAATTACTAATCGAGGTTTTAAATTTTGCAGGCTGCACTGCCTGTCTGTGAAGCACCACTTCTTAAATAGGCTGTGTACACAAACACCAGTGCAGTGCAGGACCTGCTGCTGGTGTACGGGCAGTCCTGACCGGTGAGCTCTGCAGCAGCTGCCCTGCCACCGCCTCCTTTTCATCTGGTACTTTCCCCTTGTTCTTCTAATTCTGGGGTAGAGAAAAGCAAGACTTTTCACAGCCCTTGTTCAAAATTCCAGCACAGCCCTTCGCCTGGGACCTTCTCCAGCTGCAGAAAAGTGCAGGTTTAGTCCTCCCTGATTATTATGGGCATTTTTTAAGAGGGAATTTGTACACAGCCTTCTGCGGCAGACAAACCAGATGCCCCAACACATCTTTCCAGTGCACCCACGCTGTTTTATACTTTTATAAATAACTAGCAATAACACTGTCGTCTTGCCTCATGACCTGGAGAGTGGATATGATAAAAACCAGTCCCGTAACCAGATTCCAGATAATTTTTCCACAGGATGTGGCTACAGCACAGGAGGGAAAGGGATTAAAAACTGCCAGGAAAATAACATTTGCTATAAATATTACATGTACTTAATTAGGTAATGCCGGTCAACCTAAGCGCGGCAGATCTTGCCAGATCATTTCCAGTCCAAAAAGAAAAGCGAAAGGGGATCGGAGGCAGTTTGAAAGAGGAGCCGCCAAGAGAAGAGCCGTGCTAGCGCTGCTCCAAGGCGGCTGCACTCTGCCGGCACAGCCATGGCCATGACCACGGCCACGACCACAGCCACAACCACGACCACGGCCACAACCATGACCACGGCCACAGCCACAGTCATGACCACAACCACGGCCACAACCACGGCCACGACCATGGCCACGACCACAACCACGGCCACGGCCACGGGCACCCCGGTCACTGAGCAGGAAATGGAGGCCGGCATCCCGCTGCTGAAACACAGCCACCAGCAAACCACAGAGTGGTTTTGTAATCCTAATTTAAAAAGTGGGGTTTTTTTTTTTAAATAATGGATTTACTTGAACACTCTAACATTAATATTCATACCGGTGCTCTGTCTTGTTCATATTTAAAACGCTCTGTGTGTTCTTATGGGGATTTCCTTGAGGCCGTCACACCAAGAAGCCAGTCTGAACCTTGCGCGCTCTCTCGTCTGTGAAAACGAGACCCTATTTACTTTCTTTTTCATTCTATACCCGTAACTGACAGTTTCTCAGTTTGTTTTACTGAAGTGAAGGTGTACACGCTGGCATTCTCCGGCTCCCGAGGAGGAGCCTGGGCAGTTCTGTCCCCGGGAAGTCGGGGTGACAGAGCCACAGCAACAGCTGGAGGAAAAGAAACTGCCACGAACAAATGAGCTCATCCACGAGCGGTCAACACCCTTCCAGGGCTGACGAAGGCTCCCTCACCCCGCCGGGCCGGTTCCCCGGTACCCACGGCGGCTCCCTGCCCCACTCCCGCCTTTTCTCCTCAGGCACACAGCCCGCGCATGGCGGCCGCCGACACCGGCGCCCCGCACTGCGCATGCGCCGCCACCTCCTCGCCGCCGCAGGCGGCCCTCCGGCCCGCTGGGGGGCGCGCTTCCTTCCCCATCCCCGCCCCTTTCCCGCGGCCGGGCTGAGGCGTCCGAGCCGCTGCCTGACCAAAATCCCCCGCCGGCGGGCGGCCCCGCTCGTTGAGGCGGCAGGGCGCAGGCGCGGCGGACAGCCCGGCCGGCGTAGGACCCCGGTCCTCTTCCGCGGCGGCGGCGGCGGCGGCGGCGGCGCTGGGCTCTGGGCTCGGCGCGGCCCAAGATGTCGACCAAGAATTTCCGAGTGAGCGACGGGGACTGGATCTGCCCCGACAAGAAGTGAGCGTGGGCCGTGAAGGGGGGGGTGTCCGTGTGTCCGTCCGCCGTGGGGTCCGGGGCAGGACAGTCCCGCGGGGCAGCACCGGCTCCGGGCCGCCCCGGGGGAGCCGCGGCCGCCGGGTCTCGGGGGGCGGCTGCCCTCCCTCCTTCCTTCCCTCCCTCTTTCCCACCCGAGCTTCCCTGCAGGGTCTCACAGCTCCTGGCCCCCACCGCCCAGCGGGTCCGGCACCGGCCCTTCCCCCCTCCCCCGTCCCCCCGGCTCGGGCACGGACTGAGAAAGTTCGTGTTTTAATTTGGAACAAGTTCAGTTCGCAATATAAAGGTGGTTTTTTTTTGACTGGTGTGTGTGCGCTTTCCAGCGTTAACTAGCGTCTTCGTTCTCCTTCTGTTCTTATTTTCAGGTGTGGGAATGTTAACTTTGCTAGAAGAACCAGCTGTAACAGATGTGGAAGAGGTGAGTATCTGAAAGGATCTATCTCTTTCTTTTTAAAACAAAAGAATATTAAATCTCTTTAATTAATCGTGAAGCAAGATGTTTGAGAACTGTTTTGTTTTTTGTCGTTGTGTTTGTTTTTTTTTCTTTTCCAGAAAAAACGACAGAAGCCAAAATGATGAAAGCTGGAGGGACTGAAATAGGAAAGACACTTGCTGAAAAGAGTCGTGGCCTCTTCAGTGCTAACGACTGGCAGTGTAAAACGTACGCCCTTTTAAAAAATGCAGAGTGTTTTCTTAGAGCCGCACAACACCACCACACCTACAATACGATACTTAATTTTGTCAGTATAAATTTACTTGTGCTGATGAGAGGAGTGATAAAAACTCACAGCTATTCCACTAGTAGTGTGTTGCTGTGAGGATAGCATTTGTTTTTGTTCGCTGGACAGCAGTTACTTAATTAACATGACTGGAAAAAGATTGAAAAAAATCAACATTAGACAGGTAAAAGTTCATATTCTGATAAGCTGAGACACTTCTCAAGTTTGGAAGAAACGCGTAGATGGAAGTAACACCTTCATTGCAGTATATTTTATTGTTAACGTTCACTAAATATTTAATGAGTAAAGTTTAGCACATAGCTAAATTGTTAGCTGTTTCCCCAGGCCATCTATTGAGAATATGAAGATCTAAATTAGGAAAGGACTACTTCAATGATATGCTTTGATTTTTGAAAGGTGCTTTCAGATTTTGTGGAGCACTTTTAAGGTTTTCCATTTTTGCCGATTGAGTAAGCTGTCTGACCAGTGAAATCTGGGGGTTTTTTTATTTTTATCTGTCGGAACTTAGCTGCATTCAGCCTGACGGGTTTCCATTTGCACTGTTCTGCAGCACGAGACAGGCAGGTTTCCCGGGCAGCGCCATGGGTCCCAGTGTCTGAGGGAATCCACTTGATGCCACGCTTCAGGATTGTCGCATCTTTCCAAGTTCATAGCTAGGCTGTGTCTTGTGGACCTTCTCCTGTGCTCTTTGGGACTGAGCAGCGTTCTGATGATAGTGTTACAGATGGATGAAGTATGAGTGGCCTTTTAGGATGCTGTAAGATAGAAATGCAGCATATGTGGAAGCATATAACTAGCTGTGCATCAGTGGATGACGGTGACTGCTCATGAGCATTATTCCTGTGGTAGCTTCTTTGTTAACTCCCCTGAACTGTGAATGCCACTAGTGGAGAGTAGTGAGGAATTTTAACACTTCTTGTGTAGTCTTATTTCTGTTAACTTGTCTGCCTACCTGCCTATTACTTTTACTTCTTTCCCCTTGATTGATACAGTATGGTCCTCTTCCCATCATCCTCGTGCTGGTGAAATACCCATAGACTCTCTTGCAGTTCTTTGTGTCTTGGTGACTGTTGGCCTTGGAGTTAATTGTGTTGTACTGGTGACTCCAGATCACGGCTAAAACTCGACAAATACATTTTTATTATTATTTTTTTTTAAGTGTTGCCTCAACACTTAAGCTTTTTGATTTGAATGAAATGTTTCTTATTTCTGTTTTCTTCTTTTTGCCTCTGAAGATGTGGTAACGTGAACTGGGCCAGAAGATCAGAATGTAATATGTGTAATACTCCAAAGTATGCTAAATTGGAGGAAAGGACAGGTAAGGTGTATATGGTTTTAAAAGACTGAAATTACTGTACGAAAACTTACTTTTATAAATCACAATGTAATTTAATTAAAGGGGTTGTTTCTGCAGCAGAACTAGCAAAGTTGAATGATCTTCCATATGTAAATAAATCTGTAGGTTCTTAGACTTGATTACTTTTAGTAGTGTGTAAAGTATGCGATGGTTACATTTGGAAAGTCAATGAATATTCGGCTTAAATTGCCTCTGTATTTGATTTTTATACTAAGGCATTTGGAAGGAGTAATGCAGTGTTTTATTAAACTCCAAAAGGTCTCGTGTATATATTGTGTCTGACTACGGAGGACTGAGCAGTCACAAGAACAGCATTAAAGGCTGTATAGATTAGACTGTTATCTCTTAATGAGGTTTGAGGTTTGGTCACACTGTGACACATTTAAAGTTCCTCCTGCATTAGCAATGAACCCGGTGGTAACTAGAACAGAAGATATCCTTACAGGGCGGTTGTAACTATTTATACTGTTACCTCTGCAAACGGGATCAGGCAGAGAATGTAATGCATAGAGTGTAACACTAATGCATAGAAAAAAAGCAGCATGGAGAAGAGCACAGAGCTTATTATTCAAAAGGAAAAAGAATATTTTTAAATATTTTTACTTAATATTTGGATAATATTGAAGAATAGTATTTAATTGTATTTCCTATAATATTTCATAAATTGAATATTTTTTATAATTAATTTTTCAAGTTCTGGTGTCCTTCAGAGTAAATTTACAGTCACGTGCAGGACACCTGGCATGTTGCACACGCTTGCAGTAAATTACAAAGTCAGCTGACATTAAAATGAGCTGTTGAAGTTTTCCATTTACGTTATAAAAAGGAGTAGAAAGGTTCTTAAGGCAGATCTTGGCAGTTGTACAATTCAGTGCAACTACAGGATGCTTTTATTCCTATTGCTCCCTGAGGATATATACGTGACTTGTATGTCACAGAACAATTGCGATATGGGAGCAGACTGGCATGCCCAGAAGCCACCAAGGAGGCTGCGTGCACGTAGGACCTGGCTGTGGCAAAGAGGCTGCAGCAACACCAGCAGCTGGGAAAGCAGTTTGCCAGTGTTGCCCTCACCTCACGTTTCATTGCCTGCTTTCCCGAGTTGGCTACTGGCTGCTCTCACAGGTGGGATTTTGGTCTTCAAGGGCAGTAGCTTTTACTCTAGCCCTTTGGAGACGTTCTTGTGTTTATCCACACCAAGGCAATTGTCAGGCACTGCAGCCCCACCAGAGCTCTTCTGGGAAGCTGGTTGCTCAGCATGGCTGTAATCCTGAATTTTTTTCTTTTTTTTTTACCATTCTTTTAAAACCTATTGCTTCTGTGTTGTTTATGTGTCTTAATCCATTTTCTCAATTAGGTTTCTGAAGAACTATGTTTAATGAACATGTGTGGGAACAATTCATGTTCCTCTTGAGATCATGTTACATTCTTATGGCATATATTTATAAATCCACTGAAGGCTTCCAGAACCTGTGTGAAAGTTTAGAATAAACTTTGTGCTTAATGTAGCTGAATTTGGTGCAGCTCAAGAGATTGTCTTGTTTTACCCCTTTTTAAAGGATACGGAGGAGGATTTAATGAACGAGAGAATGTTGAATATATAGAACGTGAAGAATCAGATGGGGAGTATGATGAGGTAAGATTAGGTGCAGGTGTTACTCTGGAGTTGTGTGATTTGCATTTAGGATGTGTGCGTTTGCATCCTTAAAGGGAAAAGCGCGAGTCAGGAATACATTGTGTTGCATCTTTTTGTCAAATGCTCAAGTGTGAAAGTTTTGAACTGAAAGTGAATGCATCTGTTTTGTCTTTTTGTGGGTTAAAAACTTAAGAATGAATTCAAATTAAACTGGTACAAGCTGAATTCATTAAACTTCTTGGGGAGCTGGCTTCAGGGTCATGCATGTTGTTTTCAGCCAGATGTTCAACACTGTTTTATAAAGATAACCCACAGACACGAGTATGAAATACTCTTTTGTTAAATTCAGATTTCCATTAATCTTGTCTGTGGGTACTAATTGTATCTAAGATAAGTATGTCTTTAGGAAGTTTCTTGTTGCTAATTGGTTTCATGATACTTTTCCTTCCCTTTGAGCAATACCTTGTTTGAAATTGATGTATATTTATTTTCTCATAGAAGTTTTATCAAAAAATACAGTTGGAAATTACTTTTGATTAAATTGTATTCTAATGGAATAAAATTTCTTAGTTTGGTCGCAAAAAGAAAAAGTACAGAGGGAAGCCGGTTGGTCCTGCATCTATCCTGAAGGAAGTAGAAGATAAGGAATCTGAAGGGGAAGATGAGGAGGATGAGGATGAAGATCTCTCTAAATATAAATTGGATGAGGTAGCGTGTTCTGTTTTTTTCCTAGAAATTATTTTTTTAATTATTATTACAGTGCTGTTTAGTATTAGTAGGTAAGGTTTGGTCTGTACTTTGAGCTGCCTTTAGAGCAATGTAAAGGAGTAGCTATCAGAGTATTGCAGTCTACAGCTTCTGTAAAGTTTGTGCACAAGCTTTGTTTTGTTCTAAATACCTGCATTCAAAGATGTATAATTTTTTTTAAACCATAAAAAATTAAAAGCTTATCTGAGATCAGAATAAAAAATTTTGAGATCTTTATTTGGAGCCTGTATGTATGGTTACCATATAAAGGGATTGTTCTTGAATTTTATTCTTAGCCTTTTAAAACCACGTCAGATTTATTTTTTATAAAATGGAATAAAATATTCAGAGATTATTTTCATCTTTCCTGAAATACATGATCGTCACGTACTGGATTGTCCACATCTTTGGACAACAGTCCTGCAGAGACATGCTTATGTGCTTATTTTTAACACAGCAGTCACCAAATTCTGCATATGAAACATGTCTCTGCAGAGTTATGCTATGGTTATAGATTTTGAGCCTGAAAATTCTTCCAGGCACTCATTTAAAATAACTGGTAAAAATGAATGTCTGTATTTTCATTAACGTCATTAAGTATCAGAAAATGGGACTTCAGATGGGGGTTTTGCAAGCTTTTTCATAGTTTGCTTTGAAAGACAAATTTTCAGTCGCTCTTTACTCTTAAAATTTTTGGATCTCATTAAATGCACAAACAACAGTATTTTCAAAGGTTGAAAAAAAGCACAAAATAAACCACAGAATAAGTAAAAAACACTAACTGAAGAAAACAATCAAAATATTTCTTAAGTATTTTTTTATATCTGCATTTTTTCAGGATGAGGATGAAGACGATGCTGACCTTTCAAAATATAATCTTGACGCCAGTGAAGAAGAGGACACTAATAAGAAAAAGAAATCCAATAGGCGCAGTCGTTCTAAGTCTCGATCTTCCCACTCACGATCTTCATCGCGCTCATCCTCTCATTCAAGCTCAAGGTCTAGGTCCAGGTAAACGGGTACAGGTCACGGGTAACGCCAGGCAAAATGTCAGTATCTAACTTCTTTATTTACTTTTTTTTCTTGATTGCCTTACAGTTTTAGTTTCATAATGTTAACAATTCTATGTACAGAATTTACACAGGTAGATAATGTTCTTTTCTGACCTTCTGTGGGCCCTCAGTAGGGAGGCTTCATATGTCTTGTTGCTTGTTTTAGTAAATTTAAGTTGGTATTTCAATTGAGTCCTTCAAAAAAATGTAAAAATATAACTTATTTTCAATTTTATTTTTAGGCTTGTTGGCCATATGTGATTCAATGGGTGAACTTTTTTTAGCAATGTTAAGTAGAGTTGTTGAACAGAGAAGCAGAAGGGTGGTATTGTTCAAGTGGGAGGAGGTGGCAGAAGAGGGCAGTGATGATGCAGTTCGGACAGATTCAGTGAAAGGACAGAATGGAAAATATCCTGGAAATAAAGACGAGAAACTTGAACTTAGTTTGTTGGCAAGCGACAAAGCTTTAAGTACGGTGGCAATGTTGTCAGAATAACACTAAAGGTTTACACTGATCATGGAGCCACAAAAAAGTTTACTGGGTAGATTTAAGATCTCACATTATTATTTAAATTCAGTAATATATGAACAATTCAATAAATGTGTAATCATGTGATATAAATCATGTAGCTTTTTAGCTGCCTTACAACTAATACAAGGATGATACTGATAAGTTTAAAACCTCAAATCGGTACTAGCTCATAGGGTTATACATAAAGTTCATATACATAAAGTTCAAGTTTCTTCTAATCTTCCTAGCTTTGTAACCACCCCTCTCTGCTCTCACCGCTGGGATCACTGCCCTCATTCTTCAGACCCTCATAGTAACCAGATGTCAGCCTCTGTCTCGGTTTTGTCTTTCTCCCCATTGCTGTCATGCTTTTTTTCATGCTGCCTCTTCTATGAAAAATTATGTTCTTCACCATATGTATTGTCGGCCTCCCTGCTGCTTCAAATGCCATCTTGAGATGTGTATTTGCGGCCTGGTTCCAAGGAGCAGCACTAAGTGAATAATAGTGACTAAGCTAACCGGCTCTCAGCATTTTTTGTAAATGAAGTGAGATGTGGAGCACGATCTTTGAGGAAGTGGCTGTATTGTCCTGTGTGAGGACAGTATGCTGCCAGTATGGGCTGCATTTGAGTATAATTCTTAGGTTTAGGGGTGGGAAGGTCAAAGAAGACAGAACTTCATCTGGCCCTAACTTTGTTAATTCACAAATGTTAACAGGGAGGTAAAAAGTAGCTCATCATAACTGACATTTGCTAGGGATCTTTCAACTTTCTGTTGAACTTTTTGCTTCTAGCTACAGATAATTAATTGGAAATATCAGTTGCCATTTGTGGATACTTCTTTGTGTTTTTTAAAAAAGTTTAAATATATTTTCTGGTTAGCATGTGTTCATACCACTTCTGTTTTGCACAGAAGAGTGCAAAGTGAGAAAGACATGGTAACAATATAAACTGAGAGATTGACAGCATGTATAATATACATTTTTCCTGAAAAGACTATTAGAATTTGATTGCAATGCCTTCTTTTTACAATGGTTACTGCAATTCCGCTACCGTTTTTGCATATCTTTTGTGGTTTGTGCTTTAAAGAAAAACCATCAACATGAAAAATTTGAAAATTATTTTGACTAGTTACAAGTAGTGTTAGATATGTCTGTATTTTAGCAAAGAATTAACTACTGCTTAATTTTTAATGCAGGGGGAAATCTTTACGAAAACTTGAAACTGCTTACAAAATGCTTGTGAGAACTGACTTGGGGAAAATTTGAGCTAGCTAGTCCTAATACTCTTACCTACTCTGCTTTTCAAAGAAACTGATGGTTTTCAAGTTAAGGCACAAATTAAAAGCTAAGGCATTGATTTCATGAAATAGTTAATAGATATGCAGTTGTTTCATTTTGCCAAATAACTGCAATAGTGTTTAATTTTTGTGCTTTGTTTTAGGAAACATAATAAAAAGCTGACTTTATAAATTTTTTTAATGCACCCTCTTAGTATGTTAAAGTTTCTGTTTTAAAATGTACTATGGTGATAGTGGGGGAGTAGGAGGAAATTGTCACTTCTTTAGTGACTCTAGGCCAAATTGTATTGATGCATCGTTGCCTCTACTCCTAACAGTAGTAGTTACTCTGCTAAATAAAGTCAGACACTGGAAAAAAAATCTTCCATGTTGTTTCAGGTCCCATTCAAGAAGTTCTTCCAGTTCCAGATCAAGATCTCGTTCCAGTTCCAGAGAACACTCTAGATCTCGTGGGTCGAAATCAAGGTGAATGAGGTAGCACTCTCTCCTTGCAGAGAGAAAAAAGGGCAGAAGAACCAACCACTTGTTGATTTCATCGTAAAATTATGCTGGTCAAAAAACATTAACTCATTTTTATCTTGGAAGTCAGAATTCCTGGGGTCTCTGCACGAGGTTGTTGCCACTACAGATGTGTTTCTTGAGAATGCGAGGTTTTGGTTGAAGAGTTTAAGTCTGATCTAAGCTAGACAAGTGGACGCCACAGATCTTCACTTTGAAGGAAGAAGAAATTGAATGCATGTTTACTTGCTTCAGTAATTTTTGCTGTTTTTACTATTTCCACTTTGGCTACTTGATGTGGAAGAACATTAGAAAATACGCTAGACTGCTGGTTTTGCGTTCAGTGATAACTTATTTAACATATCTAACTTCCACTAGATAGTGCTGCCATTGTCTTTATAAATGTGGGGGGAATGTATAAAAATGTTGATAGCACATCATGTGAGAAGCTGACAGGAGTTTGAGCTAGCTGACCTTTTCTGTATAGCAGTTACTGACCTGTGTGGGGAAAAGTAACAAAAGCACCAAGTTCCTTGAGGTGTCCTTGCACAGGCATCCTGTTGGCAGGACTTTTCCTTTTGCGATGGAATGAAGAACTGTCCCATCTCCATGCATGCAGAGAATCTTAAAACTGTAAATAAGGAAGTTTGAGTTGGGAAGACCAATCACAAATGGTGCTGCTGCCCTTTGGCAGCAGAAATGTGCTGTGGATTGCCACATGAGGGTCAGCGCGAGATGGAATCGATACTTTTAGGAAGAGAAGAAGGGTGCCTGTGCGCCCACTAGATGCTGAAGTGACTCGTCAGCTGAGCTGGGTTATTTGCTTGTGCCACACAGCATCCACCGAGAGTCCTCGGTGTATTAGCTTATGTGAAATAAGACTGCTTTGTTATTTACAATGAGAACCCTGAAAATATTTTAACAACAACATGCACTGTGTTGTTGGGGTTTTTTTAATTTTTTATCCAGTTTACTGGGAAAAAAAAAAAATTCCTGTTGGGTGTTTTTATACAATTTTGGAATTAGAGTTTAGGAATTTCTAGCTCTATTACTTTTTCCACAAGTCTTTTTTTTCTTGGTTTTTTTAGATAACCAAAGTGATCTTTGAGTGCTTGTAAGTGAAGCTGGTTCTTTTTTTTTTTTTTTTAAAATGCCAAAATGACTGTATTCTAAGAGATTTTTTTTAAAATACTTTGTTGTAGAAGGTCTCACTCTCTACACAAACTTATTTTAAGATTCAAAATTTACCTTCTGAGGGTTTTTACTATTCTAGTAAGATGAACATTACTGTACAAATCTCCAGTGTGAAATAGCCATTAATATAAAGTGAAACATTGTTAAATCAGCATTACATCTGTGGTTTTCAAGCCATTTTGCTTTGTGAATTTAACTGCTGAGGAAGGTCCTCATATAGGCTACTTCCTGTCCCAGTCTCCCATCGCTTCTTTGTTAAAATGTGTCATTCCGGTGAATGCTGGAAAGAGGTTTCCAAAACATTGGTGGTCTGTATATCAAGAAACATTATTTAGCAAAATTTATTAAGAAAGCTACCACGGCAGTAGAAGTCTTTATTGGCAGATAACTAAGGAGTAAGTATTAAAGCATCCACACATTTATTTGACAAAACACTGACGTAACTAGAGTAGTGAGTGTTCGTGAGAACTGTCTCTTTTTGTTCTTTCTTTGTTCTTTCTATATTATACCAGAATTAAATCTGATTTATTTCTTAATCAATAAAGATCCAGCTCCAGGTCCTACAGGGGGTCTTCCACCCCAAGAAAAAGATCTTACTCAAGCTCTCGTTCATCATCTTCCCCTGAGAGAAGCAAGAAGCGAAGTCGTTCTAGATCTTCTTCATCTGGTGATCGCAAAAAAAGACGATCGAGATCACGGTCACCCGAAAGGTTTGGGTTTATGTAGAATAAGAATGGGTGTATTTAAATGTGTGATTTTTTTTTTTATTTATTTTTCCTGAAGGACTGAGATTCACTGGGAAAGAATTGAATCTGATCAGTTATTCTGATATTAAAAGTAGTTTTCTCACTTCCCCTACTCTTACTTCCTATTAAAACCTCTCTAATTGCTTTTTTCCTGCCCCCCCACCCCAACGAAACTTCCTCCTGGTAGGAGCATGTTCCTTAGAAAGACCTGGGTCACCATTCTTTTCAGTGTGTGAAAGTGTTAATGTGTACATTATTGATTTATTTTCATAAGTAAATATTGCATTTAGAAATTGTATTCTGCTTTCAGTCTTAAACTTACATTTTTAGTACTAAATTCACATTCATGAGCTTAAACTGGTTTAAAGTTATTTCTATATTCTTATAAGGCCCCTATCAGATATACTTGGCTTCCAGCTATTATAGGATACAGACTACTCAAAGTGGATGCTAAAATTAATTTCAACTTATTTCTTTGCATGCTTTCTCCATTTATATCTTACAGACGCCGCAGATCGTCATCTGGATCTTCCCATTCTGGTTCCCGTACAAGTTCTAAAAAGAAATAATGTATTAAATCTCACATTTAAAAAAAAAAAAAAAAAAAAAAAAAATTCCAGTCAGTGCATGAGACATTTTTAAGAAGTTGGTGTCTTACTTGGTCAGAAGTGCTAAATCTGCTAGTAGAGATGCATGTCTGTCCTTGCTTTCTGGAAAACTGCAGCTTTGTTCATTCATGAAACAAAAAGTGAGGTAGCATTTTAAGCCATAAACTCCCTAGAGCAGGTGTGAAGTTTTATTATTTGAGTAAGGGGCAGGTTTATTTTTAAAGACTCAGTTACTCGATTCCTGGCTCTCTTACATGTATGAGGCAGGTTGGATATGTTCTAATACAACTCTGCTCTTCGTGTGACAATTACGAAGCAGTATCTGAGGAATAGAGGAAAAACCCATGAGCTTTCTGCATCCAACGCCTGAGCTTGTTTGATGTAGCTCGTATGGGACCACAAAAGATTAGCGTAGCTGTAGGGCTGGTGTTACCCATTGGATGACAGTAGTGAGTACTTAGGTCTAATTATTTTTTTGTTTTTCTGTGTTGAAGTAAAAGTATAGATGGATGCCCCTCTCTTTAGCTATGCTCAGTGCAAAATAGCTGTTAAATACCCAGTCCATCATATGATTTGGTAGAGAGTGAATTAGACTTCATTCCGTCGAAGCGAGGACGTTTGAGACATTGGGCGCTATCCTCTCCATTGCTCGAGTCTCATAGCTGCCAGTGCCTGTCACTAGAAATTATTTGCTGCAGTCAGCAAAGTGCCCTTTCTGCAGTGGGTACTGGCTATGGTATTTTCACATGCATGGAACCGGGACTCTGCGATCCTTTCTTGCAAAAGGATCATTTAGGAACTACTCTCGAGATGGAGGAATATGGAACTAGCTTCTCGGAATCAAGTGAAGCTTCTGCAGGCCATCTGTAAAATTCATTTTGGGCTGACTAAAATTTTCAAGGTATCTGAATTTTATTTATATTTAAAAATGAGAATTAATAAACTCTGTAGAAAGTTCTGACATCTTAAATGTGTTCTTGATCAGTCATTCTTTTTCCCTTAAATATAATTTATGGCTTAAAATGCTTTATTGAATCTATTTTACTAGCAATATCACATTAAAACTTGGTCTCTCTTGAGCTCCGTTTGGTTAAGAAAAGTTTAAGTATCTTCAGTGCCATGACAAGGTAAGTATGTTAAGGAAAATTCTTCTTTTTAAGCAAGTAAACAGCAATATATCTGCATTTATTTCAGTAATAAAACTTCCAAGCCCATATTTGACCACTTTCTTTAAATGAACTGCACAAAAACAAACGGAGCAAAATTTAAAAACTACATTCTGCTTTCTTTTTATTTTTTTTAAGACACTTCTTTTGGACTGGTATATAAGCAAAATGTTTTTGTTGTAGAAATATTTTGATAATCTTTTTGCAGAAAAAAATGCTCTGCAGTTTCTTCTTTAATGCTTTCTTTTATATCTAATTTCAATGCTAAATGTGTGTAGATTGCACAAGAGCAGGTTAGTCTTGTAACTGTGCCTCTGACGACTTCAAAGTCCAACTACTAAATTGTAAAGATCAGATCAAATAGATGCTATGTTGTTAGCCTTTGGGTTTTTTCTTGTGCTTTGTATTAAAATTGTTGCTGTACTTAACAGATGAAAGTTTTTAAATTTAGCAAATGATAGGCTACAGACAAAGGAAAATTATGGTTTCTTTTGGCTTAGATAAAATGTAAGGCAAAATGATTCTGTAGACAAGTGTAAATAAAACCTGTGAGTCAACTGTGCAGTGAGTGCTTTCTCTTGGAAACATAAGCAAATCTTTTTTTATAACCTATACTAACAGTTTTTTTGTTGTTATTCTCTGTTACAGCAGTACAAGAAGGGCAGTATGTGCACTTACCTGGCCATATGTATCATACATTTTCAGATTGTTTCAGTTCTTTAAGTACTGAAAATATTTGTGGATTTAAGCAGCAGCATGTTTAAAATGAGCTTTTACAAAACTTCAAGGTATTTTCTTCTGTATGTGTTCCATATCTCCTTTTCAGAAAGTTTTTAGAGGAAG
The DNA here is from genome assembly GCF_900496995.4 of Aquila chrysaetos chrysaetos. Taxonomy (NCBI): domain Eukaryota; kingdom Metazoa; phylum Chordata; class Aves; order Accipitriformes; family Accipitridae; genus Aquila; species Aquila chrysaetos. The sequence continues at coordinate 42,188,036 of NC_044015.1, read as the reverse complement.
CAGTATGTTTAAATTATTTTGATTTCTACATTTTAAAATACAACAGCACATCAACTATGGTAGTCTTTGCATGCCTGTTATAAGTGACACAAAAACCCCTCTTTGTAGTTACTGGATCGCAAATAAATTAGAACCAAGCTATTAGAACTAAACACGGTCCACCTCTGTTAAGACACAAAGCTCAGATTAAGCTCAGGCAGCAAAAAGTGTGGGTTTACTGTAGTAGGGGGGTTGTGTGGGTTGGGGCGGGTAGAATTATCTCCAGTGGCCTAGCAGGAAATTACTCTTTCACTAGAAAATATTTCCCTTGCTGTCAGTTTAGCCATTGGGGGCAGATAAATTGCTGCCTATAGAAATAAACTGGTATTTCTGTGCAGCTTTATCAAAGATCAGTGAAATTTGTCATGGCAAAGGAGGAAGTGTTGATTAGGTTAAGTTTAGGGCTAATGTGCTTTTCTAAGGAAAATTAAATGCATTCATGAATAGTGATGGTGGGTTTGCATAAGCATTTTTCTGTAGTAATTGAAATTTAGAAAGTGATTCTAAATAAAGGCAGACTAGCCTTTAATTTTATACAAGAGTGAAATCCACTGCTGAAAAATGCTTCTTTTTTCTTCAGATAGGTAGCCAATTAATAATAAAAAGCATTAAAATGTACATGTTGGTACATCTTAAAACAAGATTGCTTCATTTCCACACCAGGTAACTTCTGTACGCTGTTGTCTGATAGAAGCAACTGTGGTGAATGACCGGAGATTAAATGGACGCTGTGTTAGGTCTTGCTTCTCACTAACCCCCCCCAAACTTAAATTTAGTTTTAATGAACTACTGCAAGTTGGTTGTTATGCCTAGGACTCTGCAACAGTTTCATCCTTTTTGGTGCATTAGGCATTTGCTCATTTTCCATGACTTATTATATTGGGGGGGGGGGCAGAGAGGGTGATGTTGCAGCATGGGCTTGTATTGATGATTAGCAGGCCAGTGTTTTGAATTATGTCATTTTAAATTCAGTGGCCTATCATCAGTCACCTTTAGGGAATACTTGAGTGTAAATAGCATTTCAAGAGGGTTGTGGCTTAACCCCAGCCTGCAACTAAGCCCTACACAGCTGCTCGCCCAGTCCTGCCCAGTGGGGTTGGGGGGAGAATTGGAAAAGTGAGAAAACTCATGGGCTGAGATGAATACAGTTTAACAGGGAAAGCAAAAGCTGTGCACGCAAGCAAAGCAAAACAAGGAATTCACCACTTCTCATGGGCAGGCAGGTGTTCAGCCATCTCCAGGAAAGCAGGGCTGCACCGTGCATCATGGTGACTTGGGAAGACAAATGCCATCACTCCGAACAGCCCCCCCCTTCCTTCTTCCCCCAGCTGTATATGCTGAGCATGATGTCATATGGTCTGGAATATCCCTTGGGTAGTTGGGGTCAGCTGTCCAGGCTGTGTCCCCTCCCAACTTCTTGTGCCCCCCCCCAGCCTCCTCGCTGGTGGGGTGAGGTGAGAAGCAGAAAAGGCCTTGACTCTGTGTAAGCGCTGCTCAGCGATAACAAAAATATCTCCTCCTCATCAACACTGTTTACAGCACAAATCCAAAACATAGCCCTGTACCAGCTACTGTGAAGAAAGTTAACTCTCTCTCAGCCAAAACCAGCATAAAGAGTAATGAAAAATACAAACATTGATGAAGATGCTTACTTGAAACCTTTCCAATTTCAATGTAGCGCTGCTAGACAAATGTTGAAAAACAATTCTCGAGTATGGCAGGATAACGTTAAATAGTAATAGTGTATTAGACCTGGTGCCTTTCATTCAGGTGTCAGAAAAGGCTTCTTAAAAGTAAATTTTGAAAATCAAGAGCTGACCGATGGAGTTTGGCATTCCCGGGACGGTACAGGATGTGAATGGAGGGGTTTAGAGCCGAAGTTTTGTTCTCTGTAACCACCTCGCTTTAGCTGGTAACCGTGATGTTTTGCTGTTGTCTTCCGAAAGACTTAATGCTTGAGTCCTTTCCAAGTCAGATATCAGCTGAGTTACTAAGATCCTAAAGTGAATATTCTTGGGCTGTATGAAAAAGTTATTTTAAATGGGAAAAGGGTTTGACTGAAGCTGGTGGAAGTTTTAAGGGGCAGGCTTGTCGCACATCCCCTCTGGTCCCAGTAACACTTCCTTCACTCTTCTCATTCAGTGGCAACACCTGAGGATCAGCCTGTCTTTACAATCCCTTCCTGTTTGAGGAGTTTCCCTGCTAGGGATGCTACCTCTGCTTGAGTCCTTACACTATAGCTTTCACAGGCTTTTGGGGAAGAAACTCCAGCTACTGTTTCTAATTGATTCTGTAGTTTGTTCTTGGAGCATTAATCAAAATGTATCACTGGCTATAGAATTTTCTGTCTAGAATTCCTTTAACAAAAAGGAGGTTTCTGTTCTTTATTCAGAAATAACATGAGCTAATAGGGTGTTTGTTTTGGGTTGGGGTTTTGTTTGTTTTTTTTTTAAAGTATGAAAGTACAGATATTTGTGCGATCTTTTGCAAAATTTTGGCAAGGGAGCAACAGGAGGGAGCAATGCTCCTGTGACAGTTCAATGATGATGACAGCTTTGAGCAAAGTCCTGCACAATGTACTAACTTTACCTGTCCTCCCATTATCAAAATGAGTAGTCTTTTTATTGGAAAAAGAGGTTGCTTACACATGCATTTAAGGAAAAAAAAAAAAAGCCTGTAGAATGCTTCGTACTTCGTTTGGAAAATGGAACTAATAAATTGATGCTTTCTCTCATAGGCTGGTTATGGACCCCATCCAGAAATAAGCCACAACCAAGCTAACAGGGAACATTCCTGCTGAAAAACTGTGGGGCACAAATATCAAGCGCAGTACCAAACGACGGCACACAAACCTTCCAAATGGCAGAGGGGGGGCACAGAAGATGTGTGCTCAACTTACAGTAGCTCCAAATCAATGACTCAATGTCAGAATTGGAAAGGAGAGAGGGGGGGAGGAGAGGAAAGGATATTTTCCCCTCACACTTTCCAGACTTTCTACTTTAAGCTGTGTACATCTGAGTTTGGCGTGAATGTTGTTCCCAGCAGTGGACTTGCTCCACAAATGGCATCCTGCTGTACATCTGCAAAGTTAAAGTCTGGATTCCTTTGTTTAAGGACAGGTTGTTGTACATGTTCTAGAAAGCCGAGCATTAACAAAGAAGCCACAGCTCAATAATTTATAAAGCAGGCCGTAACTTCTACTATGGTTCTTAATTATGAGAAATGTGGCTTTTTCCATTTCATGATGTAGCATGCGCACGCTCGGTCATACAAAGTAAAACCTGAGCAGAGCAGCATTTTAAACTAGACTTTGTTAATAGCACTTTAAACCCATAAAACTGTTAAAACTTCTTAAAACTGTTAACTCTGCTTTCACAGGAAAAACGACTTAAATCCCTAGCGGTAGCTGACTACATAGAGCAAGCCTGGAAGTTCCTGCTCATAAGCAAAGAAATTATTGTAACACGAAACAAGGATTTGTAATGATAATTAGCGTGGGTTCTCGGACTCGTCGTTACCTGTGACGGCGGGAAAGCCGGGTCCCACCAGCCTCCCGAGACGGTGAGGACGTGGGAATGGCACAAAGCTGAAGGTGCTCCAGCGCGGTGGGTGTCGTGGCTGCTCAGGAGCTCTCTCCCCTAACAGCTGGGGGGGGGGGTTCATTGATTTATTCCCGGTTAACCAAGCCAGTTTCGGCCCGAGGTCAGAGACACCGCTTGGTTGAGCCTGAACTGTGCTCAAACTCAGCCCTGGGAGTTAAAACGGGGCGGGAGAAGAAAGAAGAAGAGAGCAGCCGTCGCCTGCGTCGCGCCCTCAGGGTACGAGGAAGGCGGCGGAGCTGCCGCGCAAGGCCGCCGGCATCCCGAGGGCCGCGGCCGCCCCCGGCACCTCACGGCTCGGCAGCGGTTCAGCTTCCAGCGGAACACCCGCGGTCGGGGGACGGGGACAGCCCCGGTGCCGCCCGGGGGCAGCAGAGCTCACGGACCGGCTCGGCCAGCGCCCGCCGCCGCCATCGCGCTGGGGGGCCGGCCGGCAGCCCCCCGTCCCGTCCCCGTCCGTCTCCCTGAGGGAGCCATCCCCGCGGGGCCCGTCCTGGGGCACGGCAGGGTTCCCCAGCTCCGCGGCTGGCTGAGGGCGGCTGGGCGCCGGCAACGCTCCGCGGCCGGGCTGTGCCGTGCCGTGCCGCGCCGCCTCCTCCCCTCCCCTCCGGCCGCCCCCCTCCCGCCCGCCCGCCTCCCCCTTCTCTCGCGCCGTCCTCGCCGCGCTCTCCTCTCCCTCCTCGCCTCCTCACCGCCATGGGCCGCCCTCCTCGCTCCCCCCCGCCGCCCGTAGTCCGTCCGCCAGCCAGTTGCCAGGACGACCCCAACGGCACCGAGGCCGGCGCCATGGGGCAGCGGGACAACGGGACGGGGCGGGCGGCGGAGGGCTGCGGCGCCGTCTCGGTGGCGTTCCCGCTGACCATGATGATCACCGGCATCGTGGGCAATGCCCTGGCCATGCTGCTGGTCTCCCGCAGCTACCGGGCCAAGGAGAGCCGGCGGAAGCGATCCTTCCTGCTGTGCATCGGCTCCCTGGCGCTCACCGACCTGCTGGGGCAGCTGCTGACCAGCCCCATCGTCATCTCTGTCTACCTGTCCGACCGCGCCTGGGATGCCGTCGACCCCTCGGGCCACCTCTGCGCCTTCTTCGGCTTCAGCATGACCTTCTTCGGCCTCTGCCCGCTCTTCATCGCCAGCGCCATGGCCGTGGAGAGGACGCTGGCCATCCGTGCGCCCCACTGGTACGCCAGCCACATGAAGACGCGGGTGACGAAGGCGGTGCTGCTCGGCATCTGGCTGGCCGTGTTCGCCTTCGCCCTCCTGCCCGTCGCCGGCCTGGGCCAGTACACGCTGCAGTGGCCCGGCACCTGGTGCTTCATCAGCACCGGCGACAGCCAGCTCACCGGGAGCCTCTTCTTCGCCTCCACCTTCGCCGTCCTGGGGCTCCTCTCCCTCGTGGTGACGGTGGCCTGCAACCTGGCCACCATCGAGGCCTTGGTGTCTCGTTGTCGGACCAAAGCGACTGCGTCTCGCTCCAGCAAGCAGTGGGGGCGAATCGCCATGGAGACACTGATCCAGCTCTTGGGGATCATGTGTGTCCTTTCGGCCTGCTGGTCACCGCTGCTGGTAGGTCGCCTTGCCGCCCGCCGTGGGTCGGCCCCAGGCCTCCTCCCTCCCTTCGGGCAAGGAGGCAGGATGGCCCCCGGAGAGAGCCGCCGGCCTGGGCAGGGTGGGAGGCTGCGGCGGTTGAGGTTCCTCACGGGCGGTATGGCCGCGAACGGCCTCTGAGGAGAGAAGGCAGGGACAGGAACGGAGCCTGGGGGGTGTCGGGTGTGGAAAGCCGGGAGGAGAGAGGCTGGGAGAGGGTAGCCCAAGTGCAGCATAAGTTGGAAAAAATGAGACGGAGGAACTGGAGTCGTAAGGAGGGACCCCGAGGACAGCAAGGGTCTTGTACAGAGGGGAAGGGCAGGGCGCGAGGAGGCCCTGGCTCTGGGGGCGGGAGGCTGGAGTCGGCAGTGCTGGTGGCACGGAGCCACGGGCGGATCGAGGGGGGAGCGGGAGCGGCGGGCGCCGGCAGCGGGCTCCAGCGTCAGGGAGGGCACGCTCTGCTCCGGCCCGGCACGGCGTACCTGCTCGACAGCACCGTCGGGGTCTGAGGGTGAGGGGACAGGGGAACCAGAACCTGCTTGTTCCTCGTGTAGGGGAACCTGGGAGGAAGTTTATCGAGACCCTGCTGCCATGGAGCCCTCTGCTCACAGGAGACAGCCGTATACGGGTTTTCACTTGCCCCCACCTTGCAGCAAAACTTAACTTCAGTGCTTTATGAGAAAAGGTACGACTTGAGGCTTCGCGAGTGCCTTCTGGTTTTCAGCAGATTGCTCACTGTACCGTATTTACGGCAGCATTCTGGGCTTTTTGTTTCTGGCTTTTTAGAGGACCCTTGCATTTCTTTCTACCATTTTGTCATTCCTCGCTTAGGCCCTTTCTTTCTTGTCAAACTGGGGTAAACCCCTCCTCGTGATGTAGGACTGGAGGAGGCTGAATCCACATCTCCTTCTGCCATGTGGGACAAGGGCACTACCCCATCTAAAAAGGCCAGCGTATTCTGCTGTCAGAGGATAGTATGATTTTTGGAAAGTTTGTACTTGGGATCCATAAGCAGGAAAGGGCTGAAGCTAGCTATGGTGATTTTGAAGTTTTTTGAAAGGTGCTTTATGGCTGGAGAAGGATTTTTTTTCCTTCTTGTGCACAGAGAACTTGAGCTCTCGTAAATGGGGGTGTGACAAGAGGAATGGCTGACAAAGCTAACGGCTGATGGGGATGAGGTAAAAAATAGAAAACAAATTAATTTAATTTAGTAATGTTATCCTTGTAAATTAATTAAAATCCATCAAATCTCCAAAATAACCCAGCCCCAAAATAAATCAGAGGCTGTAAGTTACCTTTCTGGAGATCATTAACAGCTTGTGACAAAAGTAAAATATGAAACCACACTGAAAATTTAGTGAGAACTTGAGAGCAGAGAATAATGTTCTGCTCCTCAAACCCCAAGGAACGTTAGATTTGTTAAGTTAAACCAGGAGACTGCCCTGTCACTGTTCCCGTGTCTCCGTGCATTGATTGCCTGCAGTCCCAGCCACCTTGGCTAGCTGTTAACATCGCTGTGGCTCATCCTGCCGTCCCGCTGACGTCTGCAGTTGAGTCCCAAGGGGAGACACTAGGATTTCTTTATTTTACAGAAGTTAACTGTTGCACGCTTGTCCATAATTAAACATGAAAAAATTAGAAGGCATTTATTAAATGAAGGAAGTATGTTTGCTTCTCAGCCCTTGCTTTTGTAGCCTTTCCGTTGGGCGCAGGTTCTGCCCTCTGCAGCCAAGCCAGCAGGACCCATGCTGCCCCCTCGACCAGCTCCAAGGGGGCCATGGAGCTGTTGCACCTGCGGGTTTAACCAGCCTTGTAGCATCAAGAAAAAATCCCTGAGATGAGGGGCACTTTTTCTCTTCCTTCAGAACCTGAGTACTCAGAAAAATCAGTGAGGATGCAGGGATTCCCCTTGGTGGTTTGCTTCCCGTGGCATTTTTGCAGGTTTAACAGTCAGAAGTCAAATCAATACAGCTGCCCCCTGCTCTACTGAATGGATCTGTGGGAAGTGTTACTGGGATGAGTTAACAGAGCAGAGCCCAGATCAGAAAGCCTGTTGTAAACAATGCTGAGACCTCCAGAAAACGCTCAGGGAGCTGGTAAGAGAGAGCAAGGCTTCTCAGAGTTTTCGCCGTGGAAGGTGAACTGACTCCCTGGCGAGGAGCCTGATGCTCCGAGTCAAAGGCAGGGCCAGTTGAAGAGCTACTGGTTGGCAATGCTTTGCGTGCGTTTTACGATCGTGTGGAGGACTGCTGCCCCACTGGGTGACACAGCCGTAAGCCAGAGTGAATTTGTAAACAGTGCAGCAGCAACACGTGAAAGCATATAACTTGTTCTGTGGAGTTCTGCAAAACTTCGCTGTCTAGTCAGCATATTCTCCAGTCTTCATATACTCAAAATCAAGAGTCATGACCACAGAAGCATTTTTATACATACACTTCAACTTTTTCTGTACAACTACAAAGTACAATTTAGGAATAAGAGGCCAGATTTTAGGAAGAGTGACCCTGGGGTAATGCAAGTGCATTTTCAGTGAAAGCCAGATCATAGAACTAACTCATTTAACCTATAGCTGCATCATTTAGCAGTTGTAAGAAATTTAGTTGAAACAGGAATCCAGGGATTTTCAGAGGAGATTTTTGTTTTTTTAAAAAAAAGAAATCTGAGTTTTAGAACTGAGAATTAACGGATTCTGACAACTATTTCTATTAGGTAAACAATGCCCTTTTACCCAGACAGTATTTTTAGACTTGATCTGTTGATGAAAATGACAAAATCAAATGTGATTAAACAGAAAAGTGAAACTTCTGATGATAGTGGCTGTGCTCTTAACAGCTTAATGAAGTGTCCCGTCTTGTCTCGGTTTGTGCTGGATTTGGTAGAAGAGAGGAAGTGCATACATAATGCAGGCATTGTCTCCTTTTGTCGTGCACTCAGGTTCTGACTTGAATTCAGCATGGAGAACCTGGGAAAACACTCCACTTAAGTAAGATACTGCTTTATTGTAAGTGGTTTCCAGTTCACGCTAATCTTCTATTTATTTTGGTGCTCAACTGTGGAGCATAACCATTGACCTAAGCTGACAGCAGATTGAAATGAGTCCGAGGTAAAACAGAGGAAGCTATTCTTTGATTGCACAGAAACATTGGTGCAGTACAGACTGGAATTCTCATAATAATTCTTTTAGAGCTCCAGGCTACAAAACTATTCACTCACAGAGCTGTTTCAAGGCTATTTAAAGCCAAAATGCTCAGGTATTCTGCTGCTTTTCCTATTAAAATACTTCTTCTCCTTAACCCTCCTGTCAGACAGACATTAAATACATTCTCCTTTACAGGTATTTTTATTAAAAATATATTATTTTGTAATATTTTTAGATGTGCAAAACATAGTTATGGAAAGCACCTTTACTTAGAGAGAAAAAAAGACAGTGATATTACTGAGCTGCAAGGAAACTAGATGGCTCCTTTTCTATGAGTCAGTAACTCTTCCCACTAATGCTCCGCTTCCATCTGAGGCTGAAATAGCCACCTGTTTCAAAACTGTCCCAGCGTACTGATCATTTCAGTTTGGCCAAAAGACTGGATTTTCCTGGACTGTATTTGTCTAGATAAGGTCACAACCAAATGGTAGAAATTAGAGCACATTTGTTGGAATCCCGCTAGACTTTGGTGGGACCTTGTCACAATTCCCTGCATCACTATCCTTCTGCAAACATGTTCTTATGAAAATCCTCAGCCTTCTTCAGTAATTCTCCAAGAGGATTGCAAATGATTTCACTATCACATGTTTCTGAGAAACAGAGAAGTGATTTGCTTGAGGTTGCTCGTGCCAGCTGTGCGGTGCTGCCCTGCAGAAAGCAGCACGGCCTCAATGCGGAGCCGGCTCCGAGAAGCAGTTCTTCCCAGGACATGTTGGTACGTCTGTGGTCCAGGCACACCGGGAGGTGTTGCGTTGCCCTCCTGCAAGAAGGTTGCTAATAAAGATAGGTCATCAGATGCCATATAACTTAGATCCTTTCTGGGTTACTGTCAATCTGATGGACGAGCAGCTACAGTGAGGGGTGAACTGAGGTTAGGGTGGTGTGGATGCCAAACATGCCCCTCTGTAGTCTACTTGGCTGGACGTGTCTTAGCTTTGCCTACGACAGGCAGTATTTCTACTTCAAAAAAGAAATCGACGTCCATGCTAGGCAATGGGAAGTTCTCCTTCAAGGGTCCACAGGCAGAGTCTGTCTTGGCAGTTGGCCTGCTCGAACTAAAGTCTTTAATTCTGCCTCAGCTTCAGCAGAGGCAGCAGAAAAGTCCTAAAAATTTAGTGAGACAAAATTACAATTTTGGTTTTAAAACAAGGTGGTACATGGCTATAGGTATTGTTAGTCACCACAAGGGAAAATCATACCCTGTCCATCGTGGCTTTCCATGGTTTACTCACAACAGCTGCTATTTGTATCTCATCAGGAGAACCCTCTCTTCCTCCCACGGCTTGCTTCTTTATGTGTGAGAGAATTGTTTAAGCAACAGATTAGGGCTAATGGGAGAGGAGAAGCAGTGTAAGAGGATGAATCCTCCTGTCTTCATGATGCATAGAAAACATGGGGGTTTTTTTGGAAGTTATCTCAAGAAAAGATTTTGCAGTCTGGGACCAGGAATTTCCCATCAGATTCTTACCCCGCGTTCCAGACCAGCTACTCAGCTCGTGCTTGGCTGAAAAATGTGCACCTTTAAGCACATCAACTGTTTTATTCTCCTTCTTTTACTGCCGATAGCAGCAGTTTCCAACATAGTTTCTAAAACTGGAAAAATATCTTTGGGAAAGTTTTCGTCTCTTTTTTTTTCCTTTTTTTCCCCTAACTACAATGGAAGTTCATTCTAAACTTATTGCAATTTAATAGTAAGCTGCCTGGGAGTCCCTGAGGTTAACACAGACTGCCGATGTAAAGTTAAGCTGGTGGCAATATATCACAGTGATGGTTGCCAGCTGGGGAGCCCATGAAACAACCGTGAAAAGTTCTTGTGTACTACAATCCAACTTTATTCAAAACGCTGTAAAGATATCTCACAAAATGCATCTTGTCTTTGGTTGTAAGTTTGAAAACCAGAGAAGTGGAGGGTTAATGTTATTGTAAAACTACATTCAGTGATAACAGCAAAGTTTTATCTACTCAGATTGAATAAATACAATTATCAGCTATATTATTATATGCATTTTGAGCCAAATTTTTTAATGGCATAAATTGTGTAGTTCCATTGAGTTTATTCCACCTGATGTTGTTCCTCTACCTTTTGCAGTCTTTCTTTTAATTCATTTAGAAGACCAGTACAGGCCATGATAAACAACCTCTAAGGATATCAAACAAATAAAATTTCCAGTAGAGCAATTGTTGGTCCAACAAATATTCCAGTAAAGGAATATTATGTAATAACACCAAAAATAAGCAGCAGTTGTCTTCTTGGGAAATGTATTTTATTGGCCTGATATTTTTGTAGCTCCATGGGTTCACTAACAAAAGAGCAAGACAACAAGGTCTGCAAAACAAGGGTCATTGCAGAGTTCCCAAAGGACAAGCTAGAAGATCTGATCTGGGAGAAAGTAATCCGAATACTGGGAATGACAAACGCAGTGTGGTTTCCATTGGCTGTTACGTGGGCACAGCATATTTACATACTCTTTACTGCTACTCTTTATGGGATGGTAATGCTGCGGTCCCTGTCAGGAGGTGGGTTGTGCTGGACTCTGGTGGGCACAGGAGGCAGATGCTGCAGGCAGCGCGGACCGAGCTGTGACAGTGACAGTGTCCTAAACAGCCGGAGGTGGCAGAGAAAGTGTTAGGATTGCCGTTGTGTGGGTCTGGTGTGCAAGTGGCGGTTTGATGTGTTCCAGATCTGTATCTCTCTGCATTTTTAAAAATCTCTACCAATGGCTACTTATTTTCACTTTTATTTAAATTAAATGTAGTAGATGGAGTCCTCAACTGCTTCTATTTAAAGAAACAAAAATAATTCTACTTTGCTCTCCGAGCTGCCCTGCCTTCCAAAGTCATCTAAGTCTTTCCAAGGTCAACACATGGTTATTGATCTGGCACCCAGAATATCCCTTTGAATGGAAAAATCCTCCCCCGTAGCCTCTGCTCCTGGTCACTCTTGCTCTGACTGTCCCAGTTTATGGGGACAGCAGCAGTCCAGATGTGACCTTTCTGGGTGACACTCCACTCTGAAGACAGCCTTCTGTGGGAAAACCTTGGCTGGGATCACTCGGCTTGTGGTGCTGCTGGTGGGGATTGTCTTGGTTCTTTCGAAAGGCTGAAGTCACGATGTTGGACAGGGCTGTGAATGATTGACTGCGAGTCTCGTCCCTCGGGCCGTTCCCTGCGTTTTCAGGACTGGCTGCCAGTTTATTTAGTGTGTGGTACACCCGACCTTTGCAAAGACAGTGAATTAGGTGTGCATCAGAGCCGTTGTGCATGGGTATCCATCTCCTTGACATACACAGTAGACACATCAAAATGCGCGGACGTACTGCATCTCGGTTACGCAGGATTTCCAGACAGTAAATTCTGACAGTCAACGTCTTCCAGTCATGGCCAGAAGAGCTTTGCACGCCAAAAAAGGACCTGTCCAGGAAAAGTTAGGTGTTCAGCAGCGCTGTCCTCGGAGTACGGAGTGCGGCACGCAGGCCCTACCCCTGGCTTCCCAAGTGTCAGGTCACTTGGCACTGCCGCACTTCGGTCCGTGGCAGGAGCCGGTACCCAGCGAGAAGGCCTGCTTGCAGTTGCCTGACGTACACTGGGAAGCATGCCCCGTCCTCACATCAGCTCCGCTTTTTTCCTTGCTCTAAAGCACCCGAGAGCTTCATTGTGCATCACAGCCAGGTGTAAGAGCACGGGTATTTTCCCCATTATACAGCTGACACACACGTCGTTTGGCAGCGAGTTGCGTGGCAAGCGCCTGCTCAGAAGGCGTTTCAATCCCCGTGTTTATGGGCTCCTGGAAAAAACATCGCAATACAGAATCTAATGTAGCTTATCTGTAGAGAGGCAACTAAAAGCCTCTGAAGTGATATATTTTTAAGCAGCTGTAGTTGGTACAGAAAACTTCAGACAACTGACACTGACTAAACCATGGAAAATTATATCTATCTGACATCTCTCAAAATGTGATTCATATTTCCCATGGTTATGTATTAGTATGTGAGAGCATAACAACGCCAGCCCTGGTGAGCTCTCTCACCAGCTTTAAAAAAAAACAAATAAAAAAAGCTTCTCACCATTTTTACCTGAATAAGCTGCAGCCTGATAACAAATCCAGTGCTCCTGTGGCTGGAGCACTGCACTGGAGATCCCAAGCCGGGTTCTTTTTCAGTCACAGGTTTTCTGTGCAGCCTGTAGCAGCCCTTGGCAGTGTCTTGCCTTTCTAGTCTGTAACATGAGAGTAAAGGTGTCCTTGTGTTTCAAGGCTCATGGCGTTGATAGCTGTAAAGCAAGTTTACGTCTTAATTTGGAAAATGAGGATGTACAAAGTATAGTTATTTTACTTGTACAAAGTATAGTTATTTTACTTGATTGAATCATTATAGTGCAGTTTTCAGTTTATAAGTCTTTTAAAGATTGTAAGCCTTGTGGCAACCCGTAAGAAAAATGGATCCTCTCTGCTGCCTGTACCCTACCAACAGCAGATATCTTCGCTGACACGTTGAAATACGAGTGATAAAATTACCTTAAAGTACAGATTTTGGGGTGAAAGTATTAATCAAAGCTGCCTCTTCTTTGGCTTTTCAGAATAAATGAGTGACTATTGCTGACCAGTTCTTATGTTCTGACATGTGCCATGCACACAATACCTGGCAGGACCCCCATAGCCCTGTGCTGCATAACTAGTATTGCAAATCGAGATGCTGCCATGCCTGATGGCATTTAATCCCCCAAAAATCAACCAGCTTGTTGCTTTTGGCTCCCAGGCCAGAGCTTGCTGATCTGTGCTGTGAGGTATGGGAGACATCAGTTACGGAAACTTCTACTTGTGTGAAACATTTTGCAGTGTAAATAGTGTCTCTCGGTCATACCAGTTCGGATGCTGTGGGAAACAGATTCCTAAATATATCATATAATCACTGGGGGAGTAGAACTGAGGGGGGAAAGGAGGAAATACAGGTCAGGTTAGTGCAAAATTTAGTCTGTGGCTTTTCACAAAAGAAAAAGATATTTTTTTTCTTTTGACTTAAAATGTTTTCTTGACTCCTAGCCCAAAACACCTTTATTAATACTTTTAATTTGGCTCAGTTCATAATCAGAATAGTTTACCTTAAAATCAAATTCTAAAATTTAGAAGTCATAGAATAAAACATCTTAGCTTTAAAATAAGAAGACATTTTTGTATTTGAAATTCTTTTTTCCTGACTTTTACTGTTCATAACATGATTTTGAAGAGCTCTACTCATCATGAGTTATTCAGCTGTTCCTTGTAATTGTGATAATATGATAATGATAAAATGAATCCCTTTAAGTCAATTTTGCAAGGTCAGTAATTTCCCTTTCTAGCCAAGGCCATCTTGAACCTCTAGGATTTAGCACACAGCTTTCTGTTGTGTCTCAAGCAGGGAAGCAGCATGTGCTGCCTTGGTTTAGCATGAGATCTGTAAGTCAGTCTGACTGATAGCTGAAAGGTATGATGTTTATCACTCATTTTACACACACACACAAACTGAGCTGCTCTCTCAATGCTTATTTGCTCTGATCACAGTTTGAATTGGGTGAGGGAGGAAAAAAATTTGACAGGATTTTGTCTTTAGGGATATTTGCATATAGTGATACACAGATAACAGTCTCCTAACATATATCACTTTCTCCTCCTAACTTTCCTTAGATAACGATGTTGAAGATGATCTTCAGCCACACATCATTTGAACACTGCAAGGGATTCTCCGGTGAAGCCCCAAGCTCAGAACTGCACAAAGAATGCAATTTCTTCTTGACAGCTGTGCGTTTGGCCTCACTAAACCAGATACTGGATCCATGGGTTTACCTGCTACTCAGAAAGATCCTCCTCCAGAAGTTCTGTCAAGCAGCCAACGCTGTCTCCAAGTGCTCTAACAATGAGTGGAAAGAGAGATCAATCACCTTGTCAGAAGAAATCCGACAGACAACGGCATGAAGGAGCATCGATCCATTTGCATGGAAACTACTTTTGCCAACGAGTACTCTTAAAATTTACTGTGAATAGGGGTATCTGTAACATGTTAGCAGCTGCGTAAATAGCTGAAAATGGTATTACTGAGTGGACTTACAGTGCCAAACACTTATTTATCCAATGTGTCAAAAATTCTCAAATATGGAAGAAGGAATTGGGTTTGTTTCTACATTTTGTTGTTATTGCCATTCATAACTGAGCTGCAGAACATGACGTTTTCTGTGTCTGAAACAGAGTTTGAAGAGAATTTTCTTGCGTTAAGGTAGAAAAAGTGGTTTTCCTATCAGGCGACACTTGGAACAGGTTCAACAGATTAAATTACTGAAGAGACCCACTCCTATATATATTGTAATACAAAGATTATCTACTTCAGAGAGTCCTTCTTCCTCTTTTTTTTTTGAAGGGACAGGGGGAGAAAGGGGCAAAAAATATAAGAATTAAAGGAAGACCAAATTAGGAGACTTTATTTGGATGTCAGTGGCTTAAAACTGAAAAGGTTGTGTTGTAGCAACGATGGTACATCATCTCTTTTGAGAACTGAAGGTAGCACGAGTCTCATGACACATGGATTTGTCCTGATAAATACTCATTCTGCATGGATGCTAAAGTATGCTCATCTGCTGAGGAGGATGTAGCATTGGGACAAACAGCACAAGTGAGAAATCTATGATATTTTTTTAAATAGCAGCCTGTGAAATACCCAGGCATAACAAGAATTGCTGTTTGCAAAGCACACTATAAAACTACTTTGAGCAGATGGAGAGAGTGATAAACAGGTTGTAAGAGACAGTAAATGTTCTTCTTCCTGTAGATTAAAGGCAAAGGTTTACAATGCCAAAAATACTGTTTCCATATGAGTTGTTTTATTTGGAAAAGCACATGTCGAGGAAGTAAAGGAACATCAAATGATTTTTAAGTAATGGGCATGCCACTCAAAACTTCTTCATTACTAAAATGTCCTACAAAGTGGCCAAAATAGTACCCCCAAATAGTTTATTTTTTCTTTGCTCCAAAAAGACAAATTTGAGAGATATGACAGCTTTGGGAATTTTTAAAATAATGCAAACTGGAAGAGAGTAGAGGTGAGTAGAAGTGTGTCCATCAGTCAGATCTTTCCCCCAGGTAACTTTCAGGTTTTATTAGAAAACTGAGTTCTAATCCATTTGTGTCACATCTGAAGTTTATTTTTAAAAGGACTACGTTTTTGTCTCGTTTTCTCCACCATTTTGTAGATAACAGCCTCTAATATCTCCTGTTTTGTGGCCTCTTGGGTGAAATTAGATGCAAATACAATAAAATACAATATATCATATAGTTGTACACCATATAGTATAGTGTCAAATTCAGGGGCTTTAAAGGCAAATTAATCCTGCATCTGCTAGGAATTTCTTGTACAGAACCTTTATTTTTACATCTCTTCCTTTGTTTATAAAAGTAACTACTCAGAAACTGGCTACTCACTTTTCTTGTTCTGCTGCTGTGTTGTCTAATTCCTTATCTTCATATCAGTCAAACAAAAATAATTAATCTGACAGCAGCAGCCACTGTCTACATAAATCTGATTTTATCTGGGTGGTGTTCGGGTGCAACCTAAAAGCTGATGTCTTAACGTTGATTCAAGAGCCAGCCTAAAACCATGGAGGCACATTTTGTAAGGTACTGCCTTTCTTTTATCAGTACTCATCATCTTCTTCAGTTTAATGAAATAAATTCCCTTTTCAGTTATGAGTCAACACCATCTTTCCAGCCGTGGGACCCCACGCTCGGAGCTGCGTGGCCCTGGCGAGCTGCTGCGCTGTGCCTGAGTCAGTGTTGAGCGTAACAATTGCACGTGCCTGCACGTTGATGGTGCTGCTAGTCCCAGTTCATTTACTAATCAGCAATTTGGGGAACACGGTGAAATAAAAATTTTACTCATTCTCTTTGAAAAAGTGCCCTGCAGGATTCATACTTTTTTTTTTAAAAATTATTTTGGAATATAAAAAGCCGGTTCTTCTGTCCAGAGGATTCGTATTGTTCAGTTTATGTACATTAGCTTTTAAAAACATATAAGCAAACCCAGTCGTTGGTAAAATATGTCAGGATGACCTTAACAATTAGACCGAATCATTCTTTGTCAAGACATTTCTGAGCAGCAGCACTTACAGAGCATACAGCTTATCTGGGATCCTAAGTGGGATAGCGAGGGAGAGGTTCTGCAAGGAAGAGTGAATCAATTCCCCTTTTATATCAGCTTTTTTATAGTGGCAAGAGGGGAGTGCTGTTTTTTCCTGTACACGATCAATCAAATACGTGGTCATGAGAGAATGGCTCAAACGTGACATTGCCTTAAATTGGCTGTGGGAAGGGACCCTTGTGCATTTCTAGAGGAACTGGACGTGGGCTTGTTGTTCTTAACGTGTCAGGGGTGGTTTCACTTCAGTTCACTTAAAATAATTTTGTTACGCCATGCCTTTTTTTAGTGAAATAGGACACTCACTTTTATATTTGGAAAAAGGCAGTTCTGTCCATCTTTGGGTGCGGTAATATGAAGAAGCTACTTTAAATATCAGAAAATGGGAAAGAATGTCTGCTTTTAATTTGTTTACAGAAAAGGAGTTTAAGCACTATTTGCCAGCCATGGCTGCCGTAATGGGACATGGCTGGAGGAACGCACTTTCAAAAATGACTTCAAAGAGCTTAAGCGTAAATGAAAGCTTTTATTTCCCATTTACTTGTTTGAGTGGGAAGGTGTATCTTTGTTGCATTTCTTTAAAGATGCCTTTTATGTGATGTATTTAAATTCCACTACAGTAGTATTTCTAATACTGGTTTTAGTATGTTGTACTTCTGTCCAAGTTGTTACGGGAACTGTAGGGTATGGAAAAATGATGTTGAGATCATTGCCTTAAAACCTAGCTTGTTTGTGTACCAAATCAATGTGTGTTGTATCAGTCGGAATTAAAGTTCGGCAGAATAACCCGTCTCTGTTTCCTCGATTCCTCTTGCCCGGGACACAATGTCACAACAATTTCCAACAGCCTGGACAGAGCTGGAGGTGGAAGCGGAGCCGCAGGGTGCTCGCCCACCTTCCTCCCCGCTGCCCGCTCCCGGTGGGCTGTGCACAAAAGCGGTAGGCGATGGAGAACGGTCGATCCTAACGTGTAAAGCATTATTTAGTAACGGGCCTTCCAATAAAACATTGAGTTTTGCAAAAGCACCACCTGCTGATAGGAGCCAACAGGTCTTGACAGGTTTACGTAGATCAGATTTTATCTGCACAGTCTTCCAGCTAGTGACCTTCTTCTGCAGGAAGCGTGCTGCGCCGCTGAGGAAGGCTGGTTGGGTTTGCTGCGTCAGTACAGGCTTTGCGGTTCCTAACTCGCTGTACGCCAAGCTCACGCCTCTCGAGTGCGGGGTGAGGAAAGCACGCAGGACCGGGGGTCCGGGCACCCCCGAATCTGAGACCCGGCTCAGTGTCTGAAGTGTTTTCAGCCATCCGCAGCCCCTCTCGCCAAGGGCGTTCCCACTTTTTTTTACATTATTTTACTTCCTTTTTTTTTACATTTTGTAATTTTAACACAAACTTTTTGAGCTTCTAAAGCAGATTTATACAGAAGAGCAGCGACTGCACTAATGTGCTGGAAGCATCGTTAGGATGGGCAAACCCAGCCCACCACCACAACAGAATTCAGTGTGCTCCTCCGGCAAGCCAGTGCAATGTCACCATGTATTTCTCCCGAGTTAAATGACCTTCAGAAGAGAAACAGCAAATGACTATACGCAATTTTCCCTTATTTCATATGCCCTGCCTGTTCCCTTACTGCTCTGTGGATTTATGGCAATTGCCGTGTGGCAGTACCGCTGGACTGGCACCCCAGAGAAACGACCACTGGCTAATACACGGAGGAGAGAGACCCAGGGAAGCTCATCTTTCAAATCACAGCTTGTCTTGGCTGCTGCCCTGAAAGGAGATACTCCTGCAAAAAGTCCTTCATAAAGGACTTACTGAGGTGGCCCATGGGTGGGTGCCCCAGGGCAGAAGCCTGTTGATCCTGTAAACCTCTCCTGCAGCTGGGGCAGAGCCTGAGCCGCCGGGTGCCGGAGTTAGTGTCAACAGTCACAGGCTGATGGGAGCCTTGAGATCAGTGCTCTGCAGCTAATAACATCAGAAGCACCTTTATTTAAATTTTCTCAACCTAGCACGTCACTATGTCACTGCAGAACTGGAAATACTGACCGTCACCTAATTTTTATCTATTGGTGTGCACATGTGAGCAGCTGGCAATCGACAGTGATTGCCGCGTTGAAATCTTTCACTTCTGGAGACCAGAAGGGAGCGTGAACGACTTCACATGTGGACGCTCCAGCCTAAAAAGGGACGGTCTTTGTACCAAACAGACCGAAACCAAATTACGGCCAGAGCACCTCTTGCGACATACCCGAAGAGCCATGCGGGGCCGCGGCGGTACCGAGCACCGTGGTTTGGGCTGCGGCCACTTTGCAGCGTCGCGCATTGCTCTGCAGCCCCACGTCGGCTCCTGTCGGGCGAGAGCAAATGAAGATATCCGCTACCCGTGGTCTGCCAGCCCCAGGTGTCGGGGGGGGGGGGTGTCTGCTGCCCTTGTCTTCAGCTTTTTCCCTTCGGCGGCCACCCCTTGCCTCCGCAACTGCGGCACCAACGCATCAGACCAGCTTAGCAGAGCCAGAGCAACCCTGGGATCCCAGCGCGACCGACAGCCGTACCGCCTGCCGCTCGCGCTCTTGCGAACGGGCTTCAACGCATCGACGGGTGATCTCGGCGCTGATTGCTATCGCTCTGAGCAATGTGAGCTTGAAAGCAAACAGGTTGCGCAGCTGCAGCATTACCCAAGCTGTTTATTTGCAAAACAAGCGTGTAAAAGGAGGCCCAAATCTTGCACGTAAAGTAATTGTCAGAAATGGATGTGTTTGCTGCACAGTGGGAGGATATGGAAGTTGAATAGCGCTCAGTGGTAAAGCATGACTCACTCCCCAAAAGAGCAAGACAAAACTGGTGAGGAGGAAATGTCAGGCACCCAAACTGGCCCGACGTGCTGAAGTAAACCCTCAGATACCTGAGAGATCCCCTGCTAAGTGCCACATTTTCTAAATTAAAGTGTAAGCTTTAGACAGCAAGAAATCCCAGATTATATTTTGTTCATTCACTTGATGTTTGTAGATAACATTAAATCATTTAGAACAGAAACTTCCTAGCATGCTGGTCAAAGTCTGAAGGCTTGTAAAGGCGACAGCAGTTGAGCACGGGACCTCTTCTGCCATGGTCAGCACCATTTTATTTAACCGTTTTTTGGCTTAGTTACAGTTTCCACCTTCGGGCTTATCGGTTCAGAGTAGCAGCTCAGATGCCTCGATAAGTGGGAGGATTTGGGGGTCGGGTCCGTGGCAGGGCTGCCTGCGGCGCTCAGACGCAGGGGCTGGACCCCGCCGCGATCCCTCGCCGGGATGCGGGGCTGTTCGGCAGCATCGCTGGGTCTGTGGGACCAGAAAGTCACCCGGGAACCCGCAGTGCTCCGCCTCCGGCTTAAAGCGTGAGTTTTTAGGTAGAATGCAGAAAGAAGGAGCCTATTTCAAAGTAAGAGGGCAGCGCAAAACCGGGGCTGACTCGCAAGCAGCCCCGTTAGTCATGAAAAGGCAAACGCAGGGAAAGGCGAAGGGGTACCCGAGGGGACGGAGGGGCGATGCTGGGTCTCCGCTCTGCTGCCTCGGGGCCGGCTCAGCCCTTCGGCCCCACCACCGGCGCGGGCTTTCCGAGGCGCTTGGCCTTGCTGCAGCCCCGCTCGGCGCAAGTCCCACGTGTGGTGGCAGGAACAGCTCACCACCCAGCCCTGGCACCCACAGAGCGTCTAATTTTAAGTTACTTTTTATCAGCTAAGTTGATCTCAGTTTAAAAAAAACAAAACAACAAAAAACCCCCACTGAAACTATGTTAAAAAAAAGCAAAGTACAAGATAGCATTAAAGGCTGCGAAATGAAAGAGAGGGGAACCACAAAAAGCAAATCTATTTAATCTTGAACAGCAGCAGGAAGAATGACAGCCGATAGGTCTGGTTGCCCAGAGACAGCAGAAAGCTCCCCAAAAGCGCACTCTGCGAGGATGAACAGCTTTTTCAAGATGCGCGAGCCTCTGCCCGGAGTTGCAGGAACTCTGGTGGGATGTAAAGTGTGTTTTACAGGCTCAAATCCTGCTCGGGCTCCCTTGATGAAGTTTTCACCCAGAGGAAGGGCTGACCCCGAGCACAGCCCTCCCCACCAGCTCACTTTGGCTGCAGCCCCCCCGGCCACGCTGCCTCCGGACTCTCTGCCCAGCGGGGCCGAGCAAGCCCTGGGAAAGCCGGCGGTGGTTTCCCACATGGACTCCTCCATCCGTGGCTCGTCCTGAGTCTCCGTGCAGAGCCAGAGCCGGTGCTCGGTCTCGCGGGGGGCACATCCTGGCTCTCGGGGCGCAGGCGCTGCCCCGTTTTTCTTTAACAGATCTCCCAATACAATTAAAAAAAATGAAATGTGATGGCTGTATTTTTCATGATGTGGGAATGAGTATTTTAAGAACACTGTTTTGACAAATTATAAACACAGTGACAAAGGCAGAAGATAACAATTTTCAAATAAATGTGTGATACTGAGTTACCAGAGGCATCGACAAAATGCACTTAGGGGTGAGCTGATCTCTGTCAGAAGTGGGAGCATCTGCCTGCCTGCAGGTAAAATGTTGTATAGTCCATGGAGTATTTTAGATCACACCAATGCAGTAAAAGAGTTGGAACCAGGGATGAATGACCTGCATGTACACCCACAGCCACTTTCCATGAAGGACTGAGGCGATCCCCTGGCTCGCAGCAATCCTCGGACCCCCCCAGTCCTCCACGTCCCCTGTGCCCAGGACGTTCCCAGCTCCCTCCAGTAGTGCTGGGCTTTGCTAAACCTGGGACCTGACCTTGGCTGAGGGTGAATACATGAAATGCCCGTTTATTTCATACATATGTGCATGACTACCTGTGCACTGTACAGACACGCTAGCGTGCTGTTGCACTTGTTCCTATCGAATCCCAACTGCAAATCAAGCCATTGCGAGGGGGGAAAGGAAGGAGTATCTGCAGCTGGGGGTGCAAAGGGAAAAAGAGTCATCCCCCAGCTGCCGGCTAGCACCCAGGAATCCTCAAGGACTTTCAAATAAGCAATAACCCAAACTTGGCTCGTGAAACCGCAACTTGCAATCCACAGGCTTCTCATGTCCAGCAAGCCTGGGTCTGGTGGATCTTTTCCAAAAACTGTTGGCAAGAGCGACGGGACCGGAAAGGTGTTTACAGGCTGCGTCCCGCGGATCGCCGCCGATTTATGGGGACTCAAGTCACCGTGCAGCTTGCTGGCGTAAATGTTCCCGAGATTCCTACTTTGAGATCGCTGGCTGAGTCCCAGCTCCTTTCTGTGCATTATTAATCTGCAGCCATTTCACTTGAGAACAACAGGTTATAAATTAACCAGCTGCTACTTTTATGGTTTCCCAGTTTTTTTTCTTGGCGGAAGCGTGGGCACGGCAGCGAGTACCATCCCGGGGGCTTGTGCTGACAAGGGTCAGAGCTTGGCCCCGCTTCAGCAAGCAGGGGTGAGTTATTCCCCCAGGACCCGGGCGGCAGCACGCCCCAGCGCCCGCAGCCCCGGGGACTGTCCGTGCTCCCTGCGGGGATGAATTCAGCCCTTTCCCAGCACCACTGCCATCAAAACCGAGCTTATGCTTGATGGTTATCCCGCCCCTGGGCTGCACATGCTGCAAAACTAATGCTGGGTATCTTTTAGCCAAACACCTTCCCTCTGAACAATTCAGATTTTTCAGCAATGAAGTCAAAAGGAGAATTCATTCTGACTTCACCCAGGCATGTCCCTGCTGGCATCGCCCTAAAGCACAGAGCAGTCTCAGCGGGCCCTGACGCTGATGCTAATGGGGGATGCGCGGAAATTCAGCCCTCACTTCAGTCCGCTGCAGAACATAGAAGAACCGCTTTGAATACAAAATATCTTAAATATGTTCAAATGCATTTTGTTGAAGACAATGTATTTATATTTTGGGCCACTTTGTTTTGATAATAAATTGTAGCAAAGGATAGAAGCCCCAGCTATTATGACTTTTTGTAAACACACTGGTATAACAAACCTTGTCCACTCTTCAACATAGAGGCTGTTTGCAGAGAGGGGAGCCACAGTTATTGCATGCATCCATTAGGAAAAATAAATTCAGCATTTTTAAAGGCTCTAGAGCTTGCAGATGAAAAACAGTATGCACCCTGTTTTACAGTGACTTTACAGCATGAAGATGTAATTTCCAACAATTTGCAGTTTATATGACAGGTTGGAGTCAGCTGGATTTTGCCTGATGTATTTGCAATTCACTGGCTCTGAATGTGAACAGGCTTTAAAGAACACAGACAACAACGTGCCTAGAAACCCTTTGGGCAAGGCTTTGTCCCATCCCGCCAACTTCGGGAAAGGTCATAGCCCGTCTCTCTCTCCGTGAGAGCTGTGCAGCGCACAAACGCCTCCGGTCCCCCTCCCAGGGAGCTCGCCCATCGTGAGTCCGGACCGGTCTTCGTGGCGAAGTACCGCGCAACAGCCCGAGACCGGAGAGATGTTCCACCGGAGCTGGGATGAAGCCCGTGCGCCGAGGGCGACAGCACGTACGGGCAGGGTTGGGGTGGGAAGTGGCCCGTGCCGCAGAGCTGGCCCAGCCCAGGACATCGCAGGCTGGTGATGCTTCGGAGCCGCCTGGACCGCAGCATCCCTCCGTCCCTGCCCCGGCACAGGCAGAGCACACGCCGGGAGCCTCTTCCCCGCAGGGGAGAGCTGGCTCCTGTAACTCAGGGGTAAAGGATCTTAAACCTTTACATACTGACTCTTCAGATCTTTAAAACTAAAGGGATCTTTGAACTATTAACCTCTTTGATGGTACACAAAGGTCATGAAGGCAAGGAAATAACAGCTTTTGTAGGGCGTCTCATTTAGCAGAATAAAATGCAACGAGGTGCAGTGGCTCAAGACTAAAACCAGAGTTTCAAATTAGAATTAGGTGCTATGTATGTAGAACAGTGAATGTGGCCTTAGACTGAAACCGCCAGACGTGACAGGGTTTCTGTCTCCTGGAGCCTCCGAATCACGACTCTTCCTCAGAAGACGACAGGTAAAGCCTCCGCTGGCGCGTTCGCCAGACCCTTGCACTAAACCACCTCACTGCCCTTTCTGGTCTTCAGAAGCTGCTCGTTTTTCTGTCACCTCTGTGCTACTACCTTGCATCTAATGAAGAGGGGGAAAGTCACTAATTTACAGGGGTTGGATGTGTAGAAACACTCTGGAAATAAATGATTTAGCCTCAGAATAATCAGGTTTCTCCCCCTCCTGTCCCTTTCATGCTGCTGCTCTTGATCTTTTGAAGACCCTTGAAAGGAAGATGAGACAAGGCTACAGACTCCGCAAATTACTGTTCTCTCCAACCGGAGCGTTTCCTTCGTCAGCCATCCCGCAGTCAGTCCTCTCCTTGAGCCAGCGCAGCAGAAGAAAGCCTCGCTACTTGCACAGTGACAAACTTCAACTGGAGCCTTTTAATGACAATGTTTTATCCAAACCATAATAATAATAAAATGATCTCTGCTTCGCTGAAGAACATCCTTTTAGCTTGGCTGGCCGCTGGCTTCAGAAGCAGTCCGCGATGCCAGCCCGGTGTCACGGTCAGAGCGGCGATAAAACAACCCGGCGGGTTAAACCTCCAGATAAATTTACCTTACGAAGGGCAAGAATTTATTGTCCTTTTTGTCCTCTGCCAAGGCTGCCGTGTCCTCCCCGAAGGTGACAGAGCAGGACACGTGCTCATTGACCGCAGAAGGATGCTGTGTTTGCAGAGGCAGCTGCCAGCGGTGCCCAGCCTGGAGGTGCCACCGGCGGGACAGGGGACCTTCGGGTTGCTGCACGCAGGGTGACATCTCCCACGCAGAGGGCAGGCAGGCACCGTCCTGAGGTTAAAGCAGAAAAAAAAAAAAAAAAAAAAAAAAGAAAGTGCCTATCTGAAGCTAAAGGATGAGGAGTGAAGGGTTTCCTCCAGAAACACGCAAGTCCCACATTTGCAGGGTTCCTGCTCTTTCCTAAACCCCCTGAGGTGGGCACCGGCCCGTGGTTCATCGAACCCAAGGTCAGTGCAGTCTCTACAAAGCCCAGCAGTGTAAGTGCGTGCTGTGTTACCCCGACGTTACCCACCTTTGTCTCTGCTGCAGCGGTTATTTGAGCACAGGTCAAAATCCTCCGCGTCGGCGTAAATCCCTCTTCCAGCTCAGCCCCCAGAGAAAGCTTCGGAAACCCTCCACGTCGTGCAGCATCCCGACAAGCGGCCCGTGCCAGCGCCCATCCCCGTACACAGCACACCCGCTCTGGTAAGCGAAGGAGACAGGTACCCCAAATTCCTGCCCTGCCCGGGGCTTTCTGCTGCGTGAGAACACAGTGCCAGGGTCGCCGCGGGAGGACAGGCAGGCGGCCGGGCAGAACTGTCACCGGTGTCACCGCTATCCCCAGCCATCCTGCTGGGACGGGAGCCGGCGCCGAGCTGTCCCCGCTGGCGGTGACTGGGGGTAGGTGCAAAACGGGTGCTGCGGGACGCTGGGAAGACATCTCTTTCTTTGGATTTTTCACTCCAAATTAGGTAAAAATAGTAGAAGACTCTTTGCAAAGCCTCTAGTGGCTCCAGCAGTGACATTCAATAATAACTACAAACCACCCACTTTGGTTATGGCAGGTCAATCTGACATTCTGAAATGGTCTGAAGAGCAAGACAAACCACTTTGTTTATTTGGGAACGGGTCTGCTAACCAGTACGGCACCGCTTCATCCCTACATCACACCTTCTGCCACTCTGCACAGAAATCAACCCACGGGGCTCTGCTCCGGCACCGGCACGGGAGGGCACGAGATTAGATCTGGTCGCACGGGCTGGAAGTTGCACAGAAACCCGTGCAGCAATCCGGGAAATGCCAGTTAATAATTTGCAGACCGTTTTACGGGGATGTTGCCCTGTGTCGGGTGGAAGGTCTCGTTGCAGGAAGGGTCTGTGTCCCCACCTTCCCCCTCTGGCCTCCACTCTGTGCGGAGGGGTGCAGCGGCTGCCCCCCCGAATGGGGTCCCCCTTCCCATGGGAGCATTTTAACTCGAGCTTTCCTTGATCGAAAGGCTACCGAACCGCCCGGGCCTGAGTTATCCTTGGGTTATGCTGTTCTTGCAATGTAATTCTGAAATAAAGCCACTTACGTAAAGCACGCTAGCCGAACCCCAGCCCCTGAGATTAAAAGCCATTTCTGCAAGCGGCCACACCGCCGACACGCCGCAGCGGAGGGCTGGGGGGAGCACGGTGACAGGAGGTCCCAAAAATCCTGATATAAATAAATAAGGAAAGGCAGCACTGGTCTCCCGCAGAGCCCTTGACCCGGGGGCTGTGCTCTCCTTGGGGCTGCCCTGGGCACTCCCGCTGATCCCCGGCTCTGCAGAAATACAGCTTTAAATCCATAAAGCCATTAGGATTTCCTAAGAAAGCGCTCCGGGTTCGTAAAACCAAAAAGCAAACAGACCGTTTCCTTGTGCACCCCCCCAGAGCAGAAGACCGGTTGCATCGCTCATTTGCTGCAGTCCTGAGCCTACAGAAACTGGATGTTTTATTGCGCTTCTGCAAATTGCAAAGCGAGGCCAGGGGTCACAGCGGCACGGTGAAACGCAGCAAACCCTGGGGTTTGCACGTGAGCGTGCAACTGCAACTGCTCAGCGTGCACCCGCGGTCCTGGCACAGCCGGAGAAGGCCAGGGTCTGCTGAGTCTGGGCAAAGCCGTCCTCCCAGAAAAAGTACCTGAGTTCAAAGAAATAATGAAGATTTTTTGTAATTTAGTGAATATAAGTGGGTTTGAGTGAGCCCTGAAAGCTACAGTACTGATGAAATCGTCATGTGCTTTGGGCCGCAAGCACACAGTTGGCGTGATTCAGATGAAGCATACACTTCTGTACTATTTATAAACAGCCAGCAGGCCAACCCCCCCTGGTTTTAAACATAACATTACGAGAGCATTTTAATTAGCATATAAAACAAAACAAAGGTGTTAGTTTCACCTTGCCATCTGACTTCAGCTGCACTGGCAATGTTTTTTCCCCCATCCCTAAACTCTCAGCCCAGCATCCCGTGGGGAGGTAGATGAAGGCAAACCCAGAAGCCCCCCCCCGGCTCCTCTCCCCCCTCCCCGCGTCCTGCCGCTCTGGGGGCATCTGGGCAGGCGTCGCACACCACGGACAAATCCTGCCTGCGTCCAGACCGCTCGCCTGCCAGCAGATCTGAACATCGTTGCCAGAAGGTGTTCCTCATCGTGCTGGCATTCCTGCTGTAAAATCAGAGGTCTGTTGGGTTTTAGGGTTGTCTTTTTCCTTGACGGGAATCTAAATTCAAATTTTTATTGGATTTTGGCCTGGAAAGCTTTTCTTATGATTAACCCTCATTTTGAATAAATAGATCTAAGGACATACTTATGGAGCTGCTGCTCTCATTTCTCATTTGTTGCTGTTCAGGCAGCAAGAAGCAAAGGTACCCATTAGCTCACACACGCAGCTCATCACCCAACAGCCGCAGGAAACGCTCAGTGACAGCCGCATGTGTCAAAATGCTATTTAAAAGCAGATGCAAGTGACAGGTTTGGAAAATATTTTCCTCTACAAGTCGTGTGTCGTCCCCCCCCCCTCCCCATGCGTGCCCCCCTTTGCTGTTCCCCTCCCCACCTTCGGAGCAGAAGGTGAGCAGACACCCAGGAGCGGACGCCAGCGCACGCGTGGGAGGAAGGCGATGGTTCTCCGGGCAGACACGGAGGAAGGCAGGCGGAGCAGCACACCGCTGCGGCATCACGCGCTCCTCCACCGGCTTCCCACAGCCTGGGAACGAAAGGGTAAGAAGCCCGGAGGAAAGAAGAATAATGGAAAAAAACAAAGTTTTCCTTTGTGTGTTTCCCTGGCATCACCCAACAAAGTTTCAGGGGAAGCTGGTGGCCAAAAGCAGGTGCGACACCACCCATTGCGATGTCGGATTTTTCCACTGGAAATCTGGGGTCTAATTCACAGCAGGCAGCCCAAGGCTTTAGAAACACCGGGCATCACGTCATCCAGGCAGAGATGGCGACTTCAAATGCTTCCGACCCTCAGTATCCCATGCCCGTCACTGTGCAAAGGATGAGCAGAGGCGAGACCTGTGCCTGAAAACGCTCTGCAAAGTTCAGGCTTGGTCCCAAACACTTCAGTGTCACAGGGGTAGCAGAATTGGCAACAAATTCATAGGCAAACCTCAGAATTAAGTCATTTTAAAGCTTCAAGCGTGCTAAATTAAAAAGCCCTTGTGCTGAAGAAGGGATCCAGAGCTGGGCTGTGGAGCGGAGGGCAGAGCCAGGGCAGCATCACCGCCAGGGCTCGGGGGCCCCTTGTACACCCCCAAAAAACACACAGGACAGTCGCTCGGAGTTTCTGTTTCCATCATGCCAGGACACAGGAGAGGGCGGCTGATGAGCGGTGAGGCAGGGGAACAGACCGGCACTGTCGACGGCTGCGGCGTGCCAGGCTGGGGGGGCATCAGCCGGGCTCTACCCCCGGCACCTGAACGAGTTTCGGCTCTAGATCTTCATAAGAACTTCAGTTTCCATAATGCCTTTCCCCGGTCACGTGCAGCCCCGCAGAGGCTCGGTTTCCTATCGCTGTGTACCACGCGCAGTCACTTATTCTAGTGCCGTGGGGGGGGATCAGCAGCTTTTTACCGTCACTGCCGGGATGTGAGCAAAGCACAAGGTGCAAGTATGGGAACTGAGCCCCGAGGGAAGACGGCTGCTGCATCAGATATCGGCTCCGAAACCGCCCGAGAGCCTGCTCGGCCCCGAAAACTGCAGTGGGAGCTATGCAGCCTTTGGAAAACCAACTGCTCTTTACTGACAAAATAAACATCTAGAAATACCGTGGCATCCTGTTGTCCTTTTCTTTCCTGAAATAACTGGAGCAAGCAATAGCCCAGAAAATAAAAGCCGTTAACCCAAATGAGAGAGGTTTTGTGCCAGCGTGACCTTGAGATTTCACGTCGCCAGGAGCAGACGAGGGGTGAAGCCCGCTCAGGCTCCCCAGTAGACATTCCCCATCTGCGTTCCCGGTCCCACATCCCTCGAGACTCACCCTGGCTTCGCACCAGGCACGACCTTTCCCGGACTGGGAGCTCACCGGCGCCGCTGCCAGCGTTGAGAAAGGGCGGTGAGAGTGCAAGAGCCGGCGTGCCAAGAGCTGGCGTGCCAAGAGCCGGCGTGCCAAGGGCTGGCGTGCCACGGCAGACAGCGAGGTTTCGCCACGGTCCCCAGCCACGGGAGCACCCACGCTTGCCCTCGTGGCTGTCACTGTCACCACCCGGTTGCAGCACAGCAGCCAGTTTTATTCCCAAAATGTTTTGCTTTAGCTGTGCAAAGATACCTAAGTTTGGACCTGATTATAACTATGTGTTACATACAGCCAGACAGCTGGAAACGCCAGTGCTGGTGTGCCAGGTATTGCCTTCCCACCGGTTTTCTCCCATTTTTGTGTCCGGCAGCCACGGGAATCCAGCAAGAGCCCCACAGCCAGATAAGGCACCATCAGATCCCACCTGAAGATGTCCAGGACGTGCTTCAAGTGTCCCAATTCTTTGATTTGAAAGTGAACTTTATTTGTGCTTATATTCACTGTCAAAAGCCTTTGAGGCTTATTTTGCTGGTGGTTTAGCTGATACAGGTGACATATGGGAGAAGATTCAGGCATGTCAGCAAGGTTAGACAAAATACAGCTGGAAGAATAACCTCTGTATATCTTTTGTGGACATTTGCTGGATGCTGGTAAAGCTTGTTTTTACTTTTAGTTGTTTGTCAGCAATCCTTTTTCTTTAGGATGCAATGTTACTTTGGCAACGCTGCTCAGAGGGATCTTTGCTGAAATACTGAACACATTTCATAACACAGCCTGGCAAGCTCAGTGAGGCGCTGGTTGTGTAATGAGAAGGGCAATTACTAATTACCATCCGAGGTAAGAGCACAGCTTTGCTCCTCCAGACATCTCCTGTACATGAGTTGGTGAGCAGGGGGGACACAAGGTGACCTGAGATCTGTTACCTGTGCCCAGCAGCAGGACCTGCCCCCCCATCCTTCCCCCAAATTCCCTCTGCAAGGAGCACGGCTCAGCAGCGGGAGCGGAGGGCGGGAGCAGCTTCATGCCACCCGGCAGCACAGTGGTGCTCAGCAGCAGCAATGCCCCAGCAGCTCTAAAGCCAAGGGGTCTGGCTCACTGGCGCTTTTGCTTCATTATTTCCCATTAAAAAGAGCTCTCCTCCCTAGAAAGCTGCTGCTCTATGGTAGAGTGGGGGAAAAAGCATTGAAAAAAGCATTAACGGGAAAAGAACTTTGAAAATGTCTGGATAGCACTGACGTTTCAGATCTTGATTTAAATATTGAGCGTGTGGGAGTTCAGTCAATGCTACCTGCAAAGAAAAAGAAATGCAATAGCTAATAGAGACAGAGGCAGAGCGCAAGCAGCAGCCCTCACTTTAGTGCGGCGGGAAGCATCTGAAATGCAACCCAGCTGCCCGTACAAATTATCAAGGTAGAAAAAGTTCTCCAGAACAGCCGTAAAGGGGATCACAGCAAAGCACTTCAAAGAACTGTACTCTTCATTAGCAAGCCCCAAAACTGAAAAGGCTTGAAGTAGTACGGTGAGCTGTAACAACAGCTGTATCAGTTTTCATTCAAGGGGACCTTGGCAAGTTCCTGAGGGTCTAGTTAATTTTCCTCCCAGCCTCTCCAGTTAACACCTGAGGTCAGGTAAAAGACGCCCGAAAGCACCGGGGTGGTGGCCGAGCGGACCCAGAGCCGCGGAGCGGAGCAAAGGGAGCCGAGCGGATCCCCGGGGCTGTGCTGATGAACCACCGCCTCCACTCCCGGCCAAAACCCACCACGCTTCTCGTTTCATAGAGGTGATCGCCAGCAGCGCTTTCCGACTTGAAAAAATGCAAGAAAGGCCACAGAGGCAGCGTGCGGCCCCGGGGCGCGGGCTCCTGGCAGAGCGGGCTCTCCGCCGGCTGTGCCCCGCTGTCGTTCCCATCTCCGCAGGCTGCTTTTGGCCCAGCCGCTGGAATTCTCTTCCACAGGCAGTAAAAGCAGGGTCCTCCGGCCTCTGTGGAGAAAGGCAGCATCACAGCCGCGTGAATGAGGGGTTTAACGAGCGCCGGAGCAAGCTCATCAGTGCCTGCAACAGGGAGGTCTCCGTTAGCACAGACAGCGGAGCTGGACCACGGCAAGGGCATCAGCTGCAGGCGGCTTCCAGGGATGTACTGCTCCCTGTTTCCATCCCTGCTCCTTTCTTCTTCCAACTGCAAAAGCTCAGTATTGGGCTCGCAGGATTTGAGGATTATTTTTCTCTTTTGACAATAGATTTTACAATTACGAAGAACCAGCTTATCTCGTTCGTGAGGCATGTACGCCAGTTCTGCTGTTTCAGAGCTTATAATAAAATTTGTATAGCCCTTCCCAGCTATACTAAGTGAAAACGGACAGCTGTTTGCTTTCTCCTGGCTGACACCGAAATACCACTTTGTACGGCTGGCTGCGCGGTGCCGTTTTTGCCTGCAAAACACACAGAAGTTGAGCAGAAGCAGAGACCCTGGCCAGGGTTCAAAAGACGTTTCCTTGCCCATCCGGGGTCCTACCTGCAGCGATACAGCTCCGTGCCGCGCTGGTGCGGCTACGGGCAGGATCCCACCGCTCGGCTCCGCCGAGGAGGGCACTGGTAGGGAGCGCAGGGCTTCGGGAGCAACGGGAACAAAGCAGAGAGGCGAAAATTGAAGCTGAGCGTAAAGGGAGGGCTGTTTACAGGGAAGTAGCAAAGAACGATGATGGCCCCAACCCTTGAGCAAGAGCAGGGCTGCTGCCAACTTTTCGTGGCGGATAACACACGGCTGAGCCGGAGGGAGGGGAGCCAGCCGCGGCGGGCAGCCAGCGCCGAGCACACGGCGTGGGGGGGGCCCGCAGCCCCCCAGCCCCACAGCTCCCTGCCCAGCAGGCTCTGGGGAGGCAGGGAACAGCACTGGGACCACAGCAGGAATGGGAAAAGACCGGGATTGTCTTCCTCCAGGCACGCAGCAGCTCTTAGCCACGGCGGTTTGACAGCCCCTCACTCATAGACCCGCAGCAGGGTCTTTGCTGCCGCTGTTGCTTCCCAGCAGAGGAATGCCTGCCCCGGCAAGGCGATCCTGGGGCTCCAGTTCCCTTCTCTGCCCTTTTCCCCAGCTCCCCCGCAGCCCCCCTCGCCCCAACCAGCCCCCGGGCAGCTCCTCACCACCTTCCCCTCCGGGATGCAGTGTCAGCGACTAGGGAAACACGAGGTGCCATCTAAAATTACATCAGTGGCCATTGTAATAATAACAGCGTATTTTTGTAATCAGACGTTTGCCCCAGAAAAGTACCAGAGCCATTTACAGAATTTTGTTATTACCGGGTTACTGAAAGTACGAGACAGGAGCACTGAGAACGGGTCCTGAAACCTCCCCTGGCTTTGTGCCACAACTCGAAGCTCTCACAGGGCGAAGGAGTCGCTTTTAAACCTGTGGGTAAGGCATCATGCAACCCCAATTCAAATGACATCAAGCCCCTGTGTGAGAAGCTTCTCTGGATAAAATGCAGATGCTAGGAAATGTGTCCTTTATTACTTGTTTGAGCCATTCTGTATATGAAAGGAACCTAGACAAAAGCTACGGAGGCGTTCAGCTGCCCATAAGCCATACCTCAGCCCATGTTTTAACTTGTCAGAGAGAGGCTGGGTCGCTTCGTAATTCCCCACTTCTCCCCCCATCAAGAGCATATCCCCGACTCTCCTTCGGTGAGTGAGACCCTTGGAAAGGATCCTCGGGCGTCTGTCTGATGGGACCGCTATAGAACATGCCAGCAGGCAACATCTTCCACCTTTTAATTTAATTGCTCCTTCCTAACGTTTCCACCCAGGCTGCCGCAGACAGTCTTCTGTGGGTGGGCACAGGCAACGCGGAGGGGTCTGCTAGCCGTTGAGCTTGAGGTTTGCAACGCTTTTTGAGTATTGAAGACGTTAAGGATCTCTCGGGACCTGGTGCAGGTTCATGTACAAGCTCAGTGGGGGCGAGGGGGGGAGGCTTGGCCGTAAGCCCCGGGTTCCTGACGGTGCCCGTGAACCCTCCCGCGTGGTCCCGTTTGGCCCTGAACCCCCCCAGAGCTCCAGAGAGCTGACGGGCTGACAGCCAAGAAACTGGGCCTGGGAATTAGCTGGGTAGGACTCAACACAGTGCAATAAACTGCCCATCTCTATTGCATTTTAAGGTATGACTCTTATTTTCCACTAAAAAATGGAATACCGTACACCGTATTGCAACATGCTGGTCCTCTTGGAAACCTTCTCTTTTCTCCCTTTGGCACCGACACCGGGCTGTCGTAGCCTGGGACAAGCCGAGCCGCAGGGGCTGCACCTTGGGTTTCCCAGAAGACTTATTGAGCACCGTAAATTAAGCACAAGAGCAACAATTTATTCCTTTTTTGGGAAGCTTTGAAGGAAGGATTTTTTTATCTTCTTCAAAATATCTCTGCTGCTCACCGGTCAGTAACAATTCCTCCCCCTCCGAAGGCAGAGGAGAACCCAACCCACAAAGGCTGAGGCTGAGTCAGCAGAGAATTTATTTGTACATGGCTCACTATTTATGGGTTTTTTTAGTTAAGTTTTCTAATGTTACTTAATGACCAAGTACCTTTCATTTTCTTAAGTGCATCAATGTGCAGGTAATGAGGATTTCCAAGGCAGAGCAAGCCAGCGGTGCCCAGTCCGAAGCACAGCTGCAAAATGCCATTCTCTGACGCACTGTACGGTCACACTGAAAAAAATGTGTGAACGTTTTCTGCCCAGCCTCATCTTGCTTTTTTCCTTTTTTCTTTGTCACGCATTGTGAAGGTTGCTCTGACTTTTTTCACTCGAGTGTCTATTAAGAACTGTCTGAGCTCGTTACCCATTTTATTTCCCTGGGTGCTGGAAGAAGAAAGCTGGCGGCAGTGGAGAGGAGCAGCTGGGGCACCCGGCCGTCGCCCGGTCACTGGAGCGGAAGGTTTCTCCCTTGCACAATGTCCCACAGACTCAAAGCCACCCAGAAAACAAAACAACTCAAGGGTCTGAATTTCAGGGAAACTTGAGTACCTGGAAAGAGCATTATCTGGCTGTGGCTCAGAGGCACTAAATCATTAGGAGCTGGCTCTTCATGTCAGAACACCTCGAGAGGCTGCAGCATTCAGCTGGGGACTGATTTGATCACAGGAAGGATGAAAACACCCTAAAAAAAAGGAGAAAAAAAACCAAACCCAAAACAACAGCAACAAAAAAATCCCCCAAATCAGAAAAGCTACTTATTTCACAGCTGTGTCTAACTTCCAACTCCAACTTTTATTTTACGTCCACCCCACCCCTCGGAGAAGAAGAAATGCTGAGAGTTGGTGAGGCATTTTCCAGGGGCCCGGAGGGGATGAACCAGCAATTTCATGGTATAGGAGAGATGAGGCTTCTGCGGCAGCCACTCCAGCCATTATCTTCACCATCTGCCTGCATGTAACTTAGGTGCAGCACTACTACGTCTGTCATGTATTTTAACACACACACATTGTTTATTTTGGTTTCCATGTCCCTCATTAGAGTGTCACACAGATTTTTTTCAGTATTATTTGACGGTTAACATTTTCTGTCTGTCTATTGTTTTTCTGAACTTCCTTCAAAGACTTTTAAGGAGGGAGAGCTGGACCGGAGGGCCTGGGAAAAGCTGCTGACTTTTCCCGAGGGCCGGGGCTGGGTGCTGGCGCTGGTCCCGTGCTCAGCGAGGGCAGCGGTCGGGACCGGGCAGACCCCCCGACCCTCCATCCCGGGGTGATGCTCCCGGTCCCCCATCCCAGGCTACCTGCGGTGGGACGGGCACCGGGATGCTCCGCAGGGATCCCTGCCCTGCTCCTCCCCACCTCGCGTCGCTTTGGGAGAGAGGGCAGACTAACTCAAGGGAGGGCTGCAGAGGTCTGCTTTTAAATTTTAACACTCGCATGTTTTCAAAGTAACCTAATGCATTTGACGGGGGGAAATTCAGACACTGCTAAGCTGAATTATTGATTTCTACAGCTTCAGAGAACATAAATAGTACATTTACCCATATAAAGCTGTTACTAATTCCAAAGAAAGAAATCTGAAGGGTGTTTCTTTTATTCTAAGTGTTTGCCGACTGAAATGAAACCAGTGTTGTAAGCACCAAAGAAAGATAAATTAATACCTCTTTTTCATTTTCACTTTCAAACACGGCATTAAATATTAACTGAAGTGTATTTTACAAACCACATCTATTCATTTCCTGTGCAGTGCAGAAAGGAATGGCCTTTCGTGTACAAGAAGCTTTTATGTGTTAATGAAACGCTGCACTAAGAAGAGGAATGGAGCAGCACCGTGCGGGACCCTGCCCGCAGCAGAAGCTGGCAGACCTGGGCTTACACCACCAGCACCCACCACTTCCCCAGAGTTTCTCTCCTCCCTTTCTCAAAAGCTCATCGCTTCGCTAACTTGCCCCTCGCGTTAGGGGCTGCTCTGTGCATGGCCGGGGATGAAACCCGTTTATTAAGTTTCTCTCTAGGGAAGAGGAGGGATGTGAGCTGCTGCTCCCTTTGCTCCACGGGGCTCAGTCCCACCTGGGCGACTGACCCCATGGGCACCATCAGCTTCGACAAGCATCGTGTTTGTAACTGGCATTTGACCATCTGATGCTCTCCATCCCCGGCACCCACGCACATGCCCCGGGGAGGAGGGGGGTGGCTGCCTGCACCTGGTAATTGCCTGCTGGACCCTGTTTTCTAAGCTTTCAGAGACTTGCTGTGCACCCCGGCGCCTCTGCTCATTAAACCACAGCCTGGAAATGCTGCTAACTTACCACAAACAAACTTGTTAGCCTATGCAAACAATAAATGAGCCAGTAACGCCCATCCACCCTGACTCTCTGAAGCAACCCTCAGTAGCAGCTGCTCCTGTCTGTACACTACATTTATTTGTGAAGATGCACGGGAGAAGGAAAAAGAAAAAAAAAATCAGCTCCTGCCATGGGGAAACTCATTACGGAGCTGGGGCTGGCTGGGGCTGCGTGCCCGTGGCAAACCTGCCGCTGCAGGGGAGCTGCAGCCGGGGGCCGGGGGGGACCAGACCCTTCCCCGACAGCCTGCGGGGCTGCCCGGCACCCGGCGTGCCCTGCCAGGCGGCAAGGGATGGCGAGGAGTTTCGGGGGAGACGGTGAGGGCTGTCACGGGCAGGAGCAGGACTCGAGAATGTTTCTACAAGCGCTGCGAGTGCTGCCCAGCACGACCGCTCTGCACGACCAGGAGCTTTCCCTTCAAAGGGAAGAAATTGTTTTGAACAGGGGAAGTGTTCAAGATTCTCTCTGTACAAGAATACTATTAGTCAGTGCTTTCTGCAGGAAAAAAAATAGTTTAAAGTATAAGTGTTCGTTTTTGTTAATGCTAAAAGTGGCGTGTAGCTCTGCTATACCAATATTTCAGTGATGTATATGAAAATGTACATGTATATGGTTATAGGTAAGGCGTAAATATCAACTAGAACAAGAATGGGTCAATTAACAGATTTTTTCTTATTCTTATAAAAACAATAATGATTTCTCACGTATTCTCCATATGCACACCACATCGGAGTGTATGCTGTAATTTGGGCAGGATATGTTGCACCTTCAGACAGTCACAGTCGTTGAATCCCTCCTGGAAGCGCAAAAGATCATCTCAAAGGGTCGAGGCAAGACTCACTTCTTTCACTCGCTTGCCACGGCTTTTGCTAGGAAACTAACAAGTGCAGAAACAGCAATGGCTTTGGCACGGCAGGGTCCTGGGTTACGGAAAACAAGCCTGGCTGTAATTCAGTGATCTGGCAGCCCTTCTGCTATGAAATGCATGCTCTAACACCACGCCGTCTTCTCCCTTGCATTTGTGATGCAATGCTGCGGTTCCGAGGCAGCATCAGTCAGAGCAGTAGCTGGATCCAGATGCTTCATCTCACAATTTAGCTCATTTTCATCCTGTGTGAGTGATCCTACTGGTGCAAACATAAAGCGCTTGCAAACAGCAGCCATGCTTCTAATGCCATGGCCAACAGCCTTTAACGAGCAGCTCAGCCACCAGCATGGCACTCGCAGCGGTTGCTCGGGGACAAAAGGCTCATTGGCCATTATCACCATGCTGGGCTCAAGGTTTGCTTCTTTTTAAAAAAAAAAAAAAAAAATCGAACCATGAATATATAAATAGGAGAGCCAATCTGGCCAACTAGCCCCTAGAAATATGAATTATACTGGCCATAGCGTAATATACTGAGGGCAGTATGTTACGCTATGGCCAGCAGCACCTGGTTTGGAGAGCAGGACAGTGAAAAATGCCTTGATGCTGCTTTCCCTCATGACGAGAACGAGGTGCTGTGTCTTAAGCAATTAACATGAAATTAAGAGCGATAAATTTGAAGAAGAACACTTATATTCCTGAAAGGTGTTGACTGGGGCAGACCAAGCCCCCCCCAGCTCGAGCCTGCCCTGCAGCCCACAAAATGCCCATTTCAGCAGAGCTTCCCTCTGTTTCCAAAACACAGACCCACAGCGATGGGCAGGGCAGATGAGCGACAGAGTCGCGCGGGCGAGACAAACCGTGCTTTCTGGAGATAAGACGGTTATCAATACTGACGGTAGGCAGGAGAGGTGGTTGCCCAAGCACAACTAGAGGAAGGGTCTCTTTGGCGGCAGCTGCCTTCGCTGTAAGCGGCGGCGATGCACACCGGAGCGCTCACACCGGAGTCAGTACTCTCACCGAAGCGCTCATCCCGGCTGAACGCCTTCTGGGGCCGAGATCCCTGCGGGAAGAAACCCAGGGGTCATCACGGATGCTCCAGTGAGAATTTCTGAGGACACAGCTAGCGTGTCACTCAGTTACTTCCACGTACTAAGGGTATGCGTAGAAAATACTGAAAATTTATAGTGCATGTACAAAAGCCCAAGGAACAACTTGACCTGGGCTGCTACTGTGGTCCTCCAAAGCGGCAGACATGGAAGGGTCTGGAAACAAGCACGGCGATGATTAACTGGATGGAGGACTCCCGTGGCAGAAGGGTGGAGGAATGTTTCCTTGGGATCACCCTTCCTTTTCAAGAAACGTGAAAACCACAAGACTCTCCAACGTCACTGCTGCGCCTCTTCCCACGAGGTTTCTTCCGGAGCCGATCGGACAGGGAGCCCGCGGCTTTGGTACCCGCTGCAGGCGGCGAAGGCAGCTCCTTGGGGAAGAGCTTCCCGGCGAGGAGGGACCCGTTTAACAGGAAACATTCCTGTTCAACCAGCCGAAGAAAAGAGGAGAGAGGTCATTCCGCCGCGAAGCGGAGTCCGAGCTGTGACTGCCATACGGAAACCTGGGCCAGCCGGAGATGTTCGGTGCACTGCAGAGGGAGTGTAGCAGTGTTACTAGGCACTCTGACTTTCCACCCTTCATTCTAACATCAAAAGCAATTAACAGAATTTAACACCATTTTATGATTTTTTTTAAAAGAATTTTTAGGAAATAGTTATAAATTTTTTTTTTCCCCAAAGAGCTCAGACTGCTTTAGCCATGTTTTATTGCTGCAGAACCCGACCATAAATGTTTAAAAATGAGTCTCCTGAGGTTAAGGAGTTACCCTAGTGTGCATGGGCAAATACCGAATCCAGATATTGCCACTGCTAAGTAAGGGGTTAATTACATTTGGGGCCTCTGGTGCTCACCCATCCCGCTCGCACCCGTGTGTCCCGATCACCCCCGCCATGGGCCGGGGACGGAGGTTTGCCCACACCTCGGGCTCTCCTGCAGGCAGGTCCTGGGTACCAGCACCCAAACCATCTCCATCGGGCTTGGACTCCTCAGGGTGCCTGAGCCCTGCCCGCGGGGAGCAGTCCGACACCCATCGCTGCTCCACGCGCTCTTAATCAGCTGTCTTTAAAATTAGAGAGCATGAGCTGTCCCACAAAACACCAGTGTTTGTGGTCACATCTGAGGCTACGGGCACTTTGAATGTGCATTCAGAATTTAAAATATTAAAGACTCTAAAAAACAGCTGTCGGGAGTTGCCGTGTGAATATATCAGCCTAACAGCAATTCATGCAGGTTCCACAGCTATGGAAATATAAACAGATGCAACAAAATTCTAACTCCCTGTCACAGTTATGCTGTGTGTTTGTTTTTATGCAGTTTTATTTACCTCTTTGCACAATAGCACTTAAACCTAAGAAGAGAGCTCAAGCAGGAACGACTTACCCACACGTCTATGCGTTTATTTACATGCACGAGTATTGATTATTTAGCAGTTAGCCAGTTGCTATGACACCAAACATCACCAATCTACGAGCAAACAAGCGCTCTCTCCTGTAGTTCATAAATACCAATTATGGTAGAGCAGCTCAAAATTTTCCATTCGGATAATCTCATCCAATTTCTCCCCCATCTTCTCTCTATATGACATTCTTTGCTTTCTGTTAAAAATTTACCTATTTAAACTACCTTTTTCCATTTTACTCAATCTCCAAAAAGCAGCCCAGGTACAAATGTGTCCCCATCTCATCTCCTGCACCGGCCGTGGGGAGATGCAGAGCCAGCATCTCACAGGAGGTGCCTTCCAGCTCGCCATGCAAGCCCCGGTCCAGCCGAGCACAGCAAGGGAATTTGGGAGGGTAGGTAGGGGAGCGGGGGTAGAAAGGGGAGCCGAAGCTGCAGTCCTGTTGAAAGCTTTTAGCAATTTTCAAAAAGAGTAAATTACCCAGAAATCAAAATAACGGTGCTTGGGTTAAAATACTGCCGCAGCGATCTGAACCAAAGCTGCTACGCCCTCGGACTTAAAGCTTGCAGGAGTCTGTGCCACCAGCGTAAAGCCAATAAAACAACAAAAGGGACTAAAAAACGTTAATTAGGGCATGCGTAACCTGACTAGTGCTCCATCCGCCTGGACACCTTGCACAGCCCAGCCCAGCCCAGCAGCCCGGGGAGAGACGGGGCTGCTGGCAGGGCAGGGTCACGGTGCTGGAAGTTCCCCAGGAACGAGGGCACGGAGCATTACGATGCTTTTTTAAGCCAGAAAGAAACAAGACACACATGCGCTTTTCTTCAGAGATCTTAAAGCTATGCCCAGCGTGCAAGGTCAAACTCGGCTGAAGGGAGCTGGCTGGTGGAGTGTCAGGTCTTTGTGATCAGAGAGGTCAAGAGAAAAAGGAAAACAGATGAAAGACTATCTCCAGAGTCCCAGGAGCACAAGACCAGGTGCCTGAGAGCATCACCAGAGACACAGGAGCTGGAGGGAGACGAGGGCAGAAGGGGAATTTGGGAGATGAATACACAGCACGCTGATTAGCACATGCACCCAGTGCTTCGAATGCATCCAAGATGATGAGCTCAGACTTCATCGGTACAAGGACACTAATAGCGGTGTCTGGTGAAGATCAAATCAGCTCTACATCTTCTAGCCACTGATCTGTAGGTCTGTGTTTTCCTCAGCTCCTGGTCAAAGCAGAATTGTCTGATGAACCTAACTTCAGTCTGGGTCAGGTAGAGAGTGGAAACTCAATAAATAAATGAATAAATAAAACCCCACCAACTGATGGCAGCTACATTGTCATTTCCAAATTCATTTCCTCCCATTTCCTTTCCACTTCACGTCATGACACTGATGCCATCTCACAGATCTGACTCCATCACCGTGCTTGCACTGCGATCCCAGTCCTCATGGGCTGGAAAACGCTGGGTTTTGAAGTGCAAGACTGTCTTTCAAGATCACTCAGCCACACAAAAATAGCAAGTTGGCAGATAGCGGTCCTTCCCCAACATTAGGGACCGAAAAACCATCAGGTGAATAATCACATCAATATTGGACTCCAACAGTATCTCATAGAAGCACCCCCTACGCCTTTTAACCTCAAACCTCCATGAAATAGTCTAACTCGAACTGAGTAACTTGAGATATCCTTTAGAGTTTATTTCTTCTGCCCAGGCTGGAAGGTCATTTCTTCTGATTTTACAAGATGCAGGATGGAGGAGGAGACGTGAAGAGTCTGTTGACATGGGAATAGTTTTAAAGCTATTCCAGAGCTGTGTTCTGGTGAGATTCAACTTAATTTTTAAGCACCAGTAGATTGTTTTTGTCATTATAAATCAACAACAGAATATTTGGTTTACCAAGATCTGTGTACAGTACTGGTGATGGAAAGCAGTGTAGAAAGCTGTTTAAAATAAAAAAAAAAAATCAAAAAATCCCAGTTTTTTCACACTGGTAGCAAGCCAGGTTATGTTCTCTTAAATATCCTGCCAAGATACACAATATATGACAGTCTCAGCTTCCAGAAATTCAGAAGACCCGGCAGTCTGCAGTGCTGCTGTGGCCTGAGCATGTCACAGAGCATGTGAGAGACGGACCTTGTGGTGGGTCTCAGACCCCAGAAGCTGGTGGGTCTCCCTGGTGCTCTGGGAGCTCGGATGGCTGGCATGGAGGAAAGCCAAGGGTGTAGGAGGGGATCACGGCGGGGATTCCCAGGGCCATCGCTCCGTGCATGTGGTGCAGTGGCAGTAGAAGGGGCTGTCCTGCTCTGCTGGACATCATCCTGCTGCTACCCAGCTGGGCGCTGGCCAGGGCTGGGACAGCCATGGGAATGCTGGATCAAGTAGGAGAAGCGGCTGCCAGGAGCTGGGGCTCCAGCAAATCCGTATGGCAGGAGCAGGGAAGACGAGCGAGCAAACGTCCACATGCAGGTCTCGTCCTCGGCCAGGAAGGAGCAGCAATGCTGGAGCAGCAACCAGCCCGATGCCAGCCAGGGAGTGTTTGGAAGGGAAGACATCTCCAGTTTCCGAAGCATCCTTGTGCAAACCAGTTCTGCATTTCCCTGGCTCTGAAACCATGCCCTTGCTCCACCGGGAAGAGGACAGAGAGGAGCTCAGATCCAGGACTCACATCAAGGGAAGGGGTGTGTTTGCTTGCCAGAAGCACTAGCAATGTCATGAAAGCCCTTCTGGTTCATTTCAGTGTATTTCATATTTAATAAAGTCCATCTGGAGTCTGCGTGCCAATTTTTCACTGTAAAGCACAGATTTTTGAGCAAGTTTTCCATTCACAGCTGTTTACTTGGGGTTCAGCAAACCAGACCGAAGAGGTTAAAGTTGAATGTGTCAGATAATGTGAAGTTCTTCCACTAAGCTGCTTTGAACAAGAGGCTTGACAACTCCTTTCTCCCCACAAAAGTGTGCTTCTTCACAAATGTAGAAAAAATAGCTTTTCTTTGGAGAACAAAGTATGAAAACCCTTAGAAAAGCTAAAGGGAGCGCAGCTCTGTACGTGTCTTTACTGTCACATGAGAAGAGAGAGAGGGGTTGAGTTAGAAGTTGGAGTG
Source organism: Aquila chrysaetos chrysaetos (assembly GCF_900496995.4). Classification (NCBI taxonomy): domain Eukaryota; kingdom Metazoa; phylum Chordata; class Aves; order Accipitriformes; family Accipitridae; genus Aquila; species Aquila chrysaetos. The sequence continues at coordinate 42,146,094 of NC_044015.1, read as the reverse complement.
AAGATCAGCACACCTCTGCGTTGGTGGCAGCCCAGGACCCCCTCAACTAGGGCGGGTGTCTTTAGTCATGAGAAACTGACTAAACTGATTTATAGCTTAGCTCCCTCCTTGGTCTTTCCAGCTTCGTGCCAGGCACAGCTTGGGCTAAACCTGGGCCTCACCTCAAACCAGAAAACATGCCAGATGCGTTTCGCTGAGCTTTGTGACCTGGACCGGTCAGAGCGCGCTGGCCGGCGGGGTGATGCTGCCCAGGGCTGCTGAGCATCAGCACCAGCGGTCCTGGCCTCGCCCTTGCCGACGGTTTTCCCTGATGCGCAGTGGGAAGGGGAAGATGAAGCAGCACTGGAAAGTTGCCATCAGCAAAAAAAAAAAAGGTCAAATGTGCCACCGATGGTGAAGGACACCCTCCCCTCCCACACAGCTTCTGCACCACGGGGGGTCTCGCCTGGTTATTCACGGATGGAGCTGTTGAACGGAGCTTCCTTGGAGAACCTGGAGAACATCTCCTACACCTCTGGGCGGCTGCCAGAGCGGGGCCAGCCGTCGTCGCCTCCCACTCAGCTCGGGTTTGAGCACTCGCTGCATTTTGCTGAAACAACACCAAACACCCACCACGAAAATACATTTTTCAAAGCGCTATCGGCACAAACACTTGTTTAAACACATGATAAATCTGAGCAAAATGTTGTTCCTATTGAGACAAGCTGAGAAGAACCATAAACTTCGAGAGGCAACTCATGAGATTGCACAAGTGGACAGGACCCTCATATTTCGTCGTCCCCAACCTCTTCTGCAGCCGCTGCCAAGAGCCGCCTCTGAATGCTAAAACCACCGAGTCAGGCTTGCCAGCGCTTGCCAGGGCCACACAAGTGTTCGGAGAGCCAGAGGACTTTTGCCCTCAGAGCCTCGGATGTGTGCTTGGACTTTGCTGTTTTTTTCAAAGACACAGTGTTTAAATTTAATTTTATCATTTAATGCAAATACATGCTCTGGGCAAGCTGTCTTTATGGAGCAGCAGTACGGGAAGCAAGGAGCACTGCGGATGCTGAGTGTTATGCACGGGCAGCAAAGCATCAACTGCGCTTTTCACAGAGAAGGGGAAAAAGCACAGGTTAACAAAGAAATCAACTTGTTTAGAGAGAATGCTGTTCCCCTCTGGTGATCAAAACAAGGGCCAGAGTTCCAAAAGCACTCTGAATCAATCCGTTGGGTACCTGTAAGGTCTCACAACAAAGGGGGGCACCCGAATCCCCCACCATGGCCAGACTCATGTCCTTCAGAGAGCAATATTTTAACCATTTCTCTTCAGAATTCAGATCCTCCAGCTTGCAACAAGCATTGAAGGAACAAGTCTAAGGAGACGGCACGACTGTTCTCCTTGCTCACACTTTCTCGCTATAAACCTTAAAGAAATTAACTGAAAAGTAACCAGCTAGCCCCGAGTCCCGCAGCTCCTGGGCAGGCAGCGTCTCTGCGGTGCAGGGTTGAGTATAGCAAGCTCTGTAGAGACGGACAGATGGACGGATGGACTGCAGCCTCCCACTCCACGGAGCTGAACTTTCCATCGCCTGCCCGAAGCACCGCCTGTCACCGATGGGGACATCCCCTGGGCAGAACTGGGTGTTGATGCAGACACTCTGCTGGGCGGCGGGGTAAAAAAAATTATAAAATAATAATTAAAAAAATCAAACCCGCCTGAACCCAGAGGCATGCAGGCTGCAATAGCATAAGACAGCTGGAGTCAGTAAAGTTTTGCTGCTTTGCTCTGATTTTGTCTTCATTATCAAACCATAAAAACTGAAAACATCTGAAAGAAAACTTGTACGTGCTTGGAAGCATTTTGTACATACATGGGTTTGCATTTGTCTTTTCCAGGCAATATTTGCTTCTACGTATTTGTCAGCATAGTGGGTCAGCATTACCGATACATGTTTGATGTCTCGTTCAGGAGTACAAACTCCCGTCTTCACGTGCAACAACAGCCCCACCGAGATGGTCCCCAGCCGAGGTGAACATCACCAGCCCATCGTGGGGTCATCTGGATCCTGCTCTGCAGCTCTCAAACCTGGGATGATCACAGAGATTAGTTTCCTTACTTTACAATGGACCAGTAAGAAAAGACACCTACCCAGTTTGGAAAAGAAATTTCCATGTACGCAAGTTTTCCAGATTAAAAAAAAAAAAAAGAATTTGTTAATATACGTGACTTCTCTCTGTGGCTGTATTTCACAGAGGAAAATTTTCAAAACAGCTTTGACTTTTATTACAGGACAAACATTATGAACATTTTTTTTTTTAATATTTTTTTTTAAATGAATCAGCTGTTCCGTCTCCAGCCTAAGTCTGTATCCTCAGAAGGAAATCTATAAACACCTTCAGAAGATATGACTTTGGGAATCAAGAACTGAGGACTGATTTGAAACAATCGTTTTATACACTCAGGGAAAATTAAAATCCTAGGCTTATAGGCTATTTCACGTTGGAAGAGACCTCGGGAGGTCTCCAGCCCAACCGCCCACTCAAAGCAGGGTGCTCTGAGATGCTCAGGACCTTACCCAGCCTGGTCTTGACATCCTCCGAGGATGGAGACTGCACTTCATCCCTGGGCAACCTGTGCCACTGCTCGACAGTCCGCACGGGGAGAAAGGTTTTCCTTATGTCCAGCCGGGACCTCTCTTGGTTCAACTGACGCCCACCCCCATCCTCTCATCCCCCCCACGCACCACTGTGAAGATCCCGGCTCTGACCCCCCCTTCTAGGCGAGCTCCCCAAAGCCACCCCTGCTCCCACCTGAACAAACCCCGCTTCTTCAGCCCCCCCACCCCCCATCCTGGGGGCTTCCACCAAACTTACACCAGTTTACTCCCATCTGGCTTGTACTGGGGGGCCCAACACTGGAGGTGGTATTCCAGATGCAGTCTGACAAGTGCCGAGAAAGGAGGATGAGCACGTCCCTCTGTCCTGGCCATCTTAACGCCCACCGGGATGTCGCTGGCCTTCCTTTCTCAGCTCACTTTAATCAAATTGCACATATATAATGTCTTTATCTGCTATGAAGCCATTCTCATCTCCTTGTCCACTGCAACACAAGATGTTGATCTGCCAGTTGATATACTTTGAATCTGGCTGATGATAGGAATTAATGACTGGCAGGAAAGCAGAGGTCTCCCAGGCGTTTCAAAGACAGTTTTCTGTGTCTAGTGCTAAGTCAGGACTACGAGACGTTGCTCACACATGCTGAGCAACAATCTCAGCGCTGTTCAGTTCCGCTCCAGCCACCAAAGCCTCACTGATGCTGCAACATCCACAAGAGGTTACAGCAGAACCCCTCTGCAATATAAGCTGCAAATATTAAACAGAGCATCAATTCCGAGGCTGAAACCTGGGCCCTGAAAAAGAAAATAAATCCCAGAAGTCTGTGCTAATCCTGTTTGCTTCAGCAGCAACATTCCCTTTGGAGAAAACATTCCCTGTGATGGACGGGAGCCTGGAGCTGGGCTGCAGCCCCAAGCTATGATATCAGAAAATGTCCGGACACTTGCATTAACATTAGCTTCTCTTCTTTGCCGTATATTCAGAACATTAGTCTTCCAAAACCTGTAAATTTTGTATTAGCTCTTTCTCTAGAAGAACGTGACAGAGACGTTTATGTGTGCCCACAGCGAATCCTCAGCAATTGCCAGCAGGCTCTTTCCCTCCAGCACTGTCTTGGAACATCTCTCAGCACACCTAAAAGCCTTCCCGCTCGCTCATGCAGCCCCAGAGGAGGGAAGAGACCAGCCACGGGGCTAAAACTAGAGCAGCAGAAGGAATTCGCGGGCTCTGGGGCTGCTGCGAAGCCCCTGCGCTGCTCTGCCGCTTCCTCGGGGCACGCAGGTGGCTGCTCCTGCACAACTTACCTTGGTAGATAAGAGAGAAAGAAGAAGCAACAGGGAGGGGAAAGAAACGGGACAGGAGCCTTCCCCAGCTGCCCGAGCATCACGGCACGTGCTGGCGGTGGGCGTCTCACGGCAGCAAGGTGTCCAGAGTCCTCGTCCCGTCGCTGCCCCAGCAGAGGAGGTAGATGCTGCAGGCAGACGGGGCGGAGGAGAAGCAACCCCAGTGCTACCTCGTGGCTGGCAGATGAAGGGCAGAGCAAGTCAGGGGTTAGGAAAATGGAGAGGACAAAACAGGTCACTGAATCCACCTTTTTGCTTTTCCTCTCCCTTTTCTTCCCCCTTACCGTGTAATCCCGGGGGTGCTTCAGACAGTGGCTTTGGGTTCGGCTCTTCAAAGGCAGAGCATCGTTAGTGAGTGATGTACCTAGAGCTCCGGACCCCTCCTGAGGCAGCCCGCCTTCAGCCTCTGTGCAGCGGTCGTTCCTGCAGCGGGAAACTCCTTCTTAAATTAGGAGTGGGGACCTGGCTCCTTACCAGGCAGCAGGCAGGCGAAGGGAAAAGCATCCTGCTGGATGGCAGGAAAGTATGCACAGGAAGACAAAAGTACTCATTTATTTTTTTTAAACAGCATATTAACTAAAACCGTAGTAAGTTAGCTTCTCTCTTATTTTATGCCAAATCTGGTATAAAGTTACAACCTTGCTATTGTGGCACATCTGACCAATGTGCTTTACGCCACATCCTTCCTCACCCAGTTGTTAAGGCTGAATTATTTTTGTCATCCCTTCAAAGAGTACCAGGAACAGAAATTCTGAGCACAAAGCTAATGTGCATGACTCCAGCCCTGCTGTCAGCTTTTACGCTTCCCCTCCCCAAGCACAGGTTTTCTGGGTTCAGTTGTGTGTCAGATACACTCTTCACCAATAAGTAAAGGAGAAGATGGTTGAAACATGTTTCAGGACAATGCTATTCTCTCTTCATCTGTAAATAACAATCGGTATCTATATTTTCTTTGTATTAACATATATATTTTCGTTATATGCATTTATCTATTTCTAGCAGCAAACTCATTTCCTTGGGTACCCCTAGAGTACCAGCAGTGGGTAAGCTTCTTGTGATTCTACAAACCGGGTATCTTTTGGAAACTCCAAATTTTATTTTTCCCCATGAACAACAAGAAGCACACTTCATTGCAAATGAGGAGTGTCATTACTGTAGCCTATGCAAAATTATTCCGCAGCCGCATCGGATCCCCGTCAGGTTTGGGAGAAAAACAATTTCACCCAAATAACAGTGTAAGGAAAACGCTCTTTTGCATCAGACAGAGCAAATAAGAAAACCTGCCAGCCTGAAAGCAAGCAAACAGCAGTTGCAAATGATAAACAATTCAGTTACGTAGCTGACATCCGTGGCCTCACCCTGTCCGGTACATTTTTAACATGCAGCAGGAGAACCCGACCCTGCTCCGGCTCCCGCCGGCGGCAAAGCTCCCTGCCGCCGGAGCGCAACCAGAGCGGCAGCGCGGAGGCTGGGAGGCACCTGCCCCTTTGGCGAGGGCCGTGCCTCCTCCCTGGCACGGGGGGCACGGTTAGCCACCCGAACCCCCTGCCTAAAAGTGACCCGGGGTGTAGCTATGAGGCTGTCCCGGCAGCCCCTGCCTCCAGCCAGCTGGCAGCAGCAGCAGCAGCAGCAGCAGCAGCGGGCTCTCCCCTGCACGTTACCCACCTCGCAGCTCCGCCGCGGCCTCGGCTTCCCCAAAACGATCCCCATGGGAATGCGCTGGGAAGCCGGCAGCACCACTCAGGCACCGGAGCCTGCCCTGTGCCCCCACCAGGGACTCGACTCCCCCCCCCCCCCCCCCAAACATCGCTTTCCCAGAAGCGAGAAGACCCATTTGTCACGCACAAGTTTGATGGGAGCTGGTTTCGCCCTGGCAGGGTGCCCTGCTTTTCTGAAAACACAGCCTGCAGAGGCCAAATTATCTCCCCTTAATCCCCGGGAGTTTGGCAGGGCTGCCTGCGCCAAGCTTGGAGCGGGTGGAGCGAGCACAGGAGGGTGGCCCCGTGCCACGACACCCCGGCCACGCCAGAAAATTCGGAGGAAGGGACCTGAACAATGTGCCACGTGAAGGCGGGGGACCCCTGCTCGGAGCAAAAAGGGACCCCGACCCCCAGGTCTTTACTGAAAAATAGCTCTCTGGACACAGTGGGGCTCTGCATTTACTGTGTCTGCTTTGTTTTCCCTGCAAACTTGAGGGATGAGCTGACAAGAAGAGGGTTTGTCCCCGGTCTGAGCACCGACAGGAGTTACGATGACTGTGAACCAGTTCAAACCCAACTCCCGTCTGCAGCCAAGCAGTTTATGCTCTTACACAAGCCTGGAAAAACATATCTGCCTTCTGACCCATGAGCCACAGTTTAAAAGTATAGGTTATTAAATTGCATTTTTAATGACTAAGTCCAGAGACCCGATGCTAAATTTTTTTGTTTCAAAGGCTAAACCAGAGAAGATGACAAATTGCAGTGCCTTGGTGCTTTTTTTGGCTTTTTGTAAGGCAGGGAGCCGTGAGAGTAAAACAACCGACCGACCGCGAGACGTACCTGGCACTCATGGTCAGCAGCCGCAGGGGAGGCTGGAGCATCCCTGCACGGCAGGAGGGCAGCAAGGACCACCGCTGCTCCCCGGGGCTGCCCCGCTCCCCCGAGACCCTTATGAACCCCCATAGCCCAGCACCCCACCTCCCCAGCACCACGGATCCCGGCCTGCCCTTTGCTGTGTGCTCAGGAGACCACCTCTCCTCCACCCCAGCACCACCAAAACCCATCATCGTGACGGGGCTTCGTTTGTGGGCTGTGTTCCTTGTTGAAGAGAAACAGGGATTATCTTTAACGAGCCTGCTGGAGGATCACGAGTCACGCCAAATGTGGCTAATTCAGTTTGTTAAACAAATCCAGCTGAAGATGTGCCAATATTTGCTCAATATTGATAAAATAAACGTTTTAAAGTGAAAAGTACATTTATGCAATTGTTTTATGGAGACATTTTAATCAGAACACCGGAGCAGGTCCCCAGGCAGGCTGTGACGTCCCCATCATTGGGGATGCTGAAGCCTGCCTGGCAGCCCGGCTCCAGGAGACCCTGCTCGCCCCAGCCCTCCTGATGGTTCTCGCTTGGACACGTTTTCCTTCGCTACCCCTCGCCCAAGACCTCGAAGGCGCACGGGGAGGGTCCGTCGGCTGCAGCCGGTCCGACGGGGCAGCCAGCGCCGCAGCCAAAACGCTCTGCCGCGTGAGCCCAAAGCCGTACCCCTAAACCCGCAGCAAAGTTCCTCGACAGAAGTGACGGGCATCCGCGCTTCCGAAGCGCGGACACAGATTTTCCAGCCCAGCTAGGGAAATCCCAGCAGGTATCCCACCTCCCCTGCAGACACCCAGAGCCACAGCTTTTATACTGCAAAAAGTGAAAGTTTTCACCGTGAAAGCTTTTATATGCCCTGAGTAGTGAGTAAGTTGGGTGGCAAGTGGCTCTGGCATTAGAGTCCGGTCGCAAAGCCTGTCCGAAATGCAAGCGCGGAGGCAGCTGCTCGGTGCTGAGCTCCCTGCAGCCGCGGGCTCCCGCTCAGCGCTGACCCGTAGCACCGGCATCAGTACGGGCTTTCGGGCTGTCGGCACGTACCCGGGCCTCTGGAGAGTTCTGCAGGGGTATGGAAACGATATAAATTAGAGAAACAGAACAGCTCTTTAAACGCGGGTAATTTGATGAATAATAGCCCCTTGGAGGAGTATAAAATAGCAGTAATTCATAGTAGTGAAAATTATTTTCTGTTAAAGGGAGGTGCAGTAAGGAACGTAACACAGCCAGGGAAAACACAACATAAAATACGGCCTAAGCCATAACAACCGCCAGTGCATCCGCCACCCCCAAAACTGCCCAGCACCTTTTTTCCACTCCATTCCTAACCATGGCTCCGTGTGCCTCTCGCCTGCGGTGTCCAGGGCTGCGGGAGGTGTTTCACTGCCTTTCACTGCAGCATTGCCAGGGCGCACGGGCAGATTCCTGGGATTTCAGCGGCGCTGCGGTGCATGTGAGGGCAACGCTTGGGCTGCTCCACATGGTAAAGTAATTACATGATTACAGCTGGATCTGCGAGATCCTGAGCGGGATGATACCTGAAAACCCCGTTCTCTAATCTTTTCAACTCAAACCAGGCGCATTACAAAGGCATGTTTTAAATAATTGCTTTGCTTCAGCAGCCATGGGAGCAGTGAATTCTTCAGCACTTTACACTAGTTTTGGTGCACATGCCACACCAAGTTTGACTACATCATCTTAGCTGGAATATGTGAAGACAAGCAGGCAGGCAATAAATATACATTATTGCTCTACGAAACAAGATAAACGTCTCTAGAAATATATACGTGGCCTTTAACAAAAGTTAGCATCCACACCATGTGAAGCACATGGTAATTATTTTGTACATGTTAAGAATACCTCTCTCTTTATTCCATCTATTTTATCCTGCTTCTCCCACCACTATTTTTATAGGCCCTAATGATCATTTGAAAATAGGAGTTTGTGTTAGAAACAAGAAGAATTTTCAACATAGCAACACGGAAAGGTATAGGATAAACATGCTGCTCCATGGAGATTAAGTGTGGAGGACTGTCTAGACAGCTAAATTCCTATGGATTTCATTTATCAGGTCCATCATGTCAAGATCTCTTTTGTTTCCAAACAAGGTCTGGCAAAACCTTCACCCCACTGCAGCGCCCAGCCTCTCCCCTCAGCTCTGCAGCCTCGTCTGCTCGGCGAGCGGGATCCTCTCGTCCTCCACCTCCGAAAGCCGCCGGGCAGGTTTAGGGTAAGGCGTGCAAGTGCTGATACCCGCTGTGCCGTTCGTTCAGCATCCCTGCCTCACAGCGTTCGGTCATCAGCCACTGAAACCAGAGGCTGGTTCGCCCTGACCCGTAGGACACACGTGGGGTTTATCACGGCAGCGTTCCAGCCTGGCAAAAGTCCTTCCCAGGAAATCACATTTCACTGCTCTCCAGTTGTAGCTCCTCAGAGTGTGTTTCCATTGCAGTGTGTAAACTTCTTTCTTTCAAATTTATGTAAAATAATTGAGGAAGTTGTTCCTTCGAGTCCCAACTGTCAAGAGATGAACAAAAGCCCATGATTTATGTGCAGTCTTATGTCCACCACATTACCAAATTTTGAGAGACTGGCACAAGGTTAGCTCAGCCTTCTGCAAAGCTGAGCAGTAATACCGTATTCATAACCTCATCATATTTATTTAAACTTTTCAATTAAGGAATCCTGGGAGTAGGGTTATGGTAACCTGCCCCCCCAACCCAGGGCACCAGCCTGGGCGAAGGGGAGCTGTCTCTGTGTCTGACACTCGCAGAAACCTCCAAAGATGCTGGCAGGACAGCTTAGCACCCTGACCTAAAGCATGCAGGGTTTTCTAGCTGCCAACCAAGACTGAAATACTGAAGCCCCTCGGCTTGCCGATTGCAGACCCTCAGCTTGCCTACTGCAGCATGCAGGCAGCCTCTTCGCTGGCAGAGCGCGCACCCACGTGGAGCGGGTTACGGCATCACAATCTCAAACTCTGTGCTGTATTCAGCAGTGGAAACCTTGGGAAAATGTCAGCAAACTAAGGATTTGACTCTGAGCCTTGTCTATTAAAAATTACCGCTAGTCTGCAGTGCTAGGGATCAATCAACGAGTCCATAAAGAATTAGTAATAAATTAACTAGTTTGTTATTTGCCCATAAAACAAGGGTGTTTACAGAGATAGAGATGATTTATTGGGCCATGACAGCGTCCCATCTTTTTAATGAGCAGCTACTTAATAACTCTTTATGGTCTGCTTATAAAAGCAGCGAAAAGTGTAATACTGTAGCACTATAAGAACAGTATTGCTGCTGTAGTCTAGGGATGATCTTGGCAACTCCCTTCATATCTACACAAGTCAATTCTAAAAAGACTGATCGAAGAAAGAAAAAGATCAAGCAAAGGAAAAGCCCCACTGTTAGTTGCACTAAAAAAATTCTCACACACAAACCAAACAAAAAAACTCCGTTGTATTTGACCTGAAAGAGAAGCTGGACAAACCAAAGTCACCTAAAACTGATATTTCCACATATTCCATTAGCAAAATTACTACTGTTTGTAGAGATGCACTGGCACAGGAGGATACAGGAGCATCTTTGTACCTGCAGCAGCCAGCCAGATCGGTAGCCTGAACGCCCGGTGCTAGCTGGAGCGGGTGCATGTGGCCACATAGACCCGGGAATCCAGAGCAGAGCCAAACTGCGTATGTGAGGTTTCATGCAAATGGGGAAAAAAAGGAAAATGTCCTTCTTCTTTTCCCAAAGTAAATTAAAATAAACACATCTGAATTCTCTCCCGAGGGTCTCAGGGAAGAGCTGAGAAGGGACCTTTTCAATATTACCATAAAAACCACCTGCAAAGTGTCACCAACCGTCCCAAGAGAATCTCTGCTGTGAGGGGCTTGACTCCATCAGCTCCCTCTGCTCGTCCCTGCCGGTTCCCACGCCACCGACACCTCCGGCTCGCTGTTCTATTGCAGCACTGCCTGGTCCTGCAGCCGAGCTCTGAAGCGACGGGCTCTGAAAAGCCCCAGCAATCACAGCGGCATTTTGGGTACATCCCTGGGGTCCTCCGTGCTGCAGGAGGAATTCAGGTCTGGGCTAGATACAAGCCTTTTCCGTACTGCTCCTCACCTCTCGCTTTTGCACTCCCAGGTCCCGCTGGCTGCAGGACCACTGCGAGCCCTTTCTCCCATCCAACATCTGAAATTCCTTCCCGCAGCCAACATCTCCGGAATAAAATCTTGCTGCTATAGCAACAAAGCCATGATAAACAGATTATCCCATCTTGAAGCAAGCTATATATCACCCGAATTCTGCTGTGGTGCTCCTCCCTCCGAGGCCCCCGCTCTCTCCCCTTCCTCTAAAAGAGATGGGCTTATGTGCTTCCAGCTGCAGGGGCAGAAGTAGTCGGGAGATGACCACTTGGCTGGATGATGAATATCATTGCTTTCCTTTTCACAACTTTGAACTTCTACATAGCTTTCACGCTAAAAAGTCAAGTAAAGCTCCCAACTCCAGCCTGCCAGCTTTGCAACACGCTGGCTTGCTGCCAAATCACAGGATCTCTGTCTTGCTGTCTCTGCGTGGTCACATGCAGCTAATGCCAACTGTCCGTGACAATTAATATTTGTATTAATTACCATGTTGTTTTTTGATGCAGCAGAGATGCAGAAAAGTAGAGTTAAATCATACTCTTGTAGAAAATCTGCACAGGGGAGCAGGAACATCCTGTTTTCACTATTATGAGATGATAATATTAAACAGGATGTAATTATGTCCTTATTAGTTATGGTCATACACGTTTATTTGTGGGATTAAATATCTCTCCTCAAACCACAGAACTCGATCTACTCTAAAAAAACCCCCAAAGGACAGTTTTCCCCTCTGAAATTAAGAAGTTTTCCCTCTGAAAAGTGCCAAAGAGTTAATAAAATCCACTGATAACCAAAGAAGCAAAACTACTGACGGGATCTCAAGTGCCACGGCTGCGGCACGGTGGGGACGGCTGGGAAATGACGGCACTTTCCTCCCTAGCCCAGCCGAGGGGTCGGCTGGGCCGTTGGCAGGGGTGCCATCACCGCCGCCTTCTGCTCGCTGCCGGGGTGAACGCTCTCCACTGCTTCCCCGAACCCCTTTGCTCCGGTCTGCTAGACCTTCACCGGGAGGAAGGAGTAAAGCCAAAAGGAGGAGAAAAACAACTGTCACGGGAGGATAAATCGGGATGCCAGAAGGTCTGAAGCCTACCTTCGCCCTGAGCTCATCCTCTGTGCAGCCCAGCCGCAGAGCTCGCCGGGACCAGTAGCAACCGCGGCTGATGGACGTGCAGCCACGGGGGCTGTGAGCCAGGTAGGCTCGGGCTGTGCACAGAGCCACTGGCCTTACTCCCATTTTCCCCTGACATTCCTTTTTCCGTCACTTCATCCGTCCACGAATAGCTGCTGCGCGCGCGATCCGGGTGGATGGCTCTCCTCTGCTCGGCAGCGGAGCACCGGCAGGTCCCTGTCAGACTCACCCGAAGGCTCACGTGCGGGGAACCGCACCATGAGGGCAGTCGCACCCACCACCTGAAACGGTATCTCTCTTCAGAGCCTAAAATATTCTTTATTTTCTGGTCTGCCTTTTTTTAATGGAGGAGGAAAGCTTCACTACCTTCCTCCTCATTTATTATGGGCATTAAGTTAAACAAAGTTAAATTCAATCTAATTAATATCAATATTGTAGCGAGCCAGGCTAATCTAATTAGTGTTGACATTTAATATATTTTCTGCAAGCTGTGCTGAGAATGAGCTTCTTGCTTTCCATCACCGAGTCTAGAAAGAAGAGATAGCGTTTTCTTCCAGTTGAGGAATCAGTACCGAGTATGAAGAAGGAAAGGCCCGGGGCATTAAGTGCCGGCCCCCTCGGCTCCCCCTGCGCCCCGTCGGTGTGCGCAAGCGATGCTGCGGGAGCTGCGAGGGCTCGGCCACCCGGGCAGGGCTGGTGAGTGTTCTTGGAAAGCAGCAACGCTAACACAGGACTCAGCCGCCCGCACACAACTCAGTGCACGCCGAAAGCCCCGCTGTCAGAAACAAAACGTTCGTGCTAAAGCTTTGGCTGAGCTGGCAGGGCTTCTCCCCGCAGTATTCCCGGTGGGGTCTCCCTGAGGGACCGGTACCTCCGGGCAGGTCACGGCGACGCGACCCTGCCACGGCACAACATCCACCGGGATGCAATTTTCCCGCGGAGCCGCCCCGCTCCGCACCAGGGAGGGAGGACCTGGGGGGGCATGGTTCCCCTCTCCGGGTACCCAGGCACCGGGCTCGGCGAGCACGGTCAGAGGCACCGAAACGCGGAGGAACCACGAGCGGTGGAGCTGGTTCTGCCGCCCCGGCGCTGCTGCCGGGCACGGGGGAGCGATGGGACCCCCCAGCCCGGGGCCAGCGGGGTGGGGAATGCCCCCAGCACCACACATGCATTTACTGGGCAGCAAGCGTTCATTTGAGAAGCGGATACCATTTCTAATGGGTTGCAAATGGGTATGGTTCACAGCAAAAGCGTTCCTCAACTCCCTGTTCCCTGGGCAATCCATTTCCATGCACAGTTTTATTTCGTTAGTCCCTTAGAGACACAGAGAAGAAAGAAATCTCCACAAGCAATCACCTTTATGAAGTACGTCCTCCTCCTCATGGCGTTCTCAAACATCCATCAAACACAGCGGGAAAAGCTGACGCGAGAGACTGATGTGCAACCTGAAGCGTCCCTCCCTCTACACCTCCCGGCCATCTGCTCCCACAGGGAGGCTTGGAGCATGACGGCTCATTAACAAGCCAAGATGTCGTTGGATTCACTTTTGTTAGTGTTAGCTGATTGCAAAAATGCAGGGTTAGCAAGCTGCATGGGTTACTATACACAATAGTCAATGCAAAGTAAATAAAATAAATCCAAGATTCCTACATGCAGCTGTCATGATGAACACAAAGAACTCAGCATTAAGTGCTATAAAAGGAGTTTCATCCTTAATTACTGCAATAGAGTCATGGTCCGCACATCAGGTTAGTCTTACAAGTAATAAAATCTGCTGGACACTGATACTGTAACTCAACTGGGCAGAAAAAATTATTCACTGGTTATATGAAGAGAGCAGGCATGAACTGCCAGAGGTCAGAGAAAGGCATTTCGAGCAGAATCGCACCATATTTTTGTTCTAGCAATAGCAGCAAGTTAAACATGATTCGGTATTATTCAGAACATAATTCCCTTTTTGTTTCGGACCCAGCAGCAAATAAATAATCTCATTTCATGTCAAGAGCTTGTAGAGACAATGTAATGAAAACTACACTGTTACCAACTCCAAAAGTTCAAAAGAAAGACATATTCCTCCTCCCAAATCATGAGACACATCTTTTCTTTACAAGATCTCACGTTTTTTTGGCTAGACTACCTTTATTCAGCCTTTGATTCCTGAGGCTACTTACCACACCCTGGCTCGTGCCCAGGAACATTACTATTTTACCATGGGAAACAGCCTTACCAGCAATAGCAGTACTTGCAATAGCAGTAATAGTCGTTAACTTGCTCCTACCCTAACTGATCTCAGGTCTACAAGCCCATTTTCAAGCAACTTCGTTTTGTACCTCAGCCCCCTCTTTTTGCCCCGAACAGCCACCAGTGTACTCACTCCTTGACCGCAGCCCTGGGCACCGCTCTCCCAGCCGTAGGAGGAGGACTCAGCACACATTGGAGGAGCAACCAGAAGACTTTGAGACAGCGAGAGCCTTGGCCGCCATGGTCCAGCCTCCGTGGTGCGAGAAGGGTCGGCCAAACCCTCTTCAAGGGCCTGGCACAAAGCACGTCTGAGGCTGGGCTCGTCTTACGCTCTCCCTTGTCCCTCAGCCCCAAATGACTACTTTTTCCAGCTGTTGCGGCTGGCAAGAAGCAAGAAAATGGAGCAGCCAAAGAGCATTTTCCCAACAGTGGTCAGAAGGCACGAACCAGATGATGCAGCTGGCTCTGGGGGTGCCTGGAGTTTACAGCCTCTCTTAACATCTCGCTACTACACACTTAAAATACATAACATTTTCTACTGAGTCTCTTCAACTTTTATGGCCAGAAGAAGGTGGGTTTGTGGTGTTTTTTCTCCCTCCCTCCTAGTGATAAGAAGCCATTCCCTATAGCTGTTTCACGCACTGCGGTCTGGCAGTGCCTTCACCAGCAGCTGCACTCTTTTTGTGGTCTTTTCTTTTGTGGTCCGATTTATAAGAATTTTATACATAATGAAGGTCAATAAATGAGGCATATAGTCATCTGGCACAGAATTAAAGTCAATACATTTCACTGCTCCCCTTGTTGCAAAGAGGGAAGGACCAACCATGTGCATGATTGCGTGGAGCCTCAGGCTCCTCATAGAATCCTAGAATGGTTTGGGTTGGAAGGGACCTTAAAGGTCATCTAGTTCCAACCCCCCTGCCATGGGCAGGGACACCTTCCACTAGACCAGGTTGCCCAAAGCCCCGTCCAACCTGTCCTTGGACACTTCCAACCCTACCCGGCTCTCAGGCTGGTGCGGACGCAGGGAGGGCCGGCTGGGAGCTGTGACTCCTCCACGGGCTCCTCACACCCCCCGGCCACCCAAACCTCGCTCGGCCCTTCTCGTGGGTGACTGCGCCCATGCTGCCCGTGGGACGGCTCTCCTGGGCTTCCCACTAAATTGCGTCTGATTTTCCACATTTCTTTTGAGGTGTGGCATTCAGAACCGGATACGGTATTTTAGCCGAAATCTTACCAGCATCGTGGAAAATAGAAAACAGTCCAAATTCCCAAGTAAAACTTGACTTTTTGCAGAGTTGCTTGTTCCTGTTCAGTACGTGGTCCTCCGGACTGCGGCATACAGCTCTGCTGTCTGCCAAGTTATTGCCCATCTAGCACTGATGTATTTGACTTTTTTTCTGCTAAAGCCTTAATTTCATCTGACTGATGGGCTTTGACTGGACCGTCTCCAACTTTTCAAGATCATTTTAGGCCTGATCCTGTCAAATGCAATGACTGCAGTTCCTTCCAGCTCAAAGTTATCACAAACGTCTTCTGTTCTTCACTTTGTCCTGTAGAATGGTCATCAGCATTGAAGCAACTACTGAAAACAGTAATTGGGGCATGCCTGAGACCGACCCCACCTGAAACCTGTGATAGCAATCACAAAAACTTTTTTTTCTTTGTAGCTTTTTCACTACTATCTTCCCCTGATGCAAATTCTTTTTTTTTTTTTTTTCATGTTTTCTTCATGAAAACCCAGAAGAGAATCAACCGCCTGACTACAGCACATAAACATCCTCCGCTACCTTTCCCTGCCGGCTGCCTTTCCTGCTGTTGACCATATCTGTTCTGACATCTCGTCTCCTTTCGTTTTCTTCCCATGGTAGCCTAGATTAAATTCACAGCACATCTCTGAACTCCTCTCCAACCAGAGACCGCCAGATCCACCAGATCATCTCCACATCAACCTCTGTGCCCATTTCTGTGGCTCTTTTCTCAAGAACTGAGGACAACCCCACCATCCCGTTGGTAATTAAGACCCAGAACCTGATTTGTACTTTCCCCCCGATACGCGTGTCCCCAGTGACATGGAGAGATGCTCGGAGCGTGAGGTATGAGAGGGTGAGGTCAAGTTGCTCAAAGTCACAAGCCAAATGACACAGCTCCCTCTGCCCTGCAGTGTGTGTGCTGCAACCAGCTGCTCCTGCCGACTAGTCTGGGCTGTAAAAAGATGTCAAAATCTGCAGGAAACCTCCTGACAAGCTTTCAGAGCCAGATACAGAGAAGTGGTGGAAGTTCTGGAGTTACGTAAATATTTTTGTTATATGGTTAAACACAACCACTTTATCCTTCCTCAGCACTGCAATAAAAAGCACATTTTAAATAAACAGCGTTTCAAAAGGATGTTTTGGTTTTGCATGCTTTACACCTTTTTTCATTCACTGGAATATATTCTGGCTGTAAGTACTACAGGTGAGACCCCCCAGCTCCGTTAGTTACATCTGGAAAACACGTCATGTTTTTCCAAATCCTTTGATTCGGGACTTAGCTTTTGGTTTAAACTATAAAAATAACCATTTGTGAAAAAGACACTATAACTTCTTGCTCCATGTTTTTTCCTGGTGCACATTGCTCACGTAGCAGGAGTCCCCCCTGGAGCACGGCTGCCGTCCCCGGCTGTGGGGTCGGCTCCGGCTGGGAGCCCGGCTGGGATCCCCCCGCCTCGGGCACGGAGCCTCCTCCTGATGGCCTTGGCAGGTTGACATTAATGGAGATGATTAAATTACAGAGAGTAAATTGGTTACTTGAGGAAATAGACTTTTTTCCATTAAGGAGACATTCCCAAACCGCCACAGATTTCTGAAAGTCTATTTATTTTCAGTAAGCAGATGCAAAATAATTTGCAAACAAATCTCAGCCCTGCGTATGTTTGCAGGCTGTTCAGCACTGTTTCGGTCAGGCAGTTTCGCCTTGATCCAACGTACTGTGCGCTGCTCAGTCAAAGCTTTGCACGGAATATTAATATAGATGGTTTCATACTTGTGTAGTGAGCAATAAACACTCTAGTTTACACGTGAGCACAGCTGAGTCTTTGTGTGCAACACAGTCACATCCCAGCACGGCAAAGATAAAAATAGTTAACGTGAATGTTCCCCAGGCGCAACTAATAAGGGTTATGGACAGAGGAATAAATATTATGCTCAGCCCAAGTACACTTTGCTAACCCCGTGTTCCTCTTCTCTGACCAAATCCTACCAAATCTGATTAAAACAAAGTCGGCCGTTTTTGCAACACAAACCCATGAAAGAGGGGTTGGCTTTCCCAGCCCCTCTCCTGGAAGAAACGGGGATTTGCACCTTAGAAAGGACCAGGATTTAAGCTATTTTGCACATCACTGCGTGGCAGGGGACAGAAAAGGGCTGGTGTTGGGAAGCCTTTGCTATAAAGTGTGCTGCAGATCTGCAGGAGGCTTGGAATGAAAACCTGAATAGCTTTAATAAATCTGATGAGTTGATTTCAGTTAAAAAGAACTTATTACAAGAGGCCTTATTTTCTTATTAGGACGTTTGAGCAGCCCCTATTAAAAGATTAGAAAATATTGAGCTTTGTAGAGCTTCTTAAACGCACTGTTTAGAATATTCCTGTTTAAAATTATTTCTGTTTAAATACTTCTGCCTAAAAACGACGTTACTAGTATTAGATATCTGTGGCCAAATTTCGGACCTCAGGTTTGAGAAGCCCTGAGACCTTCCCGGGGTGGTGGGGGCCACGGCCATGGAAAACACAGCTTGGTTTGTAGAAAATGCTTTCATTCCCCTGAAACACAAAGAAGAAAAATCACTTCAATATTCCTTAATTTGCTAATACTTGTAATCTGCTGCAGCCCAGACCAAACCCAAGAGAGCTGCCAAGAACAAATAACTACCGTTTCCATAGATTAGGAGATGAATCATTCATGTTATTTTTAGCAGGTCATTAAGGGCTGGCAGCGAAATTTGCAAGCTGACTTGTGGGGCTTTTGATTTGTGTTAGCATAACCTTTTAAAGAAAACATAAACTGGGATTTAGAACAAAGGAAATTGAAAGACTGGAAATAATATCTCTAAGTTTTAAAATGACAGTGAGAGATTAAAATAAATAGACTTCATGTGAGTCTCCTACTCACTCACAGCTCTCTCATTTAAACATAATGTAGCTCAACAAATACAAGCGAGAGGTTTTATATAAAAGATGCTAGGGTAAGGATTTCTTTGACCCCGCAAATATTTACACGCCCCGGGTAGGGATGCTGCAGCCGCTGGGAAAAGCTGGGTCCCCGCGGGGCACCACGATCAGATCAAGAGGGAGTTTTCCTCCTCGCCCGCCTGGTTTGCGAGCAGGGAAGCTCCTTTTGGTTTCGGGGGTGCATCAGGGCACCTCAGAGGAGCCGCTGGGTCAGGGCGCAGGAGCTGGGTCTGCAGCGAGCGGGCTCCCTAGCGTGCGGGGGCCGGAGAGCTTTTCACCCATCAGTGGAGCGAAGCTTCCTAAAGTGTGTGTTTAACAGAGAAACAACAAGCTGCAGATTAAATACCCAGCTTTTAACAGCTACTTCTCTTTTACCGTGCTATTGGCAGTACGGTGGGAGCTGTGCTCAGAAGGAAATCCAGGGAATATCCCGTGAACTGTCTGAAAACTAAACGCAGCTGGAATGATCCCAGAGAGTCGCCCGCATGCCCGGGGCGGGCAGAGCACCTTCCAGCTGGCCGGCTCTTAACGGCAGCTACCCAAAGACCCGGCGGGCGGACCGCAGCTCGCGTGCCCCCGCCACGGCCGTACACCCCGGGCAGCCGAATTTCTGCCATAGCCCGCATCTGCCAGAGCAAGTCGGAGACTGGACTTGCACATACCTTCCCAAATGTGGAGGCGTTTTTTGCAGGCGGGATCCCAAACATGGCTTTGACAGGGTGCTAGCCATCAGCCATCAGCTTTCCTATATTTCACTGTAAAATGTGCTTAATCCCTAGTGTTAACAGCGGGCTTGTCACGCTGGTGTTTGTCAGCTGCACCGGCTGCAGATTGATGTATAGGGGCATCACCTCCAGTGGAGCATCCCCATCCATCTTACGGAGCCTTACGTATTCCCTCGCCAGAATCAATGAGCCGAGGAGGCCCACAAGACTGCCGCGCTCATCCTCGTGAGCGATTTAATACCGCATCATTTAAGATGCTATTGCTGTGGCCGTCCTGAGCCATCGTTAGGCAGCACAACCCATCCGTCGGTAGGAAGAGCTGCCCGCTCGTGCACAACCAGAATGAGCAGAACACGAGCAAGGAGAGGTGCCGCTGCTCGGGTCGGGGTTACCCCTGCGGCAAGGAGGGCACGGTGCTGGGGTGTCCCTGCAAACAGAGCACCTCGCACCGTGTGTCACCCCCCCGGGGACACCCCGCTGCTGGCCTGGCCACTGCTGGGAGCAGGAAAGTGGCCCCGGGGTCGGGGTTCCCTTCGGCAGGAGCTGCTGTTGCTACCAAACCTCGCGCGGGATGGAAATACAGTCAGGAAAACAGGTGAGCAGGCAAAGGGGACCTGTGCGGGCTGCACCGTAGGGGAGTCTCGCATTTCAGGGAAAGAACGGCTGACGGATCATAGGAGGCATGAAACCCCTCACCCTCTGGCTGGCCACCCACCCCGACTTTTTAGCAGCTCCAAAATACAACTACGAAAGGACCTTCGCTTCCACACCGGGCTCGGCTGCTCGCAGGAGCCCGGGAAGGACTAAATCTGGCTCCAGCTTATCAGGTCCCGCAGCAGTCGTCAAATTAAAGGGCTCTGGTTCGAGCCTCAAAGGCAGAAAGGATGCTCTGCCGCGGCGGCTGCACTCTCAGAGAGGTAAATGAGAGCACACGATGTGCAGGGAGATTGCAGGAGACAGGTTTTGAAGAGATGAAGATCGTGTCTTTGCTGAAGGGGGAAATTTGGTGTCAAAAAGGATCAGTGCTCAAGAAGGTGGTAAAAAGCGATGTACCTGAATATCTGAGGGGAGAGGAGAGCTGCTGCCTCATTATCTGCTTCACAGCCTCCTAATAGAAAGCCCCATCTCCTTTATTAACGGGATCAATAAAACTCATTTCTCAATAGGTAATGAAATAGTACGTGTCCACTTACAGTAATGCAGATAATTGATGAAATCAGCTCTCGTCCTCCCCTGCGTGTCCCCTCAGACCTCATTATTAGGTTCCCAGCACAGACACATCCATACATGGATGGCTCGTGTGAACAATACTCTGCCGAAAATAATGGAGCAGATGGCACTGTTCCTGACAGCCGGGGCGACACTCCCTGTTAGAAGGAACAGATGTACGGCTGGACAAACACTGTCCTCAGATGGGACGGTAGCAGATGTCTAGGGACGTGGAGAGCTGTTCTAACTCTGTGGACGGGGGACATATGAAATGCATGGCACCAGTCGTCTGTGCTAAAAATCCTGCAATGGTTTTGTTCGGATTTTTCTTTGAAGAATGGGTTTAATATGGAGTAAATTGAATGTAACCTTTGCTGTAAATGGAGGCATTTGTTTCTTTGAGTCTCAGGGGGAGTTTTCATTAATTATACTGGGCCCAATGGCCAAGTTGGCAAGAAATGTGTTTCCAAGGAAAAAAAGCAAGCCAAAGATAAGCTTCAGTATGGTTTTCATATACCATAGAAAAAAATAACATATTTCCGCATCAGGGGTTAACAGTGAATCTTGCCACCTGAAATGCATCTCTGAAAATTACAGGCACCGCGGGCAAGCCGCCTGCCGAGAGCAGAGGTGGGACCGAGTTCTAACAGGGACGTGCTGCTGCTGCAGGACGGCAGTGCCCGACACGGACCGGACTCAGTTCACTCCTGCTTGGGGTCCCCCCAAACCCACCAAAATGCACCAAGGTGCCAAAGCCTTCCTCCTCCCAGGTGGCCTGCCCACAGCCTGCAGCTCCCGTCCAGCCCAGTCCAGAGCCTGGGGCAGAAAAGTCCCTTTCCCAGCGAGGGCTGTCCAGATTTCTCTTTCCTCCCTAGCAATGCTGAGGTTGAACTGAGTCCCACCAAGTGCTTCGTGGTCCTCCACCTTCTGGTTTGCTCCTTCAAGGACTGGGGCTGCCAGGGCAGGGATCCGGTGGCACCAGTTTGCTGGGAAATGGAAGGACTCCTGCTGGAGACGTGCCCAGGGCTCCTGGGGAAGAGCTTCAGCAGAAGCTGCTGGAGAAATCCGTGCTGGACATAGGCAGCAGTGCTGTTAGCGCAGAGCTGTGGTGGTTCGCAATGACATCGCTTCAGCTAAAGCTTCAGTGAATTATTTTCAGCCTTGAAGCCCTCACGTAAGATTTGATGCTAGGAACCGAAGCTATTTCAAAGCAAGCCTTTGGAAAAAGCAACAGCATCAATGAAAACCCACGTGTGAAGGAGGACACCAGCCCACTTCTCCAAGTTCAGGCATTTCTGGAAGGAAGGCAGGGAGAAAAGAAGAAAAGGAGAGCAGTTCTGAGTTAGTCACGAAGCTCATTCATTAGCTTAAGTGTTCTTGTGAGGTTGCAACACGGGAGGCATCAGCGACATGGCCATACTGGGGGGTCTGCAAAGAGAATTAGGCAGAAGGATGGGCTCTGGGACCTGGGTCAGTAAGAACTTGCCGTGCAGTTGTTATTTCATGGAAGCGGTGAACATAAAAGGATATTATCACCAAGCCAAACCTACTGCAGACCTCAGGCTGCCAGTCAGAACATCCCCCTATGGGAAATATGAGTCCAAGCAGACAATGTGCTATCTAAAAAGCAACAAGATAAAATAAAGTTCAATAAGCCAAATACTTGGAATCTGGGGAAATTTTTAGGATTTGGGACATCTGATTGCTTTTGCTTTTATTTTTATTATTCTCTGTCTTTGCTTCATGTTCACTCTCTTTTCTATTTTGCCTACAAGCAGAAGTATCTTAATTTGACTTTCTGAGATACTTCTCGCTTCAGACAAATATTTGTTTTGATATCTCAAATGGTAGCTTTTCTAAATTTTAAATCTAAACTTCCCACTTCCCCATCTTAACATGTTGCTGAAACTAGCTCTGAACTTGCTGCTTGGATGAAATCACTTACCAAAAGCAGGCGTACCGATGCTGAAATGAAGTCTGGGAACAGAAAACATTACTGGTGGCTGGAACTGATCTGTTTCTGCTCTCCTCTATGTGTCCAAGCGAGAGAATTCCTTTTACGTTCATCTGTCCTCATGAAAGCCTAGAAGAGGAGAGGAGATAAATGATTAACATAATCTAAATATAAAGATTTTCTTCATTCTTAGAGCCTTTGTGACACACTCTCTTGGGAAATATTCCCAACTGAAATGGAATTTCACTCCGTTCTTCACAGATCTCGTATTGCTCTTGTGAAACACATGAAGCCTTTGAAAGTCAGTAATTATGATGTCAATAATTGTGCCATGGTGAGAACATCACAGGCATCTTGGAAATACAGGCAGACATGGAAATATTAAAAAAACCACCTAACTATTAAACTTCCCTACGCAAACTCTGCAGCTGATCTGGATGAAGGTCCACTGGGGTGAAATGTATGTCTATATATTAACTGGCGCAGCGGCCCTGCTCCAGCGGCGGGTGCTGACCTGCAGACCAGCTGAAGACTCTGCCAAAAATCCCCTTCCCATCTTGCAGTCAGGCACTGTAATTTCTAGCAGGTAAAGGAGTACCTCGCGTGCTTGGGAAAGGAAATGCAATTTGTAGAACTGCCTATAAAATTGAGGTTGTCCAAATCAATGAGTTACCTAAAGAAGGGAAAACGCAAACACTTAAAGGGCTTGGCTACCCAGTGCGTCGGTGGTTTTTGAAAGGCAGCCATCAGACCATAAAATTCCTTATCAGCGTTCTAGTATCTGGTTCCTCTTAATCTCAATTTTTTAAGCATCGGACTTGGGAAAAGGCAGGGATTTCCAGCTCCAGCCCATCGTGGTGCCGTGGCGGCTGTCGGCTCCAGCCCGGTCCTGCCGGCAGGACTTCCAGCCCCCATCACTCTCCCGCTTCACGGCTTTGAGCCGCTGGAAAAGGCGAAGCCGAGGCCAGCTTCATGCGGTATTTTCAGTGCTGCTGGTTTGCCAAGAAATATCCGCCCTCGCTGAGAATTTGTGAGACCTGGATCGAGACCTGGACTGTTCTTCGCTCTCTTGGCAGGACCGAGCGCAGGTCCCGACCCCTCTGCCTTACCCCAGGGCAGCAGCACCGCGGGCTTGGGGGGCGAAGAGATGCCGGTACGGCAGAGAGAGAGACGTGCAAATAGCTCACACGCTCAGAACCAATAAATATGTGATGAAAGGCTTTGCACGCGATCGGCTGGTGGAACTGACCTAAACTTCTCATTAAATGAGATTCGCAGCTGGGCTATAAATCAGGGAGGGGAGCTGCGGAGCAGAGTGGATATTCCCACTCCTTATACGGGACCCCGGAGGATCCCATCCAGCTCATCTGCCAAAGGATGAATTCAGGATGAAATTGCCACTGGCAGCATGATCGTCTCAGCTATATATAGGGGTCTCCAGAGTGAGGGTTTTGCAAATCTAAATAAACTGATCACGGACAGTTACTTGAAGAAGTTAAGAAAAATGTATGTCTGAGAAACCAGATGGGATTTGGTCTTGAATGCAGAAGACAATCTGAACTAAGTACTGTTGTACCTTAAATAAACATTACTGCCACTAAGAACTGCAACACATTTTCTAAGAATAAAAAGCAGTTTAGGCTTGGATTTACAGATTATCCTCAGAAATGTAAGTATCTGATTTCTCAGGGAATTAGCAATCTTAATTTTCTTGTGCTCCTCTGAAAAATCACAGATTCTGGATCCAACAAATACTTCTATGTACTTTAGAAATACATTCAAATAAATGTCTAGTATTAATAATTGTAGGGATGATAAATGAGGAAAAAAACCAGAATTTTCTATGAAGGAGGGCTGGTAATTTAAGAATTAATTCTGTGCTGACGCAGCACTGCACTGAAGCTGTGCTGAGCATTATCTGAGACATGCATCTTGCTGGTGCCCTGACAAACCTTCTCAACACCTCCGAGGAGTCACACCTTCAGCATCTCTGCTACCCCAGACTCGCTTCGGTAGGTGGGTTTGTGCTGGACCTGAGAGGATCAGGACCCAGGAGGGGAGCACAGGCGGGATCTTCCCACAGCAGCCCATTTTAGCGCTAGTCAAAAAAGTAGGGGGAAAATGCATATTTTTTTAATTCCATTCAAAAAATTAACACAGCATTCCCTCGGGACAGGGGACAAAAATGAGCCTTATTTGTGGACACCTCCGCATTAGTATAGCTTCAAGTTTTCCCACTTGTCACATCCAACTAAAAAGCTGTTCAGACTTAATTTATTAACAAACAGCCTTGACATTTAGTCACGATACAGGTGAAATTCTAGCCATGCACTCCAGTTTCTTCATTAATTCTAGACACTAATGTAGACTTAGGGTTTTTAGGCTTTTTAAGAGCAGCTTGCTCAGCATTCCACGTGCAAGAAATTTACCTGAAATTTCTATTGACCGACCTAATTAAAGGCGAGAGGAAATGGTTGCAGAATCCTTTGTGATTTCTGAAAGAGACCAATATCTACAGTCATTAATTCATATTCACTCTCTCAAATACTGCACTTCGATCAACAAATGAATTTTCCTTGTTAATAGATCAAATACTCTCAATTAGTAAGTGTTGCTAATCGGATTTTTTCTTCCTGTAAAGAGCAGGACCGCACTGCAAGGGTGCAGCACCTTTAATTGTGTGCAACCCAGGCTTTGGAGTGATGGACTCTGATTTGTTTCTCATGCACGACTGGGAGAGGGCTCGGCGCTGCAGGGTCCCGACGAGTCAGGAGTCCCCGTGCTTAAGTCTCATAAAGTCTCTTCCCCATTTTGCAAAAAATATATGTTCTTGTTTCCGTTTCCTGCAACCTGTGTCAGAGAGACGAGAGCGTCGCTCGCCCTTAGAGCAGGGGAAAATGAGTTGGGGGGAGCCCGGGGCTGCGGGGAGGGCTGGCGGGGAGCCGGCTGCTTTCATGGCAGCGATGGAGAGGCAGACGCCTGCTCCCGCTCCACGGGGACATAAAAAGCCCCGAGTCATTGGACTTTTTTCAGAGAATGGTGTCAGGCTCAAAACATCTCTTTTTTCATCAAATCTTTCCCTTTCTTTCCAGTTCTGTCCTCGGCAATGCCTTGACAGCCCCAACCTGAACCGGAAAACTTTCACCAAGAAAGTCAGCGTTTCCACTGAACGCGCTTTCCCTCTGAGGAAGCGTCACTCTTGGGCAAGAAATAAACAGCCAGGGCGTTCTTCCCTCCCGAGGCGAGGAGGGGAAGCTCCCTGAGCTCTCTGCCTCTCGGGGTGCAGAGCAGCCCCCAGAAAAGGCACGAAGGTTTGGCGAGCCGAAGCCAATGCCCTCGTTGGTGCGGCTCAGGGAGAGCGGTGCCAGACACTCTGCAAACACCTGTGTAAACAAACACACGGGGAGGAAAGGCAGGCAGGTACACAGCCTTTTGGTTTAATAAAGCAGGAGTATGATATACTAGGTGAAAAACGTGTTACGCAATAGAGGAAAAATAAACTTTCATAGTTGTTCATAGGGATAAAAACCGAAGGCTGAAAGCTTTGGGAGAAAAATCTTTCAATCCCTCTCCCTGCCCCGCCATCCCAGGGACCGAGCCGGTGGGATGGGGATGCATCTCCAACCCCAGCAACTGCCCAGAGCAACCTGGGTGTCTGCGGAGACCGAGGTGCCCTCACCTCTGCACGAGCTGAGCAGAGGGAGACTGGGGGAACCCAGAGACACGGGTTTGGCCACGGTGAGGCTGCCAGGGCAAGAGCCGTGGCTCTGTTCCCATTTTACAACACCTGGCTTTTTAGCAAGCCATGAGAGACTCAGTATTTTCCTAATGGAAGATGATAAAAGGGAGGAACAAAAATTGCATTTGTAAGTCGGCTACCACACACGATAGCAGGTAAAAAAATTATGAAGCACTTATCAGGCTCAAACTCAGTTTAGTGTTTCACAAAGACGTGCCTGCAATTGTTAGGAAGCCATACTAACACAAGAGTGCATCTGCTTTGCTGGAGTTAATGCCTTTGAGTCCACTAAATCCATAAATATGCAGGATACTGAGCTGCCATTTCCCAGCTCGTGCTCTGACACGGAACCTACAGCAGCAGGAAAAGATGAAGCATCTTCATATTTCTGTGTTCATGGTCAGTGGTGACAGCAGGGGCCAGTCTGCAAATCTGCAAAATGGGTGAGTGTCTGCTGAAATGGAAAGTATGCATGGTATCGCTTGACATTTTCAATATATACAAGTTTATCTAATTATGACAAATAGCAGATTTCAATTACAGCAACTTTCCTGTAAGTAAAAGCTGGAAGTTTCTAAGAACTGTTCTGACTAATGTGGTACAGCTCTTGGCTGTGCTACGGCTGGAAAACAAAAAAGCCCTTCATCAAATGGTTGCAACTGCGACTGCAGCCGATAAATGCCAAAAAAACCTCAAGTTAGGGCAATCTGAGGCTGGGAGAGAGCGCGGGAGGTGCTGACTCTTGCACTTGCTGCAAAACCTCCCGCGGAGGATGTCACTGCTCACCCGGTCCCACGCTGCTCCGCAGCTCCCGCGGCGTGCCCTGGCTGCTCCTGGCATCCTCCCCGGGTGATTCGGGATGGAGGAACCCACACGTTCCCTTCCCCAAATACCCCTCCTGGCTGCAGAGAGAGCGGTTCGCAGCCACATCTACCTTCGGCGCAAGGCAGTCGATTGGTACGGGAAGAGCAGCACCTCCTCTCCTTCGCGATGGTAAAAATGTCAGAAAACAGCCAGATGGGGATCACTATTGTATATGGCTTAAAATGACATTCTAGCCCAAAGTTTTTCAGCAGAAGTTGCACAGGTGGCATTTTATTTCAGCACAGGCCGCTCACTCTTTATAGCCAAGCCCAGGAAAGAGCAAACGAACCGTGCCCCGCCCCCGCCAGCAGTGCCAGGGCCGAGGGGAAGGTGGGCACAGCCCCACAGCCGGCAAGGCAGCAGCATCACCTGCGGCAAAACCGAAGCGATCTCCGTGATTCAGGATTTTTCCATCCGGCGGAACCCCCCTCCTCGCAGCCGGCAGGGCAGAGGCTTGCTGGGGAGCAATGAGCTGATGCTTCTGCTCCCGAGTGCTCGCCCGCCCCATGCCAAAAAGTGGGGCACCCCAAATGCAGAAACTCTTCTGAAATGTGTGAATAGAATTGTGTGCCCAGAACAGCAGTTTTCTTGTTCGTGGGTGTCTCTCCTGCCCCAGTGGGGTTTTGCTTTTTGCTCTCTGACCTGGGCCGGTGAGTCGGTGCACTACAGAAGACAAAGGGCAGCCGCCAGCAGAGTTTTCTTAGTCAAAAGCCAGCTCTGCTCTCATTTATTCCTGGGACACCCACTCTCCTCAGCAGATTCCTGCCGGTGCAAGAACAAGAACCATTTTGTCTTTGGCGTCCCCCACCATGCAGATTGGCAGCACATCTAATTCACAGGGCAAGGAGCAAGCCTGTAACACTGCGCTGGATTTTGTGCAGGAGCTGCCACATCACTTCCACTTCCCCCCTAACACCATTAAGTCACCTGCAGTTTCTCAGAAGAGACACGGTTTAATTGGTCTTATTTCTAGGCTTAGCACTATACAATTATTTTCCAGGGAACAAATGTAATCTTTATAACGTAAAGATAAAATGTAATCTGGCCTCAACATAAAAAGGAAATTCCCCTTGAAGTCTCATGTAATCTGAATCCACATCTGCAAAACCTAACTGAAGGATGAAACTCATCCTTTTAACTTCAGAAAGAATGTGATCTGTGAAATACATGATGGATCTGGAGTCGGCCCGTGAGAGGGGGCAGATGGGATGACTCCAGGAAAGTCATAGACAGAACAGGTATTTAGAGAAGATCTCAAAGGATTATCTGCTGTTCAGATGTATAACCAGCTTGTTGCATTCTTCTACCATTCACTTCAACCCCTCCCCATAAGGAGACCGGTTCCTGGCAGGTCCAACACAAGGCCAGTCCCGGTTCTGGGGAGGACAACCTCAGAGCCGACTTCAGGCTGATATTGCACGTGTTAAGAAAATCATTGAACAATTCATTGAGAACGTAGCTGCTGGCGGTTTTGTCTGTCCCTTCCCCAAATAAATGGTATAAAGGAAATTCATGTCTGCAGAAGGCAGCAGCCAAAGAACTAGGAAACACACAAGCTATTAATTTCATGGTAGATATTCTTTTGACAGAAACCAGACGCTTGTGCCCCTTCGCAAGCAGCTGAAGACCAACCGTTCCCACACCAGGACCTGGAGCTCACTGCACAACATAGTGGCTGCACGCTTACTAGAAAAACGTATGTATCTGAGAGACTTTCTATGGATGGGCTTTTACACGCTGCTGACCTGGTGTAACCAGTAACCCACATTTTGGAAAAACAAGAAAAACTAAACCAAAATGTTGCGTGCACCACCCAGCAACCTTACTGAGCCTGCCACAAGGTGCGGAGTGTCCTGCCTGGCCTGGAGAGGACGGCGGCTCTGGCAGGGCCAACCGATCCAGCACAAAAGCAGGTCTCCCCAGTCCTCCCAGCTCTTCCAGGGATCATCCTCGTGAGAGGTCCATGCAAAGACTGCAGCCGTGGTTAACAGAGCACTCATGTTTGTGGGCTAGACTTGGGAAAACCTCAGCAGAAGGAAGGGTATCCTGACCGTAAAGCTGGTTTACGTAGCAAAACTTAAAACTTCTTGCAATCAAGTCAACAAGACAAATACCTCCTGAGCTGGGGAAGGCTGGAAGGGGCCAGCTTGGTCCCCAATCAGCCAAAACGAGCCACACCGAGGCCACAGATCATAGAGGACAGCAGGACCCAGCCTGCCCCAGGACTCACTCGTGTCGATTTCTTGTCCTCTCCACAGCCCTGATGTGCAGTTCAGCCCCCCGGGGCTCGGCTCTCCCCTCTCTGGCCAGCCACGACCCAAGCACAGGCATTACTTCAGTGTGGCAGCTCCTGTATTCGACATTTCAGTGAAATCTTATTTTGACATTTGTGATCTAATTTGGAAACACTGATCAAGGATATTCAGATGAATAAAGAATAATGGAAAAATTACTTCTGGTTCCTGATTTCCTGGGAAGGAGCAAAATGCAAGCTGCTCACCTTTTAACACTTCACTCTGCACAAGCAGGGAGCGAGGGGTTTCCAGCCCATCACTGCCACCTAAGGGTGCATACGGTCCCTGGGACATTCCCATCTCCCCATCAATTCCTCGCAGGCCCAGGCACATCTTCAGTTTATCCTTTCTAAAACTGCCCATATTCATCACTCATTACCTCTGTGTTAGTGAAGACACTACTAAAACTACCCGGACTGGGAACATAGAAGTTAAATCAGGTATTTACTCAAAAAAACGTTATAACCACAAATATGAAAATTTAAGAGAGAGATTAACATGGAAGAGAAGAGGGTTTTCACTAGAGCAGGGAGAGTTACTAGCTCACACGATGATACAACCACGTACAATACAACCACGATGCCTTCATCACCAGTTGTGGGCTTTTCGAAAAATAACAAGAGCTCCTCATTTTCATACCACATACCAGCTACACCCCTATAGCATCTACTTGTTTTGCACGTGCTTTTGTAATATACTCATATGCAAATAAGTAAATGAGATGTTTCTTGGGTATGCATACCTTCATCTCAGTTTCCCCAGGATTTAATCATGCTAGATAATCAAGACTATTCTGTTTGTCTGTCAATATACATTAATTGTTCGCTGCTCAGAAGGCACAGTGCCTAGACAGGCACTGTTGATAGGATTGTCTGTACTCCGTACTTCACACCAAAATGCTGTATTGACCCGGTATGGAAAAAAAAGTCCTAATTTTAATTACAACAAAGAGAACTCTCGACCTATTTAAAGCCCTGCCCGAGCTCCGACGTTGTGCTGGGCCATGCAAGGCAGGCAGGGCTCTGCGGTTATCTGTAAGCAGAGGCACACAGGCACCCTCCGTGCTGGTTCCCCTCTCAGGGAGAGCAGACCGATGCACCGCAACACTGGTTCAGCATGCCCGCACCCCTACCACTGCTGTGCCAAGCACAGCCCCACCACTTTTGACTTTCTTCATTGTCCCAAAATCAGGCCCTGGGATCTCAGCGGGCTGCTCGCACCACGGCTGGCATCCGCCACCACTCCCCGACCCATCCGATCCATCTGCAGGTGGATCTCCCCGGCCGTAGCCCCTTCCCACCCTCCGACTCAGCCACCAGCATCACTGATGTGCCACGCGCCTGCACAAATGCCAACACAGTTAATCCGGAGCTTGTCAAGGTTTTTAAAGCTGTACTCGTAATTATATATGCAAAAACTTATTTGCTGAAGTCTTTCCACAGACATTAACACTGATGTGCTGCTTTTGCTTAGAGTCAAAACCAGATCTGGATAGTACAGTAACAATATTTATCCTGCAGAAGTTAATAAAAAGCCACCTGCAATGTTTCACTGATCTTACAGACAGGCTAACCGAGAATGACTCAGAACAACCACTCTGAGGGCTAGATGAAACACATTCATTTCCATCTCGTGTTCAGCCTCTGCCCTGGCCGTGGAGAACCCCAAGGGATCGATTCTCCTACAGCCACAGCAGACGACAGTTAGCCCTGCTCAGGGTACCACTGGGGCTCACAGCAACCGGCAGCTGGCTACAGCCCTCTCGTCTCACCTTAGGGTGTTCCATACCATAATCTAAGGCAGCTTTTAATCAGCTGGCGAGTGAAAGTCTCCAAACTCGCATTTCGTGTCAGCTCTCAACCTGAGAAAGAAACAAAACAAAGAAGACACCCCCAGAAAGTATAATTTTAATTTAGTTTGGGAAAGCTAGATGTTTTTACCGAGAAAGATCTGTGTAGTCAGTCTTGTAACAAACCCCTGTAGTAGTTGTGCCTCTTTTGTGGTTCTTCAGCACAGGTATTTAGGTAAGCCGTGGGGAAGCAGGCAGGAGGGCTGAGGTCTGTTCAGAGCTGACGCCTTGCCGGGCGCTTCAGGCAGCCGCCCACCACACACCCCAAGCAAGCAGCACCCCGGGGCACCTGAATATTCCTTGCCTGAGCATTGCAATTCGCAGCATAAGTTGTTATACATTAGAATTTATATCTTTTTTTCTTGACAAAAGTAAAGACATCAGTGACATCATTTTCCCGTAGGAAAATTTAAACAAATCCAGGGTCATTTCATCATCTGATTTTGAATGTAAGTAGTATACACAAATGTCAAAACAAGTAATACATCAGGGAAATTCAAAGCATGTTTTAATTAAAATTATTCCCATTCCAAATATAAACCAAATCATTACCATGATTAACATTACATGATTTTTTTAAAAAAGGGAAAGAATCCTCTTTAGAAAGTTACTATTGTTTACCAGGTATTGCATTTCACTTCATTTTCAATAGTCCATAAAATATCAACAGGTGAAAAAGCAAGCATTTAACCACATTTCCAACCTAATCAAAAAAAAAAAAAATCTAAGTTAAATCAACAGTTTTTACATTGGACTGTTGGATTAGAAGATATGAGAAAAATCAGTTGTGCATCCTGAGGAGCAGTAAAAGAAACCAACCCTTTTGACCTAACACCCTTGCACCCTTAGCAGGACAAATGAGAAACACTAACCTCCACTGACAGAACCGGGATAATATTCCTGAGTGTGCATCACAGCTGCTCTCAAACACAACTTATTGACTCCATAAATTCCAAAGCCAAAGGATTACAATACAACAGAAACAGACCCACAGGAGAGCACAGGCTGCGTGCCATAGTGCACGGTTCACGTACAGCCAAACATCAGCAGAATAAATGTAACAGCACAAAGTAAGAACTCCCTGGGAATCCAGCACTGGATTGAAGAGATTTAAATTCTCACAGGCAAATCAAAGGAAAATCATTAGCAACTTGGCTTTCTGTGTCATCTTCTTTAGCCATTTCAACGTTCAATTTCAAGTTCCAGTTTTAATCATCAAGCCTTATGGTCTTCAAACTGCAATGAGAAGGAAAAACAGAGAGAATTACGCTATGCGCCTATATCAACCATGCACTTTTTTTTTTTTTTTTTTTTTTCTTTTCATAAGATACATTTTATCATTAGATTATGGTCATGCTCTGTGCTGGCATATAGAAATACAGGCAGTTACTGTTGCTAATATTCCCGATCACCAACCAAAAAAAAAAAAAACAAAAAAACAACAACTGAAAAATAAGAGGGACAAAAAATTTCCTGCCTGTACAGTACATCAAACTACTATACAACTGCAATTGCTGCAGGACTCAAATTTATACTTGCCCACCAATACCACCATTTTCTCTCACACAGACAAAACTCTATTTCAAACACCTTTATTTTTTAAAAAAATTATTTTGGGGGTATGCAGGTGCCTGCAGGGGTGCAGAGGAGAAAAAGGCAGTGCTGCACCTTGCTCTGCCTCAGACGTTGACTTGGAGCTGACTCAAAGTCCACCAAAGACTGTGAACTCTGCCCTCGGCATTACAAGGACTCCCGAGGAGTCACCAAATCTGCAGAATTCCCACTCAAAGAAAACAAACAGAGAAACCACCAAGAGTTATGGTGCTCCTACAGTACAAAAGTACAAGCTGGGAGAAAGGAAGAAGGAAACTCATGCTTTTTTAGTGTGGTTATTTATTAAACTTTATTCCCATACTTGCTGAAGCCCCTCTTAAGCGTGTTCCTTGCTGCAGTCCTTGGTTTGTCTCCTTCTCTTTGATCTCCTTGCCCACCCCACGGCATGGCAGAGAGCGTGCTGCCTGGATGAAACGTTTTCACTGCCTGGTGACAACATGCCTAATACCTACATTTGCCTGTATGGGAGCAACATGGGATCAAGTGGATACAAACAGACTAGAGTACATTTAGATTTTGTAAATCAAAGTTTTTGACTTTCCAGGAGTAAAGTTCAGTATCAGGCAAACAGGATACTTGGGAACAGAACCTAACGTTGTAAAGACAGAATAACAAATTTTAATGGATGGGATTGTATGACAGTAGTTGGCAGTTCCTGAGAACAAAAACTAAGCTTGCAACAAGAACCAAAGATCTAGTACTGTCGTGGTTTTGGCTGGGATAGAGTTAATTTTCTTCCTAGTAGCTGGTGTAGTGTTATGTTTTGGGTTCAGTATGAGAAGAATGTTGATAACACACTGATGTTTTCAGTTGTTGCTAAGTAGTGTTTACTCCCATGAGTTTTTCTCACTTTTACCCTTCTGATTCTCTCCCCCATCCCACTGTGAGGGAGGTGAGTGAGCGGCTGCGTGGTGCTTAGTTGCTGGCCAGGGTTAAACTACAACAAGTACGCATCCTTGAGCAATGGATATCCTGAGATCGCCAACAGCACTTGCAAGGACTGGCTGGCACTTTCCTCTGGCAGCAATACCTCTGGGCTCTGTTTGTTGCCCACCAGGATCGGGAGGAAATTCTCCTTCCTCTCCCCAACACATAATTATGCTTATGAAGGTTGGAAGGATTTTAGTCTTCCATTAAAGCTCTGGAGAACAGACAAAATGAGAGGTTAAGGCAGAGTGCCTGGGTAGCCTTAAGGCATCTGGTTCACATGCTTTGCTCACACATTCAGATCTAAAGCTGCCATGAGATTTCACATCAAGAGGAATTCTCCTGCATACCCGAAGGTCAGAGACCTCCTTCTGGAAAAAAGAAAGGACCTTTCACATGACATGATCTGCTTCCTAGGATCATGTGGGAAACTCACCTAATAAGTTATCTGCAATTGCAGAAACGAAAGACATTGGCAATGCCCTTGATAAGTCACAGCATGATAAATATAGAGCACAGTACGACATGGCACATTCTGCAATGAAATACTGGTACATCAAACTGCAAGTCTGCAGCTGCCAAAGGGGATCAATCAGACTGATGTACCGGTTCAAAGTCAAGTGCCCATACTTTATATTTTTCAGCTATGACTAATCCTTTCCAGCAAAAAAAAAAAAAAGTGATTAAAAAAAAAGCTTGCAAAAAACCCCCATTATTCTTTCAGTCACAGCATTAGCCTATCCAAAGCACAGCACAAATCTGCGTAGAACCGAAAGACAGTACCCATTTAACCAGCCTCTCCCCTGCACACATGCACGTGCATATACTCGTACACAAACACATCTATACCTCATGAATTTTAGATGACCTGCCTTGAGAAGAAAAGTCACTACATGGCATCACATTAATTACCATGTGTAAACAACAATTTTAACCTATTTTCTGAAATACAGAACTTTGGGTAGAAGAGTAGAAGTAGTGCTTACAAACAAAATAGCTTTACTCAAATATTGGACTTACTGTCTGGGAGAAGCTCTTTTCTTGAAGCTCTTTAATATATTTCAACCCTCTCTAAAACTATGACATAAAAAATCCGAAGCACACACTAAGCACTTTGATGCCTGTATGACAGTCTCCCCTCAGCCTGGCTTTAGCGGCTATCCCCATCACTCAGAGGCCAGGGACATTCCATCTGCTGTATCCGAATCTATGTCAATTCAAATCGTGACTGACAAGGATTGTAAACCTTGCTGCCCATAAAAACCTAAAAATGAAAGCTTTAAAACTGTACACACAGTCTGCAAGGTACATTTATGAGTAATTTAAAAATTAAGTGAGGTAAGAATTACCAGGACACAGTTTAGTGAGAAAGGCAGAGGACTAGAAGGGAAATTATTTTTAGAGTGACAGCACTAAGGTAACAACCCACTTACCGCAGCTTTCAGAGCTTGATCTAGGTCTTCCAGTAAATCTTCTTCATCTTCCAAACCAACTGACAGGCGAATTAATGTATCACCGATTCCAAGAGCTTCCCTATCTTCTTTAGGCACTGAAGAGTGAGTCATGATGGCCCTGTAGGAAAAAAAATAGCCTTTTTTCTAAGTTTTACTTTTATCTGTAAAGACCAAACAAATTCGTTTCCCGCCAGTATCCCCTGAAATTCTATGAAGATTTTACACCTTTTGTGTACCACCTGCTGGTTAACCCACAGATGGAAAGAGATCCTATCATCAGTTACTGTAAATTATGCAAACTGCAGACAAGTCAGTGACTTGTATCTCCCAGCATTTCAGTACAGTATTTCCAAGCCACAAATGAGGAATAAGAAGGGGATACTTAACAATCTGGAACTGAAAAAGGAGAAAATCCTATTCCTCTTCCTTCCAGATACTTTTAATTTTTTTTCTAAAAAAGAGTATCTAAAAGCTCTGCTTTAAGCATGTGGAGAAACAGCTATAGTATACAGTCTCCAGTATAACATCTCCTGATTTTTTAATTTTTTTTTAACTTCTGGTTTCTCAGATCACTTGTCAAACTGTACCCACTTACACTGAAGAGTTTATTCTCTCCAGCTATGGAGAATATAGGTGAGAAGCTATTTCCCCCATATGCTCAGTCACTGACATCCACCAATTTGCAATCACCTTTCAACTGCTTCAGTGTTTTAAGATTTGTTGTTATTCTAAAATGAGTAACTGAAATGATTTAGCATATACGTTTAGCCATAACTTTCCATATGTCTTTTTGAAAAGCAAATTGGATTTAAGTAAAATAATTTAATTCCATAAAAATCCTGTTGTTAGCCTTTTAACCTAGACAGGGGCAACTAAGTATTACTAAAATCCCCACAACATTTACCTGACATGGAGACAGATGCAGTTCGGTGTAGCATACCGAATGTGCCCTCTTGTGTAAGCAGGCAGAACGACAGACCTCTTTCCTCATCAGTGTGACCAAATCTGCTCAATACCACTTATTCAAACACACACTGATTTCTTGGATTTGTTATCATAGCAACAAATTGTGTCTCAGTCTCCCAGTTAAAACAAGGAAGCGTGGAAATGCTTTCATCATTGCATTCTTATATTCACAAAAGTCACGCTCAGTTCTGGAGTAGCTGCTGGTTTTTGTGCTATACAACATACTATCCTTGAATCTCAGTTATATGCAAAATATCTAGGCTTTGTGTACTATAAAATTTTAGAACTCCCATAAGAATTTTTTGTTACTCTGCAGCTTTTTTAGACTTAAGATGACGAATGACTTACGGATGCTCTGCTAGGCTTTCATATCCGCCCAGACTCTCAGCCAGTGCAAAAACCTGTGGGAAAAATTAAACAGAAGTTAACATAAGAAGGGTAAGGTTATGAATGCCTAGAAAGAGATGGTTAAGGAAAAAGGAACGTTTAATGGTTTGTTTGGGGTTTTTTTTCCAATTTTTTCTGTAATAATTTTTATATTATGAAAGGTCTTAGCTGTAACTAGGGGGAAAAAAGTGTACATTTAGCAGGTTAAGAGCTATTAAGATTTAGAATAGACTTGTCCTAAAAAGGCCCTAAAGGGACACTGATGCAAAAATTGAAATTAAAATATGCCCATGTTGAGCAAATATAACTCAGGAGTAGTTCCTACAATGCAATGCATGGGCAGCAATGGAGGCAGAGCTGAAGGGAAATGCACAACACGAGGGAGCAGGCTCTGCCTGGGCACAACCACAGTTTTCATTCTGTTCAGAGGAAGGATAGAGCAGGCTGCCTGAACAATGTAAGACTCGGATCTCAAAAATTTCAGTTAAGGTTTAAGTGATCATATCCTACCCTTACTCTTCTTTCAGCATCACTCATCACAGTTCGCATTTAACACCTACACTTTTGAGGCTGGCAAATGGCAGACTTGATGGGGAAAAAACCCAAACATTTAAGATTCTTCCCATAAGGCTGAACAGATTTTTTCCCTCATTCCTTGAGTCTGATGGTTAGTTTAGTATTTTGAAAACCAGCCTAAATTTCTCAGTGATTAACAGGACTAGTGTTTGTGAAATGCTTACTGTTAGATAAGGGGTTTTTTAGCACTGATCTTTGAATTACGGACAGGTATTCGTGGATGACAAAAAGGCTCTCTAGAGAGCCAGCTAGACAAAATGGCTCTCTAGGGAGCCAGCTGCAGTCAAACACAGATTCACGATTTGTCTGCTGTGACAAAGTGCTGTGACACTTACTGCCCTCAACATTTCTCTAAAGCCCTGGTTGCTCATATTCACTTTTTTCCCTTTAAAAAAAACCCAAAACACAACTAAACCTATCAACAAAATAATCCTCTTCTCAGCCTGGTTTAAGGAAATGGCTTTACATTTGTACCAACCTAGTGACAAACTGATGGTTACCCAAGTCAAAGGGCTGAAGTGAATATACTCATAAGCGACTACTTCTCCTGGAATGTATTCCCTGATACTTTTTGTCAAAGCTGGTAGATCTCCTGTGCCAGGATTAAATGCTCGCTCTCATGTAAAAGGATATTTTGTGGGAAAATTGTATTTTTAGTAAATTCATTTTCAGCTGATGACATTAGCTGGCAAGTAAGAAAGATAGGGAGGAGAAGTTCTAATTTACCTTTGTCAATTATTACTGATTTGTTTTTCCAAGAGCAAAACAGTAAAGAGGCAAGAGCAGGATGCAAATTAACCAGAGATCAAGACTAGCAAACACATTAAAGAGCACAGGCAGAATTAATACATTGCAAAAGACAAGAGCAAAAGCCTATGGTTTAGGTAAAAAACCCAAACAACTATGAGGGACTCCCTCTTTGCTTCATGATTCATGTCATTTCTCAATGGGTTTTTCTCCTGATGAGTACTTTGAAATATTATGACAGTATTACACCAGCCACAGCTTCTCTGCTTTCAAATCCTATAGGTATTTTTGCAAAAGGCTGGTATGCAGGCCCTTTATTAGAAGCAATGCCTGGGCTAACCTGGATATACTACACCCTACTGTGTAAACAAATACTTCAAATGAGCTGAGGCATCCTCTTCTTCCCTCTCATTAGCCTCCCATTTACAAATAATCTATTATTTAGAGATGGTTACACCCAAATGACTTTAGGAGCTTTGCAAGTACAGAGAAAGACTCCCCACCCCAAGAAAAAAAAATTCCTTCCATTATCACCCGCAGAAGGACAGTCTCAAGTCCCTCTAAGGTAGTGTGTATTTACAGTCACTTACCTTTAAATTCTTGAGAAAGGTAGCAGCATGTTTGAGATTTCCTTTAATGTAAAAGGTTACCATCCCAGGACAGCCAGTACACTGCCGCTTGATCAACTCATGCTGAGGGTGTGAAGGCAAGCCTGAAATTTGTAGAAGTTGCTTTAAGTTAATTACCATCACTTCAAAGGGTAAAGCAGCTCACCCTCAGCTATGTAGAAACAGCCTATTGCCAAGGTGGACACCTAACCCAGAGTCACCAAATGTGAAGGGTGCACAAACGACACGTAGTATTACAGTACTCAAATCCATCACTAAGATGTCACCCGCTCTGAACTCTTGCCAACCTACCTGGGAAAATTACTTTCTCCACCCGGGAATCTGACTCAAGAAATCGAGCAACAGCTAATGCATTGTGGAAATGTTGTTTCATCCGGATTTGCAGTGTCTTCAAACCACGATTGCACAGGTAACAGTCAAAGGGAGATGGAACAGCTCCAAGAGCTACAGAAATTGAAACAATATTCCACATAAAACAAAGGGTTTGGGTTTTTTTTAGTAAAACTAAATACAATCCTGATTTCCACAATGTCGAAAGTTACAAGACACGTGGAAAGACATCTGATGCAATCTGTCTTCCTCATCTCACACACATGGGAAGCCAGTTAATGAGCTGAACTAACAAGCTGAAGACTCAAGGATTAAATTTCTTAGACATAATATACCTTTACTCTTTCTGTTGTAGACAGAGCGCAGACAGAACACTGTACAGAAATTTATTCATTACAGTTAAGAGGCGGTAAAATTGTTAAAATCAACCTATATAAGGAAATTCTGTGTTAGGCAGATCCTCTGATGTGTGAATGAATTAAAAAAAAAAACCAGACATACTTGACACAAGTTAGATGAAATTAAATAAAGGCATAATTTAGGATAGGACAAGGGGTAATGGCTTTAGACTGAAAGAGGGTAGATTTAGATTAGATATTAGGAAGAAGTTCTTCCCTGTGAGGGTGGCGAGGCACTGGAACAGGTTGCCCAGAGAGGTTGTGGATGCCCCGTCCCTGGGAGTGTCCAAGGCCAGGTTGGATGGGGCTTGGAACAACCTGGTCTAGTGGAAGGTGTCCCTGCCCACGGCAGGGGGGTTGGAACTAGATGATCTTTAAGGTCCCTTCCAACCCAAACCATTCTACGATTCTATAACTTAAATGTTTGTATGCCTCTTCATATACGATGGTGCTCTTTCTGCCATGGTCTTAACTATAACCTAAAGAGAGACTTTGTAAGCAGTCATGTCCCACGTAACTGCAGGTGCTGCACATGGGAGACAGACCGCAGCCGCTCTGCATCTGACGCTTTCAGGACGTGCCCCATCTCCTGCCTCTGCACATGATGCACAGAGCACCAGCAGAGCTCTCCGCGCCACACCAGCGCATGGCTCTGGGAAGGGCAACAGAGAAAGGCTCCACGGCTCAGCCCTCTCTCGGGAGCAGCGGGGCACACACTTCTCAGGGGAAAGCAGGGATAGAGGGGAATTACAGTCCTGCAGCGAAGAGCGCTGCCTGCATTCAAGCCCCTGCCACCAGACAATTCACCCCACTCACCAGCCCCTGGTGAACAAATGTTGAACAACCCACACTGCTCTCTGCACTTTTCTAGAAGCAGTTAGGATGTGGAGACCAGTGGGATTAACTTGAGAGAGAAGCCACAGAGGCATACCGAAAGCTATCATGTTTGCATAAGGCCACCCTACGTACCGGTGAAAGGCACGGAAGAGAATTCAGGTTTCTTAGATCTGTGTTACCACTTTGTCTCCAGCCATTTACACTTCTGCACGTTTAAAAGCCTGAGCTACATCTCTAGATAGATTTCGTACTTGTGTGCACGCAACATGTTTCCCATTACGAGCTGGTATATTTGAATACAATTCATTTCGAGGTATTTCCTATATTGACAACTTACAGTTTTGTAAGAATTTGAGCCTTTCGTAGAGATCATCACAGTTTACCGAAACAAGTCCCATTACAACATCACTATGCCCTAAAAATGCAAGGAGAAGACAAGAACAGAATCAGACACTCCATCTGCTCCAGCGTTCTGCCACAAACCCCCATTTTCTCAGTCTTGGTTCTAATACAGTCCCATTTTTGCGAGACACTGGGTTCCTTCTCATTGCTACAGCCGTCCTTCCTGTGCAGCACATGAATCATAAGGCAGATTTCAGCTTTTTCGAAAGCTCTGGTCAGCAATGTGCTCTACCACGTGCTGCACGCATGCCCCCAGACAATTCCCAAGCCCACCGCCGCTAACTGCCAGAAAGCAGGACATTGTACAGAAATCAGGTGAGTCCTGTGGAGCAGCACCAGGCTGCTGTCTTAGCGACAGCGAACACCAGCCAGAAAACTTCCACTTCTATCCACACCACCAAGGACGTGTGGCTACAGCACAGGTACAGTAACGTTAGCTCCAAGTCTGGGCTGTTTGGGAAACAACACAATGAACGTACTTTTGGACAGGGTCCAACACAGCCGTATGAAACCTCCTTTGAACCTTAATATAATTTCTGGCAGCTATCTTCTGCTGAAGCCACTTGCTTTGTTGTAGTCAAATTAAAGCCAACGTGGCTATAAACACCTCTAGGTCTATTACCTGAAGTCAGGTCAATATTCCTTCTCCCAGGGGTAGTTTAGGAGCTATGAAGACTAATGATCTATTCAATGGTCCAATCTCCTCTAATGGTCCATCTAAGAATTACTGGCACACTGGCTTTTGTGAACTGCCTGCAGCCAGAATGACTTTTAAATAGCCAGCCCGAGCTGTGCTGAACTCACATACTTACCGTTCATGTATTTGGTTGCAGAATACATACAAATATCAGCCCCCAGAGATAAAGGACGCTGAAATGAAATTAAAATAGGTCCAATTAAAGCTTGTGTGCACTTTGGTTCATTTTAAGCTATCAAGAAAGGCTGTGATCCAACACAGAAAAAAACAATAGGTGGAGAAACTAAAAAAAAAAAAAAAAACAAACAAACAAACCACCACAAAAACTTAACACAAAACTTAACACCCTAAACAAAAACCTGAGAATTAAGATAGATAGAAGATGTGACAAAAACAATAGTACAGGAAAGCACTCTGACTTCAAGATAAGCACAATAAAAAGAACCCACAATAAATAATTCCCACTGGCTTCAGGGAGAGGAGTGATTGAATACATCTAACATACAGCCTGTTCATATTTGTGAAAAAAATAGTTATATTGGTTACGGATGAGGCAGAATAAGTAATGGTATTTACTCTGAAGCATATTTCCTTGGAAAATGAAGACCTCAACATAGCCTGCAAAGCAAAAAAAATTTGCATTGTTTTCTAGATATCAATATTGGTGATACTGCACCGAAAGAACAACTGAAAACCTGAAGAAAGTGCAAAGGGTTTTGTTTGCCAGGTCTTTCTTCCCTAACCTCCCAGCTTTCTTCCCAGAAACCTTTTTACGGTGAGGCAAACTGAGATATTGTTCATTACTTCTTGCTCATCAACACTTTTTTTTTAATCTGTTACTAAGTAAAGGACTTTGCTCATAATATAAACATTTTATAAAGACTGAAGAGTATCAATATGTTAAAAGGTAACAAAACAAGCAGATTTAGAATAAAAGACTGCTGCTGTCAGATTAAACACGGACACCTGTTCAAGGAACGTGGATAATGTGCGTTCCCAATGCGCAGCCAGGAGAATGGTAGCATAAGCACCGGTGCTGTTTACATTCAATATAGCTATATAAATCACTCTAAAATTATGATCTTCTTAGTACAGTGTATCAGCAGCAGTCTGGAGGGGTTTAAAGACATTACCTATTATGCTTACTAGAATTAATCATTACAACTGACTTTTTCTTAGCACCAGGCCAATAAAGGATACATTAACTAGCTCATATATCCAGATGCTCACTTTTCCTCTTTCACACACGACTTTCTGAAGTAATACACATTGTGGGGTGGAAATCACCAAGGCTTTGGTATGTACAAGAGAAAACCAAGTGCTGCTTTAGCTAAGCATTAACACCTTCCGTAAAACTCTTAATTTATAAAGCTCTCAGTACCCTTAACAAAGACACCTTGCCTTTGGCAGTCATAAAAAAGTTTTACTTTAGACCTAAAATAGAAGTGATTAGCTTGGTCTCCTGAGAAATATACATGAGTTATTTGTAGCCCATGTTAAGATGAACAAGACTTTGACGTTTATTATTCTGAAGCGTTTTTAGAACTTAAGAAATTGTCTTCACTTCATGTATTCTAGTTATAAAAGCACAAAAGTTATGCCAGTTGTTTGAGATCAAAATTACAAACTTCTAAGCCACACATTCACCAAAATATTGAAGAAAAAGGTAACTTCAATGTCTC
This sequence comes from Aquila chrysaetos chrysaetos, assembly GCF_900496995.4. Lineage (NCBI taxonomy): Eukaryota > Metazoa > Chordata > Aves > Accipitriformes > Accipitridae > Aquila > Aquila chrysaetos. The sequence goes on along the minus strand of NC_044015.1, from coordinate 42,103,585 downwards.
AAAGAAAGCTTTAACAAAGTTTGCTTGTTTTAACTTTTTCTTCCACTACCTCTTTTAGAATATCAGGTGGTTCAGAACAGATCATAAACAGCATATACAGAAGAACTGGTATAAAAAGGCCAAAGTTAGAAAACAGGACACAGGCCTGTTATGATTTCCATCAGTGAGAACTAAAAAATGTGATTTTTTGAATGGCAGAGAAGCCATTCTCCCAATAGCTTACCTGACTGTCTTGATTCAGTGTGTTTACTTGACTGCTGAGCTATATTGCTTTTGCTGCTATCATACTGGTATATGGCTACCTATAAAATTCTTTGCATACCATCTTTACTAATGTAAAAAGCAGCAGTACATGGGTTGTATTTACAAACGGAACAGGTAATTTTACAATGCATAGACCAAAACTACAGTTCCTTGGTGGTGCTTCCATTTTAAAAATGTATCTTCGAATACACTGAAATAACGGGGTAATTGTAAACAAACAAAGTACTTACCTGGAAATACGCAGACATAAAGGTGTTGTCTACTACTAGAAGAACATCTTTATGCTTATGTACTACATCTGCACAGGCCTGAATGTCAATGACCTTCAATGTGGGATTTGTGGGTGTTTCAATCCAAACAAGCTGCAGTAATTCAACAACACAAAACATCAGTTTAGAGATTTTACAGTGCTGGTGATGATACATGTGTAAGTCATAAGTGCTTTTAAATGTTAACTTGTTGAGTGTCAGCTTCCCACGCAGGTTTGCAGAGTGGAAATAAGAAAGCGTCCCTACTGAAGAAAGGCAAGGTTTCTTGGGAGAGGTAATATTCTCCACAAAAACAAATAATGCATGGGAAGATCATCAAGGCTTTTGAAAACTGAAGTGCATCACATCTGAAGGCGGCCTGACATAGGCAGAAGAAAGTCTTTACACCCAAAAGTTTGTAAGCCTTTTACAGCTGAATTATCTTCCACTAGAGCAGGGGATTATCTGTTGCAGTGCCACGCAGCACCTCCTCCGACCTTGGTGTTCCCTCTGCTGTTTCTTACCTTTTCCATCCTCCTCTCTCTCTCTGGTGTTTTTTGCCCTTCTTAAAATGTTTTCAGTGAAGCACCACAATCATCACCAAGTGGCCTGCAGTAGGGATGTGTTGCAGCCAGCTGTGCCCCAACCTGTCACTTCAGAGGCCACCTCTGCAGACCCTTCTGCTCGACACATACACCCAATACAACAAGAGCAAGAATAAAATTAATTAACGACATTAAGTAAGTTCAGCGATTCCGCTCTCTCCTACCTTGGTCTCTGGTGTAATTGCAGCTTCCAGGCATTCAGTTTTTGTGCAGTCAACAAAAAATACATTCAAACCCATTTTCATGGCTACTTTCCTGAAGTATCTGTTTGTGCCTAAAAAAACCCAAACAAAACCAAACCAAACAAAACAAAAAATCAGACACAAAATGAAACATCTTCCTTAACTTTTCTTCACTGATCTCCAGTCTCTTGGATGCATCCATGGAAAGTCAGGAGGGTACAGTTTTATGCTGTACACCATAAATGGCACATTGGTACTTCTTTATTTCTAAAAAGTTTAAACATCGCTATAGTTTTAAACATCATGGAAAAGTAATAATGGGAAAATGGAATCAGAGAGACTTATGAAGTACTCTCAATTAATAGCTGTTTGGGAGCGGGGGTTAATCAGAAAATTAAATAGACCCCTTTTAGTTTGCCCGCTTCTAACTTTTCCTCCAGCCCTTTGCCATGCACAAGCTAGCAGTTCCAGTTTTTATATCCTCTTTCCCCCACCCCACTTTTAATAACTTTTTTTCCACCATATATTTTAAAACACTTTTTTTTCTATTTAATAAGCTTAATTGAGAACATGGGAGAAGAAGAATCAAGGCGAAGTCTCCAGCTACTGTGTTTCTTATCATTCCATTAAATAAACATGCAGTGAGGAAAATAAAAAAGTTATTATTTCCTTCCATTTTGTCTTTGAAGCCTTTAATTGGAAAGACTAAAAGAAGCAACCAGAAGCAACCAGTTGATCACCAGACGTGCAACATACTGACTATCTGGCAACACTGCCTGGATTAAAAATTAATTCATTAGGTCTTCCTGCCAAGGTTATTCAACATTTACTCACTTACGCAGAACAGCAGTTTGCAATCTAGCCCTAAAGTCATAGTACATGCAGGGTGTGATTCTGTGTGCTGAACGCTATGTCTGAATAATTTTTTTTAATTTTTTTTTTTTTTTAAGGAAACACTTTTATTTCTACAATAAGCTATATATTAAATTCTCTCTTGTGCTGCAAGAAGCTTATTCAAGCATGGGAAATTTTCACATAGGCTGTCAACTCTACAAATACAAACCACAGAAAAGTTGCTTTACAGTAGTCTTACGTACTTTTAATAATAGCACACTACAAAAAATCCTTAGATGAAAATTAGAGGTTACACTGAAAGTAGCCCTTTTAAGAAGTTACAGCCATGGCTCAGAATTCAGAGATGTCAACTACCTACAGCTCCTCCTCACACCTCCCAAAACCCAGCACCTCTTAAACACGTCCCAGGCAACATGCTTTCCAGCACTGCCCGAGAGCTTTTCAATTTCTTTTACTGCTTTTCTGACAACCTGGAATACTGCAGACTCATTTGAGTTAGCAAGCGCAGTACCGCGCTCCTATCCAACCAGGCTTTTTACAAAAAATGCACTAAAAGCTTACCAAAGCTAGTGTACCCTTGAGGGAGCAGGGACACATGCCAGCACTCAGTACCCAGCGACTCAAAGGTCGAGTCACTTCAGCTACAGGGCTGAAGCACGAAAGGCTGCACAGGGCAAGCGTGGTGGAGGAGTAAACCCCGCACGGCAAAAAGCAGTCAGCACAGGCAACGGCGAGGAAGTGGCTCACAAAGGACCAGGCTGCAGCGTGCAAGAACGCGAGCAGGAAAGACGGCTAGGAACAGCCAGAAGAGCACAGCCTAGGAGAAAAACAAGCAGGGACTTAGGGGACAAGGAGCCCCCGATAACCGAGGGAAGAATGAAGGGGCTGAACACATCCTGGCCACGGCGGCCAGTGGCAGATCTGCAGATGTCCCAAGTCATGGGGTGCGAACTCTACTGAATAAGGCTGTCTGTGTGGAAGCCAGTCTCTTTACAACAAAAGTATGAAAAAAATTCAGGGAAGAAACAACAAAATTTGTCTCTGCAGAAACCACCACGGGCTGAGGCTTTAATGAGCAGGTGAACTGGTTTTGCTTGAAAAATTCACCTATGAGCCTTTCTGAAGTGAGGAGCTGATCATATGCTTTGGCCAAATGACTTTGATTTACCGAGTTCCATGGTGGGAGTGCTGTGAATTAAAGGAGCAGATTGTCAGCAGGGATTCCTGCTGTCTTCACTCAACTTGGCTCCAGATGTACTTTGGAGAAGAGCTATCTGGCATGACAGAACTAAGACATTAAAAGCAAATGTGTGTATTTACATTTGATGTGCACAAGCATAGAGAACTGACTGGCAAACAGTAATCACTCTTAGCAATGGGAAAGGTGATTGCTCTCGCTAAAAGGTTTTCCAGCTATTGCTTGGGAAAACGCTACCTGTTGCTGGCCTCTCTAACCTTCCTTTGAAAACAAAGCAGATTTGATATCTTTGTGCCAAGGCCTTGAAGCGGACAGAGGGAGACAACAAGCTTTGCCAATCAGTGAAACACAGGAGTCGGGCGCGGAGGACGCTGATTGCCACAGGACATCCTGGCAGACCTTCCTACTAGGGAATTTTGGGTGGCATCAACCTTTTGAAGGACTTTGGCAGAGGTGGATGCACTCTGTTACTGGGGAGTTTCTTGGAAAAATGGATCAAAAAAACCCTATGCAAGATCAAAACCTAATAGTGGGCTGCAGCATCACTGAAGCATTCAGAAGACATAGGCATAACAGATGCAAATTGTGCTTTCAGGGAAGATGACAGAATAGTTGTCTGAAGCAGTCCAGACAAAATGCTGGTTGGTAACAGGTCAAACCTAGGAAAGAAACAGTAGAAATACCAGAAGCCGGAAAGCTCTGCTACGTTGGAATGCAGAGGGTCCTGCTCTGCAAACAAATCTGTGCAAGGCTAGGAAGTTGTTATTTTCCCCTCACTCAAGCATATATTACTAGTTAGCTATATTTTTTTTAAACCTCCATGTTGTGCCGCAGGATCTTTCAGTGTTTGAATTTCTAACACCAAAATCAGACAGGAGTGTTCTGTGTTCCGATGACTTGAAGAGGCTTTAAAGAAAAGTAAGGTCCTGCGTGGGAAATTCAGAAAGTTCGTGAGAATCACAAATAAGTACATTTAATCACTTGTACAATGAAGATCAAAAACACACTTGTGCTTTACATACCTCCATAGACATCATTCATGCAGATAATCGTATCCCCTGCCTTTAACAGGTGAGTAATATTCAAAGTAGCAGCTAAGCCAGAAGCATAAGCCAAACCTAAAACAGAAAAGAGTAAGTGGCAGATGGACTGTATTTTAGTGTGATACAACCTTGTCAAACTTGCCTTCGCTTTCCTCACTTTGCTGCTTTTAAAAGGAACCTGTTCTGCCATTTTCGCTTATGCTATCTCACTCATAAAGTGGAATCAGTAGAAGCAGCAGCCTGATTTTACACAGAGTGGAACCCAGGACGAACACTGGTAACACAGTCTGGTAACAGCTGCTGCCTGGCTCCCGCTCCCCACTGCATTCAGTGCTGCTGCACAAGGACAGACTCAGTTTAGCTTTGGCAATCAAATACGGCAAGAGGAAGCACTAGAGAAAGCCCAATGATTGAGCTGGACTTTCCTGAATGATAAGCGTTGGACCCTTTTCACACCACAAAGCAGCTCTTGCCCATCACCAGCAGTCAGAAGCTGTGATAGCCTTGCTGTGATACAGCTGCTGCTGACAGCTCAGTGTCCTTGCTCCCCAAGTTATGCTTACTGTAGACAGTCAGGAGACACGCATGCTGACATCTTGTTTGAGGAACGTATTAATTGCTTACAGTATTTAGCTCCATCTAGCGCTGCCACAGCCTTCTCTAGGCAATTCCGGGTAGGGTTTCCACTCCGGCTGTATTCATAACCCTGTTGTGAAAGCAAGAAACAAACATAACTTAAAAGAGAGCACCGAGAGAGTTTTGTACAGTATTAGTCCCAGGTTCCTTAAAAAGCCCTCGCTCTCAACACTGAGGTTACGCATCCACCTCCTCCAAGAACAGCAGGCTGGTTTTCTGGCTACGTCAAGCTGCTGTACATAACATCCGACTGGGCATCCCCAACGTGACAATGGTTTCTAGGGGTGCACTGGGGGAAGTATCATGCTGCTAGCCACATTCTCCCACTTTTTCCTAGATATCCATCTCTGGTCACTGTTGGAGAAAAGGCCTTGGGCTGACACAGTCCACTCATCCTTACGTTATCAGAAAGAATGTGTCCCATCTCCACAATGCTCTGCTTGAGGGCACTGGCCAGTGCCAACCTGTACCCATCAAAAGTTCTTGAAAGCTCAAACGTTTCCCTGGCATGCATCAGGCCAAGTTCCACGTTCAAGTGCAACAGCTTTTATGTGAATACTGAGAAAAAAAAAAAAAAAACTCATGCATGCACGGATGCACTGGTTACAGAGAGAACCTGGCTAAGCATCCTGGTATTTGCGTACTTTCAGGATTTCTGTTTAATGACAACTTGATCACATTCAGGAATCTGGCAGACCGCTCTCACAGAGCTTCCGGCAAGAATATGGCCACTCTATCACCAGCACGTGAATGCAGCAGCGTGTGACTCCTTCTTCTGTGGTCTTCTTCAACACAGCTACCTACTCACAAGCATTCACAATTTTAGTCTGTGTAAGTGATTTTCTGTGGAATCAAAGAGCACAAGGCAAATTCCTATTGCCCAACCAGCACAGCGCGATGTTTGGACCTCAGGTTTGGAACAAATACTAATTTAGGAGTTGCAAATTTGTGCCATTTCCCTCACACATGCATGGTAGCCACCAGAAACTTCATGACAGGTCAACGCAAACACTTCCAGTACTTTCCAAAACACATCCACAAAATACTTACGATATATACATTTGGTTTGGAAGGACAACAGAAAGAGCCTCTTACACAATCTGCGTAAATGAGAAAATGTATTCTGCCCGGGCCCAGCGACAAAGTAAAGCATTGTTATCAGACGGGCTTCGAGAAAGTCCCCGACTGCGTGCAAGCCACCCGGCCGAGGCCTGAACCTTAGCAGGGCTGGCAGCTTCCCGCGCCCAACGCCCACGCGCGCAACGGAGGCTGCCGAGTCCGAGGGGCGCGAGGTGCCCCTCTTCATGCGGTTTTCACCCCGAAAACCACCCTAAAGGTGCCTTCCAGCCCACTGCAGGAGAAACCATCTCTGCCGGTGGGAAAAAGACATTTTGGGTTTGGTTTCTTTTTCCCCCAAGAGCTAGCACCAGGGAAAATATTTCCAAGCGCTACAAATCGGGACACCCCGTCCCCTTCCCGGGGCCTGCCGTCTCCCCAGACCCCCCCTCCCCGGCCGGCCAGCACCGCCCGGAGCAGCCCGCCGACCCGGGCCGGGCCATGCGGGGCCGGGCCACGCCGGGCCGGGCCGCGGGCCTTCGCGGTGTCCCCAGCCGCACCTCCGGAGGCGACGGCTCTGACCCCAGAGCCCCGAGCCGCCCCGGAGCCCCCCCTCCACCTCCCCGTGGGGCCGGGCCGGTGTGGACAATGCCCGGCTGGGGAGGGGGGGGGGGGGCGGCTCCGCCGGCGACCGCACTCACCGCGTGTTCCCCGGGGGCCTGCTGCTTGAAGGTGGTGGAGAGGGAGACGGGCGGTACCACGGCGCCCGAACGCCACTGCTCGGGTTCCTGCCCGGCGTGGATGGCCTGCGTGGCGAAGTGCGGGAAGGGCGGCAAGAAGCCCCGCGCACCGCCGCGCTCCATGGCCGCGCTCCCACTACTGCCGCCGCCGCCACCGGCACCACAGGCACCGCCGCCGCCCCGCCCCGAGGGACCCGGCGCGGGCGGGGCCTCGCCACCGCCCCTTCCCATTGGCTGGGGCGGGGCGGGGCGGGGCGGGGCCGGGCAGCGCCCGCGCCTCAGGGAGGGGAGCGGGCTGCCGCTGCGGCACCGCCCGCCGGCGGGTGACTGACTGACTGACTGACACTGACTGACTGAGACTCACTGACTGACTGACTGACTGACACTGACTGACTGACTGACTGACAGGCGGACCGGGCCGGAGCCGCTCCGCTCCTCCGCCCCGGTGCCGGCAGCGGTAACGGCAGCGCTGTCCCAGCCCGCCGGAACGGCCCGCGGGCAGGCCAAGCGGTGAGTCAGCGCGGTTCGGTCCCCGAGCGCAGCCCAGCCATCCGCAGGGAACCGTGTCTTGCGCCGGAGGCCGGCAGCCCGCCCAGCGAGGTCCCGCCACCTGAACGGTAGAGGAGTTTTCCTAATGCCGACGCCTTCTTCTCTTACATTTCCGGCTGAATTTGAAACGACTGTCGTAACATTTGCAGGTAAATTTAGAGCAACGCTGGACCTAAGTGGAAGAAATACACCGGTTATCCTCAAGCCCGTTTTTCAGCCTCAGCACGTAGTAGAAACCTGAAATTGAGGGCAGAGGAATTTAGTCCTCCGTGGTGACAAATCTGTTTCCTCTGAAAATGTCTACGTAAATCCCATGGGCAAAGCTTTGCTCTGAGCCCGCCACACTGCCAGGACACCCGGTCACAAAGTCTCCAGTGGCCAGCGAATCTCGGGCAGTATCATAAAGGGTCCATTTTCTTTTTATAATAGTTTCTGTTATGAAATTCAGGGTAGCCAAGCTGAGACAAAGGGGAAAATGGAATTATTTCCTTGTCGTAAAAAATTTGTTCCTCTACCTCCAGTGCGTAGCGCACAGTAGTCTTCTGCGGCCGTTTCTGGAGAAAGGAGGAGGTTGTCCTGCCCGTAAGTAAGTATACAGGTCTTCGGTGCTATTGCTCCTTTCGGATCCTCACCCCGATACCCCCACAACGGGCTGCTGAAGCACTTCACTGAGTAAGCACAAAGAGGAACTCTGCAGAAGCTAGTCCCATGGATTAGCCTGAGCAACCTGAGTAAATAGCTTGCGTGTTTTTCTTTTTAGTAAGGAGACATAAACATTTCTGGAGTGCTTCAGGACAGCACCAGCTGAAAAGAGAATTAATACTTCCACTTGAATGGAAGCCATTCAGGCTACAATGTCTTAAAATTTCTTACCTACTTTTTTTCCTGTTAAGTTTCATTTCCTTAAATGTTCTTTGTCACTTTGAAGAATGTATTGCTCTCTAGCATCTCTCAAGCCAGTCATTCTGAATGCCCGGGAGAAGCAGAAGCTAATTTCTCCAGAGCTGGCAAATTCCGTTCACTGTCCTCCAGGACCTCATTTAGTTTTGTTTTGCCTTGTGGAAGTAAGGGAAACAGCGACTGGAGAGCATTTCTCTATACTCGGGTGCTTTCGATATTCTCTTAGGTACACTTCATAAGTTTAAATGTTACTGTTAGACTTACAGATAGAATAAATGCAGATGCACGCTTACAGTGTATTATTTTCATTTACTGCCTATCTTTGGGTTTTGTACAAATTTAGTCTTTTATTCCTCTCTATTTTTTGACCTATTCATTTATATACTAAAAAAGTCAGCATCCTTCCTGGAGGAATACACCCACGAGAAATTACTCCCCTGTTATTTATATCCTACTTGAGGAATTCTATTAAGTGAAGTTTCCACAGACTCACAGCCCAGAAACTGTAGAAGATGCAGTTCCACTCTGCCACAATATCTGATCCTGCTACTTTTATCTGAATTGCCTAGTGCTTGGAAGAGAGCAGCTTAAGTAATTTAAGATGGAGAATATAAACAAGACCAAGTTCTGTTGTTAGATGGTAAAAAAACCCCAAACATTCTCGAGAATTTTTAGGTGTATAACAATTACGCCATACAGCCCTAGCACGGGAGGACATCTGGATTCACTACAAACGCCAGTTTTCACAGAGCAGTTCCCATTAGTAATACATTCATTGTATTTCTGGATTGAATAAGGGACTCCATAATAAGCTGGTAAACAGTGACTTCATGCCTCTGTCTCCTCTTAGCTGGCCTCCAGTAATTAAGAATGCAACGTGAAGCTTCCAACATCAGCTAAAACCTGAGCTAGTACCTCTCCTCCACAAGACTAGCTGTGCACTGCACATGTTTCCAGCACGGCACCGGGGCAAACAGCCTTTTTTGTGCAGCACTGGAGAACGGACAAGAGACATGGGAGTTGCTAACAGTGTCAACCTCTAAAATTCTGTTTGTAAGTGGGTTTTAATTTTCTCTAAAAAGAGGAAGAGCCAGAAAAATCTTGTCGGAAAGACCACTGGAGTATAGAGCAAAGGTGACTTTTTTTTTCCCCCTAGACTTATTTAAAATTCCGTATTAGAATTGTAAATAGCTGTGCGGGAAGCAGCTGTGCTGTCACTCTGAAGACAGCAGGCACAGGAAATCCTATTTTATAGTCCTCATCTCTGCCTAGAATTCTTCTTAGCCACTTAGTAGGAGAGGAGATGATGCAAATTGGGTAAAGAAAGAGGTGACCCAGAAAGGTGGTTCATTTATCACAGCAGATCTAATCTTCCTGACAACTTGCAGGTTGTTTCCCCTGGAAGCATTAGTAAAAAATCCAGTTTACCTGGAATTTGACACATCATCATTTTTTAAATGATTCATTCCACTATAGTAAGTAGATACTTGCAGAACTAATGCTAAAGAAGGAGCTCCTGCAGGGAAATCTGGAAGCTCTGAACCTAACGCAGTTACCTTGTAAGATGATAATGCATCTACAAGGACTGATGTAAGGACAGGATGGCTGTCTCGCCTTTCCCTTTTCCTGCACGTGCTTTTCAGGAAGACAACTTGTACAGGTCCCGTCATTCTCCAGATAACTTCTTGTTTCACAGTCGTGTATCCTGCTGGGTCTTTTCCTTCTATTTCCCTTTCCCTCTGTGAATGAAATAGCCACGCAAAAGGAGGGAAATAGATGGATAGCGAAGGGACTGGGCAACGTTTTGTTCAGAACAGCACTAGCAGCCTATTTCTTGGCTCGCAAGGGGATTCATGGAAGGAGGGCCGGGGGAGACGTGTGAGTGCGGATTGAGATTGTGTTGTGAAATCCCTTGGCCTTTCGTGACCCGGGAAGTAACCCACAGCTTCTGTTCTCTTAGCAAACGAGGGGAATTGGCTCATCTCATTTATTTCATTGTTGTGTCGTTTGTTTATACCTCTGGCGCTCCACAATGTACAGAACGTACGCTGTCATCTAGAACGTACGCTGTCATCTACACAGTTGTGTAACTAAACCTCAAACCAAGGCACTCCTGGGTCCACCTTGGACGAGAGGAGTCCGTAGGAGCCATCACAGCAGGTTTTTGCAACGGACCGAGAATCTGCGTCCTTCCCTCATCATACGCAGCACCAGAGACGGTGCTTCTCTCCCTCGGCAGGCTGAGCTAAGCCTGGGTAGGCGGGAGAGCTTCCCAACAGCCAGAGCCCGTGCTGTAGCAGCAGTCGCGGTCCAAGGATAAGGGATGTAAGGTCTGTAGGAAGGCACGGTCCTCTGCCAAATGCAGTCACCTCAGGGGAAGAACGGCGAGCTGCCTGGCCCACAAGGTACTCCCGCTCCCCGCACCCGTGAGACGACGGCAGGCCCTTACTGCCAGTGCAAGAAGCAGCTGTTCCCTGGAAATGTCAGATATATTCTCAAGGCGGACGCACCAGCCTGTGCGTAAGTCCCTGTGAAGGATACACAACCCGAAGAGCCAGCGCAACCCTCCGGCCAGGGGCCGCTCCGACCGCCGCCTCGGCCTTCGCCTCGGCCGCCCGCGGGCTCCCTGCCCCGGCCGAGGGCCCGCATGGGGAAGCGCCGGGCCCTCAGGGGACCCGCCGAGCCGAGCCAGGGGCGGTACCGGCCCACGCCGCCTCAGCCCCGGCGGCTGCCCGGCCGCCGCCGCCGCCGCCTCCCGCCCTCCTCCTCCTCCTCCTCCCGCCCTCCGCGCAGTCTCGCGGTGCCCGGGGAAGTCTCGCCTGGCGCCGCGCCTCTCGCGGGAGCAGTCGGCCAAGATGGCGGCGGCGCCGGGCCGTTGAGCGGGTCCCGGCGGGCTCCTGAGGCGCGGCGGTGTTTCGGGTGCTTCTGGCGGGGGATGCCGACGGGACGGGACTCGCCGCCGCGGCTCTGAGAGTATCGACCCTCCGGTCCGCGGCGAGCCTTCCCGGCGGGGCCCCGCCGCCCAGCGGGGCCGCCGCCGCTGGCGATGACCGGAGAGAAGCTGCGCTCGCTGCGCAGGGACCACAAGCCCAGCAAGGAGGACGGGGACCTGCTGGCGCCCGGCGAGGAGGAGGCGGCCGCCGCGCCCGGAGGCATCTTCACCGGGGGGCGCGGGAGCAGCGGCAAGGGCGGCAGGGCCGGGGGCCACCGCATCTTCAGCAACCACCACCACCGGCTGCCGCTGAAGGGGGGGCCGGCGGCCGGCGGGACGGGCCCGCCCGCCGAGCCCGACAAGTGCCCGGCGCACTTCCCCGTGCACGAGTGCGTCTTCAAGGGGGACGTGAGGCGGCTCTCGGCCCTCATCCGTACCCAGGGCATCGGCCAGAAGGACAGTCACGGTGAGCGGCCGGGGACGGGGCGGGGGGAAGCGGAGCCGGTCGGGCCTGGCGGGAGGTGTCGGCCGCTTGGCCCGCCGCGCTGCGGGGAGCTGCCGCGGGCTCCGCCGGCGCCTTCGCTCCCGCTCCTGCTCCGCCCGAGACCTCGTCTCTCCGAGACCTCGTCTCTCCTCTCTGGGTTGCCGCCGGTGTTTCTGTCCTGGGGTTTGGGCGGGGGTCCGTGGGGTCTGCGGGGTAGTGCGGCCGTGCACTTGGAAAATTCGTGGGGTTTTCGTAATACGGGTGAGCACGGTACCGGCTTTTGTAACAGCGTAATGCCGGGAGAGCTTCCTCTTACCGGGTGTTGCTTCACGTCCCAAACCTCCTCCATCTGAGGGAAAAGAAAAATTTTTGTAAAGTGCCTGAACTGTCACCTGTTCGCTTTTGGAGGGGGTGAGCGCACTGAGGAGTGGTTCCTTCGGCTGTTGGTGGAATGATCTTTGATTTTTTTCACCAGGCTAAAAAAGCAAAACAAAACTTTTTTTTTTCTTTTTTCTTTTAAATGCTTTAGTTCTGGGTTTGAAAGAGCCAAAATCATGTTCTCTGCTCCACTGCAAGCTTGCTTGGGGCATAGAAGTGGCAGTAGCAGAGGTGGAAATATGATCCTCGTGCTACTCTGTAATGCATAGATCTTTAAAATCTTGCTAGAACGCTTTAAAATAATACACTTAATTGGGGGAATATTTTACATTGTTAAAAAATAAATTAGCCTGTCACGTCAGCTTAAGTTTCGTGGTTAGTTTCCATCTCTACGTTTCCTACCTATTTCAAGAGTAACATGATATGGTTCTGCTGGGGAATGCTAAGTTATACCTTATGTGGTATCTGGAGAAGTTGTGATTAAAGGGTACAGTTATGTTATTTTTCTGATTAAGAGATAAATGTTCCCTTTGTTTTACTTAATGTTCCTTTTTATTTTACATAACACAATTAAGGTAGAGCAGTCTTTTGGAAGAATAATGTAATTGGAAGTTAAAAGCCATGTCCACAATAACATTGGGCACTCTGAAACACAAACTAATGTATGCAGAGTAATGTACAGCTCAGTTGTCTCAATCAGGATGGGGAGGAGTATTTCTTACAACTGTCATAACATTTTTCTAAGTACGTTGTAGTAAATATAGCTACAGATATATTTATCCTGTCATCTTCATTCCAAATGTCGCAGCAAATAGCAGTAGAATGAAAGCAACAGACTCGGGAAGAAATTTTCTCACTCGGTGTATTTCTTCTGCTGACTTCTCCCCTACACGTCCTCCGATTCCTCATCAAATAACTCATCATCATAAGCTTAATATCTTTCCTTTGAAGGCACTTCCTGATCCATCTTTGCGGCACTGTCATCTTCAACGTGTATCACAACCATTGATACCATCCTTTTTTTAATATATAGATATGCACATATAAAAAAAAAATTTCAAATGAATGTCTTTCTGCCTTTTCAATGCTGTTTAGAATAAGAACGTTTTGGGGATTTCTGTCTCATTATATTCTTCCAAGTTTTTACTTTAAGTGTTCCTTTGCTATTAACTTTTAAAAAAAAACCCAGCAACAAAACCCTTGGTGTCTTCACATACCAAAGGCCTGACTAATATTTCCTTGTTATTGTTTTCTTTCTGCCTGAATCCATCTGTCACTTGTTTACGTATTTGAATTGTGAGTTATTTGGGACAGATAACTTCAGCTTACAATTATGCTCGGAAATAAGCCCAAAGAATCCTAGTACATGATAAGGAAGTGACAGAGGGGAGAAAGAACTTCTAGTAACAGTTATTGTTTATAATTCAGTCCCATTTTTAGTTTGCGGTTAAGTGCAGAAAAGCCAGGTCCTGTAGAATGTTAAACTCTCGGTGTTCTGTAAAACAAACATTGGCTGTGTCTGTAAATTGAGTGCAGCCTGCCTCCCTCTCTAAATTAACTTCAAAAAACATTACCCATCAGAAGGCCAGAGTCATTATTCCAACGATGATGAGTTTCTTGGGAGAAGCCTGTATGTATACCTATTAGATTACTTTTATTTTTACTATAATAGGCATTGAAGAGCTTAAACACATATTCAGAAAAGAAACATGTTATATTCTGGAATAGACAAATCTTCTTGCTGAATTACTCTTGGAAAACAGACTCAGCTTCCTTGTAGGTGTGCCAGATGCCTAACAAAAGGTTGAAAGCTACACATGCATGCGCGTGTGGACAAGTACTGTATTTTATGCACGTTTTTGTGCAAACAGTTTTTATTTGCATGCCCTGGATGTGTGTGTGCAGGATTTCAGGCACTGTTGTATCACTGCTTGCTTGCAATAAGGCCCTGTAGGCTATATGACTTGGGGAGGGAGGCATATATGCTCATTTCTCAAAGCTATAGATATCGATGAAGTTGTCTTTAGATGAAAGGGAAATGTGAGATTTGTTTATATGATGAGTCAAGCTGTTGCCAAAAGAGAATGAATTTGATCGCAACTGTTCAAGTATGTGCCCATTCATGTTCTAGTCAGTGTCTAGAAATGACTATATCAAGCAGGTTATCATTATGATTAAATTGCATGCAAGTCATCAAAACTACACGTCAGCCACTTAATTATTTACAGTGCCCTTTTTATTATGGCTCTCTTTGCATTGATAAATGGCATAGTTGTATATTTGCACCCTTCTCTCCCTCTCCAGCAGCTGTCTTGCGTAAAGCTGCTTGTTTTCATGGAATCTAATGTTTACTGTTGTGGCTTGTGCTGTGGTTCACTGAAAACCTCAAGCTGTTAAAACCATCCGTGGAACTGAAAGAAGTGAAACTGCCCTCTCCCACCCTCTTGCCTATCCTGGCAGAAATGCTTAGTTGCACTGTGCACTGGCTAGGAAAAATTGATTAGCATTAAAGTTCTTTTTTTTTTTTCCCCCCCATCAGACTAATTTAACCTAGAATTATTCTGTATGCTCTGGATAGTAAACGTTCTAGAGGAGCCACAGCTGTCCTTGCCATGGTGAAGCAACTAAACATGATTTGTATTTTAGGATTGGTGGAACTTGAGGTTGCAGTGTGATAGAATTCCCTTGGAGCGGTTCCCTTTGAGTCCTGTAAATACTAGTACTAATTAATTTATCAGTCTGTGACTTCTATCATCCAAATGCTAGCAAGAGCTTGATAGCGTGGCTCTGTTTCAGCACCTGCTGGGGTTGGGTTTACATTTTCAGATCCCATCTCTCCCAAAGGAGTGGAAGTTAACTTGTCCTGTTGTGCTTGCCAGCCAGCCAGGTTTTTGAGATGAAACTTATGGAAAGTCTTTGGCTGCTGCTGGCTTCAGACCCTGATAAGTACTGCTGCTGCTACTCAGTATTTTGATGGTTGACAGTTGTTGCTAGATGGGAGACTGTGGCAGCACTGGTCTCATCTTTTCCAAGGCATTTGTCTTCCCTCAGTTTTCCTGGGCAGAGCAAAAGCTTACCTCTGCTTAAGACCATGATTAGACAAAAGAGGAGTCTTTCTGCTTGAACAGCTCTTCCGTTTCTCCTGCTTGGAGGAAGAACTTGAAGATTGCATGGACGCATTCTATGAGCTGAGTGATTCCTCACAGCATTTTCTTTGTTTTGTAACATACAACCGTACATAGTTTGGATGGCTTATAGAGTATCAAGACCTCCCCAGGTTTATCAGATCTTAAGACGGATGATTAGTGATGGAACTGTGCAAACCGCCATTCCAGGTTTGATTTTTGGATGTGCCAAAGCTAGCGTTGTGTCTGAGCTTGTGCTGAGACTGTTTTCCTTTGGGGAAGGGGTCAGGGAGGTACTTTTGTAAAGTAGCAGTGGAATTCTGATGGAATTAAAACGTATGTGAGATTACTGTGGTGCTTACAGGGTTTGGTGTGCTGGGTGCACGTTGTTAGGCTGCTCCATCATCCCCAGTCCTACCACCATCCTCCAGCTGGCTCTCCAAAGCAGCCGTGCACTGCTGTGTCTGTGCTCCCTGAGCTTGGCTGGTCCAGGTTAGGAGTTGTCTGGAGAGGAGTTTGTCATGGGCAGTGAAAAAAAGGCTTGACGGGCCAGGTAGTCCAGAACGGTAGAACTACAGTGTTTCTTTCTAAGTTTCATAATGTCTCTTTTCTACATGTTTGCCATGCCTCTCCTTCTTACTCCCTTTCTTAAAGGTGCTTTCCTGCCTTACCTGTTAGTGTGGCTCCTCTCCCTTTGGTACAGCAGCTAACCTCTTATTTTATCTCGCTGATGTTTGTTAAACCTTAGACTCCTTCTTGCCAGGGACTTACTGGCTAAAGACCAGCAAGCAGGATATTACAGCTTTTCAGCTTCCTCGTAAATAGCTTTTTTTTTTTTTTTTTTCTTCTGGAATTGATAGATTCTAGGTTTTGTGCTTTATCAGTTATTGTACTGTCTGTTTTTCTGCATGCTCCTCTTCTTCTTTCCCTTGTCTGCTGTATCCAAGTTTCCTACCTAATTTTTGAATTGCAGACTTTTTGGTGATCGCTGAGTCAAAGAAAAATCTATGCTGGAACTGCTCTCTGGAGGTGATCTAGTCCAACCTCCTGCTCAAAGCAGAGATAACACGAGTTAGATCAGGTTGCTCAGAACCTTGTCCAGAGGAGTTTTGAAATGATGTGTGTTATCACACAACTGCTTCTGCTTATCGGCCACATGAAAGCCAACAAAGTTCTTGGGAAAGCTGTCAGGGGCCTGGTTAGCTTTCGTTGTGTTGTTTCTTGCCATTATACCAAGCTGTCATAGCTACTGGCGCTGTCTAGCCGTGTTTTATTCACTGTTTGAAAGGGGGGGTGGTTTTTTAGATTTTAAGGTTTATTAATGTGAGAGAAAACTTAGTGTAGAGCTATTTTTATATATATATATATATATATATCCCATTGAAGTGCCTGATAAGGTGAGGAAAATGTTTACCCTGGCTTGCCTAATTTGAATTTTCTGAGTACATGGTTTGGCTCATTCTCAAGTTTGTTCCTCAGTAATGTTGTTATTTCAGTCACTTAAAAAAGAATGGCTGTATCCAGTCTTCTAAATTATGTTTTGACTAACAGATGTTACAAAATCTATTAACAGAAAATTTGAGGTTGGTTTAGTTAGAGTGTACATAATGAACTAGGATGTAGCTGTCTGTGATATTGCTAGTGACCTGCAAGAATAATTTGTACTACATGTTGAATAGCTCATTCAAAACCGCTTAGAAACTCTGCCTTTTACTGCTTGCCTATCTTGATCAGAGATTCCATGATACTGTAGTATGCTGGCAATTACTTTGTATAGCAATCTCTCAGTGTTTTGGATTGCATCTTTTAGATGTACAGTACATCATCCTTTGCATGTAGCAAGTACTTATTGCTAACATGGTACTGTAAAATAACCCCAAATCAAATGCATTTGTTATAATTGCAAAATAAATTTGTTTTCCAGCAATTTTTCTGTTAACTTCACTAAGAAAATGTTTAAACATATAAACAGAGTAATACAGTTAAATGGAAGAATTTTGCATCCTTAAGCTACATAAATAAAATGCGTCAGAATTCTGGTAGCAGCATTAATCCAGAAAAACAACTCTCTGTACCTTACAGTGCATATTTAAGAATAGAATTACAAAATGTGTCATATGCATAGCCAGGAAAATAGGGTCATGTTTGTAATACCTGCTGATAATCTCAGAAGCTTTCTTTGGAAACAAGGCATTAAAATAACCAAAAGGCTTTTTTGTAGTGAAGTTACTGTTACTTTGCAATCTGTCCAGTACCATATCAGTAAACATTTTGTACTGAATCTTTGAAAAATTAATAAAATAGGCTCTTAAAATTTTAATCAGTATCATATCTTTGAGTAGCTTTTAACCTAGATATGTCATTCTTTGTAAAATATCAGACTTTTCAGACCATGATAAGCACAGAGGTTTAGGTTCTCTCTCTCTTGAAGGTACAATTGGATCCCTTTGACTGGAGTAAGGTTCAAGATGTCATTTTAAAAAAGCTCTCTTGGCCCGTGAAATGTGTTTCAGATATATTTATTTTAACAAGTATAATCCAAATGCTTGCTTAGAAAAAGGTAACTGCTCTGGTGTATTTTACTATGTTCCTTGGGTAGGTCATGGAACTGAGGTTTCTTAACATGTAATGTTTGAGTTGTATGTACAGACGCCTGAAGGAATTGCAATGGATTCTGTTACCTTGAATCTAATATCTTTTTATTTCTATTATTTGTTTTAGGAAACACTCCTTTACATCTTGCTGTGATGTTGGGACATAAAGGTAGGTAAAACCATTAATTTTGTTAGCTCTTAAATTATCCTGAAGAATTAGGGGAAAGAGGAAAAAAAGATTTTTCAGTTTTCCTCAACATGATCTTGTGTTTCAAGCTAGTTCAAAGTTGGGGTTTTCTGAAAAGAAGATACCACGCAGATTTAGAAGAGAAAAGTTGGAGGAGAAATCAGAGCGGTTCTTTAGGCCAAAATCAAGGAGCTAGGTAGCGAACAGGGTAGGGTGGAAAGGACTTGTATCAGTTGGACTCTATGAGCCTAGAACAAGAACAGTGGGTGGACCCAGCTCCTCTCTTTTTGCAGAGTTGGAAGGAAATTGGGAAACTTGGAATATCATAGAAGATTGAGAAACAACTCAAAGCAGTGGAGGCAAGCATATGCATGCCTGCTTCCCCTTTGGCATCCAAGCAGCTGAAGCAGAGGGATATACTCAGTATGTGTAATAGGCAGGGGGCTTGATCCAGGCAAATCTCTATTTTAATGTGCAGTTAATTCATGGTACAGAAGGGTTAGTAATTTCTGTTTGTGTGATGATACCCTTTCTCTTTATCAACACTTTTCTGGTTATTAGTGTCACTGTGTCGGTTGCTGATCTGGTCACTAGAGGTGTTGAACAACCCTGTTTAGCTTTTTTCCAGTGAATTGAATCAGAATAACATCCTCTAGAATAAAATGACTCTGTGAGTGGAAATGTAATCGCTCACCTGCCTTTTGCATACTCCTTCACTCACTTGATTCGAATTTCTGACTCACTGCCTAGCTGTTTCTTCATGTGTCAGGACTGCCCTTTGCGGAGCACGGGACAGCCTGTAGGACTGTGCAGCCTGTTGATTCACGATGGGTCTCCTCTTTCCAGATACCCTTTGAGGATTTCTTTACAGCAGAATTTCGAGGCACAAGATTTAAATTTCTACTTCAGATAGAAAGTATAGAAGTATATGTGTTTCAAGACTGGGAGGAAACCTGGAATATGATTGTTTAGTCTCTGTGACAGTAAAATTCTTTTTCACTACTGAAACAGGAATGGCTTGGTTTCATTCAGCCATGGGAGTCCTGTGCCTGGTGCATGGTACTGTTCCACAAGAGAGCTGTTGTTAACTGAAACACCTGGCAGATTTGGAGAGGGGAAAGCAGGAAATGCAATAAGTTGTCTCAGGACATTTTGGTAATACCTATGAAGTGATCTAAGATAACAGAGAGTTAGAGTGGGAGGTAATTTTGAAGGAAGAAGGGAGAGAGGTAGTTTATACAGAAGAAGCAGCAGTAGAGCTTGCTAGAATCTGCCAATATTGGTCTAGGCTGTGATACTTTTTAAATTAAAAAAAAAAAAGGGGAAGAAAAGAAAAACATGATATACAAAAACTTTTTGAGACAGCAGTGAGGCAGATATGTTTTACAAGTGCCTGCCTGCTAGAAGTCAGAGACAGGAGGTTTTTTCAACCTGAGAAAAATGGTGCTTTATCAGAACTGCTGTTTTCCAGTGAGGGTCCTAGACTAGAGGCTTGGAACAACAGAAGGAAACAGTGGCAGAAGCCTTTCTTTAATTTCTCGGCCTTAAATAAGGCATTTTTTTTTTGTAAGATAGATTTTACTTTTGTGACTACTTTATGTTTTCAAGCAATGATGATCAGCTATGTATATGACTTCTGTTGTGCCTTATTGCAGTGTTTGTTTCAAGCTTTAGTTTGTCACAGTCATTAGTTCATATTTACAAGTTTTTCACTGTTGGGTGAAGGGGTTGTGTGGTTTTGTTTAAAAGGCTATTAGCTGTCATGAAGGGACACTTTCCGTATAGCTACAACAGTATCATACCACATTAATAAATACAAACAATTTTGATCAAAGAAGCTGCTTCTAATAAAACTGTTAGAAAAGAGTTTACCAATTTTAATTCAGTATGGTTGCATATTTATTCTAAGTCTTTCTTGAAAGTTTGTTATTTTATGTTTCAGCTCTAGGATATCTATTCAGTGCTGACAGATCCCTTGAATATGAGCTATCCCTGTGTTTAGTGTAGCGAGGAGAGGAGAGGCCTTTCTTCCCCCTACCCTTTTTCTCATTGGCTGCATGTTTTAGATTTCAGTTTGCAAGTTCACCTCTTGGCTTCTTTCCATATAGTCAGTCATCCTGTGTGTAAATCCTTTAGGATGCTTGTGGTAAGCCTTTGTCTAGCTTGCCTAGAGCAGGGCTATTTGTGCATGACATCCAGCACAATACCTGGTTTTACTGTTTCGACTTTGAATCCTGCGTAGTCGTTGATCCACCAAGAACCCCAAGTGCTTGCCCACCTTCTTAGTCTGTCTCATTGATATCAAAGGTCAGTTTTCCGTCTGCCTGGGGTGATGCATGTAGACTGTTCAGCTGTATATAGCGATGTTATAGCCAGTTTTTTCTGAAGTGCAGGATGAATTTACATCCTGTTTGTGTAACTGAAAATGTGATCTGGTTAGTAAATGCAAGCTTATCTGCCTGCTCACTGTACAGTGTTGTTATTGGGTTAGGCACTATATTTAAGCAACCATAAAAATACCTCTGTGTGTTTGCTGACAAAGTAGTCAGGGCTTTTGTTTATTTACCACAAAAGATAGTATATTCACCGGTGAAGTATCTCTTCCTTTCAAAACACTGTGCCTGCCAGTGACTCACGATTGCTGCATCTGGAATGACTAGTATGGTTTCCTGTAACACCTATAGTAGGAGAATAATCCAGGAAGTTCCTCTATCCGTCATGCCTGCCCATCTGATTTCTAATGAGACATTTCTTCACTTTCTGTAGTTAGAAACTGAAGAGGTGTTTCAAATGAGGACAGCTTATTCAAAACATGGAAACACTGAAAGCTTTCTTCTCTCCTTAATTTTAAGGACTATTCATCATTCCACCATCACCTTTTACCTGGAGACAGAGAAGGGAATGCAAGCTGAGCTGTGACTCTGCTAGGAACTTGTGTGGCTTTGATGAGATGTTCACATTGCTTTATCGGCATGGTGTGTGCATGCTGAGCGTCAGGGATAGCATTGATGCACACTGTTACTGATGCTGTTGATGAAAAATGTAGCGCGTTGCAAGTGTACCTCTCTATTGATGGAGCACAGGACCACGAGTTGTGTGCTCTGTCATCAGTGCTCCAGATACCCACGTTGTTAGTCCTACAGTACCTGTTACTTGTTGTACAGCCGGTTATGCACATGTTCTGAGGCTTTCCTAGGTCAGAGTGTGCTTCTTTGCCCGCTTTAGATGCCATGTTACCACAAGACGTTACAGCACACAGAGTTGTGTTAGTGCCGCAGCTTCCTCTCTCCCTCCCATAAACGCGAGGTTCTCAAGAGTTGCCTAAAATCTATGTCTCCATGCACATTTCTAGCAAATCAGTTCGCCGTTGACCTTTGGGCGAAGGGGATTCAGATAGAGAGGGGGAAGACTGTGCACAACTTCCATGTGTGGAAGACCAGGAAGTTTGTCTTGGTTCGTGGGTTTGTGCGTGAAGTAGAGGGAGCTGATGTAATGTTTTAAAAATATTTGTTGCATAGTTGTGTGTGTGTATATGCATGTAAAGAAATAACAGCTTTAGAAAAAGCAAAATGTAAGCAGCAGAAGGGACGTTTCTTCAGAGGTTATGTAATAGGTGGTTGATCACCAATTATGTTCTTAGTGCTTATATTTAACAGGAAAGTGCTGTAAGTACTTACGTAAATGTTTTTTGTTTGTTAAAGTTTGAGTCAGAATCCAGATATGTATATTGATAAACAGTTTAGTATCTTGAATATCTACTTCTTTTGCTTTATTATTTTTTCCTTTATTATGAATGATATTGCTACATCCTTGATGTTTACTGGAAATAATTATTGCTATTTTGTTACAGAATGTGCCCACTTGCTTTTAGCTCATAATGCTCCAGTAAAGGTGAAAAACGCTCAGGGATGGAGCCCTCTTGCAGAAGCCATCAGCTATGGAGACAGACAAATGAGTAAGAACCTCTGCTTTGCAATTAATTAGAAGTGGAGGCCTCATCCAGAACAGGAAAACAAAGGTTTTCAAGCTAGGGTTTTTTATAATACTCCTATTTTAGTTCTCTGAAGAGTTTATCTGAATCAGCTAAACTTTTTTATATCTAAATATGATATGAAAAGCTCTATACATGCCCATTTCCTTGAAAGAAATTATATTAGGATACATAATGCTAAGTAGAGTTAAGATTTTGCTTAAAGTGATTGTAAAAGCTATAAATTAGCGTTCTGTATTTAAAATTGGAGTTACAAGGTCAGAATGATTTTAGATGTATGGGGTCATCTAATGTGAACTGCTCCATGTGGTCATACATATATTTGATATATCAACTGACAATGCGATAATGCTTTTGTGTTGCATCTCAGCAGGCCAGTAGGCAAATACAGTGATTACTTATTCACTCCAGACACAAAGTAGTAAAGGGAAAATTATTCTACTGCTGCTCACTAGTGGATGTTAATAGTATTTGGTATTACCATGTCCCATAGCAGAAAACTCACTATATATTATATATCTATTAATATATTAATACACTAGTTTGTAGTATACTAACAACATTCTGCATGTCAGCTCCTCACTACTAAAGCATTTTCTCAGTGGGAGTAGCTGTTATGCAATCTATAGGCTCATGTTCAATAATTTACATGTGTACCCACATGTTTACTAATACGCATGTAAAAGACCTCTTGATACGATTGTATACTTTATATTATAAACAATTATTGCGGCTTTTCTTCCTGTTGTGATCAGGGTAGGCTATGTATAATTACCATAACTTGACGTGAATTTCTCCAAAGTCTGATGAAATGTTATATTTGCATTGGTTTTTCTTTTTTTAAGATGTCAAATAACAACACTAACGTGTAATTAACAAACAAATAGAATAGATTTACCTTATCATTAATTTCTATTTAGTTACAGCACTTCTAAGGAAGCTTAAACAGCAGTCCAGGGAAAGTGTTGAAGAAAAGCGACCTCGATTATTAAAAGCCCTGAAAGAGGTAAGTTCAAGGCAGTTGTATTGACAACAGAAGATCGTTATGGAAGGCAGTGACTTATATTCTGAGTATGGATGCTCTGGCAAACTGTAAAAAAGGTTTTACTTGCTTTTACAAATCTCTTTTACTCTTAATAGCAGTCTTGGCTTACAGTGTCCATTTTAAGGGGTCACAGAATTATGTGTATTTTTAAGATAATACTTCCTTCTCAACTTCTAGAAATTCAGATAGCAAGGTTTATGTAAGACAGACCTGCTAGTTGTCTTTGCAATCTAAAAGTTAAAGATGTGTTTTTAATCTGTATTTATTTCATTAGATTTTTAAGGCTTTCTTAAATCTTTTGTTTTGGTGAATAATTTACTGGTTTTGTTTAGTCACCAATGATGACTGACACTTTCTTTTCTTGCTTAGTAATGAAAGAGATTTTTGGTTTAATTCTCCATCTACATGCAGCAGCCAATTCTTCTTGAGCACAGTGAAACTTTCCTCAGTTTAGGGAAATGAAGAAGAAAGGCTCAGTTTCCTCTGTTTCAAACTGCTGCTGGTGTGCTAAAACTATGGTTATAAAACACAGGTGTTTATTTCCCTTTAGGTGGGGTGAGCTTCTCCTGCCTAGTCAAGTGGTAAAATACGGATGGGTTTGTAGAAAACCAACTGTTTATCTTAAGTTAATTAAACCATATATCTGAAAAGTTGAGCTAAACTGTGTCAGTGATACACTCTATGAATATGCTCTACCAGTGTTCCTATGTTTTTCGTCGATCCAAGGGAAAAAAAAAACAAACCTGCTGTCTGTCTAGAAGGAAAAACTTTCAGGTTTTGTGTGAGAGCAAACAGAAAGCAGACATAGCCTTACTAAAACTGCTCTGCTGTTCCCTGTTCCTGCTGGTGCAAGACCTGGCCTAGAGTTGGGTATTTTTCTTCTTGCATGGAGTACAAGTATGTGGCTACCTCAGTGTATTACCATCATTTGCTAGTTTTAATCAAGTCACCCCTTACTTTGCCTTTGCTTTTCCTTTGCATACAGTTTAAATGTGTTGGCTGGCATGTTTATGGAGGTAGACGAGTTCTTTATATAAAGACTTAAGCATATTTCCAGAAGGCAAATTGAAATTTGTGTATGTGAATACTCCTAGCTGAAACTTGACTTATTAATTTAAGCCAGAACATGTAATTCCATGGGGTTGGATGTGATCAATCAAAGCAAGCAAAGAGCTCCATAGATCTTTTTTTTAAACACATATTTACAATAAATCTTCTACAATCCATGGCTTTATAGCTGTGTAGATTATAATTTTTAAAAATAATTCATTAAAAATGGGTAGTTCAAATGAGTTACATAATTTTACCATCATTTAATTCTACTCTAGTTAAAGTTTCAGAAATGTTTAAGTTCAGTATAAATTCAAATACTAACATTAGAGAAAAAGTTTTCTTTGTTTGGCAAAACAAAACTGCCGGTCTTTCAGCAAATTTTACAGTTGTCATTTAGACTAAAAAGCTTGTTAATATATTCTTCTTTTCATCTCAGCTAGGTGACTTCTATCTAGAGCTTCACTGGGATTTTCAAAGTTGGGGTAAGCAATTGCATATTCCTTTTATACGGAGATAATGGAATCAGTCTTCAGCATGCTTGTTCTCTCAAGCTTAAATTCTCTTCTGGTTTGCATGTTGGAAAGTTCACAATCCAGTTCTCAAGATCTAAGTTATAAAGAAGGGACAGACAACTTTTTTGCTGAACTATTTTTGCTTATTCATTTTTGGAGCTGAATTCTATTCTGTAATTCAGTGACACAATATTGGGGAGAACAAGCTGTTGTTTAAGAAATTGCTTATTAGAAGAGTGAAATATTTAAAATGTCTCTATCTGGTCGATTGGTGTCACTATAGAGCAGTGGTTTGAACAATTTAGTTGAGTAACTGCACTTGGGGCATTTAATTCCCTGAATTTCAGCCTGTACTCTGAATGGTGCCTGTCAGTTAAGTGCAGCTATGTGGTAGGTTCTTCAAACCCTAGCTTCACCTTAGTGTTTCTATTATGTGACTGTATAATGCTTAGTGTTTTCTTAATTTCCACCCCCTCGTATTTGTAGAAGCAAAATCTGAATAAATTAGCAAAAACATACTAACGATGATCAACACGTCTGAATAATGTCAAAATACCAGAAGTGATACCTTCTGTTAGTGGTTGAAATTTAAGTTAGTAATTTTATATACTTTTATATAGGCACAGTCTAAGTATTTGCTGACTATATGCCTCTTCCAATATTTAGAGGAGGAATGAACAGCCAGGCTGCCATCAAATGTTGAACAGATATGGAACAAACACCTCATTTTTCTAGGTGGCCTACTGTGTGCTGCACATTTAATGAGTGGACTCTTTCATGGAAGAGTCAGCATAAAAAAGAGAGTAGAGCTAGGCATAGAGTAAGGTAAGACATTGTTTAGTGATGAGACTGCAGCCTGACTTGCCGAGTATGATGGTGGCAGTCACACATCGCACAGAAAAAAGTAATGCCAGAGGTAAAGCCAACTTCTAGGGGTCCTCTTCTCCAGGAGTCTCACTGCACCTCTCTTTACATTATTTATTTTTTTCTATATATTCTCTTTCTTGAAAGGAAAAAGATACTCTGGGCAGTGCCTCTGGCCTAATTATTGGTCGTCTAGGCTAATTACATTTTACAGGTGGTCTTAATTCTTTGTAGTTCATTTTGAAAGAAGCGTTGAAATGTCATTGTGTTGAATTGGTTTTATTGCTATAAAGTAAACGGTCCTCTTTAGAGTAAGGACAGCTGCAGTCTCATATATCCATCTTGTAATACTATACTGACTCTCAGTTCCACTGGTCGTTTAAAGTTTGCTTGGTGTTTTAAGCTTAGTGCATTGGATCTTTTTTTTTCTGCTTGTGGGTGTTCTGCTTTAATTATAGCTAGGCTTTCAATTGGAACAATATATAAGTAAGCTATCAAATCATAGAAATAAAATTTCAAACAGCTAGAAGACAAGTTATTAGAATTTATAAATGATTTAGCTGTGGCTGAGGACATTTTAAATTATGTCCTGATGCTGAAAGTAGTCTGTACAAATACAAATAAGTTTTGCAGTTATTGAATAGAAATAACCCTGGTATTAGTCAATTATATTTGTATTGAGATTATGATGGAAAATGGGTATGCTGTATTTGTATTAATATACATTGAGATTCAAACTGATGTATAGTTTTAATAGAAATACTTTGCAGAAGAACCTTAATGTCCCAATTGCATTCTCTCTCCCTACCTTTAGTGCCTTTACTTTCCCGAATTCTGCCTTCTGATGCATGTAAAATACACAAACAAGGTATAAATATCAGGTAAGGACTGATTTTACAGTGTGTGTTTGTCACGTCCCACCTATGGGGAGGGGGGAGTGACTCAGATCTGCAAATCCCCTTGGTGTGGATTAAAGTGAAATAGCACTTGAGGTCCATACATAAACATCAACTTTAATGGGAAACTTCTATAGCAACAAATATTCCACAAACGATGGCACTTTCACAACTAGATCTACCTAAGGTATGCGACTTTATGGGAAGTCAAGGTTGGCCTTGCGTTACTGTCGTGATTTAACCCCAGCCAGCAACTAAGCACCACGCAGCTGCTCCCTCGCTTCCCCCCCATCCAGTGGGATGGGGGAGAGAGTCGGAAAAAAAGTAAAACTCATGGGTTGAGATAAGAACAGTTTAACAGAACAGAAAGGAAGAAACTAATAAAAATAACACTAATAAAATGACAATAATAATAATAAAAGGATTGGAATATACAAATGATGCACAATGCAATTGCTCAACACCTGCCAACTGATGCCCAGTTAGTTCTCAAGCAGTGATTCCCCCCCACACACCCCACCACTCCCCCCAGTTTATATACTGGACGTGACATCATATGGTATGGAATACCCCTTTGGTCAGTTTGGGTCAGCTGTCCTGGCTGTGTCCCCTCCCAACTTCTTGTGCCCCTCCAGCCTTCTTGCTGGCTGGGCAGGAGAAGCTGAAAAATACTTGACTTAGTCTAAACATTACTTAGCAACAACTGAAAACATCAGTGTGTTATCATCATTCTCATATTGAATCCGAAACATAACACTATACCAGCTACTAGGAAGACAATTGACTCTATCCCAGCCAAAGCCAGGATAGTTACTTAACGATTTTAACTATAACTTAGAGGCTACTTAGAAGTAGGGGGTGAAGGGGGTGGGAGAGAGGGAGATCACCAGTTGTGGAACTGGTCATGCCTACTTCATGCCTACTTCAGACCTTTCTTCTTGGTGCGTGGATTGTGCCTCTTCTCATGGTCCCAACTCCGGTGCTTCTACAGAGGCCATCTTCCCTACCGAAGTTTTTTAACAAATGTTTGAGACGGCTATAATTAGTCAGACCCTCGCAGTGCTAAGTCATAAATATCTGCATGTTAGTGAAAATGCTGGATGCCAGCAGGCGCTGAGGAGTCTGCAAACATTGTGAAACTGCATTGAGTTTGTATCTTGGCGTTCAGAGGCAAGAAGTGGTTTGAACTTCAGACTTTTTTTCCTCTATTGATCCGAATTTAACTTTGGTTCCCGAGTCACTTAAAATACAAAGGAAAGGCAATTAAGCTGTATAAGGCTTTATCTACCAGACATGACAATGATTAATTGAAAAATAAGAATTTGATATTTTTAACACAATTTCAAATACATGAGCTTTCAGTATTTTGTGGAGAAATGTTGCTGCTCCAGTCTGTGTAGTTAAAAAAAAGTGGCATAGTTTCTCTTTTTAAAACGCTTAATGTGACAGATTCACAAAGTCAATAGAGAGCTTCCAGGAGTCTTCCCAAGCTCAGCTCTTTAACTGGTTTAGTTCGGGGTTTTGGATTCAAATGTCTTTTCTGTCTTTTTCTTTAGGTTCCAAAGTTTAAAACAGAAAGTCAAGAATATGATTCAGAAGATTCAATCTGTAGAAAATGTTGTTCTGTTAAAGCTGTTAGCATAGGTGTGCGAACTGACTTTTTAGGTCAAATTTGAGTCTGAGACCTTTTTTTTTCCTTCTTATTTCTGTGTCTTCTGCTTGTACGAGACTGGCACTGAGTGAAAATAGCTACAGATTCTTTCTTGAAATCAGAGGCCAATATATGATGAGTATTAAGCAATCACCCCTTAGAGCTGAAGTGGTCACTGAATTCAGGCTCTTTAAGCATCTTTGTTAAAGAAGCCAATATTTGAGCAATAATGGGTATGAATTGCTAGAGAGATCTTTGTCCTTGGCTCCATCTTGCAGTTATTCAGGTCAGCAGAAGCATTTCTTTTGTGTTGGTGAGGGGGGAAAAAATAGAAATAGCAACTAAAATAAGTCAAATAAAAAAAAAAATCCGTCTGTTTCTTAGTCCTTTTTGTAATTTGGGTCATGTCCTAATATTGTTACTCAAATCAGTGGCTGCTGCTTGTAGGATAGGGTGCTGATCACATGGAGTAGTTGTATTTCTCTACATGTAGCACATACTGGCTATATAAATTCTGTCGCTTCCTCATGTTGGCAGTTTTGAAATAAAGCTTTCTGATGAAAGATTTACTTCTTCCTATGAGTTTAGTGTAAGAATAGTTTGGAATGCATTTATAATGGTGGAGATGTTAAAATGTGAAACTTATTAATTGTTAATAGCATTTTTTTTTATTTCTGCATAAAGGCTTCACTTAAAAAATATTCAATGAAAACTTAAGCCTTAGTGTGTTTGGTTGTCATTAAAAAAAAAAAAAAAAGCTTTTGCTTGCAAACTGAACTTACTAATGTGTTTGAGTGTTTATGGGTAACTTCTTTTAAAGTATCGGTATATTTTCACAGGCTGGACACAACTCTCATAGACTTTACCGACATGAAGTGCCAACGAGGGGATTTAAGCTTCATTTTTAATGGTGATGCTGCACCCTCTGAATCTTTTGTAGTTTTAGACAATGAACAAAAAGTTTACCAGCGAATACATCATGAGGTAAAGATCTGTGTGAACGTAGGCTGTGAAATACCTCAAGCTTTTACTTCACATCAGAAGTCTGACTTATTTTATTAAAAGAAATGTGCCTCTCAAAAAGACCCAAACAAGCTCCAAAGAAATGTAAACCAAAGAATTTTTTGTTCAGTTGTTACAACTTAACCTGTATAGGTAACATAAAATTTTGTTATGAAAACCAGTGCTTTTGAATACAGACTTCTAAATGAGGAAAAAGCTAGAATATGAATCTTTTGGAAAAATCTTTTATCATTCTGAATAGGCAAATATGTTCTAAGTTCTGACACGTGCTACTTTTAATCTTTCCAGTGGGCTTAATTTAGGTGTCCTCAGGTGGGTTTTCAAAGTTGCTTGCCACTGCTTTGCATTCATTTAGTCACTCTGTGGCCACTTTAGCTGTTAACAATGCAAGGGTATGACTCATTGGACCCCTTGAGTTTAGTCAAGTTTTTAATTATAGCTTTATCCACCAATCCCTTAAGCATATGGATCTTGGCCTGTGGAATGGGTGTGGCTGCTGAGCTTCTGGATACATCACACTTGGATGCTTTATTTGCATTAATATTTAAGATTAAACTGTCTGGTAACCATTTGGCCAGAGCTTCTATAAAACAGTTTGAAAATTCAGGAAATGCTAGTTCTGGGAAAAGTTCCAAAGGAAAAGACTTATTGGTTTTTGGGGGTTTTTTTTGGTGGTTTTTTTTTTTTTTTAAGAAGGAGAAGTAATCATTATTTAAGTTCTGTTCAGTATTTGGGAATTTTTCTTCTAGGAATCTGAGATGGAAACAGAAGAAGAGGTTGACATTTTGATGAGCAGTGATATTTACTCAGCAACGTTATCAACCAAATCAATTACCTTCACACGTGCCCAAACAGGATGGCTTTTTCGAGAAGACAAAACAGTAAGCTGAAAGAAAATTTCACAGACTGCTTTACTGGAGACAAAATAGTTCAGACAGCCTTAGGATGATGTGGTTGGGAAGAAATAAGGAGTAAAAGAGTAAGAAGTTCAGGGCAGAGGAAAAATGTCTCTCCTTACGCCCCACAATTGTCACTAGTTTGACCACATAGAATGTATGTGATGGACTGCCTTCATAAGAAAAAAGTAGCCTGGAAGAAAGATAACAAAGTATAGCTATTGGGCAGGTGGGAGAACAGATTGTACGGAAAATTACTTTATTGTAGGAGTATATGGTCTCTGCAAATTCATTCCAGGGTGTGCAGTAAGGATTTGGTGCGCTCCTGTGTTGGAGAAATGCAGGAAGATGGGAGCGTTCTGAGTAGTTTCCTTTGGGTGTTCCTTTCCGCGTTATCAGTCTGACTGAGGTGCAAGTTCTCAGCTGTGAAAAAATTGAAACAGCCACCGTTGTAACTTCTTTGAGTAGGAAATTGCTATCTTGTGACTAGCGCGGAAGGATTTTGTTTTCATCTGGATCTGTTCAGGTAGTGCCATTCATCACAAGTTTTCATCTAAGCTAGTGTTTCAGAACTTTTTTCCTTTTGAATACCAAATCCATATTCTACATGTGTAAATCACCCTTTAACACAGCTTGCTGTTGAAGGGGATTTTAGTCAGATTTCCCTTGACCACCCTTAAATTCTTAAACAATCTTTTCTATCTTAAAGTTTCCATTGATATGAAATTTCTGTTCCTGATGGAGTTCTTGGGTTTGTGCTGTACATAACTTTACTGGGATTGTCCGCTGAGAGCTCTTGTGGTTGGCTCTGTAAATTACATTTCAATCCTGAAGTTATCTGTCTGCACTGAAGTGCAATCATTTGGATATGCAAGAATTTAAATGTTTTTATTTTATCTTCTCTGGGTCATTCATGTCTGATTCCTTTCATGCAGGAAAGAGTAGGAAACTTTTTGGCAGATTTCTACTTGGTTAATGGACTTGTATTAGAATCAAGGAAAAGAAGAGAACATCTCAGTGAGGAGGATATTCTTCGAAATAAAGCTATCATGGAGAGCCTGAGTAAAGGTGGCAACTTAATGGAACAAAATTTTGAGGTATACATAAGTAATTCTTCAGTAAGTGAATTTTTGCATAGGAGAATAATCTTTCACACCAGTCATTTAGCAAAATCTATAGATAATGTTTTTATTCTATTTTGATTGTCTTAATTTAAAAATAATAAATATGACCTATGAGTATAATCATGGTGATACGTTAATGAATTATCCTGATTAGTGAACACATTGAGGAATTCCTGTGATTATATTGGATATTTCAGTCTTAATTTGTTTCTTAGTAAAAGATGATGGTTTTGGCTGTGGCAAATCACTTTAACTTCTTTTAGACCAAATGTTTAATGTTTAGAATGCCTTTCTGGTTTTCTTTTCAATCAAGTTTTCCTTTAGCT
Source organism: Aquila chrysaetos chrysaetos (assembly GCF_900496995.4). NCBI lineage: Eukaryota > Metazoa > Chordata > Aves > Accipitriformes > Accipitridae > Aquila > Aquila chrysaetos. The sequence continues at coordinate 42,072,228 of NC_044015.1, read as the reverse complement.
TCATTAAAATAGACTAAGCCTGTTATTATCACCATGAAATCAAGAGCTATTCAGAATGAGCCAGACATCATCTGGGAACACGCATACAGCCTTTTAAAAATGAATAATTTATTTCTGTATTAGCTTGTGCTTTGTTACTTGTCATTCAGACACTTGAATTAACTGATTAACTGATGTATTAAACCAGCCAACTTCTATGTAAAATACAGTTTGAGGCCAAATACCTAAATGGAGACTATGAGAGCAAGAGCAGGAGATGGAAAAGCCCAGTGAAGTATCAGCTACAGACTGGATAGACTGTATTGCTGTTCTTCGTAGAATTGAAGTACAGTTGTATCTTTTGAATGGCAAAATTCTAAGAGAATATAAGGAAAGATAAACAGTTAAGATATGTTTTTCTGAACAGCCTGTCAGACGGCAGTCACTTACGCCGCCATCACCCAATACAATTACATGGGAAGAGTACATATCTGCTGAAAATGGAAAGTAAGTATTTTTGTTTCGTTGACATTAACTTCCATAGACACCTTTAGATTTTTGGTTTGGGGTGGTGGTTTTGATTTTTTTTGTTTGTTTGGGGGTTTTTTGTGTTCTCTACTTTGTAGGTGGCTTTTTGTTTATAGCTTTCTTGGGACAGAGGAACGTTGGGTTTGATGTCTCGGATGTTTAACGTTCTTCAGTAGGCTGGCTGGGAAGCTGATACCTATATACATAAACAGTACTATTGCATCAACTGGTGATAAAAATACTGGATGGGTGTCTACCTGAGACCCATGGCTTGAAATTTAAACATTTTGAAAATATGCACATCTAAGATGGCTTTTTTTTCTTAAGAAAGGTGTTCTGACAAATTCGTTGCTGTAATTCATTTATCTTCACTTAGGATAGTAATAAATAATCCAGTTCAGCATGTTTAAAAGAAAAGTTTATGATTTAATGAGACTCTAGGAGCAGTGGCGGTGTATAAAAATGCACACTTCTGGAATACAAGGACATACAGATCTCCTAGAACTGTCTAGATTTTTGCAAGATACTCTCCTCTAGGGGTGTAACTAGGTAGGGAACAGCTACAATTTAAATTAATTTAAAGTAGCTTCATTTCTAGAAGATGGAAGCAGTTGAGTTTATTTTCTAGGACTGCATGCTGTCTAACTGTCGAATGTAGAAGGACCAAAAAATGTACTGAGTGTCACATAAGTAACAGTGGTTAAAAGTCCTTTCTCCAAAGATACTAGACTAGCCTATAGTCAGATGTTACCAGGGAATATGATGATATTACAGTACAGGCTTAGTAAAAAGGCACATGGATCTGTTTGGGGTTTTGTTGGGGTTTTTTTGTTTGTTTGTTTTTTGACTAATTTAATTTTTAATGTACTTGAGATAGAATGAATACTCAAGCAGAATAAATAGGTTATGCTTGAACAGCTGTTACTATTGGGACAGAAATATGTATATATATAAGATTTTGCTTTGTTTAATAATCTGATTAACTGAAGGGAGTTTAATGGGAAATTGAGGTTTCTAGCTAATACAAAGCAAAAGAGGAAAAGACTTGTTATCTTATTTGTTACCTGTCTATTCCTCTTGTATAACAGAATTTTCTGTCCTGTGTTTTCCAGTATTGCCTTCTAGTGGTAGTAGAGTAACTTTTCTGCCTTCTCTGAAATTGTTTCATATTTTAGGCTGAAAGCAAATTAACCTTCTTCTAGTTCAACTTGATACTTTGTTCACATATAGACTATTTTAATTAACATCTGAAATCAGCTGTATATATTTCTGGGTTGTTGTGTCTTTCTATAGTGTTATTAATATAATGTTTATGAGGAATTATTTGAAGATTTTTAAGTCGTTTCCCTGGTTTTGTTTTGTCTCCCAGTTTAGCAGAACTCATAGTAATCTAAATTAAGATGGTTAGTGACTCATTTTTACTATGCACAGCTTTTACTTTTAAAGTATTTGCTTTATTGTAGGGATTCTTTACTGACGTTCTCAAACCTGAGTCTGTCTGTCTGCCTTCCTTTAAAACCAAGGTTTTACTGAGAGAAAAACTGACTTTGTCTTTCTCCCCTCCCCCTTACAGAGCTCCTCATCTGGGAAGAGAGCTGGTCTGCAAAGAAAGCAAGAAAACCTTTAAAGCCACGATAGCTATGAGCCAGGAGTTTCCCTTAGGAATTGAATCGTAAGTCAAAATTATTGGCAATTAATGTTATTTATATGTAGGAAATGTTTTAATGTGTTTATGAACTGCAGAATTCTTTGTATCTTCAGATATGGGAATTTGGCAGTTTAAAACCTGTGAATGAAGTGACACTGTTAAGCATGTAGAATGTTAAAATTAGAGACCTCAGTGTTGGCGTGCCTGTTACTGGAAGAGCCAAGCGCTTATCTTACTTGATAAGACCAGAGGTTTGACCAGGTTTATCATGAACTTGTCACAATACCGATGTGCCTGATACTACAGAATTCTAAAACATTTTTGTCCGTACCAAGTTTTAGCATAAAGTTATGCCCTTTAAACCAATACAAAACCATGTCAGGTTCCTTATGCCCATGGAGAAGAGGGTGTGGTACTACATGCTTCGGTCTCTTGTGTAAAATGAGGACAAGAAATTAGTATCGTGATGTTTATTTGTACACCTGTGGTAATACAATATGGATCACTAAGAACTGAATGTGAGGATGCTGATATTGAAGCTCTAAGGAGGTAGGTATATAAGCATGATGTGATTTTTAAACTCCTTTTTTATCACCTTGCTCTTTGGGTCATTTTTATCTTTTCTAGAGGGAAAGCTTGTGAAACAAGAATTTGTAATGAAATCTGTTTTCCTTTTCAGACTGTTGAATGTTTTAGAAGTAATTGCACCCTTCAAGCACTTTAACAAACTTAGAGAATTTGTTCAAATGAAGCTTCCACCAGGCTTCCCTGTAAAATTAGGTAAGATGACTACAACAACTCTTGTGGCTTTGTATTTCCAAAATGTGTGTACTTACTCATGCAACATGTTCAAAACTTCTGCTGAGTTTTGGAAAAGAACTCGCTTGCATAAGAGTGTGTTGCTGTAGATTTCAGGAGAACGTAGTTAAGTCAGTGGGAGTAACATTAGGTAGGAAATCTGCAGCTGAAAGGTGAATATAGTCCTAGTCAGGAAGAGTGCTCTGTAATTCACATTTTCCTAATGCTAGGGTCTTGCTCTAAGAGTAATGTAGATATACTGAATTATCCTTGTGTTAAAGGATGATCTCAGTCATGAGTTAAGTATTTTGTAGCATTTTTGTGTTTCTTTTTCCTCAAGGCTTACTGGTGATATATTTTTCACTTACAAATAAATAGAAAACTATTACACTCTAACAAATGGAAAAGTATAAAGCAATTTATTCATGGTATAGATTATCACAGCATAAGCTGCCAAAAAGTAATAGTACCTATTCCAAGTGTTAAAGGATTTCTTGCATACCAGTAAGCTGTTTAAGGTAGACAATTCTGAACAGACTGTATTCTACCTCCGATCGTATTTGCACAGGTCTGTTTATTGAGGATTGAATTTTTGCGTAGCTCAGTTCATGGGCAAGCCAGTTTTATTGAGGCTAACTCTCAAGTGTTCAACCTCAATTCAGATTGGAAAAGGGTTATACTTTAAAGCAAACATTAAAAAGGTTCGTCTTTTCATGTGGATTTGCTCAACTGAAGCCTACATGTGGCGAGGTTATTTTATCTTCAGGCCAATGTCCTCTATTTTAGCAGATTAATTTGTATGTTCACAGCACCTTGGTTTCCATGTTGTCAGTCTGCATCAAGAAAGGAAAACCACTGAATTAATAACATTAACAGTTTTTTGAATAGTGTATTGAGTTGGGTATTGTTTCTGCACTCAGGGTATCTCAGTATGTTCTAAAATAACTTTCTTTAAACCACCTTCTTTTTTAAGAGCTTTGAATCACCATTGTATAGAATACGAAACAAGCTTCTACATCTGAAGTTACAAATCTTTAAGTAACAGTTGGTAATTATTGGTAAGCCTGTATTTCTTTGCTCTTCATTGTACTGTTTTGCTTCCTATCTAGATATTCCTGTATTTCCCACCATCACAGCCACTGTGACTTTTCAGGAGTTCCGTTACGATGAATTTGATGAATCCATCTTCACTATTCCTGATGACTACAAGGAGGACCCCAGCCGTTTTCCTGATCTCTAACTAAACTGGAAGGTTAATGGTGAATAACAATACCAGCGTACCACAGTGAAAGCAAATGGATGCAAACAGCCCACAGATATAGATAGAAAAGTGGGTCATAAAGGAAGGGATAAACCTAATAATCCAGAAGAAAAGGGAACATGCATCAAATGACTGATGTACTGATACTCACTATAATGGGCATCTAATCTAGTTCCTGATTTACAGCAAGTCTCCTGATGTGTCGTTCACACTTTTATACATCCAGTACTGCAAACGTGGTAGTCTGACACCTCAATGACCCTGAGAATACTTAACAGCTGTGAGGACTATCATTCGTTTTTAAATTTTTTACATTTCTTGGTGATACAAAAAGCACTCTTGGACCATTAGCATAAAAGTTGAAATGTCTTGGCTGGATATTAGCCCTATAAAACATCCCACCATACTTAAGATGACCATATTATATTCTTTCGAGCTTTGTTTTCATGAATTGTAAACTATGTATCATTATGTATAGTTCAGTAATTTGAATGTTAGTTGAACGTATATTAGAAGGAATGCATTTTCTGTAGATGAATGAACCAAATGGTAACCATTAAACAATTGCATTTTCATACTGCAATACACTTCAGAAATAGCATTTGCTCTGCAGGGAATAAGGTACCTCCTCTAGCACCTTAGTGCAATCCATTGTGGTGCTATCCATGTCTCTCTGAACCATTAATTCCTTCACTGAGCTGTTTGTTAATCTTCTTTTCATTGGCTCTGCACTTAACTTCCCTTCCTCATACTGGCTTGGAAGTCCCTGCTCTGTCCATGATGCTGCATTGATTAGCATGCTCGGAGGTTCATTAGCTAGAAATTGTCACTTTTTTTCTTCTTTTTTCACATTCACTTAGGAGACTTGCTCCATACTGGTTGAGCAGTATGTATTCAGCAGCCACTCGAAAACATGGGAAGCATATAAAGAGTTACTAGAACAATAAGGTCAAGCGTTAAACCTTCATATAAGAAAAAGTTTCTCTTGAAGTTAAATTGTAGTGCACATTGAATAGGGCTCACATTTGGAAGAATTTATTTGCAAATGCTTAGGATGTTTCCATATTAATTTCCTTTCTCTTAATATTTTAAATAGGTAGGCGTTTCAGTACTCTGGCTTCTTGAGCTTGTTCTCATTCCAAGTGGTTCCAGTCTCCTAATTTGACAATAATCCAGCTTTTGGGTTTGTTAGAAAGAATTTGTGCAAAAGGCTAATGGTGCTATTTGTTTGTATTAAGAAATTTAGATTAAAGTGCTGTGGTGTAATTGTACAAAAATGTAAATATTTTCAAAACTATATTCTTTGTGCACTGTAGTTAAAACTTTTTCTGGAAATCAATAGAGTGAAGTATCAAACTTTATTATAAAGAGAACCATCAATGCTTAGTAAAGGTAACCAACCTAACTAACCATGCAGGTGTTAAATGGAGATGGCTTATCACAAGGCAATAAAAGCTGACTTGTCAGGCACATCGACAGAATGTGGAAATACATGTCTGAAGCAGATGTTCTTTCAAAACTTCTGGAATCTGTCTGTATAAAACCCAAAGAGGCTGCTCTAGAGAAGTACAGTATCCACTCTGTAAGTGGAGTCCTAGTGAATCACTATCAGCAAAGTACAGATAAACTGAAAATAGGAAGTTGAGGTTGATCCTCTTCCAGCATCACTATAAACCTGCACGTTTGACAGGTGAGTAATGTTTACTTTGCAGACTGTGATCGATACACTGGAGTTACTAATTCAAAATCAAATAAAAAATAAAACTATAGGGGAGGAAAAGCAAAGGGAAATGTAGAATTGTAATTACTTTTGAAGTACTGTATCAGTAGCAGATGTTGAACATTCGGTAGGAATGATAGAACTTGTTCTTCCAAGTAATTATGAATTCCTAAAGTGTTTCACATCTATGGTATAAATTGACACCCACCTCATGCTCCTCCTTAGAAACAGCTGAGAGCCCTACTGTGAGAGACCAGGGTTGAATGTGTAGAGACTGAATTATGCTGTCAGTGCTGGAGGTCAGGATTAAATGTCAGTGGGGCCAAATACAGATTTCTCCTGTTGCCCTCTTTTACAGATGCCCGTTGCAGGGTAGAATGTTTTGTGTAGTGCTGCTGGGTCGGGTCTTGTGCCGGCTGTGAAACTGAAGTGGGTGCAGGTGCCGTACAGGAGCACTGAGTTGCTTGGAAATTTCAGCAAACGCAGAAGAACGTTTCTCCATAAGGTGAATGTTAGAAATCCTTTTTCTCAGTATTACAGGGAAAGAACCATGTGTTTCATATTACTTTGCAGTTTTGGTTATTCCAAATTGCCATCATGGAGCTTGCTGACGTGAGAAGGAGCATACGTAGCGGGAGCTATGTGGTTAGGCAATATAGTGACTGCAATAGACTGGATTCTAGACTCTTTAAAAAAAACAAAACAGAACAAAAAACAACAAACCACAGCTTTTTGCGTAGCCTCATGTGAAAACAGGAGGTTCTGTGTATCTCCATCTGCCTATAGGACAGCCCGTGTCATCTTCTGGTGGCAAATGAGGTGTCTGACTCGAAGCCCACTGCAGTTTGTGGAAGTGTTTTCTGTGATTTCCATGGACTCTGGCTGCAGGTTTTGTGGGGTTTTTTAACCTTCATGATTACACAACTACTAACTTTGATACATTTTAAGATTTGCAGAAACTTTTTATAGCAGGTTGCTATATTAAGGCTTGCTCTAATTTGGAGTGTCAGCAGAGAAGAGTGGACACAGATTTGGTTGACTGTAGTCTTTTTACATTATTATGGTGAACGTAGCCTGCTGCTTCTTTTCTTCTTACTACGGGGCTGAATGATCTGACTCCAACCAGATTGTCCTGTCCAGTTCAGTGAGTTGTCAGATTCCTGTGACAGCCTCATGAAGTAAGACTCACTCGGTGAACTGTTTCTCGGTACATTTCCTTCCAACTTTTGGTGATGTGTTTTTTGTCTGAAACATTCCTAGTGATGAGTTCTGAAACTTAAACCAGGGACACTTGGGGCGCGGTTTCCTGATGGATACACTGCAAGCTGCAGGAATCCTCGTTAGCGAGAGGGACGTTAGGCTGAGCCTACCTTAGCGATTCGCGTCTTGGCACAGGCGTGGAGATGCGATCCTGGCAGCGTAGCTGTGCTGGTGTGGTTCTTTAGTGGTGACTCTGTCCACACTGATATAAATGTTTTATCCACTCTAATTTGTTTTGCTTGCAAGGGTTTTTGTGTTGTACTAACACGAAGTGCGTATGTGTCGGTATGGATGCGTCCGCACAGAAGCGTTGCTAGCGCTGTGAATGGGTGAAACGTTTCTAGTATAGAAGGAGCCGTGGTCCGCAGCTGTGCTGTGGGCACTGGTGTCCTTTACCACTTGTGATCTCCTGGTCAGATATCTTTTGGAAATTTATTTTTTTTCTAGCAGGATTGATCTAGCAGGACTTAATTTTTGTTTTTCCCCTTTTCCTTAAGACCACGTTGGGTGTTAAGGGAAGGTTTGGTCCCCTGTAGGGTGATTACATATCCACAGTGGTTTTACAGAGGTTGTCTCATCCCTGCTGTGCAACAAGGAGCGTGTCAGCTTTAACTTGTTAATTTGACTTGTGCTCGTGTAGGGACTTCATTGCAACAAGGTACCCTGGAATGTAGGAATGCCTGGGTAACTACACCTGCCTTTCTGGGCACGCCAGCCGAGGTGTAAAGTATCACTTGTGGTTAGCACGAGTGGGATGAAAAAGGGAGCTTGCACAGGCTGGGTAAGAATCACCGTATTAAGATGCACATTGACTCCGTGGCGTTCTTTGAGGTGAAGCTGACAACGGTGCGCAAGTGCTGTGTGTGGAGGAGGAAACCTCTGTACCAGGGCTGTGGGAGAGAGCACCTCAGTTCAGAGTTTGGGGCATTGTTTCTTTCTGATCTCGCCACTTTTTTTTTTTTTTTTTTTTGATGGCTGTGAGGTTTTTTTATGAATAAGTATTAAAAGACAGCCATTCATTTTGGTAAACTGAAATAAGAAATTGTTGCAAAAGACTTCCTAGGGTTGTTTCTTAACCAAACTGTTTTACTGGTCTTCCAAAATATTGCTTTAATTTGTGGCAAAGGGAATGCGTTTTCTTTTTCGTTTCAAGAAGCTGCTGTTCCAGTCACTGTACTCACTTTACTGCAACTCTTGATTTATGTATCAAAATGATTTGTTACAAAAAACTCTGGATATATTTGTGCTGGAAACCCACCTTGTTAATTTGATATTCAAAGCAACTGTCTGTTTTTTTTTAAAATGTATTTGTTCTTGATTTGTAATTCTTGCAAGGATAACTGCATTATTTAATCTGTATTAACAAATTTCCTGTAATGCTGCAGTTTCACATTTATTTTCCTTACAATTTGTAATTATCATGGAAACAATGTCACTTTTTTGCATTTTACTAGTTGTCTGGTCCATGTTTTTAACTTGCCTTCACTAATAGTAATTTTGGTTGTATCATTTGTTAGAATAAAGACCAAAATATGCTGTTTGATTCTGAAACTGTTCAATATGTGAAAATTGAAGTTTTAACTCTCTTGTCACAGTACTTTTTGGGGTACATATACACTGTAGACGTGCATCTCTGAGCAGGGATTCGATCTGAGGGGATAAGCTCACACTGCTACATTCTGCAAGGGCATTTTATTGGTCACTTTTAAAATAAAATCCTGCATTTTCATTATAGACTGTTCTTTACCCTCTGTAAAACTCCAAATTTTATTGGACTATCTAGTATGCAGTGGAATAGCAGTGATGGAAGGAGATGGACAGTAGCTTCTGGGATCTACCTAGAGCTAAGGAGTCAGAAGTCTAGAAATAGCTACCAAGGAGGGAGGGAGAGAAGGAAACCTTTTGTTTGCTGAACAATGTTCAGTAATTACAGAAGTTTTATCTCCAAGATCCAGAAATGTACTTACTTAAATAACGTGTGACAATTTGTTGTAACAGTAGTCTCTTGGAAGAACTGTGGATGATGTGGAGAGCAAAACCTGGAACTTCCAAAGTTTCATTTTGCCTTGTAGAAGGGTTTTTAGGGTTTGTTGTTTTGTTTTTTGTGGTTGTTTTTTTTTGTTTGTTTTTTTTTTTGTTTTTTTTTTTTTAACTTAGAATTGCTCTTCTGCCTTCCTGCAAGCATCAAAAGTTGAGCTTGCAGAGCAGAGATCAGGACATCCCTCTATAGTTAAGGATTTGCTAACTTTTAAAATCTTGTATTTATAAAGGGTAGGGAGAACTCATGTTTGGAGTTACAGAAAGTGCTTAAAACGTTACCAGTTAAAACCAAGGATTTCAGTAAACTGTGTGGTTGTAGCCTTTGCATTGCTACAACACACCGTTAAATATTGTGGGGAGCTACAAGCCTGACTTTTGCTATGATGAAGTACTTTTAAAAGGAGAATGACAACATACGCTAGGGACTTTCCAGATTGATTACTGTGAAGGTACCACTGAGCGAGACATTTGTCTTTTGTGTACGGTAAGTCATCCATGTATGATGGCCCAAATATTGAGGCAGAATTCCCCAGTGCCCAACAGCAGGATGTAACTTTTTCCACCTGGATTGTGGTACTTTGTTCTTATTTAATGTGTCATACACATTCACTCCAAATGAAATATTGCAGAATGAGCTGCATGCTGACAGGGTATCTGAGAATTGCAACAAAATCACTACTGACATTTTTAGTTTCATTTTAGAGGAAAAGATGTCTCATTCCTCAAGATCAGAGGGAAGATGCTTTCCGCCACCTTGATGCTGATGTGCAAATGGAACAGCTGGACTACTGGGGATGGGAGTGAAAGCTGACAATAGCAAATGTAAGGCTGATGCATCAGCAAAAATGAATCCTATTTGATATTAAAACGCTTGGGGTTTGAAGAACTCTGGTAGCAGAAGCAATAGCTACTGAAACATTTAATATAGCATGGGCTTTAACAACTGCAACCCACAGAGTAGTAGGCATACGTGGTTCCTAGCTGGCATTTTCCAACAACTTCAGGTTTGGTCTAAAAATAGTTGCCCATCTTTGGTTGCAGCCTGCCAACAGACACTGGGAGAAAAGCAAGGAACCCCTTTCCCTCACCCTTCAGCTGACAATTAGCAAGTTACTCAATTACTGTGCTTCAGTGTGTCTTTTGTCTGTGAGCCATCAAGTACTAATGGGCGCTGCCTTGTTTGCTGTACAGTTCCAAGTGGAAAAACTCACTGCAAGGACCACTGTCAGTTAAATCCACCTGTAAGAATGCCAGAGGCAAGGAGCAGCTGGTACTACCTCAGGCTTAAACTCCTTCAGTAATGCAGAGAGGTGTTACATGACTTGGAAAGCTTCACCTCCAGAGGCAGGTGAGCCTCTGCACTACCATAATTTGCAAACCAACTTCAAATTACTAAACTAAAGTAGTTGTTCTTCTGGCTCAGCGCTCTGTGTGATGTGGCATACGTGTACCTGGGAGAGGCGGCGGCTCTGCTGCAGGTTCAGGCAGCAGAGGAGGAGGGCAGTGCCTCGGCTAAGGCTGCTGGAGGGGAACACTGCAAGGGGTTACGGGCTCTGCCACCGCTCACAGCACGGCTCTCCAGGCTCAGCCAACACGCACTCTTAGCCTGAAAGGCAATGAACCAAAGACACCTAAGGTTCTGTGCATAATTAGCAAATGCAGTCTAAACCCACCCCCGTTTCTCCAGTTTGTATTTGGGCTTGGGCAGCCAGAGGTACGCAGTTAATGCACAGCACAGACTTGGTTTGTTAGTAAAATAAACTAGAAACAAGTCATTTAATTACATGTATCCCCTGATCTACCATCTTGAGGTCAACACCCTGACTTGGTCCTTCGTTAGAGCATGTGAATGACTTTCACAACAACAAGGTCTAAGGATCAAGGAGGTTTACTTTATTACTATAAACCGCTTTATGTTCTTGCGCTTCACATAAATATCCTGATGACAACAAAAAAGGCACATCTATGAAGACATCATGCACCTTGTCTGTGTCTATTTTTATTTTATTACAAGAACAATCACTCCCTCTCCACTAGAAATAAAAGCCTAGAACTGGTTGTATGACATATACCTCTCTGTATTGACAAAATACTCAAAACAGTTGGTAAAAATTTACATTTCTACAAATTCTAAAAATGACACTGCATATCTAAATGGCAAGTTCCACCTTGCCTGGGACAAAAGGACAGTGTAAAAAGAAGGTGGTTTGACTCATCAGATTCAAGAAATTCAAGCATCACTTACAGTTTCATTCCAAAACTTACTGATTTAAAACAGTAAGTTTTCAGTTGACATTTACAGCCTACTTTATATGCACAAAGCACTCGCTGCTTCTGGTTTCTGCTCGTCTTCCATTACCATCCTGAAGAGGTGAATGTTTATATTTCAATTAAAATACAAAAAATTTTTACAAATACATATTTCTTTTTAAAAGTACTTGTCCCATAACACCTCTAGATTCCCATTTAAGCCCATTCCCTTCATTCCCCAAAAAAGTAAAATAATTCTTTCTTTAGTGTAACATACTTAACTAGAGCTAAAATGGCAGGCTTAGCAGCTTTCTCACTGCACTTACAGGTTTTGAAGAGATAAGAGTTGTTATGGTCTTTTTAAAACAGGTAGATGAAGAAAGATGTATACTCTAAATGAACGAGGTCAATTTTCATACATTCAGTGGTGTAAATAAATACCAGCAGAGTTTTATAGGAAAGTGAGTATAAGTTTAAGGGTTTTATTATCAAAGTTTTGTAAAACAATTTCAGAAACTGTACATCAACATGGCACAGACTGTAGCCTACTTTTGTCTTTTTATCTGCACAAAAGTAAAAGCTCTTGAACTTCGGTAACTAAGAAAACAGCTTGCCTAACTACTTTGCATATAACATGGAATCACTGTGTGCATAAGATTACTACTGCAGTGACAGTAAACACAAATTTATTAGTTTATACAACTTGAGATCAAGTAAAAAGTACATTATCAAGTAGACTTGCTTTTAAAAGCATACGAAGGTCAATTTTAAAATGCACTACCTTTTTGCAATGTGTTTAGCTCTAACAAATAAAACAACCTGGATTATGAAAACTGCACAAATCAACCTTTAATCACTGGGCACTGATCAAGCAGAGATTTTCACTTCCCAAGGCTCAAAAAGAAAAGCTAAGAACCATTGCACCTTGCCTGAGATGGATTTGAACTGACAGATTTAAAAAAGCCCTCAAAAAGGTTAGTGCATTTTAACTTTGTCAAAGCCAAACAAAATCCACCGGGAAAAACAAAACAAAACAAAACAACCCCAGCCACGTGGCTTAAAAAAAACAAAACCAGAAAACTATCTATATCAGAATGCTTTTTTTCAGATGTACTGTCAATTTTTTTTGTGTAGTCACACTTAAGACCCTTAAGTAGATCCACCATATGTTGTAGGACTTTAGAACATTTAGGATGTTTCTGCCACAATCAACATGCAGTCAGTGCATTCCCTATACTGCTCTATTACTGCAATGAATCAAATTCTAGAAACACTATCATAAGTGAGCTGATTTACTAAAGGAGATCATACAACAAACAGTCCATGCCTGCTGTAGATGCATGCAGCTTTTTACTTTTGCTTGAAGCATCACCAAGTTAGTAAAAATTGCTTGGCTACGCAATCCCTTTCGGCCGTAACAAGAATGGTTACCTTTCTATAAAGCTTTTGATGTGAGTTAGTATCAGGAGATTTACAAACCATGTATAGCTTAGAGCTGTATACATCTAGATTTAGGATTAACAAGTACAGCATAAAAGAATCACACAGGAATGACACTGATGCACGTCTGCAGCTGTGTTCACTGCAAAGGCAAAATTCAGTCACTCATATCCATGTCCTCTTCATGATGATCATCCCCATTTACTTTGGATTCCCTTGCTGAATCTCCACTTCCTTTATCAGCAGCAGACTCCTTTACTTTAGGGGAGGAAGAATCTGCCATTTTCTTTTCTTCCTTTTTCTCCTTCTCGCTGTCATATCCTTGTTCTTCTTCGTCATAATCCCTTGTGACCTGCTTTGCCGAGATAAAAAAAAAAGTAAAACTTGCTTTCAAAGCCCCTGTTGGTTTAACACTACAGTACAGGCAGTGAAGTTAAAACAGGTTTTTAAACATACTTTCACATCTTTATCACTCTCGGATTTTCGTTCTCGATCCTTCTCTTTGTCTTTGCTTTTTTTTTTCTTGCTTGTTGACCGCTCCCTCTCATCTCTACTTCTCTCCTTGTCTTTATCCTTCTTTTTTTCCTTTTTATGCCTACAACGATAAAGTATGTATAAGAACGAAAACCCCCAACACACCATTCCATAACTAAAAGACAGACCATATCCAGACTGTTACCCATAGTTCATTACAAATCTAAAGGCAGAAATAGCGGTGTGCAACTACAATACACCATTCCCTTTCAGAAAATAACCAAACATCCCAATTTCTTAGCTCTGGATCAAACACAAGCACTACAAAGCGAAGTCTAAGAAACACCGTGTTAAGAATAGCAACACGATAGCGTTTTATGAAGGAGCACCTCAAGTTCCCCATATAGGGAGAGAGGATCACAAAACGCCCAGGCCCACCCAAAAGTCAGTTGACTCCCATTGTACAGAGCCAAACGAGCCAGGAACTCTGGATATCTCCTACTCCTCACCCCTGGAATACCTCAATGTTTGGAGCTCTTGGGCACTAACAGAGAAGCTCTATGCTTGAAGCCAATTAAATTATGGTAAAAGCGGTAGCAGGCAGCAGAGATCCACTCTCTCTCAAGAAGTCAACCTATGGGCTGGGTATAAGAAACAAGCCAAAACACACACCATCTTCAAAACAACCCCACTGTGATCTTTGCTGTAGTTCACATATTGGGAATTTTCCACCCAGGCACCTTTTTTTTTTTTTTAAGCCAAGAGGCTTACTGACCTTCTTGGAGATGGGGACCGGGACATTTTCCTTTTAGGAGACCTGGGTTTTTTAGGTGACCGTGTTCCACTCCTGCTTCTTCTACGTCGTCTTTCTCTGCAGGAAAGACAGATCAAAGTTTATTGGTGTTTTTTTGTTTGTTTGTTTTTTTCCTAAATCTACAAATACATCTCTGGCTCCAAAACCAGCACTGTTCAAAAGGTGGTAAATATGTATAACTCAAAATGGTTATTTACTATTAGCAGTACTGCAAAGGCCACACAGTTGCTGATCAGCAGAGTAAGTTGTTTCCTGTTCTACCTCCACCTTCATGAACAAATTGCTAGCTTAGACTGTAACAGGGATACTGACTCTTTTTGCAAATAGAAACAAAACAGTTTGTTCTTGTTAATATTGCAAGTTAATTTTGGAAGTTTTTAAAAAAAGAATGGCGCACATTTTGCATGTATTTATTCCATAAACCAGGAAAGAGTTTAACGTGACCTCAAAGCATCATACTCTCTTTGATACAGAGCAAGCAGAAACTATTTTAAGCCCAAACAATACCTCCAGAAACTTACTGTATCAGGAAAAAAAAAATAATGCATCTTATAGACATAGACAGAGAGAGTATACACATGCATTTGTGCATATACCCAATATATCCACAACAGAATCATCATCCTATTACATACAAGAATGTTCTTTCTATTAAAGTGGATAAAGCATGCTGGAAATAAAGACAAAGGAAAACTTTCATGTTACTGTACCTGCTTGTGCTTCTTGATCGTCTAGTTGTGCTGTAGCTTTTGGGGGGAGTTTTAGAACGTTTCTTTTCTTTCTCTTCCTTCTTTTTATCCCTTTTAGTAAAATACAGATTTTAAGTTTAAGTCATTTTCAAACTATTCAAGTAGCATTCACTACTTTTGCTATGTAGGAAAAATGAATGAAGACATGATAACTACACTGGATAGCATATACTGTTTAGTATTTCTGGGGCCAGTCACATTACATTAATGGAAACAAAGATTACAATTATCTACAGCAAAATAAAAGAACAGCTCTTTTATAGATTCTGTGTAAAAACAGCACAAAATCTGCAAGTCCAGATGCTCACATTTCCTGCTTTCCAAAGACAGCTACTGAGTAATGCAGCTAATGCCTGCTGCATCTGTGGACTCTTAGGAAAAGCATGTTACATGTTTTTACGTAACTAACTGTGCACGTGTATAGGGCAAGTGTAATACAATTCTACAAGACGTTACAAGAGACTGTGACTTTTAAAAGAGCCACTAGCTCATTTTGCCCTTGGTTTTTTGTGGGTTTTGGGTTGTCTGGGGTTTTTTTGGGTTTTTTTTTTTGTTTTTTTTTTTTTAAATTAAGCACTGTTGTGGTTTAACGCCGGCCAGCAACAAAGCACCACGCAGCCACTCACTCACTCCCCTCCACCCAGTGGGATGGGGGGAGAGAATTGAAAAAAAAAGTAAAACTTGTGGGTTGAGATAAGAACAGTTCAATAGGACAGAAAAGAAGAAACTAATAATGATAACAATAATAAAATGACAATAATAATAATAAAAGGATTGGAATATACAAGTGATGCACAATGCAATTGCTCATCACTTGCTGACTGATGCCCAGTTAGTCCCTGAGCAGCAATCCCCCCCCCAGACCCACTTCCCCCAGTTTACATACTGGCCATGACGTCACATGGTATGGAATACCCCTTTGGTCAGTTTGGGTCAGCTGCCCTGGCTGTGTCCCCTCCCAAC
This sequence comes from Aquila chrysaetos chrysaetos, assembly GCF_900496995.4. Taxonomy (NCBI): domain Eukaryota; kingdom Metazoa; phylum Chordata; class Aves; order Accipitriformes; family Accipitridae; genus Aquila; species Aquila chrysaetos. The sequence goes on along the minus strand of NC_044015.1, from coordinate 42,056,304 downwards.
TTCTTGTGCCCCTCCAGCCTTCTTGCTGGCTGGGCAGGAGAAGCTGAACCCTTGACTTAGTCTAAACACTACTTAACACACTGATGTTTTCAGTCGTTGCTATCAACATTCTTCTGTACTGAACCCAAAACTTGACACTATACCAGCTACCAGGAAGACAATTGGCTCTATCCCAGCCTAAACCAGGACAAGCATCAACATTTAATAATTTCACTTCTGGCAAACAGAACAGATTTACTGAAACAATTACCTGGTTTTGGATGTGCTCCTAGACCTTCTGCTTCTCTCTCTGGAATGAGATCTTCTTCGCCTTGGACTTTTAGATCGCCTCCTGCTTCTTGATTTTGAATGGGACCTTCTCCTTGATCTGCTTCTTGATCGTCTACCAGTAACACATTGTACATGGGAGTTAAACGTATGAAATTTTGATATACTATTCAGAATCCATCTGATCAGTGCTAACGGTATTGTAATGCACAATGATATAGAAAACAGAAATATAGAAAACAGCAGAGGACTCTCATGGAGTCTGCCAAGGAAACAGAAAAAATACATGCACAAATGCTAAATGTCAAAGAGCAATGATGCTTCAATCAGCTCTCTTATTGCTCTCCTTGTAAGAAAATATCAGTCCTATTGTAGAGGAAAACTGGTAAGTCACGTTGAAATGTGAAGAAATTTTTAGAACACTAAACCAAATACAAGCCAATTACTGAATATGCAAATAACAAAGTACAAGTGGGAAGGCCACAGTTAAAATGGCTTTGCACAGACCACTGCCATGCACTGCCTACTTTGAGTTGACAAGGCAAGAGCATAAATGAGCCATATGTCCTTCTGTTTGGGTAGGACAATATTAAGTTCTCTAGTCAGGATTCCGGAACAGACCTCATCTCCAAGTAAATCATAACCTAGAAAACACTGGAAAAACTTTTGTCCCAGACACTTCCACTAACCTGAATTTGCTGCACATACTAGCAACAAACAGTCCAACAGGTAAGCATTTATGTACGTAAATAACGATGCTCAGAGAAGCCTCCTAGTACTTGGTTTTAAGACAAATTGTAATTACCACATGAGCACATTGGAAAGAGACTGAAGAAAGAACAGAGGTTTAAGGAACTATTGTAAAATGGACAGCCTACAATGGCTTAGGTTTTCATAGTAGTGAGGGCTGTGTAAAAACCAAGGCTCTGTGCTAAGGTGTTTCTTATCTGATACAAGAAACAATTTATTGTTAAATAAAATCAGAGTCCAAACACTGCTAGGACTAGGTGTCCTGAACTTCTTTCTGCAGTAGTTTAAAGTATTTTTGAGGTATTTTTTCCTATCACCTCTCTCCCACTCTTTCTACAAAACCAGAGGTAGGGCTCCATCTCACACTACAGTCTAGCCAAACCACAGCCTCATCTTTAGTCAGACCATTTGCATTCTTCCCTCTCCTCAGCCTCCATGAGTGAAGTGTCACTTCCAAGAAGTATTTTTGAAGGAATTGTTTCAGCTATGTGGTTGGTTTTTTTTTTTTTTTTAAGGCAAATAAGCTGACTACCTGTGTCTAGATGAAGAAGGTGTCCTTCTCCTCCTTGAGCGTGACCTTGATCTTGAATGCCTTCGTTTTTCATCTTTTTTGTCTGTAGTTAAAAAGGAAAAGCAGAGTAAAAAACCCACTGTTATTTTACCATTCAAAAAGATTTTATAAAGGAAAGGAAGTTGAGCTTCACGCTATAGATATAAGTAAGATAAAGAAAACCTAAAGAATATTTTGACATTTGAAATCAAGGCTTATCTATCCTTTTCCTCAAAAGATGACACAAAGAATGAACACATGACAAAGACATGTATGTGACATAAAACCAACATAAAGTTTTACGCAAAATTGAAGAAATCAAAATTCAGAAAATGTTTAATTAAAGTCAGTTAAAAGATGATAGCTGCAGGGCAATAGGAAGTCTTGTTAACATTTCAGAATCTCTGCCATTTTGTGAAGGGCTAAAGAATCTCTCAAATTATTGTTTTGACTTTCCCACAAAAAGCCTCAACCAAAACAATCAGCACATTTTTCTGGTATAATAAAAGAACAGGATCTCTATTCTTTCCTGAAAATGATCAGGAGGCTGCAAAACTCTGTTTTCAGTGTTTCAAGTTACTGCTTCTCAGATTTGGCGGATCTGACATTTGTGGGTGAACTGTTGCATCTTGTTCTAAAATAAAATCTACTGAACTAAACTAAAAAAAAAAAAAAAAAAAAAATTATCTGAAAACTTCCACAGATTAGGAATTGAAAGAAAGGAAATCATCCTCAAGAACAAACATCACTAGGATGTCAAGTAGTTAAGCCACTTGCTGTTTCCACTGAAATCTCAGAGATGGCAGTATGAACTTCAATTTTCAAATCAAGTGAATTTTGGGAAAAACAGATGATTAATTCCCTGCATCATTCTGCAGGACACATGCAGCATTCACACTGTAGGACAATTAAAAACCTGTCAACTATAGAATAAGTCACTATAGAACGTGAAAGCATTAAGCCAATATTTTGCAGACCATTAGCTTTTATCATATACTAGGTGAAAACTCCATCTTGAATTGAATGAGGTATTCTATGATTTAAAATTACCTGGCTCTATAGCAGCAGAAATTAATGACTGTGCTTCTCGTACTCTTTTCATAGCTTCTTCTATTTCTTTACTGGAGGTATCTGATTTCAGACTTGGTGAAACAAGACCTGCAGCTACATGGTTCAACCTGGTAAACAAAAAACAATTTCAGAAATTCAGTATTGATGAATCCAAGAAATACATGCCTCCGCTGTCAGTTTGCAGCCTATTCAAAGTGACTGATATAACTGAATCAGAATCCACCTGCGTTTTGTCACCATTCAGGTAACAGATTAGCAAGTCTAAGACGTGACATCTGTGCTGAAAACAGTGGCACAAGATACTAGTTTGTATGGCTCTTAGAATTCCAGTAAACTGTAAATAGCAGGAAAGTTTGTATTGGCTTGCACAGATATGACACTTTTCAGAACATTTTTGTACAACACAAATTCAATTCTCATTGCCTGAAAGAACAACTCCACAGGAAACACAGTAGAAGGTCAGTTTCCACTTTTATAAGCCATACTGAGAAGCCTTCAATCAGTGATGAAATTTAAAGTTCAGAAGATGTGTTCTACAAGGCAGCTTTGAAGCCAACCAGGTATACCCCAATATACCTGACTGATGTTTATCTAATTCATTATCTTGGGTAACTATTTTGTTCAATCAGTTATGCATTCCCTGCTTACAGAAATGTCAATTTAAAATAGAGAGTAATATGCCAGAACAGTATTAAAAATGAAGATAGATCACATATATAGCTTTATCCCCAGTATAGATGAGATGGCTCTGAATTTAAAAACACTGAACAACCAAACAGGGTTAGAAGAACTCTATTTAGCTAATACAGCAGCAGGGCAAGCACACACTGATAAGCCTTCCCGAAGCTGAGAGTTCAAAGAATGCCCTCCAAAGCTTCCTGCAATTTGCAGTACAAGGGCCTTGTGAGGCAGATGTGGTTTCTTTGCATTTAGTACACTTTTCATTTACTAATTCGTCTAATAGCTTTTTTTCCATGGCATAAGCTTTCTTCATCCTGTTGCAACGTTACCGATAGCTTAATGGCACACTAAAACATTAAGTGCTACAGTTGTGCCCTACTTGCTGTCTCCATGCCACACTATTTTGAACAAAGTTATCCTTTTTCTGAATACTGAAATAAAAACTAGCACACACTTGTGCTTACTGTTATTTCCTCCCTTTTTCTAGCAAGTAATAAGACATGCTGTCTTTTGTTATCTTCTGACAGCTGTAACATACATAGACTCTTTTATTATCATCTGTTGCAACAGTTGCTGGTCTCAGCTCCTTCTCAACCATAGCCCTTTCATTTCAACCTTGCAGGATGTAAGGTGTTAGCTGCACCTTTACATTACAGACACAGAAGCGACAAAAATGGCACAAGAAAAACTGAATTGCTGTCTCTAGCAAAATGAAATCCCAGAGATTAACTGGTGTTATTCCATAGATGCAAGGCTGAATAATCTTCATTTCCTCCCCCTCTTCTCTCTCCCATAGCAAAGAGAGTCTGCACAAGATCCCCATGACACTAGTTTTCTCCAACCTTAATTACACCCAGCAGGACAAAGATTGGATACTACTGAATCACAACAGATATTCCAGAGATCAAGTGTCCTGCAACAGAAATATTTGTAAACACTGATACTTACTTTGGATCCACTGTGCTCATAAGTTTTAGTAGTTGATCTGCTGCAAGAGACTGTGAGAGAAAAAAAAAAATTAAAACCACGTTGGAAGATGTGTATGCTTAAGAAGGTTATCTCCCTCAAATGTACACTCAGCAATGGCTAAAGCAAAAAGTCTCTACAGATGAAAAAAACAAAACAAAACACAGCCCAAACAAGTTACAGACGAAAAGGCATACTGTTCTGTTTTAAAACTTGTAGATGGTGGTGAGGGTGTGAGCATCACTTTTCAGCGGTACTTACGTACTTTTTTTTCCACAGCAGCCAAACATAGGCCCTTTCCCAGACAGAATCAAAGAACTTCAAAATAAAAATACACTTCTGGTATTTACAGGTTATTTCTCTGTTACTTCAAGAGAATAGAGACCTCATTAGACAACTAAGTTGCCTATCCATGGGAAGTCCTCGATGTCAATTTATGAACAAGAAGCAAAAGCTTCTTTACTCTAAAAATTCCACAAAAAATATGGATTTTGCAGCTCCTAGGAAAATCCAGATATTACTACAATTGGTCACTTCCTGTACCACTGGTGTATTAACAACTAAATGTTTGGTCCCCACTCATTTTCTTTATACAGAGCCAGCCATGTGCTGAACCCAAACAGTTTGTTACAATCAGCTGGCTTAATGGACAAAGGAAACAATCCTCGATCATACCAAATTTATATTTTTCTAATATGCATTTAGAAAGCTTATTTTTTTTCGTTTGTTATCTCATTATCACCATTATTTGCTTGTTACTACACATGGCATGCATAAAGAGAATGCTAAACGATAGATTTCTTAGCAATGCATTAAATTATTACTACTTCTTGTACCTGTAAAACATGTTTTCTGTACAGTACTTGGTTCTTGTATCTTAAATATTAACTCAATATTCTACTCACTATTACTTAGTACTTAAAGTCTTTTTTTATATAGTTTTAAAGAGACTACAGTCTAACAAAGTCTCCTCAGTATTTTCTACACCTACAAAATTAAAAATCAAACAATTTTTTTTTACCGTAAGTACGAGGCAGGTTCATAGCTTGATAATGACACATATTTGAAATATTTCATTACTAGTCCCAAATTATTTTTTAGGTCCTTTCAGCATTTAATTTGATACTCCTACAGATACTATTTATTCCAAACAGGTGCTCAGAAAAATCAATCACTGGATTTTTCAGACAGTGGCTGTTAAACTGATATAAATGAAAATTACTGTTAAAACAGAAAAGAGGATAGCAAAAGAAAAGTGTTCATATATAAACCTGCTATGCCAAGAAACAAAGACGGCATCCTAAGAAGTTTAAAGAACCAGCAGCCTGTGCAGACTACATTGAGCCAAGCCTTTAATTAAAAGTAGTATTTCATAATACTTCTTCAAACCTAGGTAAAGTATTTCCAGATCTTCAGGTTGTTGTTTAATATACTGGTGAACACTAAGAGCATCATGTATGCTAGTCACACTACGTATGTGCTAGGGACAATAAAGAAAATTTTACAATGTGTGCCATACCTGAGAGTTTAAGTTAGCTCCAGGAAGCCCAAGAGCAGCTAGGGCAGGATCAAGAGCAGGAGCTCCTAAAGCAGCTAAAGGAACAGCACCAATCTGTAATAAAGACAGCAATTAGACAAAGCCATATTCAATTGATAAAAAGCTCTTAGATCAAGATTCCCAAGCATTAGACATAAACTTGAACTGGGTTTTACTTAGGCTTGTAGCTACAGGAAACATTATACTAAGGTCAGTGAGAGTATTTCAGTTTTCCTTATTCAGGTATTCCAAAGCTTAGTATATGAAAGATTTTTTTTTTCCTATTATTATTCTAAAATGAAATTCTGTTTCCTCTGCATCCCAATGGGGCAGGGCAGGGGGGAGAAGTGAAAAAGTAAAGCATTCTACTACATTCAACAAATAGTTTAAAATGAAATTATTTTCCAGTGTTAAAATTCATTATAAGCTTCTGAGCCAACTACCGCGTATCTAAATCAATTTAGGATTGAAATTAACATGTTTTATGTTAAAAGACAACATAATATTATTACACCTCTGCAAATTTCTCAAATTTGGCTAAAACTGGCAAATGGGTTGAAAAGCTACTGGAAGATTAAGTAGGATGATGGCATAGGTCTGAATTCCTTAAATTAATCTAGAAGCCTCATGAAAGAACCTAATTTTTTGGCCACTTAAAGTGAGATGATCAAAACATATACTGAAAACACAACACGCACTGTGCTAAAAACCACATGATCTTATGTTAATCAAACACCATGCTGTTGCTATGAGGTCTTGCTCTCCCTCCCTTCCTTCTCACTGCCTCCTTTCTGATTGCTCTGGCACTTGAGACTCATTTGTCAACCAATTCAACCCACTGAGCCGCCAGAGAACTTATTTTTGTGCTGTCTGCATCAAGCTAAGACATCATCCTCACTAAAGGATCTGATGAGCTCCAGAGCCATCATAAAAGCAGCAGCAAGAGCATGTAGTCAAGAGCAAGGGAGCAGAACTTTCCACTTTTTGACAGTGAGTTTTTCGGTTAGCTGAGCTCTTGAAACTGTATAGGCTTCTCCCTGCAATCTCGAAAGAAAAAGCCACGTTCCCATGTACTGATTTTGTGAACATAAACTACAGCTCTGATTTGCTTTTTCTGAGTTAGATGCCCAACTCTCAGTAACAGTCAAAAGGAGCTACAAAGCAAGCTTTCAAGATGAGTTTAAAAAAACAAATGACCATCCACCACAATTTTCCATAAAATGGATGTGAAATAAATTCTGCCATTTAAGTGGATCGGGAGTAGGCTGGGATTCAGAATGACAAAACTAAAACCAAGGTGGTTCAACAACCATTTTCAGGAATTTATACACATACAGTTTTTGGTGAAAGAAATCTTTAAGATTGTATTTGTTTCTTCCATCCCTTTCCTTGAGTTTCCAAGTTAAACTTTAGACTTTTCCCTCTACATACGGTTAAAGAGACCTTCTGAACAACTCAATGGCAAGTATATCCTTCATGCTATCAGAAATCATAACACAAGCTAGCCAAAGAAGACCTAAGCACAAGCTGAAGAAGTAGGTTTGAGAACTGCAGAATTAATGAATTCTTATTAATTTGCCTCTTGCAATTTGATTCTCTGTTCTCTAATAAGATATGTGCTTTGACTGAAACTTTTTCCACAATGTATTATTCTTACTGTTCATCTTCCACATGAATTCTTGTGCATTTAGAAAATGAGCAAATACAGGGTACAATTTTTCCCCCTCAGTTGGAGTATTAACAGAAGGTATCTCCACAGCATACCAACTCCTTGAACTTCACAAATTTAAAATCTACGAGATCTCTACCGCTTGTCAAATCTGTCTGTAAGTGTACAGTGGATAAAAGAGGGATGAGAGGGATATAAATACAGGGCCCCTGAGATACCAGAAGCGTCATATTAGGGAAAGAAAAGTATCCCATCTAGCAACTTATCACTGCTTTGCCACAATTCATATCAGATAGCTGTAACAATCCATCGAGGTATATAAACTAAAACATTCTAGGAATCAGCATTAGCACATCAGTCTATATATCCTGAAAAAAACAACAGAAAGTAAGTTAGAATCTAACAACATACATCTAATTGTTTCCCCTGACTTCAGTCTAACTGGAAAGCCTACCTGAGAAAGTGGGTTGGGAGTAGGCAGGAGTCCACCTCCAGGCAGCAGACCTGCCACAGCATTAGCTGGTGCCAAGAGAGACAAAGCCTTAGTCTCATCAGGAATAACTCCTGCAGAGAAATAGCCTTGCATTAGAATGCATTCCATTCCAAAGGCAGAAAATACACAAATACACCCAGAAAATGTCTCCCTGATACACCACCTGAGTTTGTTGAAAGTACTTATGTTGGCTAAAATACAAAGCTTGATGTCTATTAATATTTATCATTAATTTTTTTGTCAGAATGAAACTTCAATGTGTGAAAATTTGACTGTTCCTTTTTCTCTACAAATGGTTAAGTTTCTAGAGCAAAAAAATAGCACAATACACACTACTTTTTTGTTAACACTGCCAAGATTTCATCACCTGTACTCGATTTTTAAGTCATGAACCAAACGTAAGCAAGCACAGTCGGTTCTCCAGGGGTGTGCTCTCAACTTTCAAAAGCTGTTTTATGAACAACGACTCGTGTCGGCTGCTTCACTATAAAGCACACAGAAAAATCAAGATACACAAGACAAAAAAAGTTTGATTTAGGGGTTAATAATATGGTACAGTTCACTATGTTTTCTTTTACACCTACCATATAAATTTTGTAAAACTTAAGAGAAGGTATGGAAATATTTTTTTGTTGAATCAAGCGTAGGGCTTTTGCTGACTTGTCAAATGAAAATGAAAGTCTCTGCAGATCTTCAAATACACGCTGTGTATGTGTGTCTGTGGGTGGATGGGTGCATACATACAGTATATCGTGGCACATTCCTTACCTGTGCAGTAAAATGCATTTGTTCCAATATGTGCCATGCTTATTGTACCAAGAATGCTGCTACATACTGCCATTTCAGAAGAAACTTCTGGCCCAAAATCTTGCAGCCAACTAAGACAAGTGTCTTATTTTACTGCCTGCTCTGCACATATAATTGTAAGGGTCCTACTACGAAACAAGTAATTAGGTAGGTATTTTTATTCTATCCAACAGCAAAAGCCCTATACAGATGGATTAATTTGTTAATGTGCCCAAGCCCCCAAAATGAGAGTTCAATAAAACAATTTTACTATATATTTGCAAATACCAGTAGTGTTTCTGTAATACATATTAAGAAACTGCATCTCATCATAAAACATACAATATGTACAGGGCACTTAAGAGAAACTGGATAAGCTGCAGAAGAAAACTGTTGGGTGGTATTTTCAGCAGGGCCTGGTATATAGTTCAGGCTGAACCAGGGAAAAGAACTGTAAAACACAACAACAAAAAAGAAAAACCACTGTTAAATAAAGGTAATGGTTCCTTCCACCTATACTGAGAAGTGCCGATAATATAAACAAATGTATAATACACAGCACTGTTATCTTGCTTGTGTCATTGAGCTGTCATCAATTTAGATACCAAAAGTTATGGAGGGAGAGGGGGGAAAAAGGTCATTTAGATAAAGGGCATTAATGCATAAATATATTAACATACCTACAGAGAGATTATGGGGTAATTTTGCATGCAAAATTATGTCTCAGAGGATATTTATAAATTATATCTAAACATTTCAAATTAGTGCAACTACAACATTTCTGGCATCTAAATACAAATCCTCAGACTTATCTTGAGACACCTCATAGAAGATCTGCATCCATTAAAAAAAGTCATGCATCTGATCCTCTAATTGTTTTTTAAAAAAGTATTTAGAAATAAATAAACTACAATTTTAAAAAAAGCAATGAGGCCCCTCACCAGTTAATTTTCATGCTTCAAGAGTTTTTTTTACTGCTGCTTTGTTAGAACCATGAAATACTGCATGAATGTGTAGAAATGAAAGAAAAAGAAACAGACAAAAGAAACAAACATTAACCAAAGAACCTAAATACCCCCCCCCAGCCATCTTTAATCTTAGAGTTCCTTCCAAATCTAGGAATATCACAGTGAAAATTACAAATACTAAACCTTACCGTAGACTTTGTGTTTAGTTCTATAACACAAAGCAACAGCCAACACCAAAATGTCTGTGTATGCTAAAACTGGAGTGCGCTTGTGATATAGGGGATAATTATTGCACTAAACAGATAATAAACATTTACTTCAGTGACAGGCAATATTAATACAGAATCATCACAATAGAAAATAAAAGATAAAAGGGCCCAGTTCAGCACAGTAGTTAAGCATACGCCTGGCTTTAAGCACATGAGCAATTTCACTATGGTTTTAAGAATCTTGCTGTATCGTGCTTAAATAGCTTGTTGAATTGGGACCCTGGCAGTATGCATTTGCAGGGAAAACTATACTCCAGTACAGGGACAAAAGCATATGATTACACAACCGGGGGGCATAACTTTATTGGCTGAACATATCTCTTGTGATATGCTACATCATCATGCCAAAAAGATCAACATTCTGAACTGCTAGAACACCACAAGAAACAGCCCATGAGGAACTCCTCGATTTAAACAGGCCCATTAAAATATTCTACTTTATTAATTTTATTTTTTTACACAATCTGAACCAAAACTACTGGGCAGATTTCTCTATGTGCCAGATTTATCCACCATCAAGCACAATGGACAAAGTCAGACTGACAAAGAGAAAAAATGTTTTTATCCTTACTGGAAAAGTTAAACACTAACATTCTTCACCATGGGCCTTGGAGAACATTTCAGTACTAAGTCAGATGGACTGTTGCTATATCATGCTTTAATACAAAGACGAGGACAAGATGCCTTTCAACTATGCTATTACACCTAAACTAGCGAAAGCAGAAGCAGTAACTCAATGGCAATTTCAGAATGTGTTCTGTACTCTCAAAAAGCAGCATGTCTCAAACAAAGGTCATGCTGCAGATTCCTACATTCCAGAAATTAAGTTTTCACATCTTTCAAGTTTAAGGAATACAAAGATAAGACAGCTCCCCAGGCCTCAAAAGACAGCCTACAGCATTACAATGTCTTGATTATAGGTCTGAACCCAGGCCATGTACCAAATTTATTACTGTAGTATGACTTAATCTGCAGAGATTTTATATAATTCAAGCGATCTGGGAAAATCCATTATTTCAGAAGTAAATCAAGAAACAGTACAATGGAAATCAATTACTTCTAAAGCAAGTCTAGAAGAGTTTAATAAGACTTCTGTAAGAAGAGGTGTCTTCTCAGCACTTTGTTTTTAAGGTAAGTTCCAAAAACCCTGCTCATTGCCTTTGAAATTACTGTAACACCCTAAAATGTAAAAATAAAAAGAAGAAGAGAGAATGTAGTTAACAAGTGGTTACACCAGGAAAACACTTGGGGACTTGAGTGCTTGCTGGCCTTTAGTTAATGTCTAGAATCCCCTGTAGCTGCAGAGGACCCACTGTTTTTCAGTCATCTGGAAGGGCTTTGCATTTGCCTTCTCCACTACAAAAATCACACACACAAATAACAGAGAGAAGAGTTTATTATTTAGTGAAATTCTATAAAATATATCAAGGATGAACAAGAAAACTTGGAATAAAAAACTAGTACCAGTGCCCATTTGGCACCTCTTGGAAGATCTCACTTTCAAATTAAACCATAATTATTCAAACCCTTGGTATACTGGACTTCACAATGAGAGCGAGTGCCTTTTTAGGGAAGTTCCCAACTAAATGCAGTGGCAGCATATCTCAAAGAAATGTTAATCTACTCTCCCATGCACTCTCAGGGAGGGAGAAACCATTCTCATGAAGAGATTTATGCCTATGTGAAAGCGGCAAACAATTCTTAAGGCAAAATTTCCATAAAATGTTGATCTGTTTGCATAAGTCTGTTTGGGAAAAATGTCTCATTGAGACCGATAAAGAGCAAAATTTGCAAATAATTCTGCCTAAAACGTTAATATTCTAAACTTAAAGACACACAAAACCAGTAAGAGGTAAACTTTCCACTTTCATTCAGTGTCACTAGATAAAAGAAATTATTTAAACCATAGGCCAATGGCAATATACCAAGGGTTTCAAAATGTTAATATCTTACACGTTTGACATTTTACTAATCCTCATTTTTGTGAGCTATACTGGAATAAAATGCCATCATACGGTGGCTTCATAGGCCATTAAACAATTCACAAACCTTCTGCATATGGTACGACTATCAACGCTCTGTCAACGAATACAGTGTTTGTCAGATGCTGGGCCACAACTGCCGAGTCAGGATCATGGAACTTTACAAAACAGACACGCGATGAAACAGGCAAAGGAGAATCACTGAAAAAGAAAGAAATAAATTACTTGGATGGAAGCAAGTCTGACAGTATGAAACTTCTATTGCCTCCCCACTTTCACCAAACCAGGAAGTCATAGGGGACTATGGGATACTTCTCTAGGCAAGAACGTGATTTCAGGTTTTGTATCAAACATCATTTTGCATGACCACAGATATGAAATTACACTGAATGAAGCCAATTCACTGTAAAATTGCAGAAACAGTTTTATTGCCTCATTTGTAACTGGACATTAATGCTACTATGCACAATATATCTATGAGCAGTCACCTAAATGCAAATTAGTTTTCGTGACCTGTCTGTGAGAAGGGAAGGAGACAAAGAAAAACTTTGCTCAAGAGAGATAAAAAGTTACCTACTACATATACTGCCTAAGTTAACAAAACCAGTAGTTTTACACTCTCTGCTTTAGGCCCCAAATTACTTATCAAGATAAATTATGAAAGGAAGAGGGTAACGATCAAAAGACCACTATGATTTTATTTATCAACACAATTTCATAAAAGCTTCTAGACCAAACTCATTATGCTTCTTCCCACGCATACAGAAACTCCCAAGTTCATTCTGAAGGGATGTACACTCCTAAACACGTGTCTATCATTCAGCAGTAACAGAACTAAACACAAAGAAATTCAAGAAGCTCAGGCAAGCAACACTACTAAATCAGTAAACATAGACCTCTTTACAAGATAGGTATGTACCTACTCCTGAGTGTCTGTCAGCAGAGCTGCATAAAAAATCCCAGACTTGGAAAATACAAGAGAACGCCAAAGTTTTGAGTCACTTGAAAAAACGAGAAATATCTACTTCCTACAACAGGAAAGAATTGTAGGCCATACAACTGTGCCCCCCCTCCCCTCCCCTGAAACAAAACAAAACCAAACCCCCCAAAACCAGAGGCAGAATCAACCCAGTACAGGTCCAGAATGGGTTTCAAAAGCCCATATATCCTGAAAATGGTGCAGATTTTGCTTTAATCAGACATATAAGCTAAAAGACGGCAAGAAAAATTGTTATGCAGACACAACTGTGCAGCAGCAGAGTTAAAAGTTGCCTCCAGAAGTCGCAGGCCAGGTCCTAAACCCCTAGTTTCTAAAACAAGGCCAGGGTATGTGTGCTGTTCAGGTCTGCCCTCCAGCAACAGAGGTGCAAATCAGCCTAAAGAGGTAGCTCTGAAAAATATTCACTAATTCTTCATGACAAAGATCTACCTTTACTAACTAGATTTCCAGAAACAGTTGTAAGACTAGCTCTTCAAAACGCATCCCACTGCCAAAACAATTTTATCTGGGTTGAAGAACGTTGATCAAGTCTTTAAGCACTGAAAGTGCAAGGAGAATTGTCAGAATTCAGGAGAAAGGAGAATTACTTCAACATCAATGAGACAGACATCCAAGATCTATTTTTGTTAGTACAAATGCCAAAAACTATCTAACCTTCACCACCACTGAGATAGGCTCAGCTCAACATGCAAGTTATGCAAACTCAACAACTGCCCTAAACGTCTATCAGATCACACTCTAAATTTACTTTAAATTTAACCTGATGTTAAAAACTAGATTGAAGCCAGTGTATTGCAGCTTTTGAAATATTACAATTAGGAACATCCACTTCACCCAACATCTTGCAGATTTATTAAATTGTAAAGTAACATTGTAGCAATAAATGGCACAGAAAATGAAAAATTGAAACTATTAGCTCTTTTGTATCTACAAATACACAGTAGCTTGCCAAAATGTTGCCTTTTTAAACTCCTTTGCATAAAACCATAAAAACCAAAGAAGCACTAGCAGAAACTGTTTTACAAAATCACAGTAGTAAAATTTTAAAGATAAGTAAATCAAGGAGTTATGGCATACCTGAATGGTATACTAATCTAAGTTCTAAAAAAAATTAAACAAATTATTACATCAATGCAGTACAGTATTTTCAAGCTTTCTTAAAATGTCTGTGATAACACGGAAACATGAAACAGAGTAGATACTGTTTATATACATGAGTATCACTACATACTAAGCTGTACAGCTAGCTGAATCTACAAAAACAACTGAAAATACGTAAGGCTATGCTTATTCAGCCTGATATTTAATATAAATCAGTGTATTTAATTTTTAAAAATGTATTTCCAGTCACTCTGAAATCCAAGCTGTGGCTGAGCAAAATTCATCAAGAACAGAATGTTCTCAACAGTTACCAAAAAAAGGCCATCATTATTCTAATTCACCAGGGATCGAAAAATTTAGTAATTCTCTCTTAGACATCATGCCAGTGAATACCGAGACACACAACGTTTTACTGTGGTTGGTGTCTGAACAATGTACCCATTCTGAAGTACAGTAGATACTGAAATACAGCAGATAAACAGGGAAATCCAACCTTCATATCATAACCTCTAACTCTTGCTCCACCAAAGTTCCCTCATATTGCAACCAGCATCTTAAGTATTAAATCTGATTTTTTTAAAGGGATATTTCTGCCACTTACATAAACATTAATACTGGCATTATTACTGATGTAAAATCAGGCTAGAATCAGGCTGGAGTGAATAGATTGTCCATGCAAGAGATGTTCTTCAACATTACCATGTTCATTGGGTGGGAAGAAACAGAGTTTAAAAAAACCCACAAACAGCCAAAAACCAAAAAAAGAACCAACCCATGTGCTTCACTTGGAAACAGAAGTTGTCATCCTTTTCTCAGCAGAACAACTACCAGTAGCAATTGCAAGTATTGCCAGCATTCTGATAGAGTCCATGTATAACTTCCATCAGCAGTTATTAGACAAGGCAAAAGATCTTACCAATTACTATGCCATCCAACGTATGAAATTATGAAGTATGCTCCTAATTTTATGAAGCTTTAACTCTATAGACTGTATTTTCCATCAGATGTGCTTTTTTCTTGGTAAAATTCTCTGTCCATAAAAATTTGACTGGATCACTCATATCTAAAGAGCAAGACCAGAGAAAACATTGGTTTCTCTATCAAACACCAGTGGCATAAGACCTCTTATGTCCAAGTTTCAGAGCAGAAACTTAAGTTTTGATGGAAAGGCAGTTTTCATATGCTGAACAGATTATGCTGAAATCAGCTTTTATATATATATATATATATATATACACACGTGTGTATATATACACACACCTTTAAAAAAAAAAAAAAAGCCCCCCCCCCAAAGGACTCTCCATTCCCTCCACTTTTCAGTTTTGCCTACCATGGAGGATGAAGCTATACAGAATACAATACAGAGAAGAACCAGGCAATGGAGTTGGGGAAAAGCAGAAGGAGGAGGGAAGAAAGGGTATGGGGAAGAAAAATGGAGGAATTCACAGAGCTGGTTGTGGATTAAAGATGTAATATGAAGCTGAGATATACATAAAATGTGTAATAGCTGATTAAATAAACTGGGATAAGGAGATGGATGAGGGGAAAGAAACAGAAATGTAGAGAAGCTGAGGAAGTTAGATCTGATCTGGAAGTCCAGGAGAACAAGGAACTTCTACAGGGGACAGCAGAATCAGAGTGACCGAGAGAAAGATGAAACAAATAAGGAGGTAGAGCAATGGAAATGGGACTGGTTAGTCAGAAATACTATATGCAACAAAGAACCCCAGTATAATCTGGGACATAAAGAGATTCAGATTATGGAGAGAATTTACAGATTGCAATTTATACCCTGTACCCCCCCAAAAATGGATGAACACCATGGGCAGGGAAAAGTCAAGACCTGAAGTATAAAGAAGAAAGAACAGAAAAGGCTTTAGAAGAAACAGATGAAAGAACCTGCCACTATTAGAGAATATACCCCTCTTCGGTGTGAAATGAAATCAGAGACTCTAAAGCATTCTGAGTTCAGGTCCCTGAGCACCCCAGCAGAGACCTGCAGTGGGTCCAGAGGTGTCAGAGCCCTTGGCATCTCTGTATGGACAGCAACACAAAGGAAATGACACAGAACCTACTTCAAATAGTAAGGTTAAAAATTAACCCCAGTCTGAAAAAAGTGCCTGGTCTAGTATCAACCACCCAATCTTTATAAGCAGTTTTCAAAAATGCTATTTTTCCACCAAGACATACATTCTAGATTGAAGATATATGACAATGTTCACTTCAACAGCTATTCAATATTTGGTACATTTTCTGCGCACGGCCTATTTAGTGACACTATATTTCCTGTTCCCTATTGATTTCTTCAGTGGCTTTTCTACAGTTATAGCTTTTTTGTAAATACTAAGAAATCTTCACAATATCCCTACAAGATGAAGCAGTATTATCCTCCTCTTTCATTAAGGGCTTTGAAATACAAAAGAAATTCAGGCCAACGTTTTAAGTAATTTTTGGTCCTGCAATTTGAGATATCTGCCACCTGGGTTACTGGAGTTATTTGCATCTTGTTGCCTTTTCTCCCTCGGTGCATAGCCTTCACCGACACAACTGTAAAGGCGGTCAACTTGGTATTTTTCTATGTGACAAGAACACCAGTGCCAGAACAAAGGAGGCAGAAGTCAGCAGTCAAATGCAGGAGCCTGGCCTTTTTGCAGAAACAAATTTACGCCAGGACACAAACCAGTAAGCTTGCCCTAAAGACTTGTATCTACTAGTATCAAACATTACAGACACAAGGGCACAACGCAGATCTCCCTCTTCTCTTCCCACAGCCCAGCTCTACAACATATCCATCACAGATTTCTCTCCAGCACACAAGCCCAAGACAGATCCAATGCTTGTACTGAGGAGGGTCCTGTGGGGCCAGTATTTCACTGCACATTTGTGCAAAGGACCCAGATTAAGAACGTATATATAGACAGTCTAGTGTATGGTAAAAGGAGAGATGCTGGGCTGGGCTTTGGAGATTTTTTGTAGAGCACTTCATTCTGATACCATAAAAGTAATCTTTTAACAAATTAGTTAATATGTATCTAAAACTACAAAGTTTCAGAAACAGAATTCACCTATATTAACCTTCCTTAAAAATTAGACAAAATATTAAAATACAGAGCAGCACATCAAATAACTGCATCTGTTTAAAGGTGAGTTACTTTGCTGGCTGCCAAGCGTTAATGGTTCTGCCATTTAAGTATAGTTGTCCCAGCTATTAACAATGCAGCTCTCCTGCCTGGAACTGTCCCTCAATTTCAGTTACATAAACACTGCGTTTCCTTCCAAGCTTCAATTTCCAACACGAAATTGCCAAAATCCAACCCAAAGTAAAAAACTGCAAGAACACCAGAAATGCTGTTTCTGAATTTGCATATATAACCAGCTGACAGGATGGGTGAATTTTCCTGGTTTTGTGCTGGCAGGGATTGAAGACTCAGTGATGACAAAAAGAATGCTTTGTGATAGCCTTTTTTTTTTCCTAAAATAAAAAAATCCAAATAGCCTTGGGTATTAAAGATAATTTGACTGTGTTCTTGTTTGATTTTTCTCCAATCAAACAATCCTCCTTCATCATGCCAAAAAGAAATCTTTTCACTTACGTAATACACATGCGAAAGATCAACATATAATGACGTTGGGTTCTGCAAGACAAACCAAACCGACACAACCAAAATCAACGGTAACACCTAATGTAATAAATGCGTATTATTTGCAGGTTAGTCATTACCTGCCCGTTTTGCACAGAGTTCTTTGCAAGGAACGCATATTTATATCAAAATTTTAGTTCTGTGGCCAACCGTCCATAAACTACCTACAGTTCCAGAGGTTAAACAAGGCAGCAAAGGTTAGCGAGACAGCCCTGCAACAAACAGCTCGGAGGGCAAAATGTGCATCCGGCAGGGAGAATCACTGCTTTTTCCTCCACGCAGGTGCATAATTACGTGAAGAATTCCAATTGCAGGAAGAACATAAGCTCTTACGGGGACCCAGTCACTCTCCCCGAGCAGGGGCGTACGAGAGCGGCTCGCTCCGGCCCCACGCACCGAGATTCGCGCCCCCCCCCCCCTCCCCAGCACACCCGCAGGTGCATAATTACGTGAATAACTACAACTGTAGGAAAAAAATAAGCTCTTACTGGTGCCCAGCCGCTCTCCCCGAGCAGGGGCGTACGAGAGCGGCTCGCTCCGACCCCACGCACTGAGATTTCCCCCCCCCGCCCCCCCAGCACACCCGCACGCTGCCGGCCGCGGGTGGCGGGGATGGCGGGGGGGGAAATCTCGCCGCCTCGCAATCGGCCGAGCTCCTAGGCGACTCGGCGCCGAGCCGGGGGCGTGGGCAACCCGAGTCCCGGCAGTCTCGCCGCCGCCAGCCGCCATGGAGGCGGGCCTGCGCTGGGGGAGGAGGGGAGGAGAGGGCGGAGGCGGCGGCCGGGCCGCGGCGAGGCGGAGGAAGGGGCCCGCTGCTGGCGGGGGAAAGGAAGGGAGGGGAGAGGGCCGCCACTCACTCGGGGGGGAAGAGGCGCAGCTCCTCGATCTTTCCGAGGAAGCCGAAGAGCGTCCGCATCTGCTCGGAGCTGGCGCTGGGGGAGACGTTGGTGACCTGGATCACGTCGGTGCCGCTGCTTGAAGCCATTGCGCTGCCGCCCGCTCCGCTGCTACAAACACATCGGGGAGAGGAAGAGCGCGTTAGGCCCGACCAGCTCCTCGCTGCGGCTCCTCACGGCCCCTCCTGCCGCCTCCGGCCCGGCCCGGCCTGGCCCAGCCGCCGCCGCGCACAAACCGCCGCCCGCCTCACCAGCCTGCCTGGGCCGCAGTATCCCACAATCCCCCGCTGCCGCCCTCCCTCCGCGCAGGCGCGCGAGGCGCGCGGGCCCCCACGCAGCCTCACGGCTGGCGGCCTAAGCGCCCGCGCATGCGCGCGCCCCCGGCCTCCGCCGGGAACGCGCGGGGACGGCGCGTGCGCAGGCGGGCACCACCCACCCCGCCCGCCAACTCCCGCTGGGGGGGGGGGGGAGAGCTAGGCTCCGCCTCCGCGCGCGGGAAGCGCCGCACATGCGCAGAGCGCGGGGGGGGGGGGCGGCCGTTGGCTGTGGGCGGGAAAGGCGTGAGGTGGCGGCCGGCCGCCTCTCGCCTCAGGCGCTGAGGGGTCTGAAGGACGCCAAGGTTGGCGGGGAGGACTGAGTCTGAGCTGTCCTTCGTGCCGATAGCACATCCAGGTGGCGGCTGGGGTTCCGGAGTACTTCTGGTCGGTCTTAAGAGGAGCAGACGGGTCTCAGAGGCCTCAACCTTGGCTGGGCTGAGCGCGTTGCTAACAGTGCCCTGCCCGAGGTGTTCTGGATGGGCTTGGTAATGCTGCTTGGTCCTTCACAGCTGTAAGCTTAACATTGCCGCATTTTAAACAGGCTAGGTTAATTGGTACATGAGTTAATTGTATTTACATAGAGATGAGCGGAGTGGGTGTTTTGTTGCCTGAGCTCACTGAGATGAATGTACTTTGAGTGCGCTGTATGTTTTCTGCTCTGTTGCTCCTGGCATCAGATTGTGAATAAAGCAATATTACTTCCAAAGTCCATGAAAGTGATTTTTAAGTAATGAATATGAATCATTCCAGGAAGTTTAGCCCTTCCCATTCCTTGTCATGGTTTCTGACCCTGTTATGAACCAGCTTCAGCTGCTTAACTCCTGCCTTTCCAAATACATCTTCCTCATATAAGATCAAATATAAACTGAACTTGAAGACTATATACAAAACTCTGGGATCTGCAGCACTTTGTTATTTCAATGCTCAGTTGAAACGCCCAGTGTGTTCTTGCAGAGAGTGCTGCCTGGTGGCTCCCACAGAGAGAGGAAACGGAAAAAGGGGGAATTAAACAGTGGTAAAAAACTTAATGAGGCCAAAATCCTTAGTCAAGAGCTAACGCCTTAAGTATGATGGTTTCTTGAATCATGTTCTTGCTTACTTAACATGGTATTTGGTCCTTAACTAATTAAAGTTCAGTGGAACTACTAGTCAAAGCTTTTTTTTCAAACAGGGTAGCATTGGAAACACAAACCCAGCGTTTGAAAAGTGCTACAGCTACAAATTTGAGTGACTAAGGGGGAAAACATGCCTTTTTTGTAATTTACTTCTCACCAGGAACTGCTGGTAGGGACGCGAGATCTGCACCACATGGCGTGCCCAGCTGCAGCTCATTTGTGGCTGAGTCTCCTTTCTAATAATTAGCAAGAATTTGACACCCTCAGTTGTGTCATCCGCCACAGTTTCTAGTCTTGCTCCGCTCCTGGGCCGTGTGGGCTTGCACCCGATGTTCAGGCTGCTCTTCAGGGAAACGCTGCTGTTGAGGGGGACAGGACTTCTCCTTCGTCCTCCCGTTTGCTGGAGGGAGTTAGAGCCAAAACCGCAAGCGGAGCCGGACGATGAAAACTGTACGCAGTCCAGCTGCGAGCCGAGACCGCCGTGGAAACGTCCGTTTTCGTCTCGCACGAAGGTGACGCTCTGGCTCCTAGGAGCAGCCGAACCCCCCTGGGGGAGATGCCGATGTCCCCCTTTGGGCCCGGGGTGAGCCCTCGCCGGGATGGAGGGAGGCTTTGCCGGCCGCCCCCGCTCCCATTTCGGGCCACCATTTCGCCGTCGTGGCTCCCACCCCGCACCTCCGGGCGGGAAATGGCGGCCGGGGGAGGCGGTAGCCCGCCGAGCGCTCCGCGGGCCGGCTGCCAGCGCCCGGAGCCCGCCTGAGGGGCCCCGCCAGGCTCCGCCTGCTCGGCGGGCGGCGGGGCGGCGCCGGCCCGGCCGCGGCGAGGGATGGCGGCGAGGAGAGGGCGGGCGGGGGACCCGCGGGCTGGCTTCAGGCGGCCGGCGGCGGAGCCGGGCCCCGCCGTGCCGCAGGGGCTGATCCGGGCGGCTCGGAAGAGCGGGCAGTTAAACCTGTCGGGCCGGAGCCTCAGCGAGGGTGAGCTCGGTGCCGGCGGGGACGCGGTGCTCCTCGCCGTCGCTGTGTCTGGCGGTGACAGCCCTTCTTCCCCGCACCTCCGTCGCGCTAAGCCGGGTTTGCAGGCTCGCTGGAAGCGGCGGTGCTGCCGCGGAGGGCCGGGGCCGGGGGAGGGCGGCTGCCCCTGTGCCCAGGCCTCGGCTCTCCGGGAAGCCCCACGGCTCTTCAGCCGCGGGAACGGGCGCCGTGTTTGCCGGCGGTTGCCGACCGACCGATTCCGCGGGGCTGCTGTTCCTCCTGTGCCTTGGGTTTGTGCTTGGCCGTGCCATCCGGGCAGGACAGGAAAAATACAGAGGGAGCAACAACAATGCATATTTCCTGCCATCTGTTGGCAGATCGACTTACTTTTGGCTGTTGCTGGCAGATTTCCATCAGCTTGCTATTGTCAGCTCTGGAAAAATGTCTCTAGAAATGCAGTTGACTGTATGGGTGTCTGTATGTCTGAAAAGCATTACAACAGTGGAGCTTTGAGAGTCACTATCTGAAGAATGTAGTTGACGTCTGTATGTTTGTGTATGTAGTGCCTCAACATGTGTGGCGGATAAATTTGGATACTCCGGAGGAAGCTCATCAAAATCTCTCTTTTGGTGCCGCGGATCGCTGGTGGGAGCAAACAGACCTGACCAAGCTGATACTCGCCTCAAACAAACTGCAGTGTCTTTCAGAGGATGTCAAACTTCTGCCTGCACTCACTGTCCTGGATGTAAGTACACTGATCCCATTATGGTAGAACTGCACTCTCCCTGTAGGTGGTGGGAAAACATGGTCTTAGATCTTTGTTTTCCATTTCCCTGCAGTGGTGGATGTGTAGAAGTGGCACTGGTGTATTCTCAGGATAAAGAAAAGATCGTTACAGATCTGGTAATATATCAGTTTATACGCTGGTAGTGGGTGCTGTTCTGTAGAAAGATCTATTACTTATTTATGAAGGAAGAGCTATTACTGGATGCAACCACCTTTCCTGCACTCCACCCTCTCCCCTGTTTCGTATCTAATCTCAGTGTTTACAATCGATTAAGTAGAACTGTGTAGATTGGCAGTTGCAGTGCTGCGGTTGGTAATTGCTTTGAGGCATGTATATAGCTGTACTTGTGTACAAAATTCTGTGTATTAGGTTAGCTTGATTTGTTTCTGGGGTAGGGAAAGAAAACCTACAAGGTACAAATTAGTAACTGTATTCTAAAAACTTTATTTTCCAGGTGCATGATAATCAACTGACATCGCTTCCTTCTGCTTTAGGAGAATTAGAAAATCTTCAGAAACTTGATGTCAGGTAAGTACAGGTTACAAAACTGGAACATGAGAAATATTACAGTGACTTTCACGGTGTGAATAAGAGATTGCAGTATATCAAATTTTCTTTCAGAAAATTTATTTCAGATTTTTAGCTGATAATGTATTGAGAATTGTTAAGTTTTGGATCAAAACTGATGATCTTAGGTTTGTTAAAATTATTTTCACTGATACTGAAAGACACAAGTCTCACTTGCAAGGTGAAAACAGTGATATTTTGAATAATCACACAAAAGTAATATCTACATTCATTTGCTTCAGTCTGGCAGTTTTGAGTATAAAAATACTTTTTGTCCTGAATAATATGCATTGGAAATAATTGTATAGATCTTGTTCATGCTGGAAAGTTCATAATCTTCTGTTTGCTGGAGTAATTTTGTAAATTCGTGCACAGGGAGAAGGAGAGTACGCTGCTCCTGTGTGTGTGAGCTACATGAGCCAAAAAAAATTAAGATCCAGCTGGAATATTGTAAATTCAGATGAGGATTCAATATTCATATGATGAAGCATTTTTTAAGAAATAAACAAACAAACAGTTAATTTCTCCCAGGAAGCTAATCCATTGTAGAGGGCTGAGACTGTTGCAGGAGACAGATTTTTCTTAAAGGTGACGCAGCAAGCATATGTGCGTGCTGCGGCGTGGGAATGTTTTGCAGAAGCCTGTCTTGCTGCAGATGTAATTAGTAGTTAGTCTGTGCCAGCACAGAATATCCAGTGTATCTGATGCTGGACGTGCTTCGTACATGCTCTAGGGTCTGAAGAGCTTGTGTTTCAACAAGCTGTGCGTGGCTAAGATAATCCAGCTGATACAAGCGTTGTAGCTCTGGTTTGGATAGCATCATGTGTAACAAAAGTGTTCTGTATGCAGTTACGTTCTTAAAACTACTTAGTGATTGTTTTTTCCCTTTGTGTTACATGTTTAATACTAGCCACAACAAACTGAAAAGTATCCCGGAAGAGTTGATGCAGTTGTCACATTTGAAGAGCCTTCTTCTTCATCACAATGAGCTGAGTCACTTGCCGGATGGATTTGGACAGCTTGTCAATTTAGAAGAATTGGTAAATTAAACTTTTTGAAAAATACTTAGGTGTGCAGAAAGGCTGATTTATCCATGTTTTGCTACTGCTAATTAAAAATAGCTTAAATGGCAGAACTTTGTGAATATTCTAATGACTTATGTAGGTTGTCAGTTAGTACATGGTGGGTTTCCTTGTTTTGGTTTGAAACCAAGTTTTGCTCTTGGTTTGCCAAATATTTTAAGAAAAATCAAATCCCTTGTGATCTGTCAGTTATGGGAGACTTGTTTCATCTATTCACATTTCTACCAGGGAGATCCTGAAGATGTCAGCCATCTAATTCTAGTGTTCTGCCAGTAATTAACTTTGCAGTAGCAGTACTCGTGGGATATTTTAAACATCTCTATTTCTAACCACTCTCTCTCTCTTCCTCTCTCTCTCTTTTTTTTTTTTTTAATCTTCAGGATCTGTCCAACAACCATCTCACAGACATTCCAACAAGTTTTGCTTTGCTCATTAACTTAGTGCGACTCAATTTGGCTTGTAATCAACTCAAGAACCTGCCTGCAGATATCAGTGCGATGAAAAGTAAATTTGTTCCCTCAGATTATTTAATGCCATACAGCCAGTTCTGTAGTTATGTTCAGAAATACGGTGCATATTATTTAGGATTTTAAAAAATATTCTTAAAGAGTTGATGTATTCTCAAGAATATTAGTTCAGAATTATTTAAAAAAATCAGCTACAGCTAGTGTATATCAAACTTGAGTCCTCTTACGGTTCGTATTTCTTGATAAATGGGGCATGGAATGATTAGAAAAGTGTAAGGATTAGTATTGTTCTGCTTAGAAGTTATTAGCCTTAAGGCTGCAATAAGCAATTTGACAATTTTTTTTTTTTTTCTTTATTGCATATTTTGAGTGGAAAATAAAGCATAAATGAGAGATAGTTGACATTATTGGGGAGGAAAATACCATAAATTAGAGAGTGATAAAGTTGACTTCAACATTGGATTGTTAAATATCAAGCTGACTACTGCTTGATGTGAAATGGGTATTTTAATAGCTGTGGCAGATCTACAGGAACAGGTGACAGACCAGAGCTTTTATAAATGCTATAGAAATTACTTGCAGGTCTTTCTGAGATAGTCTGCAATATTAAACTCTTTCTTGACAAGAGCTAGTATCTGGCAGTGTCATTGAAAGCGTTCCAGAATGTTCTGTGAAGAATAAATGAAAAGCAGATGCCTTGTTTTCAGAAATGTTGATGCTAACTGATTTGATTTCTTCCAAAATTCTGTTTGGCAAAATATTGTTATGTTTATTTTAAAAAGCAGGATATTTATGCTTCTGTAGATAACTTTTTATTTTCTCTTATTTTTCTGTTTGTCACTGCACACTTACTTCTGTAGGCTTAAGACAACTGGATTGTACTAAAAACTACCTGGAAACTGTACCTTCTAAGTTAGCGACTATGGCATCTTTGGAACAACTTTATCTGAGAAAAAATAAATTACGTTCTTTACCAGAATTTCCCTCATGCAAATTACTGAAGGTAAGGTTTGAAATGGTTGGTATACTGTAGATGTATTTGCTGTAAACTTTTAAAATAATGACTGTTACTTTAAACACAAATTTTTGTGGAGTGCTGTGATCAAAAGTTGGTAATTCTGTGTTTAGAACTCTATTTAATACATCCCCATTTGCAATTACTCTTACTGGCCACATTGGTCAATCTTAAGGTCATTTGGAAGACAAATTTGCAGCAGTACTCTTCAGATTTGGAAAATAAATATCTAGAAGAGGAATGACTGAAAAACTGGATCGGGTATTGCCTGCAACAGTTATTTTTTATCTCTAGGATCATTTTCTGGATAAATTTACGTAGTTCATTATAATTTTTTTCTTTGTAACTGCAGAGAAAGTATACTTTTTTTTTTTTCCTTTTAACATAATCGGATCTTCCAGATATTTTGTGGTCTTAATTCATGATATATTTAAAATTGAAAATTTGTTAATCAGCTCATAGAAAAGTGATTGGGCCAAGTGAATGCCTGTATCGCTGTGTTGTTTCCAGTGACCACATCTATCAAAGAATGCAGATACTTCAGTTCTGCATAACTCTGAACTCAGCAGTTCAATCAATCCCAAGTTATTTCAGCATTTTCTAACAACATTTGTGTTGGTGTGTGAAGTTCAGTGTCTTAGTGCGTCCAGCAGCATGTGCGCACTCTTTCTGGTCTAAAGAACCATTCAGTTTTTCCATTGTAAATGAAACATTGCTAATAGGGAGATGGAGAGATACCCTCTCAACTTCCTATAACTTGGAATTTAAGAAACTTCTTGAGTAAAGAAGTCGTGGACAAGTTCTTGACAAAAGTGGAGCAAATTTATTCCTAGCTTGGAAATGGAACCCAAAGCTAAGGGTTCTGTGATGGTTTCAAAAAAGATAAGTTCAGACTCATGTCACTGGATCTTTGGAGGCTTTGATATTTCATATGCACATGAAAGGGAATTGAGATCTGTGTTTTCTCCACAGCATGGTATGTTTTTGTAGATGTCATGGTTTAGGAGATTAGTAAGCTATAAAGTAATTTTACTAGAGTAACATAACTGTGGGTGATCTTTGTTTCTGTAGGAATTACATGCTGGTGAAAATCAGATTGAAATACTAAATGCAGAGAATCTGAAGCATCTGAATTCCCTCTCTGTATTGGAACTTAGAGACAACAAGATAAAATCAGTTCCTGATGAAATTACTCTGCTTCAGAAGTTGGAGCGACTTGACCTTGCCAACAATGATATCAGTAGGTAATATTAAAAACTGCATTATGTCTGTGATGAGGCATAGCTAATGACATCTAATGACAACTAATTCTATAGCTGATGTATTTCACTTTGTAAAATGTGATTAAAAAAGGACTCAAATCATAAAATGAAGGAACCCTTTCTATATTGTGTAACTGCTATGATCAAACTGTGCCTTTCTTAAATGTGATATGTTCTGTATCTTTTTATTTGAACTTGAGCTTCAGAATACCGGGCTATCTGACAAATCATTGCAACTTCTTTAGAAATTGTTTTGAAGCTGCTTTGAAATGAGTTGTTTCCCTTTGCAGATTGCCTTATACATTGGGGAACCTTCCTCAGTTGAAATTCCTGGCATTAGAGGGAAATCCTTTGAGAACCATTCGAAGAGACCTTCTACAAGTAAGCACTATAGAGAGCATATAAAGTTTGGTTATATTGCATACATATGTTATCCATATAGTGCAGCCAGAACATGAAAAAAAATTCGAAAACCTCCGGATTTCAAGTAGTCTGTGCAACTTTAATCCATCTCTTTTGTTTGTGTGTGTTGTGATTTGGGTACTCCTTCCACTGGAGTCTGATGCAGTGCATAAGACCATGAGGACTGTGGAATAAAGGACGTTGTTGCTTTATAGGACCTGTTTCTGATTCGCTACAGAAGTTGTAATGTATACTGCAAATGAAGCAATGGACGTCTGGGGGGAAAAAAAGGGCAAGGCAGCTGTCTGCTGCCTAATCCTGTTGCAATCACAGTACATTGCAGTGCTAGGCAAGTACTTTACATGAGGATTTTCCTAGATGAGCATGGATTTCTGTTTTTCATTTCCTGCTTGCCTGAATTAAGGATCTAAGATTCGATTTCCAGAGCGTATTTGATGGCAGATGCATTTTGAGCAATGGCAATCAGATGTACTACGTTTTCTTAAGGATAACCTACACCTCACATCTGCATTCTCTGTGTAGGTAACCAGCAAAGTGAAGGTGTGAGTTGTGCATGAGAAAACAAGTACATAGGGCAGCAGGGAGGCTGGCGCATGGGCACTACTGCTGCTATAGAATTCCCTTTATTTTTTTCCCTGGCAGGTCCCTCTTCTTGTTGGTGGTATACATTACTTCTTTCTGTGGTTTTGCCAGTGTTATGAAATAAATGCTTACAAAGCACTGGCATTCTCTAAAAATAAGCAACACTGAAGACTCTCTGTTGAAATGAAATTTTGTAATACCTGTCAGAAGAGGGAAAACATTGTGTATCTGGTTAAGTGAGTGTTGTATGCACTAAATTAATGAGCAGGGGTTCAGTGGGTGGAAGTCATACGTGATTCCAGAGTTCAAAGTTGGCTTAAAATGTACATGCAAAGGAGTCTGGGTTAAGGTTGCCTGGCTTCTTTAGTTCTGGTATTCCCTAGCTTTTGAGGATTTGCTGTCTTTCAAATGTAAGAGCACAGATGTGTGTAATTTCTTGTGTATATTTCAGATTTGTAGCAAACGACAGGTACAAGGATTCCATTATGGTGTTTTATACTTATGCTGTCTTGATCCATTACCAACACTGTAAATTCATATAACTGGAATTTTATATGCCTATCTAGATGTTTTTACACTTGATGTAGAGGAGTAACTGATAAAGCTTGTAGGGTTCCCCAGGCAATTCTTAGAAGCAGGTGAATACTGAGATTAAGGATTGGCAGGGACTGGGGGGTAAGTATAGTCTAGCAGGCACAGATTCTTCTCTTGTTCATCCCTGCGACATCTCATCTTTTCCTGTTTCTCCGGCCTCTCATCCTAGTCCTGAACCCATTCTTGATGAATGTCCAGTCAATTTCTGTTAAATCCTAGTCTCTCCTTTTTTGTGTAACATACTGTCACCTGGCTGTTGAGCTTTGTCTTACTGCGTGCTTTCCTCTGCATGCAAGCCACGTCACTGTTACTCAGCTTTCTGTTTGACCTTCACCTTTTCCTTAAAAGTTTCCAGCTTCTTCCATATTGGCTTCTTTTGTCTCGCTCAGCTCAGCACATGCCACGCCTAGCTGTGCCTGCAGTCAGTCCCAGTCTCCTCCAGCCTCTCTTTTGCAGTCTTTTGTCTTCTGTTTCTGTCATCTCGCCAGATTCTTTGTGAGAGTACCTTCCTTTCCCACTTCCACATTTTCTTTATCCCCTCTGCATTCAGATCAGCCAGTCTCTTACCGTGTGTAACATAGATGTCAGCTAGAATGAGAAATGTTAATTCATATTCAGCGCTTTAGTTCAGTCCCTGGTTTTAAAGCATCGAGGAGAAGCATATAAAATCTTGAGGAAAACCTAGCTTTATCCTAAACAAATGGGCTAGACGAGATTATGCTTAATTACTCATAGATTATGCAGGTAGTAACTGTGTTTGACCAGTGGAAGTTGCTGTGAGAGGATTGAAAGTCAAATCTTTGGAGGACTGAGCTGTTAAAAATCCATGCAAATTATGTAAACTGCAGTGTTTTTCCCAGAGTTTATAATTTTAGACATAAAAAATTACCAGAACACTGAACAGTCAGCTTCCTTGACAAATTTTAAATGTTTCTCCAAAGCATAATTGCGCTAGACCTTTTTAAGGAGAAGATTAAGTTCATCTGAATTTTTTTCCTTGGTCTTGGAACTGGCTAACTACTTTAGATAAAAAGCTAAAAGTGTGGAGCCCAAGGCAGTGATATGAGATCGGAAATTTTGAGCTGGAATAAATAAAATTGTAAATAAGCAAGTTTGTAAGATGCTGCAAAGAAGGTTTTTCTATGGGAAGCATTAGGTGTATTTATAGTCAGCAGTGCTATGGGCTCTACCTGTGTGACTGGAATTGTCATTCTTCATTGTCAGAACAGCTATATAAACACTGCTGGTAAATGCTTATTGACTTTTTTTTTTTTTTTTTTTTTTTTAAGAAAGGCACCCAGGAACTTCTGAAATATCTAAGAAGCAAAATCCAAGGTATGTTGCTCTATTGCATTGCATTTTAAAGAGCATCTTTCTAAGAAATTAAAATAAGTTAGAACCTACAGAGGGTAGCTGTTTAAATCCAGGTTCCTCCAGTTATCCTGCAATAATAGTGTTTTCTTTACTCAGCAGTTTGCTCTTATATTTTGGTGCTGTTTCTTATTCTCTTAGAGAATACTGAATAACAAACATTCCTTACTGAGGATTATAATTCAGAAAAATAATCTTAAGTATTTTTCCCCTACCCCTTTATGCATTTTGCATGAGGAATTCCAGTAGCTCTTTTATTTTTCCTCTGAACATCATGGGAAGTTTACATAAGGGGTTCTTCTTTTTAAGCTTGCCATATGTCTGCTGGCTTGCTCACTATACTGTGACCGAGAGTACGTGATACTTTCCAAAGGTAGCATGTATTATTCATTCACATAATAACATGGGCAGTATGGTCCTGTGATTCCCAGAAAGTACATGCCTGAAAAAGTCTGCCTTGAAGTCTTGGTGATACCATGAAGTCTGCCTCGTAGCTGACTAAGAATATAAAAAGTTTTGGGGGAGAAAGTAACTGATTATTTTAAACATCATTCTAATCATGGCCTGTTAGAATTCATCTTTCTACTCTCTAATAGTCTTGATCCCAACCTTCCCTATAGAAATAATTAAAAATTCATAAAGCAGAAAATCAGGTGAAATGTTTCAAGGGAATTACTTGTCTGCCCAAATGCTGTATGTTTTTTGCAGAATCCTCTCTTGGATTCAGAGCTCTGCCCCTGTGGATTTAAAAGCACTAGATGATTCTGTATCACATTTCTTTAACAGATACGGTACTTTGTAAAAATGAACTGACAGTATTAAAAAAGCGGACAAAAAGTTGCTAGTTGCTTCTGCGCGCTCAAGTCGCTTTCCAGATTGATACCTGGGCTTCTAATTCACTGAGATACTTGAGCATTTGGGGGGGGGAGGTTGTTTGTTTTTTTTTTTTTTTCCTCTGTGTTTTCTAAACAAAATAATTGAGATGGCAGTGTATTTTTTATTATGTAGGAAACAGGCTGTCAGAGTCTTTTAAGTAACTTGCATGCTGAGAAGGTGAAACCCTCTCCAGCCAGGACTTCAGTTTACTATCTTTAGAAATCTTAAGTTTTAAAACATGAAGTAGTCAAACAGAATAAGTTCACTGGCCATGTTAAATATAATATGGAAATTATTATGCTGCACTTCAATAGCAAAAAATGCTTAACCTGTTAATTTAGAAGGGGTCTTGATAATACATGCAAGCAACTTTTATTGACAATGGTATGTGTGAATTTTCCTTTTTGTTAAGTAGGTTTTTCTCTCGGTTTGCCAGAGGATGGCAGTATTAATTAGGTTACTGCAGCCTATACAATTGCTTCAAAATGTCAGGTTCCATGCAAATCTGATATATTATTAACTTGATAATTGGATGCTAGAGTGCATACTCAGAAACTTACCTGGTAAACTATAATAGATAATATAATTGTGGATAATAAAATCAGCTAATGTCTTGCATGTACAGCAATGATTATGATTTTACTCTACCTGCTAATGGTATCCAAGTTGGAGCTAAACCAGTAGTAGTCCTATTTCTGTAGAGGTTTAAACTGGAAAAAGTTGTCTTTTTTTTTAAGCTTGTTTTTGACCCTTTTGACCTTTCTGAATGAAAGGATAACTAGTTGTGGTTAGGCACAGTTGTTAGTAGACTTTTATTCATGGCTGCTGCTAAATTTCCATAGAGTTTTGTTCAATTTCTTTTAGTGGAAGTTGAATTTATCATATGTTTGGACCTGCAGCTAAGCTTTACCCTACTTAGGCATGTGTAAATACCTAGGGTGTGATGCCACACCTCAGATGTGCAGAACGATGCTTTTAATCTGCATTTCATAAACGTTCAAAGTAGCCTTGCAAAGCCAATAGCTTTTTCATGTGGATTGTAGATAGTAATCAAACGGAACTCTACAGAGGAGGTTATGATGAAGGTTTATAAATATTAATGTTTTAACTAAAATTGTGGTCATATTTGCTGTTCTGGATATAGGTGATCTGGATCATCACTTCTAGCCTGGATTCCCCGTTTATCATTGTAGCTCCCCACCCCTTGGAGGCTACTGCCTAACATAACAGCTAGCTGCTGCTAGCATAACACCTCTATTGCTTCCTGACCTATTTTTTTGAAAATCCAAGTCCAATCTCTTCCCTCCACCCAGCCTAAAAAAACCACAACACGGAAACCCGATTACAGAAAAAATTTACTAGAAAATTCTTGAAATAATATGAGTCTGATTATATGCAATTGAGCCAGAATACAGGAATAATTAAAAAGGGTGATGGCTGCTGACTAGGGACACTAAACCTCTCCATCGAGGCTGCAGTCAGATGTGGTGTTCGGAACGGCCTGTAGTTTGTGTGACTGTATACGTTTGTTATCTCTAGATGACGTAACCAGACCAAATGAAGAGCCTCCTGTGACAGCCATGACTCTTCCAAGTGAGTCAAGGATTAACATGCATGCCATAACTTCACTAAAATTGTTGGAATATAGGTATGTGTTTTGAAATACGACCTATTTCTAAAGTTGTAAGAACACTTTCATATTTTTTGCCTTTTTTTTCCTTCATGATACATACTGAACTGTCTGCAAATCCTGCTGCATTTGTGTGTTTTTCACTTCAATTTGTGTGCTCAGGAATAGGCAGATTTGAATTGCAGGGTGGATTAATTATTTCTTTGTATTATCAAATATTCCGCAGTAACATTCCTTTTGGCTCACTGAAATGCTTAACACTTTCAGCTGCTTTTAATACCTTTTAAACTTCTTTAACAATTTTCATTAAGCCTCAGAACATCTTGTGGTAGGTGAATGTCTCTTCAGTGATTTCTGAAATGCAACCAACAATGTAACTTGTTAGGTTGGGAAAGGGGAAGAAAACCCTATTTGTGGAGAGCTGCCGGGTGAAATGCATAGTCCTGCTGAGAGTTGGAATGTGGAGAGGGCCTCACTGTGGTGAAAGGACTGGGATGGCTTTGGTCACCACAAACGCTCAGGAGCTCCAAACTGGGGAGTTACCCGAGTTACCCATCACTGTGCTGGGGATGTTTCCTGAGCTGAGAGGGGGAAATCTGTTTAATGCCAGTCTTGCTACACTTTCTGGCCCCATATGCAGCATTCACACTTTGTTGAGGTAGAGACACAACTCAGCTCTTAGCGATTTTTCTTAAGCACAACAACAGATCGGGGTGTCAGTGTGAAAAGATATTATTGCCCAGATGCCATGTAACATGGTGCAGTGATTGGTAGCTTTCTGATTAACAGTCCTTCAAGGACTTTAAATTGTCAATACTTGCATATCTATTCTACTACTCATTTTTTTCTAAAAGAAGATGAAAATCTCTTGTTAATAAATAGGAAATGATTAACTTGTTCGTGTTACTCAGCTAAGTGCTTTTCATTGTTTAGTGAGAAACAGACAGCTGTGATTCCTGATGAAATGTTCAATGCAGTCAGAAGCAATCCTGTCACCACTGTCAACTTCAGCAAAAATCAGCTGAATGAAATTCCTCCAAGGTACTTTTGTAAAGGTCATTCTCTATTTGTTACTTTTTTTTCTACTTTTGTTTCTCAGTATCTTGTGTTTTTCCTAATCAATGCTATCTATGTGTTTGTACACAGACACACAAGTGAAAGCATAACTGAGATGCTGAAACTTGCGTTTCTAGTATGAGTAGGAGGCAGTGGGTCCATTGATGAACGTGAAGATGGCAGTAGAAAGAAGCTTGGCTATACTCAATGGTGCTTTCATTACACATTGTTTCTCATTTTGCTTTGCTAAGCATTGTTGAAATGAATGAGGGGAGACTGATGTGGCTTCTCATAATAATGAAGTGCTGTACTTAACTACAGTGTAGGATTGTTTTCTCTACAAAGCGGTCTTTTTCCCAAAGGAAGATAATTTGTGTGGATTCACCACTTTATTGGGTGATAACTTTGTACTATAGCTGAGGTTCTATTTCAATTCAGTTTCTTTAGGTAGCATAACTGTGGGGTTTTTTTTGTTTTTTTTTTTAAAGGAAGCCTGAACACTTTCTATGCCTCTTTTCTTGATAGGTTTTGTGTCCCATCACATATCATTTGATATTATTGCACTTGTTACATCATCCACAGTCAAGGAAAAGCTTTCTCTTGACACTAATGGGAATAAAAAGTCTTTTTGTTTAAGAAGGAAGGTTACTGCATCTCTGATAGCCCAAGAAAATCATGAAAGCTGATTTTT
Organism: Aquila chrysaetos chrysaetos; assembly: GCF_900496995.4. Classification (NCBI taxonomy): domain Eukaryota; kingdom Metazoa; phylum Chordata; class Aves; order Accipitriformes; family Accipitridae; genus Aquila; species Aquila chrysaetos. The sequence continues at coordinate 42,022,871 of NC_044015.1, read as the reverse complement.
AAGGATACCACCACATTTGTGGGGGTAACTTATTTCCATTGTTGGACCCAAGTGTGCTGAATATTTAGCCTTTAGCACATAGAACTTGAAGAGGTGCGATCTCTTTCTCATAAGAAAAAAACCTATTTTCAGTACAATTTCTAGAAAATCAGTTTAGTGTGATAATGCTTGTGCCTCCCATGCTTTTCCACTGTATTAGAGGCTGTTGCATTCACTGGGGATGGCAGGTGCTAGGTGCCAGAGAATTCAGTGGCAATCCAGGTAGGAGAGATGAGTATTTTCTCCTTTAATTACCTTTTGTTTTTAGGGCTAAAACAGAGATTCTGTTCTAGGGATTCAACAGCTAACTTTTTGAGCTGTTTATTATATTAAGATGCTTTGGTGTGAAATATTTCCCTTCTACAAGAAGCAGCAAATGCTGTGTTTCCTCCAATTTGTAATAGCAGAACAGTGGAACAGAAACAAAAGATGGAAGTAAAAATAACAAATCTCTTTCTGGTTTTTGACTGCTAAAGAGGGTGGGTAGAGCCTTTTTGTTAAAACATTTACAGGGCAGGAGATGGCAGTGATGGACATCTGTGCTATGATTTCTGAAATACCTCTTAATCGCATTTAAGTGGATAGGCTTTTCTAGTAAAATTTACTCTCCTAATCACGGAGAGAAAATTTACTCTCCTCATAACTTTAGGTAAGTGATTCTGAGCTTTGTCTTTACATCAATTGTAAGACTCCAAGACAGGCAGCTTTCACAGGTGAGGGTTCCGTTATCTTTGCTCCACAAAATGGCTTCTGAAGTGTCAAGAAACATAGCATGTCCTTCATTTGTAGAATAAAGCAAGTTTTTTTAATAACTTAGAAAACAGAATGCAAACATGAGCTTACATAATAAAAGTATATTCATATTGGGTTTCAGGATTGTGGAGCTGAAAGACTCGGTTTGTGATGTCAACCTTGGCTTCAATAAAATCTCATCTATTTCATTGGAGCTTTGCATGCTCCATAAATTGACACATTTGGATATCAGGTTTGTGACGTGTTGTTGGACTTCCTTTCTCGCTAACTTATTTTCATGCCTTTTTAAACCAGCCATCTGTTACAGTGCAATAGCAGTACTGAAATAATTTTTCATTTCCCAAAATGCCTCTGTGACAGCTGAATGACCAGCAGATCCAAAATAGCAAGTGGCCTAGATTTAGGCATTGGTTAAGGAAAAATGCAAACAACAAGTGAGACTTGCTGTGATGAAAGGTCTTGCCTCAGTTATGAAAAGGTTCTTAGGGATGTTAAGTTGCTTTTTAAAAACACCCCACCACCGCCCCACAAAAGAAGCCCACACCAAAAAGTCCTGGAGGATAGCTGGGTAGTAGTACAGTGAAGGTACAAATCTTGTGCTGCCTGAAACTGAAGCTGTCTGTAGGTATTTTCTTTGCAGTAGTTACTTACTGTCATTTTACTTTCTCTAACTCCTGAAAAATGCTCATTGCATTTGTTTAGACATCAGGATTAGCTCACTGGCATTTGTTATCTTTGGTGTTTCACAAAATCAAAAGTAGCACAGCACAGTTGCAGAGCCAGGCTTTTACTTTGGCTTGATTTAAAGTAACCTGCCTGTGCCTGGAGAGTCCAGCGAGGGGCCACCAAGATGCTGAAGGGACAGGAGCATCTCTCCCATGAGGAGAGGCTGGGAGAGCTGGGACTGCTCAGCCCGGAGCAGAGCAGGCTCAGGGGGATCTCATCCATGTGGATAAACACCTGCGGGGAGGGTGCCGAGAGGACGGAGCCAGGCTCTTCCAGTGGTGCCCAGTGCCAGGACCAGAGGCCACGGGCACACACTGACACGCAGGAAGGTCCCTCTGGACATCAGGAGACATGTTCTCACTGTGAGGGTGACCGAGAACCAGCAGGGAGGTGGTGGAGTCTCCATCCTTGGAGATAACTCGGAACCCGTCTGGACACGGTCCTGGGCCCCCTGCTCCAGGGGGCTGGGCCAGGTGAGCTCCAGAGGTCCCTGCCAGCCTCAGCCGGTCGGTGATGCAGTGACATATGTGCTGCTGATGGAGGAGTTAGGCTGACGACTGCAGAAATGGATGATAATAGGAGATTGATGAGGCAATGAGGTTGCATATCTTGGCGATTAAGAATTTAGGTCTAAGTCTGGGCATCTTCTAGTGAGTGGTCTTTATTGTCCCGTAATGGCTCTGTGTCACGCTCAGGACATACCTTGTTTGTCCTTACAAACACCTGTATTCCTTGTATTTAAAAAGCTTCTGAATGGCTTCCTTTCGTGGGAGATGCTAGGGTAATGGTAGCCTTAAAGGAGTTTGTTACAGCACTTGGATGGCAGGCTAAATGAATTCTGAAGAGGTTTAGAGTTACCCTACTGATTCACTTTGGCACCAAGATTGGGGCAGTTTCATAAGCTTTCCTCCAAAACCCAAGGAGCTGAATTGCCAGGCAGGTTTGTGGAGTTGTTAGATGCTTTGAAATACTTGGGAATCTTTAGAGGACAGACTTTAAATCTCCTGCTGGCAGAAATGAGAATGCAAACCTGGCTTGCATTAGCAGGCATCTGTACTTGAGCATGGTCTTGACCCATTTATGAAGCAATTAATTGGTTTAAGACAGCATGTTGGCACTGATAAATATGCATATTCTGTCTCTGTGGATTCTTAACTAAAAACTTTGTAGAAGTTAGTGATTATTGTTTGTCTTCATTTGATACACAGAAATAACGTTTTGACATCTTTACCTGAGGAAATGGAGGCACTGACAAGACTGCAAATAATAAATCTTTCTTTTAATAGGTGAGCATCTATTTAGATTTGGGTTTTTTTAATACAATAATAAAAAGAATGGGGCCAAATTCAGTATGATTTTCCTGTAATGTAAGAATGAGGAGGCACTTGATAAACTAGCTGTGAGGTTAAAACTGATGAAGTGAATGTACTTCCTTACACAATGGGTAGTGTATTTTTGGAACTTTCTGCCACAAAAGTTTTGGAGAGAGACCGTAGCAACTGGTTAAAAAAAGGGATTAAACAGTCTTGTGAACAATATATCCAAAAATGGATAGATACCAACAAACAGGACTACCCTCCAGCATCCATAACAGCAGTTCTGAGGGATGGAAAAATGCAAGGGGAATGGTCGGCAGGAAGCAGCCGAGCGGTGTCCCTGAAGAGCGTCTGCTACTGCTGCTGTTGCTCGCCGCAGGAACGAGGTTGGGCTGGAAGCGCCCTTCCTCCGCTCGGCAGGGCGTTTCTTAAGTACACAGGAGAACAACTGGCCGTTGTTCTCCCTGCTTTACACTGGTGAGTCACGTTCTGTGAGACATGCTGGTCTTGTCAAATGAGCGTAGTGGGCCTGCGGTTCTGTTAGAGGTGCTGAGCTGTTGCTGTGCACGTTCTGTTGACCTTTTTTTTTCCACTGTGTGCAAGGCAAAATAATGGATGCTTTCTCCTTTCAGAGAAGCATGGTTAAACGTTTACCTTAAATAAATACAGCTAAAATGCTGTCTGATTTTAAAGGCTGCTAATTTTTGAATGCCCTGCTTCTGACTGTTACTGGTTTGCCTCCTTTTTCTTGAAAGATTTAAAGCATTTCCCAGCGTCCTTTATCGCATCCTGGCACTGGAGACTATCCTGCTCAGTAACAATCAGGTTGGGTCCATAGACCCTCTGCAGCTAAAGAAGATGGACAAGCTTGGAACACTGGACCTTCAGAACAACGACCTCCTCCAGGTGCCACCAGAACTTGGAAACTGTGAAACTCTGAGGTATGTGTTTGAAGTGACAACCTGTTTTATAAAATATATTCTGACTGATCTCTTCAGGGCATGTTTTGTCAGAGGAAAAAGTACTAATGGGCAGTATATTTTTTGTAGGTCTCAATGCACAAAAAGGGTCTCCCTTACCATTTGTAAGCCAATGTGGTTTCTTCCATATTTTCTCAATATTGCAGTGAATTGGGGGAGTTGTTTCATGATTTTTAAAAAAAGGGAAAGGGTGTGTTGCTTTGTGTAAATCTAATGTTAGAGCCCAAGTCAGTCACCTTGTCTGTAGGTACAGACACGCCGCTGGTGCACCTATAGACAAGCCCGGTTAGCCAGGTAGGTGAGGCACAGCACTGCCTGCCAGTTAATACGTTTAGCGCCTTACCTGTGTGTGGAACTCAGGTTGCTGTAAAAGAGACAGGGTAACATTCCCTAAACAATGTGTAAAGAGACGTGACTGTGAATACCCTTACATCATGTGCCTCAAGGAAGACAGTTATGCGTAAGTGGTCTGTCTTGTCCAAGACAAGTAGTCACCAGTCCCTGTGTTTTCCCCTTTAAGGACACTTGCTGGAGGGACTTCAAAAACACAAAATGAAACACCACCCCCAGAAGCAAAAACCTTCACAGAGATGTGTGCATACCAAAGAACAGCGGGCTAGCAGCTAAGCTAGAATGTGGAGGGTTACAATTTAACACAGTTTTCCCCTTTTACTGTACCATTTCTATATTTCAGAAGTTCTTTTTCTCACTCTTTCTTCTGGCAGAGGCTTGCTGAAGAAGTAGGGTGTGTGCGTATTGTGTGTCTACAGTAATATACCACCACTGATTTATTAGCATAAATTAAAATTCAGATGTCTCTAAAGAAGATAAGTTAGTGCGAACTAGGGAAGCAGAAATTAAAATTCTTTTAGCAGAACAGAAGAGGAATTACTTATGAATTTCAAAAGATTCAAAAATCTATAGGCAGTGTACGAACGTGTTGGTACAAGGAAAAGTCTTTCTACAAGTAACTCAAAATCTCTCTGGTTTTCTAGGACACTGCTGTTAGAAGGAAATCCATTCCGCACTCCCCGAGCTGCCATTTTGGCCAAAGGAACAGCTGCAGTGCTGGAGTATCTGAGAAGCCGAATTCCTACTTGATACAACAGTCTGTGTCCTTGGCGGAGTCGGGAATCAAAGTATTATCCTATCCGACCAAATGCCGTAGGGTTGTACTACCTTACTCCTTTGTCAACTCTTTGTTAACCTGGCCTGTGCCATAAAGCATTTATGATGCTGTTTAGAGTTCGCATGCTAAGGAAGAACTCGCCTATGAAGTATTTTCCCCTCGAGGCTGCATGTTTCAAGAGTGCATTTTAAAATACCACAATATATGTTTACACTTTTTGTAATAGAGGTTGCTGTTGAAAGCTGCCTTCAGTAATAGTGACAAGGGTTTTTCTACAGTTAAGCTAATTTTTAAAAAGAATTGTCAACATCAAAGTATTTGAGCAAAAGGCAGAAGTAAACACCTTGATTTTTGTATGCCTGTTTTACAATCTCCTATAAGGTATTTAGTCTCTCTTCACTGCTGCCTCAAAAAACTGGCTGCCGGTCTGTATGTGGTAAAATGCTTGAACCCTTAAACCGTGTGGTGCCGATAAGGGTTCGGCACGCGATGTACGGCAGGCTGTGTGCGCGTTTTGCGTAAAAGTAAGCAACATGTGGTTGATGGTGGTAGCTGCACTGAAACAATAAATGCTCCCTGTTGGATGTATGGCTTGGGATTTTTTAAGCATAGGCTACAATTAAGTTTTCTAGCCGGTAACATTTAGATACTTCTCGTTTTTTATTTAAACACGCTTCCGCGTCCTGAAAGTGATACCTTTGTTAATACTAGTAATGCACCGTGGATGTTGATAATGGAGAAGGAGGGGCTGCGTGATGCTGTGCACCCTGTGACTGCGGACCCGTTGCTGCTCTGTTAGACTGCTCCAGGCCTGCGACTTGGAGAAGGGAGCGGACGCAGACACGGGATGGATTCCTGCTGGCAGGGTGTTGCGTGCTGCTTTTCTTGGTGAGTGCTGCCGACCAAGGCGCAGCAGCTGCCCGTTCCTAGGGCTGCGTCGCTGTACGTACCGCCTAGGTGCTGTGGGGCGGGTAGGCGCAGGGCCCGCAGCGCCCGCAGCAGTGCCCTGAGCAGGGCGGAACCTGTGGCCAGGCGCAACGCGGGACCAAGGTAGCTGCGTTGTTTCTGGCACGTGAGCAGTGCCGTCTCTTTCTTCCCAGTACTGCCCTGTCCTCTGTTGCCAGCAGATAAAATTTAATGCTCTCCCTATGTATCAATACTGCTTCTAATGGCAAACTGCTGACTTCTTTGCAGTAAAGAAAAAGCTTTCAGGTAAAAGATGTCCTTGCTAAGCTTTAGGAACAGAAACATGCCTCGCTCTTCCATTCAGCTGCTGTATGAAGGCTGCCGGGCTGACATCGGGCAGGGGTAGCCTCCCTATGGTATGTGTTTATACAGGAAAAATACGTGTAATGAAAGCATTTTCCTTTCTGCACCTGTCCTTTCTGTAACACAGCAAAATTTGATACAGTTCAACATTAAACATCCCAGGTTTTGAACATGGCTAGAATTAACAAAAAATACACTTAACTCATCCTCAGGGCCTTCAGATTTAGCGAGCACCTTTCAGCGAGAGCGGGGATGGCTGAGGCACCTCACACGCCGCTGCACTGGACCGTGACCCCCCATTAGCGAAGGACCAGAACTGGCCAGCACAGCTGGAGACACCAGACACCCAAGGCCTGGTATTAACCGGCTCTAGAAAGAGAGGGACTGGGGGGCAGGGGAGGAGAGGGAAGGGGTCGGGTGTTTCCTCTTAAAAATACATGATAGTGTCTTTGTGCAGAAAGAACGAGGGCTTGTTTGAGCTCAAACTAACTCAAGAGCTGTTCTGCAGTTACTTGGACAATGGAACTGCTGCTCCTTGCACCCCCTGACCCTCTCTTTTGTCTTCCCATCTTTCATACGGCATTTGTACCCAAAAAGCAGCAAACGCCAGAGCTTTTCTTGGCAAGCTTGCAGTCGCTCCATTTCTGTATTTGATGCCTCACCAGTAGCTACGGCTGACCAAGGGGAGTTGCTCAATTTTCAATTCTCTCTCTGATGTAGTCAGGTAATTACAGTGAGTCTTTCCCACAAACACCGCTTGGTTTGCTGGTAGATGCAGCAAACATTTCTGAAGCTGTAACTTAAATGACTGGTGAGAAAGGTGTCGTTACTGGGTACCTGGACCGGTTCCCAAGGGAGGGGTCGGGAACAATCGTCTTGCTTCCCGTAACTTCCAGATCAGCATTTTTGGAAACCTCAGATCCTTTCCAATAGTAAAAGATGACAAAAATTAATTACAATAAGGTGACATTTTTATTATTTATACAATAAAGAGACTTTTTAATGTTATTCAAAACACTTTTTTAAATACTGAAAAAGTTGGGTACACCAAAGCCGAAAAATGGCTCTGCTATACACTGCACAGCATTGTTTTAGTCCCTGTATTTGTTTTATGTACAGAAGCATCTGCAAAATGCATTCTAAACACAATATGCACCTTACGGATAAGTGTCATACATGAAATAAAACTGGAAGGATACAACCTGCATGTGCAAATTAACTAACAATAGAATTGATTGCACTGAATCAATAGATTTAAAATATAATTTTGAAGTACCTTTTTGCACGTAAAATGAAGCAGCTTTCAAGTTCAGTAAGTCTTTATACTGCAAAAAACATTAAGTACATTCACAATCTATGTTAGTAAAGTAGTAAATATTTCTTCATTCAGCTTTATTTACATTAATACTGTAATTCAACTGAAAAGTACAGTTAGTCATTTGTAATATAGCAATCTTTTAACACATACAAAAATGACCATTTTCTGTATATAATTTAAGCTCAAAATCACAATTATCTCAAAATATTAATTACAATACAGCCATCTCCATCATAATTAAACATGTCTCTTATAAAATGGTAAAATTTTTAATAAAGTAAGCTGTTGGTTCTGAACTGGATACAGTACTCACAAGTAGAAAACTGAACTGATGAGAGCGTTGGTTCTGCCCGGGGGGTTTCGGGGCAAAGCCACACGTGCCAGCAAAGAGACAGAGAAGGCCCCGACTGACAGAGATGAAGCCTCTTGTGCTGCAGGGCTGTGGCTGGGTTGGTGGTGCTGCAGAAAACGCCTCACAAGGGCCGTGGGAATTCTTATGCAATGCAACGACGTCATTCACTTCCAGAATATTTGCTGGAATTGTCCAGGAAGAGGATTGGCAAAAAGCTTTTTCTTTTTTTTTTTTTGAGACAGAAATGATTTAAACTCATACAATTCACAAATGCTGTCTTTTGAAATTTGCTTTTCCGTGAAAGTGGACGTTGGCCGACGCACGCGCCCTCCGCGGGGCAGAGCGCGGGTGTCTGTGCCTGGCCTCGGGGTGCCACTGCTGTGCCGCACACGTGGCTTGATGCCCGCCAGCACGCATACCCAAACCGAAGGCGTTCAAAACAAAACCAAACCACCAATTAATTCATATCCTATCCAAACTACTGGCCTGAAAGTTGTATCGTTAACATTGTATTCCACTCGCACTGGCAAGACTGACAAGCGAAATAAATCCTTACATCGGCTTGCCTGAAAATGAAATGGTACATCTTTGTGCGTGTGCTTAAAATTAAATTTTTGAAGGCAGAAGAGTGGGGGAAGAATGCTGAGGCAGGATGGGGAGTTGGTACGCACTAGCCCGTGGGCAGGGAGCTCAAACTTCACATAAAATTTTATTCTCTCTTGGAAAGTCTAAATGTAAAATCCCACCAGTTAAAAATACTGCTAAGGTAGGTGGTGACTCCACCGCCCACGCCTGAGGCTTATCACCTCCTGTGCCTGTTTATGAATTTTGGGAAAAGGTACTTGTGTCAAATCCTCTCTCTCTTCTACAGGGCTTGCCTGGCTGGGTGGGAGAGGGGTGGCACTACGCTGGAACCCAGAACCCCAGGTGCTCGTGAGCTTCGCTTCCGCGGAAGAGGCTGGGCAGCACAGACCCCAGGCTCTAACCCTCCTCCTGTTAGCGGTTAGTTCCCTGGCAATAAATACCCCTGGTACCCGATCATCCCGCTGTGGACCCCTGGGTCTTCTCTTGAGACCAGATCCTGCACGTGAGCGGATCTAAATGCATGGTTTTTCATTTACTAGCGTCTTTGCATTTACTGTTGCATATATCTCTATCAGATATATACATATATACACACGTATCTATAAATAAGCAGGTTTTCGATTGCATAAGGTAATTAAATGCTATATTACAAGCCAGAGAGGTTTAACCAAGGAATGTCTTTACATTCCAAGTGTTTACTAGCAACAGCAAACCAATCTCCTGAACATTTCATACTGTAATTTTTAGTTGGATTTTTGGCTCATGAAGATTAGTGGTGGGCTATAACATTAGGGATTTTGCTTTTCAGGTGTTCCGATGTGAGCTAAAAATACAGCTATTACAGCAATGTTTCCAAGGTCTTTTCCTTCCTGTTCAGAAACAGGCCGCCCTATAAAAGCCTCGGCAGCCTTTCAGGCCGAGTGTTCCCAGTGAACCCCTGGAAGTTGTGGCATTTGGTGTCCCGCGGATGCTCTGCACCGGCCTTGGGCACTTACCCCTCGGCTCAGCTCTCAGCTGTCACTTACACACTCGGCTTTCTCCTGCCCAGGTACCTGCGCTGAGACGCTGGCCGGGCACGGCCGTCCCCGGCTGGCGCACCCCGTCCCCACCTCAGGAGCTAGCGTAGTGCCGTGAAACAGGTGCAGACGTGGACATGTTAAAAAATATCTTGGAAAACAACATCAAAACAGATTTGAAGATGTTAAATGATCGCTATTATGAACAACTGGCTTCTAAATGCCGTAGTTCATCAACACCCAGATACAAACTGCAAGCTGTGAATGGGAGAATGGGTAAATTGAGACTGGAGAGTGCTGCAGGCTTCCTGGGGTCTGGTCTTAATTTCTCAAAATAAGAAAAGCGTTTTGGAAGCAGCTTTTTTTCTTTTTTTTTTTTTTTTTTTTTTTCTCCCCACCCTCCTCTTTTTTCCCCTTAAGAGCTGCCTTGTAAGAAGACTGCAGAAAAGCAAACAAGTTCTGACCAGCCTGGCCACTGGGTTTTTGGCACACCACATGCTCGAGGGAGGAGGCCCCACAGTGGGTTATGGGGTATGAGGGGTAGCGCCGGAATGGGAGCTCTGGCATCGGCCACTGAGCTCTTTGAAACTTGTTACAAAATGAGGATAAGGGAATTATGTCGCAGGCTTCCTTTTTAATCTAGCCCTTCCCTGAGGATCGTTAGTTAAGTGTTTATTGCATGGAAAAATCTAAAAAAGCCAAACAGCGCATTCCCAGCTAACGGAGCTATTGCCGTGGGAACGCGCGCTGCAGCACTACAGCAACAACGTGGCGGGGGAGAGCCGCCGGCCGCACGCTGGACTGCCTTCCCCTTGGTGTTTGTAACGCAGCCTGCATCAGTACGAAAATTTCCATTAGTAGCTTTAGAAAGATACTGAGTTTGAGGGCTTGTCTAGTCAGTGTGGGAGAAGAGACGGCGTACCTGGGAGTGCTCAGTGGCCTAAAGAAAGGAAACCATCTGCGCTTTGAGACTGTGCTTGCCTGGATCAACACACATTCACGCACATGAAAGTGAACCCACACGTGGAAGTCACCTCAGGGTGAAGTGTCACCTGCCTCCAGCACTTGCCATATAATCGTATTTAGTAGTAAAAAGAAATAAATCATAATTATGTGGAAAGCACGTACATAACCTGGTACCCGACCTGCAAACCGGGTTGCACACGATTGTGTCTGTGAGGTTACAGGAGACCTTCCAGGAAAGGCAAAAGGTGCAAGTTATTTTGAAGGACTAAAGTAAAAATCCTAAGTAGTCCCATTAAAGTAATTTTAATTGCTCATAACAGTAGTGCTAGCTAAACATCATTTCAGCCAATTTGAATAAAAATATGCCAAAAAGAAAATACTTGGTATTTGGGGGGCAGTGGGGGTTTGGTGTTAAAGCTTCGCTACTGTCTGTTTCAGTTGGGAGTGCAAACTCTCCCCCAATCCCCTTCCTGGAGTCGGTGGGAGTTTTGCCCAAGTTAAGGACTTAAATGTGACATTCCACTGCACTAACTTGATTTTATTGTCCTTGCCTTTTCATTATAATCCATTAATGAAGGCACTCACTCAGCAAGTTTGAAACATAGTTCTGCACACAGCCTCGATTGATGATGCCATTGTGCTTTAGATCTAATAAACTCAGCACGCGGGAAAGCAACCGAGCACAAAATCTGCTCTTAACAAGCACTAAAGCTCACTTGCTTTTTTTAGCTTACCAGTTTTTACCTTTAAGTTCTTCTCTTGGTCCTAAGGCAGAGCCCTCGTCATCTTGCCTATGTCTGCAACTCCCTACCACATTCTTGGTGCTACGTATGTAGTAAGTATTATTTAATGCTGCCACATGTCTCAGGAGTCTGTCTTGTCATTTTGCTTGGCAGATGGGTGCATCATGTCCTGTATAATGACATCAGACTGCATTACAGCATGATTCAAAGCTGCCGTAGTAGTCATTTACTGCATTTTCCTGCTGGAAGCGGAGTCCCAGGAAGGATTTCTGAGCTGGGGAGCTGTGCTGTCCCAAAACGCCTACGGGGTGTGTAACAACAGATGTGCTGGTGTGCGCTGCTTCGCCGTGTGGGTGCGTGTGTGGTCACATTCAGAAGAGTGATTTTCCGCGTGAAAAGACAAAGGCAGCTCCACAGAGGAATTTAGGTGCATAAATGTCTATTAAGGGACCTAATTCCCATTCAACATAATTATCTAAAAGCTACATAGGTGTCTAGGATTTTCTGAACATGATGTTGAATAAATCCTTACTTTCTTTAAAGGGCAGTGAGGACTTAAGAATGGAACTTTTGGCCTCTGAAATGCCATGAATGTGAGGCAAGTTGTAGATGGGCTCTGCCAGAACCTGTGTGATTTGATGGCACATGATGAAATTACATCCATGTGATGATAGAAAACTGAAAGCTGAAAAAATTGAGCAAATAACGATCCAAATCCACATCTCATGAATTCAGCAAGCGTTTTCAGCTTGTGGTATCAAGAGGATTTTAATTTACTGAAAAGTCTTAATTATTTAAATTTATGTTCTGAATATCATCAAATCATTTATTCAAATTGTAAATTTTGCGATTACCATCAGCTATGGCTCACTGTGGTACCTGGTGGTGTGTTGCCACTCTGGTGGTACAGAAGCCCTCCCAGCAGGAATGCTTGCTTGGATAAGGTAAAATTCATGTGATGTGGGAACCTGCTCAGTCAGCTTGGAATTTAAGCTTCATTACTATTTATACTAATAAGCTTAATAGTTCCTGTTCATGGAGGAGAACAGGGGAGATGATGCAAACAACCAGAGCATAGGGAACTTACAGGCAAATGTAGAAGTGTCACTTTCCAAGTGATTGCTACAGAAACCCCTTAGCGGAGCCGAGCCCAGGGCTGCAGCTCTGCACTGACCCAGCACGCTGGCTTCTGTGCCACAGCCCGGCCGGACTCGACTTCTCAACAGCTGCCATATGATTTAAAAAAAAAAAAAAAAGGAAAAAAAAATCCAAACAACTAAAAAGCTGATGCTTCATAACAACATTAGGGGATAGTTCCTCCTGTACCTATTTACTGACTAATTCGTAGTTTAATTTTTATGTGTGGGGTACTTTATCTCTCCTTTCCTATGTGCGCAGGTGGCCTTCACAGTACCACCCCCTCCCACCGCCCGAAGCCAAAGCGATTGCTAGGCATTTCGTACCCTCAGCAGATTTCTCTTCCGCGCCTTTGTCCGGTTTGCCTTGAGCCCAGCGTAAGCCCCTCGCACACCAAACCGCCCGGGCAGGAATGCCCGGTGCTGGTGTGTTTCGGCGATGTCGGGGACACGTCGGCTAACAGGAATGCTGACAGCACGTATTGTAGCTCAGGCCTTCCACTTACTGTACACGGGACTGCAGCAGAGCTCCACAAAGTGTATTTACACCTCTGTGGGAGGAATACTAGGTCCATATAGCAGACAGGGCATTATACGTAACGGCAGTATTGTCTTTGAAGTTTAGTTTAATTTGAAGTATAATTACCTTGGCCAGTGTGTACGTGATGGGAAGAGAAAAAGGTTTAAGACTTTCTAGAGACTCTTGCAAGCAGAAAAGTAAAATGTTCCCGGCCATGCCCTTGTGCTATAGCTACACTCCTGTCTGACTCAGGTTTTTCAGGGTGTTGCTAAATCCCGCTGGAAAAGCTGTGAGTGAGCCTGGCCCTCCCGCAGCAGGTTCCGGCTCTCCCTGCGGTCCTTTGCCATCGGTGTCATTCAGGTCAATGGAAACTGGATCCCCTGAAAACATCTGGTGGGAGGTTTTCTTATGTTTTTCCATCTTGCTGTCAGTTATAAACACAACGGACACCTGGACTGCTGAACCAACAGCAGTTTGGCAAAGTTCTGTGCTGTCAGTATTCTCTGTTGGGAACAGCCCTGGGACTTTCACCTGACGGGTTTTCAAACTGCGCGCTTCAGTGGGAAAGCTTTTCCCAGGCTCGCTCAGCGTTATTCGCTGCTCCCCCTGTGATGCACCGCATCTCAGACGAAATCTGCGCCCGTTCATTTTAAAGAGACTGTTACTCAAAGGAAGGATTGTATAAAGGTTAAAGCCTCACTGACAGTGAATATAGCGAGCAGGGGCTAGCGCAGCCTGGATCAGAGTAAAAACACAGAACGATGTAAGACTGGGGGAATGGGGAATGTAAGTAAAGGGCCTATAATTTGAAATTAAAAAGTTAAATAATATAATTAGCAGCAACAAAAAAAGTTTTACTGCCACCCATCACAAGCTTCTTCCATTTATGGACCATACCTGTCTAAACTCACTGTTCATCCATTTAGTGTGTTCACATGGAATCAGCTAAACATGTCAAACAAAAGGAAGTTAACCAATTTTCATGTAGGTTATTTATATCTAGGTCCCAGAGTTGACAGTATAATTTATTAAGTATCTCACCCTGTATAGTGACATTTTTACTAATTAATATGGAGCCAGCTATACACACTGCATATGTACAGGTATTTTCATAAGGCATATAATATCTTTGCATTGAAAATAAATGAACATTATTAAATCTAATTTAATATATACTTTCTTTGAGGTGTTTATGAAAATATTTTTTCTCTATATTTTTGTATGTGACATGATAGAAATATTTCATGGGAAGTACAGGTTAATATATTTTATCTTTATAAAGGCATATACAACTTTGAGGCAGTGTTTCTGATGGACAGCAGAATTCCTAAAGAATTTGTATGTGCTTCTGTGTTTTGAAATCATATGAAATTGACTTTAAGAAGTAACTTGATTAAAAAAACGCACCAATGCACAGCCAGAGGCTGACAATTAAAACTAATACATAGCCACATGAACAATATATTTATATAGTTAATATATTTTTTTTTCAAGATGATTGGTACTAACATATAGTATTATACATTTGGCACTACTGTTTGCCATTGGTCCAGCAATTGGCAAAAATTTGTTTCCTATGTATAAATCTGAACATTAGATCTGGCTAGACATATTTACTATTTATAAAAAAATATTTAGACAGTAAGCTCACGTTGAATAACTAGGTCTACTGTATTCTGGAAACTCTTCAGTAGTAATACAGCTTTCTCATGTTCCATATGTACAAAACTGTGTCCATTTGCCTGTAACACAAAAACAAGAAGAAGAGAAACCAAATGAGATTCTCTTTAGTGTCTTCATTTTGGGGGAGCAAAGGGATATATGAAAATTAAAACCAAGGCTAAAGTAAATAGTAGTTGTATAATGATTTCCCGCAAACAGGAGTTTGACTGTACCACTGAGAGAACACATTTCTCTTCCTCCGTTGGACAGATACTGCACTCCCCCGCTTCAAGCAGGGGCTGGACTAGATGACCTCCAGGTCTGCTTTCCAGCTTCAGTTATTCTGTGACTCTATGATATTCTGCATATTTTCTGACAAAACAGTAACTCCGGGATGTAAGAGTTTCACCTGCTGTGAAGCTCAAAGGAAGTTAATGCTGCCAGAATGCATGGCTGACTACAAAGGAGGCTCCGGCTCTGATCAGATGCAGACATACTGCAGATACAAAGAGGGAAAAAAATTACTGAATAAACTGTTCTGCTTTCATGCTAATGAAATCTTTCTATAACTTGACTGTTACAATGCTATTAAAAATAGTCACATTTTAAACATAATTACTAAGAGTTTCCTGAGTGTGATCAATAAGCCAAAGCAGAAGATCCACCATTCCACAGAATAAAGCCAGCCCGTGAGGGTGGCCAGGGACTGAACAAAGGTAACGCTCGCGGCAGAGCCCTGCCATGTAGCCATCCACGAAAGCCTCAGGACTACTCCCTAGGTGCCAGCTCAGTCCTCGGACTCCCGCGGCCCTACTCCAGGGCTTGCACACAGCCAGGAAAACGCTCGGCTGGTTCAAAGCTCCCCCTTCCCTGCCCAAAGCCACTGGCAGAAACCTCCACTGTCCTTTACCCGTGGAGCCCATTCCTGACCACGTCCGGGAAGGCGCGGGGGTACAGCTGGGACCGGTGCTAGGCAGTCGTCACAGAGGCTGCCGGGGCTGGGAAGGTAATCGAGAGACCGGCTGTAGGGCTGTCTGTGGCAAAATCTGGTCTCTCTAGCTTACAGCAATTCTATAAACACACTGCACTTTAACAAAATACATATACGTGTATATATATATATATATATATATTTTAACTAACATTTAAAAATAGGTTAGTGAAGCCTTCACGCTTTGGTTAATGAAGTACCGCTGCTGTGAAATTACAGCCCCAGAGAAGAACTACCAGACATCTGTTGCACATATCCAGACTGTTATACATGGGTATCTTCTCGGCCACAACAAAACCATACTATGCCACATTAAATATGGAAGACAGTCTTCAAGAGCCGCTCCTTACCAGCAGTCAGCATGGCCGAGGTATTGGACCAGCAGCCCAAAGGGGCTGCCAGAGCCCCCCAGGGTGCTCGGGTCGCCCCAGCTCACCCGGGCCCGCTGCCGGTCGTCTCCTCGCAGAAGATCCTCCCCCCGGACCAGGGTCATGCAGAAAGGATGCCCCGTGCTCTCTGGCTGTATTAAAGGATGCCCAGCCCAGAATGAGAACTCAAAGAAGCGCTGCGCACACCTCTCTACTGAAACAGGAAGCCCATGAGCACGCCGGTGCTTTCTTGGCACTTAAAGGCTTCTGTTCAAAGGTATCAGCTGCTGCGAGCTTTAGCGCTGACAACTGCACAGGAATGCCAACAGGCTGATGCAGAAAAAGCTGCATGCAAGCAATAGTGAAAAGTAGCTCACTTGTATTCATGTAGTACTGTTTAGCTTAATACAGTAAAATACATTTGCACTGGGAAGCAGGAATGCAAATTTCAGGCAGGAAAAGTTTCAAAAAGTCGTTCACTTATGTGCCAAAATTAGGCAGCCATTTGGCATTCAGTCTGAGGTCAGCTTGAACTCAGATGCAATTCAGAGGGAAACTGAAGAAGTTTCAGATTATTCACCACACAGCTCACTGGGATCTGTACTGCTCATTTGGAAAAAAAAAAATTAAAAGAACCTGCAAACAAACCTGAGAGCAGGCCAGCTCTGCCCACTCCCGTTCTCATTTTCAAGCTGCGCAGTGAAGGGTACAGGAAAACGTTGTGCAAGTTCAGCTCTAGCTAGCGGAGAAACCTCTTTTCTACAAGAAAAGTTTCTCAGTGGAAGAGGGCTGTAGGAGATACACATCCAAAAATACCTAAGCAGGCCACACCCAGAGGGATTTGTTATTTAACATATAAATAAATGATAATCAGAATCTACTTCTTTCATTCCTGCTGTGGTCTCACATTCCCCACAAAATATGCTATGAAATTCACATATATATTTACACATTGAGTTACTATTTAGTTCTATTAGACAGAAAGAACGGGTTTTAGCTGAATCATGGAGCCACCGAAACAAGGTTTCTTAGAACTGATGGGCAGCCTTAAACATACAGTAGCAAAATTGTACGACATGGCTGACAAAGCTGCTCTCTCCTTGCTGACAGACTTAGCAGCGCCGTATAACTGTGTTCCTCCTTAGAAATCATCTAGTAAAACTGCTGCTAATTTCATAACAGAAAAATCATTCTTATCAAATAAATAACTGAAGAGCTTATGACACAGAAAGGAAAGATACAACAATTTTCCTCCCCGCAGGATCGCACCGGGGCCGTGGGCTTCTGGACTTGTAAGGACCAGAATTTGTTCACTGCAGAAGACACACACACATGCTGTTTTCTGTCAAAAACAGGCATTGGGCAAAACCATGTTTAAGAATGACAGTTTCTCTGGGAGCTGGGTAAGTCCACCCAGGGAATGTCAAGCCTTTTAATTTTTAAATCTTCCCTCCCACTTTTACCAAAACTGCTTGGGGAGATACAGAAATGCATGACAGAAACATTACTGCTTCTCCTGAAAACATCCTGCTAAGCAAATTCTTCCATGTAAATGTTTAAAAAATTTCCCCTTGGAGCCTTGGTCTGATAATATCTTCCTGTGCATCATCTTGAGTAAACTGGATTCCCCGCATGGGAGCACAAAAGGTGCACAGCCACGGAGGTGCTCCAGTCACAGCGACACAGCCAGTAACGCTGGGGGGAAAAGCGTCAGACAGACATGACGGGAGGGACAGTCTGTAGCACGAAGATCTAGATGATACTAAAAGCAGATCACGGGGCAGACAGCGTGAGGACAGAGTGGGCTAAGACTGAGGAGGCACAGGAAGATGCTTCCTCCCTCGGAGTCCCCGCAGAAGCTGGTGTCACAACCAGCGCACGTGTGGAAGACGCCAAGTGGCGCAGATGCCAAAGAGGAGAGATGACGGGTGAAGAGGAACCTCCTCCTACACAGTAACTGGTATTACAAAGCCCTTGTCTCTGGCAGGGGATTGTCTCATGACATAAATGCAAATGGGTGATGGTAATAGTGGAAAATGGGGGTGGAGGTGAAGTGATGCCAGTGAAAATTAATAATTTCAAGTTCTTACTGCCTAGGGAGCTGGATACTTTTAGCTAAAGGCACTGCTTGTATTTGAGAAGTAAAATATCCTTCATCAGAGTTACGTTTTTTTCTCTGTTAATTCCTTCATGAGATTAATGACCGCCCTTTTACTTGCCACAACATAAATCAACACCTGGTAATAGGTATTATGCACGGGTAGAAGTAATTGCAAATAAAAGGAAAATGTTCTTGCCAGAGAATTTGAAATGATGTACTGACAGTGACAAATGAGAAACTCTGCAGAGACTGATCCACAACCCTACGAGGATGACTGAGAGTGCAAAGTCAAACAAACTTCATCAATGTAAGTGATGAATAAATCAGGAGGTGAAATTTGCTACCCCCCAAAAAATGCAGCAGTACCTTAAATGTGATTATATAAATATACATAAATGCTCCTATACATGCTGAAACATGAGAAATCCCAGCTCCTGATGGCCTGTGCCCATCAGGAGAAATCATTTGAAATAACAATAGCTATAAAATAAATGCAGGTCAAAAGTGTACATCTTTGATGAAGACATGCTAGGTACACACACGCAGCAGACCTGTCCCTGCCCAGACCAATACAGCCCTCGCACGACTCCATTAACACTACTCCCACAGCATATGCCCACTGCTAGCCCCCGCAGGCAACCTTCTCACCTTATTTTGCTTTTACTTTTTAACATATTTTATTCTTAACTATTTTTGTTTCTGTTACTAAGCTCAGCTTTCAATATAGCACCTTGATTATTCTAAGGATCTTTAGCTAATTTTGTACTTCATTTAGCTTCGTTATTTTCTTTATTTCACTATTTTCTAAACACACTAGCAATTAAACTGGAGTTGCCTATCCTGTACGTCAGAGCTGCTAACTACTGCAGTGCCCGTGCCGGGTAGGAGGGGCAGGGGGGAACGGAGGAGCGAGGGAGGCTACCGAAGACATTTGAAACATCCTTGGTTTGCTGACTTCCTTCATATAACCGATTAAAACACAGTTAACCTCTTACCCTTGATCAGTGTGAATGGTTTTAAAAACTGTTATAAACTTTTCAGACAACGAGAATGACTCTCTCAAAAGTAATACTATTTGCTGCCGGTGGTAACACGTTTTCCAGGCTTAACAAAAAAAAAGAAACAACCTTGCAGGATATGGTAGAAAAAACCCTTCTCTACAGGGACAGCCATTGTTTTCTGTGAAAAAGGAATTTTTGAAAGGTATGTTAAGGAACAGTCTGTCTTTCTATTTAAAAAGTTCACTGGAATACAGAAAATATTTGTTACAGAAACAAAAAAGAAAACAAAAAGCTGAGATTTCTCTGTAAATTATGCAGATGCTTCCATGATCCAGTAGCGGATCCAGTAGTGGCTGTTTTTCATGCAAGTGCATTCAAAAATGCTGAGGCAGCAAAAGAGAGGCATAAATATTGCCAGTTACCATTCTGTCAAAAAAAGGTGACTAGATAGCTCCTTACACCAGTGTCACATCAGCTGCAAAGGTGACAGTTATAAACATGTCTTGCTTTGTCATATACTTATGCTTGTGAAACTGCCTGTAAAGCTCCTTTCTCCCTGCACCTTCTTGTGCTGTTAGTGTGGAAAAGCTGGATATGATGTAAGGATTATTTTTATTTTAAGTTTGAATTGTGTCACCCGGATCATTCCTGTGACAGATGGTACGCATTAACCCTTTCCTGCAGTGCCATTCCCTCTCAAAAGGCTGGTGCTGGCATTCGTGTGCCTTAACAGCACCCCTGGGGAGGGAGCAGAAACTGCCAGGCCAAATGAAGGACAGCCCAGCTCCTTGCTGTGCTATGGTCCCTCTGCTCTCAGTGTGCTCCCTGGGTTTAATTCAGCTCCCCGCTTGCGGCAGAGGGGCTGTTGGACAGCACACCCCAGTGCCTTTTTCATATCCTCAGTTTGTTTTCAAACGGCTTTTTATTCCTTCCTTCTGAGACCAGCTTTCAAAAGTACTGCAAGTAACACTTTGTTATAGAATGATATTAAAGTACCATAACAACAAAACTAGCAGTTAACTTGTCCTGAACACAGTATCATTGTACTTCTAAGACGCAAAGACTCAGTTCAGTTACAAAGCAGTTAAATCCATCCATACCTGGAGGATCTTATCGCCAGGCTGGAGCAGGCTGGATGCTGGTCCGTCAGGCTGAACCCTAGTAACAAAGATACCCTATAAGTCAGAAGTAACAGAGGTTAGGATGCTATCACCAAGAACTAGTTCCCAAAATACAGGTGTCTCCCTAACTGGTGGCTGGGGGCTTTATATACTCTGGCAACAGTCTAAACACTAAAGTCTTTTTTAAATCTGTTTGTAATCAAACACTAGTATGGGTTTGTAGCAGCTCCCCATGCCCTTCAGCTAGCTACTGCCTGATAGAAACATAATTGTGGGTCATTTGAAACTAAGATTCCACATCACAAAATAATGTCCAATATGAATAGGGCAAGAGTAACAGGGTTATCAGGAGGATAATTAAAATGGAGCAAGCACTAATTTATTAGAATAATGCGTACCATAATCTATACAGTAATCTTTGTTTAATTCCTCTAGGAAAAAAAAAAGTTTAAAAAAATTTCTGAAAAGCAGTCTTGATATTCAGCCCTTGAGATATTCAGTACAATGGTCTGTAGGACTATCACTTAATCCAGTGTCTGAGGAGTGAATGACTTTGAAAGGGGAAAAATTATTAAGTAATAAAGGATATTTTTGGATTTGTATTCAGAATTTCAGTAAAATATATTAATAAAACCCCAAATCAAAGATTGACTTCCTAGATGATGAACACATTTGAAATATTTCCCATACCGCTCACGCAGCCCTGTACTTCTGTACCCTCGGTCTCACTTTCTCTGCTGTGCTTACCCTGCTGCCAAGGGTAAATACCTTTAAGCAGACTCTAGAACTGAGCATAGGCTAAATTTTAGCCATGCACATCGCTCCCAGAGACACCAGAGAAATTTCCTGCTTGGTATCATCATGCAAATCATGTGCGCCCTTGAGGGATTTTATAGCCTTCTGGAGCAAGGCACTGTCCAGTATTTCTGTCAACCTTATAAAAACTTGAGCTCCTCAGGAGCAGAGTGATGGGCTGCTTGTATTTCATCCATGTGCCATTAACTTGTGACACAAGTCTGCCATTCGAAATGACTGATCGCTCCTGTGCATTTTACTGCTTTTCCTGTCCTTTCATCACAGTACCAGCAGCATGTCAGGGCAGAGGTATATCACTATGCAGAAGAGTGCTCACTGCCATCCCCACTAATTTAATCTTATAGACAGAATAGTACCATATGCGTGACTTAAAACCATCACAAACGTCTGGTATGTATGACGAGAGACAGCATCACCCTTTTAATCGCTTCTATGATATTTAAAACATGATAAATCTGATTTAACAGTGTGGGAAGCATTGCTTCAGAGTAACAACACATAAAAAAACTTCTAACTATTAATTCCTTCAATTTAAGCACCCTATCACTCCCTTAGCACACAATTTTGCATTTCTGTTATTGGTAAAATTAAGTCTATCTACAGCTGTTACTGCACTGCATGTATTACTGGTACAGACACATTCACAGTGGGGTATCGACTCTTCTTTACTAATTTCACGCAAGTGATAAAACAGTGGAAGTATAGTTTAATTCTAACATCACACAGGAAACTGTGGGAAAAAAGACCATGACGTTATAAACTGTAATCCTAGTGTGCAGTCTCAAAGGACACCAAAAATAACTAAGTTTTAAGGGATCGTCGTTAAAATGCCTGATAGTTATGTACATTAAATGGACCTATTCTTGAAGTTCAAAACAGGGATTATCAATGAGAAGATTGAAAGGAATTAAGATTGTTAGATTGGTATTTCCAAGCGTATTTTACATTTCCAATTAGCTTTCTGTTGTAATTCAGAGTGGTGGGGAAATTACTTTTTTAATTTGCATGCAGATCTCAAATTTTTGAGAAAAGATGAAAAGACAGTTTTAATTTCATCATTTGCCAAACATTGTCAATATTTATGGAAGTTATGACTGCCTCTTAAAACTGAATCCAGTATTATTGAAGAATGTAAACTATAAGAATACGTTTAACAGAGAGGTACCCATAGTACTTGTTTTTCAACAAACTCCAGTCAGTTTTACTGCACAGAACAGATAAATTCACAGGTCTAAGAGTCCGTTTCCTAATCCTAAAGCCCTGTGTTGTTGATAATAGCCAGCTGTTGTATTTTGACTAGGCTTCCTGTTACTGTAAAGAGATTTATCAACCTCTTAAACGTGTAATTCTCAGAATGAATACTGAGTCTCTCTGACCATCATGTACCATAATGGTGACATTTTTAATTCGCAGTATGGAACAGAAGACTGCTTGCCATGGTGTTTGTAAGGCACCAATGTTCTCCAGACCAGTTTGCAGGCCAGGCCGATTTTGATTTGATACAGCTGCTATAAACCCTGGCTTTTCAGCTACCTAGTGATGCTGTTACTGGTTTAGTATTCCCTCTAATGACTTTAGTTAAAGTTTAATCAGGGCCTATACTGACTCTTTAAAGAAAAAAGTGAGAGAGACAATTCTCCAGAAAACAATCTTAAAAATTATCTTATACGTGGAATATAAGGCAGACACCCATGTGATTTCTGTTTTGATTCTCTCATCTTCATTAACCAGAAAAAACAAAGCGAACAACACTCCCCTAACAAAAACAAGCCAAAGGGAAAAATTCTTTCAATTATCACAACAGAAGTGCTTAAAAATTTCACTCATGCTATCTATGTCTCCACTATATGGCACTCTAAAATAAAAACCATTTAGAGAGAAATTTGTAACTTACCTTATCAGAAGGTTTGAATGGATTTCCTTGTCCACTTATTCCACCACTGATACTAAAACCAAGGCCAGGATTCTTCTCTATCCTCACACAAAACTAGGTTAAAAAGAAAGGGCAAGATAAGTCAATGCCAACATTAAAGCCTATCTAAACAATGGCATCTCCTTCGCATATATCCCGTTTCACCATTAACGAGACGAGTTGACCCTCTCAAAAGCTGTACTGCACAATACAGTAAAAGTCAGTAGAATATTGTTATAAACTGAAAGTATTTTCATGATTTTAGCATGCTGCAATGATACTATAATATTTACAGTGCTGTATGTATTTCTGCATATATTTTAAAGTTTTATTTTCAAGGAGAAAAAAAACACCTTTAGACTTGTGAAAGAGGAGTTCACATTGGCCAAATTTTTCACTTAAACATTGGGATAAATCTGTCAGTGAAGCTTCATCTTGTGTGCTTTTATTGTGCCAGAAGGTGTCACACATGCAGCATGCCCGGGTGCTGTGCCTGGGACAAACCCAAGGAATAAGTACTCTGAAGCTCAGAGATCTTCAGACCTTTGTCAGCATCAGCCTGCGCTGAGCACTGATGACTTTTCCAAGTGCCTCACTCCAGGAAATAGTGCTGAATCTTATCTTTTAGTCAGGATGACTCTAAATGGCATTGGGTAATTGAATATAAAATAAAAATGACCTCAGTGTAGCTTAATGACTACTCATGGAGCCAGTCAAAGCATGAACTCTAGCCACACAAGCAATTGCTTCTGAATCTCAATGCAATACTCATGGACTTAATACAGGCAGCTGCTTGCGTGGATTGACCAATACTTTACACAAGAGAAAGGTTTACTAATGATTCTGAACCTTATTCTGCAAGTCAGGTGCCTCAAACAGTTATTGCAGTCATTAAGGCCAAATATAATGGGGATAGGACCACTTAATGAAGAAACTCATCAGCACCCATTTTGTTAGACTGCGGGCACTGGAGCTACAGCTGGCCTTTCGTAGGGCTAAACTGGAGCAGCCCATAAAAATCTGAGAAGATCAGCGTCTTGCCAAATACGCTGCACTGTTAGCACTGAACCAGGTTACTGGGGAATTTCCAAATTAATTCAGTATGACCCAGTGATGTCAGCTCTGTTCAGGAACTTCAGTGTCAAATTGTGTTGCTTGGTCAGTCCAAGAAAAAACCGCTGTCGGTCCCTGGTGCTGGGGAAGAGGACAGACCTGCTCGCCCACCTCCAGCTCAGCCATGCCTCCCCCGTGCTGCCTGGCTCAGCCACCCTCTGTTATTGCCCTAGGCTCCCTTTTCCAGCTGTATACAGGGCAGAAAAAAACAGAACGTTTTTGTCAAAGTGTTATTCTACAGACATGCTTTCTCACCTGCTCCTGATAGGCATCCGTACTTCTCTGACCCTTGGTTTGGATTAAACACCGCCCTGTCTGAGGGGCTCGAGAGCTCTGCGAAGAGGGAATCTGAATAGGCAGTGGTGGCTGAAACTGCTGAATGGTGACTTTGTTCATGTTTCCTTCATACTGCTGCTCACGGCTCCGATGCTGTAGGCTTTGTGATCCCATTAGAGTCTGGATATGGCTACCTGCCTGTGGGTAACGTAACCCGTTAGGCCAGAAATTCAGGAAGCTGAAAAGAAGCAATTATTACAACTTACAGAGTCAAGTAAAAGCAAACCTCTTAAATCATATCAGAGGTTTGCCTTTTGACCACAGTCGGAAAAAAACGCGATTAAAAGCAGCAAGGATATGCCCATTGCATTTAGTGACCCTAGGAGGTTTAAGGGAAATTAGCCATATAGAGTATGTTTTATAAACAGAAAATATTTTTTTTCCTCATGTCATGATATATGCTTCTGCTCAGAATGTTTTGTGAACTGAAAACATTTAATAAATTGAAGTAGGGCGGATTATTCATCACAGCACACTCTGAAGATACTGGAATGTTTTTTTTCCTGAGGATAGTTTGGAATAAGATTTATAACACAAATACAGATAATGGCCAGTATTGTGCACTGTGTATGGAAAGCATAATCAATTAAATCCTATGCCCTGTCCTAGGAACAGATGTGGCTTTTACAAAATGTAACTAATTATCAAATTTCTAGGATAATATCTACTGATTTGAAGCTGTAATATTTTGTAAATATAAGTGAAATACTGCATTTACATTGACTTGGCCTTTTGATATTTTCAGAAAAAAATGGATGATGGCTATCATGCTTCTACCCCCTCCATCCCCATTGCCTTTCACGTTTGCAGCTGTGATCTATCAGGTGAGGTTTGCTTTCTGTATTCTGTTCTTGACATGGTAAAGTTGCATGCTTGCTTACTCTTTGATATACAGTCTCTTTTTAGGCACAAGAATTTCATAAATATTTGATGCAAATCTTCACAATATAAATTGAGTTGAGACAATTTTATACTTTTCATGTTTACAGGATTCAGATGTTGTTGCTTACAAAATAATCACATGCAACTTAGCCATAAGGGAATGAGCAAAATTCATGCTCCGTTGTATGGTCAAATACTATTATCTCCATGAAATATTACACTGTTGCTAATGAGAATTTTCAGATTATATGCACCCATCAACCAGGACTATTATTTGAACAGCATGAATGTGAAAGAGCATTAAGATTGCATGTCTCAATGTCTGCAAGTCTCTATGGACAAAACAGACCTACTTAAATGATGTTTCACATTAAGTTTACACCAGCCAAAGACACAATCATGTCTCATCATGAAGATCTAATCCCCAGTACTACTGAACCTTTTTGACCCTGGGTGGAAGAGTCACCAATTGTGAGACTGTATTTTAAACAAGATTAAATTTAATACAGCGAAAGATCAAAACATTTCTTACCCATTGGCCAATCATCCAGCCTCAGAAGTTATAGCAGCCAGGGCATTGGAATTAATTGCTTGCTGCCATAGCAAAAATACATCTTATTGGATTTCCAAGATTTGTCTGCAGAACACATCATTAATACAGATGCAGTTGGAGCTACTCGTGTCACTGACACAGAATCCCAGCAAGACACGCAGTGACTCCAAGCAAAACTGATTTGCTCTGTCTTACTTTTTTGCTGACAACATTTGAAGAAAGGGACTAGGTAGAATACATGTCTAACAGTTCTCCAATTTAGTACAGGAGGGATAGTCTCAAAGTGAGTAATGACAGAGAAATCTCTTACTCCTTGTGCCCAAATCGCCAATCCCCAAACTCTTCTTAAAACACAGCTCACCTGTGTACATGAAAGTGCTTAATAGACATTGACAAACTTACTCCAAGAACAGCCTGGTGAAGTCAGTCTGTACTGCGAACATCCCACTTTACAGGTCAGAGAGATCTTCAATTCAACCAAAATCAGAAGGCAAGGAAAATGCTCAAGACAGATTTCTTAGCTATTCATTAATTCCCTAGCGGCAACAAGCCATGCCCGCAGCGGATTGCTGAATCCGTGTCACCCTGCACCGTGGAGATGCAAGGTGAGCAGGTGACCGGGTGCAGCACGATTTTGTACTTCATGTTGCGTCATACTCATCACAAGAGGATCCCAAAAAAGCAGAATCTCATAAATTCTGCTGTTTGCCCCAGATATAATCCCTTATCCACCACAGCAGTCCACAGCGGGTGTATTGTCTTCCTCAGAGGAAGATGTCTATTTCAAGTACAGAAAAAATTGTGCTTCTTCACTGAAAAACCTCAAATCCTACTTATCAGGTTAAAAGACCTCTGTATTGAACAGCAGATGCTGGAAATGAAACAGAAAGAGCCTCCAGCCTCTCATCTGTAGCTAACAGAAATAATCCCAAGTCAGAAAGGGAGAGAAACGGTGACTCAGACACTTTTGTATGTCCCAGTTTTGAGGCAGCTGCCTTGCTCCAGTTCCATAGCATATGCTCCTCCACATCCACCCAGACCATTATAGCCCACGCAGGGATCTCCAAGAGTTTGCATGGCTTCAGCCTTCCTGTGGGCTGCTACAAACCTGCAGCAGAAGAGGCCAACTAACACAGTCCTACGCATCCCCAAACCTGCGTAGCTCAGCCTCTTAGAGGGTTGTCACCCTGCGCCCAGGTTGGCCGGCCTGATGTCTGTTCATTTTCCATCTTCACTCTCACTCTTCAACCTCTCTTTTCCATAAGGAGTGATTTCCAAGTTCTCTTTTGGTGATCCCCTGCCACACTTCTACCCCTTCCCTTTTTACAGAGGAGCAGCGAACTCAGAATACAACTGATTTGATCAGGAATGTAGCTGACTTCTGTCTTGTTGACATGATAGAAAAAGTAATCTTCCAGGAATAATAAATACTGTAGTCTTTTAATAAATCAGTGGATTATTCAGTTTGAAGATTAAAATATCCAACTTTTTCATAAGAGAAATAGCCCATAAATTATGGGATGATCACATAAATGATCATACTTAAAATAAAACTGGCATTTAATCTATATTCTGAACAGCAAAAAGGACACAACGACTCACCACCACCACCCCTCCCCAGTTATGTCGGGAATACTGTGTAGTATTCCCACCCTACCTAACATACGTAAATAGCCATCACTACATGTATAGTAGCCCTCTATGCGTGGATAATTTAGGAACACGCATTACCGTGTCTATATACGTGAGTATATATGCCTGAGTACACAGTCCATCCGTCTATAGTACATGCTCTTCCCCTTGGAAGAACAAGTCCTGACTCTTCTTCCAGTGATTTCCCAGGTACAGCTCTACCATGTAATGGCTCCGCTCTGCAGGAGCCCATTCACGCTAGTACTGTTATGTTAGTGGAAAAACAAAACTTACACTACAATTTATATTTACATAATTTAATTGTTTGTTATGTTGAACTTCAATTCTATACCAGATTTTCTGAGTCAGACTTCAAATAATTGCTATATTTTAATCCCTAGATGCTGGGAAACCAAGACACTCGAGGTCACTTTCAACGGAGAAGAGATTAGCATTGTTGTAACAGTACATTGCAAACCACCTCCTGAGGATGGTGGGTAAACAATTTTCAGAATTCTTTTTCTCAGTCCTGTTAATAGACTTTGAGGAGATCATATCACTACTTCTTGTGTATTCATGCTGTGGCTCTTGCTGGAGGTGGATAAGCTGCCTTTCTTGGAAATGTGAATTATTTATTCAGCAGAAAAAAATCTCTATTATGCAGACTGCTTCCCCAATTTCATTTGTATTCTTTACTTTATTTAACATCCACCACAAAAGTTAATTATTTTCAGCTCAGAGTCCAATATTTACAGTATAATTAAAGTAGCTGACAACGGATGTAACAATGGATTGCTCCACTGAGTTGAGCAGATTTCAGTACGGTTATGCAACGTTTGTACTTACCACATCTGAGCAGCGAGACACTGAAATATTCAGAACAAAACAGAATCTGTAGTTTCTTATTACAGTAACACTGATGATGCACAAATGCAAGACATAAACTGTGTTAGATTGTGTGAATGGATAAACACAGGTTTTATCCCAATATGACAGTGGAGATAAGCAGTGACTCCTCTTAAATGTCTTATCCTAGTTTCTTGCATATCAGAGGATAAAGAAAGCCTTTGAATAACTTGGCTGTCAGAGCCAACTCCATGAAACCATGTCAGGGCACCCTCCTCCTCACCCTCTGTGCCCGGGAAGGAGTCTCTGGGCTGCTCTAGGTGCAGTGGTTTTCATTTCCCATCTTCAAGCAATCCTCTTCTACATGTGTATCTCTTGTCGCTACTTTTGTATGAAGGCAAGGGCTATTGCTTCTGAAACTGTCTTGGATAAAAGATGTGAAGCCGGTAGGGAGATATTTGCCTCATCAGAGCTGACAGTTAATTACGCTACAGAAGTTATTAGTGTGCACATTATGACTTTCACACCCGTTCTATTCATGCATAAGACTTTACTTCAGGAATAAGCAGGACTGATCTCCATATAGATAACAATCAATGTAATTATCACTGCTTAAATGTGTGGCTCCACCTTCTAAAGCTGATTGCAAACACAGTTTAGTCCGTCAAGATCCTCTATTCTCCAGCTTTATGATTAGAGCATATAAAAGTGGCAGTTTCTCAGTTGATGAGCAGAGCCAAGCTGAGGCTGGGAGAGAGCCGCCAGTGTTTTCATAGAAACAGGCCAGGTCCAAGCACTGGAATTTAATATCTACCACCACAAGGTACTAGAAATTAGTACTCACTTTCTAGCGAGTTTATCAGCAAATGAAGCGTGCCTAGGATGTCTCTGCCAAAACGTCTGTGACTGTCCAGACACTGGGCTGGCCTCCATCTCAACACATTTATTTTTTGTGGTGAACTGAAGAATGTAATTGAAATGAAACATTTGAATGAAGACTTTTCAGAATAAGAGGGAGCTGATGGCTGGCTGATACATGCAGGAATACACCTGCCAAGCCCACTGTGCCCAATTCACACGCTATAGATGTAACTACTAGCATCTGCATAAATAAACAACGGGTAGCAGGCACGAAAACACCATCCTTAGTTCATAATGATTATTGCTTTAAACTTTGAAACAAAAACATGTGTTTCCCAAACCTGTCCTCATTAACCTGTTCTCCTCCTTCCAGTGATTCGCTGGGAAAAGAAGACAACCACAGCTATGTCAGCAGCTTTGCTCGTGCTGCTTACCTTCTTTGTGACGGTGTCCGGCGGCACGTCCCGCCGCCCCAGCGGGTAGGGGTTCCACTGGCTGCTCACAGACATCTCCTCCTGCCCGTTGTCCAGAATGCTGCTCTGCTGCGACGGGGTCTGTTGCAGAAACGGTAGGGCAGCCTTTAGTCACTGTCACACCATGACAGAAAATTCTCTCTTCATATTTATTTCAGTAATCAACCCAGTTAAACTGCAACACACTATTGCTAAAATGGAAATCCTTTTAAATTTCTATGGTATTTCATTAATGTGTAATCATATTGCTGTGGGACTCTCTGCAAGCAGCAGATCTTGAAAGATATATAAGAGAAATAATGAGAATAATGAATGATGAGAGAAAAGAGAAAATTAATTTAACATAACTCATTCTTTTTGGAGAAACAAATTTTGGCAAAGTTCCATATTTAAACGTGCAGTCTGTCATTAATCATTTGAGTTAAAACTTTCTTACTGGTCATTCAAGCATCAAAAACTTTTCCATTAAGTATTTGCCACCAAGATAAATTATATGCTTATATTTTCTTCAGAAAATATTCCTTAATGGCAATATTGTCCTTGTGACTACTCTTGCCTCACGCTATGCTCTGTGCATCACTGTGTATGGTGTGCTTCTCACAGACCTCTCTCTCGGCTGTGGCTGGTTTTGTTCTAAGTTAACAGGCTATCATATGTACAATATTAACCAGCAATTAAATGCTTTCCTGAATATGAATGGACATAACACACATTTAAATTTTCCTAAATGAGCTTGATACTTTTGTTATTATTTTTCACTTTCCTCTCCTTTTATACCTGTTTCTTCTTTGTCACTTTTCCCCCTGGTTATTTTACTCCTGTTTTCCGTACTTTTGAGGACATGTGTACTTTTTCTGTCCCATCCTGATTTTCTGTTATCTGTTTCTGTATTTCTTTACCATAGTTGGAAATTTTGCTAACGTGGGTATGGCTTCTTGTGTCAGACTTTCCAAAATGCCAACATACTACCACTGACAGCACTTAGCATTATGTAGTGCTTATTCAGTTAACTGCTTATTCAGTTAACTGCTTATTCAGTTCTGATTAATGGTAATCTGCAAAGAAAAAAAAAAGTCCATTCTTCCCCTCTGTCATTCAAGCAGTTTCTTCTTCAGCTTAGATTTAAAACAATCATGAAACACTTCTTTAGATGACTGAAGAATAAATGAAACTGTTGCTTTGAAATATTAAAGCTGGTAACTGGTCAATTAAGAACTTTTTTTTATGCAAGCTTAAAAAATCCTTTAAAAGTAAACAGAAGTAAATTGCAATTTAAATCATACTCCTCAGAGGTTAAGTAAAAAAATTCAGCCCTAATTATTTAAAATCAAAGAAAACTTTCATTATAATGCTCTCATAATTTAAGAAGTCTTCTGGAAAAATCAGGAAAGATGTGATCTTCCTTACATTAAAAACCACCAGAAAAACATTTCCCCTGTTGAAACTACAAGACCTCCCTGTGGAGCTTTCTTTACACAGATGAAAAATGGAAAAATGAGACCAACGTCAGGACTTTTTCCATAGGTTACCCCTCACAGCTCAACAGACACTGGTCCCAGTGCCTCACGCAGCAGCGCTGCTGCTCTCTCAGACAGCACACCACTCTCGAACGTTGGCAAATTTGGGCCCAGAGCTGTACACTGGCGTACGGACATGCACGAACCCGATGATATGGCTCTAAGGCCCTCACACGCAGGTGAACCTTTGTGTCCGGACAGGCGTCCAGGACTGTGAGCAGCCTGCCTGAAAAGGCTGCCAGGGGTTAGCCCCTGCCCGAGGCTCCCCAGCCCAGGACATGCCGAGCCCTGTTTGTCCGCAGATCAGAATTTGGGTCCCAGTTGGGGCCCAGGTAGGGCTCCTTGTGCCTGTGTAAACTCAGGAATCGGCCATTCTGCCCTGTTTGCTGCATGTCCCCACGTAACCCTCATCCAAACGGGGGAGTACATCATCTGAGACCAGGGCAGTAAACAGCTTCTAAATGAAAAAGTACAATTGCAAAACCTTCTGCTCTGAGGAGTAGTAAAAAACAACGAAAAAGAAAGGCCATCACCTTTGTGATGTGAGTCACCCCTTCCAGAGTCACCCACAGATCGAGGTGCCCAAGGCTGTGCTGGAAATCTGCTCACCTCCCTGTGAGATGACTTTATAACACATGCTAGGCGGCCTCACCATGCGGAGACAGAGAGGATTAGTCAGGCAGCTTCCTCAGGGAACTTCTGTTTTTTCTCCTATGTGATATATGTGAATATGCTGACTGTTCCTAAAGGGAGGCAGTACTGCACGCTTCTGAGAATGAAGTGCACCAAACCATAAACTTTTAAAAGAACTGTGAGATGGATGCCAAAATTTGAAAGCATTCTTCTGAAAAGTGTTCCTTTTGTCTCTGCAGACAACGCTGTGCCATTTTTATAAGCAAGTGACTAATCTGCAGAGGTGAGTTTGCACCCAAAATGGAAAAAAAAAAAATATAGAGGGTGCTTTCTGCTTTCTCAATAAACAGGAAAATTCTGTGATAACAGGTTTTTCTTTTCATTTTCTGCAGTAAAATGAATTTGTCTACTTACAATACCATTCATTTACAGAGCTCGGACAGACTGCAAACAACCTACATATCTATTAAGTCTAGTAAAAAATGAAAAGCAACAGTTCAAACATTTTATACATGGAATAGAATCGATGTAATAAACTTTCTCAAAATAAGTAATTGCTATACTTGATTTCCTGATCTTCCACTGGACAATTAGACCTCACTCATTACTCTCTTGAATCTAGGCCACGAGAAAGAAGAGGAAGAAGAGGTCAATATTAAGCTGCTGTGGCCTGGATTCATTAAGAAATGCAAATTCTTAGAACATGTGAAGGAATAAAATTAAACAACACTAAACATTCATATTATTTGTTCAACAATAATTTCTCACTGCTTTCCAAACAGTACAGTAAGAGAATACACCCCCTTCATGCAGTTCAGCATCACATTTTATATGGGTATGTAGCAATGAAATGCTGGTGAAATATAAAGCAGAATAATTCAAGTAAGACCACACCCCAAAACATGTCATTCTAAACAGTTTCATGAATTTCCTCAGACATCCACGTATTAGTATCCATATTATCTACAGCCTAAAATTCTTAAAGTGATATATAATACCTTATTCCTAAAGGTGTGTAGAAAAATAGTACCATTATTTGGAGCTGATGTCAAATGGACTTCTTTCAAGGACTTGTGACAAGAATTAGTACATACCCAAGTAGACAAACAAATTCTTTGAAAGAAAAAAACAGTATGACCAACACTGGAAAGCTGTCTGTGTCCAAACACACACACATCTATGTTTAAGATTTGACCTAGATGTCATCAGCTGAACAACAGAGAAGCACACACTAACATTAGGACTTGTTTAAATCCAGGGACAGCTGAATGGGGGGTGTAAATGAAGTTAACAGTGTATGGAAAGTAAGTTACAGCAGGAGAAACCTGACAATGACCTCTGTGTGTGTGTGTGTGTGTGTGTGCGCGCGCGCACGTGTGCACTGTTAACCTATCATAGCTTTGCTTGGAAATCCAGTGTATGATGCATATGCCTGTATTTGTAAGCTAAGCAGTGCTAAGACCTGTCCTCCGGCCAACCAGCACAATCTGGTCATGTTGCTGCCATTAAATTATCTTATTCTTCTAAACAGGCTTGGATCTAAACTCTTAAATCGGTCATTGGAACCCTCCTTTGGGAATTTCTGGCCAGTGCTGACTCCGGAGCCCTGGCCAGGGATTGCCCAGGAGGGTGCCAGCTGGCCTGGGCCAAACCATGCCTGAGGCCAGTCCAGCAATTAACAGTGCAGATGATCACATTTCAGCGCCTGGATCTGTGCTCTGTTACCCTTTAATTACTCACAGAGATGTTGCTAATTTGTACCAACAGCTACTGATGCTAATGCAGTAAGACACTTAACGATGCTCGTCACTTCTAGCACTGCAGTAGCCCCCTGTCATTACACACAATCCCACCAGTGCGACCGCTTTCAAGTATCTGCAACTGGCTGCTGCTGTGACTCCGGTGTGGCCATACGCGATGCAGAGTAAGGTCTCAGCATCTCCTCTCTGATACTCTGAAAATACTTCAGCAATGTCCCTCCCTGGCTTGTCATATGTGCTTTTCCCATCAAACACTTGTTTGTATATAATTTTGTATGTATGTACTTATCAACAATATATCGTTAATAGCTGTAAAATAAATAGTAAAAACTGAGAAAATTATTTTCTTTCTACAGGCATCACTCAACAAAAGTTTAAAATTAGTTTAGGTGTGGTAGGCATGTACTCAAAACTCATCAACTATTACAGCATACTCAATTAATGTTCCAATATTAAAGTCCCTGTCTCTTGGAGCCTATTTAAATGCATATCAAACATTTCTACATTAATTTTTCTAAGATCAGTCACAAACCAAAACACATTCTCCATTTCTGCGCACAGATTAAGTCATTGAGAAAATGATCACATCAGTCTGTAACACGAGAGCAGAAAGCAGTAATGACAGCCATGTGAGCTACTTAATCCAAAAAGCAAGATTATTGAGTAGGAAAAACTGTATTTCTATCATCTTTGCTTTTTGGATTGTGTATCGTATAAGCATGAATAATAGGCAAAAGCTAAACCAGGAAAAAGCAAGGAGTATTATTAATTTATTTTGTAATGCTGGTATATGCTAGCTATCCCATACTTACTTTCGGTAGAGGTAGCTCTTGAAGCATTTGGTTTTCAAATTTAGATTTAGTCTGCAAGTTTAAAGTCATGCTTCTGCCGGCATGCATTGCTGAAAAACCTCCAGAGTGCAGCATGCCAAGGCTAACTGTGTTGTGTTTGTAAGCAGCGGTCTGAGTAGAGGAAACAACCACGTGACAGGATATGAACACACATGCTCATTGAATTAAGTATCACACATATATGGTTAATTTCACAAAGTTTTAGTTTAAGCAAACAAACAGTACCAAGAAATAAATAGCTTCTTGATGCATGCACTGGGTCACACGGAAGCAAATACATTGCTAGTTATACATAAAATGGATACCATAAAAGACTTCAACGCTGACAGCAGATGAAATATGTTGTTATCTGTAGTTTGAAAATTGCAGTCTATAACATGGTACAAGTCTTTATTTTGCAAATATGGCCAAATTTTGGTACGTCTGCGCAACCACGGATGGGCCAGAAAATGTGTACCTAGCATAAAAGAGCACCAAAGGCAGAGGAAAAAACCCTATAGAAGAAGGCTCTGCACCATCTTATGAGCTTTGTGACCGCTCCCTGGCTAGCAGCTGCCCAGAAGGGACAAGCTTTGGCTGGGCCCAGCACAGCAGGTACAGAGGTCCTGCACAGACCGGCATCTCACCGGCCGTGGGCAGACGGGCAGCATCTTCTCCTGGCGCAGCTGCTGCACTGCAGTGCCCCGGAGTTCTCATCAGCAAAATCTCCCCCAGACAGCCCAGCTTCTTAGAGCTTTGCTTATGGTAAGTTGCAAACAACTCGAAACTAGCTTGCTGGCAGCTGCAGGGATTACTATGAACTCAATTTAACTAGATAAAATCACCAGTGTCAGCTTTCCACGAGTTTAAGTATTTCTTAAGCAAATGTACATTGTAAACTAAGTGTAAAGATATTTCTTAAACAAACAACATCTGGGAAGTGTTTATTTCCACCAGAAATGTCTCTACTTGGGGTGCGCTATTTTGCCTAGGTATTAGGTATTTTCCAATCAGTTTAACACAACACAAGGAAAACAGCTGAAGTAAGGAAAAAGCTTCAGCCTTCAAGCCAGTTTTTAAAGTTTACCCATTTGATCCTTAATGATATTTTAATCTGCGTCACATCCAAGCAACTGGAAGTTATTGAATATATTAACACCAAACTCACGAGTATCTAGCGTAAAATAGGTATATGGACACATTTTGAAACTAACTTATGCATTTCATGACAGTAATTTTTCACAACCACTTCAGATTATGAAGTAAATTCGATTCATGAAGTAGGTCATTAGTCAAGATCATGATTGAAATCATGCACT
Source organism: Aquila chrysaetos chrysaetos (assembly GCF_900496995.4). Taxonomy (NCBI): domain Eukaryota; kingdom Metazoa; phylum Chordata; class Aves; order Accipitriformes; family Accipitridae; genus Aquila; species Aquila chrysaetos. The sequence goes on along the minus strand of NC_044015.1, from coordinate 41,987,296 downwards.
ATAGTACTTGTACTGTTTTGTATAGAAGGCAAGTAAGCATAACTTCCTACAGCTAAAAGGAGTAATAATCATATTTCTTGTTAAAAACAGTGGCAGTGTATATGCAGTGATATTTTTCAGAGTTAAAAGATACCTTTAAATCCTCTCAACTAACAGTGATATGAAAGCTAAAATACATTATTTTACTTTTTATCTGTGATGTTTTTCTTTGTTGCCTTTTACTGCAAAGATGTATCCAGCATCTTTTAATGCTCTCAAATCATTACTGAAGTGGTGGACTTCAGCAGCACGTTCACATCTGTTGATAAGGAGAGATTTTTATGTTTTTTATTATTTCAGACAGTGCTGCAGCAGTTACTACATTAGTGAAGTGCACCGTGGTGCGTTATTCGTGCAGAGACTCTTTATCACTCTCAATTACCCGGGGAACCCCTCACTCCAGCTGCTTTTGAGCCCCTCCAGACCCCTTTGCGGGTCGGTTCCTCTGACACCAATGCAGGAATTTCATTACTGGGAATTCTGGTGGTTACCACTGTACGTGCAAATAGTTTGACATACCGAAACACACAACTAAAGGCATTAATTGCAGAGAAATGCCAAACATACCCTGTCTAACCTTCTAGCTTCTATATGTCTAAGTAGCTGTTGTCTCCAGTCAGCGGGCATTTTAGCACAGCTCTCATTTCCCTTCACAGGGGTAGGCCTTGTCTTTATATCACTGTTATCGGAAGGCTTGTCGCCATAGTTACCCAAGTTATAGTCTGACGGTATCTTTTCCAGCAGAGCTGCCATTGTAGGCCTCGCTGAAACCGGCCTGGTTTGGGATGTGCCGTAACTCTCTGTACTGTAGCTTCTTGCAGACAACGGCCTCCTTTGTGTAAGGTTTTTAACTGGAAAGCTTCCAGTCTGGGCTTTCACTTCTTGGTAGGAAGGATGCTCGTCTTCGTACCTGCCATTCCTCTTGAGGAACTGAGACTCGGAGACCGAGATGCTGCTCTGGCGCTCCACAGCTCCTCGGTACGGAGGCCTGCCATACCTGTCGCTCGGGGGCAGCTCGTGGGGCTCACTGACTCTCCTGAACATGGACATCTCGGTGGAACTGGCCAACGAATCCGCTCTCCTCAGGAACCCCGGCCGAGACCCCTGGCTCGCAAAGGGGGCACCGACCGCCTCCTCGTTCACCGACGGCTGGGAGAAGGAGAACATGTGCTCCACAGGGGGGTAGCCGCGGTAAGCCCTCGGGCTGACCAGATCCTGGGGCAGGTTTTTACTCTGCTGGGGAATGTACTCGGGGTTGAGCTGGAAAGGCGGCGGTAGCCTCTTCTCCGCTGTGACCTCCACTGCTCCCTGTGGGTTGAAGCTTTGGTCGAACTGGTAGACTTTCTTCGTGACGGACGACTTCTGCTGCGGCTGCACCTTGACGCTGCCGTAGGTCAGCAGCTCGTCGTCCAGCATGGGGACCGACTGGCTGCGGGACATGCTCAGCATGCCGTGCTCTGGGCCCAGGAGCTTGTCCACCCTCTCGTGGGTTCCTACAGTATCATTACCAGATGCATAGTTTTCTAAGGGTATATTATACACTTTGTATGTACCAATGTCTATCTCATCGATACTTTGTGACTTCTTAAATTTGTTAGTTTTTAAATCCCTCATCATCGGAGAAAGTCGCTCTGTACTCTTGCTGATCGAAATAACGCTTTTGGAAGGATCTGGGCGACAGTGGATATGGGAAAAGACGTTTGTGAGACTTCTGTTAGCATTTGAATCGTGATATTCCCATGCTATTCCTGGGGTGAAAGTGCTAGTCATTTCAGGAGACTCTTTGACATGATCTTTCCGCTCAGGCAAAGGGCTGGTGGTGGGGGTGCTTTCCAGTTTGGAAGGAAAAGCTGTCCTGTCTTCAAAAGGACTAGGGGTTCTGGTCCAATTTTGCCAAGGATTGGGAGGAGGCACTTCAGATTCGTGTGTATTTCTGAGCGTTGGCTGCTCCAGCTCCAGGGGAATGCCAACTATCCTGTCTTGTCTAATCAACGGCCTGCGTCCATGTGCAGATGTGCTTCTAGATTTCGTGCTCAGGAGGGGGTTAGCACTAGGATTCTCCACCGTGCTCTCCTCCGCAACGAACCCTGTGTTATCGTAGTGCGAGCTGTCATTCCAGCTGTCAGCGAACGTTTCGCTCAGCGGGCGCCTGTCGGTGCGCTGTGGCAGGTTCCCCACCGGCGTGGATTCCCGTTGGCTCAGCAATGGCTTTGTTTCAAGGGGCTGTGGAAATGACTGTGCCAGCCTGCAAAACCAAACCAAAACGAAACAAGATAAAATGCCCTCTATTAGAGCACAAAAGCAGTCATCAGAAAGACACAATTATAAAGCAATTTAATATTCTCCCATCTATACTCTGCCTTGGGGATTGTACTACGAGATGTCCACTTTGTGCCACTGGTTTGGCATGAATGGCTGCAGCAGTTTTTTGCACTGGAGTACAGATTCTGTAAGTACGTACACAGAGAAACTGAGAAGTCAGTCAAAAGTCCAGGGTGGCTCAATGTCATGTTCATATAAATCCAACTGAACATATTTTCCTGCTTTAAAAATAATATTTTATGAGTGCAAGGGAAGCTTCTTTACAGTTACATTGGTTTTTTTTAAAACAAAAATACCAGATTCAGTTTGTGCATGTTCTCACCACCAAGATTTTATGCATCTCCAGTGAGCAGGCTCCAGCTTCTTTTTAATGGGGAAGAGCCTGTGGATGGAACTACATTAGGTGACTTATGGCAGGAATAGACAGGGCAGGGTGTTCCTGGTATGGCATGAGAGTGTTTTCAGGTTGCTGATGTCTAGCGTGAATTACAACCTTCAAAAGAACTGTGTTGTTCTTGGAGGTCCAGGGCAGAGTGAGGCTCAGGACAGCAATAATATGAGAGACATAACACTCTGCTATCTATGCTAAACTACAGCCAGCTGCAGCTCAGGGCCACGCAGAGCAGAATTATTGCAGCTCAATTACTAGGCGCTTTTAATGCATGGTTATAGCACATTGCTGAAAAACCAGCTGTAGAATTACAGACATTTATAGAGTATGAATGGGTGGCCAACTTTGCACAGCCTGGGCTTTGAATAGCTATGTACACCTCTGCAAAACTGGGGTAAAAATGTTGTATTTTTTTAATTGAATGCCTTAACAGATAGCATATGATCACTTTGAATGCATATGACAACATAAAACAAAAGGCAACCAGAAGCTATGTTAAGAAAGACGATCACACCTGTTCCCCCACAAAGAGTTATTCACTGCTTCTTTAGCCGTTGTCTGCAAGGACCCCATTTTAACATGCGCGTTGGAGGACCCTGAGGAAGCCTGGGAAGGGGAATAGTCTGAGTAAGTGCCTGAGGAAACGCTGTTATTCAGACAATGGATCTTATCTGCTTCAGACTCATCTGTCGATTCTGAAAACAAAACACAGCAAACGTTTTCAGGACGAGGTATTTGAAAACTAAACTCCAGAAAAATACATTTTTAAATTGATACTATGGATATATATACATGTGCAAAAATATGCATGTAATATGTTTTAAAATCATACTGAAGTGTAGAACATCTTAAGTAATGTGTCTATCTGTGTACATTACATATGCTTTCAACTAAAAGGTTGTAAGTCAAGTTAGTACCTTTCTTCTCTTTACCCAGAAGAACAAGTTTGGGTGGGTACAACGGAGTCTCTGGCATGGAAGGACGAAGTTCCCCTATCCTCATCTCACTGGCAGGATGTCCAAAGGCATCCTGAGGAATATAATAATGTAGAGTAAACATAGGAAACAGAATCCACTTCAAACTGCAATGAACAAACATTTCACCGCCTTCTTTCCATGAATGTGACAACACACCAAAACCCCACCATACGGGTAGTGTGTCTAATCATGCTGATTCGTCAGCTGAAAATTCTAATTAGTCCTACATAAATACTTATAAAAATTATGTTGATGTGTTCATTCTGAAAATGTGGACAAAACAGATGGAACTTGCACGATACATCAAGGCCAAGTAAACATTTTTGATGAAGGTCAGAAAAATGCAAGCTACCAGTAGAAATAAATAAAAATGTAGAATAAACAATTACTTCTTATTTCAGGAGTAAGTATTCCTCATTCATTTATTCATGGCACTAGTCCTTTGACAGATTCAACTGTCCATATAGCTATATTTAATTAATATGACTTTGTCTCTAAAGAATTTTTTGCTAAATTAAAATGATTCAGTTTTCATAAACTTCTCATTGAGAGTTCAGCAAATCTTGACCTTCAAAGACTGCCCTGCAAAACTGCTTTGCTGTTCTAGCCGGCAATAGGACATATACTGAAAATAACATGAGTTAAAAAGTGGTAAGAAAGTGAAATGTAGTCTTAGAAAGAGCTATTTTAAATTAGGGCATTTAAATTAGGCTCATAGGATAGTTAGAAGGGAATGAAGCCACAAACAGGGAATCCATGGCATTTCATATCCCTGGAAGAAATTCAGAAATGAGAAAGATGCTGACCTGAAGATAGGAGTCTTGGGGAGATAGGGTAGGGGATGACACTTACTGGAGGAATGATACTGGTAACCCTGCCCTCAGGAGGGGACTTAAGGAAAGGGAGCTGGAAGAACGAGCAATATGGGAAAGCCACTTTGTGGGTGTTGGTGCATGGGCTCAGGGAAATGTAATGGAAAGGGAACTGGTGGAGATGGGCATGGGAACACTGGAAAGTTGTGCCAAGGCCAGTCAAGATCCTTGTGGGGAGGGGTACAGCAACACACATCATCTCAGAAGTGAGAGGATGAGCTGTGATTTCGTAAAGAGGATGGAAATTGGAGAAGGAGAGTATCTAGTAAAAAAGAGGAAGCTTTGGAGAGGTATTAAGAAAAATCAATAATTAGTAGTATAAATGAGGAAGGAAATGGTTAGGAGAAATATACTGAGGAGGGAACTTACACTAATGGAGACACTATGAGGATCTGTGTACCCTGACATTTTGTTGTTAAAGGTACTCCAGTGATTTTGCAGAGTGAAGTCAATAAAGGAAAGAGATGTAATATTTAGAGAAACTATTTAAAATGGGAGTACCAAAACCAAAACCACATTCTTAAAATGTAAAATGCTACAATATTTTTAAAATTTACTTGCTTTTACTCGTAAGGACAAAATTTTCAGAGGTTTACTCTCCATTAACTACTTTTTGTACTAACAGTGGAAACAGACATTTGTAGAAGCATTTGCCATGTGATTTATCCTTGAAGAATATATTTGTACAACAGATATTATAACCCTTCTGCATTTGGTGTTCTACAGGAGGTAGTACCATACCAGAACAGCAAAGAACAGGTATCTTCACAGCCCCTTTAATTAACCCCCTCGGCGCTAACATTTAAGCAAATATAGCTACATACTGATTCTTACATGCTGTAATATATTCAAGACTTTAAACTACTTTCACATGCAGACATCCCTTGTCGTGTATGGTAGTTCTCACATAGCAGTAGTGATGTACATACAACTTGAAGCTAACAATAGTGCAACAGCATTTTTCCAGTGCAGCACAATCATCTTCTAGTGTGGTGTAACAAACTTATGCAAAACCATTTTTTGAGAAATCAAAAAGTGCATAGCATTCGCAGAGTGTGAAATTCTCCACCTTTGAAGCATGGTGCATGTTAATTTTCTTCTTGTACCTCTGAGCTTTTTGTATGCTCCTCTTTCTCCTTCCTGTCTGGGATTTCCAGAGTTGATTTCTGAGTGTTGTCTGTATCAGACAGGTGACTCTTTTGGAATTCTTTATTTTCTCTATCTTGAACCTAGAATCCCAATATTGTGCCATGAAACTTCCAAAACTTATACGCTTAAAATAAAACTACTTGCTGTGAGATAGGAAGAACCAGCAGTTCCATTTTTGACAGAATGATGAACACAGGTTTTTGTCAGGTGCATGTTCCATGAAGTTTTCTATGTTATATTCTTTTTTTCTTTTTAGCCCCTAGTCCAGCTATTCCAACAAAAATCAATACACTTTTGAAAGGACTAGTCTGGCATTTGTGAATATGCCATGAGAGTGAAATATATTGTAAAAAACCAAAGTCATATTCCATTTAATTCTACTCTGTTTAATAGGTCCTTTTTTCTTACAAGCCCAAGAACAAAAAGGTAACTAATAGAAAAAAAAGAAGTATTATTAATAGGACCAATTGCAAGAACAAAGGGAAGAGATAAATGCAATTGTGTTGTGTCAGAACTTATTCCTCGGGACTAACCAGAGAAAGATATAGGTAGAGGACAGAAGAATATGGTGAGCTGTTTCCCAAGAGAAAATACATGGTAAAACCCATTAAAATAAGTGGGAAGGAAAAATATCACCAATTATGCATGCTGACAACATAAGAACATTAAATTATAATCTGGAGGGAGAGAATTTTTAAAATAACCTAACTCCTAGAGTCTGCTTGCAAAGAATATAAAACCTCCGAATAGAGCAGACCGGGACTCTGGGCAGACACAGCACACACAAGGCAGAGGAATGCGCGACCGTCAATGATAGATCTATTCCAGAGGAACAACTATGTATACGTAGAGGGTTGGCAGCACTTCTAAGCTGGAGAAGGCTAGGTCAATCTGAAGAATGACAAACTGGCTATAAAGAACTGGAGAAGCACAGAAATAAAGGGATTAAGGCAAATGTTACTCAGTCTAGATTTTACTAAAACTTTAATGAAAAAAAAAAAAAAAGGAGATCACAGAAAGTCTAAGAACAAATGCAACCAGATAGCTATCAGAATATCCCTAGATACAAACAAGACTACCTGAGGCATAGGCTTCTTTCCTGAGAACCACAGTTAGTGGTGCGGTTTTGTAACAAAGCCTCACTGAGCCACCTATCCACGTTACAGTCTCTGCACAGAAAATGGCAGTACTTCCACCTCTCAGCCCTGTATGTCGATAGTTTCAAAGTCCCACTGAATAGTCTTCTCCAGACAAAAATCACAAAACAAATTGTATCTGAAGCTCAGCATGTAAAAGGCAGTCACAGCTCTGAATATTTTGCTGTCTAAGCTAGCAATTAGCAGACTATTCTAAACAAAATTCAGCCACCAATCCAGGAATGCACTAAGAGTCACCCCAAAACATGACATTATCCCAGGAGAAAGCAGGGTGGAGGATCTTTCTAAATCTCTCTCACTCTTCTGGCTGCAGTGGCAGCTTCCAGAAAGGCCAGTTTCAGTAGCCGTTAGATCTGAACGTTGTCTGAAACAGATGTTAATACAAGATATAACTGAACCAGTGGAAGGAAAACTTCTAATGCGGATATGGAATCTGAAAGTGGGAGAATGAAGGAAAGCCAATACAATTCCTACCTGCAGAAGTGATACAGCAGCCAGCACAACGTTACGGCACTAATGAAATGAGCTCTCACCTTTTCAGTTCCAGCAGGCAATCTCAGACATATGATAGAGCTTTAAAAGTAGACATAAGTACATGAGGAACAGCGTGGGGCAGAGCTAGTTTTTGGGACTCCACATGGAAAGACGTAGTAGATCCTGGAAAAAAGTTGTCATCTGCAGATAGGGCATAATGATTGTTTCTGCCATGTGTCTCTGCCTTGCAGTCCAGTGGACGGGCAAGCAGTTGGAGGAATGCACACATTAACCTTGCCTATTCAGGGGCTCAGAAACACAGCCAAGGGGATGCATCCAAGAACTGACCAGAACTACTTATCACCAAAGAAATCAAAGTTACAGATCCCCAGTCTACAAAGATGTATTTTAGAATGAAAATTTCCATTTCCAGTAGTTTAATCTCAAATGGTTAAGCCTGTTAGCTGACATGGTCAGGATTCTGCAAAGATAAACTGCAGACCCTTATCCAACCAGTCGTCAGTCATGTACTGCAGAGGCCGGGAGACCTTCTAACATCATCCTCAGTTATAAACCATGGAGAGGCTCTTGTCCAGCTCTGTACGTGGTCTTCCACGTGAGGACAGAAGTCTCAGTACTGCCCTGAGTTACGATACCCTGATACGTGAATTGCGCTCTCTGTGCTCTCCCACCTCTGGAGGAAACAAGCTTCTGTTGCTCTCTATCTAGATGGATACGCACCCAATTGCATACATCTCACCGAGGTTGCTGCTAACAGAGAGAGTCTCAGGCCTTTTGCAAAAAAGTCCCTTCATGGCCCATCAAACATAAACCAGGCTTACATGCCCCGTGTATATGAGATTGTACAGAGTGCCATGTCCAGACATGTAATACTGCACCTCCTGAGTCCTCATGCAGGTGGGGACAGACAGAGCAGTAGCCTCCAAGGGTCAAGCCATGTCCAGGGCTGATTTTATGGAAGGTAGGTTTTCTCTTGGAGGCAGCCCTGAATAATGCCCCTCCAATCCAGACACTTAGATAAGGTCAGGCAGAAGTCAAAGTAACTCAAAATGAACTTTAAGACATTTGACATCCTATCTGAAGAAAGGTCTCTTGTGAGTCAGACCTCCAGATGAGTAAATCATTACCTCCTTTCTCCTTTGACAAGAAGGTACCAAGGTCAATACCTCAGTAAAGATCTTCTGTGCCATGGAGAAACCAAAAACTCTTTAATGAAGATATTTCTGACTCCTGGTAAAATATAGGTAATTCTGTTGCAAAGAGCTTATCAAGGTATGGGCTTGAAGCAGATACAAACCAAAGATCTTTAGCATATATTCCTCTCCCAATCAGGAGACTGTCATTGTGCATCTCATTAGTGGAAAAGAGCTCCCACAACAGACACGTCAACTGAATCAATTGAAGCCAGGCATCCTGGAGGACATAAAAGTGTGTAAGTTTTCCTGGAAAGGCAAGATGATCTTTTAAGATAGTCTCTGAAACTTGCATGAAAAACAAAACAAAAAGAACACTATTCTCTACCCCCCCAACCCCCAACCCCCCCCCCCCCAACCCAAACCCGCACAGTAACAAAGTCAGAAGTTAAAAGGATTGAGGTCTTATTTTGACAGAGATGAGATGAAAGTCTCAGAAGATCCAATACAGCTGAGGTGGTATTTTTCTAGCTGTTAGCACTAGCACCTGCATCTGCATCAGCTCACTCAAAGAATAACAAGCTCTCCTTTTTACACAGTATTAATAAACCTGCTAAAAATTAACACAGAGGATGGAATGTTGTAGGTTGGACTAGAAAAGACTTTTTTTTTAATCCAAAGCTGAGAGTTATACAGAAGTATTTCCAGTTTATTCGTCAATCCATACATATCAAGAATATTAACTATAAAGGTCTTAATTGCTGATTTGTGGTATTTCTCATTGTTTCTCAGGGAAAGGCTGCACAATGCACTAAGTTATCCTAGACTTCTTTCTGTCCAAAATGCACATCTTTCAAATCACTTAGGACAACGAAGAGGTTTATTTTAATTGATGATTAATTAAGGAATTGTTTGCTTATTATAACTGAAGGTGGAGGATGATACAGGGGATTTGAAATGTAGCTTGTTACTCATTTTAGATGCTCCCTTTAATTATTTAGAAACAGTTTTGTGAAGAGACATGTGTAAATTAATTGCAAGAAAACCCAAAAGAGATCAGAAAAGAAACCAGCTTATCTGGCCTCTGAGGATGAAAAAGTCAGCATTGCACCTGAAATTAAATTACTTTGTTATTAGAAACTGTCTTCAGTCTAAATCTATATCAGAACACACCTGCATTTTCAAACTGTATTTTAATTTGAGGCTTGAGATCATGTTTCCTAATTATCTGAAAAGAAAATGGAGCTCAATTCTGTTTTATTTAATCTCTTACAACTGAAATCGTACCAATATTATTCACAAAATCATTCACACTTTTTCTACAGTTTCCCATACCTCCTCTTTATCTTCATGCAGGAAGCCAAAGAGAGGAAAATGTATACATCATCCTGCTTTACAGCCATAAAATCTTCCCAGTGTCAGCATTTGTATGAATGTCAAGAACACTTTTTTTCTTTTCTTTAGTTGACAAGATAGTTGTGTTACTAGTCTGGACTAAATACTAGGGAAATTAAAATCTGAAAAAGTTCCACCATCTTCACTATTATAATAACGGAAGATGAAAAATATATCTTCACTGATATCATGGAAATAGTTGTGCACTCACATCAGTTGCTTCTGGTAGAAAATTAACTAGGAAATTGCAATCACATTATTTAATTGCACTTCAGGAATTACCGCAGGGTCTTCAGCAATTCAACTATTTTTATAGAATGCTTTTTGTGATACTCATGCAATTAACCGTTCATGTACATTCACAGAAAAACTAGATGTGATTATTTTTCTGTTGCAAAAGTGAATGCATTTTTATCAAAGAATGAAATTTTTCTTCATCTTTTTCTGTTAGAACACAGTATATGGTCACACAAGCATTTCAGAGCAACTGTAGTATTTTATGTTGTTGGTGTTGGTAATGGTGTTGCTGCCATTTACTCTTTCCTTACACCTCCATAATGGAGGCTTCACTGGGCTCTGCATAATCACAGGACTCTGCTGTAGCTCGGTTAACTGGGATGTTAACATTTTAGTTTAACAACTTAACATTTAGTTTAACAGCAACTAAACCAGTATAGCCACCTATTTCTGAAGCCTGCATCATCAGATACCGCCACAAGACCAAACACCTAATGTCTTTGTCAGACAACATTGATTCAAATTCCAGATAGATAATATATGTGTGTGTTCACAGTATAGATAATTAAAACCCGCAGAAAGCTATTAAGTATATTCAAGTTCAAAAACTAGATGATACAAAATAAATTGTATGTATTCAGCAACAACAGCAGAACATGTCAATACTCATGCCACAAGACCTAAGTTGGTTCAAAGGCCAGACCTACACAGTAAGGAAGAATTTAATGAGCAAAAAGGAATAATGGTGGAATTTAAGATTTCAGATTTAGATAAAAACATGATTGATTTAACTTGAATATTTTAGTTTGAAGTACTAATCGAAACTGTGACTAGATTTGAAGTCTTCTGAAGCCATCTTAAAAGAAAACTTCGGGTTTGTTTTTAACAAATGAAAACGTTTAACTGTAAATAAAACACACAGTACTGACAGAGCAGATACAGTGACTGTTGAATATGTAAGAACAGCCAATCTGTGTTAAGGATACGGAAAATTGAGGAAGAAAAATTCATCATACATGACTAGCCAGAGACAGGGATATTTCAAGGACAATGAATTTATCATAATGTTTAAATAACAAAGGAGTGAAAAGATAATGTGATAATTTTCTTTTCCTCATTTATTTCTTTTGAACATTAAGACTTCATAAAGATTTTCAAGAATGCTGGTATTCTTGTTGACCTGTCCGAGCTTATAAACTATGAGTACATATTGCCAGGGTAAGACATTTCCCTTATGTATAAGTTGTGCCTGCACAAAGTAAGTTGTTAGGGTGAATGTTAATGAGTAGATGCCCTCTGAGATCAAGCTTCAGCTATTTGTAACAGCTTTGCACAAGACTGCAGTATTTAGGAATTCACCTTTCAGTGACTGTATTCATGTTAGAATAGAAGACTTTGTTACTATGCATACTGATCCACTTCTGATCATATTAAGGGCTAAATTCTGCACCTCACTGTAAGTCGCTATTCGGGGGGTGCCTGATCTAAAGTACCCTGCAGTCGAAGGAGCACTCCTGCTGACTTCATTAACTTTTGACAAGGTTAATTGGCTATCTACTACATGACATGTGAATAGAAGAAGCAGAATCTAATGGCATAGTAGGGTCAGACAGAACAAACTGATTTGTCATTAACATACTTGATGCAGAAATACACTTACTTAAGTCTGAGATGTAAATCATGATCAGGTCCATTCACCTGCTAATATGCAAGTCTCTCATATCATCAAAATTTAGGAGAGTGCTTGTATATATCAATACCAAAATTCAGATTTAGGTAGATTTAAAACCAAAAATTCAGTCTGATAAACTCATTAGTATTGGGAAAAACAGCAACTCAATATAAAACTAAATTAACTTTACGGAATGAAACTAGAAACTATTAGGTATGAAGTTCACAGCAGATGCAGAACATCATTTGATGGAGTTATGTTAAAACCCCATCTTGAACTCTTGAGAGGAACAACGATCCTTTTACATTACCTCCACTGAAATCTCCTTTGGTGCCATGGGCCACTTGTGCTCATACTTTTCTTTCACAGTTTGTTCACTGTTCGCAGTTGGTGTTGAGTTCTCAGGCCGTACTCCATGGCTTGTTTTGCCCACCAGATTTTGAACTGATTTTACCATATTCTTTAAATCCTCAGGGTATGGAGTGGGATAACGTTTTAGATTTATTTCAACCTGAACATTCATAAAAAGAATTAAAGCACAAATACAAAATGAAAACAGCATGCAAACTAAAACCATGATTACAGTACTATGGCTAAGTGCAAATTCCTCAAATTTTTAATTAATCTATTTGAGGTAATGTGTTACATATAGCTATCTTCATGGATTTTTGGACCAAAATTTGCTCTCAGTTACACTATGTCATCTTATAATGGAATTTCAGTGACATAAAATAATGGATGGGAATGGTTCCCTATAAGCCTATCTTTTACCCTGTGAGAGTATTGTATTTTAATTCTACACTTTGCTTGAGAGTACTGACATAATAAATCACACTTTTTCAGAACAATACTGGTGTAAATGCAGAATTAATTTAGCTATGTTCAGTGTACTGAATTAATCTGAATTATCTATGGCAGCTGAGCACAGAATCTGATCTACTGGGACCTATTTGCTCTTTGAGATGTATAATGTACAAACATGCGCTCAAGTTATCTTACTCTTTTCTTATACAGAAAATACAGGAAAACAGACTCAAACCACTACAGAAAAGTCACCCTAAGTCACACTGAACAGTACTTTTAGCTGACAGACCGACCCACAGATTTTCTAGAAAACTCCACATTTTAAGTTTATATTTTTTATCACTCAGAAGTAGAGAAACATTCTATTTCCCAAGTCCAAAGCAATCCTAATTTGAAGACAATTCTACAAAATCTCAGGGTTGCATGAAAGGGGAAGAGCGGCTGAGAAGGCTCATGGATGACATCACCCCCCCCCGTCATCTGGCAAGACTTCACACTATCAGCAAATCGCTCTGAGGAGATGGCGCAGCAAATGACCGCGTCAGGAATGATCCAAGCAGGAAAGACGACATAAATGATGCTGACCTCTCCTTATACCTTCCCCCCTGCATTACACATTTTGTCTGCTGAACATCACACCACACCACGAGAAGAGATGCTGAGGAAACTGGTGTGCATCCAAAGCATGACCTCGGCAAGGCTGCTTGGGCTGTGCAGAGTGTGGGCAGCTTGTAGGTCTGCCCCTTGAGCCCAGCCTCTGGCAGATGCTTCCCTCCCAGCACAGGGCCCTCTCCTCCACAGAGCGTCTCCTGCTCTCCATGCTCCATCCTTCACGCTGCAAACCTGCCCTATTCCACCGCCATTGTCCGAGCTGTGAAAGATGGTTGTGGCTCAAGCACCGAACTTGGGATTCACAAGGGGAACCAGAAAGCACGCCCTGCGGAGCAGCAAGCCCACCAAACGCACTCAGCTGAAATGCAGAAGGTGCTAGCTGAGCCTGCCACTCTCTTTGGGCCTCAATTCGGGGTGGAAATGCGAAAAAATCCTTCAGGGGAGTAAATTACAGCTCCCAGTGCAAGCTGTGCATGTCAGGATAACTGTTCCCGATTATGAGGCTGTGAAATTTGAAATTACTCCACATTTACCATGTGAAAAGTATTTGGAAGCATTTACCACAAAGAAGCTTTTACCTCATTGGGTGTGTGAGGTAAGCAAAGGAAGCTTACTTTTAATAGCTCACTATTATAGCTGTTGGGATTTTAAATTCCTAACGAGTAGGAAAAATGTAATTTTGTATTCAAATGAATATGGTCTGTTGATAGGAATATTTTAGAATCAAAAGCATGATCGATTTGGAAAATAAAACTATATGAAATACTAGCATACAATTCTGAACCACATTAGAATAAACATTACAGATAATAGATTCTGACATGACTTTAACATAAAACGTTAAAATGTATGACTATGATGTCATATGTTAATAAAGAATTTCAACAGAAAAAAAATAAATTAAGTCTGTAAAGCATTACTAAAGCTCTGGTTGGTTTACGGTTGAAAGAAATCGTATTTAGATGTGGCCTAATTAGGCAATTGCTTTCTCACAAAATTCAGACCATGATTTAGGTGTAAGGTCTACAGACAAACAGCTAAAAGTCAAGTCATACAGCAAATCCTCAGTAAGTACTAGTCAAGAAAAAATTAACTGAAAGACTTTCATGAGATACACAAGTCATAGACAGGGATTTCAGCAAGAGTTTCATATCACTGTGAGCATTAATATTAAACAGTAAATATACTGGCAGCTGTAATAGGTGATACCCACTAGAATGCAGGTATTTTCACCACTGATTTAGATTTATCATTACAGAGGAAAACTGTACTCCCTGTTGATACAATTCTTTTATCTTTAAGGCTACATCAAAAGTAGCATGACCCTGAAAAGAGAATTTTCTAAGTTAAAATTCTTGATGGAAGAAGTTATTGAACAATTTCAATTACCAAATCTATTTTAGCATATAGTTGGCTGAGAGTTCAGTTTTAACTATGAAAGATAAAAAGTGAAAATTATGTATGCTTTTATAAAACGCTACCAACATTTGTGGTTACTGCCTATTGATAATTTAAGTTAACCTTCAAATTCATCCTATAAAGGTCTGGTGAAACTGCTAAAAACGTACATGTTAAAACCTCCCTGAGACCTATTGCCACACATGGATGGAGTGACACACACTAAGTTCTCAAAAGGTTCCAGCAATTAGCTTTTAGCTCACGTGCATGCCTCTAAACACAGTCTGGTGAACAGTTCAGTGAAATAACTCTTTACAACACTTTTATGGTCAGTCATGTGTAGAGATGAATTGGCACTACTGGGAAAGAGCATAGACATACCAGAAGGATGCAAATAAGAATTTCTATCTTCTGAATAGTAATTGAATTTGAGCTAATTATTTCATGGCTTGGGCAAAAAGGCTGTTTTCCATGATAGGGAAAAAACCCACACACACCTTCAGTGGGAAATCTTTTCCTTTCACAGCCTGGCAAGATTTCCCAGGTTTGAACAGTATTATTTCTCTACTTTCAGTTTTTACAAGCTACGGGTATTTATGGGTATCTCGTATACACACAGCGAGATACAAGAGAGGAGAGATGCTCTCTTCAGGGTACACAGACTGGAGGAAGTATCTGATCAGCTCCTAGCTCCCTGCTTAGCTTTTCATTTAATAATTCTCCATATAAGCAACAACTATAGCACCAGCTGCAAAATTTAGTGTTTTGGTCTGATGAGAAGACGTTAGGATCATTATGGAGGAGAGGAACATTGGATTGTATATGAGAATAGAGGAATCTCATGCAGAAACAGACTCATGTACTACAATATTGGTTTATACCCACTCTCTACAGATGAGAGGGAGAACAGGTAAGAAAGAACTCCAGGAAATACATTTTAGTGTTGGACTCTTCCACAACTAAAGAGCAGTGATACAAAGGGTAAAGACTGTCTTGACCTTCGGATGGCCAAGCCAAAACGTTACGGAGAGGCGCAGCCCTGTGGGATATGAATCACCCACATGGTACAAACCACTTGTCCGCTGGCAGCATGACTGGCCGCAGGCTGCCCATCTCACGTTCTGCTGCAACTGGGCTGAGACTGCAGCTGACCAATGCACACCTCTGGGAATGCAGACTCTGCTCCACAGACCACGGCTTTGGCAGCAGCTGCCAGGGATGAGCAAACAGCCCAGGTAAGAAGCACTGCAGCCAGAGCATCCATTGCAACCTGAACAGCTCTGGTGCGGAGCACCGGGGCCTGGGATCACACCATGCAGAGACATCTGGTCACAGCATGGGCACAGGCCAGCTATTTTTGTTAAGTGCTGTTTCTAGGAAACCTGAAAATGTGGTACTGTGTCTCGGCTGCGTTTGCCTCCCCGTTTTCCATACAGCAGATGGCAGCATTTGAACTGAAGTACAGGAACAGCATTCAGTGGACAAAGGATTTATTTTTTTCTACAAGAATAGTTTACTCAAAGGAAACATTTGTTTCAGTCATTCATAGTGTTCTGAAATATATTAAAACCAAAATGGCTATCTAAGTGATATAATTAATATATTACATTTCAAGAGTTAATGCTTGCAAATAACTTATAATACAATTAAATTCTTCTATGATCTTAGAAATTGATACCTATTTCTCTGTTAATATTTCAATTGTCTGGCACATTTGGACAGCCATATTACCCACAGTTAAAATTCTGCTAAGTGGTGGTGGAACAACAGAAAAGTCTCCCAGATGCTCTGTTTTGCATATATGACCCATAAACCTGCAATTTGTCTGGGGTAAAATTTCAGTTTAATCTATTTATTGTGAGGCAAAGGTTGCTTTTTACTTCATTTTCTGTTTTACTAAAGCAGAAGAGTCCCTTATCTCTGGTTACAAGAGTTAGACGAAAATTCCTAATTGGGAAAAATATTAAAAAGAAAAATCCAAATTTTCCAAGATGATCTAAATGGAATGTTAAATAGCTATTAATAATAGTATTGTTAATTTTAAAAGTAAAATATTATTTAAATCTCCTCATGATTTTTCTCTCTGGCAATACATTTTACGTTGGGTATCCTACCACAGTTAAAAATTTGCAGTATTTAAGTGTTTGATCTGGGGTAATTCCTTTATATTATTCAAGATATAAAAATTTCCATGCCACATAAATGTAGATGGTCCTGACAATATCCTTCTAACAATGTAACTGATTAAGGGCTCACTTGAAAACTCTGGAATTATATTAATTTCACATAACTGGGGGAGGATATTCATGTTCTGATCTTCATTTTTGGTAGGTTACAAAATTGATGAGAGATGCCCTCTCCACTGCACATTCCTGTGTAATTCCATGAAGCTGCAAAGCTCTCGTTGACTTCCACTTTGAGAGGAATATGGAATCCCCTATGTGATCTAAATATTTCTAAAGAACTAGGTGGTTGGACATTAATTCTAAGTCTCCCAATATTTTGTGTTAATTTTGTCTTTGTGACAGAACACCTAACACAGCAGGAACCTGACATTAGGGTTATGGGCCTGAACTGACTTATGAAATCAAAGTTTCGCTGTCTAGACAACAACAGCAAAAGCAGTAATTGGTAATGTCTACTTCAGGGAGAACAGATATGCTATTCTTCCTCAACTGCTCTACTTGAAACACGGTGACGAGTACTTTCTGGGTATTTAGAACACAAAAATAGTTCAATTCAAGATCTGTAAATTGGACCCTGTCCATAACACATGAATACCAGAATAAATCAAATAGAACTTACCTTAACTTTCCCTGCATTTTCCTCCTCTTCCTTTTTTTCTTCAAATTCAAAGGCAACAGTCATACGTTGCTGTCTCTGCTCCTCCCATAAAGTAGGGTTAAAACTATCACTGTCTGACTGGAAATCTACAGTTAAATTGCAAACAGCAATGCACAAGAAGAAAGAATTAGTGCACCCAGCAGAAGATGGAAAAGATCAAAAAAGACGTGTTCTTAGTTGATCCTGTAATCTTGGGTTATTGTTTTAAAACTGTTGGGGGGGGCGGGCAATGAGAGTAGTAACTGATAAACCATTACAAACAGAGTTTAATATTAAAACTGAAGTGAGAGTGATGGGAAGCAATGGGGTTTCGGGGCAGATCTGGAGCAGAGTGGGAGTATGAAAACTCTCTAACTTAACGTAGCTATGTGAGGAGCCAAACCCTCAATTCTGTCAGGCTCAGAGCTCAGAACCTCACATGTCTAGGAGCTGGCCCACCCCCCAGCTCTCACAGACGGGTCCAGTGTCTCTGCAGGTTGAACTGGCTCTGGCCAACAGCCTGTGCGCACGGCAGCAAGGTATATCCTAGAATTTCTGTCCCACGCGCACTCAATTTCCAGGTTCAAATTGTTTATACAAAGCCATTCTTCTGAAAGTAAAAAAGTGTTTAAAGTTTAAAAAGTGTAAATCTGATGGCCTGATAATAATGGATTTGTAAACAGGATTCCTTCATGTATGACAAAATATAGACTATTATGTGTGCATTACTGGCTTTACATGTCAGAATAGACGCTCGCACACAACCACATCTGAAACACCTTCCTCTCCCTCCCTCTGTTTCTTTCTCAACTATCTAAACAAGCACTGTTCCTGCCTTTGTAGGAACTGCTGATGGCATTTTACCTTCATCACTGCGGGGTTGCTGGGGAAACATGTAGTTAGTCAGTACTCTCTGCTTTGTTTCTGGGTGAGCCTCAGTTTGCAGTGGAATGAGAGCCTTGGACTGCACAGGAAAGGCAAAACAAAGAACTGTTAACTCAGAGCATGCGTGTCAACTGAGATGGGATTTTAGCATTTGATAAATAGAAAATACAAGATTAACTAAAGTTCTGTATGAAAACAAACTTCTCTATGGACTAAACCAAGTATTAATCTGGTGGAAATGCCTCATCTCCCACTCCTTACTTCTGTAATTCCTGTAATTCCTACCAGGATCAACAGAAGAACACTAAATATCAGAAATACTGACTGCGTGTTCAGAGTCATACCAGTGAGGAAGCTAAAGGATCAGCAGAACAGAGCTGCAACTACACAGTTAAAACACCCACATTATGGCTGTGATCTATTTTAAGCTAGAGCTAACGAGGAGGAAGTTCATGACAGTTATTAGTTCATCTGAGGGTAAACCTGGTGAAAGATACTGGAGAATTTACATAGAGACACTCTGAATATTCAGATGTTACTGTTGTGTTTTACTTAAATTGATTATTTTTTATTATTGCTTTGCTCTAATGCAGCATGTAGGAGTGACTGTCACAGTTCATGGAATAGAAATTAATCTATGCTACACCATAGAAAAATCAAAATGCTGAAAAAATATTGTGTATTTAAAAGGAAGTGTATGTTCTGTGGCTGGGCTGAGAAGTCATGCAATTTTTTTTTTAGTGGAAATTAGAGTGAAAAAAATGAGAATCCTAATTTAACACATTAAAATGTACTCATAATTTTCTATTATCCCTCCCACTTAGTCTCCCCTCCCTTCAGCTTTAATATTTTTTGCTTAACTATAGAAGTAAAAAGTACATGTAAGGAGCAGTGCAATAAGCATGTACCAATGTAAATCTTTTGACTGCATTGCATTTGGCTTTGCTATGATTTGAGGGCATGGCTGAATGGTACACACTGGCCAGGAGTCAGCAGGAATTTTATCTGATATCTTGACAAAGAAACAGCCCTGTCTGCCGGGCCGTGCCCCATGGACAGGCACAGGCTCTGCTCTGAGCGGTTCCACAACCAGCAGTGCTCAGCACAGGCGTACGCACAGGATCTCCTGCAGACAGACAGCTGTGGCTTTTTCATATGGATAAAAGGATGGATTAATTTACACTAGCATGATAATTGGCCCCTGAAGAATTATGTTCATCAGCTTCAGTTAAAGAGGTGTAATATCTGACCACAGGCATTATTGCAAAGGGAGAAAGATGAGATAATGAGAATTTACTGAGATTATTAAAAACTGTTAGGTATGTTGAACGTTTCTAACTTTGTACATATTGAGTTTTTCTCCATTTAAATTACGGAAGTGCAAAATTACTCTATCCACCAATCCTGGAAAGGATCGAGACTTATTTTAGTGCCGAGATGCTGGTTGAACTGTTACTTTTCTCAGTGTTCATGTTAGATAATTTGTTTTAAAATAGAATCCTAAAGAACATACAGTAGTGAAATCAATCTCCTTGGAACAAAGAAAGGCATACTTAAATTTAAAAGGAACTTAAATGAGAGTTTTCTCCAAAACGAGACTAAGAGTTCTTGTGCATGTTTAAACTCCCACTGACTTTAATGGAGTTTAAAATATGCAGGAATGGAAGCATGGAGAGGAAAAGGGAAAAGGAAGATGTCAAGAACAGAGGCATAGATGGAGTAAAGGATGGGACAAACTAATCAGTTTGACAACAAAGTCTTACCTCTTGAATTTCTCTTTACAAAATAATCTCTTGATACTTTTGGCCTTTATTTACTACTTTTGTAAGGATATAGAAGCTTAGCCAGATGCAGGTAATAAATTCTGCAAAGGTGATCTTTCCAAGTTAATAAATGACAGCCAGAAGAATCTATACCTTGATATGAAAGTATAAACCTGGACTGGGAGCAAACACTTCTAAAATTCTACTACAATCATGTATTAAATTATAGGTTTCATTTACAGTCCTTGCCAAGACCCCTAGTTACTGAAGAAAATATAAGTATTGAAAGTCATTACCTGGTTGTCAGAAAGCCACAAAGCTGCAAGTTCTTTAAGTTTAGTAAAAGTGAATGGTAAATTCTTCAGTCTGTAAATGATAATATTGGAACAACAGGAATCATTTTCACAATAGTTTCTTTTAAAGATCTGTATGTAGCATGTTTATCTTGATCATACTGAAATTGCTATAACTTTGTATCTTTATTTTCTCTCATTTTTTACTAAAATATAACATTTTATTAAGGGCATTCTACATTAAGAGTGACATTTGGAATCTAAAACTACTGACATCATACCCTAAAGGTACTAAGGAGATACTGGTATTTTGCCTTGGCTATAAAGTAACCAAAGTTACAGCTTATAACACAGAAAACAGAGAAAATCTTACTCCCAGGGAGACTTATAGGAAAGACCTAACAGTTTTCAGTGTAGCTAACAGAAATCCTTTTATTGGACATTTAAGTTTTGGAACAGAAATACTCTAAGATTATTGAAAATTCACTTTTGCAGAAATGTTAGGAAAAAGCTTAAAATAATATAAATATTCATAGTGAACGTAAATGACAAAATTAAATGAAACAGTATAAAAATTGGCATTTTAATTATACATGTAAACACATTTCCTAAAAGTGACCTGAATGTGGGAATGGGGAAATGATGACTACACACTTGTGGAAACTTCATTCATGTCTTTCCCACTAACTAATCCTGAACATATTATTTTTACTTTTCAGTCTGTACCAACACGAGAGGGCTGTCCTAACCACATACTGATATTCTCCCATCTTTGTGTTACAGAAGGTTAAGGAGCTGGAGGACTGTAGGAAGAAATGGACTGACCAAAGGACTGTCTACAAAGACAAAAGCTAAATGGGATTTAACAAAAAGAAAAGAGGAAAAGCCCTTTTCTGAGAGAGTCAGACGATCCCATACTGTAGAAAGAAAGGCTCTTACAGATACATTCACTCACACCTCAGATAAAGACAGGCAATCCACTGTCAGGTACCCCACCTGCATGGCATCATCAGGAGAATCCTTCACCCCTCTAACAGCAAATAACCAACAATACTCCTATAGTCTTCTTCATATTAAAAATCTATCTGTATTTCTGGGAGATAAGCACCTCACAAGCTTTTGTACCATTGCCTCTACGCAGCACTTTGAAAGTGTATTTTCCATAATGGAATTACTTTAGATGTATTTTTGCCACAAAGTCATTACCATTAAAAATCATGTTATTTCAGAAAGCAGTGTGTACTTACTGCAAGTAACGCATTTTAAAGATTTTAATAAGAATACCTTATACTAAAATGACTTATCTACAAAGTGAAATAAATTGACATGAATGTATACACATACCTAGTGTGCTATGACATAACCTCAAATTAAATGCCTGTATAGATTAGAGTGGTTTTACATGTGTGTGCATGTTTAACCTCAAATTAATGTCATAAGAAAGTAAGGAGTACCTAAACTACCTAAAATTTAGTTTTTGTTCCTGTCTTATCATAAAGTGAATACCAAAGTGTGGAATAGTGCCGTATGTGACATTCTTTATAAATTAAGGTTACAAGTTTAAGCTTTAATAGTTAACATAAAGATTCTTAGTGTTTATCCAGATGTTTTATTCAGAGCTTTTTTTCTGTATAAAAAGAGAAGAACTTTTGCTTTTCAAGTGATACCTTTATTTCTTTACACTTTAGGATTCAGTACCTGTAACATAAGTTTCAAAACTATACAGAAACCTTTGTCTGCAGAGGGTTACTGGTGGTGTTTCCAATGCACTCAAGTTGTGAAGTGTGTATCAAAGGGAGATGCAAAACTGGTAAGCAAGCTTCAGAAATGATGTGTGGCAAGGGGATCTCCAAGCTGGTTTTCCATTTCCATATTCAAACAAAACTCAGAATTCTTTATTTTTAATTCTTCTTTGCCAATAAGCCTGGATACCTGTTTTTAAACATCTGAAAAGGTCTAATTTTAAGGAGTCTTTAAAAGAAAAGATCTCAAATTAGAGATCAAAGAATGCAGACACCCAAAATATTTTTTTTGAAAATTTTCAACCAAGATAAGCCTCAGACTCTTTTTCTAATTGCAATTTGTTCTTGCAAGTTTAAGACTGCTTTTTAAATTGTGTACTGTAAGAACATTTCTCCTTCAGCTGTACTAACAATGCACATGTAAACACTCTTTCATGAACAACTGAATTACCAAGTGATTTTGCATTAAACCCACTTCAAAAACAAGGCCCATGATAATTGTCACTTACACTATATTAGTTTAACCATGAAAGCTAAATACATAAATGTTTTTCTAGCTTCATCAGTCAAAATAAGGGTATACCAGAGCTACAAAGGATCTCAAATATTAGTTATGCATGGATGTAGGTTGACTACTTTCTACATACTATAGGCCAGATCCTATTTGATATAAATCAGCATAACTCTGCTGATTTCAAAGAACTAACTCACATCATCCTCAGTAAAGGATTTGCCCTCCTCTGAAAAGAAAACTGTTCATCAGTAATTGAAAAAAGTGATTAATCTGCACTGCTCCCATTGATCTAATACATGACTGCAATCAGATATCAGCACAAAGAAATGTAGAGTTTATGGCTGTGCTATTCAACAGACAGCTTTTCTTTTATACTTAAATGATGAACCTTCTCACTAGACAGTTCAGAAAATTACATATGTAATTGTTTTTATAAATCTAAGAGAAAATATATTCACAGGACTACATGAAACTTTAATTGGTGCATAGATAATTAATTAAGGAGATAGCCAAATTAAATTAACTTACAATTCAAAGGCAAACTGTGCTGTACCAAAATGACTTATTCTTACTACGGATGGTATTTTACTCAGCCTGAATAACTAACTTTTGCATGAGGCCATTTCTCTACTGGAAGGTGCTGTTTGACTGTTTCAGAGCAACTGTAGGCCAGCAGTCAGAACTGGGAATAGGACTAACAGAAATATAGCCACAGACCCTGCACCCATTCCTTCAGGCGTCGGCTGAATGGCATCCAGACACATGAAGTCTGGGGGAAAGCAATCTCTCTGAATCTTCAGAACAATTACACTGGTTCTAACACTTGGAGCCACCCGCTGTGCATGCTTTCTTGAAGGAACAACGGTTTCATTCCTGTGCAATTTTTTAATGACTAGTAACTTCAATTTGCAATCTCTTAAACTGATTTGTAAAAAGACCTGAAAACGCGATAGCCAAATTAAAGAAATCTCTTAGTGCTATAGGGATTATCTGTGTTCGCATTAATTAGGATAAATCACAGGTAAATTCATGTACGCTATTGGTAAATGTAAAAGTTTAAAAGTTATTAATAAAAATCTTTCTTTTAAGGTAAACCCTGAAGCACCAACTGATTTTTCAGGAAAACAACTATCCACAGCAGTCATCTGGAAAAGCATGAAATGCATATGTTCTTTTTATAGTGTTTAATTTTCACATAGAAAATGTTTTCTTATGAGAAAAAAAGGAGAAGAAATTTCCCCCTGAAGTTTCTGAGGTGAATAAAAACAAACTAAACCAAAACCAGCCCACTTTTTGAAATGACACCCCTACACATTAAACCGTTGTACCACATGACTTCACAACCTCAAAGAAGCTACATGGCAGTGTGTTACGCGATTCTGAAATGAGGACTTTAGAATAATTCCTTCCATTATTAATCCTAGATTACATCTTTCACATAATCTTTTAAGTTCTTAGGGGGTAAATACTTTAAGAGTAAGCTAATGAATATTATTCATGAAACACAAGAAAAGCAAAGAAAATGTCATTGATACTGTTTAAATATAAAAAATATCAAATATCAATATTTGAGGGGTCATATGGGGCAAAGGTGGTCTTCACTTTTATTGTAAGCCTCTTGACAGACATAATTTTAACTTTTCTTTCTTGATAATAATTGTTTTTCTCATAGTTTTGTAAAATAATCCACTACATATTTGTACCAGGTACTAAATTTTGGTTTTGTTCTGCCCTAAGTAAGCAAGCTCAGAGTATGGGAGGAGTTTCCACTGATTATTAGTTTGAGTAATATAACATACAAAGAGCTTACCAAACACCTAAGGGAATACTTTCTAGATTCATCAATGCATATATTATAATTCAGTGACATTCAGAAAGAATTTTCAAATAACAACCAAAACATAAAAAATTCATGTCAAAACATGTTGGAAGTTAATCATAACAAGCAGCATTACCAGTCAGTTGGTCAAGCCCTGAGATAGTTGCTATTTGTGCCAGTTCTCTAAGGTAACACTCAGCAAATTGATAATAATAGGGTTTTCAGAGTGTGAAAGTTTAAAAGAACATGATTCATATTAACCCATCCATACACACTGTTCACAAAACCACTCCTGGATATACATGGCCAGAAGTAATTACCTCTTTGGCAATGAGCAATATTGTATAATTAAATATCTAACCCGAAAAGGAAAAAGTACACCAGAGAACAGCCTTCTTTTGAATGGATCATGTAATCTTAGGACCTTTATTCATCTAAGTTCTGTGAGTGAGATTCAGAGCAGTAATTGAGTTCTGACCCCAGGACAGAAGCAGAAGCAGTGCAAATACAGAAAGGTGATGAATCTTTCAGCTCTTCTTTAAGAACAATCTAAAACTAAAAGAAAGGTTACTTACCAGTAACCGATGCTCTTTGAGAAGTGTAGCCCAAATGTACATTCTAACAATTCTACCTCTCAATCACAGGACTCATACCTGGAAGGACTCTGAGGAGAGAGGAGAAGCAGATGGAAGACAAATGTATATGTGGACTACACATTGTGAAGAACACCGGTTACTGGTAAGACATCTTTTTTTCTTTGAATGAATCCCATGTGTACTCTTAACAGTGACTGAATCCAAGCAGCTACCCCCAATGACTCATTACGTGGTGGAGGTCTCGATACCTTTCACGCAAGTAGTAATTGCACAACTACTTTATCAAATGCTGCATTGGTTCCTGAAGCACTGGAGACAGTGTTATGCCTGGCAAAGCCAAGGATGAATCTCCAGGTAGCTGCATTGCAAGCATCTGGAGTCAAAACTTTCCTGCCTGCAGAGGCTGAAGCCACCTAAGCTCTGGGCAGTTGTACACTAACCCTCATTAGACTCCACCTTAGCAATCTGATAGCAAGTCAGGATTCAACCCATCATTGCCTTTTATTCTGTAGAGACAACCAAATACTGCATTTCCTAGGGATGAAGAGCCTGTAACAGAGTGGTAAAGGTTTGGACCTGTAAAGATAAAAGGAGAGAGGACTCCCAGCTATGGAGATGAGAAGTATAGATACAGTCTTAGAGTGCATGGCATGGGAAAGAAAAGCTGGACTCTAATTCCCTGGTTAAAATGGAATTCTAAAATGAATATTTGAAGAAAGTCCTGCAACTAAACCAGCTTCTGGTAAATTAAGATCAGCAAGGTCCACCTTACAATGATGAGGGCCTTTAGAAGACATGGAACACGAGTGAAAGCCTGTAGTAGCCGAAACCATAGTATTAAAAATGCACTAGAGAGGGACTCCAAACACTGACCCACCTGTGAGCAAAATGTGTCAGCTCACAAAAATTTGAGATTCCCAAAAGCCTGAGTGGCAGAGAGGTCTTTGTCACATTTGCCTCCCTCCTAAAAGACATCCAATCAGGATTTTTAGACCAAATGTCCCAAAATGTTTCTGACTTGCATACCCAGACAAGCTCCAGATAATGCAAGGGAGGGAGAGCTCCTCTTTTCCTCTTTACGTGCTACACCACGGTTGTCGATCACTCCATGTGTATGTGATCATTCAGAGAGCAGACTGCAAGTTTTCCATGCACTCTGGCAAGGCAAGTTCCCTGTACTCTACATGCCTTGAGCCAGAGTGCACTCCCCATGCCATGAGGAACGTGTCCAGAATGAACATTTTTGGTGGCAAAAGGGCATCTCGTAACAAACACTTGAGCAGCCTGGCTACTATCAGAGAAAGTCACTGGGATAAAGGCAATGATGTAAGAGGCTAATGGATACACAAGTGCACCATTTACAGTTGTAGACACTGGAGGTGGAATTTGGCATGTGACAAAGTAGAAGGAGATGACCCTGAGGTATCAGGATGAACCTGCAGTGAACAGATCCCCAGTGGAAGACTGTGTTCCCTTTGTAAAACTATACATCCATGATGATCAGCATGGATTGACAGTCACGGTGACAGAGTCTGTTCCCTCTGCAAGGAAAATAATGTCCAAAGATGCATGAGCAACTGGACAGCTGCCAGAATGGACGTGAAATCCTCTCTGGTGTCAGGAGGAGAAAGTCATAAAAGACTGACCAGATAAATTCTGAAAGAATATGCGATCATATGTACAAGTCCATCCCCATTTGTTATATAGTACAGGGAGGAACAACTGCTCCTCAGATTCATGCAAAGGTTGGAGCTTTCAGGCCAAAAAGGCTGCATCAGCAGTGTTTGGTGTGAATGTGTCTGCCTCAGCAGCGGAGCCCACAGAGGCCAGGGCTCAGCAGGTCTCGTAACATGCTGAGAGGGAAAAGGCTGATGCACATCCCAGGACCCAGGAGCCCATCACCGTAGGGTGAAGCACATGCACTGACCCCTTGGCTCTAGAATTGCCTTTCTGCTGTGCTTGCGTGTCTGTCTCTTCTTCCAATGGCTCGAAGGGCTATCCAGGAAAAGAGCTGATATGCTCTACCTCCTCTGTCATATCTGAAGCAGGAAGAGTAGAAGGGCAAAACTATCGTGGTAACATGGAAAGGATCCTAGCGATAAGTGGAGCCCAAGTATGCTCCTTATTAGCATGTACATGTGGACTCATTCAAAGAAAGAATGGATATTGCCTTAATGTTAGTATGAATGCAAAAATGGGAAAACAGAAAAGTAAAAAAAAAAAAAAAATTAAAAATCCAACATTAAGATGGTATCTGAACTTTGTCCAAACTCTCTGGTGCCAAAACATTGAAACTTTTTAGTTTCATTAAGGTGGGAAGTTCCGTAACAAAAGCATTATCAAGACATCTCAGCAGGGCAACATTTAACCTCAGGCGGAATTGATATCAACAAAGGAGGAAAAATTTACTCCCCAAATTCCTCAAGAAAAGTACATGAGACAAATCAGCCAGGTTTAAGGGTTGAAGGTCTACGGCCTGAGTCAGTTCCTATCTCTCCTAGTCTAGACTGTGCTCTCTCACTAGCTCTACAATGCTTACAACCCACTGCATAGTTTTTCAGGTTGACTTGAGAGAACAGCTTCCCACCCCAACAGGCAAAGGTCCTTTTCTCCTGCCCTCCTCACACCTGCTTTGGTGCACAGCCGCTGTTTACCTTTAGCTGGCTTTGGTGTTTGCCAGACTCCATGGTGAGCAAATGGACCGTGAGGAGTGTCATAAAATGAACATAACAAGAAGAACGATAGCTTCTTCCATTTTCAGTGAGATAAATCAGCTCAGTGACTTGTCCAGTGAGCCCTGAGCAAGCATAAGGGCAGATGCAGGGTTACCAGCCAGCGCTGAAGGGGGAGCAGGAAGGACACCAGCTGACACATTCCACCCCAAGGAACATCACATCATGGGGATGCTGGTCCCATAATTACCTTCCTCCATAATGGACATCCCAATCCTCTCTTACACCTGGGCCGCTGGGGAAAAAGGAAGGTGGGGCCGAACTGCTGTTTTGGTGGCATCCAGCTGTCAGCTCAGCTTGGTCAGGAAACCTTGCCTGCTCTTACGACCTCCACTGCCTCCTCCCAGCAGTGAGCCACCTCCTCCCTCTCTCACCTCAGCAATAGCCCTCATAACCAGTAATTACACATGAAGTCATGTGCCTGAAATCAGCAGCTGACCTGGTTGAAAAGTAACTTGGCAAATAAAAGGGAAAAACAAAACACCCCCTCACACACACACTAGTAGTTTTCTGCTTCCTCAGCACAAACTCATGGCACAATTACAGGTTTGAAAAGGAGGCAGAGTGATCCAGCTCAGATTGGGTTTATGTGCCAGGGAAGGCACCCTGCAGCTGCAACTCCTTGAACTCCCAAGAGGCCCCAAACCAGTACTGTTGGCTCCCCACTCCTATGCCCACTCTTGCGCCTCCTCCTGCGTGCCACTACAGCTGGCTGTGCAGCAACAAGAGGGACCAGCCACTGAAAATGTCCAACTGAAAATTCGCCATATTTCCGATAGGCTGCTTTCATCTATATCACTTATATATTCAAGATCACCATACAGCTGAACAAAACCACCCTAGGACAGGACAGGGTATATGGATGCAGGAACAGCGAAGGACAGCTAGGCTGCCTTTGTTGGCAAGAATGCCAGCTTGAGTGATTTTAAAGTGTTGCCTGAAATACAGTTACAGACTCTACCTGTACAGATAAAAGCACAAACGTACACTGCTGTGGTGACATACTGATGGGAGAGTACTCCCTGTACCTGGGAAAGCACTGGAACCTGAAACCCAAAATCAAGAGACCCAAGATTTTATTCTGGGACTTGGATAGTTTCAGCACAAACTAGAGTTAAGTTTAACTTTACAGTCTGGTCCATACATAATGTATTTTATGACACACAATTGTAATGCAGAAAATCATCTAACAGAATTAAGCAAATAATTTTAAACAAATATATTACAGAGATTTCTACATTACTTCATTTTATATTTTATGCTCAACCTTAATTTCAACAATGAAACTGCTGACAGTATATCAGACACAGATGTGGAAAGTCCTCCCCTAATTTTTACTGAGTATGGATGACAATTACTGGAAACAAAATGGTATTCACACAACATATGTTGCACTACCAAGGAAACTTGTATTTCTGTGGTTATACTGAAAATTAACATATTCTTGGAACATAGGCATGTATAAATCTCAAGGAAAATTCAGTCTTTTCTGATGCCTATGGCAGCATGGGATAGGTATCAAGAAAGGCTCATTTTAAGCATTAAGTTTCTCAGAGGAATAGTCATGTGCATAAGAACAGAAGAATCTGTTTTTTTGACAAAACCTTTGCTCTGCTGAAGGAAATAACAGAAAATTTTCTTTTGATTTCAGTGGAGGCAGGATAACATGCTAGTGTGCTTGCATTTAATGATTTCCTATATATCAGCTTGTCACAATTTTTTAATCATTAAATATTACAAAGTTATATACAATTCTAAAGCCAAATATCACATTTCCACATGGAAACAGCAGGAGATAAAAGAATTAAATGGTTTTTAATCTATTAAAACACACTGAGACCCAGATCTTGGCCCCATTCAAGTTTTTCTTTGGATGTCAGTGGAACTAAGACCAAACCATAAAGATTAAAAAAAAAAAGAACAAAAAACCAAACAAGATTTTTTCCTTATAGTTTAAAAAAAGTAATACTAAATATTATTTTTATCTTTTAAAATATATTTTATATAAATGTATTTTTACAAATACCTAAAAAGAATAGTTTAAAATTTTTAAAAAATAAATTCTTATAATGCGTTAGAAAAATTATGTGAACTATACCTGTTATCGCTCAGATTTAACACTCTCAGCTTCTGCATCTGACCAATTTCATCAGGAAGAAATTCTAGCTTGTTAGAGCGCAGAGACATCACTGTTACGTTTTTACAGCTTCCAATCTATAGGAATGAAAAAATCAAAGATGTTAGGATACCTACTTTGATAAAATTTATTATCACTAACTTTTTATGTCAGGAGGTGGCCAAATTGTGTTTTTACTGTAAGTGACAGAAAGCAAAAAAATACAGAAACTAGTCAGAAAATAATGCTCTCCCTTTGTCAGTAACATCAGGGAAATGCCTAGGGTTACCTGCACTACTGTTCTGAGTGATACTCTCACCTTTACATGGATTTACTAATCTACTAGTTTTATTATTTTACTGTGGAGTACGTAAGAAAGGTTTGGTGTTCCACATCATGCAGAAACAATTGCTTTAACAGATATTTTGTCTGAGTAGGGATGAAATCTTGGGCCTACCACAAAACATTTCAATCTGTAATTTAAAAACAGAATCAGCTTCTCACTTCTCTGGGCAGTTCAGGAAGGAAATTCTCATCCACAGCCAATGTCCTCAGGTTATGAAGGTAGCCAATGGTAGAAGGTAAGGACTCCAACTCATTACAGCTACAGTCAAATTCTTCTAATAAAGATAAACTGAAATTGTAAATACACTTGTTAGATGCTATACAAGGACTAGATAACAAAAATCAACAATCTAAAACCTTTGAAAGTTTTAAAGCATCACACTACTACAGACATCATGCCCTGAAGAGGGAACCTTTATTGCAGATTTCCCTAGAAGTTTATAATAACATGATTTTAGGAACTATTAGGGACACTGTTTATCAATCTTACCCAGTAAGGCAGTTTAAGAAAGACCACTCAGTTTCCCCACATTATCATTCTTACTTTTTGTAGTGAGGAGTATTCCAAGTAGTTCAAACAGATAGTGATCAGGGCAATTCATACTAAGCTAAAGCATTAAACCAAAAAGTTTATAATCTTAACATATAAAGACAGGCAACAGGTAAAGAAATACTGCTGGTCCGAGCAAAGGTAAGGGAAGCAGAAATTGCCTCCAGGGTACATTCCAACTGATGCACTTGACATCATTTCTAATACTAATTCTAATCAGTAGTAAAAACAGATGAACTTGGATCCAAACTCAGCAAAGTAATCTCAGCCTGTTGTAGTCAGACCCAGCTTTTGTAAAAGTGCTTATCTTTCACATGTTCAGAAAGCTGGCTAAAAAGTGATCTTGAAAGGGTATCTGTACGGCAAGGACTGAAACAAAGCAGACCAGAGTAAGTAATCTTCTGACACACAAGTCCTCTCTTTTAAAAAAATGAAGTAATCTCAATTTCTGTCTTGTATCTTTTTTCCTAGACTGTTGTACTGTCAAATTGTGAAAAGAAAGAGACCTGACCTTTCCTCCATGTAATCATGTTTTCAGGAAAGAGGACGAAATAGAGACAGCTGACAGAGACTCCCCTGTTGAACTGAAGTCTGGGTTAGCCATAGTCCCCAGTACCAGAGAGCAATACATATAAAGAAAGCGCAGCTTGCTAGTGCACAGAATTGGCATTCAGTATATCCCTGCATTTTATTATCCATGAAGAGGTTGTGAAATGAGTTGGAGATTTTGTACCGAATCCTAAATGAAAGGGGCCCCCATCATAAAAGCCACCGCCTTCTCTGACAGCAGCTGGCACCTACGCAGAATGAAAGCCAAGGAAACGCCAAGAGAGCTGACCCAATGCAGAGCGCTGACAGTCAGCACTTGAACCTCCCCACCCACCGCTGGTCCGGAACGAGATGGCCTTCAGAGGCATTTTTCTGCTCTTCAGGACCCTGTCCTAGCCAGTCACACAACCCACAGGATTTTTTTGAGTATTTGCTTTTCCCTGAAGACAGCAGGTAGTATCAGGCAACACTTAAACATCAATCTTTGGCGATTAAGAATCAACAATTTGACCTTTGCTAATGCAAGTAACACTTATCAACAGGAATATATATGCGTAATACATGTTATATAGAGAGGTATATAAAAACGTATACATATTACATATACATTATGCGCATACACACACATATATAAAAATATTCTGAAGAAGTATCTACTGAACCTCTTATAAAATTAGGCTGGATACAAAAATTCTTAAAATGAATGCTGTACTGCACTGCTCATTCAGCTCACAGAATAAAAGTTTTGTGACCCGTAACAAATGCCATTGTTCCCTGCTTCTGCTGCCCCTTTTCTGCTCCACATGTACTACCTTTTTCTCTCAAGTGCTTTAATTAATAGTAAGGTTAAATGGCAAGCAATTATTTCTTCCTCCACGTTTGTCATCTCCCTGTCCACTGACAAAGGGACTAGGTGCCCAGAAGATTGTCTGGTTTTTTTCCAAATGTTTTGGTAGATCTGATAAAAAGTTTACCTCTGCTACAAACCTTGCTCCTTAGTATTTATATGAGTCACAGCTGCAGGACTGGACCTTCATTGTACTTCTAACTTACCTTTATTCCAGTTTATTAATTAAAAAAAGGTCTTTCAGCCTTTAAATTTTATGAAACATGAAACCAGAAATAGATATTCCTAACATGGAATTCTCAGAACTTTCCTCTAATTGCTGTATTTCAGTAGACTGAAAAGCCAAAGTGAGTCATACAGTGATTAGTGAAAGAGATGCATGGAATATACCCAAAAGCTCTGCCAGGCTTTAGTTATAGCTTTTCCTTAATACAAGCTCTGTATCCACCACAACTGATTTCAAACTAGATACAAAACAATTTCAGTAAAGGCAAAATTCAGTCATGTTTACCTACTTCATACAGAATAGGTGCTTGACAGTGGGAAGTCCAACTGGAAAGCTTGTTAAATTGCAAGATGCATACATTCTTCCTTTTACTGATGATAACACAACCAGAAAAGCTTGAAAATAGATAAGCTAATTGAGAACTACAGTGTTTCCAATGGCAATCAGAAAATCTGATACTCTGAACAGTAACTGTGGAAGTTTCCCTGACAGTGAAGAATGACTTTATCAGACAAGAGAATTTCATTTGAAAGGTATTGTCCGGCACAGACATTCTCAGCTTCTTTCCTTCCTGATGACATCAGCAGCAGACAAATGAAGAAGGCCACAATAAAAACACCAAAGTCAGTGTGAAACTATATTTTATCTCTGTAACTACCATGGTTAAAAAAATATGCACTTCAGAAGGTGATTTTTCATTCATCATGGATTAAGTTAACAATAACAGCTATAATTCCAACAATGCTAGTTTAGCTAAAATATCATTAACCATACTGTCTTCTTGGGCTAAATTCAGATCATACTTGATAGGTTTAAAGAAAGGCAGACAAAAATCAGATATGCACCTGCTGTTCAGTTTGGCACCCATTGAAATGAGGCAGTTCAAAGTACATGTCCTAAGGTAGATGAGGAATATTTTTAGACAGATTAGTTGAGAGAGATTCACGGAGAATGAAGACTGCCACGAATAAAAGAGTAGTTCCAACCCACCTCAACCCTTTTCTCCCAAGAGCCACCCAGATAACTGCCAAAGCAGCCCAAATCCTAAGAGTTAGCTACACCCACTATTTGTCCAACATCAGGCAAAAGGAATTTTGCAGACCCAAGAACATAAGTTTACACTTTCATTTGCAGCATCTGGTACTGTCAGATATGGTATAGACTAGACACATATACAAAACACTCATCTAACACTCATCTACACTGGCTCTTGACCTACTGCACCATTACCTATGAGGGGGTCATGACTTCCCTCATGACACCTTCCTAACGACAAAGGGGAAGCGTGAGCATTCACTTAGATCCTACAGATAAAATCTCCAGTCTTTGGGTCCAATTTGGTAAAGTACTTAATCAACGTGAATCCGCTGATTTTATGTGGAATATTTTATTAAGCTGGGTCTACTGTGCATAGTATCTTGCAGGGTCAAACTCCAAATGCTACTTACAGGCTTGCCCTTTGAACAAGACTGCCAAAAATGCGGGTGGTGGCTCACTATTAGCAACATTGACTCAGACAGTGTTGAAGTGCTCTGTGTCTCATCATGAAATTTGTTCCTGGAGGGAGAGTTCCCTCCTCCACACTGCTAATCTTTGTGTGACAATAATATACTCTGCAGTGGGTACGACAACTATGATTTAGGAGAAAAAGACCAGTAGGAAACTATCCAAATGGATGAGTCAGAGAAAGGAAGTTCATTTTGATGTGGGAGACACTGTCCTCATTAAATGAAAATACTTCATTTAAAAAGCACAACCAATCGCTCAAAAATAATGTGATAACATTAGGTGATTAGCCTACTGCTCTGCATATACACTGTTTAGAGCTGCAGTATGCATCTTTAAAAATGTAATTAAGGCTCCAGGACAAACAATACTGAACAGATATTAGGTTAAAAAGGAAGAGGGGTTTCCCTTCAATTTGAGAAATTCAATAAATAATGAAGGTTTTAAAAGGTCTTAATAATTGACCCCCAAAATTGTTAAAGATAATGCTGGACATTATATCAACCTTTTTGCAGAGTGTCCAGTACAGCTTTGAGCCTTACAAGCTTTCACTGCCTATCAGCATTTATTGCTACACAATTATTTGTGTAGCAAAGATTTGTCCTTTTGTGATTCATATGACCAACTTTCAGTACTCTACATGAACATCACATAACTCTAAAGACACCACAAGAAGTACAGCATGGTAGGCCAAACCTAAGCTTTCAGTTGCTACAGTTGTAATAGTTCACAAATTTTTCCTGAATGGCATACCAACAACTAAATTACTATAAAATGGGTGTGGGAGCAGTAAAGCACTGGCTGTGCAAGTTAGAGATTATTTCTATTCTAGAGACCTCACTATACTATCATATTTCTGGACAAGTCTAAATGAAGTCTTCTCGGCTTTAATTTTGGAAGCCTCAGAACAGCCCTGGCTTAAGAAAACTACTTCTAATGAAACCGTTTGTTGAGCTACAATCTGTTGAAGAGAGAATGGTTTTTGCACTGAGAGCAAAGGCACAAACTGTGAGCGCAACTCTGCTCACAGATGCCCCGTTCCCAGCGTTTCATGCTGACAGCACAGAATTGGTATAAATGGTACAACCATGTGTTCAGTCACACCAGGAAGACAATCATTACTTAGGCTGAACTCTGCTTCTTCTGCATGAATACTACTGCTGGTGCAAGAGGAATGATGGAAACACTAGTGCTATAGCTGTAGAAGGCAGCCAGGGACCATATATTCTGAAATTTTTTCCAAATATCAGTTTATATAGCATTTCAGAAATAAATATGTAGAGGAAGAGGCATCCTACAAAAATATCAATGTTAAAGATATGTTCTGCTAGAAGAGGATATGTGCAGTGTGAAACAACATAAAGAAGCACCTGTTTCCATACTTGGAGACATGCTTGCATCTGCCTTCAATTTTACAATAAATTGTAGGTTTCATTTAGCAATAAGCTCAAGACACACAACAGTACAAGACAGAATTTCGTACCAGTGATCATGTAATATCTGACAAAATGATAGCTAAAGGGCATCACTACTGCTTTTCATAATAAGATCACTTACATGATATTTTCACATTTTGATGTATACACCTATGAAATTGTCATGACTTTTTCATTTATGTTACTTCAATATTTTAAGAAATTTTCATACATATGAGGTTTGCAGCCATTTTCTTTTAAGCATCAAGTACTGGCTGTTGCTATGGAAACAGACGTATTCCCCCAAATACTTCTATTTCTTCTACTTTTGCTGCTCTAATCATCTAAATTGCAAGTGATTCATACAGAAAAATACCTTTGTTCTTTTTCTTGGAAAATATGATACATTCCATCTTCTTATCACTTATACCAGTATAAGTCCACAGAAGTAATAGTGTTGCTCCAAATTTAAATGTTATCAGCTGGGTGTTAGGCACACATTTTGAAATTGTTTTATAATTCAGTACATCTTTGTCTTATTTTTTATTTTAAAAAACCTACATTCTGCAAGCCGAAGGGAAAACACATTTTACTTAATGTTGAAAATCATGACACTTATACTCACTTTCCAATTGCATTTGGCAGAATTGTAAGCTGATTGTCATCTACTTTTAAAGTTGTAAGCCTTTTCAACAGTCCTACAAAACAGGTAAGGAAGAAGTAATAGAAAAATATTTCACATTAATATTTTTTACTTTCTGTAATCTCCCATATCCTTAAACAAACAATGATTTCTAACACTCAATAACTTTGGTCTAGATTTTAGAAAACATCTGTATATAGGACAGTACACAGACACATTCTTGTCCCTTTGAAAATATGTTTCATCAAAATGAAGCACTGATTAAATGTTAAGCTGAACTGCAAGTGAAATATTAAGTGTATTTCTGGAATCTTGAAAAAAACTGTAAAAAAAAAAAGAATAGTATCCTATCTGTGTATTTCTACTTATCTATTAATGTTTCGATCAAATTCAAGTCCTGTTGCCTTGATTAAAAGGTGCTTAGGTCATAACAGGACATTAGGCAAACTATCTAAAGTAAATGCCACATTTCTAAAGCTTCACAATATGTAGGTATAGAAGAAAACCAGAATCAGACCGAAAACTAGAATCAATCCTGAATGCATTTGTATATGCGGTTAATTCTTATCATTAAAAGAATTATTATATATCTAAGTCTAAGCAGATGCATAACTGGGTAACATTTACTAAGAGGGAATGAAACTTCTGCTTTACCAGTGCATAACAGCAGAAAATGATAAAAAAGTAAAGACAGAAAAAATGGGGAAAATATTGCATTATAGTGCTAGAAACAGAGCTTGAAACAGATTTACACCTTCTGGAAGTTATTGACATCTCAAAATCTGTTTCTTTCCTGAAAGGATTCTGGATATACTGAAATATCATTTTTTAAATGATCATTTGTAATTAATGTTAAGAATAATATAGATTAATCACCAATATAGAGAAAAAAGTTAAATTGAATGTGCCATAATATGAAAGCTGAAGCAAATGAAAAGTATAATTAAAAGAAACACTACTCATTTCAATTGCAGAACATGTTTGTTGAAAACTTTTTCAAAATCAACATGTTCCAAGAAACACCTAGTTTTCAAGAAAATTTTCTTTTAAGAGGAAAAAGTTCCACCAAAATGAATTTCAGCAAGCTCTCATTTGAAAATGCAGTATTAAAATTAATCTTTTTGCTTTACTTCTGTTAAATCTATTATCATTCAGTAATAGGAATTTGGAAATGACAACTGAATATATCTAATTGCAAGAATGTATACTTCAAAATGTAAACATTTATTTCTTTTGTGCAGGAACTAAATGCCCTCTAAAAATCAATCTGCATATGCATATCAGAAAACCACATAAAGCAAAAATTCTAGAATTTATGGTGAGATGTAGGAGACCAAAATAGAAAATAGCTGTAAAAGACATCTAGTAACATTCGTGTAGCACAGCATTATTAATTAGCAGTACATTTTGGAATCTTGACTAAGTTGACTTAAAATTGGGGAATTTAACAGTTCATGTTCAAAGGGACGCATTTAGGAAAGTGAAAAAGATGATGATGATGATGATGATGATGATATAGTGGGCTTATCGGCTAGAAGCAATAGAAGAGAGGAAAGACCTCAAGTGTTTCTAAAGAAAATATAAGGGATCAAGACTGAAATGAAATATCCAGATGTATAGAGTCATAACCTAAAACCACTTAGCTTCCAGAATTTCTATATATTCTAAATAATTCAGAAATTCTATGCATGCAACATAGTCAAAACCAAAAATGAACAGTTTGAACTATTTCTTTGTTTAATGCTCTCATACGGAATTGCATTACTGTAACTCAGAGCAGCAATTTCCTTCAAGAGTTTCACACTGTTAACATAATCACTATTATACTTACTTTCAAATTTAGATCAGATCAATTATATCTTTCTTTGCTTATTTTCTTTAAAATAGCAAATCAGAATAATCAATACCACCTAACCATGGATTTTTTCCTGACTTTACAAAATGATCTCCAGGGACTGTGCAGACACAGATGTTTCAAACTCTTTCGGAATTTAATGGCAGTTCTTATTCCAGCTATTGTCAAGTCCCATAATTACCAAAAAAAGGTATTAAAGAAATCCTCAGCTGTAAAAGATTACAAGAAATCCTGAGCTTTTCTCACCTATGGAGTCTGGCAGTTGCTGCAACATATTGGATGACAACAGGAGATCTTCAAGTCCTTCACATCCTGATATGTCCAAATCAACAGTTTCTATCCTGTTTTTTGACACATCCAGGTACACGAGCTGTTTTAACTTCCCTATAGACTTAATAGCATGTCACAAAGTGTTACTTGAACAGATATACACTGCATGCCAGTTTCTAAGTTTAATTAAAGACAAACAATAGTAATACAGGCTTATATTCAGTTATGTCAGCATCCTTTTTACAAGAGTTATTTCACTGAAGCAGTATCAATGGTGGTCTAACAGCCTTCCTGTTCAGATAACTGCAAAAGGAACTGTACCAAACTAAACAACACATACCAAACTAATTAATGTGTTCCAGATTCATTAAATCTGCTGAAAGTTTGAGTTCTCAGTCATACAGCTTTATGTATGTGAAGAAATAATCTTCATTTGGACACAGATCCTAGGGACATTTACTGACAATTCACATCCACTCAGCAGTCCTTAAGATCACCTAGGCTAGACATCCAGGTAAAGTTTTTCTGCATCAAACTGATTCTCTGAATTTTATAAAATCTAAAATTAGACTTTAGATATTCATAGTTCAATTATGAGCAGTTAACCTCAATAGTACACTTTTGTGAATACAGTGTTTAACTGCAGCTATAACATCAATGAGCAACATGATAGGAATTCTTCCCTAATTTCTCTGAAAATCTGTGTAGCATGTAAGAGTTTGAAGCCTGCAGAAGCAACCTGCTTCTTGATCCATTATCATAAGATGGTCATTTCATTCTAGATGTGAAATTTCACCAGGAAAATCAATAAAAAGGTGCTGTTATTTTCCTTAAATGAAACCTGCAAGTGGAACAGCAAAGAGGGATCACTGCTGGGTCTAGAGTAAACGAGCTGGATCTATGACCCTGTGGCAGAGCTATGACACAGACTGCAGCATTACATAGTAGGAGTGAGACAAAGCAGCACAATACTGTTATGGAGAGCTACCGTGTGGTTGCAATAGTGTGCATCCACAGAAATACTTTATGATCCACAGGAATTATCTCATTGTTACAAAAGTTAAATGAGGAACATCAAACTTTGTTTCAAACCAGATGAATAAACATTCATGGCCTATGAGGGAACTTCCTTTATGGATTTTGGGAAAGCTGTGGGAATCGCTTGTGAAGTGTATGGATTCTAGAAAAGTTCATGGGAGTGGGTTTTATAGTTATTTACATATACTTTTAGTGGTTATTTATTGTACACATGAAAAAGGAAAATAGTTTCAGACAGCTTCATTTACAGGTACTTTCAAAACAATATGAACATAGCTTGCTTTTCATCTTTTACCTTGCTGAGATCTGCTCTCTGCTTCTAAGGACACAGCTTCATGTTATCTTTAATCATATCTGAGTTGTATAAAGGGAAAATCTCCCTTTCACGCCAGCATTTGCCATTCTACCCATATTAATAGTCAAACATAATCTTTGTTTCTAGCACAGACTACTTTTTTAAAAACTGAATTATTAACATTGGAAACCTGGCAAATCTCTAAATCTTAAAATCAATTACCAGTTGGTATTTTCTTTCTATTTTTAAAAGTAAAAATTTAAAGCTAATATTAACTGGTTTAAACCTCTTGTTTTGGAGAAGGCTTTCATAAAACATCATCTAGGGTCTACTAGAATCAGATTCAGGAAACATGGATTATTCACTGAAAATAATTATGCTCCTTGACATTTAGTTCCATGACCTACTGAACATCTTCAACTCTAAATACCCTCTTCAGGGATTATGATAGCTCAGCAGGACTGTGTTTGGAACACATTTTAGCACTGGATATATTAACCAATTTCATTGTGAACAGAAAAGAAACAGAATAACGGTTAAAATGTTTGTGCACACACTCTCTAGTATATCTGACATTTCTTCTACTCTGTTACACTGCAGCAACAATACTGCAATATTTGTGTTCTTGATCTCCAGCTGGTTTCAGTATCAAGAGGTGGTTTCAATATCAGCTTTTCTTTTCACTAACAAAGCACTCAAAGTGGATATTCGGACAGTGACTGAAAATGATCATTTTCTTTGCAAACATCCTGCTTAACACAAAAGATTAATGTAATCTATTTATGACAAAAAACAGTCATTGCTCAATGCAAAAAATTGAATTTTTATTAACAAATGTTCAAAACTGAAAGAGGAGGAACTACTTCTAACACCTAGACATGTTTGTGCTAGATATAGTTCTACATTTTCCCTGCAGCAATGAAGAGCATTATTATGTGAAACATATGATCTGTCACCTATGTGATAAAATGCTAATGACGGGGATCCCTTTCTCCAGTCATAATCAGTGTAGGTATTTTAGAGTATTTAATTTCAAATAATTTATGGCAATAAAAATTGAAAATCAAAGTCCTACTGTGGGGTAGCAACAACTCAGAAACAGCACTAATATATAACCATGACTCTAATGTTTAGATTGTAAAATATTTTTTCTTCCATTTCTAAATGGAGTGCTTTCTGGAGGAACATATCTTCATTCCACTGCCTCAGAACTGCTTTTAATATAGTTGAATCTGTACATACCATCTGTTATTTTTAAGTTTATTTAGATTACTTAACATTTCGTCTTCCTTTTTAAAACGTGTGGGTTTTTATAAAACTGCTAGTTAATGCATGCTGACTGAGAAGACAATAGGAAATAACTTTCCCTCACAATGAAACCCACACAACATTTAAATAAAACAGGCACATCCCTATTTAGATGCTATCATGTAATAATACAACATTTAAAAGGTTTTCGTATGAATAGCTATGCTGAGAGTTTTATTTCTTGATAATAATTAATGACTATATGAACTAGGAATATGTACCCATTCAAGAAAATGCACATGCATTTATTTACTGCAAGGTCAATAGTTCACTATATCACACAATAATTTGATTATGTAAAATAAATGTTCATACCCCAGGTAGTATTTGCAAAGAATTATTGTCCATCCACAATTCCTTTAGGTTTTGTATTTGTTCGAGAACCTCAGGCTGAAGAAAAGAAGATAGTATTAGGACCATTAAATAAATCAGTATTTTTTTTTTAGTTAAATATAAATCAGTATTTTCTTTAAAAAAAAGATTCCCTCTTCACCTTGCTTTTTTTTCT
This sequence comes from Aquila chrysaetos chrysaetos, assembly GCF_900496995.4. Taxonomy (NCBI): domain Eukaryota; kingdom Metazoa; phylum Chordata; class Aves; order Accipitriformes; family Accipitridae; genus Aquila; species Aquila chrysaetos. The sequence continues at coordinate 41,946,005 of NC_044015.1, read as the reverse complement.
TTTTATAACCCACATCAGACTTTCAGATATTTAATGACATGAACAGTATGTTCATTTAATTTAATTTAACCACTGTTGCTCTTTTTCAAAACTTGTAAAATTTAAGAACCCCCTGGAAAAGAAATGAATACAAAGAAGAACTTATTAGAAGTTTCTGTTCTAAACAGTCTATTGGCAGTATGCAATTTATGAACAAGGCAAACGATTGAAGTGAGAATTGTGGAGCTTCAGAAACAATGCACTGAAAAGAAAGACCAAATCTCATCTTGCGGCACATGCAAAACTGCCTTTTGCATGATTTGTAGCCTTAAAAATAGCTTAACGGAGTCATATTGCTGAACACTTTCCTGGATATACTGCATTTATGTACAATTTAATGTCTGCAATTGTCATATTCAGTAGTTAAAATAGCTGTATGCAATGATAAAGCCTTAAAATTACAATATTAAACTTTAATCTAAAATGTTCTATTCTTTTCAACACTATAGGATATTAGTGAGAGAAACTGAAAAAGGCAATTCCCCAAATCATTTCTTATTCATTACAGCTGTGAAAATCAAGAATTATCAGGTCACAAATATTTCCATGTTTCAGCCTAAGCAGTATTTTTCTTTTTCATGAAACACTATTTTCACAGGTAAAACATCAGTTTGCCATAGCTCTGTAAAGTTGTAGAGGTTTTTTTTCAAAGTCTGCTAGAAACTGATATTAAATATTTCATTTGGCTCTGACTAAATCAGATTCTAGCATTTTAAAAGTCTGTAGTACTATTTCGCTGGAATTATTTCAACACAGCTAGAAACAAATCTATCTGTCTAGCATCACAGGACCTTGAAAGACCTCTAATTATACCTCCTGTGGTCTAAGTTCTTTGGAATGTTATAATTCCCACAAGAAATACAATTTTCCAGTTGCCCGGGTCACATGGTATGTTACGGGAGAAGCTCCCAATGCATCATCAGATAAGAAAGAACCTGCTAGTCTGGGGAGCTCAATCCCTCAGTTTTCCATGTTGTCACATAATGTATTTCTATTGAGAAATGATTAGTCAGTATTTTAAAGATAACTTATTTTGCCTTGGCTAATTCTATTGAAATTCTGTTTCCTTCAATGGTTAAAACCACTTGTAATTTCCAGACTAAATCGATGAATGATCACTTTATACTATTTGTTCCTGTGATGATTAATGTTTTTTTATTCCTCCAGAGTGTTCACTGAGGTTATTAGAGATAATCATAATTTCCCTCTCAACTTTAATTTTCTTTTAAATTCCTCTCGTTAGACAGACACCCTTCTCAAAGGCAACAGACTATTCCTATGTTGTACATATTACAGTTTGATTTGAAATTTCTTGAGCATGGATTATGGTATACCATTATTACGGTGTACCATGGATTATGATATATCATTATGGCATACCATAATCCAGATGAGATCTCACTAATGTTTTGATAAGTGGTATTAACAATTGCTGTTTATCATTTGTTCAGTGCCATTTTTTGTCACTTCAAAGATTAGGAGATTTCAAACCCCTGACCCATACCTTGTGATTTACTGCTCCAGTTTTCCTAGAGACCTGTGACACAGATTACCTATTCCCTTCCTTGATTACATTAAGTCACTTGAATATGGCAGCTATTTAGGAAGTGACAATTTCTATTTTAGGAACACATACCTATCTCATGATTGGTATAATCTTGTTTCCAGAAAATTAATTAACAGAATACTCCATTTTTGCAATTACCTTTATTCTTAACCCCATGCCTATTGCTCCAGTTTGTCTGTATGAAGACCCCAACCTCTTCCAGTGCAAAGGGAGGGACTTCAATAGTCCAAGGATGGACTGTCAAAGAAATTAAGCTCTTCCACCCCACCACAGTTCTAGGTAGTATATTTCTCCAATAAGAACAAAGTTTCTATTGAAACCCAAATCAGAACCTTTTGATCCTTTTTTCTAGGTGATCTGGATTTAAACTAGTACCACTTTTCCTATGACATTTCTGCAGATTCATGCTGTTCCCTTGCCTCTTGGCCCATTTGCTTCTGGCATTTGATTCTAGTTCATACATTTTTGGACCAGCTTCCTGAAAAATGAGTCAGCTCGGGGAGACTGGTTCTAATAGCAGTACAGGGCCAGCAAAAACATAGAATGATGTTGAAGTAATTTAAAACAGAGACTACAAAACCAAACCACCCCCCAAAAAGACACACTGAATTCAGGAAGCATATATGTATTTCTTATGATCAAAATTCCAAATACCATTTCTGAAAATTTTATTCTATTTATCTATGCAAAAGATTTCTAGTTTTAATTAAAAATCTGAGTTAAAACCATCTATTTTCTCCTACATAGCAGTATAAATTAGTAAACATTAACAGGGTTATAACCATAATGGTAGAAGGTAGTGCAAGGTAGTGCACCATCTATAAACTAGATGTAGACTTTTTGCTACAGCTTTCTACTACTAGATGACATTTTGAAATTTGTTTAAAGTGAAATTATCTTAATTTTAATTAAAGTTACAGGAAATATCACCCTCATAAAATTGTAAGCCCTGATTCAGCAGCACTATTTTTACAGATTGTTATTCTATGACTCTGGAGGAAACGGTTCAGCTCACAGGGTTTAACAGTCACTAGACAGGCTATTCATGGATAAGGCACATGCAGACATTTATTTCACCCTCAGTGCAATAGTGAGCGTCACAGTATTAATTTGTTGTAGTACAAAAGCACAGGCCCTCCCGAATAGCCCTAGCAGTGACAGGTCTCAAAAAGGATGAGGCAGCGGTTTTTCGAAGTTTTGCTTCTCTTAACGTATTTACAGTTCCTGCAGGATGAAGTCAGCAAGCTCTACTTAAAAACAGGTCCATTTAAAAACACAGTTGAAGCACCGTCATACTGTTTCTGAGAAGTGTCAATTCCTACAGATGTAGTAGAAACCTGAAGGGAACAGCAACTTCATTATTTTCTATACTGATGCTAGAGAAAATTCCCAAAAGCTATTAAATCTCAGGGAATTTAATACTCATCTTAGAGGTGAGTTAGGGACAGAAACTGCTTTTGGAGTCCAAAATATACTTCTGCTAATAGCAATTTCTAATATTTGCAAGATATAATGATAGATATTAAGAAATTAATACATAATTGACGCAAGTATTTATACTGAGATCATCAATTCATCCCACAGTATTCCAGCAGTAGCAACAAGCTCTGAGTGAGAATCGTCTGTGACCTTGATCTGAACTGCAGAAGCCTGATGTAGATGAAGCATATTCCATTATCAACATTCACCTCATGAACCATGATAAATCTTCTATTCTACAAGGAAATGTGACCATAGCATGTGGCCACAACACAATAATGCCTTTTAAGTAAAAGTTTAATGCCTCATGCACAGAGCACCCAAAACATACAGGCTTTCTATTAAAAAATGGTGTTGCTTACCAGTTCAGAGAATTCATTATTGCCCAGATCAAGTCTCTCCAGTTGAGTCAGTTTGTGCATTGACCTGTAACAGATTAGGAAATATCTAAAATGAAATTTTTACTTGCAAGATGTCAGTCAAATTTTGTTTAGATTAAAAAATAAAGCTCAAATGATACTGTTATTGCAAAAAGAATTACATCAGTTTGATGCTGATGCAAATGAGAACAATATACTCCATCCTTAAGACATTAGCTAAAGTTCTTGAACTAAAAAGCTAACAATAATTATTTTAGTATAAAAATAAACATAAAATCTTCGTATAATTTTGCACCGTTGCTCAAGGAAGATGACCCACATTATTTTTATAAGCAATTGAAAGTAATATAAATTGTGGCATTTTTGATACAGATTTATAAATTTGTTATCAACTTCTTTATAAACCACTAGGAAGTGTTTTGGCTCTTCATAGCAAAAGTACAAAATATGGTTCTTGCCTCCCTAAAACTGTACCTAACTACAGTCACGATGCAAAAGCACTTTTGTGACAAGGATCAGCACGCCGAAGCTTAGATGAAGCTTGTTTTGAGTACTTCTGTTGGTTTAACAGAAGGCACTGAGCTGATGGGGTCCCCTCCTCTTGGGGTTGTAATACGGGTGACCTGAAACATGGCTTCCATTTCAGGAATAAGCAAACAAACTGTCACACCGATGAGCGGTGGTATTTAGTGACACTTGCTGTCTGCCAGTAGCTTATGGAAATTCTATCATTGTAAGCAGATAAACAACAGAAGAGAGATTTTTAATTAAATGACCAATCTGAGATTCAAGCCTTTGACCTGCTGCAAAGCACATCTAGGCAAGTATTCCTCTCTCTGTGCGGTTCATGGCACAGGAGCATAGCAGGGAGACGGTGTGATCCATGACACCGCGTGTGGATGGGAGCAATGTGTTATACTTTGCCCCTTTTTGGGTAGCAGCTCCTCTGAGCGCAAGAAAGGCTTCACAGAGCCTCTGTCGCAGAGACTGTGCGCAAATGACAGCAGAATCAACCAAAGCAGCTTATCCTTCTTCACAGCATTATAAAAGAAAGAGTCAAATAAGAATGTATCATGAGAAAGCAAGTGAACCAAAAGTTAATATCAACCGTGCTTTATGCAGTAAAGGGCTTTAAATGAGGAATAACCTGGATTTATGTCTGTGACTGATCACTACATAACAGCAAAAAAGGCACTTTTACTGCTCGGGCTTAGGTGACTGAAACAGTGAAATAAAGGGAAAAGTGAGAAATTGCTAAAAATTACATGATTAAATTCTTCATTTACTGAAGTCAATGGGATAAATCTCCCAGGTTTATCTCTGAATTTGTGCTGTGAGGAAAACTGGTTATCTCAGGTATAGCTTAAACCGACAAAGGCACGGATCACAGTGTACGTGGACTGACTGTTAAAAGCATTTAAAATCTATCAATTTTTAATATAGGCAAACTTTTTAAAAATACACAGAGTTTTAAAAACTATACTTAGAACATATGACAGCAGAAGCACTGACTCAAAGAAGTAATCCCACAGCAGCAAAGATCTTTTCAAAATGAAAGGAAAATTGCTGAGCAACTTGTGAACAGGAGCTGAAGGACTGAGCACGGTAGAAGGATGGCAGGACTGTGATTTCCTTAACTGGAATGGATGATCTGCAGTTGTGTAGTGTACAACTTTGCTCATATTGGAAAAAAATAAGATTTTTCTAAAGCTAATTTACTACATGATACCTGTGTACTTTTTGCTACTTCAGGCCTTTGCAAAATGTTAGAATTTCATACTTGTACGAAACTAAGATGAGGAAGTTGTATTCAAAATTACTATGACATTGGAGAAAAGAACAATTTCCTCATTTGAATACATTGATCTTGATTTTTTTTTATAACAGTTGACATTTTAAAGTTAGTAAATGATTTCAAATAGTGCACTCAATACCCTCACTTTATATTTTAAAAGGTTACTAAATTTAAACCAAATGGCTTTATAAATATTCCAGAAAGATTTCATTCATTTTGAAAAAAATTGATTTATTATGATTATATTCTTCCAGGCCTTTTAACGAAAATTCGGCACTAAACAAGGCATTTTAGATAGTAAGACTTCCAGGGACCTAAGCTCCACCGCTATGCAAGGGGTGTAACATGCCAGAGAGCGACCCTGGGTGCTGGCCCTCCGCCGTCCCTACTGCTGTCTGAACATGAAATGGTTCCTCACACAGTTTTGGTTCCTACTGCTTAGCTCTACCCCAAGCAATTCCTGGGCAGATTCAGGAGACAGCCTGAGCCAGGACCCCTTCCAAAAGGCAATGTGACTACCCTGTTCTGGATCAAGTTCAAATTTAATTAATTAATTAATTACTGCCTTTGTTTCCGTGAACAGAATTGGAACAGGATATTACCTCCAGTGCAGAATTTCTCTTTAAGCCCTGGTAGACCAATATGCTCTAAACACCATACTGGATTTTGGTGGTGGTGGTAGTAAAAAAAGAAGATAAAAATAATTAAGTAATTTAGTATTAACTGCAACAGTCAGTTCAGAGGTCTTCTAAGGTAATCAGAATTCATCCTAATCAAAAAATTAGCATAGTCTTAATTGATGTGATCTAAAACATCAACCATTTTATCTCTGCAATTTGTATCAGAAGTAAAACTGATTATCAAAGATGCTATGGCTAAAAAACATAGACCTGTTTTAACGTTTAAATTATGGAAGAAGGAGGTTGTGATGGGGCTAGATAGAGAACACTGCCACATATTTATTACAAGCAAACTTTACTTTTCATTTTCTAAAATAGGAAAAAAGAATTCACAGAAATATAAATGCCACTCTTCAGCAGTAGAGTGAAGCGGGTTTTGCTAGACATGTTAGTAAAATAAAAAAATATTTAGATAAACAAATATTCCACTCTCAAGTTTAAGAAGTTACATACTTCATTAGACTTCTTTAATTAAACAGACACTTTCTGACCTACTGTAATTCTTCACTTTCAGCATAACTTCAAGGAATGACTCTTCAGGTCACAGATCAAGATCAGGCATCAGATGTGCTTCTATACTTTACAGAAATTAATGTTTTGTAGAGCGAAGTTGTTAAAATATATCTAGACCTCTTAGGCAAATAGTTCACCATCGAACCAAATGAGTAATTCCTTTTGATAGAACCTGCTGTCTTTCATATTTAGGCTGTTAACTTTCATCTAACAATCTGCAGTATTTTCAAACACAGAAAATTTAAGTTAGATAATATAATAAATACCAATGCATTTACCCAACAGTTTGGGGAAGTGCAATGCCAAGTCCTAAAGTCCTTTGAAACTGATGCTACCGTTACTGTGAAACTACTGGTAATACCACTGCAGGATATATTCCTATATTATTGATTCCTTCAGTGCCTTCTGTGTTACTGTATGTCTGTTTTAACTTTTATGGCTTTCTAAAATGTTCTTCTAAGTGTTCATCTTTCTACTTGTTCATTACTGTTCTTTTTTTTGGTCCAGTTTTGCACAATCTCAGTTTCCTAACAAGTCTTTGAAACCTACCAAATATGTTATTTCTGCTCATCATTTGGTGTTTTGGAAATACCTAGAAACAGTCACAGTTTACTTTCAGAATCCATTTCATCTTTCTGTGCTGACAGTCACCCTAACACAGATTAATTCATGATAGCTTTGCTTATTAATGCTTTCTGAGAAGTTCACCTATTTCATACTCACTCAAGTTCACTGCTGTACATGGCTCCTTTCTATTTTTCTTTTTCCTGTCCCACTCTTTTCCAATATATTTTCCAACCTATTTGATCAATGTTTACAGATATCTTTCAGACAAGAAAGCAACAGGTACTTTTTGCTTGTTTGCTAAAATGAATGGTAGCTGCCCATACCGCCCTGAAGGGGTTAGTACCTAAATTAAAATTAAGTAAAAAAGTAACAACAAGGTATGAACAAGATGTTGTAGTTTAGACCTAGAGCATGGAGGAGTTGAATCTGGCACAGTTCCAAAACAATATATCTCAATATAACTGTGATCATGCCAGATTGAGCACACAGATTCTTAAACAGAAACTGACTTTCTATATACTCTACACAGACCCTCATTTTAGTAATATAAATCTTGATTCATGCTTCCCAATTCCCAACCTGCTGCTTACTGCATTTTTGTTCTTACAGTATTCATTACTTTGAATTATTCTTGCTATAAAACCAGAAGGAATTGTGAAAATATTTTATCTTTTAATAGTAAGTCCTTAGTCTGCAAGAATATCTGGAAGGTTGGGAGCCATTCAAGAAGCACTAAGCATTCCACCAGCACAACAGATGAGGATGCTGAAGAAATATAATGAAGTCACCTGGCCAAACTGAATGTTTCACACTCTCCCCTAAATGATTCCATTTTATATTACAATGTCCATTAAAATAATAGTGAAAAAATGTTTTTAACCCCTCTGGTGCTCTAACTGCACTGTACTTCTCTTTGGAAATGTCTTGCAAAAGCTGACTGAAATTTTACACATCGAGACAAAAGCTAAGTTTAATCAACAAAGCTACAACACACTCATGTCAGCTCTTTTAGCTCCCTTTCTGTTTAAATAACATATACATCCCTAAAAATGTTTATGTTTTGTCTAACTTACTCCTCCTAAAACTTTCACCATTATGTCTTAATTGATTTATTAATCTAGTTTAGAATTCTGACATTTAGATACAAGTTGTAAATATCGTATACAAATTTTTAAATTAATTGAACTCAATGGAGTAAGTAATTACATCTGTAATTGCAAACTTGATGACTATGGACACTCTTATTACCACACTGAATCTCATTAACTTTAGGAGAATTCTTTACACTAATGTGTGCACTCCCTGCCAGTAAATGTTTGCAAGACTGGACTCAAGAGTTTTCTAAAAATGATTACACTTACTTATCCACAATTTACCAGTTGCTGTTATGGAAATCAAAGTATTTTTGCTTAAAACAAATCAATCGGACCCCTTTGAAGACTAGCCACTCATTCAACAGTCAGGTAGCGCACACACTCTCAGCCTGAATGGTGAAGTCATTAAAAGCATTTAAATGCTACCGAAGTTCTTTTAACAAATCCCGAGGGCAGGTTTCACGCCTTAGTACCACACAAAAGTTTTACACCACAGGAAACACATTTCAGCATGTGAGCATTGCAAGTTTATAGTTCTTTACACTTGCAGATGTTACAAGTTTTTCAGTTGTAATATTAACTGTATACACTCACAAGCATTACATAGTACAATGCCTTCACAAGTAAAAACCAGGAAACATGACACACATTTTTAATAGATTGTACAAAGTTTTCTCTCACAAGTTAGTATTACTTCTGACTTTATCATTCTGCATTAAAGTTGACAAAAGCTTCTAGTGATTATGACTCCCCATGCTCATGTTAAAATGCTCAAAAAACCCCAGCCACAAGACTGAAAATACCTGCTCACTGGAACTGGAAACTGAACAACAGTATTTCTCTGTTATTTACATATACAGAATTATATATTTTGAAATGTGAAACTCTGAAACTCTTCAAAGATTAAATGAAAGATAATCTAAGTTACAACTGAGTTGGTAAAAATTTGTGTATTTCATACTGTATTCTGCCTTTGAACAAAACTTTTACTTTAAAAGGTTTGGTTTGTATTACTGTAGATTCATCATAAAAGGAAACTTTTAAACATTACTTTGTGTAATTTCTACAGTCAGATACATAGTTTCAGAAACTGTAACATTTACATGGGGGCAGATTAATTTCAGTTAGCTGGTACTATATCAAAAGATAAAGCACACTGCCAAATGTACCCAATGGAATATTATATGAGATTTTTCATTAGCTTCTGATATTTTTATCTCTTTCATGTAATTACTTATATTTTTCTTACAAAAAGATTCATTATATTTTTTATGTGAGGTCATTTTATAAAGGTGGAACAGGAAAGGTGCAATTATGAGTAAAGCTCAGTTAAATATTCATTGCTTAAATGATGCAATGTAATATAATTAATGTGCTAATAAAACTTGCAGCCAAAATTTTCACATAAATCTTTATCCATGTCGCATTTGGAACTATTCTTCCATTCATAAGTAACTGCAGAAGTTATAAGAAGAAAATCTGATTCTTGGCTATGGAAGTGGACCTCATGGTAGGTTCAGAATAAGGTGAACCTTTTTAAAAAAACATTTTTAAACACAATAATGCAACATGGCTCTCAAAAAACTACAAATGCATGAAACCAGCATAGAGAGTAGCTTAGAGAGATTGCTGAATACTTGGTGAAAAATTAAGCATTGCTCACAGTAGTTTTAAAACATTCACACTCCGTAAATTATAACTCACATTATACAATTCAGTGGTATTAATCATAATTCATGGTAATCACATATATTGCCTAATATAACTTTCTCATGTTCTTGCATGTTTATTTTTGCTGCCTTATTTAGAAGATACTTATCTATACATTGTAAATACTTCAAATAACCAGGAAAATGCCTTGCATTTACAGTTCTGGCAAAACAAATGAGTCAACTGCCATAAATTATTTTAATGAAATCATGGTATTCTCCTCAAAATCCTGGTCAGCTTTCTGACAGATAGGAGATGGTTACATGAAGGTTTATCCAAACCTTCAATCACAAACTTCTAATCACATCTGAATTGTTCCCACATATGAAGAACTGTATTCATAAATAACAAAAGTAAAAATTCATGAGTGAAAAGCAATTATGTCAGAGAAATAACTAGATTTACACAATGATAAATACAATGGAAGAGGCAATATAATACTGCTACACAATTAATGCATGCTTCTTGTATGTCATACTTCTACAAAGAGAGGACTGAGAAAGTTGTGACGGTTACATACCCTATTTCCTTGTGCAAGAACATACAGAATTATATTTTCATTTGAGTTTATGATAAATGAATACCATTATTTTCTGAAGAAATAAAAAGCAAATAAGGGCAAATATGTTGCCATTGGATGTTGCAATATGGATTATCTGCTGTATTCATTTCAAATAATATTTTCTCACACTTACTGTTGTACACAATAACCTTTATTTCAAAGTTGTTAAAATGTCACACTCAGGAGTCTCTTCCAAATTTAGTATTTTAAACCTTGCAATGTAACTTTAAATTCATTAATGAATCAGTTTGGAAATTACATGTAAAATTAATACTTCACGTTAAAGTTTAACTACTCTGCAACAGGTAAACTATTAACGAGGACTAAAGCATTACATGATACAATCACAAAGAGCTATTTACTCTTACATCACTTAATTACAAAGAAAATTCAGTCTTAGTTTTCAATGAATCTCAAGATAATTGATATAATTTCTAGAATATAAAGCATGTATGGTGTAAAGTGAAGGACCAAAAGTATAAATTAATCTGTCATAAAGTATTGAATCCATATATTATCCAGGCTTCAAAATAACCAAGTATGTTTAAAAACTTATTTTGATGATACAAAATACTGTTACACACAGACTGAAATATATAACAAGTATCTAAAATAATGTACATAATATGTATACTAATGTCTGCTTCATCTTTAACTATCAAAAATAATATCCATTTCAGCTTTTAATTATATTGAAGAACTTAAGGATTTTACAACCTGCAGTCTCAATCCACAAATCAGAGAATATAGCAGAGACCATGGGATGATGCCCAAAGCAATTAAGTCTCTGAAGACTAAATAACTCCAGAAGCTCTCAGTCAGTCATGGAAGCATGCCGCTTAGTTACTTTTATATAGACTCGTTATTAACACAAAGAGAAGTGAGGAGCGGACAATCCACAAGGCATACTGTTGCCTTGGCTGCATGGCCATCAGAAATACTGCTGTGCAAAATGCAGGGCTGTACACAACGTTACTTGGGTTAAGCATATGGGAAAACCAGCCAACATACTCATCTGGATTAAACATTGTGGACTAAGAGGCAGCCACCATCAGCCGTTGTATACCAGAATTGTTTGGTTTCATAATATAGTTTGGGAGAACTACCTCAACACAGTCTACTCGTGCTGATGCTCCTGATGCTGCCATTTCTGGTGCCCGAAAATCTGCTGACTCCACATCCTCGGCTGTTCGAGCCACTGTACACTCTCAGGCGATGGGAAAGGGCACTCTCCATCTTCAAATGCTAAGATGAGAAAAATCAATTTCAATGCCCAAAAGATGGAACTGCTGGTGCAGAAGGTGTCTAAATACAACCAATGCATCTATGGCACTGAAGACTTGTGAGACTTTACCTAATTCTGTATCAAAGGCCTAAAATAAAAAGCACTGCAAAGACAAGTCTTATATACAGAAACTGGAAATCAAGCTCTTTCATGATTCAATCATAATAAAAACACATGGACACGCGATTTCAGGAAAAAAATGTTTGCGTGCAAAATGTAAAGATTTTAAAAACACACTACTGACTTAAAATATTGCCTTCCACACAGGATCCTAAATTCCCATCAGTTTTGTTTATGGTGGAAATGGATCAGATCTCTAATATTATTCCCTTAGTTCTTAGAGTTCCCGCTCTACAACTGGAAAGGTTTGCTCAACTGATTGTAGAGAAAGGTGAAATCTTCACAGTTTTGACCTCTGTTCACACACAAATTTCTTTCCCAACACAGCCTTCAAATTGTTGAGGAAGGGCATTCTAAATTTCAGTTCAGATCCACTTCTGCTTAACTGATTATGTAAATAAACAGAATGCAGAGAAAATCTCATTAGCCAGTGCAAAGCTCTTGGCAAGATCAAGACTTTACGAATAAATTTTTTATCCTTTTTTTTTAAAAAAAACCTCCTTTTTTTCTCTTTTTATTTTGCATCCGCTTTCTGGATTCCTCTACCTGCTTCCTGATAACTGGCTTTGCATGGTTAAAAACAAGGTTAATTACATGAAAGTCCACCACAAATTTTCTTATGATATGCCCCATGGCATATAATTAGATATTCTTTGTGCATCCCCGTTTGTGGGTTCTTGCTCACCACACTTGGGGAACACGCTGCATTTTGGAGCAGCAGCTGCTCTGTCAGAATAGTCTACTGAATAGGACTTAGAGCAGGAAAATGGGCTGGGATAGTGGTGTGGCTACAAGGAAAGGATACATGTGGTACTTCTATACCGTATCTTAAGATCATTTTCCTGAACGTTGGAGCTATATAATCCCTAATGTATACATTCACAGCATGACCCTGAAATGTCACATTTGGTTTACGAATCACTACTTGAAGGATCCTTTGATACAGAAAACTGAAAATTACCACTTAACATTTGGTATTTTCTATTTCATGATGTTTATCTCAGAAAAATCTGGAGGAATGTTAGCCGGAAGATACAAGAAAATATATGCCCACTTGCAGGATTAAATGACCTCAATTAAACTTCTGTCCCTTTTCCAGAAAGTAACGTGTGTTTCTTAACCTCGTATCAGTGTTAAAAATGCTGATTTCAATGGACTACTTGAACATGAGAAATTCATGTTTGCAAGATTTCAAAGTATATCTAGTTAAAAACATTCAAAATACAAGTGACAGCAAACATACAGCTATTCTGTCAGGGAATTTCAGTATTAATATTCCCTGAGGGAAGTATGAGCTTCAGCACATTAGAGTCACAGGGTAAATATACCCAACAGACACTAAACCTTGGAGCCAAAGTCACATCTAGTAAACTATACGTGACTCTGGTGAGATCAATGATTTTGCTGTAAGATGTCTGCATTTGGACAAAGAAATACAATGTATAAGTAACACAGGTGACATAATAATTGCTCCATGTTCTGGGACAAATACACCTGTCTAACAATTATGAACCCAGGACCCATTGCAGTTACCTAAATTCAAGACCACTGAAACTGAGCAAGATTGACTGTATCATTCACTGCCACAAAGGTCACCTCACTGGTTTTGCTCAAAAGATTCAGTATTTGGCAAATAATATATTTGACAACTTATATTTTGTTTACAGTGTAATAATAGAGTGGAAAGTAAACAACTGATTCGTAAACACTGCACTACTGATCAACTTGAATATATTACTAATTTAATATAAAATGACTACTACTTGGGATCTGGGTCTCCACCACCTTGAAGACTGACGAGAAGCAGGCTCTAAGTTTCCCACTACTAAAAGTTGACTAAAAATAACCTATGTTTCATCACGATATACAATATACGATTCAAATCTCTAAAGAATTCAGCACATGCTTCATACTCTTATTTACTAGTTTTGCATGGAATGAATGAATATAAATTAAAGACAGACCTAGTTTTAGCCTGCAAGACTGAAAATGCAGTTTTGGCCCTATTTTTCCATTTAATTTGCCAGAGAGCAGGAAGAAGACCTAACTTAAGATGCTAAATAATTAACAGGGACAAAGCAAGTTGAAACAGTGTTAATGAATATCTGATGACTAAAAGTTAACTGAATCAGCTAACGCAAAAACCAAGAGCAAAAGAATTTTACTTTTAACACAGGTTTCTTAGTAATCCTTTTGATTCCTATTTCTACTGAAATATGGCCTAAAGACAGCATGAACAGTTATCAAAACCAGGATTATTTCTAAAGGGAAAGCCAGAGAAATAAAATGGGGTTGTGCTAGAAAAAGACAAGGATTAATTCGAGATGAAAAATATCATGACTCAATAACTATCCACATATTAATTGAGGAAGATGGATGGAAGTAGTCAGAGATGGCAAGGAGCACCTCAGGAAATGAAAAAGCAGAAGGACAACCCCTATTGTTGCACATGAAATATCTGTATATAGTTACAGTTATGCCCCCTCAGAAGAATGGTCGATTTCTTCATAGGTGATCTCCAGTAGTTTTAACTGTGGAAGTATAGTTTAAAAGATCTGGAAGATCTCTACTGACAGGCTCTCCAAGGTAGTTGCTTTACCGCACTATTAAAAATGTGTTTGGCTGCAGTGGCTGTTTGACAGCTGGGCTAAAGAGAACATCACAAGCAAATTAACCCCATCCGACACACACTGCGCTCTGCGGAATGGGTGCCAAAGAGGACGCCAGTGCAAGACTTCTAAGAGACATAGCTTTAAAAGCAAAAAACTAGAGCAACTGCAGGGCCATACTGCAATCTTCTTATTTGGTTATTAGAGAACTGTTAAAGGTAGGCAGAGAGGTGATACTACATTAGGAAGTATGGCAAATAATGGGCAAGATTTGTTTCACAATCCAATGACAGGAAGCAAGCTGCAACACAGAGCTTGTGAGCTTTAACAGGACCAGTCCACCGGAGACACTGAAATGGGAGAAGCATGGAAAAGCCATGCATGCTAAAAAGATGGCTACAGGGCATAAATACTGGAGATAACTGGTGAATATAATCCACAAATGTATTTCAATAAGAAATACAAAGATTAACAGTTCATAAAAGAACTCACTGACCAGCTACAGGAAAATGTAATTGTTGTAACTAATGACCATTGTAATTTATTCAGACATATGTATTCTGCAGTTTTTCAAAAGTAATCGTCAATCACTTTTTATATGTGTAAGAATATAAGCAGTTGAAAGTCATCAAGTTTTGTATGATTATTTTTATTTTCCTGTTTGCATAAATAAAATGCCTTGCAGTACAGTGAATTTTTCAAGGCTTGAGGGAAACAGTAGCACAAGGTAACCTTTTGCACACCACAGCTGATCACAGGTTAGGCGTTGTCTGCTTGCTGGCCTTTAGGGAACTGCCGATGCGCTGCAAGAACAGAGGTTACAGGATATCCCTTCCCTCTCATGTGGAGGGACAAATGGCCACTGCTTAAGTTCACAGCCCACAGCATCTGCAGGCACAGTTTCTACACTCTGATACAGCTAAGGATGGCAACAACTAAGAATGTCATTCTACATGCGCTTATCTCAGAACCATCCATCCTTAATCCAACAACCTATTAAATGACAGAAACACACTGTCCCAGGGCATCAGGTTAAGCCATTACTCAGAGATAACAGAGGAGAGTGACATACAGTGCAGTGCATACAGACACGCAGAGGAGGTGTGTGTTACCTGCAAGTCAACGCTGCATCAGTACTGCAGCTGAGAAACATGTGCTTCTAGTAGTCTCCTATTCCAGCTGGGAAAAAGAAAAGGTCTCCGATGGTCACGGCAGGTAAAAACCCCATGCTGTTCTCAATGCATTCCAGCAGTCATCTTCTCTCTATTTGCAGTTTGAATTGTGTGCAGGCATTTTTACTCTGTAGATTTATTTTTTTTTAATCACGTAAAATTAAAAGGATACTGACTTAAGG
Source organism: Aquila chrysaetos chrysaetos (assembly GCF_900496995.4). NCBI lineage: Eukaryota > Metazoa > Chordata > Aves > Accipitriformes > Accipitridae > Aquila > Aquila chrysaetos. Next base: position 41,930,251 of record NC_044015.1, on the reverse strand, counting down.
TGTTCTGAGTATAATGAGCAATTTCCTTGCATACCATAAAACAACCATACCTGAGAAAGCAGAGCACAAAGTCTAAGCGTAACCAAATTAGATCTCATTAATAACAGTCAGAGTGAAATCTTTGTGTGTTTAGCTCCCGGTTGTTCTGGGAGGAGCTCAGGGTTCTGGTATAATTAAGAACAAAACGAGTGTAAGGTTGGCTAGGGTGATTCTCTATGGTTATAAATGTTGTCCCCTCCTACCACTCTGTGCTATGAAGTCTTTATCTAAAATTTAGCCCTACTAATCAGATATAAACTCTTCTGAGAAAAGAAATCACTTTTGCATCTGTTAAATGGAAGTTTTACAGAAGCAAATAAGAGATAAAAAAATACAAAAAAACTTTGTGTATGAAACGGGCCTACATTCAAGGCTCTAATTTCTGCTATGTCTTCTCTTTGCCCATTTGGCACATTAAAATTATACAGCATGAACACCACCAGATAAGAACCACTAATTACAGTTTAAGTAATATCAGGATTATCCTAGACGGCAGAAGCAGTACTGGTGTATGTTCACTGCAATACAAGGAGTTCTGTCTATATCTTCTCCCAGACTGTCCCTTACTGGAGATATGGCCAAAAAAAAAAATGCCACTACTGCCTTTAGACAAGAATAATTAAGACAATTTTTCAGACAAGTTTGACCCACTATATATGTTGGAAAAGCATTCTTACAATGAGAAAACAATATAATACATTTTTCTGCATCTTCTCTGAGCAGCAAATATATTTAGTTTAAAAAGCCTAAAGGGAAGACACATAGTAGTAGCTGCTTACTAAAATATTGGCAATATTTTAATAATGTAGTGCCAAAGTAGTAAGTCTTCTGGAATATGATTTATTAAACTCAGCCAGAGTTACTATTTGAAGAAAACAGGTCATCATGAATGATGAAAATATTTGTAATCTCAGAGTGTGGGAAACAGTTTACAATTTTATAATAAACTAGGAAGAAAGTAGAACAGCATTTCAAAAAATAGCAGTCTAAAGCTAAGCTTTTAAACCTATATTTAGATGCCGCTGGACAGATTCTCCACTGATATAAGTTGTCTGTTCCGCTGACTTCAACACACTTAAGACAACCTGCGATTTTTGCAAATCTACTTCCTAAAATGGGATTTTGGAAGTGGTAAGGATGTTAGGAATATAAATGTTATTGAAGTCAATGGGACTAATGTTCTTAAGTCACAAGAATGCTTTTTATGACTCCATTATCAGGTTAATGGAAATAATAATCACTTCTATTTAGCAAATTTGACATCTGAAGAAAGGTAGCAGATTGTGACGTTTTCGATGTCTGAATATCTTTCTGAATCTTCACTGGCTCATTCCTGCTGAGATGAAGCTAAAGAAACAAGCAAGGCCATATCTGCAGTATTTCAACACTACAAAAGCTGAGAAATGTTTATGCTTATCTCAAAAAGTCAAAGCGCAGTGGTATTGAATTGGGGAACAAAGACAAAATAACTTTACCCTACACTGTTTCAAAAAATATTTTGATAAATCACCAAAGGTGCTTCTAAGTGATATATGCCAGTTTTTATACTAAAATGATTATTTAAGAGGAATGTCAGCATTCAATACACACACACACTGTATCTATACAAAAAGTGATTAATCTGTTATTATTCTGCTTAATTTCTCAATTTGGAATAAAGTCTTAGCTACAGAAGGGTGTAAGAGTTGTAACTCTCTACAGGTTTGGATACTTCCAATTTGCAAACTTAACCTCTGCAAAACATCTGCTATTCTTTTATATGTATTCTGCCAAGGAAGAATCTAGTCTACTTCACTTTATGTTGTTTTAAAAACAAATTACTATGTCCTTTTTATACAGTTTTTATGATGCTGCTTAGAAACCTTAATCCTTTGAGTCTCCTTATACACAGTCTCACCACTTTTAAGAAACAACCAGCATATGTAAGAGTTACAAGTAATTTCAACAAATATGTATTTACGATCATTACAACAGGAACAGGACAACTACCACCACTTTGCCTTGTTTCCGTCTCATTTGTTTGCTACACATTTTATAGTTGTGGATAATTGGCACATTAATTTGGTGCAGATCTACATGGTAGCTTGGTAGTGGAATTAATTAAAACTTTGGCATTCCCAGTGCAGCATTTAATATTCTGGCTTATTTTTCAGGTGTGAAAGAGTTATAGTATTGCTAGGTGATTGGCCAGGGAATAAAAGAAATAACAACCCAACTGATTTAATCAGTTTGTAAAATAAATAAATAAATGCATAAATAAATAACCAACCCTCCAACCCAGGGTGGGCGGAGGGGAAAGGACCTGTAAACTCCCCACCACCACTTTATAGACCTTCTACTTTCTATGATGCTACCTCTGTATTTTGTGGGAAAGAAAGAAATGGAAAGAAAGAAATGGAAAGGAATGTTAGAGAAAAATGTCAATTTTTCACATTATATTTACAGAAAAAAAAAAGTACACTTGAAATTTAAAGGACAGAAAAATTCCATTTTATGAAATTTCATAAGAGTAAATTCTTCTGGGTGAAAAATGGGATTCTCCATGTCACACCACCCCCCCCAGGTTTTTGTTACAATAAATATTTAATTGTGAAGATAAAACAGATACTTTCATTATATATGCACAAAAATATTGTTTTCACACCTTCATTATGCAGAAGGAAAAACTTAATAGATGGTATCCCTTGTTTCCATTTCTCTTTGAAATATTTTTCATGGAAAATTTTAGATGAGACTGACCTTCTGTGCCTTTGAATTATTGGAAGAAAACTTACCCATTGCCCTTTATCAAGGAAGATACTCAAGCATTGATAGTAAAATATTATACAAAATAGGACGGTTTATTTTTCACAGAATTTTTGAAAACCATTCTTTTGTGGAACTAGAATGCACAGAAGTACTGCTGTCAAGTAAATAGTGGCAGTTAAAACCCAGAGATTCATTACAACTTGAGACATTTGCAGAAAAAAGCAAAACAGAAGATTACAGACTTGACATTATATTGCCTACAACAGGTAAGTCTAAACAAAGATTTTTCAAGTAAAGTCTGAATTTTGACAGCAAACATCATTAGCAGCAATTCTCAGAAATAAGGCTGAGGCTAAAACATATTGCCTCTACTTTCACATAGTTATATTTTATTACAATCAAAGCCTAAAACCATGCAATCAAGAATAAAAAAACATTGTTTTATATTTTAAGACTGAAAACACATCAATATAAAATGGCTAATTTTAACAAATGGAAAAAAACCACCCACCCTATCATCATCATCATATCCATAGAGTCCTTTTATTCCTGGCTCAAACCAGGAATAAAATTACAGGTATGTAATATTTTGGCAATGCAGGAAGATTGCACTAAAACAACTGCAAACCAAGGGGACAGAGATAATTGGACAATAAGTATCTTTCAGAAATATACTGATTTGAAACAACAAAGAACAATAGAACAATGCATGCAAACATCTTCAAAGGAGTATCAAAGTGCTGATCAACACAAAGAATCTTACAATGTAGTTATATAATTTGTGATAAAAGCTTACCATTTCTGGTTGATTTCAGCCAGTTTACCTAATAACCACCAAAATTCGCCTTAGGCGGAGAGCAGATTTGATGTTGCAATACACCAACAAGTTCGAACCATCAGGACTGCAACATGTGCCATTTAAGTTTAATCTTTCCACAATTTCCTGGTGAAAACTAAAACTTTGTGACAGGAGGAGGTCAGACTGCCCAGCCAGGGCAGAGGGAATGCACATCCCAGTGCGTCCTGCCTGTCAGGACACCCACAGCCAGGTCCTCTGGCAGCTGTGGGACAGGGACCAGCCCAGGTGCTTCCCCCACCTCCTACCTCCACTAGTCTGCACTGAGGCGGCCCACCCCCAAGCCAAAAGTGCTGCTTTTGTCTTTCAGCAAAATGCAGAGTGATGTTTTTCAAGCTTAAAAGGAGAAGGGAGAAGGTACTGATGACTCTGATACTTTGGAAACTTCTCATTCCTACCTCTCACGGCCAGCTTACCACTATTTGTTACTCTGCTAACCACACACAACTCTGTCCCTTGTCCAGACATAAGAAACAGTTCTCTTCCAAGCTGTCTACTTCCTTAACTGTGTGTGTAGAGACAAACACTAACTTATCTCCCCTCAACTTCTGTTTTCTTACATTAACTATCACATTATTTTTAGGGCCCTTCCATATAACACACTCTGCATTCATTCTTTTTCCTATCAGATTAGGACCTTCTTTAGCTTTTCCCCATCCTCATTTCATTTGGAGCATTTCCAAATGAGGTCTCCCTTATTTTTTTATACAATGTCACAAACGCTTCTTTGTCTCTAGTGAAAATACTTTGACAAAGAACATTTGGCATTGTCATGGCTCTATTAGATTGGTGACTCATAGACATTTTACAGCCTACTAATACACTCATGTCTTTTTTTTCAATATGATTTCTTATTGAAGAACTCCTAATTTATAACAAATTCCTATTAGTCCCTCAGTACATGACCTTGCACACTGCACTATTACATTTCACCCAGTTTTTAACTGGTCTCATCTTCAGAATTACATAGTTCTTCCAAATTTAGAGGCTGTACTTGAGAACTTGATCTACAATTTTTACTCTTCACAAAGCAAATTAATTCTGAGCAATAGCTGAAGACCAAGAGAAATCCTGGTTTTCCCTAATGTTAGCTGCTAGGGACCCACCCCTTTGGTCATGTCTCCATTGTACATTATTTCCTAATAGCACAGTATTGCAGAAAAACAATAGCTGTAATACCTACTGTCAAAAAAAAAAAGAGGTGAGAAGCCACAGCTTCAGTTGGGAAACAGTGAGTCATTAGGATGAGTACAACAAATACAAGTATTTTCTCATCAATTACCAGCACCTACAGTTTCTCAGACACTAGTGACTCACCATTTACAAATGCAGTTTCTACAATTTTTCAATTTTACAGATCTCTACTGAATAAAATCGCACAAAACCCTGAAAAGGTGTTTTCCTCAGCCCAAAGAGCTCTAAAAGCGAAGATCATAGCGAGTACTTTAATTTACTCAAAGATTTTTGAAAAAATATAGGCAGGTTGCCTGGCTGCTTGGTGCAAGCAACAGCATGGGTGTAGTTTCCAGATTCTTTCCTGAGATATAAAATATTCTTGATTGCTCTCAGGAATTCAATGGGATGTTAATGTCCCAAAACATTCAGTTTAGGAGTGGCAGGTCTACTGACATTTGTTGCTATGAAGAGCAATGAATATTTATGACAGAGCCTAATCTCAGAAAATGTAAAATTAAATGAAAATTAATGAGCTTCCAAAGGAGTAGTAACCAGACCAGGCTTAAATGCAACTGTTAGATAAACTAAAAGCTTTTGTTGTTACATTTGAAATTTGCTCAGAACATTCCTCTCCCAACTAAGTTGTAAATTTAGCTACTAGATTTGTTTGAAGAATTGGTGATTTACTTCAACTATTGTAATAACTCGGCACTGTCCTGACACAACCACAGATCCTCAGCAGGCAAACAAGCCAAGTGATGAACATTAGTGAGGGGAACCACCTCTCCGCTTTGTATATGTGCCACAGTTCCTAGAATGCTTGGCCAGTAAAGTTAGGAAAATTGGCAATTCAGATCTGGGGCTGGGTTAAATTGCAGACTAGCTAGTCTAGGCCAGACTATTTTTTAAGAGCAGAAAGTCAGAATGCACTTTTCCTAGGGCAGGCCAAAGAAGGCTCTCTGACACCAGCAGTCACATCGCTCATGGGGTGTTAAGTCCTCAGCAGCCAATATGATCTAGACCTTGATCTTCGTGGCCCCCCTCACTTCCTTGACACCTGATTCACATTCCCCATCCCCTCTTCTAGCACTGACACTCAGGCTATCCTCCTACCTACTGCTCCTTTGGTTTGTTTTTGCTAGGTTGGTCCCCTGTCTATGAAATGACTGACTACAGATACAGCGCATATGTGATTATAGCATATATACGTGTATGTACATATAAGTGTACATATATACACACATACATATTATATATCTGTGTCTGTCTACATAAATACACACACATAAAATGCATAGTTATATATAGCCTCTATACATCTCTGGTTCCTAAATATGCTGGTGTAATTATGCTGGAAGATATTTTTGGCTTTACTGATTCCCTCTTCTCTCCTGTGAGGATTCTTTCATCAGCCTGAATGTCCTGGTTCCTTTGAACACCATTGCAACGGCATGAGTCTTTGATGGTCTTTATTACTAATACACAAAACAAGTTATACTCAAATTCCCTGAAAACAGTCAAGATGGAAATAAAAATATAGTCTGTACTAATGTGAAGTCTGCCTAATATAACTGCCTTTTCACTTACAAGGGAAAAAAAAACCCTGGGAAAACAATGGTAGGATTTAACCAGATGCCCTTTGGTAGAAGGGCAAGAGCAATATATCCTTTTCAATATTCTGGATTTACATCCAATTTGAACACAAACTTTTGGTTTTCACTTATTTGGGGAGAATATCAGACTGTATTTGGATGATCTACTGCCCAGCAGTACATTTACTACAACTAAACATGAAGAAAAAGCACCAGGCCTCGAACTGCAGTCAGAACTGAAGCAATGAAACCCCAAGGCTGACTGCAGAACACAGCTGCTGCTGCTGCACAATTTACATTTGACTCATCATAATGTAAAAATTGTTTCCTACAGTGTAGGCAGCACAAACATGACTTCTGTATTTGTATCCACTGTGAACTTTTGTTCAACTAGTTTGAAATAACTTTCCAGAAACAACTAATGGTTGGAAAAAGTTTACTTCCTATACCAATATATGTTAACACAAACAGAAGTGCTTAGCGCCTGAACTCTCGCACATTTAGTAAAATCTACTTACCAAACAGTGGGAAAACACAGTGATACTTTATATCGTTTATGTAACTCCTCAAAGAAAATTATTAAATATCCTGTGCATCAGAGTGGTTGGATTAATTATACAAGTTAGAAAGTCACTGTCAGACTGTTCTTACAGGAGCGTCCAATATTTATAGCCATTCATAAAAGGTAGCCTTATAACGAAGTATAGGCCTTGGAGTTCGCAGCTCCAACACAAAAGGTATTTGGTAAATGGCTTCAAAATCATCAACACAGACACTGCTAATTATTTAACCACTAGGTAAAAATGCCTCATCGTGCAATCGTACGGGAAAACAGCACTCCAATTTGTACCAGAGGTGAGACAAAGCCATATAAGCTGAAGCTACAACTAAGAGAGTGGGAAACAGAGAAAAGGGTAACAGTGCTATGAAAGCTGTTTATCTGGACTGAAATGGGAATACTGAGACAATAATGTGAACACCTAGTTCACAAAGCCAGGTGCATACACACACGTGTGCACACACACTCATACACCTCATAACATTTATCAGAAAATTCATTAACTCCTCTTTCACGATCACGATTTTAAAATGGCCAAATATATTTGGTAAGTAGTTATGGTCTCAATAGCAGCCTCCTTCCTGTTCTTAAATTTTAGTTCTGTGACAGCTTGAGGAACAAGAACAGTGCAGGCAGAAATGCTAGCTCCTGACAGCAGCCATGTGCTAGGCAGAGGCATTTTGGGGGAGGAGGGGTGCACCCACCACAGCATCCCCACGCGGCACCAGGGAAACAGCAGAAGCACTTCCACACAGCTACCGCTGCCCTGATCGGTATGGGTACCTCCAAATAAGTGGGTGACAGTAAAGGATCATTGCACATAGAGGTACGCATGCTAACCCTTGTACTGTGAGCTGGTATAGACACAGCACCTCCAGAAACCAGGTGTGTTATTCCATCCCTTCACTAACCATTTGTATGTATACATACATATGTGTGTGTATACACCTATGTATGTATGTATGTAAATATATATGTGCTCTGATACATAACTGAAATGTGCAACTAACTTAAAGTTTTTAAGGAAAAAATACATTTAAGTGGGGTGTTTTCTGTTTCACTAGACACAACAGATGAAAAGTGCAACTGTAATCAGAGGTTGTTATAGCGCTGAACCCAGAGATGCCGACACATGCACTGACATTCATTGACAACACCCACACAGATAATACTAAACAACCCACATGGATAATGCTGAACAACTCTGACAAAGAAGCAGACCTCATACTGCTGAGTAAGAGGAGGGAAAGGTGGAGGTGGTCACTGGGTGCATCTACCTTCCTGATTTTATGCTCAGGACAATTTCTTTTTGGTGCAGGTATGCCTTGTGCCGACTATACGTAAGCACACTTACGCGTGTCACTGGTGCTCTCACAGCTGTTTCCTTCCTGGTGAAGCCACGGTAGGAGTTGCACAGTGCTCCTCAGCAGTCAGCCTCCTACACGTTCTTGGCACAGATCAAGGCCACTGACCAGCACGGACTTCACTGTCATTAAAGATGCAATGTGGACATAAAGTCCTGGGACTGCAATGTGCTACGGCAGACAGTCTGCCAGTCTGTCCCTCTCTGCATCAACCAGTGAGTACTGGACCCACATGGGGGAGAAGATCAGGAGCCACATGAGGAGACCTTCAGGAGTAATGTCTGGCCTCTGAGTTTAGTAGCTCCAGCCTTTCTCAGGATGGCTCTGGACAGGTATGAGAAAATAATCACAGTGAGAAGTTCTCCACATCAGCTAAGCAAGCTAAATTGCTGCTGGGAGAAGATCAAGACACTTAAAGCAATACAAAATCACCTGTCAAAAGGACTTGAGAAAATCCAAAGCCAATGTGGCAAAGAAGAAAATACAGGAGACTTAAAAGATATCCTTTAAAAAAGACGAAAACATGTCCAAATAAGGAAATAGAACACAATGGTTAACTATAAAAGGCCAAAAAATATCTTCAGAAATATTTGAAAAAAGGCATAAAAAGTAATAATAAATCTTTCTTCAGGCCCCTCAGGAGCAGGAAGCCTGCCAGAGTCTATGGAAAAGATATAAAAGGAATGCTCGGAAAAAAAGGTGAGAGCAGAAAACCTAAATTAATTTTCTGCATTTGTATTCAGAGTTTGGGCAGGCTCCCATGCTGCAAAGCTTACCCACAGTCAAGAGCTCAGACAACATGTATGTATGACACAAAAAACGTCTCACACAGGGCTTCAGCACTAGATGACTGGGAATTGTGTAATTAATGTCACAACAATTTTCAAATCATTCCAGGATAAGCCTAGGAAACAACAGATCAGTGACTTTGACAATTGTACCAGGCAAATTAACAGAAACTCTTTTAAACAATAGAATAAGGGGATATGCAGACAAATATGACACACCGGGGAAGTTCAACACAGTTTTTGTGATGAGTAGGGATGACTCAAAATACTTCTGGAGTCTTTTGAAAGAGTCAAGACTACAAAAGAGCTGGACAATAAAGTCTATCCTCATTTCCAAGAGATACATGCAAAGGTCCTTCACTGAAAGTTCTTAGCCTAAGCAGCTATGTGATCAGAGAGGGTCTTCACATGGATAAATGAATGACCAAAGATTGGCAAAAATACCAATTTTAAATGAGTGACTGGAGGAGGAGGAGGAGGAGCTGCCAATAGTCAGGCTCTGGGCTGGGGCCCACGCTGGTTAGTTTGTTTAGAAACCACACAGAAAAGGACGTTAATGAAAAGAGGTTTACAGATACCAAGTTACTCAGATCCTGCCAGGTAAGTGTTGATCACTGCCATAAACAGGACTGAGGGCAAGATGGGCCCTTGGTGGGACCTGGGGGACTTGTCAGGCTCCTACCACAGTTCTCTAAGTGGTTCCTCCCTTGGCAGCCTCCTCTTTTCCTGTATCTTCCTATCCAGGTTGAACTACAGCCTTATTCAGCAGGATAGAAAACTGGGAATTACATCTCTCCACTCTGAGAAATTACTCAAACACAGAATAATTAAACAATGAAGCACAAACTGCCTCATTCAAAACCCATTGAAGCAAACAGGAATCTGTCCACTGATTTTAATTGCTTCAGTTTGGGTACAGAATGACTGAAAACATCACTGGCAATTAGAAAGCCTCGCCTGTGGCTTCAAATACGTATTTCAGTAGGGTAGTATTACAGAACAGAACGCTATGGAGCTGTCAGGAGCCACGGTCTATAAAACACCATCCCGAGCTATTACACAGTAATATAACATGTTGTTACAGCGAGTAAAGATCAAGTACACTTTTATCCAAACAGAATAATAAAAATTATCTTAGTTGGTTCTTCAAGCCAAAAGACAACCCTGTCACAACCTAGGTGGTAACATTGTTCAGATGTAAAGAAACTTGGTCAGAATCTCACAAATGTTCTGAAACATTTAACAGAAATTCAAGAGAAAAAAACCAGATTTTTCTGGTTTTGTTGCACAAATTAAAGCTTTAATAAAACATTAGAAATTATTTGCAATATTGGCCAGAGATTTCCAAATATTTCTAAATGCTCAAAAGATCCTGGAAACCAGTATCAATAATAATCTTTAATCAAACCATATAAGAGAGAAAACAAATTGCTGGTGTTATAAAACAGTATCGTGAAGATCTATGGACTAAACACACAAATATTTTCAGAATGTCAGAAATATTTGTAAGCCTAGTAGTATTTTCGGAAGAGAAAGTACTGCTGACAGAAAATAGTAACATCCTGCAACATTTTCATTTGAAGAGCAATGTATGTCTCCAGCCCAGTATGATACAGCAAGACAGTGTTATTTTAAATGTTTGGTATGCTTGTCAGAAGAAATCAGAATAATCTTCAAAACATTTTATGAACAACGCTTCACTAATTTTCTATCAGGAAAGTGTCTGGGAATACAGTGATATGTTTGGACATGTTTTAGATGCCGTAAAAATTATGTCAACAAATTCAACAAAGGGAAGCTCTCATTTTTTAACGCAAGATGTATTAAAGAGGGACACTTTGGAGATCTAGGCTCTGGTTAGAGAGCTATCTTTCAGCCAACCATAGTTAGTATTTACTTAATCTGATATTTTTGTAAATAATTTTAGAACATTTTGCATTCAGTTACTATGGATAGATTTTACAACAATCTTGACTGTTGATTTAGTATGAAATGTAGCAAAATTAGAGCTATGGTAAACACAAAGCACATTTAATTCCTGTTTATGCCAAAATGCTAAATGTTTCCTTTAAAAATTCTTGATACCTATATTTTACAGCACAGAACAAATGAAAGAATATGATCTGCTTTTTGGTAACATCTTTTAAGTGGCACTTAACATGGTAATAGTACTGAGCAGAAGTTACTTAAAACAGCATTACAGTACATTTCATATCTATTTAAAAGCCAAATTACAATATTAAAATTATTTATTTGCCTTCCTTTTCATGTCTTTTCTTACATTAGAACTAATGGACAAACTACCAACATAATCAGGTTATCTTATTCATGATATATCTAATAAATTATAGGATAAGAAAGAAAGCCTCTTAAGTATATATCTGAAAGACCTGCATCACCTTTTTTGCAACTAGATTGTAAAATATATTCTGGTTTACGTTACTGCATTTGTTTTCCTAACTGCAGATGGTTTTATTGTAGACACAGTTTTCTTGTCACAATTTTCCTTCTCTTATTGGCTGAGAAAATAAAAGAGTCTGGTATTTAACGTTTTCCTGTCTCCCTGTAAAGCCTAAATGACATACCGATCCTGCTATAGCCCTACCTGCCACACTACCGTGTCTGCATTTGCCCATGGCCTCACCACTCTCCTCCTCCAACCTCCCACGCTCAGCCCTGATCTGCCCAGGCCCATTCCAGTATGCATAGAGATGCTGCTTTAGCCTAGTAGTTACTGGCTTTTTATAAAAGAGGTCAAATTCACCCTAACAAGGAAGCAGGATGTATATCCCCTAAATTAATACTCTGTAATATGTGTTAACTCCTGTCTATCCATTACATTGTGCACTTTTTTTGCTTGCAGAGATGACAAAGCCCAGAAATCATAGATCTCCCATTTTTGTCCCAGTTGATGCAAAAAAGACTTTGTCAATTTTCTTACTCTTACTTTATTTCATAACACATCTGTCCCTTTTATCTAGCAGTTTTAAGGATAGCATTTGCATCAGCAAAACTTTTTATTTCCAGTTCATCTCAGTAGTATGTAGCAAAGCCTTCTGCCATAGCAGAGAGCAGAGAACAAACATGACTACAAATAATGTTTCCCTTGGTTAACAAGAATCAAAGAACCTCCTTACTTTCAGAATCATACAGTGGGAAAAGTCACACTCGGCCACCTTAACACACTTAGCACTACTGAAACCAGAGGCTACTACACTTCTTCCAAACACTTGACAAAATTTGCCTGTGAAACACCATGCATCACAGAAAAAAAAAAAAAAAAATTTTATTAGTAACAATGACACACAATCCCGGTCTTGCTCCCACTGAATTCAGTAAGAAATCTGTTATCATCTTTAGTGGGATTAGAATTAGACCAGAAATACAAAAATATTCTGTTTGATCAAAATTATTCTGTTGTAGAATTCCGATTCTTCAATCCTAGCACACACACATCCATTTATTCCAACAAGCACTTTCTGAATGCAAAGACTATGCAATTCCCTTCTAAAAGAGACTGATGTTTAAGAGGTAGTCTAGATAACATGTATATACTACAGCTTGTATATAGCCTTTCAGATGATAAAGACCTCAAAGGCTGCAGATCTGCTGTCCTGAACAGATCTCATTTTTAAATGCAGATAAACACTTTGGTAGCAGATTGAAGCTTTTTTTTTTTTGATTTTCCAAAATAGTAAATGTAACTCAGAACAGAGGAAATAGAAAAATTATGCAAAAAAAATATTTTCAACAGTTATAAACAATATTGCCTTTAACACAAAAAATAGCTTTCCTTTAGAAAAGGAACGTGCTGTGGATAAAAGCCCGCAGGAAGCAGTGAAAATGTCACTATATCCCATAATAGGCAAAATGCCTGCAGAGGAGATTTTGATAAATCCATGCTTGCTAAATAGGGTGCCGTTTTTAAATGAGCTAAATAATATGCAATTCAATATTAGCAACGTTTAATAAATACATTCTATTGCCACCACCGTAAGTCTCACTTATAATGGGGACTATCCCCGCTTCTAACAATCCCCAAATCCATGGATGTTTTTTCATTGGTTAGGATACCTGTTACAGAAAACACTTATACAACGCTGGTCTGAACACAAAAAAATATTCCTTGCTTTATGCAGTGCAACTTCCTATATTTAGCATGGGAAGTGTACAGATTTATTTTTTGGGTTTTTTTTTTTTTTTTTTTTTACTTTTTCTTTTTCAAAATAACATTTAAATGTTGGTCAAATTATAGCAACAAATTATAGCAACTTACTTTTCTGGTAAATAGTACCAAGAAACACTACCAAATTGACATTTCTTCAATATTCTGATGATACAGGTTTCTAAACAGTATTGTAAACCACAAATACATTTAACTTCTGTACAGATCATATGGGGAGATTGTTCTACTGAGGTTACATTGAGTAGGTTTTCAATACATCAGATTACTTCTTGATGAGGAAAATACTGTCACATAATCACTGACCAGGGTTATCTCATACGTTGTTTTCCAATTTTGTTTACATCTCATATTTTAAAATGTCATGTTATAGATTTTGGATATTGAGTTACAGCCAGCTAATGTACCAATCTCCATCTTCCATTATATGTTCGCTTTTTGCTAAAAACCTTTGGTAGAATTTCTTTAAACCATGGAAAAGAAAAACTCTTAACAGAAATGACACCATTGCATTGCTAACAATAAAAACAGTTTGCACTTTTGGAAATTTCAGGTGAAAGAGACTTATGTAAATATTCAGTCACTTACTTTGGTAGAGTTTTCAAGTGATTTTCTCTTAACTCCAAAATTCTCAATTTGACAAGTCTAGAAATATGATAGGAAATAATTAGTTCGTTCAATGAATTAGTTCAGGAATCCATAAGAATGATTTGAAAATACTTATGTCAACAAAAAAAGAGTCTGCTTAATGCACAATAGTAAGACATCCAGTTATTGTGGGGCTGAATATGGTACAAAATGTATTCAGAACCAAATAGCTTCATGCAAGGACAGATAGTTTCAGATAAGGACATATCTGTCCTTATCTGAACTCTGCCAAAAACCTTTGACATATATCACATTTTCACAGTAATTCTAAAGTATTTTTATTAATTATTCAAACAAGGCAAACATAGTAAGAGTTAATTTCTCTCAAACATTTCCAGATCTATTAAAGGATAAAAAGCAACTGCCATTTAGTTCACAACTTTCTTTTGCATTTTTTGAGCACTGAATTCTACAAATCCACACAGGCAGATGAATGCTACAGAACAGATCTCCATTTAATTTACTGTATTTTAAACAGAATTAGGACATGTGCTTAAGTGTTGGCATGAATTAGAACCTATACACAAGAGTACTTCACAATTCCATATCATTGTGCAAACTCTAACTGGCAATATTATTTAAGCCACAGCAATAAATTCAATGAAGTAGAATAATGGGAAGGAAGGAGGACACATCAGATAAGAGATGAAGAAACTAATGTATTAGAGTTCCAGAATTTGGGGCAGTATTGTCTAATTACCCATATTGCCTAGGAAGATAATTTGATAAATATGAAAGGATTTTGATTCATGCCACCCTTTTGCTGGTTCTTTAATCCCAAATTATAACCAATGTGGGGAGGAAAAGGAAGAGGATACAAAACCAGAAGGATGAACAAGGTCCTTTTCTCTTAATCTCAAATTGTACAACTCCACTCACAGATAATCTGGAGTATCAGATGAACTATTTTTTGGAGGTACATTCAATCCATGAGCTGACTGTGCCCAGGATTGCTCAAGGCCTATGTGAAAATGCACGATTCTACATAACTTATTTGTAATTGTATCTTTTCTAAACAGAGATGTCACACTATTAAAGCTTTTAGGCTGATAACATAGTTTCTAAATGTGAAGAAAGTTTATTGAAGAACTTCATGGTAAGTTTCAACAATTTAATTAATACTGCTTTTCATATTACTCTACAGTCGAGGTCCTTTAATGCCACAAGTGTAAACATGTGTCTGTGAGAAAAGTTTAAAAAAATACAACTAAGCTTTAAATGTTTTTCTCTGTCCAGCACAACACCAGTTTTCTACTTCATGTAATCCCAGGCTTCCCAATGTTAAGCTCTTCTAGAAAACTCTGATGTTCATCTTTTTCCTACCAAATAAAGCAGAAAATATTTCAAGTCCTACAGTTGTGCTTAACTAGGACTAAAAAGAACAACTTTAAATGAGAAATGTGGAGAGACATTTACATGATGCTCAGGTAGACTCCGTTCCTGACTTATTCACATGGCTAAATGAGACTATAACAGACTAACTGAATATTACTGTACCAGAACATATAAAGAAAGCACTAAAATTTGGAGAAGAGCAATAAGGGAGATAGAGGTAAAGACCTACACATGGCTAGTAAAAAAGAAAGAGCAATGTCTGTATGCTAATGTGGGCAGCTTCGGAAACATGACCAGGATTTGTAAATGCAAGATACCAAACAGATAATATAGGAGCAGAATAATGATAAAGGAACAAGCGTCATTTCATTCAGATAAAATATGTATTTGTAAAATAAATTAAAAAAAAAGCTAGTGCTTTCTGTTAAAAGATTTAGAATACTGGACATGTCCTTAAGTGACAAAGATTATTAGACAATGTACCAGCAAGGCTTTAGAAGAATATAATGAATATAAACACTACACATCTGATAAATCGCAGGATATTTCATATATTTGTTTTTCCTTGACATTTGAACATAATGTCTGATTCCAAGCTGCAGAAGCAGGCTGTCTTAGGATTTACTTTGATATTCCAAACACTCATCAAATGCAAACAATGACAATTTTTCTTCCTCCTTCTTCAACTAGGATTTTCTAAAAGGTATTCCAGCGTAAAGCCCAGACTCAGCTCTGGGTCAGTGACAGGCCCATCAAGTGAATGCTGATAAAGCAGCACTTCCCATTTCTCAGTGCCTGAGCATACCAATGTCATTTCCAACACAAATTACGTCACCTCAGTATTAATTTTGGAGTGCTGAGTTGATGTTCCCAGTTGAACAATAAAACACACATACAGGTAGCTGGACAGACCAGGAAAAAACTAATACTAGGTGAATTCTGTAACAACACCATGTATTTTCCCTGTTAATCCTTTGTTTTCTGAGCTATTTGACCAAGTAGACAATCCGAGGGCAGAAAGGCTGACCATTCCCTCACCAGTGTAACAGAGGTGGAATAAACTTCACATTTCTGCCAGACCTGTGCAGTGTAAGGATCCACTGACTTCTACTGCCCTCTTAAATAGCCGTTGCAAATTGTGTTAACTTTGATTTCCACCCCACTCTGCTTTGTCCTTACCTAACACTTTTTGGCTCAGTTTCTGCTGCATTTATTTTTACTCTCATTCTACATCCTTTCTGCTCTGCTGTCTTTTGAATCTTCTCTCTTGTTCTGGCTTTCACATTTTTCCTTTGGTTACTCCACCACGCTCAGTCATTTCTTTCCTCCCTTCTGACTCACAACACATTTTCTTTCTGTTCATTTTTCAATAGGCATAGACCACATTGTTATTTTCTGCCCTTGCCACAATTTAATAACACATTTGATCAACGACAGGCCTCTTCTTCAATTTCTATTTCTTCTCACCTTTTCCCTAAACCACCAAACTGCATCACTTCATCATAAAATTCTTGCTGACATAACAGTCTCTCTAACAACAATCATTCATCAAAATAGGGCTGAAAAGCCAAAATCTCTTTGGTTTTTAGTTTTGCTTTGTTTTTAAAAAGAATACAGCTTTAAAATGGTCCCTTAAAGCCTCAACTGGGTTCATATGAAAGAGCAATGTGCTTTGATGACTAATTCTTACCTTCCAAAGTTAGCTGGAAGAAACTCCAAAAAGGCATCATTTAGATAGAGCTGGGTCAAATTTAGAAGTTGTGTGAAGCCATCTGGTAGCCTAAAAAAAACAGTTAAAAGCTTAATGCTCACACCAAAGTTGCTATGGAAATAATAACAATATATATTTAGAAAGAGAAAGATGATTTTCTCTCTCACCTTCTTTTTCTACCCAAATTCTCAAGAACTTACTTGTTACAGACAACATTTTTGCCCATTCTCATCTTTTCCACGTTGCTATAACCACATGAAATGCAAATACCTGGCACATTCAAGTTACATCAGCCTTTTCTCCCTTCCTAGCTGAGGGTTTTAAGCCAAAGGTGCTTGCTTGCTTGCCTTCTACCTTTTTTTTTTTTGAAACTGAAATAGTAGAATTTCATCCTTTCATCTCCTTCACCCCATTTTATAAATCACGGGATTACAACACAGATTTTTTGTTACTATTATTGCAAGTTTTTGGAAGGAATAAGGGTTGCTGAAATCCCAACCAAGAGATTACGGTACATAAGGATGCAGCATGGCTTACTTCCCAAATACGTAAAGCACCAGCCCCTGTGTTTAAAAGGCTGCATCATACGGAGTGCTTTGCCAATGCTTTCTTTACTATGTGGAAAGACACCACATTTGTTACATAGTACACAGATCAATCCTGGATTTAAAACAATTAAAACCAAATTTAGATTAATCCTGCGAATGAACTTGATACAATGCCTTTAAATTTTGGTTCACTTTGTATAAATTTTCTTCACTTGCAGTATACAAACACAAGCTGCTGATACTCACTTAGAGACTGGATTGACACTGGCTTCAATAATTGTTAAACACTTACAACATTTAATATTTTCTGGAAAATCTTGAATTCCTAAAAAAATATTGAAAGAATTATTATACACACATAAAAAACTGTTTAACTTGTTTTGTTCATAAATGAGTTCATTTGGCATTTTCAGATCAGACTTAAGCTATAACAGGAGGAATACATACATTTTAGTATTATAGTCTAAAAGATGATACTTAAGCACTAAATAAATACACCAGAACAGATAATACGCCTTGTACTAAAACTATTATGCTAATGCTTGATTATATAATCTTCTGGAGTTAAATAGTGACATCATTTGTACTGATATTTGTGCCTTTCATTTCTTTCCAAATTGCTTCTCTTTCTTCGTTGGCTCCCTCTCTCCTCGGGAGCACATACACATAAACCTGAGAGTCTCTAGGCCTATACTGATAAGAAATTTTTCAAAAGTTTCGAGAGTGCCTAAGCCTCATTATCAAAATAAAGACACTTAAGTTCAGACATGCAAAGGGTTTTAGGCACATAAGCTTGTAAATGCATAATTTGGAAATGCACATCAGCAAATTAGTCACTGGCTATATAAATCCTGGTAGTTGTTTACCTGCAGCCTTATAAACTTAAATACACTACACAAGAGCCCAGTAAGTACTAAGCCACTTTGTAAAGTGTAATGTTTCACAAATTAGCTGAAAAAATGGTCTCCCACTCCTGTTTCCAATGCTTATTGGTCACAAGTCATCACAGTATACTATGCTAAAGCAAACTCTTTTTTTTTTTTTTTTCCCAGAGAAAAGCAAATGAGGTAGGCATCTACCCAGACTTCTCAAAAGTGCCGGACAGGAAAATAGTACATAATCTAGAAAGAGAGCAGGTTTTCTAGAACATGAGTTTGTTAATCATTAGGAATTAAAACTTCATTATTGTTCACATTCATTACAATTCTTTAAAACACTTATACTTTTGATCTCTTACCATTTTTACTGATATCAAGTTCTTTGAGATTAACTAAGCTAGCAATAGTGGTTGGCAGACTTGAAAGGTCATTGTCTGGTATACTCAGTTTGCGTAAAGCTTGACAGTTGAACAGTTGCTGTAACATAAAAAGATACTTTACAGTGTTTCAGGAAAAAGATCACTTTGGGATCATTATTTATACACAGAAGCAACAAACACCACAAAACTACATTTGCTACATAAGAATTCAATAATCAAAAAATATTTTGCCATTATTTGAGAAGACATTCCTAAAGGCTGCTCAGTATCATAAACACACCTTAGACACAGTTGACAAGCATAACCAAACCAGTTCATTGGTAGCAAGAATGTTCAAAAAGAGCTTTCTGTCAAAAACTGCATACTCATTGCAATCAACATTTTGTAGGTACATGGTATTTCATATGTCATAGCAATTGAACTTCTTTTGTGGCCTGTGGTAAATTAAAATATTTAATTTTAGAATTTAATTTCATGATAGATTTTAAAATATTTTGAATGCGTGCAGAAGAAATTTGCTATCTTCAAGAAACAAAATGCTTTGATGTATCAAAATGATACGTTGTTTAAATCCCCACCAAAATTCAGGACTCAATTCTAATTTTTAATTCAAATTCAAATATAAAGTTATAAAATGTCAGAATTTCTACTGCAAAACCAAATCCTCCTTTCAACCTGAAGTAATCAATAAGTCATGCTGAAAGCACCTTTTTAACATGGCTGCTTCCTTCAAGAAATATCACTCTCTCATACAATACCTTTCACATGTAAAAAAAAATTAATAAAACAACCATACTAAGAGAAGGCACTCATGAAAAATGATTTCACATTTAGGTACATTGGATTGCAAGGTTAGAGGTGCTGTATATGAAGAACAAACAGGTGTATTTTTTAGATAGTGTAGCTTATAGCTTCTTCAAGCCCAGCATGCTAGCAGGTGTAAGAGGAGAACGCAGTGCAATTGCTTGGCTCATTTATTGCCATGCTCCACATTCCCCAGCGAGTCCTGTGGAAAATTGACACTTAAGAGTAACAGGGAAGCGTCACGCATGGCTACCTGCCTTGGTGGTACAAACCCTGTTGTGTGCACCCAGCACAGCATCATTGCAGCTGCCCTCCAACCCCCGGTACCAGCCACTGCTGCGCTACCCATCACACTGGACTGCAGGAAAGATCTGCTTCACATTACCCACTCTGTGGCTGCAGGCTCTAAAAACATCACTCTTTTCAAGAGTTAGAAGTTACCAAATCCTGTAGGACTTTCTGCAAGTACGAATTCACCAAATGGCACCAGAAAATTCAGTGGGTTCCAGAGAAGAAAAACTTCTCTTTGCAGGCATCTCACAAGGGTTCTTCAAATATTAGTGCTATGTTCACACCACATTTAGTCTTTCTTTCAGACTTCTTTATCAGAATAAAGTCTACATAGTCATCCACAGGCTATTTGAGAATGCACAATAATTTGATTGCCTAGATGAAAAACCCAGCCAAGTATCCAGAGAGGAGAAAATTAACACACAAATGGCATGCAAATGCCAACCTGGTACTTCACTTTAAGTAATTTTTAGATCATTTTGAAACTGCATTTTTCTGCTGTAACTTTCTATCATAATCCTTTAGAAAAATCCTGCCTTTCCTTCCATAATCTATTCTCAGGAAACTGAGAGGGAATAACATGAATAAAAAATGCTCAGAACGAGAAGCACCACACCACAATCACTGTCAATTGGCACCAAATACGAAAGGGCCTTTTTACTGAAAGTTACTTTTCAAAATGCCTTTGTATTGACAGTTGTTTCAGATTTCCTCTTACATGAAACGTACTTGTTAATTCTCAAGACGGTACAACAGCCTCCTCCCCACAGGTCACCAGCTAACGCCAGCGGTAGGCAGAGAAGCACAGTGCACTGCTACAGCCCCGCAGGAGTAACGAGGAGAACCACGTCCATGCTGGGGCCTGCGCTTCCCAATCTAATTTACAGGAACAGCCGGAACAATTACTGTACACCCTGGAAGCCAAACTGGATTACACATTTCTCCTTGCAGACAATGTTAATAAAGGGAAATATCTCTCCAGAGAATGAGGAATTCCTTTGCAATGCATCTGAGAGAACCTACTTTTTCTCTTTTTTAAGGAAGCACATCATTTTGGACAAGACTGGAAAGTAATGTAATTAATAAGCTCTAGGTTTTGCTCTTGAAATTTCTAGCCACATTACTGCATGAGAACAGCTGTAGATCATAGTAACATTCAGCATAGGGAACGTGCAGAATTTTGGTGCCTATACAAACTACCATGCTATCGTACCTGGAAAATTAAATTCCCAGACATTGCCCTGCAGACTTCTTATTTTACAAGCCAAGGAAGGCTTGGAACTTAAAGTTCTGACAGTATCTGAACAGATACAAGGCTTTTGAACTGGTGAATGAAGAAGCGTAATAAAAAAGACTCCCTCTGGAATTATTTCATGATGTACTGTTGTATCAGAAATAATATAAGAGTGTGAATACAGGTATACGTAGGCCCAAAATTGCCCACTTTTTTTTTTACCCACTGGATTTTCAAAAGGTGTCTTTCTCAATTTCTAGTGCTTTATTGGCCTTGCCATCATGATTTTGTTGTAATCATCATACTGTATGTCCATATACTACTTTTATTCCTTTCATACTGGAAACCAAGTGGTGCTAATAGTGCTGTGATTTGAGTTATAACAATGGGCTATTATTCTGCATATCTCAACTTCTTGCCTACACAGCAGTAGAGGTTGTTGGCTTCCAGGGCCCCTGGAGAACAATATGGAATTTCTACTCTTTACTCTCCAGAGGCATAACTGTCAAATAGATTGGCTAACATATTGGGGGAATTTGATGTCAGAATTACAAAGAAATTAACACTTTCTAGCTTTGCAGAACAGAAACATGATTTCTTATTGGCAGATTTAGAAAAAGGATTCGATGCCTTTAATGGAAACTAGAACTTATATGGCAGATGCAATGCAAAAGAAAAATATAGTTAATTTATAACACTTACCCATCTGTTTGAACTATACATTAGTGATTACCTCAACACCATTTATATATTGGTTGTATTGTTTGTTCTCGGTGAAACAACTAAACATTGAGATGTAGCTTCTGACTTCAGTGGCATATTTAGCATTCTGGTATCTCTTTTACCAACACGTGAGATGGCGAAAGACAGAGGTAGCTATTCCTAGAATTTGTTGTTAGAGACAGACAAATTTTTCCTAAGGCGTTAACAAGTAAACTAACTTTGGCCCTTACAAATTAGTCCAGATTTTACTTTATATTTATAAGGGAAAGCTGCTGGGGAGAATTTTCATCTCATTCATGCTTTTCTGGATACTGATTGCCAGTGACTCCACCTTCACCAAAATAAATATTCTTTCATATTAGTCATTGATTCATTTGACTCATACAAACAGGGACATACTTGCAGCAGCAGCTCATGATAATGAAGTCAAAGGCAAATAAAATAAAAATCTTGGCTAGATTTAGGGGAAAGTAGAGAGTAAGAATTATATAACAATCCTATAACTCCTTAAAAGAAAAGAAAAATATTAGAAATTAGGAACCAGAAATCCATTTCTAAGGAAGACAGCAGAAAAAAAAGCATAATATGATACATAAAATGTAAGGTAAAAATAATAAAAAAAAAAACAAAACAGGCAGAATGAGTTTAATACATCAGTTTAATGCAAAATAATGTATTGATTTCTAGAGTATCGTGTAGCAATGAAAGTAACTAAGGCAGATAAAGACTTTTTTTTAACAGAGTTTTTACCTGTGCTTTTTTCATTAAATTTGTAAACATGATCAAGCATTCTGATGATAGAAAATTTCAAAAGAATATTGTAATTTCAGAGGCACATAACATTTGGTAAATAACAGAAAATTGACAAAACAAATTTCCTCTGGAAGATGTTATTTGAATTCACATTTAGAGAGAGAGGAAAGTTTTGCCTATGGTAGATCATAACGTGTAAGTCAAAAGTTAATGGTAAGTAATAGAGTGCCATTTTAAGAAAAAAAAAAAAGGCATTTTCTCTCCTAGAATACCAATTTAATAGTGAAAAAAAGTTTAAAAAAAATCTGAAGCAGAAAATTTGATAAAGAAATTATTTGGACTGTTTAATTTATGGTAATGATTAATAAAGACTTAAGACAAAAAACTATGAATGGTATAAAGAAAGCAAATTAACACTGCCATTAATCTTCTCTTATACAAGGTCAAGACTATGTTAAATGATGCATTTACTCAAACATAAGACCGATTAAAAGGATTTCTTCAATATATAGTATTTGCTTCAAAATATTATAACAAAGAAAAAAAGAGGTGCAAAAGAGAGTTGTATACATTTCAATCTCTCCAAGGTACATATTTATCTGCTGTTTTGTTTCACAAATAACAAATACAAAATAGATGATACCACAATACAATGCAAAGGTTTAATGAGCATGCACATTTCCATTGTGACTGACACTAACAACTATCACCTTCATCCCAATTTCATAATTTTGGACCCCTTATCTTTGGCCCTCAGTTTTTTCATATAGAATTATGGCATATTGCTCTTGTTCTATGCCCTCATATATTTATCTTCCATTGTGCACTGCTATTTAGTTTGAATACCATGGGGATGCATACTTTCAAGAGACCCAAAACAAACACACCAAAAATCCCTAGCTAAATTAGAGACTTTATATATTCTTCAGTATGATTATTCAGTAGCATAATTAAAATATACACGGTTAACAATATATTATTATTAAAAGAGAAATAGTCCTGAAGGTATTCATTAGCAGTAAAATGGCCTCCACCACAAATTTCATATTTATGGGGACAGAAAAAATATCTGATTCTCTGCTGTCCTTTCTAGTAGCAGGAGAGATAAGGCAGTTCTCCATATCATTTTTCTGTGACACTTAAAAGATTGTAGCTACCCTGTCTTACCATCTGTAAAGAATTTCTTGATGGAGCGAGCAATCTTAAGCAATGAACCGTCATATCTGAATAAAGGAACTCCATGTAATGGAAAAAGTACGTTTCCTACATTTGTAAATAGAATTTATATAGAGTCTCTATGCAGTGTAAGTAAGAACCATTATATCCGAATAAAGGAATTCCATGTAATGGAAAAAGTATGTTTCCTACATTTGTAAATAGAATTTATATAAAGTCTCTATGCAGTGTAAGTAAGAAATATGTTGAGAGATGATGAAGAATGGATTACAGTGGAACAATGTTTAATTAAAGACTTGTAAGCATCTTTCATTATTGAGAAAAATTCAATTAAGGAATGGATTACATTACTTCATGCTTCATTATGTAGCTAGCACCTGCTATTAATTGGTTTTTCCACTACCTTACCCTCTTTTGTTTCCAGAACACTTAAGTTACAGTAACTTTTAATTCCTTATAGTAAACATTAATCAACAGAAGAACAGATTTAAAGATTCTATAAAAGAAGTTTTACACTGGAAGGACAACTTAAGTAATCTCACTGCAGGACCTCATCTACAGTTATAAAAATACTGGTCAGATAGCACTGGCATTTCTCCCACAAGGATAAATGGCTTATCCTGACAAAGACCTTGCTTTTAAAAGCAGTGCTACAGAGGATCCAAATGTGAGATCACCTACCCCATATACTAGCGTACTCGTGGTCAAGGTGTTAAATGCCATATTAATTACTTGTTGTGCAAGAAGTACTTCTTTTGAACAATTGTTAATTTCCCAACATAAGAATTCATTGGCTGCCCCCTGTTCTTGTGCTATGAAGCCAGGAGAAGGAGGTGGCTCTACTCCTCCCCACGCAGTACCATCTGCAAGAATGGTGGCTCAGCTGTTTGGGCTCTTCAGAGAGGGCAGGAAAAAAAATTATAAAAATGTAATTGAATCTCTCAAGTTAAAAGCCATGACTCTTCCTACAGCAAGCAGGTCTCCTGGTCAAGAGCAAGCCCTATTTCAGAGTTGAAGCACATGCTGAATACACATTTAAGAACACAACTTTGACATCTGTATTACAGGCAGAACACCAATTACCTTAGGTAGCTCTTCAATTTGATTGGCATCTAGGTAAAGCTCCTCTAATGTCCGTTCAAAGTTAAAAACCTCCTTTGGCACCTGCTGTAGGCCACAGTGAGAGTAATCTAACACTGAGACGATTTCTTCTTCGCCACGAAAACACCGGCAGGGCACCAAGCGGCCGATAATTTTCCTTTTGGTTGTCATCTCCAAACAGCATACTGAAGGAAAAGGGGAAAAAACAGTTTTCTGAAACTATCAACATTTGGGGGACTGTTTCTTTACAATTATTATCAAGATTGCAGTCCATTAAATACAGTTTTTCTTGAGGGATATCTGTAGTCTGCATTCTGCATTTCTTATTCTACCTTTCTACAACACAGGAAAAAGTGAGATTTGTCAGTGTAATCGCAAAAAGCAATCTCCATACATCATCTGTTCCCTTACACTGGAACAGAAGAAAACATGCCAAGACCATCCACAGCTGTTGCTTTTTTTAATGATGAAAATTAGCTGCATAAATCCTACACGTATGAACATGTTCATCAGGCAAAGTACAAAATTACCTTTGTACTCCATGTTTTGGTCCCTTGTTCAGTTTGGACTGTGAGTCACCAAAGTGAATCAGTCTGAGTCATTTGGTTCTGATTCTCTGTGACAAATGCCCCATTGTATTATACCCAATTTCTCCGAACTCAACAGAGTTCCTTAGCTTTCGACAGTTACTGCTGGAGTGTATTTGTTGTCTTTTCAATCATATGAATAAAGGAAGGGATAGGTAAACTTAATTGGTTACAAAACTAGAACAAAAGTAACCCAAAACCAGACAGTTTGTTTACCTGCCATTCCTGCCTCTCTTGTATTACCTTAGTCTGTTGAAAACTCAGACAAGGGACTTAGCAGAAATGCCATTAATTTTTCTGCAGTAAAATAAATGCCTAGGAAATTTCACCACAGTCTATTCCCTAACTTCTTCTAATCTAGATGTCGAGTTCTGCAGATCTTTCTTGCATATACAGTTTGTATGAGCACCTCTAACTCACATGAGTAACAGTTTACACAATTGTATCTTACTATTTTCCAGTGGAATAAAAATACTTTAACTCACTACTCTTAAAATGAGAGAATGCTCAATAAGCAGATTTTATGTGTCAAGCAGTCTCTAAAGCTGCAATAGATATTGACATTTTTAGAAGTTATTTTAACATGACTATAGATAAATCAGGCTGTTCTGAAACATACTACCACAAAGCCAAGAAAGGCTAAACTTTCAACTCCCATTTTATAAACCAGTTACAGGGTTTTGAGTTACATTTATGAAAAGAATGCACAGAATTAGTTCAAGTAAAGCAAAATAAAGCTCATCAGGATCCTTTTTCACAGGATGCCAGTGAAAAAGCAACCGTATATTCATCCAAAATAGTGGAGATAATTCGTATTGCTTAAGCCATTATTTATCCAAAATGTAAGAAAAAAAAAATTTAATTGGTCAGATAATGCTCCATTCACGGATCTCTGTGACTTTTTTGTCATGTAATACTTGATATTTTGGACGTAAATAAAATACTCAAACGTTTTATTTCCTTGTTTAAATTTTATTTGCACCTAATCTGCCTCTAGTAATCCCAATGAGATGAGCACACGAATACTGTCAGAACAAATACTGTTTTTTCGTGTTCTCAAGAAGACTGAGATGTTGAAACGAACAGCAGTGAAAGCAGAGTGCAGCTGGTTATTCATTTGGCAGTGCCAATGACAGGCTTTCTGTTGGCTGATTTTGGCTTAAGGCTAAAGCTTAAAACAGAGAAAAGGGTATAGCAATTTTGTAATTCAGCTTGACCAGATGCCAAGTTTGTAGGTATAACGTAAAAGTTGTATCTTAATTACAGTCAGCTGATGCAATGAAAACATCTGCATAATACATTGTACATAAACTTTTGAAAATGTAAAAATAGAACACTTAGAGGTATGAAAAAGAAGCAATTCATTTACAAGCTAATAAATGACAAAAATCTAAAAGTTTTATTTCAGTTCGACAGTATAGTCTACTGCAGAACACAAACAGCCACATAACTAAAATTTAAGGATGCTATACGCCACTCAAATCTACTCTGTGAACTTTGATTTTAAATGTTCTTCATTTAAATTTCTGACACCAAGAACACTAGATACCCTGTCAGATTTCATACACAATACTGTGGCTGGACCTGGGCTCTTGATTGGCACTCAAAATTTCCTGTGACAAAGAAATGTTTATTTTAACATTGCCCCTAATTTTCCTCTGGAAATAAGGCTACTGCCTTTTCAGCTTCAAATCTGTTGGTCAATTTCAAACACAGTTGGGAGGAAATTACTTTTACCGTTTTCTCAACTTCAAAAAATTTTGCATTTGTCACTTTTTATTCAAGGCAGGAAAAGTCCCAAAGTTCTGCTCCAAAGCAAGTCCAGTAGGAGAATGGCCTATCACACCAGAAGTGCTCCCAGTTCTCTCTCAGATCAGGGTTTTTTTCTTATTGCCATGTCATCTGCTCTTTCCAAATCTTTTTCACTATATCTGCTACCACCACCATAGCACTTCACATGCAATCAGCTTGTCTGGTCTCGGAAAATCTGTATTTGGATGCTGAAAGCGGCTTTGGCCATCGCTACTTAAAGTTAGTCACCTTGCACCATGTTCTACCTGACTTCAGGATCGTCTGCAGTTGCAGCAGCTGCTGACTTCAGCAAACCTTCACACCCGGGAAGCGGCAAGGAAGAGGCAGAGCAACGACATGAGGGAAAGCTGTCAACATCAGCAGGGCTGCAGAAGGGGCCACGGGGAAAGGATGCGAAGCACATGGTGGCAGGCGGCCTCCAGCTGTGTTCCCCTGCCTGGGAGGTCCAGCTGAGGCAGCCTACCCTGTCCCTCCCCTCCTGCCGGAGCACCCCCCAGTATGTAGCAGGGCAGATGTCCCTGCTGGAAACGAGCCGGGGCAGGAACCAGCCACCGGGAAGGCAGCACAAACACCTCGCGGCCTCCCAATCTCTCTGCCTTGCCACTGTTTCCAGAACCCAAGCACAGGCTCGAGAAGGGGTGCAGCACAACCATTGACACCAACCTGCACCGCTTCTTTAGTTCCAGAAACCTTCCCAAATAGCTCATTTGAGTGTACAAGATCGAAACAGATGGAAACTGTGAAAGCATTGGTCACAGAATACATACTTCACAAGAAAAATGAAATTAGCTATCAAGCCGCACCGCTTCTTTGTATTCAAGCATAGGAAGCAGGATTTGCAACTGCGTATTTCAAACCTTGACACAATAAAAATAAATGCCCTTGGAATAGCAAATTATTTGTAGCTTTTCAAGCCATTTGAAGATAATGAACAATTGAACAGTGACACGTACTTCAAAAACTACTCAGAAAAACATTCTTCCCATAGGCATTACAAAGCACTTAGCTTTGCGTTATTCCCGTCTACTGTGGGCATACGCATAAAACAAACCCCACGTTTCATTTTTAATAGAAACCCTGAATAGTAACAGTATAATAGAACAGCTAGAAAGTGCATAAATAGTGAAGCAATAGAACTGTACTAAAAATAGCAATTACAACAGCAAAAACATTTTTAAAGCTTTTCTTTTGCTTATGTAAACAAAAGTGTTTCTATTATTGCAGTTCATAAAAATATCTGTAATTTCTTATTCAATAGAAAATTGTTTAAAAAATTAGAAAGGAAAAATGCAAAGGATAAACAAAAGTGATTTAATTACTTTGCCTTCCTCAAAAGCTATGGTAAGACTCGATTGTCATGATAAATTAGGTTGGTTGGATTAATGGTTATCTATTGGAACTGTCCTCTTCAGGGAAAAAAAAGCAAAGGCAAATCAGAATGTGATTTGGAGAGATGACCAATCTGTATTTAAGAGAAGATCAATACTGGAATAAGAAGGGTACCTGAACCTGAATTATGGTGCATTGCTAAGATTTTATGAGAAAAATTAGTATGAAGTAACCACTACAGAAACTGCTGCTTATAGAATATTTGCTGGAAGAATGGCCATGGGAAAGTATGAACTTAAATGTATTTTAGTAAGAAGTGGGTTTGCATGTGTCCATAGTCTGCTCCATTATTTACCCTTTGTAATTAAAAAGAAAACAAACAAAAATGCAGAAAAGCCTGTCAAAAAAAAAATCCCCTGGTATTTATATTGTTCTTTGCAATCATTTCAGAAAGCACCAGTACAGAATTAAAGGACCTGTGGTACAATTGAAAGGAGTAAAATTTCATGCCCTGTGGACTAATGGTAATCAAACCCTTTATTAATTTCAGTATTATTAATTCCTACCCTGGACTAATTCCAGCTTTGGTAATTACACTTTTCTTACCTACATTTTATTCCTTCATAATTTTCTTAAAGCTTTTCTTCTGTTCTGATGGTTACTTACTGTAAGAGGATTGCTACTTGAGATCCTTGGGAACAAAATTTAAGTCAAATAGAGTCAACAGAGAGCCAATCTCCCAACTCTGGGAGGTTGAGTCACCATACACATTGCCACTTAATAAAATTCCTTAATCCTTGTAAGTGATATAGAAAGTCTTCCTACTTACTCCTAGAAACACCAGTGCTTAGTACTTTTCACCATTTAACTTAGTGAAAGAAATGTAATGTAATTCTCCACAGCTGAGTATTAGAGGTTATTGCTCACCATATGTCACATGCTATACATTAAGACTATACACTCTAGAAGATCTGTATCACTGTCAAAAGTTAAGAAATTTCAAGCTCTCTATTCAGTCTTGCATGTAAGAACACTAAATTTTCAAAACTCATCAGACCACACACAGAAATGCTCAGCAACTTGGAAGGCTATAAAGACTGTCCTGGAAAGGCAGTGGGAACAGGTGGATTTTTTTAAAAGCAAAAGAACTAGGATGAAATGTACATCCTTTTTTTTTTTTTTTTTTTTTTTTTTTTGAGATTCTGCTTAAGGAATTTTATTAACGTCTTAACTAATAATTAATTCTATACAACTGCATTCATAAACTGTAATGTACCAT
Source organism: Aquila chrysaetos chrysaetos (assembly GCF_900496995.4). Lineage (NCBI taxonomy): Eukaryota > Metazoa > Chordata > Aves > Accipitriformes > Accipitridae > Aquila > Aquila chrysaetos. Next base: position 41,900,357 of record NC_044015.1, on the reverse strand, counting down.
TTTTCAACAATTCAGAAAAACAAAATGAAACACAAACACATTTTTCCCCACAAAAGCTTAAAAATGTTATGACCTGTTTTCTGAATGCTTTTAAAAAAATATATTCTTTCTTGAATGCGATTAAAGAAACTATGAAAGAAGCATAAATATAAACTGCTATTTATCAGCTTCATGCAAGCATCTCATTATCATTATCTGTGGTTTATTCTTTTATAAAGAAAATCCTTAATCTAAGAAAAACAGTAGTTTTATGGAAATTATTTACAATGAAATCTAATCTCTTCTCAATTAATGGATCTTTTGTGCAGTAAAACCACTAATCCCTGTTTCTCAGTAATCACGAGAGATGTTCTCCTTACCTATTTAAAAGACAGAGGCAGAGAAAATTGCTGTATGGCTCACAAAACTCTGATTTGAAGATGGAGCAAAATAGCTCAACAAACTTCAAAACTTCAAGTATCTTGAAAGAATAGGAGAGGCAGCAATTTTTTTCAAAAGACAAGATAGAAGAATTTATTTTTTCATCTCAGAAGCTTTCTCCTCCTCAATGGGCCTACACATGATCAGATATAGCCATTTTCCTTTTTTCCTCCCACAAAGTAATTAAAAATTTGCTTAAGCACAACTAAAAAATGCTGTATCTCTCTGAAAATATTTTTATCTAATCAGTTTAGTTTTACCCTAAAATGTGCGAAGTATTATCTTCTACGTGCTTTACTTTTCCATTAACAGTATTAAAAAACAGTAAGAACAAGTAGCAAGTGGCAATTATTGGGCAAGAAATTTGTAAGAGCTGTAACACAGAAACTAGTTTCAAATTGCCTTTGGCATCCACTTGATTTCTTGTTGATAGTGCATTTAAAATAAGAATTCCCAAATAGCGTATTTGAAAGATTTGACTGTAATTATGAAGTCAACTCTGTTGATCATCTCGGACCTGCAAAACTTCAAATACATATATTTATACACATGCTAAAAATAAAACCCTAAAAAACAAACACCAAAAAACCAGGGTAGAAAGCACTGGTAAGGCTATTAAAAATCTTTGTGATTCATAGAAGCTTTGGTTTATATCAGGTTCACTGGCTTATATCAAGCATGACAAGAAACATTCTGTTTCCATACGGAAACCAGCTTGTAAAATGATGGATACTACTGCATTCTGTGCAACTCAGTCTTTAAAAGAAGGCTATATAACACTTCATTTAAAAAATAGTCTAGACTTTACAAAAATCAAATCAAACGTAATTTTTAAAAATGGTTGCCTGTAGAAGATAGAGATTTGCCCTGACAAAAAAGTACCAGGTGTAATTTTCCCAGCACGTTCTGCTGAAAGAACAATCTGAGTGAAAACAGATGAGAAATAATGGTGACACTGACATTATACATTTTTATTCCACTACACAGCCAGGACGGATTATCTTCACACAGCCTTAAGCCTGCTCTCCTGTTAGAAGTTCCACAGGATTGCTGTGTGTTAATATGCCTAGCATTACAGAGCAGCTGCCCCATATATACATGTTCTTCAAAGCCTTGAAAGTCTTCACTAAAACCAAATAATTTTAAATCATTGAAGGCAATTTTAATTCTCAGAAGCAAACAATAGTTTTCTGACATGTTCTTCTAAAGTGTCAAGTAGGTATATGAAGAAATGAGGTAGTTAAAATGCTACTGTAAAAAACTCCAGAATTTGCTTCAGTATAATTGGTAGTGTAAATCAGCTTTTCATTTTCTGTTTTTCAGTATAGATTAATTATGGATTTAATTTTTCTACCAAACAAGTTTTCAATGTAACACTTCATTTAAGTATTCTTATCTCAGGGAGGTCTTAGATCCCCAATGCACTGCCATAGTCAATGGCCTGAGTCAAAATTCAAAACAACAGGTAGTACTGGAGGACCAGCCTGTGTTGTCTGACAAGGTATCAAACATAAAATCGTTCATACTCTTGGCATTTCATTCAGAAAACTGCAAGAAATTGCAAAGTTTAAGTGATCTGGTAGTGCTAGAAAGTTACTGAGAAATCCTGAAAATAAAGAACTTAGAAGTCTGAATGAGAGCATTACAAGGCTGAAATGAGTAATAATGGTAACATTTGCCAGAGGGTTCAGAAAATATTAATTATATTCAAAGCAGCAGACAATTCGCTTCACTGATTTCTTTGTCATACATCACAGATAAGTGATGATTTTTCTGTTCCTTTTTTCTTTCTCTTATTATCAGCATAATCAACAACATTAATATGCTAATATGTTGGCTCTTTGCAGTGAGTTATACTATCAAGCTTAGCAATCACAAATATATCAATCACTAAAGCAATCACAGTTTCCATCATCCCCTTCTAGTTCTCCCAGAGGTCTTTCGTCACTCCAGAAGCGATGAAAGCGGAGAGCAGTTCCTTGAGAGACTCAGCCAGCCCAGTCCCCAAACACCCATCCCACTTGGAGTCTCCAAAGCAGACATCCTCGACCCAGCCCTGCGACCCAGGCGAGGCCAGTCCTCGCTGACAACTCCCCTCGCTGCGCGCCAGCTCTCTCGGGGCACAGCACTAGCCTGAACGCTGGCACGGCACAGGTGACTCATCACAAGAAGAGGCTGGAGACCAAACTCTTCAGCTACTAGTTCTTTTCCTGATACCATGCCCTCCTTTAAACCACATTCTGTTGATGGTAGTACCACTGTTTTCTTCAAATCCCGTAAAAGACTTGTTCCATGAAACAGAAGCCTTTTCTGAAGCATTTAGCATGGTTTGTGGTTCTACAAGTGCTGAAGGTACAGAAGGTACTCCCTCCTCTGACCTTAGGAAGCCATTGGGAGTTTTCCAGTTCATTCGAATAGGCCAGAATTTCATCTTACATTTTCTCTGCTGAAACAGATTTGATAATAGAGACTATGCATATGAAATGGAACAAAGCTGAGCATATGGTTGTAATTAAAAAAAAACCAACCACAAAACAACCCCCAAATTTCCTTCAGCCAAAAACCTTTTCCTCACTGATATTCTCCTAGCACTGGCCAGACATCCACTTTTGTTTTCTTTCTTCTCTTTGAATTAATTATGTGTGCTGTTCAGATGATTTACATTGTGTCCATTTTCAGTCTGGGTCACTGAAATAATTAGGGAATTTCAAAGCTCTCAGACTCTTCTTAATTTTTAGTACAACTTTTCAATTAGAAACAGAGCACTATTAATAGTTTAGATTTTTTTTTTAAATTTAGAAAGATTATATCTGCATACACAAGCTGCGCCCTCTTCACTCAGTTATTAGTGTTTAAATACGCTGCTCACCTTTCTATTTATATGCAATCTTTGTGGGCATCATCTTAGCACTGTCCTGTATGAAACTCTGTGTGAGTTTTTACTCATTTATTTCTTTGCTTAGTCAGATGTATAACTCATAATACCTCCATTTTGTAGTTTTTATTCTAGTCAAGACTTTTTGTCTATAGCCATAATACCATACTTGTGACATGAGAATTATGGTTATGTAAGCTCTTACATCAGTAGTCACTGCTATTTTTCATATTTTCACAATTTTCCAATTCAAAAAGTTCTGATTAAATGTAATCTGCTTATTCTTGCCTGAAAATCAGCATCCCTCTTCCTTAAAAATGTATGTCACCTATAAAATTTGGTTTTTTACCCTGAAGATATCAAAACAGGAAGGTGTATTAGCGCCTTTGCGGAAGACATTACAATACTTCATTGCAAACAAATAACACAACTTTGCTTATCCATGTCTAGAAAAAATTAACTTAAATTGGTAGCGATACAAGGAGGGACTAGAATGAATATAAAGAGCGTACAGCAGCAGGAAACAGACAGCCCACTCACATGTCCCACTGCCAAGTAGGCTGCAAAGGGGCAGGCGAGGGGCACTGGGACATGGCCGGCAAGAGCCATCCCCGTTGCTGCAGCTCAGAGCACCTCTGCTTGCTGAACGCCTCGCTGGGGCTTGACTGCTCCTGTTACCCAGCTGCTGAAGTTCAAGTTGGGGATTTCTCTAGCAAGGTACTGCGGACATATCACTCCTATTCAGCCTCCCTTATGGAAGGGCATAGCACTTTCCCTCTACACTCCAGCAAAGGAGAGCCACGTACATCTAAGAAAGATGCTCACACAAGAATGAGTGTGTGTGAACTGGCCTTGAAGGCTGGAGAAGAGAGAATTTGAGAGTCAAAGCAAGGATTCTTTTGCCACCTTGCCTTCAGTGAGAGTATGAGGTAAAAAGCCGGGTACCTCTAAAACAAGAACAATTCATTTCTGACTGTATCTGTCTGTATGACACCTGCACAGCAGTGTATGACACAGACGTCTGGCAAATGGAATTTGACTTCACGGCCACATGTGTTTTTATCCATACATACAGACAACCGAGTGTTTGGGGGACAGGGCAGGGAACATGTGTGAACAGGTTGGTCACATCATCCACAGCCAAGGCCTGTCTGGACAGCCATCCTCCCCATCACATTCAAAAACACCCCCCAGTTTTGTGTGAATATACTCTTCTGAATATAGAATGAGACTTCAAATCCATCTTTGCTCTTAGTTATTATGAGCTGTTAAAGAGAAACCAAAGGAGAGACTGTAGCTGATTCTGTTCTGTTTCCAACATTTCTGCTAAAGTAAATACAACTGTGGACTGAAAGCATCTTTCTACATAGGGAAAGAAAAAAGAAAGAAAAAGAAAAAGGCGGCAATTCAGTATCTCTATTTTAATAAATCAGTGATAACACTCCTATGCAGGAAGGGAAGGGAAACAGGGGCAATATTAGAAGACTCACAGGATAAAACAGTTGCAAGCAAGGCTCTGAAGGAGCATACTATGGAATTTCAGAGAAAGGCTCCGCTCTGCAGACATTTGACTCTGATCATGGCTAGCCAGGGAGAATACGGTTTCAGAAAAACAATGTAAAACTTCAGTGGCTTCCGATTAGGGCTAAATTTTTTTCAAGGTTCCAATTAGTATATTTTAAAAAGGAGAAATGGCATTGCTTGGTTTGACCAGATATCTTTCCTTTTTACCTCATTTTCTCCATCAGAAGTCACTATATATTTTTTTTTTTAAGTTACAGGTTTACATATCCTGTTTAGAAGCAAGAAGCATATTCTACTGAAATGTCACACTTGAACCAGGCGAAGGAGTCGGGCATGTCGCTTCAATGTTCTAATTGGTAACTCAAATTTAGCAATTTAGATATTCAGTTTGTATAAGCCATTTGTAATAGTTTTCATTAATCTTCCTGAAAAGATTAAGAAACTATGGTTCTAAAGGTGAAGTCGCAACAGCAGAATTATTAGAATGCTTCCAAAGGGGAATTTGTCTTATCAAAGAGGGGTGTGAAATATTATCTGAATTGTTTTCTTGCACAGAAATACCATGATAACCAGCACATCTTATCCAGAAATGGCATTTAATGCATAATAATTGAATTCTTTTCATTATATTTTCATTATAATATTCTGCATTCAAGTTCATATTTAAATTTTGCTAATCCTAAAATAAAATAACCAAGCATGAATAATCAGATTTCAACTTTACCTTTTGTCTCCCAAGAATATTAATAACAGAAAGTTTCTCTATCTTTGCCACAAGACCTGGGATGTCACTTATGACTTGACCATCATGAGATTTAGGAAATTTGCAAAAAGGGTAAAGTAAAATTTAAGACAGAATTATGTCTACAAAATATCAATCAGTTTTGAATTACCAGACGTTTAACCTTCTTCTGTGATACAGGACCCAATCTTTACCTTTTCTGATAAGATAGTAATTGATTTCAATTAAAGTTTACTATTGGTCTTGCCTTGAAATTCCTAAGTGAGATTTTCTGAGTAAATGTTTTTTTGGATGATCTTAATAATAGATGATGATGACTCCAAGAACAAAGACAGTTTAGTGACAGCAAAAAAAGTTGTTGGGGTGGGGTTTTTTTAAACAATCTGTATCCTATTTGCCCTAAAGACAGTTTTTGCATAACTTTAAGGAAAACTCCAGTTTTGTTCAGTTTCTTTTTATGCAAGAACTGATAGAATTTCAATAATTTGTTGCATATTAGTAGCACATGCTGAAAATTAATAACCATGCTTTTAATTGCTAGAAATTACAATCAGTTTGATGGCCTGCCCTACAGACATTTAAGTAGGAGAGAATCCTAATAAACTAAGACGAGAAATAGCCTTCTTTGGAAAATGTGCTTTCTGGTAACTGGGAAATTTACATTTAAACTTAGATCTTTGATGTGTTTCAGCTTTTACTTGAAGTAATCTTTCAGTTTGAAGGATTATCTGGTATGAAATTTAGTATGAAATACGCTTTATTTCTTGCTTTATACTGTAATGGATTTTGCTGCCCATATGATGGCTAGAACTGCTATCCAAAGGAAAAGTATAGAAAACATAATTTACCTGCTAAATACATCAACTAAACAAATTGATATTTAAATATGAGCTATATAACTTTCATTAAATCTGGGTTTCTTCCTCGTAGAGGAACAGGATCATACAGAATACCCAATTACTTTTCAGCGGTTTACATCACAATCTGTTTGCATTATTCCTGACATATTAATCAGCTTAGCAGGAGCTTACTACAGGAAAACTGTATGCATTTTGCTGAGTTTGCAGAATGAAAGTTCCAGAGATAATAACGTGCAACTACAAACTGCAGCTAGAAAAGAAAGTTTTAATTAAAAGTGACAACTATGACACACAATGAAAGCTGATCTTCTGAAAGAACCCAGGCAGAGATCTGCTGGGACAAGGGACCTTCCTCTTCCTTCCTATTACTGCTACCTTGCTCACCATGTGTATGATACAGTCATATTGGAGCAGATATTACTGAAGTCCAAAATAGAAGATTAAGTTCATTTTCAACATGTCATAACACCTATTTTAGACATCTCTATTTCCAAAACATGGTTACATTTGAAATACATACAACAAACAGCCTAGAAAATGTATGTTTCTCGCTCACCACAGTAAATGTTCACATCCAGTCACAAAACTTTTCAAAAACCTTTTTCTTTCTGAAAAATACAAATTTTTTAGTCATTAAAACATATAGTTCTGATTCCGTGTGAGATTTTTTGCCAACCTTCTCCACCACTCAAACTCTACCTTGAGACAGTTTCTATGCCTTAAGGTCACCACTCCTGTGAATATTCCTACTTACTATTCCTTGTATTTTTCGTGAAGTCCAGTCTAGCTCACAACCCGCAGGGCTGCGTCTATGCTTCAGGACAAAGACTATGTCCTAGTTCCACACCAGAATGAAATCTGCTTGTGCACCACTCCACTTCTCCTCATCTGCAGCTTCTTTGCTTACATCAAAGAAAACTGGGCCATGCAAGCCAGACAGCAACTGAGGAATTTGGCAGTGCCACAGTAATGTAGATCCCTTCACTTAAACAGTCCCTGACGGTTGTTACAGGGACCAGTTCAGCACGCACTCCATGTTGCATTACAGCACTGGCAGGCAGCTCTGGGCTTCTCCCTTCCTGTTTGTAATGCCCCCAGCCACATCGTCTTGACCTTTTATCAAACAGTTCCTCTTGGAACAGCCCTGTAACAGACACTATCCTATCAACCTCCACACTATCACCAGGTATAGTTCACCCAAAGCCTTTTTTGATGCCTGACTGTCATCTTCACCACAGTTTCCTTGTATAGGAAGTCTTTTGACTTCACCTCACCATCACCTAGTTCAACTCTTCCACTTCCCAAGTGACTGAAGTGTCAGAAGTACTGCTTATTCTCTGATCTCTGTTGCTTAGCTTCTTTCTTCTCTCAACATCTCCTGGTATCCTCCTATATTTTGCACAACCTATTCCCCAGCAGTCATCTATCTTCTTTAGCCTTTTCTAGTTATCCAGTTGTCCACCAGCAATAACTTCTCATCTGCCCCATCCTCTCCTTCCTTCCTGATCTTAATACAGGTCTTGATGCACTCTCCTTCATATGTCCCCTTTTACCTTTCACATCCCAACCACAGGTCTCACCTCCAGACCCCTCTTCTGGCTCACATCCTCCTCCCTTCACCTCCCCAACTCCCTGCATCTAGCTTTTAAGTTATGCACTACTGAAACTGTTTCCAATAATCAGGCTGGCTTTCTTTACTACGTAACTATTCTCTCTCTTCTATGAGTTCCTACATAAACATTCAAATTCTCCAACTGATTTGCACAAACACATAACTTAGTTCTTACCATTGTTCACACACAACTAAAAACTTTTCCCTGCTGCTTACTCTCCCCTCTCTCTGTAGAAGATCTTAAATATTGCCAAGAAAAATATAAAACCTTTTATTGTCCATCAGTTCCTCTTTCTTCTGTTATTCTATCCTCCTTCCTGGCTGTTTCACCATACCCATTAATGCTATGCATCCGTGCTGTAATAGGCTTGTATGTATGTTCGCAAATTGGATGATCAAAATGCAAAAGCCTGTGTCTGTACACCAAAATGTCAGCACAAGTGAAATCTTAAAACATAATGCCCACAAGTATCCATGAAAATTGGTTGCTTGAATATGAGAATACAATCTTACACCTAAGCAGACATTTATCTTTATAAATACCTCACTACCCATGAATACCCGAGTATATCTCCTCTGTATTTCAATGTATATAGAAGCTGCCATGTTTCTCTCTTACATATTTTTAGCCAGAATCAAGTAATAGAATTTGAATTTTGCCCTTTCCCCTCACCACCAACTATTGCCGTCACCAGCCTTGAGCTGTGTAGTATTAAGCACACAGACACCCTTGATTAAAGCCCTCCAGAACTCAGGGGGATTGCATATTTCATCTCCAGAGTTTAAAATATATTTATAGTAGAAAAAGTTAATTTCATTTCAGTAAAGACTATATTATATAATTGCAGAACTATGAAACTTTTAAATGAATTCACAGGAAAGATCTGCACAGAGTATTCTCTTTCTGTCCAACCATACTGCCTTCTCCTTAAAAATCTTCCAAGGTTCAAATTCTATGGCAGGGGACAACCTTGGGAAACTACGCTAAAGGCAAGCATAACAATAAATCTCATAAGAGAAGAAAAGATGTGGACCAATGCAAAAATGATATATCACTCTTGGAAAAAGTTAATTATGCCATGACAAATGAGCCTAGTTCTTTACTGATTTTTCATGAGTAAATATCACAGTTTATTAAACACATACAAAGAATGTTGAAGACTTGGAAAGGACACCACTAGTCACTGGAAGAGGGAGACTTCCAACATTATGGTTGTCTACACAGCCATTGGAGATCACAGGAATGATCTTTTTGTTAACTTCATCATCATATAATGTAGTACTGGTAAATGGTTTCCTAAAATCTGATTCCACTTCCCTAAGGAAATCTGTGGGTGGCATAGTCTCACTTTCTTTCAGTAGCCCAGTTTTTTTTACACTTAAATGCATCTTGCAGTTTTCTCCATTTGTGGTTTAAACATGTTTTGCCAGTGTCAGTTGCCCCATCATCTTGAGATGAATTCAGAACAGCCTCACTGGCAGAAATGAAATCATCTTCTTCCTTTGCAGAAAGCTGGGGGGGGGGGGGCCTTTCTCTGCAAATATTGTGGTTACTGACACACTGCAGAACCAGCACGACCAGCCCAGCCCACAGTGTAGTCCGCTTCAGGCCGAGAGCAAAGCTGCCAAACTGCCCCAGTCTGTTAGCTGCGCCTTGCTCTGGGTGTACCTGTTTGGAAAGGCTGAGAGTAACTGCCACTTGTACAAGAAAATGGCAGATTTAAGGGCAGCTTTAGGACAGCTCCTCTCTTTTCCAAGTAAATGATTGTGCCAGAAGGCCTTGGCTTTATAAAACTGAAAAAAGCCCTACCAAACCTCTTTTTGCTTCAAGTGTTCTCAAAGAACAGTAAACAAGACCTTTGACTGCCTGACACAAACCCAGCTCCTGTTTTTAAAACAAACAAACAAACAAACAAACAAAAAAATCAATTCAACAGTTTGTGGATGTAAACTCCATATCAAAGTCCAGGGAGTCTTATCAGCTTAGATCAGTCACTCTCAAAATGCTGCAGACAATGGCCAGTCTAATATTTTGGACACTGGAACACCTAAAAAGTCAGGTTTACTATGCAGTAGGGATAATAACAAAAATGTTCAGGGTCATCATCGAAAGTAAAGATCTCTACTTGGTTTGTTCCATCCTCCTATATAGCCACTAACATAACCCTGGTAATAAGGCAGGTTGTGCTGTAAGGGGCTGATGTTCAATCAATAGCGCTGAAAAATGAAAAAACAGAAAGGCAGGCTGCAAAACACTGCTTTGATGTTTGTGGGGAAGGTATAAGCTGTTAGTATATATTCTCTGCTGGTTAACTTTCTAGCTCATGTCTATTCTCTCTACTCTTTCAATGCATAAATCAATAGTACTCAGCCATTTTCTGATCATTTTTTGCAGAATACATAACTTTCATTACTATCACAGCCACTGCTGAAGGAGAACTGACATTCTTGCAGAATTCACATGCTAATAACAAGCCTGGAGACACACCTGCTAATACTGAGAAGCAGATTCACCTCACTTCATCTTTGGCCACATGGAAGTTCAGGGTCTGGAGCAAGCTAGTCCTTTAGGCTCCTTCTTGGTCAGCACCACAAGAAAGCCACCTTAGTTGTTGGATTTATTCCAGCCCACGTTATAGGTCTGAAATGGACAGGATGAATAACCCAGGCCAATCAAAAAAAGGGCATTTAAAAAGAACTGTATTTCTAAAGGTTTTCATCAGCAGAGGGCTCTAGAACTACATTCTCTTAAGTATCGTATTCCCTCCCATGATTAATCTGTCCCAGTTTTTTTTAGTCAATTAACATGCTGTTCTTATGGTACAAATGTTCTCTAAAAAAATTCTCACAGCTGAGCTGTCAAACACTGAAATTCAGTACATTGGAATGTCAGGTTTTTAACAAAGTCCCGGAGTTTGTAAAGTATAATCAGAACTTTAGTGCCCAATTATGCAATCTTAGCAATGACTTTCTGAAGAGAATTTTACCATTTTCATTGTAAACCGGGATCATCAACCAGAACTGTACCAAATTGTTCCACTCAAGAAATACAAGGGCTTGATTCTTAATGGAGGTGTTCATCAGATCATCAGAAATCACAGGTGTGCATATAACAGCTCTGGAAGATTCAAGCACTTTGTCACATTCTTTCCATTCAGCAACAATGATTTTCTTTTGGGTTTTTTTTTGTTTGTTTGTTTGTTTTTTAGTACTTCCCTTGCTTATGCATGATTTTCTCTGGTGGTCATAATTAAATTGCTAACTGTTCACTCTTACAAAACATAAGGTCTTTCCTTGTCTCGGCTCATTTAGTTTAGCAGACATTCTTCAAGGGCTAAGATACTTTCCCTGAGCAAGCACAATGAATGCTAAATGTCCAATGTAATTTCTCACAGCCTGAAAGAAGATTTAAAAAAATGTGGACAAAGTACTAAGCAATATTTTAGCATCCACCCACCTGCTAAATTAAGTCTTAGCTGTATATAAACAGTGATAGCCTTTTGACAGCAACTTACAAATAGACATACCACTTCCATTGTACAATCTGCTCTGGTGACAAGAACTCTAAAAAGGAGTGCAAGTTTGGCCTAGAGGCATGTAGTTGTAAGCTAGAGAGAAATGAAATATGGCATTTCCTGTCCTTGACTGATTTAGCAAAACTATGGTACTTCAATGGACATGCTTTCTGTACCAGGTATCAAGTACTACAAGCATTTCATATAATCATAGAATGGTTTGGGTTGGAAGGGACCTTAAAGATCATCTAGTTCCAATCCCCCTGCCATGGGCAGGAACACTTTCCACTAGACCAGGTTGCTCAAAACCCTATCCAATCTGGCCTTGAACACTTCCAGGGATGGGGCATCCAACTTTGGACAACTACAACCCAAAATTTGGACAACTACAAGCCAAAGCAAAACCACCATTGAAGTAGGTACTATGCTAATACCAAATAAAACTGAAAAGTTATACCCAGATCTGACTGAATTACAGCTATGCCATAATATTCATACCAATATTTGTAAAGGTGTTAAATATACTTCTAATCCCATTTTAAAATGCTCAAGTTGATTCTTACAGGAACTGCCAATAATATAAATTCATCTGCTTCAGAATACAACACTCAAGCAGATGCATTTTATAAAGATTTAACTAGTTTACCTGAACTGCATCAATCTAAATCAATCAAAAATACTATTTGATATATCTTTTTCCACAATCAAACTGGATAATACCTATTTGTCATTCTTACAGTGTAAGCAAAAGAAAAGAATAAAGGATTTTCCTGAAGGTTTTATAAATTTACCTAGATAGTTTATTGTTTCATCAGTTTATTTAAATCTAAATTATTCCAGCAACATTTCTACTGATAATTATGAAAATCATGTATTGATAAATTTCTGCACAGGAGCAGCACAGCAGAATATGGTCCAAAATACCTACTCAAGCATTTTTTTGCATTTGACATTTTTCTCTTGCTATTGCCTGACTCATCAAAACACTTTAATGCTAATTTATATTGAAATATTTATAACATACTTGTAATTTAACCGTTGAAAGATTCTTTGTCACTTTTCAGTCTCTATCTATACGGATTCTCTTTGTCAGACCCAGAGAAGGCAATGGAAAGGGCTGCGGTGCAGATGTGGATATCCACATTGAAAAACAATACAAAACAAAAAAAACATGCACTGAATTATGTACATTAAAGTCCGTAGTTCTGGGTGATTACCAAACAACGCTGTACATCATACAGAAAAGAAATTAGAAATCATGCACTTACTAATTTACTATAGGTAGTCAGCTCTTTTAACTTGGAGATGATTCTGTTAAAATCTAATTATACACATTCTTTCTTTCTTAGAGTTCTATAATGGCAAAATAAATATTCAATCCCTCCATGGCCTAAAAAGGCAAAAACCATCCTATCAGGACTTAATTTAAAAGAAACAAAATAATTTTCATAACAATCTAGTTATTAATTCCATCTATTGACTGGTAAGCAAGGATAACTTTAAACCACCATCAGAAGACATGAGGGAATAAGACAACATCAACAGAGTTGTTACTGCTTATGGCTTGAGTGGCTACGCACACAGAGAACAGCATTTAACTGTAACTGCTGCAAGGACTTTCAATATACAATATTTCCAACACGCAGCTATATTGGTTTTGACAGTTTTACACAGTGTTGTCATGCAAGAGAGGCACTTGCAGAAAACTCTTCTGCAGAAGACATTGCAAAAGCCAGGAAAAAGTACTGAGGAGCACTTTTCAGGCTCAAGCTTCAGAGCCAGTTTCTCAGCCTCAGCTTTTTGGTGAGGTTCACTGATTTAAAGGCATATAACTGCAAACTGGGGGGAAAAAAAAAAAAAAAGAATAAAAAAGAATTATCACTGTGCTCCAACTGTCAGCTGCCTGTTGAAAAAAAACCCTGATCTAAAAATGAGGAAAGCCAAGATGATGGCTGGAAGAAAAAGATCAGGACACTGTCCGTTATTTTAAGGCGGGGGGGGGGGGGGGGGGGGGGGGGGGGGGGGGGGCGGGACGGGGACAGGATAAAGAGAATTTGGAGTGAAACATGAAATAATCTGGAAATGCATGAAAAATCACCAGTAGTCAAGATGATTACAGAGAAGACACATAGGAACAGAGGTAGTACAGAACTGGAACAAAAGCTGAACAAAAGCTTAGGGGAAAGCATTTAGGCAACACATGAGGAGTAAATTGTAAATCCAACAAATGAATGCAATGACAGCTTCACTGATGAACCACTGTCCTTTGATTTCAGAGCAACTGTCTCAGACCTTTTTATCTCTATAAAGAAGTGATTACAGCTTTGTTGGGTCAAGTGACATATTGATCAGGACTGCCCAGAGTACAGTACTCTAAGTGCCACTGAACCACATTAGAAACTGAACATGAACATCTGAATTTCAGCCTGAATGAGGAAAAAACATTTGGAACAGCTTGGAATGAATCCTATTTCTCCCTCCCACCAAGGAAAACAGATGGTATCAGAAAGATGAACAACATCCTAACAGTCTATGCTACTGTTCTTAAAGATTAAAAACAGAGAGACAGAGGGAAGGAACTTTTCTGGTGAAGTATGACACCCTACTACAGCTTACAACCATGTCATTTAACCTCTTACCTAAACTATTCTAATTCCATCTCCAGTCAAATGGTTTCTTGCTCCAGGCTAGTCCTACTGGAATGTTCTTGTAGAACTTCATTTTTTCTGAGTTTCATATTACTATTAATAACTGGCCTAAATTCATTCAGAGGCTATTTATACCTACTTACTCCTTTGCCCAACATGCTCATTTATAGGTATGAACTTGATAGAAGAGACGCAAGTCTAAGAGAATAAGGAAATTCAGAAGAAGCAACAGGAACTATTACAAAGTCATCAAAACCAGATTCATCCTTGTAGAATCTTTTTTGACCTTTTCTGGCTATGTAAGGTATAAACAAAACAAATGTTCAAAAATACTGTTATTTAAACTAACTTTTTTGTTTCTTTTACCTTAATTAAAAGGGAAATACAGCAAGAAAAAATGGTGTATGAAATGGCTTCTCTATCAGCAAAATGTCATCATATAAAGCATTCTTGGGCTCCCCCAAGCTAGAAAGACAGTGTGGTCAGGGGTCTGGAGCATGACATAAAGGACAAGCTGAGAGAGACGGGTTTGCTTACCCCCAAGAAGAGAAGGCACAGAGTGATTTAACTGCTCTCTTCATCTACATACTGGGGAAGTGCAGAGAGGAAAGACCTAGATTCTTCTCGGAGGTGCACAGGAAAAGGCCAAGCTAACAGGCACAAGTAGTAGCACAGGAAATCCTTACTAAATATACGGAAAAAAGTCTCCACAATGAATGTGATCAGGTACTAGCCCAGTGGGGGCAGAGAGTTTCAGGAAGAGCCACCCCAGAGATGAATTCACCTCACTGAAGAGGATGAGCAGGCTAATCTAGCTCAAAGATAGCCTCATTTTGAGCAAGAGTTGGACCACAGGCTCTCTACTTCTCAAATTCAGTAACTCTAAGGTTCTATGATTTGGTTTATTCATAGGTTTTCTTTTAGACGTTCAGTTCACACACTGAAAACATCTAGCAGTGGGAAAAAGAATTTAGATGAAGGTCATGTTAAGCTCTCCTTTTTATCAGGTGTCCACTTTCATTACATAATGCAGCAGCATGGGAAAAGTTTTCTTGGAGTAAAAACATATTCCACTTTTTCCAAAACATGTAAAAAATACCTGCATTATTATGCTCCTCAGAAATGGAACAGAAAGACATTAGTAACCATGGTTATGGTGTCTTGTAGAATATTAAACATATATAAACAGCATTTTAACAAGCTTGTTGCCTGTTCGTTGTCAAAAACCTGACAACTTCTACCTTTGGCATTTTGAATGTTTGGTTGGTTTAAACCATATTTGTAGATATTTATTTACAACATATTATGTAGTTACTCTCTTTACCCTCCAAATTAAAGCTTTGAAACAAACAAAACAAAAAAAAATTAAAACTGTATGCATATTTTACATTTATTTCCTTCCTAGTTATGAAATTTAGTCCTATTAGTTATGAAATTTAGTCCTATTAGTTATGAAATTTAGTCCTATTCTGTGGTTCAGATGCTCACAAGTTTCATCCTGCTCATCTGCCAGTTCATTTTTTAAGAACATTTTGAGATTCAAACTGTTGGTTATTGACAGCTGCCAAAATCAGGCTGGAATTGCTTTTACTTTAAAACTTTTTAAATTTGAGAAATCTTCTGAAAATAGGAAATATGTTTGGTAAGAATGCTGATATCCTAGAGTTCAAAAAGTTTTCATTAAGTATTTAGTAAGGGAGTGTGAATCTGAGATCTGTGCCTCTTCAACATATTCAATGACATACACTTCATGAAATGCCTTCAGTAAATACCATTTATCCTAAATATAATAATGCCTTCAAATGTACATTCAGGTCTGTTCTCAGCAAAACCATTTCTTCACACCAGTAGAGAGATATTTTGATGAAAGCTATTAAATTAAATTTAAATTAAATTTAAAATGGGACAGAAGTTTTTAATTAAATTCTTGCCTCTTTTTGTTCAAAGTCATCTCTGACACATTTCTCCTGTTTTAATCCTATCAAATCAGAAACCAATCACATACTAGTCCTGTATTCAGACTGAAGCTATCTACTGTGATGAAACTAGAGATCAACAATGAAATCCAACAAGTCCTTCCCTTTATTATCTCTCTGACCACATCCAGGTCTAATGTTCTGTGTATCACAGGAACAATTCCAATTAAGTTCCTTAGTGTACCTTAAATTGGCACTGGCATTAAGGAAAGAGCAAGTATAAGTATGTTAATTCTAGTAATCTGAAATCTTTTCCCAAATTCTACAAAACAGACATTTCTGCTTATGCACCTGGCCTTATTTCTTTATTTATCATAAAAAAAAGAAGGGTTTTTTTTTTTCCTAATTTGTTTGCTGCAGATAAAGCTCTCTAAAAAACTAGTAAAAAATACCAGGAGAAAGTTTGCAGCTATGCCACCAGTTTCTGAAAAAAGTGGAGACAGGTTACTTGCTTCCCTAACTTTATATCCTGATGTTCAAAAATTCAGGCACAGGATGTATTCTATCAAAGCGTGCACAACTGTTATGACTGCCCTGTGCTTCTGAGTAACACTCAGCAGTCTCAGTCAAATTGTGCTGTCCCATTCTAAACCTTCTGCAACCTAATTTCGTAGCACAGACAAATAGGCGAAGCACAAATGAAGGGGCTGGTAGAAAACAAGATATCCCAGTAGCATACTGGTATGTTTATTTCCATTAGCAGAAATGTACAACACATTACATCCCTGACCACTTTCTGGCTTTAAACAAAGTTTGGAAGGTTTAAAAAGAACTGCTTTAATTGTTTAAACTAGACAAGTCAAATGTAATTGGCTATTTACTGTAAATATAAAAGATTGGAAGGGATTTGGGGAGAAGTGACATGAAAACAGTTTTACAAACAGTGTGCAGAAATTATTCTGCGTAAAGGGCTAGTCTGTAAGAATGGATGAAAATACTTAAGTGAAAAGTGGGGAACAGACCCTGGAAAATTAAATCTCACATAAGTTCCTTACCCACAGTATTTTAAGCACTGTTTCTCCCCATTCATTCGCCAGGTCGAAGGAAATGTACTTGTGAGCCAGAGGAACCTGACAGCACTCCTTCAGTGCTATGCTAGCACTACAGAGCTGATTGAAGCTCCTTGGTGTAGGTACTACAGCAGCACAGTAGTGAATCAGGGCTATTAAATTTTTATTTAGGGTTTACTAGTTCAGATTAGTTGCAAGCTCAGTCAAGAATATGTACACATAAACATGCACCAAAAAAGAGAGAGGCTTGTTAAGTTTGAAAATTTCTAGAGAGATGAGGATGGAAGTTGCTGAACTAGTACTGTGAGATTTGTGAGCATCAATTTATAACAGACAGAATTATAAGAAAAGGATTTCATTTGTCACTTTCTAGGATAGAAAAAAGATATTATTTAGCTGACAAAGAACCTGTCTTCTGGATTTAGAAGATGATTATAATAGATGTCAGTCTGCCAGAGAAAGAAGTTCCTACTGGTTTAGAACACATTTTTTCTTGAAATTTTCTTGAGTTACTTTTTTTCTTTTAAAGAATTTTTCTTCAAAAGAACCATCAGCTTACAGACACACATCTGAAATTTGAAAGCTTGTTGAAAGATCTGCAGTATGGCATAACTAATGCACTATGGCTCCCTTGCATTTTCATGAAGAAAAGGGGTACCAAATATTTTTCCTGTTTTACGTACACGGGCAGCAGCCAAATTTTAACCCATAGTTTTATCACCTTTTAAGCTGTTGCATTTGCACACAAGTAGCCCATTCAAATGCATAGTGCATGCTTTACAAGTGGTGTTGATATACCTGTAAAAAAGTCTGGCCTGGCCTTTATTTCCAGAAAAAACATGCCAGCCTGGCATTATATGTTACTTCATGAGACTGTGATATTAAACAGAGATAAGGGAAGAAGTAAACAGATGTTCACTTCTTCCTCTCCTCCACTTCTGAAACACTCCATCAGTCAATAAAAAATTTAAATTGGCCAAATTCCTCCACCTAACTGTACAGTATTTGCCCTCTCCAAATAGAAATGTTAGACTCTGCTATGACCAAAGATGACTCTCAACCAAAATCTCAGTTCTTAACACTCAAATGAAATCAAAGTTGGAATTCTGCATGTAAACATTTACTTTCAAAAGTACATAAACATATAATTTTAAAAGTACATTTACATGTTAATTTGTAACAATAAACACTAAAATGCAAGCATTCTAAATAATTTTTTCCTCTCATATTTAGTCATATTTAATTTGTTTGCCATCCTCATTTGTATATTTAGTAGCTCACGACTTTTTCATGTGTCACAGGAGGTGATTCTTCCCCTCAGCACTGGTGAGGCCACGTCTGGAGTGCTGTGCCCAGTTCCAAGCTCCCCAGTACAAGACAGACATGGGCTTAATGGAGCGAGCCCAGTGAAGGGCCAGCAAGATGATTAAGGGACTGAAGCATCTGACATACTACACATGAAATGCCATCTGAACGTAAGAAAATACGTTTTTAATGTGACTGTAATTGAACACTGGCTCAGGTTGCCCCAGGAGGTTGTGAAGTCTCCATCTGTGGAGATATTCAATCCTGACTGGACACAGTCCTGGGCAACCTGGTCTAGGTGATGCTGCTTCAGCAGGGTGTTAGACTAGATGATCTCAGGAGGTCCTCCCAACCTCAACCATTCTGTGATTCTACAATTCTATGAACTTTTCTAGTTAAAACATGTTATATGTGAACTTCCAACGTAAAGAGATGCAGAAGATCTCTCATCTTTAAAGAAACAGAAGTGAAAACTTACATAAAACCTGAGTCTTTCTTTCATGACTAAAATAAAAGAAGAATCTAAGACAAAGCTACCTGTCATGGCAGGTTCCATTTCTGGTTAAAAGCAATTGATCATATACTATTAAGGAAAAAGGGAAAGTAAAACTTCCCATAATCTAATCTGAAATTAAGATTCCAACAATGGCGTTTTAAACATTTTGTATTTTACAGAAATTAGTGATGTGCATGTATCTGTGTTCCCAAATACAGACAACTGCCATAAATATAATACTGTGCACAAAAAAAAAAAAAAAATCAGACTAAGCATTAATTAGTATCTCAGGTGCCATTAAGTTTCATGAAAGTCACCACACAGAATATTAGATTTATCCCCATTTGAAAACTTCTTGTTTGAATGCTTTGAAGACATTGTTTGAGGTCACTGAAACTGAGTACTTCTGTTTCAAAATAAAATTACAAAGTTTCAAGACCAATGTCAGAATCAAGCCTTTGTTTAAAAATGCATTTAGTACATTTCATATTATTTCACATTGTTTCAATTGTAACAGTGCACAGTATGGCATGTCTTATCATTTCAAGTCATGTAGAAAAATGAAATACTCAGTGAACTAATTAGAGGAGCAGATGTTTTTAACACCCATGTGTTAGACTGTGATAACATTTCTAGACTACTGAAAATAGCTACTCCTCCAATTTACTCACAAGGTGTCTAATATTTTCTGATTCAAACTGTCAAGATGTTTCATTATAACACAAACAGGAGAAACGTTGACCAAAAAAAATAAGGCAAAATGTATCAATTTGTCTGTACCAGTTTAAAAATAAAATAAAATGAAACAAAGATAATTTTTTGACTTTTGCATCTATGACATCCATATACCATGTCAAACAATCTCAGATGACATCAGATGTTACTATGAACTTTAAATGACAAATAATGAACTAATTGAAACAAAAATCAATATATTTCACAGAAAAAAAGAATTTAAATTAAATTCTGACATTTTCCCAATAACTTAAGAAAATACCTTCATTTCAGAATTAACTGTCCAACTTCAAATTTTGACTTCAGGAATTTCCTCAAAAGCGTGTACGCAATTCTACTCTCTTTAAAACAGACTGAGAGATCCTGGTCAGGAAGGGATCCAAGTACTACTTACTAACTGTGAGACAGTAAAAGTGCTTTTGATTAGTTCACTTTCATATGGTGGAAATGCTCTTGTTAATGCTTTAGGAGATGGACTTTGTGAATGTTGATCTAAAGGCACAGAACTGAAAACACTTTCCAGAAAGATGTATAAGCATTTTTAAGTAGCCCTGATTGACAGCTTTCATAATCTTAAGTATCTACACATTATGTGATGTGATGACAAATCATTCTTGTTCTAGCAAGATTTTCTTGCATCTCTACAAGAGCAAGAATAAAGGAGTTGGAACCTAAACCAGGGTCTACCTTACAGGCTGGTGCCATGAAATTAGGCACAACATATCAGAAGATGAGGTCCTCTGGTTTTACTGTGTTTCATCATGAGGATGAACCAGCAAATATATGGTTTAGTATCACCGGCACATTAACTAAATACTTTTGATAGTGATCATTCAGTCTGCTAGCAATGGTAAGACACATCACTGAAATTCAGTATGAAATGCTCTAGCTTTGGGAAATTCAACAAGCACCAAGTGTTTAGCTTTTCAGCATCGCTCTACATCAAACTTACGATACAGTTCTGTGATTTTTCCCCTACGTGTGTTGTACGAGACACAGACAATGCTCCTTGGAGAGAAAATTGCTTTTGTAAAAAACACCTCACTATCACTTAGCCAATTAATGCCACAATTTAAAAGGCATTATCAATAGTATGGAGACAGATAATCTATATGAATCTACATCAAAAATATAATTGAAATTTGTGACTAATCTCCTAACACTTAAATAATATAGAACAACTTTTTTTTAAAGGATCATACCTCTGGGTTTTTGTACATCTAGCGCTATGAAAACTAGACAAGATGAACCAAGAAGGCTGGCTTAAAAATGCCATGTCAATACCTTTAGAGTATTTTTCAAATCAACTCACACAGAAGCCCTTAGATTTAAATTACCATTGGCAGTTTGTGCCAGAATATTACCTTATTCCTTAGCGGTTTCATGCCTCCTGATTTTAAGTTCCTTTCCTATGTATTTTTAACCTAGGAAAGTAAAACCGTCATTCCTGCATTCATAGCCAAATCCAAAGGAGGGGAAAAGCTGACAGAAGTCAGAATCACTGAACAGTTGAGGTTGGAAGGGACCTCTCAAGATGATCTGGTCCAACCCCCTGCAAGGCATCAAGCAGGGACAGCTGGAGGAGGTTACCCAGGACCATGTTCAGTCGGGTTTGGATATCTCCACCGATGAGACTTCACAACCTCTCTGGGCAACCTGGTCCAGTGTTCAGCTACCCTCACAGTAAAAAATTGTTTTCTTACATTCTGATGGAATTTTATGTGTTTCAGTTTGTGCTCATTGCCTCTGGTCCTGTGTCTGGGCACCACTGAGAAGGGTCTGTCTCCCAGTTTCTTCATTCCCTCCCATCGGGTATTTATATATTTATTTAGATACCCTCTGAGCCTTCTCTCTCCAGGCCGAACAGCTCCAGTGCTCTCAGCCTCTCCTCATATGAAAGATGCTCCAGGCTCTTAATCACCTCAGTGGCCCTTCACCAGACTCGCTCCAGTAAGTGTCCACATTCAGTCAGTGTCTCTGCAATAGAAACGACCAGGCTCTTAGCTAGCCTAAATTGGCATCACTATATTGATTTCAGTGGGAACTTAGATAGGAGATAGCTCCATAATTCAACAATAGTAAAGGCAACCAGTGTGATGGTAGGAGTAAACAGAAAAAGTTCATGCTAATTAAAAAACATTACCAATGCTGAGTAAGAGGTAGTTCCTAAGAAAAAAAAAATCTCTTGATCTTCAGTTCAAATTCCTCATCATTATAATAAAAGAAAGATTTTGTAGTAGAGAGAACACTCTTCAGGGACAGATGTTTTGTAGCTGTTTGGGGTCTGTAATGCAATTTTTCCCCTTTTTCTCCAAATTATAAGTGAATTAATGTCAAACCATCAAATAAAATATATTCTGTACTGTTAAAAGTAATCCCAGATATATAGTTAAGTATTGAATATATTGTTGTAATTTATTTTTTCAATTATAATATATACTTCTAATGAACTATATACATCAGAGAATAAGTTTATACAAAAACTCTTACAAGCCAGAACAATGTGACAGATGTACTGATACAATGATATAAGTTTGATAAAGTACACGTAAGTATAGTATTTTATCAGGCTCTGTGGTCATGAAATAGAGTGTAATATTTGTTTTGAACAGCTTTGAACTTTTTTGCATTAATCACTTTTTCCTTGTGAAAAACGATGCAAAGGAAGTACAAGCACTAACACAGAGGAGTGGAAGGGTTTTTACATTCACTTGGCCTAACCACAAAAGACAGCTCACAGCCTGATTCATCACTGCACTGCTCCAGTATGAGGGTCACGGTGACCCCAAGGTGGAACAATGCATTGATCTATCAAGCACCAGACACAGGACAATGGAAAACATCCTTATTGTCTTGATGCCACTCCAAAAGCCCAGCCCCATCGTGAGAGCAAAAGCCTGTGCCAGTGCGAAACATGGCCAGATTCCCTTCCCACGTCAAGAGAAGTGCAACAGGAGTAAGCAAGAGGCTATTCATTCACTTTTCTGAATTCACTAGAGCTGGTAGAAAAAACAAAAAACACCGTTATGAAAAAAATTTCATCACATTTTAAGTGAGCTCTGTGTTATGGGTGAAATCCTACTTTTGCTGAATTCATGCAGAGTTTTGTCACTGAATTCCTCCTAACATGGAAGCAGGACTCAGGGAAAACCTGATTAATGCAACAGACATTCTCTCAGAGAAGGAGATTTTTATATTCCATCCTGCTTACTGCAAAAATCTGCTTCCTCAGCATTATCCAAGAAAAAAAATCCAACCATGGCAGTCTAAGAACTTTTTTACTCTTAAAATATTACAGAAAATGCCTCGTTCTGCAAGGATTAGACAACATGAGTTTCCTCCCTTCTGTAAAACAGCAAAAATTCCTTAACTGAAGGTGATACATTAGTTTCTACCATGGGAGAATCTACTCTGCTGCTTTAATATATATGTATATATATATGTTTATAAATCTAAGCTAAAAAAAAGTTTTATAAAAAAATAGTACATTATCATCAGGAAATAGTTTTTGAATCTTGAAGAAAAGTTGGCAGAAAAACAATTATATATTCCCAATGACCAAAATGACATTGTAAAGCAGAGATTCCAGACCTACATTTCATTATGATATTTTCATTCATTCATTGCCCACATGCCAAAGGACAGACAGAAATTCAGAGTGTTCCAAGTGCTACTCCCACTACACTCCCCTTGACATATTTTGACTTCTGTTACTAGTTCTTTTCCTTTATCAAGTTTTTACACAAGTATAAAATCAAACTGGACTTTCTCAAATCAATCCCTTTGCCAAGCAATTTAGAGACCTGGACTACAGACATTAACTCAACTCATTTGAGCTAAATTTCACAAGTAGTAAAAATTGGGAACATAGAATATCTGTCAAAACAAAGTTAAAAAAACTCAGAGAAAGCCTCCAGTTTCTACTGATATACCAGTAGATAATGGTTTTAAAGAAAAAAGTTTCTTACTAGAAAGAAGCAAGAGAGACTCTTGAAAGGTTGTTCCAATACTGCTACATACTGCTTATTGTTCATTTTGTATTTTCCTAATTCACTTTCATTTGAACGCCTGCTTTGCAAATAATCTCTTTTACTGCACTTCAAAATGCCATAACGACAAAAATACAGTAAACCCTTTTGACAGATTTAGATTGCTGATCATTGTTTGCTTGCATTTTAATTAATTGCAATATAACCTTTTCAAGTAGATTTAAAGCCTATTAAACAAGACAAAACCTTCAATTTCAAGATGGAAACAATTCAATGAAAGGTGAGTTTTCACTGACATTTCAAAGCTGATCCAGTACACCTATGACCTTAAAGACACTGGTATTTCTCTGTCATCAACAGAGCATGCCTCGTGATATCTGAGCTATTAGATGAAAATCAGCAGTAGCCGGAACCTGCTCTCAGCTCTACTTGTGTAAATCTGTAATAGTGCCATTTATTTCAGTAGATTTCATCTGACAAACTAAGAGCAACATTTGTTTTAAAATGAATGGGGAAGTCTTAAAAGTACTTGAAATTTAGCACTCTCCAGACTATACTCACTCTGTACACTGCTAAGTGCTATACTATCAGTTAATTCATACAAATGATTCTTTAATGTTTTCCTCTTTTTTGTTTAGACATTAGAATGAAAACCTAGTGAGTGCTGCTGAGCACCCTTTCAGGATCACAAATGTATGCATGTGCATCAACTAAACAGCTCTGATGACAAGAATATAAATATTTATTGAGGAAAAAAATGGTGTATCTACTTGGTAGCTATTCCTGTAGCTGCAGATTTCTAGGTAGTGACCATTTTGATTCACAACAGTTTTTTGTGTAGTGGATTCCTTAAAAAAAAAAAAAAAAAAAAAAAGGAGTAAATTTTAATTAACTATGGTTAAAGAGGACCCAATCTAAAGCAAGTAGGTCAGCACCTGCTTTGAAAAGACTGCTTTGAATGAAGTCATTACAGCAATGCTTGCGCTAAGAGTTGTGTACCTTTTAATTTACACGTTCTACTCTTAACATAGGCCCAGCCTAAGCAGTTAACTTTAAAATGCATGAAGCAAAATGAAAATGAAAAAAAGAAGGGCTAAGTTGTATCTCCAAAGTGGGAGCTTTCTGCTGTCAATCAGCTAACAAAATCGTACCCTTTTTATGAAAGGTTGACAATCTCGTAAAATCAAATTTATCTTTATAGTAGGCCAGTTCTGATATCTTGACACTTACCATGGATCTGAATGGGGAGAAGTTATTATAACAGACATTTGAGACCAAAAGATAAATTTTATTGATTTCCTTTTAGTGGTGCAATAGAAATATAAAAATAAAAAACCTGCCATACACAAATTTGCCAATAACACAATTTAGGATGAAACTAACATGACTGAGAAAGGGGGAAAAAGGAATCATTTTGCATCTTATGAAAAGTTCTCCAGAAATTAGTTTTCAGAAACTCTGTATATAGTCTTCATCACAATTTAATATTAGTACCAGCATAATGTCAAAGAAGTGCTAAACATCAGTCTACACCCCCTTCACTCAAGCTTGTAAGCAGATATGAAAAAAGCAGATCACGAAGTTCAAGAAATAAAAGAAAAACTCCCTTGCATCAGGTCCATCTTGAGCTCAACAGAGCACGATTTCTGGTATTTTGATCCAATTACTACCAAATACGCCAGTGTATAACTACAGCATACATAACCCCAGACTGAAAGTACCACCTCTGTGCCGGCTTGTGACCAGCCTTTAAAAGCAGGGGAGACACATCAACGAGCAGCAGACACACCAACAGAACAGTAAGATTTCCTAAGCCAGCTTGGAAAGTCTGTTTAATGCCACACCACGTTGCTTTGTGTCACTGTGAGTGTGACAGGCTTGGGAGCTCCCTACCACACCACAGCACTGGCAACTTTCACAGATACCCTGGAGCATTCACAAGGAACAGAGGGTGGAAAGAAGCCTTCCCCAGGCTGCAGCAGCAGGCATCACCATGTAATGCATTCCTCTCTCTGAAATACTTGTTCTCATCTTCTCTACATGGCAACTAACAGGACAGAGTATTTATCGAATTTTAGACATTAGAGAAAGAGGGGAGAAATATGCAATGCTCCTGAGTAGAAAAAATAATGGGCAAAGATTAAAAAGTCGGAGGACTGGCTTAAGCATGAACAGAAAGCCAAAAGTTGGACTTAGATAAACAAGTACACAGCCCCCTAAAAAACTTCCAGCTGAACACTTTTTCCATTGAGAATAGTATCTTGCCAAAATTAAGCTTGCCATACAAACACCTTCCTAAAGCTTTATTTTCCAAATAGGTGTAAAAGAGTTTTGATAAACTCAAGACGATCCATTTTAACCTTCATAGAACAGAACACCAAAGTAACTCTTTGTGTAAA
This sequence comes from Aquila chrysaetos chrysaetos, assembly GCF_900496995.4. NCBI lineage: Eukaryota > Metazoa > Chordata > Aves > Accipitriformes > Accipitridae > Aquila > Aquila chrysaetos. The sequence goes on along the minus strand of NC_044015.1, from coordinate 41,874,251 downwards.
TGTTCTATATCCTCTACCAGGCTCTAAGTTAAGCACCTGGATTATATCACAATGAAACGTCTCAACTGACAACTTCTTGGTGATTTTGTAATAAACTCTGCAGTCTTTGTTCCAACCTAAAAGAAAAAAAAGAAAACCCAAAATTTCCTCTGGAACTGAAATTCCACAGTTTGCCCAGCTGTAGTTTCCAGGCAACCAAATGTCTCCTCAAAGTAGGATGCTTAAAGTAGGCCGTGGCTTGAATGCAACTTCCCCAGAGAAATGCAGCGTACTTAATTGTACCTGTGACGAGTACCCACACTCTTTTGGAGGAAAAAGAGGCATATGGGAACAAGAAGGTGTCTCGAGCAGCCACAAACACGGTCTGAACAACTCTCAACACTGGAAATACAGATGGAATTGAAAGCAAAATATAGAAATCTCCCCAAACTAAGCTACTCACTAAATAGTGAGTTTATTGTCTTGCATGATTTAATCTTATTACTTGGCAGCTGCATGACACACAGATAGCCAGTACCAGTCACCCACATCCCCACTTAGACATGATCCAGGACAAGAAAATATCTCAGAGGGGGGGAAAAAAGCACACGTCAGAAATGGTTTTATTCAGTATTTTTAGAATAAAGACAGTGAGGAAAGTAACAATATTTAAAAGCCTTGTATTAAGGCTGTCTACATTCTACTACAGAACACTGTTGCTTTATACAGCACCCCCAGGGGAAAACTGCTTTCATAAGGCTTTTAAACAATATTTATAGGTCCAGTAACAATAATATTTGAAAGCCTTTGAAAGCCAGCCTTATAGCTCTTGGCTAGTCTCCTTCGTTATTTTCCCATTGTGCATGGCAAAATGGCAGCATGCAATTGTACTTCCATAAGGTCCTCCACAAAAACTATTTCAAAAGAAGCTGGAAAATCAAGCACTTCAAAGTTAAGAAGTGCCCAAAATAGGTTGCCTTAATTTTACCCATTTTTATGACTACAATGTGACCCAGTCTTTAATTGTACAGTACTATCAATTTGATCTGGGCTCTCTGTGAAGCAGGAGTACTCTGAAAATCAAGGTGAATGTGTAATAAAGTCTACCAAGTATACAAAAGAACTGTACATTACACAGTTATGAATTCTTTTTCATAAACGTGGAAGGAGGAACAATTTTGTTCCAGAATTACTCACTGCCAATTTCCATGTTCTGCACCAGATACCTGCAGCACCAGAATGTTCAAAACTACTGTAACAATGTTTAAGAACAGTAAGTGATTTTTCATTGGTCCTCAGAAGCTGCTCTGATAGTTATTAAAACCTGAAACTTTAAAGAGTAAAAAAAAAAAAAAATCAAGAACAAAAAAAAATTTAGCCAGAAACAAGCCTGGGGAAAAAAAAAAATCAAATCAAATGCTTCATCCAGCCAACTTATAAGCAACTAAAAGTGTGTGGATATCCTGGAAATTTTTCAGCCTGTTTAATTATGCATATTGATACTGTTCTGTCTATAAACCAGAGGGGAACAGACACAGCATTAGAAATTCAGCCTCAGACAAGTAAACACCGGTTTCAATATAACAGTAAAGTAGTTCTCTTTTGCATTTAACTTTTCATTAAATTTTAATGAGGAAAAGGATAACACAAGAAACAAGAAAACAGTCTAATAAATTTGTCCACTATAGGTGGTATAGTGGGATAAATGCTTGAGAACCTGTTTCTGCAAGTAGCAACTATATTTAAACATAAAAGCCTGATTTCTAGATATTCTCAGCTATAAATATGTCTGAACATGGTCTAAGACATATCAATATTGCCTTCCAAATATATAGTTTTTAGCCCTTTTACCCAGTTGAGCCTGCACCTAGCTAACACATGAGTACTTCACTGATTTCCACTTAAAAACTTTGGATAGAGCTGAACTTAAAGCCACTCTTATTTAGGTAGAATCCATCCTCTGGATATCATAAATGCTTATTTGGAGAAAATAATTCCAATGGCATCATAAGTAAGTCTTTTCTCCAGAACATACAATACCTGGAGGTATGTACAACCTGAAAACACAGTACATCACAATCAGCTTCTTACAAAAAGCATGTATTTTGTTAGAAAAGGTGTTCCAAAGGGCCAAATTCTTCAGCCACTTAAAAACATTTTTCCTCCAGAATAAATTGTTTGCTTTCTAATGTCTAACCTTGATTTACAGCCTTTAAAATAAGAGAGCCAGACTGTAAGCATGACCGCAATTGTTTTCCTGTGATGCTGTGCCCTTCCCGAACAGGATGTAATAGGAGTAGCTTTGTGTGCACATTACTGGTTAGAATGCACAGATTTCCAATGCACTTACAAAATGTTTTATACTGCAAAAACATCTCTTATGGATAAAGTGAGAAATACAGACGGGTATCACTTGAGAGCATCGTAAATTGCTTCAGACTTGTAAATGTGGCGGGGTCTCATTCTTGCATAACCAAGTGCTTATTACGTAATTGGATTACTAACAATTGTGAAACTTTTTTTCTCACTTTTTGATATGTCTTACTCACAACTTGCAAATATTTTCTTCCCCCCTCCCCCCCCCGAAACAGTCGTACAGTAAGAAATAAAAGGAAAGACTGTTGCACTAAGCACTCAGTGCCATGGATTTGACACTCCCAGGGGCAGCCTTTCATGGCTGGATCTCACAACTTGAATAGGCTGACTAGAAAAGCTTCAGCTAAAACCATCTTTCAGTATAAACCTGCTTCAGCTAACACCATCTTTCAGTATAAACCTGTACATAACTGGCAAGCAGCATAGAGGAAAAGTATTTTAGGTAGTCCTGCAAGTTGGACTCAATGATCCTTATGGGTCCCTTCGACCTTGAGATATTCTATGATTCTATGATTCCTGACTAACTTCCAGTGGCTAAGCCCTAATGACCTGCCGGGAACTCACAAGTATACAGTGAAGGGCAACCCATACAGTAGCGTTATTATCTCTAATTATCAATAAAATATGATGTGAAAATGTGAAAATATTCCTGTACAAACGAGAGAAGAGTCTGGATATGCGTTTATGCCCCAGATACCGGAGTTCACGAGACTCACGTTGTCTTAACTCAGGTAGGGATCTGACTTCCACATATACAGTTTGTAATATTTCTATTCTTTCTTCTTGAATATATTTGCTATCAATCAGCAGTGTCCCTCTCTTTTTCTCCATCCTGTCTCCTGTACTAGGAAACCAACTTTATGACAATTGCCTTCTGGAACCATGGGTTCATACTTACTAATGCACTACAACAGTTACAAGGTTGAATATGGTTCTAGAAAGTTTCAAACCCATTTTTCATTATTAGGAAAGAAACTTTGTATCAAAGACAACCAATCCTATTAGAAGAACAGAATGGAACATTACTTCCTATAAGCATCAATAAGATTAATGTTCTATTTTAGGTATTGTGTATATATATTGCATAAATATATTCCAAAAGGAAACAGAAAACTGTATATAATGTAATATAATGGATTTCAAAAAACAGTCTGATAATTTGGGTTTCCTAGTAAAATCAAATACAAACTATTGCAAAGCCATTCTCAAAATGGATATATCACACTTCATTTCTGGTATGAACATTCAAAAAATTGGGGGAAATGTGAAGAACTGTAGCAAAGCATTACAATCTCAGATGACCATGGAAACAATAAATACAGAATGAAGCACTACCAAGCATCATTCTGTATACAAGTGATTATATTTTTTTAATATATCATTTAATCTCAAAGATGAAAAATCAGATGCATCTATAGAGAGTACCTGGGAGAGGAGAGGATTCTAGCCTGGGGAGGAGTACCTAGCTTATCCCTTAAAATCAGAAACTGATATCTTCCATTACCAGAAAGTTTACTTTCAATTTCTACACAATGAGTTTGGAAACTAATTATGTCACACACACAGAAGGGAATTTTTCTGAAAACAATCAATACCACAGTTCAGCAGAACCAATTCCACTTTTTCAGATGAACAGCTTTCCTTGTCACATAAAAAAAAAAAAAAAAAAAAAAAAAAAAAAAAAAAAAAAAAATCTTAAAATGGTGATTATTATGTAAAATTTCAAATGGAAGCTTCTAATTAAAGAAAAGACAAACTTCAAAACAAGCAAGTGAAACCAAGTTTCCTGTCAATGTGCATGCCCTATTCTTCACAGGATTCAGACTTGGAAAAACAAGTAATTCCATGATTCTTAGTAGTAGCAAAGCCTGCTTTCCTATGGATACATGCTTTTTGTTAAATTTCCTTCTAGTCAATCAAAGCTTCTTCTGCAGTAGGGATATTTACAAAGTCTATTTGCTTTGGGGTTCACTCCTATGAGTTCACTTTATGACCTTCCTCTTCAGTGGGACACCTGTGAGGCCACTTAAAAAGTTTTCTTTTCCTTTTGTCCCCAAATGTGCAAATACTTAAGTACACCGGAGAACTCACCCCTGCCAAATTTGACTGAAATCAGTCAACAGGATCAAAAGTTCACAGAGCAAGACAGAACGAAATACATACATATACACTCACAAAGTACGACTCGATGAATCTAAAGTCAGCTGGTTAATCAAGTTTGCTCATCTGGAGCCACACCTTGCCCAGCTGTGCAGTGCCACTGAAGTAAGAGCTCCGATCTAGAGATAACTGAATCCCAGGAGTTTGCTAATGGCACCAGAGAAAGCTCTGGCTCTCCAGGCTCTGTTGACCAGTATCTTACTTCAAGGTACTTAGAAATCTGGAAAAGTTTGCAAAACTAGAACCCATATGAAAACTTATACAAAGGCCAGTGCCATGTCTGGAGGTACATGTCAGAAACCTCAGGTATTTTTACCACAGCCTTCAAACTGGCTGTTCCTGAGATTATCTTCCTAAAACTAATTTATGGCCCTACTAGGTTTGCACTGGAAAATCTGAATTATGGTAAGGAATCTAAATATATGTATTTCATATGAATCATACCAGCATAAGTTTATTTTAAGCAAATGTAAGCAAGTGCTATACATCCTTAAAGAGAGGACTGGAAGCCAGTTCATCCAGCCAGTCTCATTCACTATTAGCAGGAGCTTAAGTTCCATGAGAAGGAATCTAGGATGGCACCTTCTGTAGTGCTCTCTGTGTATCTTACTGAAGTGGCAATGATAGAAAAAGTACTTATTTTCCAACTGTTACACACCTTGCCTATGCCATGCTTTTGGTAGATTTTCTCATGCAATAGAAGTGTTTATAAAACAAACAAACAAAAACCCAGAAATGTAGCAAGCCACAAAATTTTAAACCATTCTTAATTAAGGCAAATAATAATACAACTTGTTGTACTGACTAATATGCAAGCATCAACAAAGTTAAAGTAACCATAAACATTTGTAATACCAAGTGGTCTCAAATGTCAGAGCATGATACTGAATTAATTTTCACAGAGTCTGAATTATAAAAGCACCTGGCAATATCCATCATCTTCTGAAGTCATAGAAGGCAGTTTTGAAAAAAAAATTAATGCAACATGAATGATATATGCATAATTCTGGGCTATATTTTGTCACCCACTACACTGTAAATCAGCTTTACAGCTAACTCAACTGACTCTTGCAGCCTTTCTTTTCAATAGGAAAATCCTCCAGAGCACAGTTCTCCCTTAGCAGTACATATTCCATTTTTTTTCATCTGGCTTCCAATATTAGCATTGTGGTGACAAAAAGGAATAAAGGTTTTCTTAAATGCAGGAGTCACTGTCTTTAAGAGCAGCTAAGCAGATGACCACCAGTTGGGTGAATGTAGCGACACATTTAAGGACAGGGGAAACTACCAACAGCACAAAAAAAATGGAGACTATATATCCCAGGGTTGAAATACATTTTAGATTAAAATGAAGCTTCTCTCATTCTCTTAGCTTGCCACAGAACCTCTGCAGGCAATGTGAGGGGTAATTAAAAATGGCAGCCTTCCCATTCATAGATTAGTACGTCTGGCTTTATCCACTGGACGTATTTCTGAAATAACTAAGATGAAGCTGCTTTTATTTAGACTGATCTTTTACAAGTACCAGGTCAGTATAAGTTCTATGTACAATCCTATAAACAAAACAACGCTGCCACTTTTTAGGCAAAACTTTCAACATCTTTGAAAGTCCCACATGCCATTACTTGGAAGCAATGAACAATGAGTTAACACAAGTCATCTGTATATCCAGCTGATTAATATTGCCAAGAGCTATCAAGAAACTAAATTGCTCACAAGTCCCCAGTAAAGAGACAAGCCTATTGTATAAGTCCTGGAATCACTCCCATTCACCCCAATTCTGTGAGTGTCTTTCATTAAAAAGATCAGAAAATAGGGACTTTATATCAGTGATATTTCCAGCAATTGAAATAATTCAATTATAATTTTCAAAGCTTAAAACCAGCACATCATTTCTACAGAAATGGATTAGCTGGGACATGCCTTTCAAATTTGAGATAGATCTGTACGCTAGTGGATAAAACAAGGTCATTTCTGCAGTTCATTGACTTGCTCTGGCTTGGCTCCTTCTCCTCTGGATACCTGGCAAAACGTATTTTCAAGGGATTTACCATCCAGTTATTTTTAAGGCAAACAAGTCATTTCAGACTCTATATCAATCTTGCAAATAACTCTCTAGAAGGAAGCCTCTAAACTTGCTCCTTTTTCTGTGCAGAAAACATTATTTTCACTTGAGAAAGGGTGATTAAATTCTTAATTACCCAGCTTGCACGTAAAAATGTCTTTCAGAGAAGTAAATGTGTTTTTTATAGATGTTAAAGCCCAGTTTGAAAATATGTCCCTTGTTGTCTATTCAGTAACTACCAAGCTGCTAAAAACTGGGAAAAGTGCACATACATACTTAAATAATGTCAGAGACTCCCTCTGGATACTCAGTGAGGTGCATCACACCTCTGTATTTGCCAGCAAATTCAGAACATCTGTACACCATAGTCAGAATGCAGCAAAGAGTACCACACCCTGCAACCAGGCCTCAGCCCCTGATGAAAATCAGGGATCTCTGCTAATGTGAGAGGCATATTTATGTGCACTGTATAGACAAGACTTAAAATAGCTTTAATTTCACATAGGAAAACAATTTTAGCAAGTGTAAATACAATTGTACTCTATAACATTCTAATTATATTGTGACGGCTCTCCTAAAAGGAATTTTAAAAAAGGATTCTCATGTTAGATAGTTCATTGGCACAGTATTTACTGTCAAAGGATGCTTGCTGCAATATGCAGTGCATATCCCCATAAGAAATTCAATTACATTTGAACCACAAACTGTGGATATACTAGAAGAAATATTTGGATGCACTGCTTTGAGAACTGTAAGAAAGCTGAATATATGGCTAATAATTTAATGGTTAAAGATGGTCACATCTTCAATAATAAATATTAGACAAAGTATCATGTAATTTCTAGAATTTAGTATCTCATTCAAAGATCTATTTCTCAGTATAGCTAATTTCAAGTGCTCAAAAACTACACAAAGATAACACTGATTTTATCCTGTGCATGAAGGCAACACAGAAAAGAAATAGAGACGAGTAATTTTTCTTTAACTCCTTGCACCAGAATTGTATACAAGCCAAAGTTATAAATGGATTTTAAAAAGCATTCAGACACATGTGAGGGAGAAAAGCCAACCAAGAGCAATACACAGACATAATGCCTGGCTCAGGAAGTCCTTAAGGGACTTCCTCATATTATTAGGTTTTAGGCATGTATACCAGGGAAGCATGATCTTATGTGGTATTACTACAAACATCATATGTTTATAAGAAAAGAGACTTAAATGCCAGTATACCCACCCCAGTTTCTACTTCTCCCTGCAATTAACAGCTTACTGGCAAACTACCTACCACATGTCACAGGAACTACACACTGCCATCAAACCTTTTCAGAAAAATAATAGGACAGGAAAGGGTAAGACTGTAAAAAGTCATGGTAGGAAATTATTTAGTTGTACTGTTTGTACAAGCAGACCTGAGAGCTTGTTGTAAAACACTCTGGCTTTTGGAGACACAGACTCTTCCTCTCCCTGCATGTTCCTTCCCCAGGTTGTTGCCATCCCACAGCCTCTTACTTGCTTGGCTACAGACATGCCCTACCACAAGCAGCAGCAGCCCCATCCAAGGAATGGCACAGACATACTTGCCTTTATTTGATGTCCTGCCCAGCTCTTCAGTTGTGATTTTACTACTCATATTTTCCTAACAGTGAGGTTAGCTACAATCCATTACCTTGTTTAAGCAATATAAGTGAGTTCTACTGAAATCAATACAATTTAGTTCAAGTGCTAAGGTCTGCTCATAAAGAGACCAAGAAACATGCTATGAGGTCACCAGAGTCCAGTGCTGCGATCATCCTCTGCAAGGCATTCACAGAAGGAATGGCCTTTAGCCAATACTACCTAATAATAAACATTTGAAGACTTAGGTCCTCAAAGATTACAACCAAAAAAAAACAACAAAAAAAACAAACCCCCAAAGCACAAAAAATCCAGAGATTAGTGCTAGATCAAGGATAGAAAAATATCTTTGAAAGGGTTTGTCTAAATAGGTTATAAAGGTATATCTAGGAGGTTCCTTCATGGCACTGCATGGACAGGACAAAAGAATATAAATCAGACATTCATATGCTGAGTCAGGAATGATTCTTCTTTTTTAATGAACAAGGAGTACATACAGAAGTCTACTGACAAAAGGAGCTGATTAGGGTAATACTAAATCCAAGCGGAAAAAGGAGAAAATACTTTCCAAATGTGTAAGACTATAAAAAAAAAAAAAAAAGACAGAAGGCCTTATGAAACAAAGCTGAAGTGCAGGTGAAAGATAAAAAAGAAAGCTAAAAATTACAATGGGACAACTGTCCACCATACATATGAAAATAACACAAGAGTAATAAGGATAGGTAAGTGCCTGGAGATTAGGGAGATAAGCTACATCATGAAATAAATCATTTGCTTTGAGCCAGGGAAGGCAACTTTTTTTTCTGTTGTCCCTAGAGCAATGCATTATGGAGACTGTAACTAACTCCACAGCTCCGTATCTATTCCAGCATCTTTGCTCAGGGGAGGAAGAAATAAACTTCCTGCAGAAAATACTGCAGCCCAGGTCTGCGAACACACATAAGCGTCTTTATGCCAGGAAATGAGTGAACAGACTCAGGACCTTGCTTTGTTCTATTTTGTTTCACATCAACTTGCAGAAAGATGAAGACAGTAGCAGCAAAAATTGGCTCTGAAAGAGTTGGGAATCATTCACGTAAAACATTGAAGAAAGAGTGAAAAGGACTCAAGTAAGTGGAAAAGTGAGGTGGAACATTGCATGTCATGAGGACAATCAGAAATGGAGGAAAAAAAAGCTTCCTCCAAAAATTAACGGTTAAGCACAAGTCTAATATGAGAGAGTATTACTCCAAAAAAAACAAGATGGAAGAGATTATACCCACTAACAATTCACTCCACACTAAAGGGGGATAGGAGAGATGAAGAGGAAAAAAACCTAGCCCAAATGTCTAGGAAGGGCTCTTACTTTGGAAAATTAGCACACTTAAGAAATATGTATTGAGCAAAATCAATCAGCAATTTTTCCAGATGATAGATGATACCTAAGATGTCTGATAATAAGAGTACAAAAAAGGCATGAGAAAGGAAAGAAGCATGAATGAAAGGCAATATTGTTGTGGCTGCAAATCTTAATAGCACAGAAGTCAGAAAAACACATTTCATTATTATTGACTATATATATATATATATACACGCCATTTAAAACCATCTTGCTACCTTCATGATGTCATAACATTCATCAAGAAATGTTAGAAATAGAGGAAATCATGGAAAGTTATGTTGGGATAAATCCTGAAAAGAAGATAACGTGGAAATGAAATCTTCTTTTGTATAAACAACGATGATGTAAAAAGATGATGACGTAAAAACAAAGAAACAACAACCAGTTATTTTAAAGAGTAAATGGTACCTAAACAAAGGTTATATAGTATTGGCAAGTACTCCAAAGTTAACCTGAAAAATCTCATGTTCCTCTCTCTAATAAGATGGCACTCTGCCTGCCTTGGCTTTTCAAACTTTCTGCTAAAGAAATCGAGTTTAGCATCCAGCAACGTGGCAACAGTAAAGAATCCCAGCATGCCCTAAGTGCTTCCCGCAAAAGTCTGCAGGCCAGAACAACACAATAAGCGCTGCGTTTTGCAAGAATGCAGTAAAGCAAAGGATATAACAAAAAGTTCTAAATAAACCAAGGAAAACAAGGCAGAGACCAAACGAGTTTGAAAGACTCTGGATTAAAAAAGAAGACACTGACACAACGGACAACATTTAAGTTTTCACTTCACCCTTTATATTTTACACATTTTCTTCAAAGAGTCTTCTAGTTTTACTCTGAGAAGTTTTGAGCAAATGTGTTGGTAACTTCTAGTTTGCCAAAACAGAAGTCTAAACTCTTAACTACGTGAGCTATCAGCCTTTTCCCAAATCAGTGATTCACTACATCAGCAGTTTGTATTTGTGTTTTAAGGCCATAAATAATGATTTCCAAATTAGAAGAAACTAGACATGATAGCTGAAGGAGGTGCTTAGAACGACAGAGTTTCAAGGGACTGTAATTATGCGAGCCACGAGGTGACAAACCGGTCTATCAGTTATCATGTTCCCAAGAGAGAAAATAAAAACGGAAGAGGTACTGGGACAATGGTAAATATCAAAGCCATAACATGCAATAAACTATGGTGTCACCTATATAGCTGAGTAGTATAGGAATATTTGCCAGTAACAGAACAGAATAGAATACATTAGAATAGAATATTTCAGTTGGAAGGGACCTACAATGATCATCTAGTCCAACTGCCATGTAATGCAGACCAGCAAACTCCATTCGCACAAATACTCATGCCACGTCACTTAAGTAACTTGAAAAATGAATCAAATACAGCTAGACCTTAAGACAGGATGCAGTTCAAGCTTTTACCACAGCTGTTAGCTAGTATTCAGCTTCAGCTGTATGTTTCAGAATATTAAAAAAATTTAAAAGCACATTCGGGGGAGTTATTTTCATGTTTTTTAAATTTGAAAGTAATATAAATTAAGATTCTAGTTGCTGCAACAAGGTATAAATGTAAGTATGTTAAGAGTACATACTGCAAAGCAGCACACTTTTTTAATCCTGTGCTTTTTTTTTTTTTTTTTTTGTTAAAGAAAAAAAAGATTAAAAAAGTAAAAGCAAGTAGTAAGAAAGTGAAAGGAACAGATGACAAAATGGGTTTGGGACTATAAAGTAAGTTCCTCTGAAGCTCATGGAAATAAATATACCAGGAAACTGCAGATAAACACTTAGCAGCCCGCTAGCAGAAATTCTGCCTACTACTGTATTTACTGTATTAACAAGAAAGAGCCACAAAGGAATTCTCAGGTTTCAGACTACCATCTTAGCAGCAGTAAGAATATGTAAGCCATGATTTTAGCGTTCATGCTCAACTTAGAAATCCAAGAATTAACTCTACTAAACATGCTCACTGCTTTGCAAATCTCTGCCTGACTGGATCAGCGATCCCCTGCAGCACCCTGTATTCCCCCGCGACTGGGTAAGGGCAGGAATGGGGGAAGGAGATCTAATTAGCCTTTTTATTCTACATCCAGTTGGCTTTTTTTTTATTTTACGTATGAGTCAATAGAAAGAAAAGAATAAGTACATATAATGTTAAAAGAATCCCAAATAATTTTAGTATTTGAGTTATTTTATATTGGCATATCAGCATGCTACATTTGTTTGTCTTCACCACAAGATACTCTCAAGGGCTTATTCCATGTTCGGTAACTTCATTGAAAAACCTTCCAAGTAGAATTGTCTGTAGAAAACCGTAACTTACCAAAAATCTCACTGAAGTGAAGGAAAGGGGAAAATACAGACCTCGAGTCGTTACTAGACAGTTACTTCTTTTCGCTCTTTTTTTCCCGCTCTCCATTCTTTCTTGCTAGAAAGCAAGAAACATGCACCTCTGCTATGACCAGCTCGCTTTCTTTCATTATTCAAGCATTGCTCCCAAGGCAGCAGCTCAGTGGCTCTCCAGTGAGCATTCAACCTGTAGTTAAGCAGCAGTGAGCAATATACTGCTGCTCTGCCATGTTTTCCTCTTGGATCTGCAGGGAGGCATTCATCACTGCATAGACGGATGTGGCTTTTGCTGGAATCGCTCATGTTTCATCTTGGTAATTTCATTTCATTAGCTTCCATTTCCAAAGCACATACATTTTTTCCCATTGTACAGATGTTCATACTGACACAGGCAATATATCACTCTCAGTTTAACAGTGCTCCATTGTTTCTGCCACCAAGCCCTCCAATGTACTAACAAAACCTTATGAAACCACTTGTGTATATAGCTAAAACTTATAGCTTAGCTTTCAAAAGCATGGGGAGAAAAAGTCTAAGAAAAATATATTTGATAAAATCTGCCTCTCCTGTGCATTCCAAAAATGAGGGTAATTTGCCTGAACGGGAGTTATACACTGACCACATTTAGGTGCATGAATCACTGGACTCCCATTTTAACCCTACATTTCACATACTAGTGCCCAGAAAAACAATGAATTGTTTTTCAATTCTGTGCTTTCCTTTGAAGAAGCTATTCCTGAGCCCACTTGTGACTTCCCAGTGACAAGCTCTGGAATTCATTTGTGCTTTTATTCCAGGGCCAGCCCATTAGTCCTGTCTGGTAGCAAGACGCGAAGATGGGTCTGCAACTGAAGAGTTCCCAACCAAGGGAGGGACAATCTGTGGACTCCCACAGCGAGGGACTTAACTCACAGCCTACAGCTCTAAAGCTCCATATAGCACTGTCCTTCTGATGCACCAGATGCTCTTTCTCTCCTCAAAATATAACAGCAATTTAGAAGAATAAACTACAGACATACAAGCAGACACGTTCAGGCAGTCATATTCACACATTCAAATAAGCCCTGTGGGTATATGTGCTGGAAGCAAACCAAGGACAGATTTATTCTTCCAGTTTTGCCCATTAGATTTTGATTCCAATATTTTCTTCGCCAGAAATGCCCCTGCCCCTACTGCCTTCACTCAAGAGTAAAAGCAGCAGCATCACAGGTGTCCAGCAACAGAGCAGCCTCATGTTTATATGCGCACTGTGAATGTATTTGCTGAGATTCCAATGTTTATAGTGTTGTATATGTGCACATATCTGACTGCACACTTCCATCACAAACTTGGTCAGACCAGAAGAGGAAAGGGATTGTAAAAGCTACTGCTACACTGCTGCTTCAGCACTGCATCTCGTCAGCATTCGTGACTTGCTGAGGAGGACTTCTACAACAGAGCATTCCACCAGCTTCCCACCTCCAACCTTCCAAACACCAGTGAGGTCACCCTGAAGGCTTGGGTGGGTTCCTCTGTAGCTGATATGATCATGTCAGATGATCACAGCTCAAGAAAACATAGTTAATTTGTAGTACACAGCTGTCTGATTAAACTTTTGCTACGAAATGACTAAAATAATCTGTCCATACTTTCATTTTTATCAGAAGTACATTACTTTTTAGCAGAATAAGCTACCTAGCTTCCTAATCACACAGACGGCCTTACTACTTTTTTCTTTTTCTTTTTTCTTTTTTTATTTATATAATTATCTTCTGGCCCTTTTCATCTCTGGCACAATGACAAAATAGCAATCCTTTTATATAACGAGGTTATTTATTGAAGCCAAACACACCTGAATGGCTTAAATCAGATTAGGAGAGGAAACACAATCTCACGGCCAAAGCATCTGGTTGAGCGTCTGGAGATGTGCATCATTGTTTGGCTCTGCTGCAGGCGACGCATGACAGCAGGCAGCTGATGCTCCCCGAGAAGTTGGCTCCCGTCGCGGCTGCCCAGCGCACCCCCCCAGCGCACCCCACTCACGACATGCACAGATGGCTTCCCCGCTCGCTCATGCCGTTCTTTGCACATCCAGGTGTGCATCATCGCCTGCACTGCTCACAGCCTTGCTACTCCCCGGCTGGCTGAGGCCATGGCACAGTCTGGCTATAGAGAACTGCTCAAGGGAATAAAAACTGGGGTTTCACCCCTAAGCCTTTGCCTTTAGCTGACATCAGGGAAATACTGATGTGAGCATACTGCTGGGTTCACCCATGATCAAATTCCACTCTTGCTACTGGAATTGTACCACTAATTAATTCGATACATATTTATTTCATATTTTGTATGCATATGTGGCATTTGGAAACAGGCTGGTTTGGTCCCTGACTGATTTCCTTAGCTGAAATTATTCATGCATTGCCCACAGAGGGCTGGAGCAATTCCGAATGACCAAGGTTACCGGCAAATCCACTAAGTGCAGAAAGTGGGATGCCCAGGGAGCTAGGGCATGCAAGACCGTGAGGACCCTCAAAGATAGCTCCTAATTACCTCTCCAGGACTAACCGACTCTCCCTACAGAGAGCGAACTGAAGCCTAAATTCATCCTCACAATGACCTGGATTTCAATAAAATTCCAAGTAATACATTTTCCTTTCACAGGGGGCTCTTCTTGCGCTACAGGGAGGGGTTCTGGATAGTCAGACTAGCTGGCTCATAAAAAGTAAACCCCAAAAAGTGAACTGAGAAAAAGAACTGAAAAACGTCATGAGGCAGCTCCACCGCAACACAACTGCTTTAAAAATGTTGATAAAACCACTAGAATTTGCATTCTTTTCTATTCAAGTCTGGCATTTGAGCCCTTACGGACCACCCCTTTAAGCTGTTCTCTTCAACATAAAAGGTGAGTAACTTACTTTGCCGAAGAAAGCTGACGTGATCTGGCGGCTCTAGAGCCTGGCGTTTTAACCGGGCAGCGAGGACTCAGCACCTCCTCAGGGGCGGCGGCGCAGCCGGGCTGTGAGGGGCCAGCCCGAACCGGTTCCAGCCGGCTCCGACGCAGCCCCCTTCCCGCCAAAACCTGCCAGTCAGAGCCCCCCCGCCACAGGGGGCTGGAGATGGAGGCCAGAAGGTTCTGTGGCCAGAAGTTTGTGTTAACTGGCAATAAGGAATAACTGGCCAAGTTGAGACCTGTTGCCTCATGACGATACAGCATAAACGGTACTTTCCCCTCACGCAGCTAGCGCTACTGCTTGAAGGCAGGCCCATCTCCGTGCTCGGAGCAAACACAACCGGCCGTGAAGAGAGAGGCTACGCACACCTTTCTCACGTGCGAGTTTCCCATATGGGCAACAGCACTTGCTCTACAAAATTAAAGCCTTCCGGAAGGACAAACCTTCTCACCACCGACTATACGTCACATGCATAATCCAGCCCATGGTGTCTCAGCGCAGTAACCAGGAATGCCGCAAGGAATACTTTAGGAGAGGTATAAAATAAAATGTAACAGGGGGAGAGGGGGAATTTAGCTTTGTGCAGCTAATTCTCGTGGAAACAGGTCTCTTTATACACAGCCGTGACTTTGTCACATCCAGACCACACTGCTGCGATGGACTCCTCTGCCCTCTTCTCCCAAATCGATCTGCAGTCTGTAGTCACTACAGGAGAGTTCACTTCTTAGGGCAAGTAAATCGGTAGAGCTGTGCTCACTCATCCATCATCGCCTCCCACATTTCCAGTGGATCAAAGAGAAAAATTATGTATCACAGCATCAGAAACTAGGCAAGTATTTGAAAAGAAAGCACACTACAAAATATAAACAAAAGACTTACATTTATGTTTGCATGTTTACCCATTTAAATGTCTCTGTTTATATTTTATATATTTGTGTATGGTTTGGATGTTTACATATTTATATTTATAAATGTGTGTTGATATTTATATACTTGTATATTATGTATTTTATATATGTTTACATATTTGAATATAAATATTTAAAGGAATTCACATTGTAATTACAGAAACATTGGAAAGAACAAAAATAATTTTTGTAACTGAATAGGTCCAATATTTGTTGCTTAAGAATTAAGACATCGATAACTTTATATTCATTTTCATATTAAAAATGCTATTTTTCTTAAGTTCTAGAATTTCTTTCCTGTGCATCTTCTATACATAACTCCAAGTCACAGTAATGTGAACTATTTGAGCCCTTTTTAAAGAACAGAATGAACCTTTTTAGCTGTAAAACCTTTAGATTTATTTGGTGGGTTTTAGCCCCTGGTGATACCTGAAGATAACAGCTCTCACATCAAAAAGGAGATCTATATTTTACAAAATGCAGGGGAAGAAAAGTTTGCTGCCACATGAGGCAGTAATCTTTTGTATTAAAGGTCAAACTTTAGGTGGTGGAAGTCAGGTTAGTCCTTTGACTCAGGCAGAGTTACTCCAATTCATAGCAGCTGGGGATTGGGCTACTTGTGTTCTGTCACCATTCTGTCACCACTTAAACTCTACAAAATATTTTGTAGTGTATATCAATTATATTCAGGGCAAAATACATGATGCAGTGTAGTAGCACTGCAACGTATTACACAAAATATTCCTGAAAACTACTGTGGCTTTCTCCTGTCTTCTTCCAAACTACTGAGTGTCTCCTTACTTGCATACAGTAAGACAACCTAACTACCTTTTAATTGTTACAGCAGACAAGGATATTTTAGTGTGAGAAATACAAGGCAAATTCAATATGCAATTTGCTTGTCAGCTATTTAAAGTATATTAAAAATGTATGTCGTGATCAACAGCCACCAGTAGAGATTTGATCTTAGAAATGTTGCAGCATGTCCTCAGCTTTCCTCTTCTGAGTGGCACTGTCAGTCCTATTGCCTCTCCTCCAGGCTGGCTACTTAAGGCGAGCTTTTACAGGAGGGAGATGTACAGTGTGGTCAATTCAACCAACTGAACAAGAAGTCACCCCCAAGACGTACAGTAGAGAGATTTTCAGCATACTGTGGTATACTCCAAATTTCTAAAGGAAATTCCTGAGTATTATATCAATGCTGCACAGTCCATTTTTACTCACTGATGCAAAATACCAACTGAACATTAGTCACTGCCTAAGGCTGTGCATGTCTGCATCACTGCTTCTGTTCATTGGCTTCATTCAGTCACTCCTCCCATATGGAATAATGGCACGTTCATGTCAGACGTGCTCATCTTTGTTTTCTCCTTTCTCCTTCCATCCCAGCAACAGATCACAAAGCTGAAAAACTGCAAATATTTTTTCTTTGTTACAAATGCATGGGCCAATATTCTCCAACTGGCGATAAAAAAACCAAAACTCTTTTTTTTCTTTTTTTAAATTCCAACAGTCAGTCAAAAAAACATCAGGCTCAATGTTAAATATTAATGACTCATTTTGTTTCCATTACAGGACAACTAAGAGGCAGCAGCTCAAGACTGTTTAAGAGCCCTCCATAACTTTAAACACGCTAAGGCTGTGGATGTGCATGTGTATCTGTCACAAGCAATTTTGCTCCAACTTACTGACATTCTCCTTATGTATATCACAAGGCACCAGCTAGAATTTTTGGGCCAGATCCAAAAAAAGAATTACTTTACTCTCCCAGACGCACACAGCTTCTACTGTTATTTAACATTCACGGCTGCTAGCAATAATTAAAGCAATAATTAAACGCTCAGTGGATCTGTAAAGGATGTTCCTGGTACTGAAGGAAGAGGGCAGGGCATGAAACAGAGACGGAGAAAGGGACGGGTGACCAGCTCGGGGCTGGCTGTCCTCAGTCAGTCTGAAGAACCAGGACTTCTTCGAAAGAGCTCCTCTCAGCTTCCCGTCTCAAGCACATTTACTCGAGAGCACATTGCCTGCAGCCTCCACGGCACGCAGCACTGACCCACACGCCTCAGCTGCTGATGCACGCCAGTGAGCTCTCCAGGCCCCACGGAGAAGGGCTGCGCCTGCCAGCGTCTGTCTGGCAGCGCGGGGCTGCCAGCAATCCAGGGCGGCTGGCATGGGTGCTGTCCTAGAGCGACCGAAGGCAGCTCCAAATCACCCCCTTCCTTGTGCCACCTCACATTCTCTCTCTGCAGTGTGAAGACATTCCTAAGCTACATTCTTAAATATAGACTTGTTTACTGTCAGTTAAGTTGTGCTACTTAGTACCTGTATAGATACTACTGCAGAAAGGACTGCTGCAGGACCCCCAAGGTTTGTGGCTTACCCTCAGTCTGGCAGAAAAAGAAACAGACTGTGATCCAGAAACAAAACCAGAAGAGTCTAACCTGTTCCTGAGGAGGAACCAGCACTTCTGAGGAGAAATCAAAATGCAGAAGTTACAGGTATGAAGAACACCTGCCCTGTTCCTCCCAGCAGATAGCGGAGTAGTGCTGAGCACACGCTTTGTGAGCACATGCTGAGAGCCAGGAGGAGGTGGACACAGACCACTAGTAAAATGATGGTACGTAACATACGTGTAAGTTACCTCACTGAGACACAACTCACTGGCCTTGAGCAACGTTTTTGTTTCCTTTCTGCCACACAGTTTTGTGTAATTGCCTTTTCTTGTGCTGTTACCGTAACAACATCGCTTTTAAATCACTGTCCAATGAATAAGGCAAGTGACTACATTAACAGAATCCAAAGGATGGCAGACTTTCTGAATATTTGAAAATTATTAATGCAACAGCATAAAAGATAGCAAACAAATCTTAATTCTAGGCGCACTAGGAAGTTAGGAATTTGGTCTTTTAGATGAAAGATGTCACATGGATATGGCAACTTTTTTTTTGCTTTTGCAACACTTTACAGTTCAGCCTTCTATCAAAGGACATCCAAGAGTGATTTAACCACTTACCAGTTCATCCTCACACCTCAGTGCTGAGCATAAAAATAGCATCTGAGTATCCTAGACTTATTTGATACATCAGAATTCCACTTCAAACTTAGTTTATGTTGTCAGCTTGATTAATGTTTATTTAAGCATAGCTGAATAGCAAAACTTGAAACAAAGGATAAAAAGACTAAAATAAGCCAGACAACATTCCCATATACATTTTGTTTAACCAAAATATTTATCCTTAATCATTCCAGTTAATCTCCTCTGGGGACCTGGAAACCAAGGGCCCAGCCCTTGCTCCAGAGCTATGTAACTTACGGGGCATTCTGAGGTTAGCTTCTCTTTGGGCAAGGGAATAAATCAATCAATCAATCAATCTTTCTTTTCTCTCTTACTTTGCTTCCTCTAGGAATTTCTTCTATCTTACAGAAATGTCAGCAGTGGGCTTTCATTTCCAAACATGATGGCAATAAGAGACTGGTTTTCTCTCCTGTGCAGTCTGAGATCGAGTTTCTTCCTCCCTTCCCTTGTTCTCAGCTGCAGTTACAAAATGCAAAGGTAAAGAGAACACATTTCCCTCTCCCTGGAGCTTCCCTGAGATTACATTCCTATCATAGTCTTTAATTAGCAAACTTTTCTGTAGCTTAAACAGTGTTCTTGCTCCCCTCAGCACTGCAAGACTCACAGAGCACTACAGAAATAAGCCATGAGAAGAACCTCCAAACACCCAGTTTAATAAACTTCTAATCTCTAGTCCGTCAAAGACATCATCCGCGATGATCAGCAGACGACAGCTCTGGAATTCAGAGCGATTTCTCCACCGCCACATTCCCTGCACTAGCCCCTACCCCACCAGCTTTTGTCAGTTTAGTGGTTCATTCTGCCACAAAAAGTCTGCTGAGAAACATCCCTATTTTGGAGACATCCCATTTATCAAGCCTGCACCGTGGTGACACCCATGGCCTTCGGTGAACTGAGAGCAGAGGCACAGCACTGCAAGTCTTTCCATCCTGAGGCTGCAGCAGAGAGGCGATGTGTTATGAGCCACCAGCCCGCACAGCCCAGTCACCCCCTGTCTTTCTCACTGCTGCTCCGAACAAGCCACTCTGCAGCAATCACAGCAGCATTCAGCCCCGGCAATGTCTGTATGCAAAATGGAAGAGTCTACGGACGTATCACTATAAGGCAACTATAAAGCATTCTCCACCACCGAAAACCAAAGGACCTCCATGCGTCTGCATTTTCTGAGCCCCTGACACAGCCATAGGGCTGGGAGATTTCTGCCACTGAGCTCAGAGGAGGTGGAAGACAGCTTTGCTGAACTGTTTCAGATTCATTCCCAAATAACACAGTTCTTTGCTATGGTAGTCTCCAACTGCCTGAAAGGCTTTTTTAAACAAAACTGATGGGCATAAGAGAGGAGTCCAAAATTAAATTATTCCAGTGGACCAGCCCAGAGCATCAGCTTTACATCATTTTCCTTCTGAGTTTCACCACACATCTGAAGAAGGGCAGAAAAACTTGCCCTGGTGTATCAAGAACACCTCAGCACAGTCTAGCATTAGCTGGAAGACATTTTCATAGTCTCTAAAGAGCAGTGGGGATTTCTCTTCCTTTCTTAAAATAGATTTTCTTATTTTGCAAATCTGGCAATGGCTCTGTAGATAAGAAAGAGAGCCATAAACAGCTGAGAAAGTATGAATTTCCCTACAGTACATGGCCAGTGTATGCAATCAGCCCAAACAGCCATTTTATTACCCAGCTGCTCATATTCAGAAAAATTACATTTTGCTGACAAATAAACTACCAACCAAAAATATTAAGAATCAAATGGTAGCTCAATAGCTATTACCCCTTCCTTTACTGCTGAGTTTTGATGAATTACTTTTCATGTAAATAAGCAAACAGAATGACATTGCCTGTCTAAATTTGTAAATAACAATACATTTTTTTTATATGTTGCCATGAGATATTGACCGCTTTTACTGCTCGTATGTGTATCCTGCAAGTGATCTCTGGTGTGTTAAATCATCCCAAGAAAAGCAGCCTTCTGCAGTGAAATCTAAGCCTCAGCAATGAGTGATGGCCATGCGGCAGGTGAGCAGACAGCCTGAGTCTGGGGTGGTTTCCAGCACGTCTGAAAAAAGCTGTTGTGGCTGTGATTACACACTAGATAAGCACACTTTTCCACTTATTGCAGGAATTAGCTTGCTTTCCAAATAGGATTCGAAAGTGCTCCGCCCAAATGGCTGTCCGGCTGCTCACTGCCAATATTTTAGGATGAAATCTAGAACTAAAATAAACTCATCACTTATTGGAGCAATGAATATATTGATGCCTGTGGGCCATTCTAGCATTGCCTTAATGAGAATTTATAGGAACATCTGGGGGTTTACTTCAGCAAGAACCACCAGGATAGAGCAGGCCAATCTTCTCTGCACATTTCTACTTTATATTGGGCCTTCTTTTCTAAAAGCAAAGTCTTTAGAGATTTTGTCTGTATATATTTGGAGCCTTTGACTTGTGTTCTAAGACTATAGATAAGTTGGTCACAGGTATAATTACAAGAACCTCTTTTGCACCATATTGCATGTCCTTGGCAGGGAGAATTAGAATGGACCAGGCAGCTGCTGTACCAAATGATTAATAGAGAAAATGGGATAATCTGAATAGTTACCGGCCTGTCAGCCTGACACTGATCCTGCACAATGTAATGGAATAAGCAATACACAACATTATTTATAAAGAATTACAGCAGCTTAATAAAATTAATGCCAGTACATGTGTATAAAAAAATGCAGCGTCAAACTAGCCTAACAAATTTCTTCTGATAGGATTACAGGTATGGGGGATCACAGTACCAGAGGTAAAGCAACATAATTCAGCGGGCATTAGATTTACTACTGTACAACTTTTGACAGAGAAATCAGAACGTTATAAATCAGTATATTAAATTAAACAGACTTGAAACTCACAAGAGAAAAGTTTAGAAAAGAAGCTTAATTGTAAATGGAGAACCACCACAGAAGGACTGCGTTTTAAATCCAGGTGCCAGTTTTGGGCTTTTGTTACTTTACCCCTTCTCCAATGACTTAAGAAGACAAGAAATCATTTCTGAGCAAGTAAATTAAAAACAGCTGAGCTGAAAACAACTAAGAGAGCAGGCAACAGCCCTTGGTTGGACAAGAGGGAACAAGGAAACAATGTATGTTACAACATGGCCAAACACTGTCCTATCACTGGGCAAAAAAATACCAGTATCCAGCTGGACCTGGCAGAGTAAAGGACTCCAGGATGGGAAGCAGTGAGAAAGGAGTGTGGACTACACAGAACTGCTGTGTACCGTGCAAGCAACATGAGGGAATGGACTAATGCAGTCAAAGATATCAGAGATAGTCAAAGGGAGGAGTTCCAGCTGCTGCCTGGACCACTGCGTTGCAGTACGATCCTGGAACAGCAAGAAGCAGTATTTGTTTGGGGTATTGTAACATTTGGAATAAAAATAGAATATAAAATTAAGAGAAAAACCATCAGCCTGTTCTGTCTGCGCTCCCTGGAGCTGATACATCTTCTGCAGGAAGAGGCTGCTCTCGTGAACCAGACTGTGCAGGGTATATTAATGAGACCCACACTCCAAAGCACCAGCCACAACAGCAATGTTCTTCTGAATTAGGATAAGATCCAAATACCCATTTTCCACAGCTCAGTTCTTGTAGAAGCTAATTTCTTCCTAATAAAGCTGCAAGAGATTAAACCTCAAACGTGAAATGTTAGCAGAAAAAGAAATGTTCAAAGGACAGGGACTAAAGGAAAGCCATCCAAGTCCATCAAGTCACACTAGATGCTGGATAAGTCAATTAAAAGCAGTGAAAAATGCTCAGATGTGCTGAACAGGGCTATAGGTTTTTCATTAATTGTGACTATACGGAGGATAAGACGCATCCACTTAGCTTGAGAGGAAAGTGAATAAGAATATTCAAAGAAGCTTCAGTATCACCCCCAGGCTGATTATCACAGTCTTTCCCCTGAAGAAGAGTTTCCCTTTCAGTGTGCTTTTTGTCCAGAAGGATGAAGGACACAGTTATTGATGCCTTCCCTTCTATAATTCTTTTTACCTACATGTATTTTCCTTTCACAGAGCCAGAGGAGATGCTGACACATCTCCATCCTTTTTCTTAGAGATTCATCAGCTAAAATAAATCCTATATATGTGAATAGGAAGTTTAATTCATTCACACTCCTGTGATTAACAAATGTAACAAGTTAAATTAAAAACATTTAACTCGTAAGACTTAATAACATGCTTTTTGTGGTGATTTCACTTTTCCTACAAGAAAGTTTCCTTCTACCAAAACTTGGAAGTATATTTTTAAAAACTGTGGAACTGGAAGTAATGTTGTAAAGTATCAAAATCAAGAAAGCCTTTCAGGGACAATTACAATGGCTGAGGATTACTTCTAAAGTTGTTTAAATGCTTACATTAACAAATGTTTAAGTTCTTAAGAAGTCCATTATGAAGAACGCTACAGATATCTTTATTCCAAGAGTGAACTATATTAGTCCACAAACTGGCATTTCAACTGTGCTTAAATATTATCCTGTCAATTTTGGATCACTCCTCCCCCCACTCTCTTGATTGCTGAGTTGCAGTAGAAGGTACAAGCATCATTTTAGGTCTCAGAATATGTAAAATGACCGGCCTTAGGTTTAATCTGATCCTTGCAGCATCCACTTAAAAGGACTAATAAAACTCATTCAGCTATCAAGCACAAATAAACCTATGTTCTATTTACCATACACAAAGGTCGTTCTGACCAAACTGGAGAGGCTCCAGCTGGTGGAAAGAATCTAAAATAATTTTATAGGAAAGTGCCTGCTAATGCCAATGTACATTCAAAAAAAACCAACAACAAACCAACCCCAAACCAAAAAAACAACTGCTGAAGGCACACGGGCTCAGATTTCTAAAATATTTAGTCATTGCACTCCCAGTTTTGAAATAAGCTCTGACTTATGCAAGAGCTTAAGGCACGCTTTTGAAAAGCGTGTCTTAACGCTTCTCCACCACCAACTCAGACAAGACAGACAGGAGTGCCAGCCTGAGACGAGTTATATAAATGAGCGTGTATCAGGATGAAGAACAGTGGAATGCAGGTCTGAATTGCTAATCAAGAAATGAATACAACAGTTAAAAATACTGAAAACATTTAACTATCATCCATTAAAATTTATTGGCAAAACTTCAAGGGTTTCCCACAACTGCCGGGTTTCTCATGGCTCATAGCGCTTCCCTGTTGAAGAAGGTAGAGATAAAAGGTCAGGGAAATGGATATGACTGTGCATCAGTGTAGGCAAGATGACAACTGTCACTCCATGGCTGTATTCCACAAGAGCTGACAGAACATGCCAGCTTTGCCTTATCTTTCTTTTCTCTGAAGAGGAGCAAGAACAGACACTGCCTACCTGGAGCACCACAAGCATTAACAAACCAAGCAAGCCGGTGTCTTTCCAAATCACTCTGCACACACTACATGGAAACCTTCACAATCCATATAGATGAAATCAGGCTGTGACGTTTACCTTCTTACGTTTTAATGCTGCTATAACCTACAGTGAAATACCAAGGTGAGGTCCATTATTTTCTTAAATGCCATTCACGTCTAAACTAATGTTATTTTTTAAGATCTCAGTGTTTCTGAAGAAAGATGAATTTTTATTCTCGCAGTAAAATGAACCAGCTAGCTGAGGGTAAACATGTTAGAGGACTCCTCGAAGAACTTTACAGGCATTAGTGGTGACATCACTGATGATGTTAATTTTAAAATCTGTATTTGTCCAAATGGAAGACGACAAATTTGTTTTAAATGAAAATTCCTCTTCAAGCTTTTCAAGGGTTATTATCTATAAGGCAAAGTATATAGAGAAGACTGTCTATAAATAAATTATATATACACACAGAGGCAATAAGGTATTTATTAATAAAAATGCATAATTACCCTAACACAAACAAATTTGTGCTAATGTAGAATAGTGATCATATTGTGTAAAATACGCAGTCACAAGCTGCAGTTACAAAGACTTGATAACCTCTGTGAGAGGGGACATAAACTGCAATGAAAACAAAAATGTGCTACTTTACATTAAGTTCAAAGGATGCAATTTGATCATTAGATTCATGGCTTCATGGGAGACAGGGAATATACAACATAGAGGAAAAATACCAGTATTTCTTCTCTGCCATGGTCTCTCCCACCATTTTCTTTGTGGAATGCTGCATCAATTAAACAGAATAAACAGGAAGAAAAAGCACAAAACACTCCACTAGTGTAAAAATTGAAATATTTGTACTGGATCCATAGCACTGGCAGCTTGCACACTGAGTGCTGATCTTTGACAGGCTATGGGCTTTATGGTCTGCTGGCTGTTCCCAGTAAGGAAAGTCTTCTAAAACCACTAAAATAATCTATCAAAGACTGGCAAATGGTAAAGATGAATGATCACGTCACAATGCTTGCTTTCTTGGCCTAGAGATGCCACCGTTATTTAATCATTTTCAGAAGTTACGTATTATCTCATCCATAAGTCTCCACTGCTCCAGGAACCTGACTGGGACTGATCTAGGCACGGTCCCAGGTGAAATGAAGCTGCAAATTAGAGCAGCATGAACCTTGGTTGGGCCTGAGCTGTTATTATGCCTGAAGAGGTGCCTGGCTCAAATAATCAGTGAACAATCTGGCTTATAATTAGTATTAAAAGGGAAATCAAAAGAAGGAGACAGGTCACCTTATACAGACCATCTTATGGCCACCAAGCCATAAACATTTGCCATCTCACACAGAGGACCAACATTTGTCACTCAAAGGGAAGAGCGACAACTGCTAGGACATAGCATGTTAAGGCATGCAGATGAGTAATGCCTGTTTTCCAGGCGTGGTCTTATAGCCCGAGACTAGTCAAAAACAAGGGCAGATATCACAGCTGATTCCTGATTCTTATGGACAGTGTCTAATCCAAGTATTTCTATGTAAATGGCTGCTTTTAATTTTCAGCTTCTAAGGATGCCCTACACTAAAATTATGAGATTATTACTAACTTATATGAACATCTACCTGTCTAAAATTAAGATCTTTTAACTTTTACATGCGTTTTAAGACATTTGTTCATAATGGCAGATTTAGCAAGGACCTCTTTTGCTCTTTAGGTAGGTAAGGCAATGTCATTGTTCCAGGGTATTACAGAACTATTACGCCTCATTCCATAGCTCACTGTGGGTCATACTCTAAGAACCTACTTAAGAGTATACAGTGCTAACAATAACTAATGTTATTTTTGTTTGGCTAGGAAATGTTAATTGTTTTCAATTTTTTAAAATTTTATTTTATTTTAGATTTTTCCTTTCAAAAGTCACAAAAACCCCACTTGTTACATAGACTTGGAGTTTCAGAGACATGAACTGTGACACTGGCTGTGAGACTGAGCATAGCTAAAGCAAGACCACTGGAGCTAGTTTATTAAAGCTAAGGTCCTTACCAATACATTTCAGAGGCTTTTGCCGCTAATCTTTTAGCAAGAGATACAGTTAAAATGCTTTTCACTCTCACAATAATAATAAAAAAACAATAAAAAATTGAATTTACTGAAAGAAAACAAATTCCTCTTCAGACACACCATGGAAGACACTCACCAAAAGTAAGTACTTCAGGTTACAAGCAATTATAATGCACTTTTTCGCAGTTTTACCTGACACAGCAGTGCCAGTCAATTATTACTGATGCCAACCTGCTACAGACTCATTGCAGTAAAACCAAACGCAGCCCTACAGCACTATTAGCTAGATCCCAGTGTATCTGCCATACGGATGAGGCCTGCCTCTGCCTGGCTTTTCTCCCAACCTCCCCAACACACCTTTGCCAACCATATTCTGCAAGGAGAATGGGAAAGGCCAAGCTGACATTCATAGAACATCAACAAAAAACAGGGACAAAATGATGTCCTCCAGCCCACCCCATATTAATGGATATATTCTGGAACAGACATATTATGGATCGACCCTATTAATGCCACTTCTGACAAAAATGTTTAACCTTGCCACAAAGCCCTTTGTAGTTTAAGATGATAGCTGAAAACATCTTTATTTTAATGTACCTAAAGATCTCAGCCAGTATTTTTTCTTCTATCAAAATCTAGATACGCCAACAAAAACTAGCAAGCCTTCATGCTAAATAGCAGCCAGCAGTCAAGTAAACTTGTCTTTGAAGCAGCACTCAAAAGTGAGCATCAATGTGCTATGGGACGGTGCTTGAGGACATTTTACTATCTACATTTAATTGGCCTGTGACTCTATTTTGATCAGTTCTAGTCAGTGCTTGCAAATAACACAACTCTCTATTTGGTGCATAAAATGACTGCTCTTGCTATTTAAAGACCCCACGAAAAAAATCCAACGACAAAGCTTTTAGAACTGTTCTATACCGGTAAGCACCAACCTAACACAAAGACAGCGGGTGAGTACTTGACGTAACTTGAATGGTGCAGAAACTCTTTGCAAGCACCATGGGTGCAGACTCTTCCCACCTGAAGGGATGCTTGCCAGGGAGCTCCATCCCAGCAGCAGAGCTGGCCTGCCTCTTCAGTCATCTGCCCCTGGTTTCCTTGCCTCTCCAGAACAAGTGCACACGGGGTTTTGTTTTTTTTTTTTTTTTTTTCCCTTTTTACTGTCACTTTTGCTGAAGATCAATATAATCTAGTTGATATCTGCTTAAGAAAACACAACCTTCCCTTTCACCACACGCAACTTGCAAACCAGACTGGATTTTCCTGTAATAGGCACTTGATTTAATCACACTGAGCTGTTCTAACTGGTGCTTCCAAACAAAATTTTGCAGCATAAAATGAAA
The DNA here is from genome assembly GCF_900496995.4 of Aquila chrysaetos chrysaetos. NCBI lineage: Eukaryota > Metazoa > Chordata > Aves > Accipitriformes > Accipitridae > Aquila > Aquila chrysaetos. Next base: position 41,846,606 of record NC_044015.1, on the reverse strand, counting down.
TATTATCGGGGCACGACATTGTGCAGAATATTTTTTGAAAGAGTGAAAGGCATCTCAGAATGATCTCTTACCAGTATTTTTATACCTTCATTACACTGTGCACTATTTCAAGTACAAATATCAGCTTGTTAAAAAACTGTATTTAGCTCTGTGCAGAATAAAACCTCCGATAAAGCTGCGCTGAACACATAAGTTTTGGCAGCCTGATTCATATCTCATGCAAGTTAATGTAAGTTTTAATGATCTCAGGGAACCTTTGGATCAGGATCCAGTTTGTGTTCGTGATTCTGAAAGCATGAAGTGACTCATAATTTCCTATCTTTTCCTCAATGGTTTTAGAAAAAGAATTAAGCTATTTTGGAGTTCTTTTACAACCTTCAAGAACTGACACATCATACGCACTTGCAAAAATAAAAACAAGAAGCCCAGAAAAACAGAAAAACAAAATGGAAGACATTCTTTCTCTTGTATTAGCATACTGCACACAGCTAATAAAAACTTGACAGGGGAATCGGTGATTAGAAAGTCACCTACACATTCTTCATATAGCACATCTCAATGCCTTAAATGGCTCTTGATTTTCAAAGCTTTACAATGGTTTGGGGCACAGTATTTATTCCACTGCCTGTATGTACAGGCACTGCTACAGACATGAGTTCAAATTAAATCATACAGGACCACTGTCTGTCCTGTATTGCTGGGTCATTCGTGTGCCTGCATAATAGCCTGAATGTCTGAGATTTGCATTCCACTCTTGAAACCATAGGTGAGACACCAAGTTTGCTCAAGCTAATAAAGGACGGGCTATAAAACATTTGGACCTGCAGGTCCTTTTCTGGTGCTTCTCAGAGCTGAACCTCTGGCTAATCCTGGGACTTTGACCCCGAGGTCTGCTCCTAAGACGTGAATCCTCAACAGCTTAATACATGTGAAAGCAGAGAATTCAGTTCCGCTTTCTGTGCCACGTTGAGTGAGCGACTCCTGTTTTACGTTACCGTCAAGGAAAGCAGAGCGGGCTCCTCATTCTATGCAACTCATGGGCTGCCTGCACATTGCTTTGTGCTCACTACAGGTTCCCATACACCCCCTTTCATCGTGAGTTACACAGCTGCAATTATGTGGTAAGTCCAAAGAAATAATTGGATCTGCGCTAGTGAAAGAGAAAGGTAAAGGAGAGGCACAGAAGTTCCTAGATCCAATGACTTCAGCAATGTTCAGTACAAAATATAAAAATGAGATATATTCAACAATATGCCCTTACAATACAGAGTCTGAGATGACATTTCAGCAACTTAACTGAGCCCCTGATATAATTCCATTAATGTTGTGTAGTATAAACTATGGCTGAAGTTGCTTTATATCCCTTGCACTTCATTAAATATACATTGTTACAGGACTCTTAGAACTCCTAGGAATAAATCTAGCTTGTGCTCATCTTGTTGACAAATACCTCACAAATATATAAGACACTGAAATATCATAAAATTAAACATTTTGCTCCAGGAAATCAATTAGAAAATTGTTACTGATATTGTAAAAGACCTGGATTTCTTTCTTGGCATGTTTTTTTTTTTTAAGGATTGGTGTTTATAAATTATTTTACCATGTAACCACTGAGGTTCCTGTCTCATTCTGTCCCTGCTTGGCTGCCGTTAGCGTGTGTAGGAGAAGCTGTGAGGATGCAGCACAGCACCCTTCAGCTCTATTTTCTTCCCTGAGAAGAATGCAACACAGATACCGACACAGGATATTTTTGTAGGGTGGGTGTTAAACCATCCAAAATGAGTCCTTGAATCCTGCCGGGCCAGAGCAGGGGCAACGCAGGCAAAAACAGGGGTGGTTTTGACCACGGTACGTGAGCTGAGTGCCTCATCTCACACCGATGTACTTGCCTGCGGTCTGCTGGACCCGTGTGGGGCTCCCACTCCACTCCCAGCGGTACCCACAGCGATGATGATTTTCCAAACCAGCAATTCTCAGGCGGGGTTTTAAACTAGTGCAGCCCCAAAGGCCAGCGCACCCCATCAGCTCGCTCGTCCCTGCACACTCATACCATAAAGTCATAATTTAACACAGTATATATAAAATGAAGAGTAAAATAATGAACATGAGCCAGCAGTGTGCCCAGGTGGCCACGAAGGCCAACGGCATCCTGGCCTGTATCAGAAGTCTTGTGGCCAGCAGGACTAGGGCAGGGATCATCAGCACTGGTGAGGCTGTGCCTCGAATACTGTGTTCGGTTTTGGGCCCCTCACCACAAGACAGACATTGAGGTGCTGGAGCGCGTCCAGAGAAGGGCAACGAAGCTGGTGAAGGGTCTAGAGAGCAAGTCTCATGAGGAGCGGCTGAGGGAACTGGGGTTGTTAAGTCTGGAGAAAAGGAGCCTGAGGGGAGACCTTATCGCTCTCTAAAACTACCTGGAAGGAGGTTGTAGTGAGGTGAGGGTCGGTCTCTTCTCCCAAGTAACAAGTGGTAGGATGAGAGGAAACGGCTTTGAGTTGCGCCAGGGGAGGTTTACATTGGATATTGGGAAAAAATTTCTCACCAAAAGGGTTGTCAAGCACTGGAGCAGACTGTCCAGGGAAGGGGTTGAGTCACCATCCCTGGAGGTATTTAAAAGACACGTAGATGTGGTGCTTAGGGACATAGGTTAGTGGTGGACTTGGCAGTGCTAGGTTAATGGTTGGAGTTGATGATCCAAAAGGTCTTCTCCAACCTGAACGATTCTGTGATTCTCTGATGCTAAATGGGCAAGATTGCATATCCACACAAAACACACAAGAACATCTTCTCAAAGGAGTAAAAAAATGCAAAAAAGCTCTGGTTTGGCTAGCAAAGGAGAGGTGATGAGAGGACTGAGGGTTTGACATGGTAAGCTGGGCAAAGCGGCAGCCACAGCCTCCTGCGCAGAGCTGAACACCGGCACCAACTTACAATGATAAGATACCAAAGCAGAATTTGCCCCACCGCAATTTGAAAAGATAAGCAAAAAGAGCAGAAAAGTAGAGAGACAAAATGTGGGAGAACAACCTTAAATTACGTTTAGCTGTGGACTATCTTTCCTTTCAAAGTAATTTTAATAACAGAACAATCATCTCCAGAACAATGTCATGATGTAGCTTGCTAATAAGCTTCTTTCACTCACTAATTAATAATGTTATATCTGCAGTTAAATGGTGTCAGTAGTCACTAGTCTGTATTTCATTTCTATTTAAATTTGAAATCCCTATTTTAATTCCATTAGCTAAATAGTAGACGCCCCAGCTGAAATGTTGGAAGCTTTTGTAAGACAAACATCAGCGGATGGCTTTCTCAATAGACTAGCAGCCACTTCATTCATGTGCTACCACCTTTTCTTGAAATTCAGTACCCTCCCATACTGCACTGGTATTTAATGAGTGTACTTTCATTTATACCTATGGAGCTCTCTTGACTTCAATTAAATTATGAGGATAGAAAGGAGCAGAATTTGACCTTCTGGCTAGATCCAGATAGAAAGAACAAGCTGCATGATATCTCAGAGTCAAATCTCATGCATCTAGTCATAAACTCCTTTCCAAAGATGAATTAAATCAGCCTGCGTAACAGACATCTGAGCAAAAAGCTTAATGTGTTTTGATGTTGAGATGAGCTACACACAATTTATTAGGAAACAAATAATCATAGTAAATTACAGTTCACAGCTGAAAACAAGAGAAAGTGCCTTAATATTAATAGCGTTTTCCACCGTACAGCTTCCAAGTACCCTTTCTGTTTCTCTCTGGTTCAAGCAGTGAAATGCAGTGTGTTACTGCAACACCCTCACCACAGCAGCAAACAGAAGTCTGCTTTACCTGCTGAAAAACCATGGCCAGGTCGCCTCTCTTTTGTATGCAGTTCATCTCAAAAACCCTTTTGCACCATGGTCTTGAACGTGGAATGGTAAAGGAGTTTGTAGCTGGTCCCTTCTACTATTGCTTGGCAAGAGCCTGTTACTTCACTTGTGCAACGTGCTCCACAGACCTGCGGTGTGGCATGCAACGCCTGCACTCAGGTCTCGCTGCAAGGTTTTGGCTGATCTCTGCTCTCAGCTATAAATATGTAGTCCTCAATGGTCAGGAAATAATGCAGAGGGTGTCTTCCAAGTCACCAGGGGGGGAGGAGGGGGGGGAAGGTTTTCAATTTTTCTCTGTGTTTTGGAGCACAGTTGGTTGAAATGAAATCACAATAAAAGTAGAAAAAAGGTTTGCCCATTAGTGCTCAACTGGTAGTTTAAAACTAAGGGCTACATGACTAAAATGAAATATATGAAGAATTAAATGCATTACAGAACTGCAATATGTGTTTTTCGGAGATATCAACAGATGCTCTATCTGAAAAAATAATACTAACATTCTACATTTCTGTACGTGAAAAGTCTGTGTTACAGGATCAGAATGGCAAGTCAAGCTTTACAGCAGGACAGCATGAATACTCCTTTGGCATTAAGGCAGTTTTGCTGTGCATTTTCATGACATCACCTTTAACCACACAGTCTCACACTAATTTTTCCACAGAACAGCCCTATCAGTGTATATAGGGATGACACTTTATGGACAGCTATTCTTATCTTTGTTTTCTCATCCTTGTTCAAAGAACAGTTTTACTTCCTGAACACTAGTTAAAGCCTCAGAAGCCGGGAGGACTCTCCATATGACTCTCTGTGTTTCTACAAAGAGTATCACACAGCTGCTGCAGACCCTCCTCTTGGAGCTGCTGTGCCAGTCCTTGCTGCCCTGCCCAAAAATGTTTGTTCTCCCCGCTGGGACACTGAGCAGCTACATGCTGAGCATCCCAGACACTCAGGGTGACGTGGCTCCCAAAAGCCGAGGGCACTCCCCACTACAGGATGGAGTGCGCTCTTCCAAAGGCTGGCATGTTGGTCAAATCCATCTGGATTCTCAGGAGGGTGTAAAAAAAGCTCCCTGCTGAAAGACTGGCCACCCCACACTGAACCACAGTGTGCCCTTCTTCCAAAAGGGTCAGAACGTTTCAAAATGGAAGACCATCAAAAGTTACTATCCTAGGCAGAGAATTGTGGTTTTCCCCCTCTAGTCATAACAGTCTAAAGAAGAAAATATTTATCAGGGAAGCAATTATAAACTGGAAAAATTCAGTTCAGGACCCAAAGTCTGGCAGATGTGCAAGTTTTTTCATGAGACTGAAGAAGAACAGAGCAGGTCTGGAAAAATCCTTGTGTGCCTGAAAAGATCTACTTCTTTATGTAGATGTTTCAGAAATTCTGGGTAAACTTGAAAAAGAAAAAAACCCTACCCCTAAGCAGCTTTCCGAAGAGCCAGCATCCACCTTTGCAGCTCTTCCACAGGGAACAGCTTTGCCCTTCGGTCTTCACAAAGCTCATCCCTAAGGCACAAGGTCGGTACCTCCGCACAACGGAGCGTCCCAGTCGGACTCGGAGTTCCCACCTGCGGGACCAGCCACTGCAGCTCTGCGGACACTGCCCTGAACATCCAGCCCCACGCTCTGCATGCAAAGGCAAGCTGAGGGGGACAGTCATCTCCCTTTCGTCTCTAGGAAAGCTTTCAGCGGTCAGTGCTGATCACCGTTTCAAGGTGAATGGGCCAGTATGGCAGAGCTGAGGAACAAAAGCACCGCTGTCAGAGTATGCCATTGATCAATGCGCAGCTTGCCTGAGCTGGGGTCTGCCGCAGGTTTCTGCTGCGGCAGCGGCACGTGGGATGGGAGCCTGAGCAAGAGCTGCCCGGGGCTGTCACCCAGCTGCTGCCCTCCAGGAACGGTGGGAACAGTACAGGTCCCTACGGCAGCCTCTGCGCGCTAAGGGCTTATGGGAAAAATCAAGCTGCTTATTAAAAAAAAAATCCTGAAATGGCAACACAGCTGCTATGAAAACATGACTCAACGGGGTCATTAGGACACGCAGGATTTAGGTGCGACCTCCCCCTTTCACGGGGAGTCTGAGGGCACTGCCTGCTGAAGGCAGCCCCAAGAAGGCCCACGTGCAAGTAGTTTGCCCTTTTTTTCTGCAATAATATAACAGTGAACACCAATGCTCTTCAGACTTTAAGGAGAAAACAATTCAGCTCCAAGATTTCTTTATTTTGCTGTTTGCTTTCACGCTGCTTCATGGAGTCCCTGCTTTCACTCATTGCCTCCTGCCAAATACGTGTGAGTATTGTGACACTTCCTAAACACACGCATCACCTGAAACATGCTCTGCTCACCCCGTTTCCAGTTTAACCTGTTCCAGCACAAATTATTCCACTACATATCCTTCAGACGGAACTGAGAAGCCACAGGAGGTAAAAACGAAGCCCTGGCACCACCACATGCTGAAGGTTTTGAAAAGCCATAAAACTCCTTAATGGTTTGCATTTCACTTACTGAAAGTTTCCAGGTCCTCTACTATTGTGAGAATGGAGCAATCTCTACGATCAGTGTGAATTCAAATGTTTATGCATGTATTCACATAAATCTGTATTTATATATATATACACACATATACGTTTATACACACGCACACACAAATAATGTGTGAGAGACAAGGGCCGATAATGGGTTTTGTACTCAACACTAAAGTGCTTTTTCTTAACCCCAAAGAAAGGAGGAACCAAGTTATCTATTGTAAAGTAGATCAAGAAAGAGGATGGATAGAAGCTAAGAGGTAGCTTCTGTAGATGATTTCATATTCAGACTTATCAGTTCATTAGAAAGATAATGATTGCTCTTTTTTCTTTCTTGTCAACTATGAACATTCCTCCTAAAGGGTATTGTATTGTAGGTAAGCATCTATTAAGAAGAACAAACTCATCATATTCTGTTAATCTTATATTTCTGTTAATACTGGTTGTTTCTTCATGCTGTTCACCCCTTGCTGCCAAAGTCAGTGCATTCAGACTAATGGACTAGAAAAATGCAAAGTATTTCAGAAAGGACACAATTTCTTTTGCCTTAAGGTTTCCCAGAGCTATTCTAAAGCTATTAAAAAATGGTCCCCTCATTGAAATAAAAAGGAAGGACACACTAGATATGGAAAATGCTCAAAATAGGATGAAAAGGATGGGCAAAGGTATAGACTTCTCTGTGAAGAGTCACTAAGTAGGTCAGTTTATAAAAGAGATGAGTTGGGGGAAACGTGATAGATATCTACCAAATCCTGGGTGGCATGGAGAACATGGATCGGGAGCAGCTCATCATCATCTCCAGTGCAAAAACGAGAGCTCCAAATAAACCCGGTATCAGAGAATAATTTCTGATAACACAGTACGTTAATCCTACCTCTCAGTTTCTCCCTAGGTGACCCCCTAACTTATTATAATGAGTTTAGTGTGACTACTCAGAACCAAATCTAGCAGAAGTAATTAAGATTTATCTAATCTCAGGCTAATCTGACAGCCAACACTGATGAGTTTTTTTTTCTGCTTTAACCAAATTTACAGATGATATCCCAATTGCAGGAGCTGCATAGAGGAGATGCAAGTCCTGAGAAATACCAGTCTCCCGCCTCCTTATTCTTGTCCTAATTTCATTTCCCGGGGTAAGGTAGTGCCTGAGCAGGTAGAGGGGCTGGTGGGGGCATCGGAGCAGAGAACGAAGATGACCACAGAAGAGTCTTTCTGCTAAGAAGCAATATGCAATATCGAAAGGTGGAAAAAACAAACCAAAACACCACTGTATAAGGGAATAAAGCAACCTTGGGAGTGTTGTTAAAATACTGTATTCTGAATAAGGGATGTAGACCCCAATGTTTCTAAAGACAGCTCTGGACCAGAGCCAAACCCAGCGACAACCAATGTAATCCCATTTAGCTCCATGTGCCACAAATTAAGCAGCCCTTTAAGTTACTGCACAAAACATACACCTCATAAGCAGGGTCATCACTTAACTGTATTGGAAACTATTTTCTTTGTTGTATTTCACACAAAGTCAGCTAAATTAAAGAAAAACTGGGGAGGGAAGCAAATTATACAACTAGTTTTTGTTTGGTTGGTTTTCCCCACCCCTCCCCATGGATACAGATTGACTTTCTTGATTAATTTTATACAAAGAGCACCATTCCAAAACCAAGATGTCTTGGACAAGGACTAAATATGGTATGACACTTTGCATCACACCTATTTATGCTAAATCTGTCCACACAAAAATAGCAGTGATGATTAAAGAATGCCAGCAGCCCTTGCACTCTGACTGGCACTTCCAGGATCTTAATTTTTAACTTGTCGAAGTTAACATATCGTTGCTATTATAAATGGAAATAATCACTCAGCAGCAGAGTGTTAATGACATCCCATTAAAAAGAGTGCCTTTCCCTGGCAGAATGAAGACACAGGCACTGGTTAGCCTTGGAAAGTGCAGAGAAAGACTTACTTTAAAGGAGTTTCTGTGCACAGAGTTGAAAGCTGATGTGCTAGCAGAGGCAAGTATGTCAGTGTTCATTTTTTAGCATGGCCTCTTTCACAGATACTCCTGCAGGAATCCTGAAATGTGGCTTTACTAGGAAAAAAAAAACTTAGAAAAATACTGCAGCATCTGCAACCATGGAACAACAAATAAAGAAAAATGTATTTTATGGCACTAAGAAAAATTCCTACAAATACATACATGTTAACTGAGGTTTGTTCTCAAATTTCATGAGGACCGGTGTTCCCCAAAATGGCACATCAGGCAGAAGTCCCTAGCGGGGTCCAAGTCCATGACAGTCCATGAAGATTGCCTTTGTCCTGAAGATAGTTCTGAGTCAAATCCTCTGTTCTAGGTGACATTCATAAACCAGGAACCACGTTGTTACATAGACTGTATCAATATATGGCTACAAATAGAATATATGTATGTTCTAGCATTTCTCACATAAACTGTTATTCTGTTAAGTATTTGGTAAAAAATACTGTTCAAAAAATATTACATTTTGTCTCAAAACTCCCACAGCTTCTTCCTTTCAGAAAGCAAGAGATGGTTCTACTTAACTGTCACTCCAAGAAGATACTAAGAGACTTTCACAGCATTTCTGATCCAATTTGTTTTGATACTTAAACCCTACCTTAAAAATTAAAAGTCACCCGTGTAAATAAATAGGTTTTGCTCAGCTGTAGAACTTTCAAGAAAATTATTAAACCTTAGAATGTTATTAATACTGGTCATAACTAAATTTCTGTACTATAATGATTAATCTTCCTGCTCATCTACAGGATTACAACATTTTCTTAATTCACGAGACAACGAATGTATCTATGATTCGACAGTAGCATCTCTGCTATGCTCAGACCCCAGAGGGGACAACGTGCTCCCACGCAGGTGACACAACGCGGCTCCCTCGGGCACCAGAGGCAGGTACAACCCTCTGCTGTGCATCAGACATAAAGACGTCCTTCCCACCTAGCAGGAGGTGGGATCCGGTAGACCCTCCAGTCCTACGACACAAGTCACCGCAGGCGCCCCGTGCTATCCTACAGGGATGCAGAGGTGCAGGTCATTCTACAAGACAAGCCTGCGAAGCAATACTTTCTTATCTGTCACAGGACAAAGCACGGATGAAAAAAGGAAGAAGGTATCCAAGAATCACCAAGGAAACGCGGAATGTGACCATCAACGTAGGGAGTCCAAGAGGATCCTGGATCCTCCTGTTCAGGCTGCACCTCCAGCTGCTTCCCAGCACCTGCCTCTCCCCACGGAGCCCTGTAGATCCCCATGGATCACGACAGATCCCCGCTCCTCCAGTAGGCATCTCCTTCCCTTCTTGCCACGTGCCCATGGAGGAGGGGACCAACACGCATAGCCCCTCAAAACATGGGCGGTCATGAAAGCTCACGAGATGACATTGCTTACCTACGGGTAACAGCATCCATGCTCACATCATTACTCTTCCCCCTCTCCCGTCCACACTAGCTGGGTGCCCTTTACGTCGGGTGACTGCCCTTCGCATTGGGTGACCACACAGGTCTTGCACCAAAACATCCATCGGGCTCCGGCTGCAGCACGTCCATCCTCAACCTCTGGCCCTCCCATGGACATCCATCATGGACAAAGCCTCACAACTCCTCCTCCTGCATGTAACCACGAGCATTACAAAGCCTTCCTGTTACAAACCAAAGGGATTTGGGGCTGTTATGCCACTGGGCAGAAATACCTAATGCAAAAATGAGTATTTCTCAGCGAAATCCATTTGAGGGTCACTCTGCTCTTCCATCACCCTAAAGAACTCTTCGCTCTTTATTTCACATGTTCATGAATTTGTAACCAGCCTCTCACCAATGTTCATTCAGAACATCGTGAGGTGCTCTGGTAACTCATGTATTTCACAAATCTCACTGCATAACATGGCAAGATACCTTCTGGCACATGACTGGAAAGCATGGCACATCGCTGTGCAATATGTCGCTGTGCCGTGACACGCAGAAATCTTAGCTTCTTCTACAGCGCTTGGCTGTAAGAGACTGCAATTCTGCTGTTGAAATGGCTGAACACGAGGAGGAGCATGTAAACTCACGGCAAAGATGAAGAAGAGATGCACAGTGCCAGACAAAAATAAATCCTTGCACCCTTGCTGCTCTCAGGTACTTACCTATTAGTCTGGCATCTATACACTGATTAGCTGTTGAAAACCATCAGCCATTTCTGGAAACAATTTCTGAATGGTTTGCAAGATAGAGCAGGTTACACTGCAGGATATTTTTGCCAGGAAAAAAGAAAGACCATTTCATATTTCTGGTTCATAATCAATATCCAGCCTACAAAGCACCAGGAAGATAAAACTGCGTTATTACTGCAGGAGAAAGCACTGATGGATTTAGGAAAAAATCCCTCGCCATATAAGGGCTGTGAACATTTTCCCACTTAAGACAACGTGTGGGATCATATTCACAGACACAGAAATATGTTCTGTTCCCTGACACCCACAGTCCTAGAACACCGGGCTGAAGTGCTGGCAAGAATAAGAACCATTTGTTAAGTACAAAAAATGTCTCACATAATTAGAGAACTGCTGAAAGCTACCAATTTAGTACTCAGGCTTTAAAATTTAAGAATTTTTATTGTAACAACAGTGAAAGCTTCAGTATGCCTAGAGGTGGAACCGCCTAACACATGCACCATACGGTTTGATCAGTGTATCAAATACCCGAGGCAAAATTAAACGCAAGGTACAAGGAGATTTCGACACCACTCAAACAACACCTTTAGCAGATTTTACGCTAATTATGAAGTGAGGCTGCCCACCAGGTACTGAGAGGCCCCTTCCCGCTGGGGTGACGCATTCCCCTCCCCAGCCCCATCCATTTCACCGCCAGCTTGCCCGGCCTCCAGGCATCGCTCCGGAACCATCCCCACGTTTCCCTCTTGTCAGGGTGGTGCTCCAAACTGCCCTTTTGTCCAGAGTAATGAGGACCATGAACATCTCACAAAGCATCTACCAGGGCTGAAGAGCTTCTGCCCAAAAGACTCTTCAATGGTCAAACACTGAGAACAGCAACAGTGAAGAGAAGGCGGGAAGGCGGTGTTGAAAACAGAACATACGGCACTTGAATGGAGTTTTTTTTAATATATTTGAGAACAAAGTGTGCAAGAGAAGCAGACGGTGGGAGGGATTGGTGGGGTTTGACCTGGGAAGAGCTGGAGACGGAGCTCCTGGCCCTGCCACCCCGTGCTCTGCCAGCAGGACCTGCCAGCCACATCTCTGCTCCTCGGCCACCGAAGGCACCAGGGCCTCCCCGCTGACAGCTCCTCTCATCTCCTTACAGCGCTTCCTCAGCCTCACGGCTCGGCTCCCACCGGGGCTCCTTCACCTCCGACCACAGCCAAGACCCAACACCTACCACCGATGAAATAATGCATGTTGCAGAAAGGAAGGACAGCACTGATGACGGCCTCTCACGTCACTCCTGACATGAGACGAGTAAGGTGTAAATCCATTACGACAGTGGGTTCCTCTCAGAGCAGTTGCTGGCATGCCATCTTTCTCCTGGCACGCCCTCAGCTTCCTTCCACAATCTTCCCTACGTCAATTGCAGTAAAAATTTTAAAAGTACAAAAAAAAAAAAAAAGGACAACAACAAAGCAGTATTTTAAAATCAGCAGCGGAAAAACAATCCAAGTCAACCAAAGCTTTAAATTCCACTCGATTCTCCACTTCAGAGCAGCACTCTCTGGGGCATGGAGCATCAGCTACGTGACTCGAGGTCAGTGCCCACAGCCCGCCGACTCCTACCGTCAGCGAGCAGGCGGGCACGCTCTGCTCCACTCCGCTCCACTGCTCGCGATGTCACACGACATGAACTTCTGAGCTCACATGGATTTCTGTTTATCAAAATGCTCTTTAAGTACGTATTTTATGCCTGGAAGATTGCTCTATTGATTGCTCTATTTATAGTCCGTGTCATATCTTCCAAGCATCAAACTTCAGTGATAAACTAAGCATCAAAGATTTCACAAGTATGTCTTTACATCTTAAGCGCATCATTGAAAAACAGTAGTGACTGACAATTTACATGACATAAAGCCAAGTGTTTGTTTCCCATCCAGGGGAACTTGCACAGCAAGCGCAGACCCGCAGGAGTCCCACCCACCGTTTCACACATCTTGATTACTGGATCTGAATAAACGGTATTGCTGTCCTGCACCCAATCGAGACAGACTCAGATTTTTTCTGCCCACTGTCGCCTACGCTTATAAAAGGTTGAACTTGCTCTCCTCAGATTTTCTTTGCACCACCAGCTCTCATTTTCATTTCCTTTCCCCCCAGCAAAATATCTAGGGGGGGGACGGGGCGGGGGGAAGCATTTTCCTCCAATAAGCTTAAACTCCTGTAGCTATATATTCCTTCACTCTGGATACAAGTGAACTAAAGGATGAAGACTGTTCTCCTCCTCATTATAAAAAAGAGCAGCCTTCCTGAGCTTATGCCTTCCTTTCCTTCTTTATTCACCGTAACTTGATCCATTAACATCTTACTTGCTCCACCTCACCAGAGCACCTCTCGAGCTGTACGGATTTTATGCTCCTTTACTTCCCTAATTTTGCACTTAGCTACAGAACTGCCAGGGGCAGCCTCTCCTCTGGGCTGTCAGACCTCTTCCACAAAGTTGTACCCAGCCCAATTCACAGCTCCTTCCATGCGTTCTTCCTCCTGACCATTACACCTCTCCACCTTCGACTTTTCTGTAACTTCCAAGCGGGTCACACTAAAAAGTGTGTATCTGCCCAGTGAAGATGCACAGTAAAACATGTAGGATTTCTCTGCCATCAACAAATTGCTGCACTCCCAGAAAAAAAAAGATCTGACAAAAAGCGAACAGTTCTGAAAGACTTGTCCTAGGATTTGATGCAATCTGCCGTGCCGGCAAATTAAAGCCTACAGAAACCACGCTAAAATTAGAGAGAGCTGAGATGAAAACCAAAGACACATGGTGGCTCTTACAAATCTTTAAATAGGGCTTAATACAACATTCAGGTGCTTGGTCCGTGCTCAGCCTAGATCTACCGAGATCATTAATTTAGATTACAAAGTAGCGCTGACTATTTCTGGGACAGTTTTCTACACCACACTTGACAGGGTAATTGGGGCGGGCTTTCAGACACTGGTCTAGTGGACCAGCGGATTTTCAAAGCGCCTGTGATGGGGCCAACGGATTCACGCAACCTTATTTCAAGGGAAGCATTTCCTCCTACACCCACTTACAGAAGGCCTGACTCTCGGGTCACCAGTCCAAGCCCTGCCCAAGCGGGGCCACCCAGGACCACAGCCGGGGCTTCTGCGCAGCTCCGGGGCTGGAGTCACCGCTCACACATCACCCTCCAGCAAGTCAGGGCAGGGGTTGTATTAGCTGAATGTCTAGTAGGCTAAAATTCACCCTTTTGGAAGCACTGGGAAACCTTTGCAGCACGTCGGTCCCCCGCTCCTCTCCCTGACCCCAGGCACCGAACGGCTGTCCCTCCTGGGCAGCAGCTCCTGGCGTTTGCCGGAGGACCCAACGGCACCGCGGTGGCTGCGTGCAGGGGCCGGTGCGGAGCCCAGGGGTGGCTCGGTGGGGCTCTGGGGCTGCCACCACGCAGCTGCAGCCCGCTCTCCCTCGGGAGCATCTGCTGGCCACGTTCGGATGTGGGTTAATCCCTGTTTTCTGGGTCTACGATGAAGTTCGATGCTCTGCCGTATTTTGCATCACTTGGCGTCTCTGCTTTAAAACCAATGCAAACAGCCAAAGCTTTGTACAGATGCAAATACCTCGGGGGCTATTAATTCCTCATTAATCTGAAGTTTTGTGGCTTTAACAGCGCGTGCGCGCGCTGCCGTCTTGAAATATTCCAGAGATAATGGACAACCTTCCTTTTAAAATCCCGTTTTGTAAGCAACTACGACTTTAACGAATTTGTAATGAATGATTAAGAAGCGTTTCTAAATTCCTGTGGGACCAAGGAGTGAAGAATTTGCTCACACCCATGCACCACTCCTCCTTTCGATGGACTCCCACGAGCGTAGCAAGCACAGGTCACGCCGCGTCCGAGCGGCCGCCTCCAGCCAGGCTCTCCGCAGCGAGCAGTGTTTGCTTCCGAACTGCTGCTCCCTACTTGTTAAGCATCCAGTGTACAGCAGGCAATTAGTGATGATTGCTGTTACTTCGGCAACCGCAAAAATTGGTTTAATGTAAAACCATTTTTTTTTTTAAGTATTTCATATTATTTGTATAACAGAAACACACTGAAAAGCTCCTCCTGTGTGAGATAATTAAAAGAAAAATTTAAAAATACTGTTTTATCAAAGAAAAAGTTTTACACATCAAATACTAGCAAAGGCTAAAGTTCACATGGACATCAAGCTGACACGGCACATCAAGGTATTTGATTCTAAGATCACGAAATTAATACCATTTTGAAATAAATTACAGTAATTAATACTGTTTGAAAAATGACAAAACCTTCCTTCACTGCAGTTGCATGAAAAGAAAAATACACGACCTCCTCAGGAGGCTGATTCCCTTTCCATCCCCGTACCTATGAACTGAAGCAACATTAATATGCTCGAAAAAGAGGTCATGTTTTCCAAGATGCACAATTTATTTATAATTACGTAGCTTCTGAAATCAGCCGTTCCTATTTCTTTAACAAGTCTTGCTACTTCCAAAAAAGTGGCTGTAATATGCAATGTGGAGGTTGCCATGGCAAGCATACATCCTCTGCCGAGTCTCTGAGCGAGCAGATGCATAATGGCAAAACCCACCAGATTAAGTCACTTCTCTTGTCAGGTAACAATGAGGATAACGCTCTATATTTCATCTGTTCCTAAGGGTTATAATTACTCTGAACACCTGAGGTTAAAACCAAGAACAGCACGTGGCTGGAGTTTTTCGCTGAAAACCACAGATGTACCAAAGCAAAACGAAGGGGCTTAATTGGAGGGATAGGCATACCAAAAATATCCACGATACGGACCGTTTTTATCTCCCCGAAACCGAGGAACTTTCAACAGCGCCTTCTCACGGACACGACCCTTCCCCGGCCTAGCCTCGCAGAAATAACGAGCAAACCCGGCCGTTTCCTCGGCCCCCCCCCCCGGCACACGCGGTCCCCCCCTGCCCTCGGCAGGGAGACGGAGATGCCGCCGCTGGAGATGGGGCCGGGGCAGCCGCAGGCCCCGAGACCCCATGCCTGCGGCCCAGCTCTCTGCCCAGGCATCAGGGAGGTTCTTCCGAATTCCCCGGGGGAGCAGGTATGAGCTCATCACCCCCACTGCCCTGAGGTCCCCCCAACCCCGGGCAACCGACTTCCAGCACAGGCTAGCCTTCTCCAAAGCGGCCAAGATTTAAAAGCCGGGTTGTGTTAGCAGAGGGATGACAGCACCTAAGCCACATGGGACGGTGAGAAGCCGGGGGGTTCTGGAAAGGCAGCGTTTTCCCGGCACTGCTGCATCTCGCCACGTCTCCCCGAGGCGCCGGTCCTTCGGGAAGAAGGTACCGAAACTGGAAAGGGCGCAGAATTTTCCAGGAGCCGTGCCAAGCCCGATGCCTCGTTTCAGGCAGGTTGAAGGGAACGACCGCGAAAATAACCACAGAAACGGCGTTTCGGTGCGGGAGCCCTGCGGGGAGCCGGGGCGGAGGGACCGGGGGGGGGCGGTTGGCGGCAGCCAGCGCGGTCCGTGCCCGAGGGCTGCGCACCGAGGGGAGCCCCGCCGCCGGGCCGCGCTGCCCCACCGCTCCCCCGGCCGCTCCTTTGTCCTCGGCGGAGGCTCCGCGGCCGCGGACCCGTAACCCGACCCGATCCCGGGGACACCCCGCGGCAGCATCCCGCACCGGGGGCGGCGGCGGCGGCAGCCCTGCGCGGGGGAGCCGCTGTCACCCCGCGGGCGCGCACCCCCCCACCTCACACACACACACGAAACCCCCTCACACGCACACGAAACGCCCTCCAACCCGCTCACCCACACACAAAACCCCCTCACACACACACACAAAACCCCCTCAAACCCCCTGACACACACAACCCCCCCCAAAACCTCTTCAAACCCCCTCACACACAAAACCCCCTCACACACACACGAACCCCCCTCAGACACACACAAAACCTCCTCAAACCCCCTCACACACACACGAACCCCCCTCAAACCCCCTCACACACACAAACCCCCCTCAGACACACACAAACCCCCCTCAGACACACACAAACCCCCCTCACACACACACCTCACACACACACACACACCTCACACACACACACACACCTCACACACACACACACCTCACCCCCCCCCCCTCACAACCCCCTCACACCCACCCACCCCCCCGGCCGCGGCCCCGGCGGTACTCACGGTGCAGGCGGGAGCGCGCGTCCATCCGCGGCCGAACCGCGGTCCGTGGAGGGGGGGGGGGGGGTGTGTGGAACGAACGCGGAGCCTGCGGGGGGCGACGCCGAGGGCTGCCCGCGCCCGCGGCTCGCCGCCCGCCGGCCCCGCCGCGCAGGGCCCGCCTCCGTCCGTGCGCGGGGCGGCGCCCAGACACAAAGAAGGCGGCGGCGGCGGGAGCGGGAGCGGCGGCGGCGGCGGTGGTGGTGGTGGGGCGGGTCCCCGCTGCGCGCCCGCGCTGCGCTCCGCGGCGGCGCAGGGGCGGGGCGGAGCTGAGGGGATCCGGGGGGGGGGGGCGGGCCGCGGAGCGGTGCAGCCCCGACGGGGCGCCCGGCGGGTCGGAGCGTACCCACGCTGAGGGGAGCGTGGGGGGAGAGGCTAAAAAGCCGTCGCTCGCCTTCCTCCGCGTGAGGCGGGAGCCATTTTCTTGACTTTTGATAAGTTGCGGGGGTCGGGGGAGCAGCGGGGAGGGGCTCGCAGCCTCCGGGGGGCGGCGCGGGAAAAGCGACGGGTTCGGCATTCCCCCGCCGACGGGGGACCCGGGATCGGGATGTGGCGGGCGAAAGCGTGGTGCGACGGGGAAGACCCTGCAGGGGCATCGTGGCCGTGGGTGGAGGCCGTCCTCCATCACCGGGAACATCCGGGGGGGGAGAGAAGGGGACAAGGGCGGGGGGTGTCGGAGCTCCGCTCCCCGTTAGCTGACCTGCCGCCGTGTTCCTGCGCGACCCGGGAGCGATGCCGAGGACCCGCCGGCCGTTGGGTTTTCCGCCGCTTCTCCTGGCGTTCCGCAGAGCGGTTGTCGCAGCAGGCGAGGGCCGGTGCTGCTCCGCTTGCGCGGTTTCGCCCTTTGTCTCCGAATGCCGCAGAAATCTCGGCAGCGGCCGCGGGCCTCGGCGCGTCCCGTTCGCTGGCCGCCCTCGCCCCTGCCCCGCGCGGAGCCGCGCTCGCTGGGGCGGGCCGTGACGGTGGCACACGATTTCCTCGGGGACGGCGCGGCTGTACGGCCCGCCTGCTCCGTGCCCTGCGAGGTCGTTGCCTTGCTCTTCCAGCGCCTGCCCCGCATCAGCGAGGGAAAGCGTTTCGCAGGAGCTGGAAGAGGATCACGGGAGGGTTTATACCGGCAGTGAGTTCTCCATCCCTGCTCCACGTGGCTGATCCCTCGGTGTGGATAACCTCTCCCCATCGCTGATGCGCTGGGGATGGGCCAGCCCGGCCAGCTCCCGGACTCTCCCGCTCTCGCCATCTCCAGAGTGGGGACTGAAATCCGGCCCGGAAAAGTTTTGCTCCACCAACATTTTTGTACTGCTTGAAGTGGGCATTCGCTAGTTTGGTTTCAGCGGTGAAATGGGGAGGGGTCGTCGATGTAAGCATCTCCCCGTCCACTGCAGCCGGCCAGAAAGCACCCACAGCCTCCCCGGCTTCTGGCACGGCACCAGCCTGCGGCACCCTCGGGGTTACCTGCCTCCAGCAGGGAACGACCGTGAAATAAAATATTATTCTGGTAGAAACACATCAAAGAAGAGAAGCCTTTGCTGTTATAACCAGTTGCACATAAAACCTGAGGCAGGTGCGCACCAGGTGCCATGCACACCGGGGAAGGCAAACTGCAAGCCTGCACAGGAGCGATGGGTACGGCAGGGACGGCTTCTGGTAGGCAGGTGATGGAACTTCATCTCCCAGGAGATCCGCTGTAGCATGGGATATGGCGGGGAGTTGTTACAACAGGGAGTTCTTCTCCCTTCCTGTTTGTTCCTGGTAAACATCTCCAAGATTTTGCAGGGCAAAAGGACTCACAACCGGAAAAACCCTGGAAGAGTCTAGTCCTTACCTACAAAATACAGAGAGGTCTCTCCCCCCAGTAAAGACAAGTGTGGAGTCACCCTCCTCACCATACTCGCTTTTTGAAAAAAATGTGGATCCTGGGCAGATCCCTAAATGCTGCTTAATGCAAAACTAAAGTTGAACAAGTCCATAGCCTGGGCTTCACCATGTGTACCTAAATGTATTTTCACTGATACGCATGTATAAATAACCCCCTTCCATACTGATTTCTATTCATTTGTAGACCTGGCTAAGGAAACTTTTAAAATCATGACATTCCTTCAGCAAATTTTATAGGAAAGCTGGATGCATTTCTTAAGGGGGTTCTGCAGGTTTGGGCTCACTAGTGTCTGTTGGAGCCACACTAGCTGGGAAGGCAGCGTGGTAAATCAGAGCACATCCTGAAATAAAGTTATTTTTTCTTCTAATTTTTAAAAAGTCTGTAATATACAGAGAAGGATCAGTGATTAAGGACGCGGTTCCTTATATTTAATAAATGGTGGTAAATTTTCCCTGTAGAAGTCCCAATATATTTTTTTTTCCTTCTGGTTGTACTGAGTCCTGTCAAGTGCTACTTTATATATTCCCAGACAATGACAATCTGCATTTCTGGAGACTTTAAGATTGAGAAGAGCGGATGAGTCATGGGCTGTGGTGGTATAGATGGATGCTGATTTTTAGGTCACCTTCTAAGTAGGCCACGCGGTCAGTAACTAAAAGTCCAGTTGGGTGCTGCGAGATGTAATGGTAGTTCCGAGTTGGGCGTGTAAGGGACCTGTCAGTGCAGTGTCTGGCAAAAAATGTCACTAACTTTGGAAACAACATGAACTATCCATGATGGACCTTCTTCTTGGGAGTATTGGGGGGGGGGGGGGGAAGCAAAACTGGCAGGGATGGGATGGGATGGGATGGGATGGGATGGGATGGGATGGGATGGGTGGGAGCATCCCTGCCTGGGTCAAGAGACAGCGCATCGCTGCACTGCCACTGTCACCGTCACTGCCACCACCGCTCCTGGCTTCCCATGAAAGGGAGGGCAGACGTGTGCGGCTGGGAGGCAGCAGGTGCTTGCCCGCTTTCTGGCATTTTGAGGAAAAAGTCTCCGAGATCTCTCTGTCTGTGGAAAAAACAGCGGGCAGAGAGACGGAGCTGCGATACAGGCGATAGTCAGAAGAAGGAGCAGGTTACAGGAACAGACTTCAGCTGAACTGTCCTTTGCACCCTCCTGATTGTCACAGAATTTAGGAGACTAGAGGTGCAAAAAAGTACAATTGAAAGGAAGAAAAAGTCTTAATGGAAACCCAAAAAGCAGCCTCCTAACAGACTCCATCCCAAGTTTGCCATGCCCAGTGCAGCTCCTCTCTCCGAAGAGCAGGCTGCCGGCCAGGTACCACCCTCATTCTTGATCTCCAGTATGCAGTTGGGTTTTATCGTTATTGGTGAGGTATTTATCAGGTATTTATTTATTTATTGGTGGGTTTTATCGTTATTGGTAAAGCTCTTGTGTCAGGAGGACGCCAAGAACTGTGTCAACACGGTGTGAGTTTTCCTCTCTTGCAGTGAGCTCCACAGGCAGGCTGAAGGTTTGAGAAGCTCATCAGTTACATGAGACTTTGGCGAGGGTTGATGTTAAAAATGGGTTGCAAGCAGAGAGAAGGAGCAAGGGATTATGAAGGCTGGGGAACTCACTAGAATAACGTGGGATATTTGCATCTCTGCAGCCCGTAGTAGGTCAAAAAATTGAAACTACATTGGATTAAGTAAGGGAAAAAGTTTACTTTTCTTAAGTGTATGACATCAGCAGGCTATAATGTCAAAAGTTATAACCCTTTTTCAAAATGGAACAACTCACTTCTTCTCCTTAATGGTGAAATTATTTGATCTATATTATCTGGAAGCACTTTAGCCGCTCCCCACCGGAGTTAACAGCTCCCCTGCGCCCTGGGTCATTCCCGGGTTATTTTCACCGAGAGCAGCTGAACCTCCATCCAACTTGATATTCGTGAGGAGAGTCCCGTCCCGTTCCTCCCCCGGACAGGAGGCACGGTTTGCGTGTTAACAATAAAACAACAAACTTCACGCGGGTTGTCTCGTCGGAAAGACGGACGAAGCCGAGAGAGGAGCTGGGACAAGCCTGCATCTCCTGCTCCGTGATTGTCCCCGCAGGAGCTGGCAGCAGCCTTGCCATGGGGCTCGGGGGGGCTTGGGGACCCACGGCTGTGCCCCCCCGCCAGCAGAAGGGGCTGCAGAGGCTGCTGCAGCGGGGCTGGGGCAAAGCCCCGCTCAGGCTGAAGGAGGTCAGGCCAGACCAGTGCCCAGGTGAGCCCAGACACTTACTCATTTCCTGATGTTGCGATTGCTTTTAGATCATGTTTATATGTTAATACTGCAGGCAACGCGCGGGGGCCGCTGGGACGTTCAGTGCTGGCCAGAGGGGTCAGGACTGTTGTCAGAAGAATCACTAATCCTCCCACTTCCATTTTGTTTTCCTCCGAACCGTGTACCTGTCTCCCAAGAGCTGATGTTCGGGTGGTGCACAAAAGCCTTCGCTACTATTTAAATTCCGCCCTGGAGAAGGCTGAGCTCTCTAGGTCGATCCAGCAAAAAGTATTTAAATGTCTGCTTCAAACCTAATTACAGCTGTCTCTCAAATCCATAATTTCATCTAAATTTGCCACAATTCATGCATGACTTTCCCTGTCAGAGCCGCCTGTATGAAGAGCAGATGAAGGTCATTCCTAACTCCGCTGCTAACATGGGGAAATTGGAATTGCTTTGATGCAGAGGCTTCCCACTAGTGTTTTCAGTCAGTGCCGGCAAAGTTGTTGGCTATTACGTTTTTGCTGTACCTCTCATCAAAGCACACACACGGCGCTTTCCGCCGAGCGCAGAGGGAAGAAAATTCGACTTCCCTCCTTTGCTGCAGTGGGCTGCACTCTGCAGCAAGCGTGTGTCAAAAATACATTGCAGATACTGCAGCAGTAACAAATACTCACCATGTGCTCCATTATATTTTCACAGAAACAGTCTGTGTTTATTCCCTGTTTCATATCCTTCTGACCTTTAAGATACTTGAATTCTTTCTACTTCTAAAATTAAAATATATGCCATGTAGGCGAGGTGCTCAGGAGGGAGAGCTGCCAGCAGGCGCCCGCGCCGAGACCCCCGGCAGCAGCTGCCCCCGCCGCGGATGGGCTTCCAGCCCCAAAATGCTGCGGATCCCAACAGGCAAGATAAAATTAGTGATAAATAATAATCCTGCACCAGGTATGGACTGACGTGGCAACAAGAGGGGAGACGGTGCCAACCGCCCGGCGGATGCGGCGTGGAGCCGCTCTGCTTGGGAATGCCGGGGGTTTCGTGCCGCTCCCAAGCGAGTACCTGGCAGTGCACAGGCACGTGCTGGTGTGCAAAATAGCATGTGTGCACGTCTGTGTCAGGAGGACTCGTAAAAGCTGCACTGAAAGAAATGCTGCAAAGGAGGACTCAATGGTAAGACCACCACGAGTTGCAGAATACATCCAAGAACAAATATTTCTTCATAGACATGAGCCATCTACCGTCTACCAAGTGATCCAGTTCACTCCTCCATAAAGGTTCGCTGTTATGATCGTTCTGGCTTTAAATGTCCCGGGAAACTGCAATTTTCACACTTGGGACTCTGTTCATAACATACCTTTCATCATTTTTTTTTTTTTTTTTTTAAAAATACATGTTTTCCTAACATCATCTTGTTATTCACAGCTATGAAAAAAGCTCTAAACCATTTTTGGGATTCTGGATATTTGGTAACTCACCCTACTTTTCTATCTGTAGATGGTTTTTGAGTAGTTGCCGTGCACAGGTTTCCCCTTCCCAGCAGGGCACCGCGCTTCCAAGGACCCTCCGCAGGCAGGGAGGAGAGGAGCCAGCAGGAGAAGGCAGCTGCAGCCTGGCAGGGCTCCCAAAACAGCGTCACTGGGATATCTCAAAAAATAAAGCAGCCATTTATGTTCTGGTTTATTACTTTCTTATTACGATCATTTTGCAGCAGGAATGATATTCATGGCAATCAAATGTATACACAGTAAACGGCTTTGCAGTTACGAAAACCCTGAGCCTTGTTTTGACATTTAATCAACCACAAAACAATTGATTTTTTGCACGTATTTAATACCATACCACTTATATAAATATATTAAAACCACAACAATAGGTGATGGCGGCACGAGTCTTTAGGCACAACCTGTTAGCAGAAAGACCAGCTCTTTATTGGCACTGGGCTCTCCCTTGGCCAAGCACATTTATATCCCCAAGGGATTTCAATGAGTTTATCTGCTGTATCCTCGAGAAAGGAAAAGAACTAATAAACGCTGATCATTAGACCTGGATGGAGGGAAATACGCTGTCTGCTGCAAATCCCAGTGAAGTGAATTAACTTGCCATGACCTTCAGTTGCTCGGGCACAGGGGTGAGTCCAAAACAACTCATCCCATTTATCTCAACATTTTTAACGAGGGAAGATCACGCGGGCAGGATGTGGCCAGGACCATCCTGGTACTGCCATGGGGCAGCCGGAGGGACAGCCTGCGCTCCCGACTCCACGGGACTTGCAAAAGCAGTTTCCCAAATCAGATGCTCAGGATGGTATTTCAGGAGCTGTGGATACTCCTGGAAATATATTTTAGCAGAAGCTCTAAGAGATTTCTTTCCAAAGTGATGCTGGGCTGGAGGCAGATCACCCAGGGAAGAAGGGCAGCCGGCGGGTGCCCCCGCAGAGCCCCTAATCCTGCTTCCCAAACTCAAATATCTGTGCCCACGCTCTCCTTCCTCATCAGCCCACCTGTAGCTGCAGTAGGAAAGTCCCAGCTCTCATTTCGACAGGCTTTACCTGCCCGCTCCGGGAGGTCATCATCAGCTGACAACGCTGAAGAGTGCACAGATTTTACTAATTTTGGTTTTTAAAACTCTACTGGAAGAGTTGAAGGTTGGTGGGGGCAGCTCTTGGCACCGACAGCCCACGGCAGCCCGCCCGTGCTTGGGCCAGCTCCCCCGAGACCAACAGCCATGTCCCCATTGAGTTTAACGCCCATTAGATCGGAGATAGGGTAAACTTCCATTTTTTTTGGTCTAATACCCTCTTAGCATTTAAAAATAGAGCTGTTACTAAGCAATGGCAGTAAGTAGAAAGCAAAGCCTATTGAGGATCGTTTCTGCGAACAGGTATTTTTCCCAGCCTAAGTACTGTAAACATTGTGGGTTGACAAATTATGAATCAGAGCCCTCCCTCCCCAGCCCGCGCTGCCTCTCTCCCATTATCCCCAAGAACAATAGCAGCAACCATCAGGAGCTGTTTATTTACACTCTGGCTTTGAACATCTTGGTTTGCAGGTCAGATTTTCAAGCCTTTCCACATCTTTTAACATCTTTTAAAAAAAAGAAAAAAAAAGCAGGATGATATTACCATGTAGCGGTGTAACCACGGGGGGCAAGAGCTGGAGAAACATCCATGGTCCTCAGGTTTGAAAGCAAAGTGCAGGCACCTCTGCGCGCCCACCATCTGCCGCCCCAAGCACGTCCGTTTGTCCTGGCAGCCCCACCTCATCATCTGGGACGGGAACCCTCTTGGATGACGGCAGGTAGAAGCAGGGAGGTGACTCCAGCTTGATGTCGGCATTGCCGCAGAAATTTTACGGTCTGCATTAAAGTTACGGGTTGAGGAGAGGAGCAAGAACCACCAGGATGCGGGCTGAGCGTGCAGGGGCAGGAGGACAGGGACTGACGTTAAACCCAGTGACCAGCAGTAGGGCAGGGAGAGAAATCACGTCATGAGATGAAGTCCATTACTGCCAGGAGTTTCACGGACTCAGCTGAGCGTTTTTCATTGCCATTTGATCTCTTTTTTTCAGCTGCCCTTTCTATTCCAGCTTTAAGGAAACGAGGCGGGTGGGATGTCTGGCCAGCAGAAGATGCAGCAGGAGGAGAGCAGTGCTCAGGCTGCACCTTTGCAGCACTGACTGTCCCGCGTAGACCCCAAACTAACTTCAGAATGAAAACTGATTTTTTTTTCTCCTTAGGATTACTTACCTCATTACCTTGTGGTTAATTGCTCAGGGGATCTTATTTGTTTCAGAACCGTCTCTATGAGAATTTCAGTGAGCCTGGGTCCACCTTCAACCGTGGCAGGGTGGCTGCGGGCAGCTCCCAGCCCCAGTTAGAAGTGTGCTGCATCCAAGAGCAGTCGCAGTGATGCTTTGCCTCCCATGGGATGTGGCTGGAGATGTGATTCCTGAGGGTAGATTCTGCTCTCAGTTTTAATCATGGAGACCAAAATTATCTTTACTGATCTCAGCAGGGCTACTTCAGTGGTAAGCTCTAATTCAGGGCAGTACTTATGGGCTTAACTTTCCCAACATGCCGGAGATTACTCCCCGTTGGCAGACGTTTGTGTTGGGCTTAGATGGAGGGAAGCCTGACACGCCGGTGGGCCGGGGCACCGCTGCATCCACCCACCCACCCGCCTCCCCCCGAGGGGTCCACGGCACGGCGCTGGCACCCACTCGCCTCCCAGCCCTGCCGGGGCACTCGCTCGGACACTGGCTCCCAACGGCAGCTCGGCTCGCAGGACCTTAAAAATGAGAGATGGCCGTTTGTGATCGGAAACGCAGTCAAATCATGCGCGCATACTTGAAAAAAACAACACGCATCCGTGATGCTCTTTTGCTCTTTTGCTCAGGCACCCAGGGATGAGCACTGGCCCAGGAGCAGCTCCGCTCTCCTTTACCGCTGCGTTCTCCTACGCAACCACTGCCCGAAAACCTGGAGCCCCGCTGCTGCATCACGGGGGCTGCCGCAGTCCCCATCCGATGCGGGCGACGGGGTGGGCTGCGCGACCCCCAGCACCCGCAACCCGGCCCACCCCGCGCGATCCCCTTCGCTGTGCAGGAGAGCGCACGCAGCATTTTCTCACTGCAGTTGCAGAACGGGCAAGGAAAAGGCAGCTTTTTCAGCCCAATTGTTTCCACGTATGAAATCAGTCTAAATATCCATCATTCAGATGGTGCTGTTGCGTAAGAAAAATAAGGACAAAAGCGAACAATCACTGTAAGAGAAGAGCTGGCAGAAAGGCACGGGTGCCTGCAATTGAGTGAATTTTGGGAACGATCCCTGGCCGCTCTGCTCGAGCCCCTGGGCTCCTCGGCAGCCCCGGCTGCGGTGGGGATGGGGAGGAGAAATGGGAGACAAGCCCCAGCATCAGCAAAGCTGTGGTCGAACGCTGGTGCCTCGGTGGCCTTTCCCTTCCTACGTAACATTGCAATCAAGGGTATTTAATGACTAACTAAATAAACCAGAAGCATTCAGGTAGTATCTGAATAGAAAAAGCCCAAGCCAATGTACTGAAAGTGAAATTTTAAACAAAATCTTTATAATTACGGTGGTCGCTAAAAAAGTGACTTACTGTGAGAAGTAGGAAAATCCTTAACAGCGTGCCTGTGAGCTATCTACATGGGACCACTGCCCATGGACGGGGATCTCCTTACAAGCAGGAGTTACGTGTATTTCAGCATCGCACAACTTCCACCCTGGTGGGCTCCCCACAGTCGTGCCCACGCTGCTGCCAGCTGTTCCAACGCCCGCTCAAAAATTCAGCATGGTTGTATCACTTTTCTCAAATACTGGTATACCAGGGTTTCTCCTGACATGAAAACTTTCTGCCTGTAACAAATACTATTTTAATGCAACACGAACTGCTGTAAAACCTGCTTCAAAATGAAAATGCGTGAACTCAGGCATTAAGGATGAACCGTGAGCAGAGCATCTGTCCTGGACGGGGACTTTAAAGCTGTTGCCCACAGACAGATGCTTGAAGAGCTCCCCAGCATCGCACCGCCGCCGGGAGCTGCAGCTCCTTCTGGCAGCATCCCCGTGCTGGAACTGCGTTTGTGCTTTTACAGGCATTTGAAGGTGGCAAGCGTTTTTATGCAGCTTTTGCAGTTCTCCTACCTGTTTACTACTAAGGGCTCTTTGATGTGAATTCATCAATACCTGTATTCAAATTGGATGCAACCCCCCCCCCAGATTTTCTCAAAAGGCAGATTAAACAAACTAAAGACCCATCGTTACTAAGCCGAGTGCTTTCATCCTATTTAAACGACATCTTCATGGCACTGAACCACAGATGGTACCTGCTCCGGGAGAGGGATTATGGGCGAGGGGGGGGTCTGTGCCGTGGGGCTGGGACAGGCACGTTTGGCAGCAGACGCCGGGTGCTTGGTGTGTCCCCGCTCCTGCTGCAGAGGGTCGGTGCCCGGGGCCACCGCGACCCAGCCGCCGGGGACGTGTCCCACGCGCTGGCTGTGCCCACGTCAAGGACACGGTGCAACTTTCGGCAGTGCCTTTTGCTGGCATGCCAGCTAGCAGCCCTGTCCTTGGAGGCTGTTGCAAAGAAATAACCTCTTCTCTGTTCCCAAGGACTGGAAAAATCAAGGGTTTCGGACTGTCCGGTGGCACGGGCGCTGCTGGCACTGCCTCACCTGCACAGAGCAAACCACCGCGGGGATGTGCACGCAGGCAGCGGCGAGGGCAGGGAGCTCACGCGTGGGGCTGGGGACCGGCAGCTCCTCCTTGCCGGGTAGGACGAGCAGCAGGATGGGCAGAGCTTGATTTACTCACGTGCTGAACAAAGCATTAAAAGCTTGGTGAGATGGCCAGGCTTTAACAATTTATTTACAGTTATTTTATTCCTTACAGTGGGGAAAAATTGTAAGATTCATTATTGTATACGCTAATTACTTTGGTTAAGTGTCAAACCTGCACAACGCAATGCTGTGTTTTCATATTAAAGACATTAATTGCAAGGAAACAGTACGCCATGACTGATTCATTTTTTTTAAAAAAAAGAAGAAGAAATCAATATTAAGTATTTTGACTATTAGGAGCTGAAGCAGCACAACATATCTGAAGTCAATGTTTCCCTACTGAGCTGTACTGGTTAAGGACTCCGGCTTAGCAATTGCATTATTGTTATCAAAAACTGTTATTGGCTCTGTGAATCATGTTACTGTCAGGTTACCACGTATGAATTAATACGATAATAACACCCAGAGCCCAGGAGAACGCAGCTGGAGCTGCGGCAGGCCGGATGCAGGATGCGGCCGTGCCCGCAGCCGAGGGGCTGAGCCCCCGGGCGCCTGCCCAGGCTCCGGCCGTGCAGTGTGGGGCGCCGGGGGCAGAGGCAACCACAGGAACAGCGAGTGGAAGCGATGCCTCTTGCTTCTCCTTTGCTTCTCTTCGCCTTTCAACAAGTGAAATTGCTGAAATCGGTAAGTGACTGTTAAATGAAAAGCAAGAGGCAAGCTTGATTGCAGTGACAGAAAGGAAGGCAAAAGACAAAAGCAGTTACTTTGTTCTTCCTTACGACCTACAGGTTCCCCTAACTCCTGACTCCTCGTACTTCTCTTGGCAACGCATTTAAATAAAGCTTTTGCACCAGTGGTGACCTGGTCACTTTGGGAATTTCATCGCATATTTCAAGTGCCACTGTGAGTTTCTAAACAACCAGTAAAAACTGATGGAGAGAAAACCCAACCTTTGCCCTGCAAAGCCTCGGGCTCAGCATGCCCAGCCCGACCCAGCCCCTCGGTCAGAGCCAAGGGGAAACCCCGCCGGAATAGAGATTGCTTTAATAAAGGCACTGCAAACTGGAGCAATATTTCTCTGCTACATTAGAATAAGTTATAATGTGCGTTAAAAGAAAAGCAGCCGCTTGGGTACGGAATATGTTCATAATAAAATAAAGTATCTCTTTGGATCAAACCTCTTGCCGACATCGGATATTCAAATTTTACTTAATGATGTTTCTGTGCAAGCTCCACAAGCCCTGTGTCCCCCCGTGCCGCCCCGTCCCGGTCCCCGCGGGCAGCTGCCCGTGCCCAGCGGGCAGCCCGAGCTCCCCTCCTGCCCTCCCGGCTCTCAGTGTGGTGCCACAGGAGCACGGCGGCATTTTTTTCCTCGGCTTATAATAAACGCAATATATCTTCACAGGCACGTGGCTGCGCAGTCAGCCCTGCTGGGCTCCTCTCCCCAGTACGCAGCCCAGTCCCCGCTCGGAGCCGAGCCCGGCATCACTGCCTGGGCCTGTTGGATACAGCTCGGACCAGAATTTCCATTTCTTTCACGAAACACTTCATGCTCAGCAAGACCCTGCCACAGGCAGCGGCCAAGCCGTTTTATTTTCTTCCCTCAAAGCCCCTCCTGAAACCTTCTTGCTGCGCTACCCGGGAGCTATTTCAGAGGAGCTCTGTTGCCCCCGCGCCCCGAGACCCCCCGCCATCCCCCTGACCGCCCGTCCCCGCGCCATCCTGCCTGTCCCTTGCTGTCCTGCGTCCCTCTGACCGGGCAGCCGCCGGGCAGGACCCGCCGCGTCGGCTCTCGCTGGTACAGCAGTTGAGGCAATGCAGGGCGGGTTTCTGACACGCCGTGAATGCATATGTTGTTCGTAATAGTCTATGTTCCATACATGCACACACGTTATGTCCCTATGTTGAACGCAGTCATAGAGCATCTCCAAAGCCTGCGCGAGTCTGCCCAGGCAGACATGAGGATGCTTCTCCTCTCCAGTGACACGGAGGAGAGGCAGCTCTTCGCTTTCGACTGCTTTTCCAGCAGCAGAGCGGGTGCTGTCTGTCGGCAGCACGTCCCCAGGCCAGGGGAAATATCCAGTTTTCACCCAAGCTTCTTGTGCAAATAACTGCTTAATGATCATCTCCATTGAAGGCAGCAGTATGTAAGCAGCATTTCATACCCCATAAAATCAAAGTCTCACTTCATTTAATAGTGTCATTTTTATAAGCCATAAACCACTGGACTTGCTGCGGATTCCCTCCTTGGCAGCGTGCCGTACAGCCCACCCACGGCCGGCCCCGCAGTAACCTGCCACCGAGAGACGGGGAAACCCCAATTCTGCAGCGGGTGGCACTTTTGAGACACCACAAGCACGTAAATTTCCTGGGAAGTGGCTGGGTTTAAGTCACTGAAGTACTTTTGGAAACTCGTGGCTATAGAGAGTAAAGAGGAGTATCAGCTAATTAAAGGGATGTCAGCTGAGAAAGCATGTTAGAGAATATTAAATATCACAGATCGGCACCAAAAGGTGCTGAGACTTCAAGGATTCCCATTCCACAACCAAAGTGAAATAACAATTTCTGTCTGAGTGCAGAGCTCTTCTCCCCGTGCTCATTTCCCCTCCTTATTCATTTTTCTTTTCTATACCCATTCATTGCTAGTCAGATGCTGAAGGACAGTCAGATAAGTGTAAGAAAAAGCGCATATTTGAGGATAATCTTGCACCTTGTCAACCTCTTTCATGATGATTAGGAAGGAGGTTTGGACAAGATGCAGAGTGAGTTATGTCTATAGCCGGAGAATAAAAATGATACCGCAGGTAGACTTTTCTTTCGATGATGACGAGAGGGTCATTGTTCTTCCAGGAAAGAGTGGTTCACGGGTCCTTGCTCAAATTCAATTGCACATTTTCTTCTGCCTTAATTTTCTGCTACAGATTAAGCTGAACGTTGCCTGAAAGCGTGGAATAGTAGAGAGAGTCTTGCACTTCCCGGTAACTCCTGCATCTTCCCAGTGCAGCAGTAGAAGCAGCAGTTTTAGGGTTTTCAGATCTTAAAGGAAGTAAGCCGCAATTGTCACTTTTGTTTTTTCTACAAACAGTTTCTCCATGCAATCCCCCACATCAGACTTTCCAAGAGGATCAGATTTTAATTCTTAATCATAACAGCCTAGGTAATTGACCCAGACAGCTCTTCAGTTGCTTCCCCCATTGCCACGGTCTGCTGCCACTGCGCTGGTGCTTCCTAATGTTCAACTCATTTTCCTAAACTTTGCAGGTGAAAAGAAAAATCTAAAGGTTTTTCTTCATCTTTGACTTGTGTTCAGATTTATTAGGAAGCTGGGAAGGGACTCATCTCCCCAAACCTTAACCATCTAGACGCCAGGCATCTAACAAACTACCCTCCACAAGAGAGGAGCAAACGTCTCCAGGGAACACATCCCGACCAAACCCAAGGGTCTGTTGTCTCCCTGGGGCCCCATTCCTCCCTGCTGACCGCAGAGCAGACGGGGTGGCGTGGGCATCCTGCCTGGCTTCGGCAGCTACGTTCAGTGGAGCTGAATCTTCTCCCTGGCCGTTTCCAGGCACCTCCGATACCTTGGAGCGCAGATCCCCGGCACCCGATGCTTTAATGCAGCTGCTGCAAGCAGCGCATGTGCTGTTCCATCAGACTTCTTTAATTTCATGGGTCTCAACATCCCTGTACGAAGCCAAGAGCAGCACTGGTAGAGATGTAGAATATATGAAACTAAAAGAAGACTAAGAGAAATTGGAAAAATACCTGTACTTTTCCTACAAAGTATTAGATGCGGGAGAACTGGGGTTTAAATCCTTGTTCGCTGAAGTAGCTCTCCTGAATCCCTTATTGATTTATGGCAGCTGAGACTTTTGCACTGTGTCCTTATGACTAGATTTAGGATAAAGTCTCTTCTCACAACAATCACTATCACAGCCAGAGTTAGAATAGGGGAGAAAATATCATCAAATACAATAACTGACATTTTCAATTAACCAAGACTTTGCAGAGGAAGAAAGCAGCTTAGAATTGATAGGTCTGCTAGAGAAAATGGGAAAAAAAGTACAGCTCATGGTAATAAAAAATTGTAAGATGCAGCTGAAGACCAGGTATTAAAAATAAAAGTCAAACATTAAAATTTTCAAAAGGAATGATAGATTTGTCCATACTCCATACTCTTTTGTGTCAAAATAATCACAGAAGTAGAAAAGCAGACGCTTTCTCCAACCTGTATAGCTTCCTATAGTGGAACAGCCATGCATAGCCACAGCCGCGGTGGTATAAAATGGTGCAGCTCAGCCGATCTTAATGGCTCTTTGGAAGTGAATAACACCTCGGTCTCTTTGCATTTTTAGCAGCAGGATTTCTGGCACTCTGTTAAATTGAGGTATTCAGATTTGGGACTGTAATTAGGTAACTTCAGGAACCATATGTGCAAGGCTATATGCCAGCTATAAGGTAATTGCTTTACTGTTCTGAAAGAGCAATATATGACTTGTATTAGGTTAGTAAATTATTAAATATAGTATACTGAGCCAGTTTAGTGCAGGTAAAGGGGTAAAGGAAAATGAAGGAATGAGCAAATCATTCACCTATCAGATTCTTCCATCTACTTTTTTTGCAAACCAGACAGGGGTTTTTTGGTATCTAAGAAGTCCCTGAGTTCAGCTTATGGGCTGCAAAAGTTAGGTGGGATGACATTAATGCTCATAACCCCTTCTGCTCATTACAAAGAAGTTCGTAATTTGAGAAAAGGGAACGGGCTGAAGACACGGCAGGGGAACGTGGGGTCACCTCTTTGTCAAAACCACGTTGCTTCCTGAGAAACCGCTGAGGGATGGGAGCCAGAGCCATCGGAGCACAGGAGTCACCCGGGGGGCTTCGCGGCCGGCCAAGCAGGGGAAGGGTCTGCTGCCTCGCAGGGAGGGGTCCTGTGGGCGACCGTCGGAAAAAACAGTTCTCGGCTGGAGACTGCCAGCCACGGCCTGTGTAAAGAGCAGACTTGAAACAAGTGATGTCTTTAAAGCAGACCTATTTTTTTGAAAAGTTGCACTGTGATCTGCTTTCCTAGCAGTCCCCGTTTGATGAATTTTTCTTCAAGTAGAAAACCAAGCAATAAAAGAATTCAAAACTTCCATTAAAGTTTGCTGCCGGATACATAATTTAGCACACCGGCTCGCAGGGTACACGCGCGCCCACGGTGGATTTAACGTGCCCCTACAAAGCAAATCTTCCTCCTAAACTACAGTTTCCTCGTGACAGGTTATATTTATCATAAAGCTGGCCCCAAAGTGCTGAAATACTTGAAGAGAAGTACAGAGTGTCCGTCTGTCCCAGGGACCACTAATGTTCGATGGCAGACCACGCATCCTCCTTTAATCCCAGCGCCCATGAGGAGTTCACGCTTGTTTGGGATTCAGGTTGCTGCTCTGAATTACAGATTCGGTGTGAAACAGCTGAAAGGCAGCAAGCCCAGCACGACGCACATCCTTTGCTTTCCGAACGGTAGTTTAACGGCAGACAGCCTTTACGCTAATCACAATAGGGAAGAGGATGATGAGGGCAACTTTGCTGCAGTCAGCCCTGCCCCAGCAGTGCGTCAGGACTCCCTGATTTTCTACGTTTATTTTTATAACCTGATTTTCTGTGTTTCCAAAGTCCTGGGCAGCCTGCTGCATGTGACCCTGCCTCAAGCAGGGGCTTGGGCTGGAGCGTTCACAGAGGTCCCTGCCCCCTCAGCCATCCAGCGATGCTGTGATTGCTGCAGCACGGCTCACAACGTGTGTCTTGTGACAAAGCCATAGGAAGAGTAGGCAGGGGAGCGTCTTTCTCCCAAACAGACCTTTTCATTTAAAACCTTGCCACTTAAATAGAAAAAAAAAAAAAAACAAACCTTTAAAAATAGTTCAATTTTTCCCATCGCTGTATGACACAAGACTGAAAAGTCAAGCGTACATGAGAAACCACATGCTGAAGAAATCATTAGCTGTTAGGAGACAAACATGTTTTAGTCTTAAAGGAATAATAATAATGTGATATAGCCATGAAGGACAACTCAGGAAAGTTGAATGCCCTGGTACTAGATGCTATGTCAGGCAGAGATATCAAAAAGTTATTAACTTAAAAGTAACCAGAGTGCAATGCATGTCTTTTGTTGCAGAGCATTGTGCGTCATCACAATAACCACACCACCACCAACACATTGAAGTTGTGTTTATCTGTATGGAAACCAAAAGCCCAACACAACCATCCTGCAGTCCAAAAATTCCTGGAAGATGCTTTACTTGGGACCTAAACCCTCGCCAAGCTGTGGTGTTCTGACAGAAGGGAGATGTGGTGTGGGCAATGGAGGATTGAAGAGGGCTGAACCTCCATGGCAGGTGAGGTGGAAGAGCATGGGTATCGCAAGGAGCCCTTGCCAGGGCTTCAGCACCGGCTCCCTTCACGGAGAACAAACATTAAACATGTGCAGCAAGGAGGTACTGCCATCTTCTCACTGATCAACATGTCCCCTGATGGCCTGTTGCTGGTTTTGGCAGATTATTCAGGAATTCCATGTTCATTTTCTGCGTAACTTCATGAACGCCATGAAGCATAATACTCAGTATATAATTAAAAGAATGACAGTTTCCATCAATAAACTATTTGTGATTTCCCAGCTCTGGTACCAGACCAGTGTCGCAGACCGGCTCACCGCAACAGGGAGAGACGAGCAGCCTCAGCTCTGTGCATTAGCCATGTCTTGCTCCCATCGCTTTCTTCCATGTAGGAGAGCAAAGGCATGGAGAGGACTTCTGGGGTGGAGTGGACACGTGGAGTCACTTCTATGTTTGACTTATTAAGAGCAAATAAAATCATTTTTGAGTGCTTTCTTTCTCAGAAGTTTCTACTGAAAAATTAGAATTAAACTCTCTTGAACTGTAAGATAAAGCATATTTAGCTACTAATACAATTGCACATCACTTTCGCCTTATTTTTCTGTCTAGGGCTGTTTCTCTATTTGGCCAAAGCAAAAGCTTTCTGATTTTCCGCACAAAATGACTAAGACATATTTTGCTCTATTAATGCTTACAACTTCCTTTACATACAAAATAAAATGGCTTTTCATAGAAAGCCATTACACCCTTAGCATTGCAAAAATAAAGTGGCCAGCCTTAACAGTAAAGGTGCTGGATCTCAAACACATGCGTTGCATTTCAGCTTCCCATCCCAGGGCAGGTGACATTCCCGACGAGCAGCCGCTCTGTGCTGAGAGCCAGCAGCCCCGCTCCCCGCCGGTCCCGATGGAGAGCAGCGTTCCAGGCTGCGGCTGCGCTTGTGCCTGAAGCAGGAGGCAGGCGCTGGCTGGGATGCCAAGGCATTTTCCACCTTACTCTGTTTCGCCGTGGTCCTTTCAAACCCCGTACTCCATGCAACCTCTGTTCTTCCTCCCCTGCATCCTTTCCCACATGAACTTGTCTCACAGCCCATCACCAAAAGCTCATTTTCTCCATCAGTGAGTCGTCGTCCCTCTCGCTTTGCCTGAGGAGTGACTGATCTTCTGCACCGGGGAACGAAAGGACAAAACAAAGCAAGGAAACCCAGGCAGGGGTGGAAGGCTACGGCTCCAGGCCTCCGGTGCGGCTTGCGTTACTCGGGTGCCCAAGGATGAATTACCAAGTGCTCGGCGGTCAGTTGTCCACCTCCCCAAAGCGAGGGCACGGCGTCGCCGGGCTGTCCTGAGGTGGGAGCGCAGTGGGGCGATGGTTCATCCCTGGGAAGAGCTTTTCCCAGTGTGTTGATGCAGAGCGACCACACAGGCACCACTTACACGTGGTGGGGACATGGGGGTGATGCATCGCGCTGGCCGGGCAGCAGCTATGCCACCCCTCTGCCATGCACAAAAAATCGGTTGAACTGATTAAAAAGCTGGGTGGAAGATGATGCCTTCCTCTTTGGACTCATCTTCCAGTAGTTTCCAGAGCGCAGCCCACTTAAGTGTTTCTGTGCTCAGATCCAACCTTCTTTGCTGCATTTTTCATTGCCCCGACAAGCCTCCGGAGCTGCCGTCAGGGTCGGGGTTGGCTTGTGCAGACGTGGCTGCTTGCCACCTGGCCGGAGGCCCAGGGGCAGCTCTCCCCATGGGCAGGAGAAGGGCTTTGGTGGCCTGGTGGGATCCCCATCTCTCTTGGCTCATCCCCATCCATCGAGGGTGCTGCTCTGTTT
This sequence comes from Aquila chrysaetos chrysaetos, assembly GCF_900496995.4. Lineage (NCBI taxonomy): Eukaryota > Metazoa > Chordata > Aves > Accipitriformes > Accipitridae > Aquila > Aquila chrysaetos. The sequence goes on along the minus strand of NC_044015.1, from coordinate 41,811,143 downwards.
CTCTTTATGAGGCTCCCTGTATTTTCCTTCCCCTCAACAGGGGATGCAGCTCTACATTATTTATAACTAACCTTTCTTGTCCATACTCTAGAACAGACACAGTGAAAAACTTAACTTAAAAAATTTATTTTCTTTGGGAAAAAACAGCAAGTGAATGTGAAAAGAGATCATCTCTTGCATTAGCTGCTCCATGTTCCCAACCTGTCATGGGGGACGTGCTATGCACAGATCCTAGCCGAGGGGGGGGAACGTGGCCGGGGAGTACAGAGTGTGAAACCTCATTTTTCATCTCCTTTTACATTTCTACAGTCCTTTTTACATAGTTCTATCCTGGGGCACTGCAACCTCCATAAGTAAGGAACTGAATTCTCCAGTGCTCTGGCAAAGCTCTCCCCATCCTGCCTTGGGAAGGAGGGAGGCTCGAGCCTGGTCCCTTGGGTGACACCTCCATCACGAGAGCAAAATGGTGTTTTCAGGAGGGCTGATCTGTGCTCACCTGTGATGCCCATCCATGAGACTCGGGGTTCACAGAGAAGGTCCTGGTGGCTCACAGCATGTCCAAACACCAGCCTCCAGGTACACCCATCCATCAGAACACACGGGTGATTTCTGAAGACCAAGCTTCTGCTAGGAGGTCTCAGGTGTAAAGCTGCCTACACTTGCAACAGATTTTTGTGCTCACTGCCGAGTTTTTAGTTGAATGGCACTGAGTTTTCTATCTCCTTCCTGCCCCTTAGTTTCTCCCGTGCTTTCCCACCCTCCCACTCCAGCTAGGGCACTGTGTAGAGTATGACCTTCACCAACAGTGAGGGTGGGCTTCTAAAATTTCATTCCCACCCTAGACGTGACAGGTAGCTCCACTGCAGTGCAGCGGTGACTACTGCAGGTAGTCATCACCTCTACAGCTTTCCCAAACGCAACTCCATTTCATGAGGCAAAACAAGTCCAAGATTGTACCCCCAGGCCAGGCAGCTGACGTGAGCCTTTCCATGTATTTCAGACCCCTGAGGTCATGACTCTTTGGTGGGGAACTGCTGGGGCAGTCAGACACGTGTCTTGCCTGGAGGATGTGAGCAGAGTCTGCACGGGCCGTTGGAAGCAGATGTAAGATCCTGCGTCACCTGCAGGTGAGAAACCACAAATCCTGTTAGTGCAATGCGTCATGCTGAGCGTCCCTTCACCGTCCTCTTCTCGGCGGAGGTGGGACTGGTGGCAGCTCTTGGGTGCTCCTGTGAACACCCCCACGTACAACACCTTCCCCTCAGGTGGGGGAAGCGTTAAAGGGCTGTTTGGAAAAGTGTATCTCTAGAACCTCTCCTGATTATATTGGCTTTGGTGATCGTGTTTCTGGTCAGCCTTGGCAAGAGAAATGTCATCTGTAGCTCCAGAACTGTTCCAGGATGTCTTCCAATTCAATTTTTTCCCCTTAATTTTTGACATAAAACACTTGTTCTTCATCTCCAAACGATCAAGGTGGTCTCTCTCCCTCCCTGCCCATATGAGGACAGCCCAGGGGGTTCCCCTGTTATAAATCTAAGCTTTCTTACACAAGGGGTAACCTAAAATCCTACTGCTGTTTATAGAGCAAAATAACGCAACCAGCACATACATAAAGCAGTAACTCTAGCAGCTCAGAATATTTACTTGTCACCTAATTTCATATCCATGAGCATCTTTGGAAGAGCCCTGGTAACTCTTCTCCCCTCCCAGCTCTTCGCCCGGCGCTCCTCTGCACGGCTTCGGCCAGGCTGGGACGGCAGCTGGGCTGGATTAAATCTCATGGCAGGAGAACGCAGCCAGATCCCCCAAAAGAGACACCCAAAGCTGCACAGTGAAAGGATGACTCCACAAGACCCCCTCCAAGCAAGGGTTCTTCTCAGTGACGTTCTGGAGACCTGTGGTGGACGTGCTGTGAGCACACACTGTGGAGCTGGAGGAGATGTTCACAGCTGTCCACGGCAGCACTGGCAGTGCTCGGGGCGGCACAAGCAGTAGGAAGGAGAAACACTCACAAAAACATCTAAGCAAAATATATTCCTCCTGGATCTGCCACTTACTTGATAACAAACCCATGGAGAGAGAGATCATGCACAATTAACGCTTTTGTATGCGTGCAATCTACAATCCTAGGACTTTTTGAGGTCTTAGGTGCAATCAGAGTGAGCAGCGAGGTTTTGGCTAGAACTAGGCTATATCTCCCAGAAAGAACCTGTGAACAGGACATCACCGATCCTATGTTTTCATCACATCAAAGCAGCATCCCCACACATCTGCAGGAGAAAGACCCTCCAGAACAGCCACAACAGGACTGTGCCATGGGAACGGGGCAATTACCTTCTCATAACGCACGCTGTGATAACTTTGGCTGAGCCAGACGGGAGCAACTAGCAAGGTATTTTGCTGTATTAAGCCTTACTTTTTCCTTATAATGTTATTTCCAGTATCTGGAAAGTGAAACTTAATATACTACTTCAGTCCTTCGGTAAATTACTAAGGGCCTCATTTTTATAACACAGCGTAAGGTAAACCCAGAGAAAGCAGCCAGGCTCTGAGCGCAGTGCTCACCGGGAGGCGGTCGGTGGAAAGCAGGGCATGCTGGCGGTCGGGGAGCTGGCGTGGGTGGTGTGTGCGTGTGCGGGGCTGCGAGACCTGGGGACGTCCCCGGGTCTGCCGGTGCCTGTGCCAGCACTCGCCTTGCCAGCTCATACAGCATAAGGACCAAACGGTCAACTATTTCCAACTTACGTTTGCTTTTGCATTACGTAAATACTTGGAGGGAAGAACCCATACCGGGTTTCGGAGCAGACAAACTCCCAACCCCACAGCCCCAGGGAGCACCCAGGAGCAGGCTGGCTCCTTTTCTCCTCCCCTTTCTTTTCCCAGAGAACAGCTTTTGGTGACCTGGCAAGGGTATTTTTCGTGTTTACCATAATCTTTGCAATGGCAGTGAATTAACCATACGTCTTCTGATGCTCAGACTTGAAACAACAAATGAAAAAGCTTTACTAAGTCAAGCTCCTGCAAAGGCAAAGGTTGGTGTCAAGAGAGCAGATGAGACTGCCTCGGAGAGGGGGATCACTATAGGGGCTGGTGCTCACAGCCACCGGGACAGAAACCTAAGCCTAGAAGGCCAGACTAAGAAAAGCACCACCCATTAACAAGTAAAAACATGTTTTGCTCCTTGCTGAAGCCCTACAGTGTTGGTTTCCTCTCACACCAGCTGTGCAGGATTGCCTGGACTCAAGTGGGGTTATCCCTAGTTTGTACAATGCCACTACACATCAGCATCACATCTCTGTAGCCTGTTTGTAAAAATAACATGAAGCCACTGCAGACCCTGAAATTGTAAACTGCATATTCTGTAGCACGGCAAAAGCATTAAGATCAGAATGTGAAAAATAAAATGAAAAATATAACCAATATAGAATAACAGCAGCAAAATCGTACTGGATCATATCAGACCGTACTTAGGGTATTTGATATTTACTGTATTTAATGTTGCAAAATAACCACGTTGTCGGTAGCATACAACCAGCAGCAAAATCACAGCCATGAAGGCAGTAAACGAGAGCGCTAAGGTTTCAGCAATAGAGCCGGGCAAGCACCAGCGCACTCAGTAACTCTGTTTATTCACATTTGAAATGAACTGTTTGCAAGCTGCAGGACGGTGAAGCTAGCGATGGAAGCAGGTACAGAGCTGACCCGGAGCACAGCCGTGCAGGTGGTGCGACCAGCCCCGCACCTCGCAGGAGGTTTTACAGCTCCTGGACCTCGGACAGCCCAGAGGTCTGCGTAAGAAGTTGCACTCCTTAAAAGCAAAAGCATGCAACTAATTAAAAAATGCAAAGTACTCCCAGAGTACTAGGAAAGCAACGCTAGAGTCTTGTTTCACAGCGAAACAGCCTGAAGGCACTTCCATGCACACATGACCAGAGTTACGCTCCGCTCTCCACCAAGGAAGCTCAGGGGCTTTTTCTCTCACTTACTGACAGCAAGTTTCCTGAAGCACCTTGCGTAATCTTTTTTTTTTTCCCTCAAGCTGAGCTCATACCAACTTCTTATATTTCTGATCAAGGAAGATCTTGAAAATACCCTGCTTAGACATATCAGAGACCTCAGTCTGTTTGTTCCTGGCTTTGCATTAGGGTCTCTGGGGAGCCGTATGCTTTTGCAAGCTCTAAGTCTTTAATTGAAAAGTAAAACAAAGCCCGATTTCAGGGGGAGCGGATGCAACGCCTCTCTCCCCACCTCCGCAGCTCGGCGTGTGGCGTTACTGACATGCCATTTCCAGGCTTCCTGGGCAGTTCCCAACAGCCTCAGATCATGTGAAAATCGAAATGCCCCAACAAAACAAGACAACCCCCAAACCCAGACCCCAAAACTTGCACAGCAAAGGCCCTACATCGGTTTCTGCCTCTGACATCCCACGTGCAACAGCTGGTCCCATCAGCGGAGTATCACGGCACCGCATTTGCAGAGCAAGCTTCTGCCAGCACCTCTCATGACTTGATGGTCCCTTTGGGACAATTTCGGGGGGACAGAAAGGAACCAGCCCCTACCAACCTGCTCCTGCACCCGCAGTACCAAACCAGGGTGAGGAGCTGCTCCCTTGCCCCTTCCCCCAAGGCTGGTGCCCACCGATCACACCTCCGTCCCCTCGCATGCCCCGGCAAGAGCTGCAGCAAAACTAGGGCTCCCCAAACCTTTTGTGCCCTTAAAGACACCCCGGCACCGGCATCTGGCTTACCACGGGCAGAAAGCGCATCTCTTTCCTTCCCAAGGAGGAGTCCCATCCACGTTCTCTCTTAACGGCAGCTCCTTGATGCTGGGCAGCAGAGCGTCCTTTGGGCAGCAGCTCCCTCAGCGCAGGGTCCGACGATGGTGAGCCGTCACACCCCCGTTTCGGCGTGCAGACCGGCTTTTGGGGAGCGGAGACGGCCCCTGCTGCTGGCTGGGCTGGGGAGCGGGGTTTGCAAGAAGGGTCTGCAACAAGGAAACTCCTCCAGCCACCCAGAAGTGAGAGCGGCTTGAAAAGCTGCCTGGAAATGATTGTGGTACACAAAGTGTTTCAATAAGGGCTGTGAAAGCCTGGCGCCGTATCTCCTGCCCTCCGCCGGGAATGCATGACAGATTTTAACATAAGCCAGCATACAAAAATAAGCAGACGACAACACTCCAGAGATCTCTAGTCTCCCTTAATTACAGTTATAAAAGTAAACTCAAGTAGACATTGAGCTCATGCTTGATTTAAACATAAGATCAAAAGTGGAGAACAAAGGGAAATGCTCTCTTAGTTTACTGCATTTAGCCATTTATTAACAGCTTTAACACATCCCTGTATCTGCTTTGCCTTTGCGCCAATGGTGACATGTTCCCACTCCTCCGGGATTACTTTTGCCCTACGGACATAACCACGAGGTTTTCAAGTAACGTTTTGCCCCTCTCTGCAGCCCCAAAGCCAGGGGCTGCACCTACACCAGTGTCCCACGTCGGGGTGCCCATCGTTTGGGCTCACACCACGGCACCCCGTGGGGATGCATTCGCAAGGGCCCGAGGAGGCACGTCCCGGGGGCCGGTGGTGCCGTGTCCCAGCGGGACGGCTGGGCTGGGGGATGCGGGGGACAACCTGGTCCCGCAGCGGGGCTGGGGGCTGCTCCGTGCCGCAGGCTGGGATGCGCTGGGTCGCGGCTGTCCCGGTTGCTCTGGAGAACGCGGTAGCCATGGGAACGCGGCGGGTTTAGATGCTGGCTGGGCTTTGCTTTACTACCGCCCCGGTGCCGCTCGAGGAACAGCTCTTCCCTGCTTCAAGAGGCTCATCACAACCTCAGTGAAACGTCAGGCGGGAGGACGCTGTAGCCCTGCGCGGCGCGATGGACACACAAACACGACAGGATGGACAGGCAGACACGGTGGGATGGACACGCAAAGCCCAAACCCTCGGTCTGTGCACCCATTGCCCGCAGCCGCCTTCGCCAGCTCTTGGGATCCTACAAGCTCCCAGCCTTTGGCCGGCAGAGACGCAATGGCCTGAGGTCCCTTGGCCAAGGGAAGGTCCCTGAGGGAATGGGAAGGACCGGCAGAGAGGAAGGCAGACGGGCACGCACAAACCACGGCTGAAAACACAGCACCCATCAGCATCTCCTAGCAGAGCCTGAACCGCCAGGACATGCTGCTTGACGGATGTTTGGTGCTTTAATGGCATCCAACAGCAGCAGTGTTAGCATGAAGATAGGGTGAGAGGAGGAAAAAGCCACAGGAGGGGAAGGGGAAAGCACAGGAAAAGAAAAAAAGAGAAGTAGCTATGGAGATGTTGTGCAGCTGGGATGCCTGAGGGGACACAGGAGTTGATAACTAAGGTCTATATAGAAACTCTCAAGGGAGCTAGTTTATAATTTCTGGACGGTATCCTTCACCATGAGATGTCCTAGAGCTTTATCACTCCTAAACTCAGCCAAGCATGGATGACTTCTGCAAAGGTATCCATTCTGAGCAGCACCCGGTGCTGCACAGGCCCTTGCCCCGAAGGGACGGGGCTTTGGTCTTCTCAGGGACACAGAAAAGCTCTTTTATAGGGTGAGTCCCTGCTAAGTCAAACAAACCTTTAAGTCTCCTAATGAAAGGGCCTTTGGAGCTGCCACCCAGCCCTGCAAAGGGGTGGGAGTGGGACGGGACAGGTGGGCAGGGACCCTCAACCCCAGTGGTCACCATCCTCAGGTGATTATCATTGCAAAAAAGTTCCCTGCAAGGAAAAGAATATTTTCTTCACCTCTACCTAAATTTGGCTGCAAATTTTAAAAGCACTAAGTAGCCCCAACAGAGCCTTAATTTGTTATTTTGATGAGCAAGCTTGGTGCAGTTTCCCCTGAGACTGTCTACCAGCTGGTGAATGCTTGTGCTCGAGATTCAGAAAGCTCTGGGTGTCCTACAGAGAGAAGTCTACTTAGTCACAGCAAATGTGGGTAGTGCCTCAAAAAACAGCTCTTCACCTTGGCATTACTGAAAAATGAAAGATGTGAGCTCAGATACAAAGTGTAGCAAACATATTCCTTAGAAACCCCACAGCTGGAGAGATGACAGTGTCCTTCAAAACTTGCTCCCTACCACGCTGCTGCCTCCGGAAACTGTGGGGGCTGACATCTAATCGTGTTTGAACCCCTCCATTTGGAGTTTTTTTTCTTTAAATCTTACTTGGTTCCCTCTTAAGCTGCCGGATGACAGCCACTGCCTTCCTGGAGCAGAGTCAGACCTTCAAGGTTCCCAAAGAACAAAAAAGCCCCAAAGCGAAGGGATCCATGACGCATTTGGATGGGAGGAGGGGTGTTTCCAAATGCATGAAAGTGCAAAAGATGCCTTTTTTTACCTCTTTTTTTACATTGAGAGCAGGAGTCATCCACTCTTGTTTGACCTGCAGCTGATCTCTGTCAGGTCCACCACAGCAGCAGCATCTTCTTCACGAGGCACAACTATGTGCAGCAGGGTGTGATTTGTGTTCAGGCTGTTTCAGACTCGCCATTTATTTTTTGCCACTGATACTGAAGGAGCTGGCAGGAAAGCAGGTTTGTTAAAATTCAGCTCAGACCATCCTCCCTGACAACTGAGGGAGAAAAGTTAGGCTGGAAAACCTCCACGCCACTGAATCATTCGCCTCCCTGCGTCGCAGAAGGGGCTCTCCTGCAGGAGAACCGTCTTTCCTTTAACTGAGAAAAGAACAAGCAGAAAAAATCACAGACATTCTTCATAATAAATATCATAACAGGAGAAAGGCATGAACTCCTTACTTTTCCCTTTATAGGTCCCATTAAAAGCATGCGGCTGCACACGTTTCCTCCCATTTTGGAAGGCGCTCAGTACTTGGAGAGGCCAAGTGCACGGTCTTGGCTCCAGACCCCACAGAATTGATTGCAACACTAATTTCCTTCAACAGCCCACGGATGAGGTGCATGGGAAGGTCAGTGGTGGAAAGGACACGACGCACACACAAGCAGGGATAAAAACATATCCCTGCCCTTAGTTATGGGGGTCTGCTCCAGCACAGGGGCCTCTGACTCCATATCCCACCGGCACAAGCTCCCCACCAGTGGGGACCAGCCCTCCTTGGATGTCCTCCTGCTTGCCTCTCCTTGCGTTCTGGACTAGCTGCCTTGAAGGCTCTAAGTCACTTAGGCTTTACTTTTATTATTATTATTATCATTATTATTATTATGGCACTTTCGCTCTAAGCCCTATTTTCAGTTTCTTACAGCTTCCCAAGGTAATTAATTTGGGGGCTGGATGTTTCACACTTTCAGAGTTGAATATGTGAAGGGTTTTTTAATTTCAGCTGGTTTTGTTTGTGTGTGAACATTTAAAGAAAAGCCGTGGATTAGCAAACAAACCTTTATAAAGAAGGTCTTGGAGAGGTTTTTCATGTTAAGTTATATTTACTTGTTTTACTTTACAGCCTATCTGGTTTCATTATGAATTCAAAAGGATGCTGATGAAGCAGAAAGCCTTGAGAAAGGAGCATTGGAAAGTATACAAGCTCTTGTTGTTTCTTCCTATAATGAAGGAAGGACGAAGCTCCAGGGAGTGTGATCCAGGGACCCATTGGTGACAATGTGCACCAGGGCTGCTTTGCAACCCAAAGCCATTAAGGACCAGGAATAGGATTAAGTACCTGGCCCTTGGCTCTGTCGCAATGTTAACAGCTCGGTGTAAATCAATTATCTCATGCTGGCCTAAAAATAAGCATTGGAAATTATTCACAGTGCTGAACAGGATTTTGCTTCCTCCTCACACTTAGTCATAAAATTCTTTAATCAATATTAATGTTATAAACCCAGGCACGTTTCTGCCTTGTGCAAAGAAGCAAAGCATGGACCTATTCTACATGGGGAGCGCGGCTCCTGGTGGGTACCTGCTGCGGGGTGGAGGACATGCAGTGCTGTACATTGCGTTAGTTGCCATGGTAAGAGCTCCTTTTTCTTCTTCAACTGCAGAGGAAGTTGTTTCCAAACCCCACATTAATTGCTGCCATGCTCTGCAAGGCGCTGAGCCATCCTCTCGACGTGGAGCTGCTCTGGCTGCCGGCCCCTGAACTCACAGGAGAGGAGAGAGAAGCCAGTGCGTTTGCTTCCAGATTAGAGCAAGTTGTGTAGAGTTTGTTTAGATCTCTGGCAAAGTTTGGGGCTCCTTTCTACCAAGCACAAGGTGGCAGCTGCATCTTGCCGTGTAGCTGTTAGGTCAGATGTTTAATGCAAGCACAGTATGTGCACTAACCAGCTTTTATAGATATATTCATTCTTAATTTTCATTGTTTCCCAACTATAAATAAAAAATTGTTACCTGCTCTACAATACTGATACACTAGTAATAGTTGAATACCGCTATAAATCATTATTAATTATTCATTGAGTAGTTATGCACTTAAAAAAAATAATGGCCCGGGACTGTCTCAGTGGCGGTGTTGGATTTACAGTGCATTATCTGCCAATTAATTGGAAGATGCTTTCAGTGCAGAAAAGCAAAGACTGTATTACATTATTTTTTGATGGGGAAAAATTCCACAGATCAAATTAACATTAATATTAAACTTGCTGTGAATAAACATTTCATTAAAGTGAAACTTGATTTTTCATGTTAGCACATCTATTTACTTTTCTGCCAGTCTGTTATAAAAACATGGAAATCCATTCATCAGTGAATACCACTTTACCGAGGACTTGCTATGGAGCTGTCCTCCCTCATGCCGGTCCAGCTCCTGTAAATCCCTGCTTCAGTGGGGCTGCAGGAACACGGTGTATTCTGCAGGAATCCACGGTGGACATGCAATATGAATATGAAACAAATACATTTTTGGTCGCGTTCAGGCTTCCTGTGTGCTTGGCAATCCCCAGCATCCGACAGGCTTGTCACGGCTGAAAATATTGCTATGATTTTTCAATGAGCACATGTGGGGACGTGCACGGGGACTGCGTGCCACCACCAAGTGCTCAGCAGGGCTGAGGCTGCACCAAAGGCTCGCCGCCCACCTATTCATCTCCAAATGGGAAACCACTGCTGTCCTTCAGCTGCAGAGAAGCGAGGTTATTTGTGACACCAGCAGCACGTACGTGCAGTTCCAGAAGTGTCACACTGCTTCCCATTGCGCTTCCCTTGCTAACACTGTGATCCAGCCCAGCCATCCTAGGTTTTGACTTTCTGAAGACTCAAGCCGGTACGAGATGAGTTTGCTCAGCTGCAAAGATGTGCTGGGCCGGCTTCGGACAGTGCTCATCCACACGACTGCGGGGATGTATTCTCCAGTCTTACCCGTTATCCATCACCCCTCAGGTCCCAGAGCACGCAGAGGTGGGCAGAAGAAAGGATGGAGGTCCCAGCCCGGGGCGGTGAGGCTGCCGGCTGCGCGTGGCTCAGCCCTGGGCGCAGCTTTAAGAGAGAGAAAAATGAGGACACTGAAAGCCTGTATGTGCGTAGCAAATTTTCAGACATACATCCACCAACTTCCCTGTATCTGCGTGTACACAGAGTGCTGTCCGACCCTGCCTGCGCTGCCCCGGGCTGTTGGCACGGGCTGGCTGGGGCTGGAAGCTTTGTCCCCCTCAAAGCTCATAGAGATGCTCTTAGGTGTAAGCCACGTACAGGAAATATTCCTGCAGAAACCCGCTGGACTGTTCATAAAATTAGAAATATATTCTCAGTTTTACAACGTCAAAGCTTCAGCCTTGTGTTTTCACCTCTAATTTCTGTATAAATATAGAAGCTGTTTTCCTCCAATTTTTTTCAGCTTAATTTAACTTTTATTGAATTGAGTAAGGAACTAGCCTCATTCCCTCTAATAGGGAATGTAGACCATGAAATGAGTTCCAAGGGCCTTTCCAGATGGAGAGGAGAAAAAATATATATATTATAAAAAATTCAGGTTATGTGGTTTCCACAGTTTCAAAAATAAAGCCTGGCAAATATATTTAGTGCAAAAAAAGGGGGGGGGGGGAGAAATCAGAATAAGTCAGTAAAAATTACCTCTAAAAGGGAGCACTGAAGGGTGAGATTTTGTATTTTAGCAGTAACTGCATCCAAGGCACTGGAGAACACTGCTCAGATTCCACACTCTGGGATAGGCAGGGAAAACCGAGCTGTGGGCAGAGGAGGGGCTGCCAGACCTTTTGCAGGCACAGCGCAGGACCCTTCTCTTTTGGGGGTCCTGTAGCAGCAGGGTCAATTATTCTCCCTTGAGCTACCCAGAAAGACACTACATTTTCCCAGTTCATGTTTTGAAATGATCCTGTGTAAGGACTTCCCTGCTTTGCCAGTGGTATCTTCATTATTTCCAGCTCATCTTCCACTGGAAATCTTGAAATCTTGCTATTACAGTCAATTTTGTGGGGGTAGAAAGAGCCTGCAAGGCGCTCGGAAAGCTATGCAATTCCAGAGTAACGTATTCCTTATGCCTAATAAAAAACCAGATAACTATGTCTTTTGCAGCTTTCTCCATTTTAGCTGATTTTAGACTACTTAATGGAATTTTCTTTTTTTTTTTTTTTTTTTTTTTGCTTCTTCGCTTCAGCAGCACAGTGGCATGGGGGCCAGGGAGGACAGGGGCCGTGGCTCTGTGGGTGGCTTGCACCCACTTGCCTGGGCGTTTTATTATTGGATGTCCTAACCTACCTTCAAAAACTTCCACACATCAAAAGTTCAGCCAAACCATCCGAAACGACCCACGATCTCTCTGGTACCCCGGCCCCCCTTTCCTAACGCCTTGCTCTCAGCAGAGACTGCAGAAACACCCCGAACTCAGCCCCAGGGGGTCAGTGACACCATGGCCTTCACTCTCTTGCCTCATTCTCATGTTTCTGTACCTATACATAGCTCTGTAAAGGTATTTTTTAGCTCTACAGTCTTCTGCAGCGGTTTCTCTATTTCTGTCCATAACATCATGTCTTGATCCAGGTCCCCGCTTTCTATTTAATACCATTAATTTTTAAATTTTTTTTCAACCCCTGCTATTACAGCTGCTCTTTCAAAGGGAGGGGATTTGGTTCACTATCTTGTCTTGCACATTGAGAATAAATGCACATTTGCTTATTTTGAATGCTTAACATTATGTTAATTTTGCACATTCATTCAAAGCAACATGCTGTAGCACAACATGAAAGACGAGTGGTGCTTTCCCAGTTTCGAGCTGTGCCCCAGCCGCCAGCACTCCGGTTGGGATGCAGAGGGAGGGATGCTGTGGATGCGACTTCCCCGCTTCGTGCCTGGCCTCGGTGCCGCTGGCAGCACGGGGCTGTCTGGGGGGCACCGGTAACCCCCAGTTTTGTGTCAGGCTTCAGATCATCAGCCCATTGATGCTGCTCCCCTTGCTTTTAAGTTTCTTTTTGTTTGTTATTGAGGTTGGGGTGGGTGTTATACATTAGTCTACTCCTCCCTGCCTGCTAAAGCCAGTATTTTAGGCTATTCCTGGCTTCTCACGTAATATTATTCCTCATCCATACCGTAGCGACTCCTCCTACCTCATGGACTGTCTCCTTTACGGGCTTCAGCCCAGCACTTCGGTGGCTCACTCATCATCATGATTTAGACAAATTTCAGCTGCTCGATGATCCATCTCTGCACTCCTGACACCCTGCTTATCCATCCTGCCTTGGCAAAGGAGGGCAAGCAGGAGCTTCGCTATCTTATTATTTAGTTTTTTCTAGGCTAACAGCATTTCCCTTTCATCCTTCTCCCCCCCCCCCCCCCCCCGCCTTCCCATTTATCATTTCTGGTCAGCCTTCACCTGCAGCAACTTTCTGATTATCTATCAGTGTCTCCTGCACCCTCCTGTGCTACTCTTTATTGCTTAATTATTTTGGACATGTTTAATGGTGGTAGCTCTTGCCTGTAATTTTCTTATTATCATGCAGAACATCACATACAGTTCATCTAAGAAATGCCAAGGGAACGAACCGGACATCAATTCCATCTTTTGGCTTGTGCTCCTGATTGCACTGCTTTTCAGCAAATAGCACCCGCCTCTGAAAGGTCGCAAAACGCGGATGTTCAGCCGTGGGAGAAGCGAGCTGAGGCTGGGACTGAGCGGTGGCACTGACACCCGTCTGCACCTCGGTCACACGTGGGTGCCCGCTCCTGGTGTCCCCATCACCTTCCCGCACCCCCCAGCCTCCTTCAGGTTCCTGCCTGGCCACAAGGCAGCGACGGCGTTTGCAGGGCCAGGTGACTATCGGAGAAACTATTCTGCTAAAGAAGAAGGAAAAATGACCAAATATGAACAAAACTCAAGCAGCAGCGTTGGTTAGTGTTACACAGGTGTACTTTGTCCCTGCTTGCAGGGTGAGCTGACCTCCTCCGGCAGACGGCAGCGCATGATCATCTCCTCCTCATCTCCAAAAGCGGTTCCTAAGCTACATTTCTATGCCACCATCACTAAAATGTCTACTATTGCTCAAAGATAAACTCGGTGGCTGTGGGCAGGGCCCTCAGGCCAGGTCACCAAGCTGCCTGAAAACCTTTTGGGAGAATATTTTTAGAAGGTAAAGTTTCCTTTATCATAGCATCCCGCATTGAACTGTATCAACAGCTCTTTTTCCCAAATTGCAACCCACAGCATGGCACCTGGAGTCCTAAATGTCACCAGATTTCTCCTACATCTCCCTCCATTATTGAAATCGCTGTAGCTGCGGCCGTTTGGGTCCCACCGGTGGGATTGCTCTGCTTAGGGCCGGTGCTGCTCCTCTGCCCGTCCCGCACACCAGTGCAGGGAAAACACAGTTGTCTCCTCTGCCTGCTTCCTCCTGCCTGCTCTGCCATCGCCGATGCGCCCTCCTGCCCACCCACCTTTGGAGATGCTCCTTGGTGCCTTCAGCCCCTCCGTTCCTCGACGGCCAAACTCTGTGAACAGGGAATTTTGCCCAGCCTTACCTGCCCGGCAGCAGCAAGGGCAGGGCAGGGAGAAGGGGGAAGAGACGACATGCTGTAAAAGGCATCCATGGAGAAAGAAACCACGTTTGCTTATCTGAAAGATAAGGAGGCTTTTTGCCATTGAAATTTCTTATCAGAACATGTCTTGTTTTGCAGTAGCACACAACTGCCTTTCACACCAAGGATAAATATGGTGTTAAATGGGATGCTATGACCTACATTTTATGTATATTATGTCTCTTATGCTGATAATGAGCAGAGAAACCTTGATATATTATCACTTACTAGGCAATATTTTTCCCTACTTCTCTCCTCAGGATGTTATATAGCATTTCTGGAACAAGATGCAGTTTCTTCAACTTATGTGAAATATTGAACCTTCTGCAAACATTATCATTTAAAAAACTACCAAGGAACACTCTTTGATAAGAAAGTTTCCGTTTTTTAGTTTGAAAGCACTCATGAATTTGCAGACAAAAATACAGATTGCAAAAATAACAACGGCAGCTACTTTGTCCTTCTTCACATTATTTCTGTTCCAGCTCCAGGGACCCCCGGGACTGAATGGTGCTGGGCCCTGTACAAGGCCTCTGCTGCAGCACAGACAGCCATGGAAAGCTGGAGAAATCCCGGACATCTGCTCCGAAACCCTTGTGCTTTCTCCTGGACTGCCTATTTTTTTTCATCCGACAGCCAGCTCTTACGTCCCCCTCCATGGGGAGCACTGAGCTGGGGGGCTGAGCAACAAAAAATACACATTTAAAAGTTGGGATTGAGCCCGGTGTGCCCAGTCCTTACCACCGCCACTCACCGGGACAAGGCTTACAGCCCGGCCGTGCCATCGGGCGAACGCACGTGCTGCCCATGCACGCCAGACGGGGACTGGAGCCAGCATCTGCAGGTCCAGGTGAGGCAGAAGCTGCAGGAGAGAAATGAGAGCAGACACGTGAGCATCGCTGTCGTTGTCCTAACGCAGTGGCAGTGAGGACCGGCATCCTCCCCGGCACGTGCCGGTCTCCGGACAGGGCTCCCTGGCTGCCTCTCCAGTGCCGGCTGGAGCACCCAGTTTCCACCGCGAGGCTCCCCGGTCCCCACACAGCCCGACACAGTGCACATCACAGCCCTGAACTCCTTTAGTTGGGACTTAGCCAAGATTATTGATATATTTTGATTTATACTGTGCTTCTGGTCTCTTTCCAGCACTTGAATAGCTGTCCTTGGTACACAGACGAATGTGCTTGACCCTGAGATCCGAGCAGTGCCCCAGATGCCTGTGCCCATCTGCTTTCTGTAGGATGGCAGCAGGATGAAGCACAAACGAGCACAACTCTTGAAAGGTACAGGAGACCCACCCAAAGACCAGCCCCGTGTCTCCAGGCAGCCCAGCGTCAACCCAGGAGCAAGAGCAGACCCTTGGTGAGGCGTCCATAGCTGGAACCCCTGTCCTATATGTCCCCACATATGACCTCGGCCAACCCGGCTGGCCACACACATCTCGATGCTTGTGAGTGCAGAGAACAGGTGAGCGAGAATGAGGGAAATCAGCTTTCCTTGCTCCAAGGTCTCACGCTGTGTGGTGTTAGTGTAGGTGCAACTTTAATCAGGCTCTTGCTGAGCTGCGGTTCGTTAGCTGCAGGCGCCTGCGCTCCAGCTCCTCCTGAAATTGGAAAGATTCTGTCTGCTCAGCTGCTCTGATTCCCAGGCCAAACCATCATCTGTGTAGAGCTCAATACCTTCTACAGCTTCAAATATATCATGCTTTTTTCCTGGAAGCATGAAAGATGGATGCACTGGCAAATGTGACAAATGAATTCAGGCATCGAAAAAAAGCTCCCAGCAACTGCAGCCCGTGGAGAAATCATATACACTTCAAGCTGTCGGAGCTTTACAAAGGAAGCCATGGTCAGTCCTCCACAGCAGCAATCACTTCTGGTCCTACGTACACATGACTGCACATACGTGGGAGATCCTTATCTCATGCAATAGCCAGTGATGGTCAGAGACCAGGTTTGGGAACAGAGGCTGGCTCGTGCCCGAGCACCCATCCTGCGTGTGGGAAAGGAGAGGAGGGGAGAGTCCTTCTGCAAGAGGCAGCCTGCGGCCAGCAAGGGGGGCATCATCACGTCCCTCACCGCGTGCAAAACGAGCTGCATTAAAAGGAGCCTCTTCAGCGTGACGTCTCTCCATAGACAACATTTATTTGGTCAAGATGGAGAGAGAAACCACCTACGGAGCACTTTATAAAGTTTGCTTTGTGCAAGAAACATTACCGATGAATAAACCGTTTCCTATTGCTCTGTCACTGCTCCATCCCAGTTCCTTTCCCCAGACCTTACAAACTTGCCAAGCATATTCTTTACAGGGATTATTACAGATTGTGTTCACTATTTCATTTTCTCTCTCTCTCTTTAATATAGAGAAGTCACCCCAACTGGCATTGAGTTTTCCCAGTTCGCCACCCACGGACCCTCATTGCTTTTCTCTTGCAGCCAATGGAGCACTGTGGCACATCCCGCGCAGGTTCTTGCACTGGCACCCAGACTGGGCTTAATAAATGACCAGGCACTTCCCAGCAGACAGTCCATTATCCCTTGTAGTTATGCCCACATTTCCCTGAGTAATTGACCTGAACTCTTGGTGCTGTCCTCATTTCATTCCAGCTTGGTATTTATCCTCTGATTTCATGTGACATAATCCATCACAGTTCTTGCATTTTCTTCCAAACCTGGGGCATTTCTCTGGTTTGACCGGCTTCTCACAGCACATGGCTCTTTTTGATGTAACTCCCCATCCTTTTCTGCCTGTCTTGTTTTAACATTTTTTATTCCAAGTCTTGTCCAAAGCACCATGTACCTCCCAAAACTCCACAGCTCCTGTTGCCTGGCACATGGTAGTTGCCATCAAGAATGTTGTCCTGGATCCCCCTAGGGTCTGTCCCCGATGTTGCTGTCACAACGTGTTCTACCTGAGGCTCCATCAGCCCTCAGGGATGGCAGAGATTGCTACAGGTTCATTTTCCTTTCAGATCCTCGGGTCTCATACCCCATTGGAGTGCAATACCTCTCAAATTCCCCCAGCACCCTCGCACGGCTTGGTGCACCTGCAGGAACAAATAGAAAACTCTTGAACCCGGTAGCTGCCGAGGGGCTGGCAGAGGCAGCTGCCTGCCCCTGCCCTTGGCTCCGTGCCGAAGGAGAGGCACCGCTCCAGCACCTGCCAGGCTTTTTCCTCCTATTCCTGCTCAAGCACTTGGCTTCTGCCTCCTTCCACTGGAGGTTTTTACTTCATCTCCTGTTAATCCTTGCACAACAGTCAACCGGGACTTGGGAGGCTGCAGGGAGGGTCCCAGGAGCCCAAGCTTCAGTTCTGATTCTCTCACGGTTGCACGACGTCTTCCCCAAACCGCCTTTAACCAGGACGTAAGGCATTTACAGGACAAGTTCCAGCATCACAGGATCGGGTGCAGCCGAAGGGGGTTTGTGCAGTGCAGATGTCTATTCCTGTCTGTTCTCACTCCTGCCTAATTTTGAGTGGTATATAATTAATATCAGCAGCGTCCCAAACATCAACTCCTTATTCATTTCTAGATAGACCAAAACTGATAGCTTGGCATAAAAATGTGAATGTCCTAATGAAATGCTCCTTTTTCTGTTAATCACTTGTCAGAGTCCCACAGATGTTGTCGGTGGACAATTTTTAAATCTGCCACATTACTGAAACACCAGCTATGCTAAACCAAAGGAATATATTCCTCAGAGATAAGAAGTTCCTATGTCTGGTGAAGCCCAATGCTGCAGGCACTTTCTGTTCAAAGTATGCAGTGCCATGAAGAGTCTTCGCATTTGAATTAGAAACAACTGTAATCTGACCATCCTTCTTCTTTCTCTTTTTCACACAGCTCTTGATGAGGGAACAGGGGAATATTTTTCAATGGATAAAACAGTATTCACATGCTGGAATTATGATATCTTTTTCCCAGAAGACTGATTATAAGAACTCTATTATTCTCCCCACCACACCTATGCCTGCTCAGATGAATGTTAATTAATGCGATAGGTTACGTAAAATGAACAGTACATTTTAGAACAGCACCTTAGTGATTACATTTATTTCCCTGACAAAAGGAAAAGAGAAAATACTTTAAAGAGTCAGAGCTGAGCTAAGTAGGCAATTCGCAGGAGCAGAATTTGGAAGTCCCTCCTGAAACGCCAGTGATTGTTACCCCATCTCTAACTCTCAGCATAAACGGCCCCACCGTGAGATATCACACCATCTTCCACACTAAAAATAAAGGTGTACGAACACTAGGTCCCTTAAGTGCCTGGAAAGGCCCAACAAGCCCAGAGCAGAGAACGGACAGACCGTGACATGTAACCAAGCCCCACAGTCATCAGTATTTACCTGGGAAGTGCAGGATCAGTGCAGGGCTGGGAGGGTGGACATGGACTTCAAGGACAAAACAAGCACCATTGTAGCAGAGGGATGGTTGACTGCAGAGGGATCACTAATGAAGCTCCTCAAAGACCCCAGGTCCTGGTTTCCATTTAACTCAGCATTGCAATTTATGGCCCTGGCACAGAAAGAAGAGCGTGTGGACGGCTGAACATTGGCAGGCTGCATCCAACGCAAAGATGGAAGAATTGGGATGCCCTTAAGGACTGGGTAAAGCATGCACTTCAGGACTAAAGAAAAAAAACCACAACCCCAAAAAAGAAGTAATTCTGCTGTAAGTACTGAACTTTGCATTTGGAAAGGCAGGGGGGATGCCTCCCAGCTCCACCATCCTCTGCACCCCGAGACCGGGAACAGCCGCTTCCAGCCAGCCTCCAGCAGAGTCAGGCAGTAAGGACACAGGTTACCTGTACTGGTACATGCAATACCAGGAACAACCTTTTAAATTCATCATTTAAAACTGGCAGCAACTCGGATCTTTCAGGACAGGAAGATGAAAACTGGCTGCAATCGCTGTCTCCCCGCTTTGGACGGAGAGAGCCGCTGCCAGCAGTTTAAGGCAGTAAGTGTCCCCTGCTCAGGGTGAGGTGTCACCGCTAGCCATCGAAGCTGCCTCCTTCTCCCCCCTGCCCTTATGCAACCAGGCTGCTCTCTAAATACGCAAATATTTTTTTTACTACAAGTAAGTTTTCTCTTTTTTTTTAAAACAAATAATTTATTAAAATATTTAAAGAATATTTATAATTACTTTAAAGTCTTTTCAAGTCTCACATCTCTAATTATTCGTGGCCTGCTTAAACTAACTCATCATTCCTTTGGGGTGTCGTGTGCCCTGGTTTGAGGACACTGAGCTGTCTCAACAGAATTAGACCCTTTGCTTATTACCTACCCAAATTTGATAAGACTGTAGCATAGGTGCAACGCTGACTTAAATGTATGGGGGTTATTGTTGGGGTTTTGTTTTCCTTTACAAAAGGATGTTTGAGTCAAGGTGGGGCTGGGCATCCTCTGCAGCCCCTCTCCCCTGCAGCTCACCGGGCAGACCCACTTTCTCACTTTACAGCAAGGCAAGACCTGTCACAGAAGGCTCATTCTCAAGAAACCTCAGATGCTTCAAACAACTCTGAAGTGATGCAAAAAAATGTTCTATGTTTACTAAAATTTCCCAGTTCTTCTTGTCTCTTCCTTTTCTTGAACGTCTTAAGCATCTACAACAAGTATTTCTTCAAGCCTCTTCTTGATCAGGGGCTTAATCCAAGAGCAAGAGATGAAAAAGAGATTTGGGTCAAGCCCTGCAAGTATTATGCTTATTCAATCAGAGCACAAAAATCAGCATCGCGACACAGTTCAGCTAATTCGTCCCTAACCAAAGCAAGCGAGGTTTTCTGAAAATTAAGTATCAGATATATAAACTATATACAATCAATCCATAAAATAAACCTGAGATTCAAAGCCTCACTCAGCTTAATTGAACAAATTCAAACAACAAACACAGCTGAAGTAATCTTTTCGACTTTACAGACAAGCCTCGAGTAGGAAAAGAAACTACATTTTCTGCATAAATTATTGGTTGTGAATTATTCACTCACTTTCATCTTGGATCCTTTCCAGGGATTCGATTTAATTCTCACTGACGTCAAAGAGAGCCGGCTCCGGCTCCCCCTCAATAAAAAGAGTTGTGAAGAGCAGCGCTCACAGTTCAACCAGCGAAGCCAAATCAGGAGCCTGGCAAGGGCAGCAGGTTTGGTGTAAGGGGAGCCCTATGCACCGCTGCTATTTGTCTGCAGATTCCTGAAAAGAAAATCCATTTTGACTATACCAGCCCTACCTGGAGAGATTTTCACTGGGTTCCAGGAAAATCACAGGGTTTAGGTAGAAGCATTCCTTTTTTAATCACTCACTGTTATATCACCTGTGCTGCCTATATACGCTGAAACTTAGAAAAGAAATTATTTGTTTCCTGTCTTACCCTTTGCTTAGGGAGCCTTGAAGGATGGCAGTGCATGCCCTTGCTGAACTCTTCATACCAGCTATTCCCTCCCAGTGGGGATGATGCTCTGTGCATCAGTTAACAGCACCGAAGTCAGACCCAAGGATTTATTTAGCATCCCATTTTAAGACGACACTTTGGTCTGTGCCACTTGGCTCTGCTTTTGGAAACTCTCAGCCACTCTTAGCAAAGGCGCTGGCAAAGCTTGAAGGTGTCAGCCCAGCGGAGGGGCTTGCTCCTGCCTGGCTGCTGTGTGCAACCTGAAGGCACCTACATGATTTTCCTGTACCCAGCAAACACACAATTACACAAAATCCAGAAGCTGTTAGTCATTTTTACTTATCTCTCACTCTGACATAGCTCTTCCTTTCCCCTGGGAAATCAGAGATACTGGATCCTGCCTTGTATAAACAAAACCAGGGAGCTCCAGCGTTTAACTGGGGTTTACGAAATACACCTGAGATTCTCACCCTGGCATGACTCAGGGTGAGATCTTCTGGCCCCCAGTGCCCCAGTGCAGCCTCAGCCTCTTATACACAATTTCAGGATATAATCCTCCACAGACACATACAACCCTTGGGTGGGGAAATGCATGCACACACACACACACGCTTGTGCATCTGGACCCAGAAAAGGTCGGAGAACTCTAAATCTTCCTGCCTGTAACCTCCTGCCTCATCTCCACTCTGTGATGTGTTTTCATTAACAATATGCCTTTTTCTTTTACCTCCCTCCCAATGAATCTGAAGTTAGACAGCTGCATTTGTACATGCACATCGTGTTACCTAATTCCAACACATGAAAATACCTGGCAGCACTGGTTCCAATTATTCACACCGCCTGTAGCCAAATCCACCCCATAAAATATCTCGGCACCTTCGGAAGCATGTTACTCATTTCATGGGCTTAGGGACCAGGTTTGGGTCCACAAGCCCGGGGAGGTGGGCTGCCACACTCTGCCAGCCTTGTAAAGCAATCAGCAGTCATTGCCACCTGAGAGTTCCCCCCATGATTTAGGTCTGCTCATCAAGGGCTTTTTCCCCTGCAAATACAGGAATTGATCCATGTCTTGGGGCTAAAGCAATGAACTAATTTCAGCAGAAGGGAATCCACTTGTTGCAGCACTGTTTCTGATTGGCTCTTAGTGTCCCAAAATTACCCCTGGGCAAGCAGAAGATCCTAATAGTCCAATTAGATAAATTAAAAGCAACACCTTAGAGGCTTGCGGGCAGAGTCTGAGCAGTCTACATGTAATTAACCCTAAACTGAACCGTGGGAGATACCAAACCCAACTGAGTCCAAGTGCTTCAGCTGTTACGCCATTAGCATCTTCAGCAGTCACATCGATATCCTGCGTTGCTGCCGGCATTTGCTTCAAGTTCACATCTCTCCTCTGTAATTCAGGAGACTGAGTCTCCCAGCTGAAATTATATTTTCTCCTATTCATTTCTTCCTCCAGCTTGGTCCCACCACTGCAGCCCCCCGCCCGAGCCCTGGCACCCAGGGCCACGTGCCCTAGCAGTGGGAGGTAAAATATTGATCCACTCAGGTGCTTTCTTCTTTGCAGTTGTATTTTTGGCTATTTCTTTTTCTGCTTTTATCAGCTCCTGCTCTCATAGCTGTATGAGTGCTCTTCTGCGCTGTTATTTACTGTCACGAGGAGAAGCAGAAAAAGTAAAGGAAGCAATTTTCACTTACTAATAACTTTTCCATGTCATGGACATAAGCCTTGACTCCTTTTTGAAGACTAGGGGCCAAATTATTGGTTGACACAGGATCACAAACCTCCACGGACTTCAGAGAAGTTGCAGCAATTCACACTGTCTGAAAATCTACCTGGAAATCTTTGTAGCTAATTTGGTGAAAAGCAGAGGTTTCAGCAAGTGAGAAAAGGCAGATGTTGCAGACAAAAATTGTTATTGCCCTTTAATATTGTTGGTTACTAACTCACAGATTTCTGCCGTAAGAAACCACCTGAAATTGGTGTCTTTTTGAACTCCCCTGGGTGCACGCTTGGTGCAGCCGGTGCTCTCTGCCTGGTGCACGCAACCGCTTTGGTGCATGGTGCTGCACGGTCAGCCGCACACCCAATGAAAGAAAAGTGGGATTTTGGGGGTAGGTATCTCTTTCACTTATGATGCTATAACTGCTGGAGGATGCTGTTATCAAAATGTTCGGTGGACTGTCAGGCTGTAGCCAGCACATGCAATCTGTGATGTTCAAGTGCTCAGACAATTTAAACCTGAAATTAAGAAGTTTCTAACTTTGTTTGCTAACACTGTCATGTCAACAGCCATTGCTTCTGTCTGATTACATCACATATCTGGAAAAAACAGGAAGTGAAAGACTTAATTCCTTTCTTCCACAGACCTGAAACATTTAATGGGTGACAATCTCTCTGGTGAGGTCCACAGCCCTCGGTCCCTGCTGAAACTCACTCCCTCTGCAGCACCTTTCTCTATTTCTTACTGCTAAGGGAAGTCACTGGTCACCCAGCTTTTGGCAGTCAGCTCTCCTCCACAGGCATCATCTGGGTTCTCTGGGGCTTTATAGCCAGAATCGCAGTTTTCAAACACTATGTTAGCTCCAGGAAAATCTTCTATAGATTTGTATTGTGAACACGTTATAAGGAAAGTATTTGTTAAGCTCCTCCCTAAACCAAGCCATAGCTTTACCATGGTCCTCAAAACACCTTGCAAGCTATTCATGTTCATCTTGAAGTTTCACTACATTTTGCTGAGCACCCAGGATCTGGAAGAGTTTTCTCTTCTAGGTGCACCGTTTCCATTCCTACGGGTGGCTCAGAAAAGCCCCGAGTGAGCAAGGAGCCCAGGGTGGGGGACAATGCGCGACCCAACGTGCTGCATACTGCTGGGCAGTGTGCTTCACTGTCATACGCTTCTTCAAGGAATCTTCTAGCAAGCACAAGGCATACCCTCTTTCCCAACTTCATAAACAAACTAAACATAACAAAGCCATACTTTGCACGTTATATTCGGCTTGCAGTGAGTAACCTCTAAGACAACTTAGAAAATAACCCGTTAGCAGAGGACTTGATTACATTTAACAGAGGATCTGATCTCCTTGCTTTAAACACTTACCTACACACGAGCACACAGAAAAGCTCAACGTGATAGTTTTTATGTCAGTAGCAGGGACATAAAGAAAAGAGGATAAAAAAGCACAGGTTTCTTTCCCCCTTTCTGCTCTTGACCTCCTGAGCAGAAGCAGCAAAGAAGGCGCTGGCACTTCTTGAAGTGTTGGGGTCACCAAGAGCTTTGAGGGCTCCTCAGCCCTCCCCCGAGCACCTCTGCAGTGGGCAGCTTCATACCATCCAGCTCCACTTGCTAATGTCACTGATACCTGACTGCGTAGCCTTGGTATCTTTACAGCACAAGTGAAAAAGTGCGCGAGTGGCAACTTTGCACTTAACACATCATTTCCTGGTGCACATCGGACCTGGTGACCCTTAGCAGTAGCTTTTGGGGCTGGTGGGAAGCAGATCAGACTCTGTTGTGGTTCACACCTTGCCAAGGGGTTGCATGCGCTGTCCTTAGTTACGCAGCCTGCAGAGCCCCAGCAGAGGCTGGGGGGGCAAAGGTGGCAAGGCAGGAAAGACGCAGCTCCTGTGCTTCTGCACTTGTCACGGTGCATGAGTCACATCAGCAAATTCTAGTGAGCAAGTTGAGTTTCCATGGCTGGCAGCTAGAAATAAATGCCATTTCAACTGATGAACTAAACAAACGCGTGCAGCAGTTGTTCGGGAGAAATGTGGACCTGCCGTATTGCCCCGCAAAGCCCACTCTGGCACTCAAAGTACATCAAGAAATAACTCCAGAAACCAGAATTCTGAGTTTCTGTCATCGTTTCTTATTACATAGAATTCAAACCACTTTAAAACTACTGGCAGAGAACTACTAAGACCGATGACTCACCGGCAGCCACTCAGCGGTCAAGCTGTTTGTCTGGGAGGTGAGAGGCAGCTCAAGTGCCTCCTGGATTGAGAGCTTCAGCATCCAGCCCGGAGAAGAACCGTGCCCATCAGCTACCGGCTCAGCCCATCCATCGGACATCAGCCTCACACACGCCGTGATCGCCATCCCAAGACGGGCTGACCTGCAAGCCCAGACCTGACTGACCTCCGGAGCGATGGAGCTGAAGCAGCTACTCGCCTTAAGTGGGTCCCAAAGACGCCCGCAAGCCCTTTGTACCTGGGCCACAGCAGAGCGAGAACAGCCAGGTTGCACGCTCCCAAATGATGGTCCAGCCTGCGCTGTGGTTTATCTTAAACAAAGGTTTCAGCATGGACCCTGCTGTAAAACAGAGCAGCTGGATTTGCACAGAGCAGAACATTAAAATATAAACATCTTGCTGTGGAGGCCTGAAAGAATTAAATAGATCTTAATGCCTAACATGTATTAGCTAAGAGAGGGAGCACAGTCTTCCTCTCACAACCCACCAGGTCAAATTCCAGCTTTCCCTAGAAAAACAAAGTTCCTTTACTCCGTTTTTCTGAGTAACGATCAATAAGTCTGTTATTATCTGGCCAAGGGGAAGGCTGACAAGTCAGGCTTAGAAACATTGACATTCTTGCTTCAAAATAAGGCAACTGCCAATTTAACCCCGTGGAAATATTGATGCCTGCAAAAAAAGCACGTATTTATTCTGTCTCATTTTGTGAAAATGTAATTACTGTGAGATGATAATACCAGGCTGAACAGGGGCAAGCAGGCAGACGCTTTGTACTGACCCACACAGCAATCTCAAAAACATCATCAAATGGACAGAAGTCAGGCATTCAGTCTGCCACGGGGAAGAAAACTAAGTGCTGTCGTGTAGTCACTGTGGCTTTTGCCTTAGTCTAATACCTTAATCTTCTTTTCTGAAGTCTAGCTCCTAATTTTTAATTATGTCTCCATTTTTTGCCCTGATTTTCTCTGCCCCACGGTCTTGCCAAAGAGCCTCTTCACTGAGTCCTGGAACCAGGACATAAACCAATAAAGGACAAACCTGAATGAGCAGTTCTCTGGGCTGACGCCTGGTTTCCCCTGGACCGGTCCCACACAAACCGAGCTGCAGCAGCAGCCCCACCACAGCCTGGGGCGATGGGGACCCCTCCGCAGCTGCTTCTTCAGAGCCCCTGCAACAGCTTCTCTGTTCAGGAATCTCACAAAACCAAAATAATCCGTGTCTTCCTTGATACGTTTGTCCAGGTAAGTGGGAGAGAAAGGAAAGAGAAAATCAGAAAGGCCCATAGGCAGCGTGGCAAGAGGGCACTGCATTGTATATAGCCACGTATCATATATAACAACCAGTATCACATATAGCCCCACACGATCATGGCAGAACGCTTGCAGCCCTGTATGACGCAGAATCACTGCCTCTGCGTAGCTGTTAGAGGACAGCTAACAGCAGGGTCATTTCTGTCCCTGCCCGTTGCTGGCAGAGGAGCAGCCGTGGGCGTCCTGCCCCTGCCCTGCTCTGCCCGCAGGGACCGGGGCTGCCAGCAGCAGCCCTGCGCACAGCCCTCGGCACCAGCATCTCATGGGACACGGGTCTCCCAGCCGCCATCAGAACCAAAGCTGCCGTTCAGCACAACGAGTGGGCACAGTCCTCCACGCTCTGACACCGGCTTTGTATGCCCACGTGAAAATTCATATTGGCACCAGCTGTTGCAACAGAGGAAAGAGTCAAGTGGATGCACATGCGGCTCCCAACAGCATCCCTCTGCCAGGGAGACAAACAAAACCAGGCAGGTTGTGACTACACGGCCCCAAACCCACTCTTGGTTCCGACAGATGCTGGCGGGTGGCCAGGGATACGCAAGGCTCCTCCACAGCGGGACCAGAGCATCCAGCACAACATGAGCGACAGAGCATCTTCTTCACCAATTAATACTTATTAACTATCTTCACTATAGGCTTTTCAGGCTGCACACAATTCCTTTTTTGAGTTTTATTAATGATGAAAGACCAACACATAGACTATTTTTACCGTACAGAATATATAGCATATTTCCATCCCTCTATAGAGCAAATTAAGTATTTGATGACAAATTCACCAATTAAGTGGGAGCAATTCAATTGACTTCAGTGGAGTTCCACTGACTTAATCCTGCTAATTCCATTAAGCAGGCTTTAGATGACATTTATATAGACAGACTTCAGCCTCCCTCCCTTAATCTGAATATATAAGTCATCCCAAGAAACCAGTGGATCATTTCAGGTGGAAAATACTCCCAGCTTTCTCTCCCGAGCAAACTTGGCACCTTATAAAGGCCACTGCCATGTTGGAGGGTTGAAATGTAGCAGTCAGGTCTACCGCTTATTTTAAACGATTGTTTAAAAGTAGAGTATATGAACTTTGAGCTAACAATCTTTTTCTTAAAAAAAAAAAAAAAAGGGAAAGAAGATAGGGATACAGCTATTGCATTTTAAAGTAGACCTTTCAAGCTATAAAGCTAAGACAACAGAAGTCGTAAGTTATGTTCACTTCAAAACTAACTACCTCCACTAGCAAGGGCAGCTGCGTGAGGCAGCGTCCCAATGTCGGATGCCTGGATACATGGAACAAGTTGGAGGAAATACCAAGACTGGTCTGACCTTGCACCTGACAGCAAAGATAAACCCCTGCACTGCATTTTTCTGTTTTTCTGTACTGTTTTTCTCACTGTGGCACGGAGGCTCAATAGCTTTTTCATTTAAAACCCCGAGGCTTTGCAGATTGATTTTTCCTGCCAGGGGTGGGGATGGGAGAGTTGTCCTCCCAGACAGCCACCCTGCAGCACCCACACATGGCTCTGCTCACCTGCAACCCTCCTCAGTCCTTCGGCTGCCAGGTGCTGAAACAGTTATTAGAGAAATAGTGAATATTCATGGTGAAACGGTGCAAAGGGAGGGTTCACCGAAGCCACACATGCCAGGTCCCTGTGGCCGTCAGGGACCCCAAACTGCACAAGAAACACACGGTGCCACAGAGCTACCCGTGGCTCTGCTGCTGGGGCTTTATAGGAGCTTTTGATATTAGGGAATATAGCTGCAGCATCGCCGATAATTCATCACTTGACCCATTTAATTATGCACACGAGTTTTCAGACACGAATGCCCTCTGGGCAGTCCCCAGGGCACAGAGCTCCCTGGGGTTGGCACATAAGGCACACGGACTCACTGCGTTTCTGTATTTTTCTTGTATATATATTGTACGATGTTTATATCTGTATTTATAAACACACCTCAGGGTGGGGTTTGCCTTACTTTATGCCACCACAGCAAAGTCCCAGTGCCGTTGGAGCTGCTGGTTCCCAGCACAATGGAAACGCATTTTTCTCCCTTCTTCACCCCCACGCCAATACTGCCTGTGCTGGATTTCACAGCCCCCCCGCTGCACCCACCCAAATGCCCTGCACTGTCTAGCCAGGTCCTCAGCATTTCTGATGTGCACCCCTGGAGTCGGCAGTGGCCCAAATCCCACTTTCTCCATTTCAGGAGGAGGAACTGGTGAGCAGGTACAGCGGCCGCAGCACAGGTCCCCAGTGGCCACGGCCAGGCTGCAGGAAAGACAACAGTCAAGAACAGGATCCGTCCCTGCAGCCCGCCGAGCCCCCTTCCCTGGTACCTCTGTTACTTTCCCATTGATGCCCCATGAGTTCTGCTTTATAACCTAAAGTCTGCCCTGCTGCACCCTTTGACTGCAGCTCCTTTTTTTCTAGTAAGCTCCAAAAGAGAATAAATGGCTCTTTTACTAATTTGCAATAGGATTTTATAACTTCATTAAGTAGAAACCAAATTATGTGAGTTTCACTTGAAATCAGTTGGAACATATGAGGCTGCAGTATAAACCATTACAGTTTCATCCGAAAAATTACTTTATTCCTAAAAATTATATTGAGATCTCTCTAAATTCAGTGATGACCTAAACTAAACAAATGCATTGAATACTTCCTCCTGCTGTCTCATGGTCTCAGATGGCAAAACCAGCATAACCTCAGAAATCAGATGCTCTAGCTGGAAGCTGAGCATCCTGTAGACAAGACAGTCCAACTTGAATCTGCCTGACATACAGGACGTGTTCAAGGTCAGTTTAATCTCTTAGCAGTTTTGCATCCCTGAGGCCAAGAGTAAAGAAGCAAATCCACAGCCAGGCACGGCAGCTGCTGGCAGCCCAGCAGACGAACCAGCCGGCCATGCCACTGGCTGGGGGATGCTGGCCCTGGCTGCCTGTGCCTGATGAAGTTTGCTTCCACTGGTCTGAAATCAGAGTGATGTCCCCGCTCTGAAAATCCACAAAGGCTTTAGAGCTCACGCACGGCATGTGAAAGGTGTCACTGCTGCAGATAAGTGTTTCTCAAGAACCGTAAAGGAACTATTGCTCTAGAAAAAAACTACCTCCTTCCCCTCATAAGCTTAATTTAACATATTTCACAGTTGGATAGCATCAGTTCATGGTTATGCTCACACTGGCGTCTCAATCTACCTTCTGCCAAGCCTCCTCTGCCCATGCACCAAACACCCCACTCTAACAACACACATCATCTCGCTTGAGCAGCAAAGCTTTTCAGAGTTTGTTCCTCAAAGACTAATAAAATATCTGCACCATTTGTGGAGCGAGTGGCCGTGCATGCAGAGCTGGCTGGGATGCTTCAGCCGAGCCGCTCGGCGCAGCCACCTCCAAACTGAAGCATGATGGATGTATTTCCATGGAGGCCCTTTTCACCTGGCCTGCTGCCTGCAGGAGTTCCTCACTCCTGAGACAAATTTTCTTCTTAAAATTGGAGAAGTGGAAGAGAAGAGAGGTGAATAGGAAATGCATACCAAAGTCTGTAACGAAAGCTTTCAGCCCCACATGAAGGGAAAAGCAAAGCTGTCTGTTATCAATTATAAACCACTTACAGCAGAAATAAAACCAGATCACAGAAAAATCAGATCACAGAAGAACAATTCAGCTTTTCTCCTATATCCAGCCAACACAATAAAGGGGTATTAGGATGAATGAACTAATTTTATTGCTTTTCTGTAACACCAGTTCAAACAACGGACCATGGAGAGCAGAACCCGAAGGTCGGCACAGCCAGCACCAGGCTCTGCAATCAGCTACAGCAATTTGTAAAAATCCAGTAGGGCCCCCAAACCTACAAATATTTCCATGAAGAGCAGCAAACCCACGCTGACCAGCCTGCAGGCATTGCGATCTGCCAGTGCATAAATATCAGAAATCAGAACAATTACAAGTAGCAGTGAGCAAAGGTTCCCATCGCCTCCCTGCAGACGTGGGCAGAGCCCGGGAACTGCCCCCGGCCGCGGCAGGTCCCGGCGGCACTGCTCCTAATTACTGGCAACTTCGTCGGCCGTTAACATCAGCCTGAATTTAGGGCAAGCAAAATACCTGGCCAATTTAACTCTAAACCTGGCATCGTTCAAATGAAAAGTCATATGAAAGAAATTCCGCTGTTATTAATAACTTTTTTAGCATATTGAAGTGGAAACGGTGGAGACGTGCTGTTACCACAGAAACTGGAGGCACTGGCAGGGGCTGGAGGTGCGATTCTCCCGAGCACAGGCACGACCTCAGGCAGCTTTGCTGAGAGACCTGAGATGAAGGGCTGGCCTAAAAGCAACTTACCTTTACCTTTCACATTAATAAACAAAAATAAATTATTATCAGTCAAAACAGGGAGGTGAAAAAGGTGGAATGAAATGCTACCTATACTGAAAAAAGCCTTAAATGTTCTTACTGTGTGTTTAAATACAGAGATTACAGCTTCCAGCATCTCTAGGCTGAAAAAGGCTGATAGCTGTGAGCTGCAGCTGGTGTCAGTGACAGCTATGGAGCTGCACACAAATGCGCTGCTGGGAAGGCAAACCCAGTTCCCAGCCCCGTGGTCGAAGGGATGAGAAAGATGGGGTGCCAGTACCCCCAACCTTGTGGAGCCAAGAGGCATGGTCCAGCTCTTCCCTCCTCTCTTATTGCCATTTTTATAGATCTCAAGCAGTGCTTCAGATCTATGACATAAAGCATAATAAAAAGTTTTTAAATACCACCTGTGGTATTGTGGTCTTGTTTTGCTTTTCACCGTCCAGCTGCGCAATCCCCTGTGCATTGGATTCAAGCAGCTCCCAGTCTCTGTAGTCTGCAAATACTTCAAAAGGAAGGGCAAGGCCGTCACCTTCAGCAAGTATGCTAAGGGAGTAAAGGTGTAAGTGTACCAGCTAGAAACAGCAGGTACTATTGTCTGTTTGTAAGGATAAGCATCTTATTAATTTTATTTTTAATGCTTTAGGTAGTCCGTGCTCCACGCTTATTTCTACGCATACATATAAACTGCATGAAGATAAGGAGCAGCAGTTCCTGGGGCTGAGACCAGGTAGATGGAGATCTGCAACTCTAAGGTGATCTCTGGCTGCTTCCCCTCCTGACACCCTCCTCCAGGACGGCACGGGAGGTGTGTAGCACCTCAGGATGCTGAAGAGTTTGAGGAAACTGCACGTATCTGCGTGAAGGAGCTCTTCTGCCCAGAAGAACACTCTGCTGTGGTCACCAAACAGAGGGAACAAAGTCCCTGTAGAAGCCTGGCACTGCTGGGCTGGCGTCTGTGCTCTCCCCAGCAGTGAGACAGGCATGGCCACTGCAGGGGAGAGGTAGGTGTGAAACCATTACAAAGGATGGGAGAATTAGCCCTTGGGCCTTAATTTATTCAGGAAATGCACTTCTGGAACCACCTGCTATATTGAAATACAGCACAGTAAATTATTAGCAATATCACTAATCACTTCCACCGGGAATTCAATTTTGTACAGAGACAATCTCATTTTCGATGCTCAGCTCTGGCCACACTTGTTACCATTTTTTGTTTTTAAATGGTTCTCATCTCCGTTATTTCCAGATTGCATAAGGAAAGATGAACAGATGTGATCTGCTGCCCCAGGGGAGGCAGGGCTCTCCCCAAAAGCTGCCGAGGGACCCCCGCTGCTGGGGTGAGAACATAGCAGAGGGAAAGGCAGGAGCAGGCTGCTGCCCTTCATTCCCTCCCAAACACCACCACTCAGCACACGTATATTGAAGGAAGAACATAAAATATTGATTTCCATCCACAGATCTTCCACGTTCCTGGAATATTAAGTTTTACTAACAATTTTGGAAGCTACAAGCCTCTATTTTATAACCTACAGCAGAAGGGGCTTGTCCTATTTTAATTGCGTGCAAAAAGACAACAGAAGACTAATTTAAAACAATGGCTGAAGCACCTCAGGTCAAGGGCCAATTACATTTCTCTAGAGCAAGTATCTGTTTGAATCCCACAGGACCTGGGAAGCGGTGGCTTCCAAGGGAAGATACCAATGCATTCCTGGAAAAACCAGTACCGCCGCGGCCACGGCACAGCCTGCCTGCCAAACACCCGACACGGCACAGCCCTCTGACAGCACTGACAATGTTTAATGAACTCCTACCCAGCCAGGAGACATTAGGGCTGAACCCGTCCATGTTGGGGGCCTCATCCTGCACGCACCACCACTTCCCACAGCACCCACACCAGCACCGGCCTCGGGCAGTGCTGCCTTACAGCTCCTAACACGTTAACCACTTCTCGGCAATGTAATTACACAATTTAAGAGTTTCATCAGGGCATTGGAATGAGAAAGAAGTTTTTAGACAGACATATAGATTTTTTATAATAGGGCCTGCCGAGGTTAACCGAAACATCAAACCCCGGCCAGCCCCACTGGTACACTGATTACGCACACGTTCAACTCTGACACTTGGCTTTTTGTGCTACCAAACAAAACAAACCCACTCTGCAACCCCCAGGGAGACCCCAAGCCCGGGGAGGGGACCAGGGGCTCTGGACCACCGCTGCTGGGAACATCACCGGGAACTGGAAGGATGCATTTACCATGTTTGCCTCAGTTATATGAAGGGCATAGGAACATATAATGACTCCCAAGATTTGGGCTGATATTCCACATAACACTGTGCCTCCTTATTCAATAATAATAAAAACAATCCACATAGAATATTACATCTCCTGACGTATGGTTCCTGATGGAAGGGACACTCCTACATAAAAGGCGGTTGGTTTGCTGCAGCGGAAGCCTCCTCTTCCCACAGCACATCTCTTGTTGAGGAGCCCCTGAACGGGAGACGTTAAACTCGGGGAATGAAGAGACCATTGTACGGCAGAAGAAAGACAGTCTCCTCTTCATTTGTTGCTGCAATGTCTTGAATCTCACATTTTCCTGTCTTGCTTCACACGAATTTAACCACTCGTGCAAAGAGGCTGGGAAGAAGAAAAGCAGCTCAGGAGCTGACTACTCAAATAGCAGGACACGTGAAAACTACAGCTAGTAAAGCCCAAGCAATGATAATTGATCTTTAAAAGGGACTACAGACGTCAGTCTTGTTGGGAAGAGAGAGGACACACCTGACCCACATTTAAGGAGCATAACTATTCCTACACGCTGCTGCACTGGCGCCTGGGTATAAATGTGCATCCTCCCGGCCTGCCTCTGCAACTCCTCCTGCGCTCCCCGCTGGATGCCAGAGCCAGGCTCTCAATGCTTTCTGCTAAATTAATGACTTCTTTAGCAGAAGGGTGTCATCTCAACGACTGTTTAAGCAAATACCAAGAAGAATTTATTCAATGGAGAAGGAAGGCTTCTGCAATGTGGGTAAGGCATGCCAAAGCACGTGGCACTCTGCAGCACCTACGGGCAGCCCTCTGGGAAGCAGCTTGTTTTGCAGCAACATATGCTCTTCTGTGTTGTATTATATTAGTAAAATTAACAAAGTCAAATTCATTTAAGAGAACTATTCAAAATACAGGTGCTTTGAAGTGAGGCTTTGGCTGCAGAACAGCTTTTCTCATTAAAGCAGTATCACAGGAAGCCTCACTGCTCACAGAGTGGCTGCAGTCAGGCATCTGTTCTAGCAAAACTTCCCTCAAACTCTGGAATACTTTTGGGGAAGGAAAAAAAAAACCTTTTGGGGGAAAAAATGTTGGCAAATCCATTTTGGGTCCCTCAGAGCACCCGCGAGGGGCAGGGCAGGACTGCAAGGGGGCCAGCCTCCACACCCCAATCTCCTGCTGGAAAAACTGATTTTGCTGCTGTCACTGACTGATCCTGCCAGGCAACCCCTCACCTGGCAGCTTTTAAATCTTTCATTTCAAACCCAGCTGGAAATACTTATCCAATCCTATATGCCAGATGTAAAGGATGTTTGTCATACATTTAATTTCTCCATCTGTATGTTGGCCAGAACCTCCGTGACATTTTTATGAGTAGATAACGTGCCACTTTTGAGGAGGGAAGGGTTCAAAACTTGAATCATTACAAATTCTCCAGGTGGCTGAATTGAAGAGGAAAGATCCTCTGATCAGGACACAGACAGAAGCAAGAGCATTTGCATTTCACACTTGACTCCAACACAGAGCAGGACCACATCACATCCCCTCTCCATGACTGTCAAACAGGGGTAGATGTGTGTTCTTGTCTGATCATCATGTCCCAAGGACAGGCCTCTCTCCACATAGATATTTATGTTTCAAACTTGTTCTCATTTGTATTTTCAGTGCCAGTGACCAAGCCAACATAATATGATGCTTTGCTCATACCGAAGCAACAGAGCTAGGCTGGTCTGCCTGTCTGGGGTGGCTCGAGCACCCCCAGACCTGGGCTGCTGCCCCAGCAAACCATCAGCAATGAGAAGGGAAAAGCTATCACAAACCCAGCTCTTGGTTTTGCTGGGGAGCATCCCCAGAAGCCGTTTGCCAGCCCAGGCCTCTGCAGAGTATAGGCAAATTTCATCTAAACTTTTATTACAGCAGGTTGGATCTTTCTTCACAAAATTGGCACCGATTATGCTAATTAAATTTGAAGAGTTCATTAGGTAAATGGTAATTGCAATAACATGCTTTAAAAAAATGACGAAACACAAAACCTGCTTTCAGGAAAGTCACTTATCCCCTTTCCAGATAACCTTGAAACAGCTGTGTCAAGATTAATAAGAGAAAACAGCATTTCTGAAATACTAGCTTTCTAGACCAACTGCTAATTAATGCATTGCGGCTTTCTTTCCCAATTTGTATGTTTTACTTCCGCACTCTCTTTGACTCATCAGCTACTCTCCTCACTGCTACAGGTTGCTTCTTGCTATGAATTGCCAGCACCAGGGTCTGGGGATGCAGCAGCCGCACTTACCCCACATTGACGAGTACCTGCTACCAGTCATCACCCACAACAGGCAAATGCCGACTCAGCAATACTGAGTCCCAACCTTACTCCTAGCAGCACCACCATCACACCAACACCAGCCAGCTTTGGTTTTATTTTTCTTTTTTTTTTTTAAAAAAAAGCAATAAATCAGCAGTGAAAAAGGATGCCTGGTTCCAGATACCATTGTAGTAGAAATCACCTGCCAATGTACAAGCTCTCCCATGTTTTTTTCATAGGAGATGAGTGCATTTTTATCTTGTAAACCCCACAGCTTACAGCTGTGGTGAAGATGTTTATTTGTACTGCAGTGGCACTACAGACTTCAGCTATGTACTGGGATCCAATTATGTCAAGTACTTGCTGATTTAACGATGCATTATGGAGCGGGGGAGAGCGGGTGTCTGCAGAAAGCTGCTGTGCTCTTTGCGGAAGATCACATTCTTGGGGGATTTGTGCTGGATTGAGTTGGGGAACGGAAAGGATTGCAATTCCTCCTGCAAGTCAGGCAGGTGCCTCTCTCCTGCCACCTCCGGGAAACAGCCTGGAAAGTCTCCTGGGTGCTGGCTCTCACTCAGCAAAAGGGGACGTATCCAGCAGCTAACAGCGTTTCTTCTTTCCTTCTAGTGATCTCACAGCAGTTGGGAACAGAGGGCTGGCAGCTGGAGAGGTCCGTGAATATTTAACAAGAATTCACTGCTGAGGAGGTGTTTCAGGAAAGAACCTTTAAAAATAACTGAGCAAAATCTCAAACTTGCAACTGTTTTTAAACTTGCTTTTATTTGCTTTTTTATAAGCAAGCTGTACTCCGTGCACCTCTCCTGGCACGTTCTGCATTGCATGCCCTAGCAAACATCAACAGCTTCAGCTGTTAAAGAGCAGGCTGCAGAAATGCATTTTCAATGCAAAATATTGACAGTGACTCTGAGGAAGCTGAACTAGGGACAACAGCCACTGGCGTCATCACAGCTTCTGCTGCTGCCCCTGAGGGTTAATGACAAGGTACCTCTGGGTTCAGCAGCTGAATCTGCAGCACAATTCATTCTACAGCTGCCCAGAGAGGGTGATGCTGGGTTGTGCAGGATACAGCCTTCTGCCCTCCCCACTGCGGGGACCCCGATACACACAGCCAAATGCTCGCCATCAAACTTTTTGTGATGTTCACCTCCAGA
Source organism: Aquila chrysaetos chrysaetos (assembly GCF_900496995.4). Lineage (NCBI taxonomy): Eukaryota > Metazoa > Chordata > Aves > Accipitriformes > Accipitridae > Aquila > Aquila chrysaetos. Next base: position 41,775,426 of record NC_044015.1, on the reverse strand, counting down.
AGATACCAGTGATCTGCAAAAAGCAGAGGTGTTCCTTGGTGGCGTCTCCATTATGCACAGGTCAGGTTTTATCCAAGGAGTCTGTTTGCCCAAAAGATGAAGCTACCATTAGATCATGGTCAAATGAGGGCTGCAGCATTTACAGCTCCCACGCTCCTACCATTGCTGACATTTTTCATCGAACCCCCTTTAACTGTTGCCAGCAAAGGTATGAAAACTACATGAAATGAAATGATTTAGATTTAGCAGAAGGGCAAAAGAAACGCCAGGACATGTGGTACATTTTGATGCATCTCAGCATGTACGGCGGGTAGGCGGAGGACTGCAGGCATCGGTGGCATCAGTAGCCAGAAGCAGAAGACAGATATCCAAAGGTATAAAACCAATTATTAAAATCTAAAAACTTGAAACAAAACCTGATATTCTAAAAAAGAACAAAAACCTGAGACAGGACAAGTTACAATAAAAACAACTGTTTCAAAAACGTCTTTTCTCCTAAGTCCTGCATATTAAGACCTTAAGAAAGCATTAAGAATATTCACCTTGCTTTCAGCAATCATTTGCAAGTTTCGAGCTGACGATTCTTACTGTGAGCTCATCTCTCCTTCAGCACTTAATGAGATAATTCTAAGCTCTAAAAGCTGGCAGAAAATAAGTATTAATGACTTTTCTCCTCTTTGGTTCACAAATACTCACAAAGGCATAAAACTAGTTTTACAGCTGCTGCTATATATTGTTTCCCATTGCAAATGGCTGTGCACTCAGGGTTAATTAATTTACAAATGGTGATATCCCATAACTGGTGATCTGCTATAAAGTGCATGTATGGCTGTAAGCACGCCATGCTTAGCAGCTAGGGTTATTGTCCGTGAAGATGACATCTTTGTAAGTTCGGTCAAAATATAGTTGTGGGAAAAAAACCTATTAGATTATTTTAACCCCTCTTGCATAAGTTGCCATTTGCTGCCACCACACTTATGCAAAATTGTTTCATCTAATCAATATAATAGTTGTGTCAAGAATGAGTTGAATTTCCTGTAATGAAATTGCTGCTTTTCCAATCTATCTGAAAGTGTGGGGTGGAAACACTCATGATTGTGGTGAAGTGCTCACAAGGAGCCCGCTCCTCATCCTATCGCAGCAAATGCAAATTTCTTTGCGTAGCTAAGGGTTGAATACCATTAAAAGAATAAATAAAAGCAGTTTTCTGATCAAGTCAGTCTGGAGTTATCTGGCCCTGTGTAATTGCAATACTGAGCAACTCACTGAATTCAAAACCCCTCTACGAGCTGCAGCGCAGTAATTCCCGGTCAGAGGTATCACCTGGACCTTGATAGTGGGGAGACAGCTTCCCAACAGAGCTGGTGAACACAGTCCTGTCTGAAAAGGGACTCGGAGGAATTGGGCAAGATAGAAATCATTGTGTGTTATATATACTACTGTATGCATAAAGTGTACGTATAAAATGTATGTATTGTCTCTTAAGGAAAAATATTGCCAAGTTAGCACCATCGGCTTGCCACCAGCTTTGAGCAGAGTCGTGGCAAACGTACAGAAGCAGACGACCCTGACTGAAGCTCCTCTCTCCGCACGCCCACGCTCGCCGTCCGTGTCAGCTAAATGCTGTGGTGCCTCGGCTGCTCCTGTCAGAAGCCGACACACTGCCGGAGGTGGGGGACCCAGGGGTGGCCGAGGCATTTTGCTTGGTCGGGACACCTCACCAGGGATGTCACAAGTCAGCAGGACTCAGCTCTTGGCTGGGGCAAGGTGTGGATGCGACCTCCATGTCTGGCACAGGGCACAGATGGGGACATCTGTGTGCCTCTGTGTCACTGCTTTCCCTGCCATCAGCTACAGACTTTGCTGTGAATCTATCGCTATTCCTCAATACAACAACTGCTCCATAGAGTGTCGGAGCCTGCAGCAGCAGGGCTCACCTGCAGCCGGCCCCTGCCCCAGCCCCATGGGGAAGGGGGTCTCAGCTGGGGACAAGGACCTGCCTCCACCTGCCCCGCTGCTCCCAGGGAGTCTGCACAGGAGAAGGAAACACAAGGAAAAGCTCCTCTGGGAGCAGCGCATATCAGCTCCTGTATTAAAAATCAGCCAGACTGATAACTGATGGATCTCTGCATCAGCTACAGAAAGCTTTGGATTTAGCCTTAATTCATCCCCTAACTGCAGCTGAAGTCCGCAGCTATCTTGTACAGTGCAAAGGGTAGCAGACAAGAAAAACAGTCATGGTCAGTAAAGACAACACAAAGACAACTTGCTGGAGGTGTTTTTCCCCTTCACACACTCCTGCAAAGTTGACTTTTCTTATGAAGCCCCAGGAAGCACATGTCTGAGCCTGCTCCTGGGAGACTTTTGGCTATTCTTAGCTAAGCGGAAGGAACAGCACTGTCACAACACAGAGCGAGGAATAAAAGAGCTAAAAAAGGAACTGTGGCTGACTTCACTCGCATTTTGCCTAAAAAGTTCATATTAATCTTAAAAAAATATTTGTTTTCCTTCTCTGACAATCATTGTCTGAACTTCAAAAGAATCAAATGAATAATCAAAAGAATCACATCAAATTAAACCTAATCAAATATCTGGAATCCAGGAAAGTGGTATTTCAGTGAAGACAGATGAAATCTGTAGTTATTGGATTTTGCAGATTTGACATCCTACTGCAAACAGAAGTTTGCAAATCTGGACACACCAAGATGTTTCTGTGTGTTTTCTCTGGAGAAGCAGTGTCACAGCTCCATCCCACTGCCTTCAGCCAGGACACCCACCTCTACCCTGTCTCACCAGCGCTGGCCCAAATGAGACTACAGCTTTTTGTTTGTATGTCCCAGGCTGATGTTTGCTGTGAAAAAACACAGAGCAGAGACTTTCCTCAGTGTCCCGGAGAGCTGTCCCCTGCATGCTCAGGCAGACCCTGCACATCAGCCACAGCACCCTGTGCCTTGGCCTTGCACCAAAGCTGGAAATAAAACTTCTCAAAGCTTTGCTGGAGGCAGCACATCACCCGCCACAGCCAGATGCTCGCAGAGAGCTCAGAATAGTGGATGTGTAGGAAGCCACAAGTAAACACATCTTGTTCCCGTGACCAATAACTGTTACGTCCCACCGGCATCTCCAAGTAGAACTGCAGAAGGTGCATGGGGTGCCGGTTTTCATTCATTTATTAGTGCTATAGCCTGGTCAACAGTTGCTGTAGCTTAAGCCATCCTTCAACAGGAGGCCATTAAATGTGTCTATTGATTTCCTCAAGATTTTTCAACAATATTTAAATCTTTCGCTAATTAGGGAATGGATGCCTTCAGCTGCCAACACCTCCATGCACTGGATTTTGGAAGCATAGTGCACTGTGCACATCTACTGTTCTACTTCCAGGCTTCGCTGCAGGTTTGAGCAGAGGAGAACAGGAGCAGTACCAGGGAAGAGGCAGCGCTGATCTGGGCAGCTGCTCACCTCTGCCCTCCTCCAGAGGCAAAACAAGCAGGGGGAGCAGGTCACCTCCTGCAGAAGGGCTTTGTGAGGCGTGGGGACCACCATGCATGACCCCCTCCTGCCACAGGCTGCTTGAGGCCCTTTGCTTTGTAAAAGAAAAAATTGAAATTAAAATAATGCAATCAATAACTGGAACACTTAAGCCTCACTGACCTGAGCACCATTAGCACGGATGTGCCAGAGGGCCCTGGTCTTATAATGGCGACAAGCACTGACCTCACCAACACAGAGCCACAGGCATCCCCCAACCCTCCCTGGGACAGCCTTGGCCAACCCCCACACAAGGCACAAGCCCCAGGTCCTGTTCCCAAATTTCCCCACATTTTCATTTTCCAGTCCCAAATGATGGTGCTGACACATGCACTTGTCCTCCCATCTACACCATTAGTGCATAAATTTGCCAAAATTGCAGCCCCCAACCCCGCGTCAACCAAAGCCATTGGCCAGTTCTCAGAAAGGGGCACTTAATTCCACGGTGTGGAGCTTTCTGTAGTCCATCGATGTGGGACCATTAGTCACAGATCAGGCCCAGGTAGTCCATTGTGTTGTTTGGAAGGGGTGGGTCAAGGAAATCTTTAAGGTTCACAAGGGGAATTTTGGGTCAGATTCTGCTTGACTAAATGGATGAAGAGTAACAATTCTTTATTTTTCAAGAGACAGTGATGTATTTGATATGTGCAAAGTCAAATACATCCTATACCTGTGAGCTGCATAGGTAATTTGTCTTTAATAAACACACCATTGCAACCAAGTTCCCACAATCCTGCACAACGATCTCAGCCGTGGCACACGTGCACCTGTTTGGGAAAGGCAGCAACAGCAGTGACAATGGCAACACGTGGATGGATGCGGTCCTACTGGCAACGGCTTGGCGGGGATGCGGCTGTGCAAGGGACAGCACACGCAGCAGAGCTCGCAGCAGCGCAGCTCGAGAGTGCTGTGCACACGAGTCTTAAAAGCACCCATGCTGCAGGGAGATGCCAGCAAGTTCAATTAATAAACTCTCCTGCCCATGATGCCCAGCACTGGAGGATCATTTACAGGCACATGTGGGAGGAATCCTCTCAGGCAATCTGCATTGCTGAGACTCCCACTAGCAGCCCAGGCCTGCCCAAGCACATCACAGCCAGCCCCAAAATGAGAAAATGCCTTTGCACCAAAACCTGCCCGCTCTGACAAGCCTTCTCCTGTGTTTTAAAGCACAAGGCACCCCGTGGTGGGACAACCGTCCTCTCCTCGCCACTGCTCTGAGCCTCGCTCCACTGCCCTGCCTTGCAGCCAACCGACTGCTCGCCCTGCAAGTCAAAGCCCCAATGCCATGAAGACCAGCAGCCGCTCTTCTATACAAATAACATTGTGTAAACTTTAAAACCACTGAAATTCTGTAACTGGACTTACATAATGTCTCTAACCAGGGCTGCTGCAATTAGAAAAACTGGCAGAAACGCAACAGTAGGTGAGAGCTGGTGAACCTGCGTGCAGAGCTTTCAGAGGGCTGTGCATGAGCATCAGCAACAAGCCCCTGGACCAGACGCTGCTGCTGTTCCAGAAATCGTCCAGATTTACTGGGCAGCCGCAAGTGCAAGAAACCAAACCAAAAGAAATCTCTGAAACGTAACCCCTTCAAAGCAGATTTCCAGAAAGAACCCAAAATGCCCAGACATAATGAACCCAGAGCCAGGGACTCCGCTAATGCATGGCCTTTCACACCGCCTCTTTTCTGTGGACTTATGGACTGCCTGAACCCACAGAGCTGCCAGGATCTACAGCTCTGCGAGCCTGACAGCCGCTGCCACCCCAAACCCCTCCGGCTGGTGCCTTTATTCAGCTCTTCCCAGCTTCGCTTGGATGTTCGTACGACACTGCCGCTCTATGCATCACTCCAAAAGCCTCACCTGGGCTGTCTCCCTGGTGCAGCCGCACCAGCCCATGCACTGGCCTCTTCCAGATCCCGTGGGGTTTGCACCAAGGAAATGTTTTGACTTACTGACTTTTCTCTGCCTCCTTCCACAAAGCCCTTGCCATTCGTACCTCAGCTGTAAGCAAAACAGTGTCTTCATTAAAGCGCTTGAAAATGCCAGCTGTCTCATCCCCTTAAAACCACAAAATCCTCTTGGTTTTGTTTTGGTTTTATTTTTGTATCTTGTTATCTCCACAGGCTCTTGCCACTTCCTAGGGAGAAGATCACCCAAACCTTCTCCACAGCAGCCCATTGCCCATCCACCACCAGCAGTCTGCTCCTGAGCAGAGGAGCACAAAAAATCAGTCCAACTATTAATAAACTCACAAAACTATCACCATGAGCAGCAGCTAAAAATACTTGCTGCTTAAACAGAATTGGATAGACCGAGATTAATTAATGCTCGCATATCCATTCTTAACTAATTTTCAGCCTGATTTTGAAACAGAGGAAATAAAAAAGGGTTATTTAATGTGCAAAGTCCCGAATGCAGCAGAGCTGACATGCCCTGCGGTTTGCTCTGCAGGACACATGCAGCGCTACATGGCTGCGGAGCCCATGGATGGGGCCAGGACAGCTTTAGCCCCTTGATGAGATGAGTTTCCTCAGTTTATTTGAGCAATGGAGCAATGCGCAAGGCCTGCAATCCTTCATCCTCTGACAGCACTCAATTCCTGTTAAGATAACAGCAAGGGGTTTTATCCTTTACCCGATGAGGTCAAACTGAGCTACTGCACTCTTCACTGCCGATTTAGGTCGTTCTCTTCCCAGATTTCCCATCTCTGGTTTCTACAGCAAAATTAACCCCTTGGACAACTCCTAAGCATGATGTGCACATTGAAAGAAGAGACACGATGAGACACTGGAAAGAAAGTCATGTCTGTGGCAGCACCAGGGTGATTGCCCAGGACATCCCTGCCAGGAGCGGGGGCAGTGCTGCTCACCCTGCCTGTACTTTCCACTCTCTGCAAAGGATGACTTTTATGTGTGCCAGCATGTGTGATCAAGCTGTTGTCTGAAGGCTCTTTGCCCTCTGATTTCTGACTCGGGAGCTCCTCGTTGGAGCTTGCATTCCCTCAGCAGGTTGCGGATAATCTGCTCTGAGGGCAGCAGCTGCACACGAACCCCGATGCCAGGAGCATGCTGCAGTGGGCTCTGCCCCTGAACCTCACTGACAGTCTTAGTCATAGAAATTATTTGTTAGTCTAACGTGAGTAATTAACAGAAAAGTAATTAATGAAAAATTAATTCTTATGGATAACAGAAAAAGAGGCAAAATAATGAAGTATCAGTCTATACTTCAAATAGTTATTTAAAACCTACACTAGCAAAAAATGTTGCTGTGTCAGCTCAGATGACTGTGCTCTTTTCATAGAGCAGGTAAGCTGTAATCTTAACGTGTACCAGGTGGTAAAACCAGGGGCTGAATTCAGTTTGTGATAAAAAACTGAACACTTGACCCTAGTAAAGGCCGGGTTTAGGCCATACGTTGTTCTCAGCTAATGCTGCAGCATCCATCTCGACCCAATGGCACGAGGCAGCGAGTGCCCCAGCAGCCAGCAGGCACCCAGCTCCCAAACCCTGAGACTTCAGAGAAGCACTTCCCAGGTTTGACTGGCAAAGACCTTTGGCTGGATATATCAGATTTCCAGCCTGCTCTGCAAATGTTGGTGTAAGAGCTTTTGATTTCCTGTAGGGTTTTTGAGCCCTCAGTGGAGTCCATAAGAGCACTAAGGACCCATTCAGACAATGGATGGACAGGAAAAGAGGTTTAGTAATTCCTACCTACCAAATTTTTCAGCAAAACAATACAAAAACTTTCTCATCAAAACAGAAAGGGGTAATGAGGGACAGAGAGATGCAGTGCCTGAGACTTCCTAGACTTACCTGCCCGGCAAGATGTGTTAGTGATGTGCTTTACTAAGAAACCCCATGTTCCCCAACTTACTTACCCCTTCTTTTAATGGAGGCACAAACTGGTTTCAGTAAAATGGGTTATAGGAATCTGCAGCCAAAAGTTGAAAGTTAACCCAAACAAAAAATTGGGGATAATAAAAAAGCCTCCTTTAACATTTCCTACCTCTTCACATTTCATGCATCCCTTCTCACATTGGTGACAGCTCAACTGATAACAGCCACATCTAAATGAGGAAAAATAGGCCACACTTGAAAATGTGTTAGTTAATAGCAATTTAAACATGATTTTGCTCCTAGTACAAATGCAATTTAATACTCTCAAAAATATGTTAACTGGTCATGAGTGACTCTGGGGAAGAGCTAACATTTTCAAACGTAACCTATTTTCCCAGTCTAGACATGCCAGATGCGTCCTGCCTTTAGTTATTTGTTGAGTTATTTTATGCTATTCAGACAACGTAATGATATACTACAGCATTTGCAACAAGCAACAATATATGGTATCAGTGAAATTTTTGGACTCTTCACATGATTTATAGGTATTAGCAAGGACCTGTTAAGCAACTTACTCTCATCCAACCTGCTGCTACAGAGCTGCATTCTGCAGCCCTGAAGATGTGTTTTTCAGGGAAAAGGCTGCTTTCCCCATCCTGGGGCTGTGGGGTGGCCTCACAGCATCCCCCAATACCAAAGGAATAAAACCAAAAGTATTATTCTGGGTATGCAAGACTCTTGAACTTCTTCATGCAGAAACATGTGAGAGAGAGAGAGAGAGAGAAGAGGAAGATGTGCGTACAATTATCAAACACAGAGGTGGTTTTGAATATTCCAAGTGGTTTTCCCTAAAGACCCCAATTAGAGACTAGAATTACCATGAAACTGCACTAAGTCTGATAAAGTCCCAACACAAAGATGTTTAATTACCAAGATAGGTAAGAAAAACTTATGCCAGGTTCTTTACCTTTTGATTTTTGAGGGACTTTTGTTTTTCACAGCCTGTGCAGCACAACCATCCATCCCGTGCAGCCTCTTCCCACCTGAGTCCCAGCCCTGCATCGCGCAGGCGTTGCCCTGAGAGGGCATTTGTGCTATGCTCAGCACAGAAATTTCTCCCTCTCTCAGAAATATAAGAGATCCAGAAATAGACTTGACCAAAAAAATAACCCTGTACAAGCTTGGAAAGCAGTGGTGATCCTCACATGGCTCCTAACCCCACACCACCCGTGGGCATCGGGCACCCTGGGGAACTGCCGGCACCCACCAGCGCTTCCTTCAGCCCTGCATCCCCCCCAGTTCCTGTTTTCAGGAATTTTCTGTCCATGTTCCCACAGGCATGCATGTCAGAGGGATCCAGAAAGACCAAATACAGCAAATGAGTTAAACACCTCCTGGGGGAGGCTGCAAAGCAAGGCCAGGACGGCTCTGCAGCTGGGAGCTATTACGCTCTGCCATTGCAACAAAAACAACCCAAACACTCCAGAATGTGTCAACTATACAGCCCGGAGAAATGCAGTTGTGAATGGGCAGACTCCCAGTTTCCTTCCAACCGTCACTGCCCTTCTTGCTGGTGGCATAAGAAATGCCAGCCTCATTGCTGGTAGCTGAACCTACACCCCAACGCTGAGCCTTCTGAAATGATGAAGTCTTAAATCAATATGTTCTGCTTCCCAGGCAAGAAAAAAGTATCCAGGTCCATAAGCCACCTGACAGATAACGAAGCATTCGGTTCTGATTACTGCCATTATCTCATCGTAATTCCCTCAGAAGCTGGGCTCTCATAACAATGCAAGAAGGCAAAAACTGAAGATGGGTTCAAAGGCATTTCACAGGCAAGAGGGTTGGGCAGTAACGCAGCTGGCTGCACCTGAACGGGCACTGCCTCTGCCCAGTCCTGCTCCCGCACGCCCACAGCTGTGGACCAGCAAGACCACCAGCTGGAGCCACCTCTCGACCCTTCCCAAAGGTTACAAGGCAGAAAGCCAGACTCTTCACGCGCCTCTCCCTCTGATATCAATACAAGTTTCTATTTTCTTGGCAGTTGTAATAATTAGAAATCACGTACTTGACTGGTCTTCCAGGACTACATTAGAAAAGCGATCTGTATTGTTAAGGAGAGGCAGCACAAAAAGGGGGCAGGAGCTAAATCACTGCCTGCAAAGGGGGCAGAGCAAAAAGCACCGTGTGTCTGCTTGCTTCGCCGCAGCCTCGTCGTGCCTGAAGATTCTCGCCCAATACCCGTCGATAAATTATTCTTAATGAGAAATTATTTAATAGACTGAACAGAATTTATGAGCGTGAAATGCTGAAGATAAAACCAGAACAGAGGCTGCATACTAGTAAATTTGAGCACACAACCTGCCGATAGCTCCTTGACAACTCTCCCACAGCCCTACAAACCCTTGCAGGTGGCTGTGGCTGCCTGCACTTTGCAGAGCATCACGCCAACAGCCCTTTGCTCTAACAGCACCCTTCAGGTTTTGAATAAGCATCTGAGCTCAGGAAGGATTGCAAGAATTTGCTCATAATTTGGGCACTACAGACAAGAACATTGACTTGTGTGCTACAGGTACACCTGTTTACATAATTCTTCTATATACAAATTAGTTACAAGCAAAGGCCTCCAGAACTCCCCCCGTGTCCTGCAGGACAGGGCACGTGCTTGGGCTTCAGTTAGGACAATAATATGTTCAGAAGAAAAAAATTTTCTGCCTTCATTTGCTTCAAAGACTTGTGAGAAAAAACAGGAGATGTGTTACATGATTACTTGCTTTAGAAATCATGTTCCAATGAAAATGCCAGAAATAGAATAAAAAGGTGCTCCTCTTGTACAAAGGCAAGAAGGACAAATGTAAAACAACCTGAAAGGTATGATATGGAGAGACAAGGCTGTTTCCGTGTTCCTAATGCAAAGTTTCTATTCTTTTCTAATATTTTTATTAAGGCAGGTCAAAATTATATTAGAAAATTATTTTCTGAAAGAAAAATTAAGTCTTTCTATTTATTGCTGGTCTATAGGGCTTATCCCAAAGCTTTACCTTATCTAGGGAGTTCAGTGACTTCCCAGGGCCTGTCCCTGGTGTGCATCCAGACCCCAGAGCCACACTCAGGGATGCTCTTGCTGCACCATGTTCCCACAGCGCCTCACACAGTTGTGAACTTAAACAAACACAAGAAATGATAAAATACAGATGCTTTAGTATTGTTTGCTAAAAATGTAGTATCATATTTCAATGCAGTATAAGCAGGCAGATACATTCTGCCCAGATAAACTTACATTTAATTACAGATGGTGAAGATCATAAATGAACCAGGATCCAGCTCAAGTCCTTAATGTGACTCTCCTGTTTTGCAGCACAGCAGGTTGGGACCTCATTTTCCTCTTTCTGTGATTACAAATAAATCCCCTTTTAAAAGACTGCTAGATCTGGTTTCGTTGTTATTTTTTAATCATCCTTTTAATCTCCCCAAGTACCTTGGAGACTCTTTGGTGCAGAGCTGTGAGCCATGAACAGAGCAGACGACCACAAAAGCCATGGCAGCAGCATAGCACGTGATATAATGCACAAAGGAAAACCACAGCCACATCTGCAGTCTGGGTCCTTGTATAAAGAGCAGATTTGCATTATTGCATCTGGATATCTGTGTAAAGGACAGACCCCCAGGATACAATTAACGCTTCCTCCGCTTCTCTGTTGAATTTCCACTTAGCAGCTATAACTACAGCTCCACAACTCAGCCCTGCAAGCCCAGCTGCTAAGGCATGAGGCTCGGTGTATGCTTTCCTGCACTAAGCAATGCCCTGTTGGTGGACAGGAGGCTCCCGCACGCCCTGCAGCGCCTATGCATTTGCTATCCAAGTCAAAGGCTAAACACAGCTGAGCAGCAGGTAGGCAGATTTCTACCTATATCTGCCACGCAGAAGCCTGGTACCAGGCCAGCGTCACCATCCTTAAAGCTAAATAAGAACAAGGCGAGCGGTGAAGGAGACAAGAAAACAGCACCAGAGCCACAGAGTGTAAATAGAAACACTTCCCATCCTGTCCCCCGCTCCCGCTCCCCCTCCCCCCCAAAAAAGCCTTTTTAGAGCTAAGACAGAAATACTTCTGTTTGCTTTTTTCCTTGCCTGTTCTGTAATCAAGAGCACACACAGCGAGTGATGGCTTTCTGCAAGGAAGGTTATGAAAGGCGTGATCAGATCCACCAGTTCTTCCTGCTGGGTGCCAAGCAGGGAATCTCCTGAGGAGAGTCCAAGCAGGAGAGTGACCAGGGCTGATGCTGAGCTGCAAACACTACCAGGGGCAGAACAGAGAGACCTCAACCAGATGGGACAAAAAACTTGTTCCACTGCAGTCACTTGCAGTGGCACTCGGCCATGCATGGTTCTGCAACCCGCTGAGCCCAACTGCTGCGAGACAAACGTTACGGGGTCTGCTCAAGGAAGGAAACCATTTCCCAAATTTACCAGCAAAACCTGTAACAGGAGTTACATGTCGGCTGAGATTCCCAGCGCTGCCTGTGATACAACAGTGAGCCTGTCCTCGGTATTCATTTAGCATTAATGTTTCAGGACTACACAGATTTGGTAAAATATTTCCTGTGATGCTGTCAGATCCTCTCTACTCAGAGTTTCGGAGAATAAAATCCTATTTGCTTATAAATTTGTGATGTGATGGAATTACAAAACAGGTCAGCTAGAAGGTTTGAAGATACTGCCTAACATCATCTCCCTTCAAAATGTAACTGAGTGTATGAGCAAACACCTTACTGGTTCACATTGCTTCTTACAGTGCTGAGAAGAGACAGAGAATACAACATAGCGCTGCGCCTTGATGGAGCAGTGAGTCTAAGCACAGTGTCCCAGGAAAGCTGTCGTCAGAAACCGTCATTCTCACTGCTTGCGTTTTTATTTCCCTTAGCAGTGAAGTACAGATAGATTATATATATTTCTCATAAAACAGTATTGCTGAACATTAAGAACATGTGAAAGTCAGTAAATACAACAGCTTATACTATTCTAAGAGCTACATTTTCTAAGAGGTCAGAGCTAGACCCTAGATTTGCGCTAGGAATTACTAGCACTACTTCAATTTGCAGTATTAAAAGTAAACAGAGATGACAGAATTTGCACATTCAAGTGGAACCAGATTGTGCATGCAAACGTGCTTTGCATCCATCAGTGTTATCTACTGGAAGGGAAAACAATACTTCCTGCATAGACCCGCTGTAGAAAAAAGACCAGGGATGGATAATTACTGCCAGTGAGACAGAAGCCCACATACTTTTATTTTTATAAACCTGTAGGGGAAATGAAAGCTTTTGTACAACTGAGAAATCTAAAATACAGGTGACACTTCTCTTTGGTCTAAAGCTACAATCAAAGTGCTCTCCATTAGGATTAAAAGCCGCTGGCTGGCGTTTCCAGGGACTTCACCATGCAGGCAGCTCAGAGATGCTTTGCAGACTGAGCATCATCTCTGAAGGGGGATAATAAAAAATTTTCTGGACTTATCTGCATCCTTTTCAATGCCCTTTGCAAAAAAACAGATGTCAGAATTTAGTTATGACACAAGAACTATTACACCGATAGTAGACAGAGAATAGGGAGCAATTCTGATATCCAAAAAGCATCTGAATGAAGCGCATTGTCTGAGAGCCATCTTCTCCAGCTGTCACGTGCAGATGCCACACGTGGTTTACATCAACTGCTGAAAACGCTGGGGAGATGATATGCTTAACAGACTGCAGGCAAAATTAATGGTTTTCACTATGTAGATGTGCAACACCGTGAACATGAGTGGGGCTGAGGCTGACGGTGCCTGCAGTGGAGCAGGGCTGGCACGGCAGCAGCACCAGATGAACCCTCAGAGGCACAGACCAGAAAGCACTGAAGAAAGAGGGGTAGAGGAATAACACCTTCAGAGGTCAGAGGCTGCATATGAAAAGCCAAGACGGTCAGCTCCAGAGCATTTTATTCTAAGGAAAGACACTGAAACAGCTGGGAAAGTGCCTTTTGATTAGGAATAGCATTTTTATAGGCATCTTATTTGTAGTCTCTTGTTTCCAGACTGTTAACAACAAAACATTAGATGAAATTCAATGCAGATAAGTATAAAATAACACACACAGAAGAAAGCTCCTGAAAAGGAGCTGAAGACTGGTACTACCACATATCGGAAAAACAGGACTAGGGATGGAAGGAGCAGTTCCGCAAAGGGGGAAACTACAAACATGAAACCTGTGCGAGGATGCCACATGCCCTTAGATATTTATCACCAAGTTAGAGAACATAAACAACATCTTTGGCTTCTTTTCTTACCAGCTCTTCAACTTGGCAAACACAAAGCCAGCTGTGCCAAGCGATATGACAGTTTTCCCTGTTATTTGTCTAGGCTGCCTCTTTCTTCCCCATGACAAACTGCATCCCCAGGCTGGGCTGGGCTGGGCTAACTACTACACTCGCTCTCCCCTGAGCCAGTAATAAGGTGTTTTAACAGAAGTACATGCCAATCTCCTCCTATATCCTGAGCCTGAGAGGTAAAAGCTTCATGTCATATAACTCTAAGTTACAAATCAGCTACAGAATCATGCCCTACAGCAGGGGCCAGATCTGCAGCACACTCAGAGGGGCATTCAGGAAAAAAAAGCATTCAGATATTTAACACTTGCACATAGCATTCTGTAATTCAAAACATTCTTCTAATCATAAAATGGAACATTTCATCAAAAAGTCAAGCGTTTCCTTCCTCTTCTTGCCAGGAGATATCAATAATTTTTCCATAGAAAAATCAGCTTGCTACAAGTATGATAAAAAGGTTTTTTGGTTTTGGTTTTTTTTTTTAAAACAATCATCAGCCCTGTACCCACATAACAGCCCTTTGGCTGCCATGAGAGAAAACATTAAGAAACAGTCAGAGAAAAACGGAATTTTATTTGAGCTAGAAGGGGAGGGGGGGAAGACCAAAGATAGAAATTGGACAGTAATGGCCAGAGCTCCTGCTCTCCCCAAAATCAACTGAAGCCTCACACAAAAGTAGATACATGAGAAAATCATAGTCCAACAATTCATTACTGTGTAGCAAACCCTATTCTTTATAAAGGGAGGAAGATACATCCAATTCAGCCTCCTTTCACTTAATAAACGGTCTTATGCACAGCACATTTAACTTAGGAAAGAACTGCGCTGGGCAGCAGCTGTGGAGCAGGCAGAGCTGCAAAACATGGGTGCGACATGGAGCAAGACTGGGAAAGAGCTGCCAGGCTGAAGCATGAAGCATTTATCCCACAAGAATTCAGTTTTCTGGGACAAATTCAGCATTTAATTGCTTTTACCACAGAGTAATTACACCTGAGAAGTTTTTTTTTTTCCTGTTTTCTTTCTCCCTTCTCAAGGCTGCTATTAGCCCACTGCAGTTTATTCACAGGACTCTGAAACACGGGCAAGATTTTTAGGGAGGTTTTCAGGACAGATAAGCTTACCAATGCAGAGGTGGGTCAGATGGGTACCTGCCTCAGAGATGTGCCCAAAGCCACTGTCCATGGATGCTCTTTCGTCCTCTATATTTTTCCAGGACTCAAAGTCTGTCTCTAAAGGGAATAAGCTTATTCTAAATCCCTAACTGCCTTTGTGTGAAGACCTTAAATAAGTTTTTCAGCAAGCCCAGGCAAAATGAGGACTATTACCACGCCACAGAGCTCCGTGATGAGCTGGGGTGTTCTTCTGCCATGGATTCTGGTCCAACTCTTCATGCTCAGGTAAGTCTCTGAGGTACCAAAATGCTAGGACTAGTAATTAAATGCCACATGATAAAAGAGCAGCTGGCTGAAGATGGATCTGAAGGTGACCGATAGCTATGGGATGATGGATCAAGAGGTGGTGGCTCTTTTTTCCAGCTTCCAGAGGCCAATCCTATATGAAAAGGCACTTAATTGCCCATGATAATTTTCTTCTCCAGGATTTCCTAGGCACCCGCTCTCTGCAGGTGGACATGTGAAGAGAGATTTCCAAACAACTTCTACTCAAGATATTTTGGGGAAGGTGGCCCACACCGAGGGACACAGGGACTTGGAGCAGCAGCTGCCATTCACCCTTTTGCATCACATCCAGAGCATGGTGTGTAATATTTAATATGCTGACAAAGACAGAGTTGCCTCATCGCTTCAGATTAACAAAGTCATCAGATCCATTTAGAAAGTAATCGAGAATGTCTAGTTTTAATTAGACATTGGTTTGCTACTGTTGAGCTAGACAAGATTACTTCTTTCTAGAGATATTTTTATTGAATTGAAACTCTAATTACAGTGTCCCCGTGTAGCCCAGTTTTACAGTATTGTAAACCAATACCCCTGCAGCTGATACTCCACTGCAACCGATACCCCACCAGTTGATTAAGTAGTAGTATGAACTGCATTTTATTATAGCACTGAGCAGTCTTCAGGCAGAGCAGGGTTGTGTTTCATGCCAAATGAGCCACCTCCTGCCTGTCACACGCTGTGCATGAGTAGAGGGGGACCCACCACCCCGAGGGGCTCTCCCAGCTCCTGGACACAAACCCCTGGCAGAAGGTGGTGAGGAGGGGCTGTTGGCATCTCCACCTCCCCTGCGCAGCAGCGGATGACGTGCCAGGCAAGCCTGTCAGCATTGCCAGGGCACCTTTTCTGCTGTCTCAAAATATACCAAGCACTGAATTCAAATGTGAGTATTTGATTCTGTAAATACTTAAAACTGTCCAGTTTGTTACTGGGCACATAAGTTAGTCACCTAGAGAAAACGCAGGTGGAAATGAGGAAAATATAGTGGAATATATTGCACTTGCATGCAGTGATACTGAGCACTGTATTGAGCAGCCTCCTGCCATTACCAGGTTAATATTTAAACACTTCTGGAAGAACAGCTTTGCTTAAAGCCATTACCTTCTCTTCTCTGGCTTGTGAGGCATGGGGGAGAGGAACCAAAACATCCTCAGCATCCTGAAAATACTCAACTGAATGACACGAAAGAGGAGAGCTGGTGAGGCAGTTCATCCTCAGCAACAGAGGCAGGGAAGCAGCTGCTGAGGCTGCACCTGGAGCATGAGGGGCTGAGCACGCAGCGAGCACAAGGAGGGCTCTCCTACCTGGGACACCAGCCTGCTCCTGAAGCCCTTGGTTTTCCATGCCCAGCCAAGCAGCACTGCATTACACGATGCTGTTGAAAGCTTTTATAAGTTGTGTACTTCAAAGATGGATCATAGAGAAATAACATTCTTCCACAGCAGGAACGTGCTTGGGCTTCCTCGACATTGCCAGAGAAGTGGCTGGTTTGAGTCAGTTTGCAGCTGCAAAGGAAACCTCTCATTTACTACAGGGACAAAAAGGAATCCAATAGAATAAACAGCCAAATTGCCAGGTGTGATGATGCACCTGATGAAGATGCATGGTAATAGCTTTCTGTATTATTTTAAGCAGGACTAAAATCTGTGCCGTGCTACCCAAGACGGCACAGGTTTCGCCTTGCAAAGCTGGAACTCCTGGATGCATTGGCTGCTTAACAAAGATGGCACAGTCATCTTTGGATTAAAAAAATCCTCCTCACCAGTGGAGGTTTCCCAGTTCAGATCAGTGACTGCCAAAGTTCCCACTACTAAAGGAAATACATGAGGAAGAGGAGATTTTTCTGCAATTTGCCCTGGAGTGAAACCTGGGCAGAACCAAGCCGAGTGCAGTCGCATCCCTGTATTTCATTCAGCACCAGTACCAGCGTTCATGCAAATAACCAGGTGAGACCAGCTCATATCCACCCGCAGCACAGCCAGGTGAGGGTTGAAAGGTGTCAGACAGCTGGGTTCCCCAGACAGCACCAGCACCGCTCACCAGCGGGGTTTGCTCCCTCACCAGCAGCTTCAATCGCAAACTAATTTCCAGGTTCATTTCTTTCTCGTTTCTCGAAGAAGAAAGGATGTCCTCTCATGTGAGAGGGGATAGCTTCAGCATCATTGTTACGTTATTATCTACTCAAACTCTGGACTGCTACAGAGGAAGAACTTTTTGAGCTGTTCGTGCTAAAGTAGCATTCATTAATTTATAAATCTACCATCTAATGCGCTGAGGAAGCAGGGTGATGTCGGCTTGATTAATTGAAATAATTGAATTTTTCCTCTCTGCAGAAGGTTGAGCAAAATGCATTGCATCGGTGCCTGCCCAGCCCTCTGCAAAAAGCTCACACCCCCGTGGACCATCACAGGGGATCCTCCTGTCCCTGCTGCCCAAATTCAACCAAACCCTCTGAGGCCCCGGGGCTGCGCTCCTGCTGCACTCCCTTCTGAGGCCTCAGCTCCCTGCAAAGGGTTTCCAAAGCATTTTATTCTTCCTGTCACTAAACTGGTTTTACTACAGGGACATCCGTACACTCTGCCTCAAAGCTGCACCTGCAACTGCACAGAGATGAGTCAAAAATGCTGTGAACCCCCTGGTAAAGGAAAGCCAAGGGAGGGGTGGATGGGGACTATTTAGGGTAACATTTTGGTAGAGCCAATTATTCAGATGGGGTTGTTCAGAAAGTTCCAATCTGTATCACATTTTAGGTTAAAAAAAATATCAACTATAAAGACTTGCCTAGGAACGCGATACTCTTCAGTATTTCTTTGCTTCAGATAGTCTTATTTACCTCCTTTTCCCCCATGACAGCACTGAAGGGTAAACATTACCCTTAAGCAATAAGCTACTATAGATAGAGGAGACTATATTAGTTTTCTTCTTGAGGTCTCTGGAGAATGGAGGAGGAGGAAGGAGGCAATGGGCCGGTGCACAGCCCCTCTCCAGTGGCCAGCGGGGACCAAACGCCGCTGCCCAGGGCACAGGCATTGCCGGAGGCACAGAGATACAGCCCTGTGCGGAAAGCAGAGCAGAGACCGGTAATACCTTGTGAGTAAAAGCTGCTATATATGCTTTCCCTTAGCCTGAATTCAGGATTATTTGTTTTCTTACCTGTAACCCTGTAGACTGTACAGCAAGTGGAAGCTTGGAACATAGCTTATTAGAAGTATGATGCTAAATAATATTACTCAAGGGAATATTTTCAGAGCATCTGCAAGACAAGTCCCTTACAGAAATTGAAAACCGATGCCCCTCCTCAGCAAAGGGATGTCATGTAAAGTCCAGCTGTACCAGGCCTCTGCTCCCCAGGCAGCAGCTGTAGCTGGCTCATAAGGAAGGGGACATGCAGCTTTGGCATCCACATGCCCCAGTGGAGGGTGCTCGCTGCCACCCAGCCAGGCTCATTTCCAGAATCAAAATCATCTCTGCTGGGATAAGACACCTCCATGAAGGGGTGACTATCCACAGCAGGACAAATCCATCGAAAGGACTTCCAGCAAACTCAGCCCTGCATGGAAAGTGCTACTGGTGCCAGCGGACAGGGAGTAAAAAGTGAATATTGGGTTTACAGTCAAACCAAATTGTCCAACACTGACAAGGGCAGCAATCCCTGCCTTCATTTTTCTGTCCAACATATCATCAAGCTTGTGCTCAGTTTTACAGCCATCTCAAAACCACACAACTAACCACCTGGATGCACAAAAACCCAAACACAGTAGACACTGCTTTAAATCGTGTGTGTGCTTGGGATGCCCACTTATTTTAAAAGCAACCCCCAAAGTCCAGATTTCATTTTATTTAAGGCCACCCTAGTGTCACAAAGCAGCTGCCCAAAGCTCCCCTCTCCCCTGGTCCGGGGAATGGTGCCCTGGGATCACTCAAATTGTCATGTTCATCTTCCCAGGGGCCACAGGGAGGGAGGGACCCTGGCTAGGAGCAGGAAGACCCCTCACCTGCAGGGCTGCGGGTGGATTATATAGGAGGAGTACACCAAAACAGAGTTAGCATTCCCCATCTGTAGTGCCTCAAATGCTGTGGGAATATTTAAACAGATCACTAATGGCAAGGAAAAGAGAGAGCACAAGATGCTCCAGAGCAACTCTAACAGGTCATCTTCTCAGGGACACACACAATTAATTTTTAAAGGATTCTCTCCAAAATTGTACTAAGCTGTTTTATGTGCTCTTTCTTTTGCCCATAATATAGGACTATTTCTGGCCACCAGCGCTGTGAAACAGCCAAGAACGTTATCCAAATCACCACCATACCTTCCAAATGCAAACCCATCATAAATATTTTCTGTTTATTTACACAGAGTTATTCACTCCTTTGATTTTGTAATTCAAAGCTCCATAAAGCTCTTCCCACCTTCCACGCAATGGCTGCAGCATCCAGATTTCAGCTAGGGAGAGGTAGGGAGGGCACCAGGGCAAAGCACTACTGCAATAGGCACAAATACTAAGTTGCAGCTAAAATATTCAAGTCAGGACAGAGAATTATACATTTTCTGTTTCTTCTAGGAAAGTGGAGCTTTTCCCTATCTCCTATGATACCAATGGAGTTAATCTTAACAGCTCCTTGCAGCCTCGAGCAGATGCTGCTCTAAAACTCTGGTCTCCCTTGGTTTTGCCCATAGGCTGTCCTGCTCCTGGTTGTACCCGGGCTCCCCCAGGGGCTGAGCAGCCCCAAAGCGCTACCGCTGTCTGCAGCCACAGGATCTTACACCACTTGGTAACCGCATGCAGCAAGCGGAGACCGCAGACCTACTCCACAGGGCAGATACTCATGGGGTTTGGCGAGACACACATTTGCTCCTTGGCGAGGGTGCTTTGTGCAGCCACAGCAGCAGTTCGGTGCCAGTGTTACCCCAGCACTCGGAGCACATCTCTGTTGAGTCCCGCTCCCAGGTGCTCACAAAAAAAATAAACACCAGAAGCATGAGGCCAAACAGGCACCCAGTGTAAACAGGAGGAGTTTGTCTCCTCTTCTTGCCCTCTGGCAGCACATCTAAATTTGGTTCATTGACATTTCTGCTGAATGCCTCTGACACAGTGAGTGTGGTCCTTTGCAGTAGAGGATACAGATACTTATTCCAGCCCAGGACCAGGAGTTTCCAGGTGTCACCAGTGCACACAGCTCCAGTCATTGCCACCCACTGTCACCCACGATCTGTGCAACATATAACACAAGGTGCATTCAGGTGCAGCAAATGAAAAGTGGCCTGGCAGCTTAAAGCAAAGTTTGTAAGGCACCACACCTCCTCCTGGGAAGACACTGTCTGCTCCCTAACACATTAACAACAAAGCTTTCTAATATTCCCAACTATATATAAAGGCATGGTGTAGACAGAAACATTAAAAACATGGAGGACAGGATAGACGTAAAAAAAAAAAAAAAAACCAAAAACCCACATCAACCCAAGATTTAAGCGGAGGAAGGCCAGGACTTGGAATACTTGGGGTAGGCTCAGAGAACATCAGCAGGATGGGCACAAATCTGGGGCCTTTGGAACAAAACTATTTCTTGGGAAAGCTGGTCTGCAGGATGCGTAGCCTAACACCCAGCAGGTCTCAGACCCCACTGCTCCTGGCTTGAGAATTGGAATCTGGGTTCAAGCCTCTGATCTCACTGGCAGTTCAGATCAGGTCTCAAGTATCTTTCCAAGCATTTCTAGTGCAAGAGTATCATCCCTCTCACAAGCTGTCAATTATTACTTCAGCCTCTTAAAATCCAAAGGGCAGATCCTGAAACTAAAAGGGTTTTCGGCAATGGCTGCTGGCATGGGTGTGATGCCACACAGCACACAGGCAGTGGGATGCCATGTACCTCTGCTGAATTGAATTTTTTTAATCTTCAATTCTTCCTGAAAGCAATCAGCAGAGCAAGGCAGGAAGGGGATTGTGTTTTTTCTTTCATTGCTGGCCTTGAACTCAAAGCCAACACAGGGCCATAAGTTGTACTCATTTTTGGCCATAGTCCTTGGTACCCCAGCACTTTGCTCTCACTCTATAACTTGCATTTGCACTGGTGTTCAGGCAAAGGCTATGCCCAAAAAGCATTAAATTGGCTCTGACATGGAGAGATCTCCCCAGACCCACACCCAAATGCAGCTCAGTGTCATGGGACAAAGCATCATGCAGACAGCAGATAGGGCAGAAACCAAGGCAGAAAACAACATGCTGGGAACGACAGAGGAGAAATCATAACAACAGGTTAACGAGGAAACAGCACAGGATTTCACAGGAATGTACTCATTAATGGCTTTTTTAAAAAGAAGATGAAATTACAGATTTTATACAAAATGTCATAGGTTTGTCACTCTGGGGCAACTTGTCCTCCCCCAGACATCCACAAGTATTTTCGCTCTCCCTCCTGGGACACCAGCAGCAGAGCTGGAGCGGTCCCGAGCAGGCGGGGAGCAGGACTGAGGGCACAAGGACACTGTGCGTGAGAGGAGGCTGAAACCAGCAGTGGATTGAAGTGACAATGCGAGGTGAGCCCAGAGCCTACAAAGCATCGCACCACCTAACATGCGCTGCCCTCGTTTGGCATCAGTCATTACAAAAATAGCAAAGGAGGCTGTACAAAATTGGGGGAAAAAAAGGAAAGAAAATAACAAGAGTTTTCTTTAAACACTACGTATGCATGATATTTTTGGAACCGAGCAATCCAAAAGGTTTTCCTCTGAGCAGCCCAAAGCCCCTCCAGCACCTGTAGGGCAGCCGAGGCAGCAGCACACTGCAAGCCTCGGGGGGTTGTAGGTCTTCCCCCCTTTTTTATTTTGTCCTGACTAAAATGAGAAGTCTCCCCTATGACAATGCATTGCAGCACATGCTAGTTAAGATTAAAATTTTTAAGGAGGTCTTCAGGAGTAAGTCTGGGCAATTACCTGCTAGAAAATGGGTCTCTGGTTATCCTCTTGGACATGCACATATAACCGTTTCCCAGGGATCCGGATTGCTGCTTTTTACAAGGAAAAATCTGCCACTTTTAGCTCCACAGACACAAACATGGGTTTAAGTTTTGACCTTGCTCACTGCTGAAAAAAATCTCTGGGGGCTGCGTTACACTGACTGAGGCTGTTATTCCTGATTGACACTGCTACGCAACCGGGAATAGATTCAGGACCTGTATCTGCTAAACAAACTCCATGCTGGGGCTTTCCTGCATTCGCAACAAAATTGTCACTTATGCTGGCTCCTACTACATATCTGGCTGGTGAAGAGGTGTAAGTGTGAATAAGATATCCTGATTTTTCATGGCCAGGTTAAAATGCAGAAAGCTAGCTGCTAGAAAAATATGCTTTGCCTTGCAAAGCAGTCAGACTGGATGTGGAAATCACCGGCTGAATAATTACAGGACCCTGAAATGTCACCTTTACCACCGCTTCTTTGCTACAGCTTCAGTCAGGCTGCAGTTTGAATTTCATGGTATTTAAGGATTTGAATTGGATTTTTCACATTTGCTACTCAGAGGCATGGGCTCCATCTGCTCCATGTGCTCCCCCACCCATGCAGCAGCAGCCCCCGGGGGTCCAGGACCCTGCGGGGATTTCTTCTCTGCTTCGTCCCTCCTGCAGCATGGAGGGTGCTAGGTTGCTGGAGCCAGTGGTGTGCACGGGGCAGTTGGGAGAGTTCAAGCACCTTCAGATCTGGATCTGCTGCTGGTTTGGTACTTGCTGCAGCTCAGGCTTTGAGCCGTGGGGACACACTAGCAGACCAATGGGACATGCTAACAGATCTATGGGTCCAGCATGTCCCCCCCAGTGCCCTCTGTATTCATTAACAAGCCAGCAGCTGCAGCCTCCTCCACGCAGCAGACCATGCAATCCAAGCATCCCTTACAGCAGACAGCTTCACCATTGAAAGGATTTTGGAATGAGCAAAGCGCAACCCAGATATATCTTTTGTCATTGACACCTTCCAAGAAATTACACCTTCTCATCCTCTGGGCCAGGGCCATCCACCCCTCCCCTCCCAGGCTTCTCCCCAGCACCCCATACGCAGCCCTCTGCCCCGCAAACCCTCCTGTGGATGCTGAGGATGAGGTTCAGAGCTGTGCCACAGACAGACCACCCAAAGGACCAAGGTCCTATTGCCATGCAGTGTATTACGATCCATGTATCAAAAAGAATAAAAACACAGACCTTTAAAAGCAAAATTTTGAAGTTCTCTACAGGGGAGTTTTCAAAGCAAAGCAGTTTTCCTTCAAATTTCTTTTGCATGGAAGATTTTGTGAAGATTTTTGCCATGTTCAAAACAAAACGTTGTCTCAGTTATTAGATCAATTTCCTTTTGGAAAGTGCTGGACAAAAATTGAGATGCTCAAACTACAGCCCCTGGCCAAAGGAAGCATGATCTCTTCTGCCAGGATGCCTACAGGAAAGTGGACAAGAGAGTAGACATGGACCCTTCAGTGCTGGGGCTGCAGCACTGCTCCCAGAAAAAGAACACACTTTTTCCCTGAGGAACCCCTCAATGCCCCACCTTGAGAAGCAGATTCAGGCCACCCTGCAATATTGCAAAGTGTCTGTCCACAGCAGGGGTGTATTTGGCATGTAATTGTGTCTTTGTGCCCCTTCTTCTCCACTCCAAAAATGGTACAGCACCACACTGGGAAACGCTACATCCAGTTTTCTTAAAGACAACCTGAATAAACCATCTCCAGCTGACCCTGGGGCAGAGGCATCAGCACAGTGCAGACCTTTACACCCCAGCACAACAGCTAGAAAATGGGAAGAAGCAATTAACCTGAAGTAAAGGCAGTGCTGCCTACAAAACCTGCACATCAGCGGGTTACAGGCAGCAAACACCCAGGTGCTGGAGCGAGACTGGAGGGCTGCAAGGGGTTCTCATGAAACACAACACTAGCCTGACACTAATTATCATACTCCATGCTTAAATCAGCTTTTCTCATTTGGCTTCCAGTGCAAAATTATTTTAATAGGAACAGAAAGTATTCAGCACATTTCATGCATAAATCCCAGCCCATTTTGCACCAAAAGCAGCACCAAGGCAGGAGGATGAGTATGGGTCTGGGGGAGCTGAGGAAAGGCACGTACAGCTCCTTCTGTCCCGACAACAGCCAGCACCATTTCACAACAGGCAATAAACATTTCTCATTAAAATAGTTTATAATTGTCTCTAAAAGGTTAAAAATACTAGAACACAAAATTTGGACTTTTTATGAATAAACTGTACTTTTCTCCCCTGGCTCCTCAGTCCGTCTCCATAGCTACCGAGAGACTTGCTGGGTTGCCTCTGCCAGCTAATTGATTTTCAGAAAGAAATGATTAATAAAGAAAAACAGAATCTCCCTCTTTGGCAGGGCAGCTCCTCACAGTAGCCTTTTCCTCTGGGAGAGCCTGGTCTCCAGAGACAGATCTGAGATCTGGCATAAATCCCCCAATATACACAAATTGAAGTACACCACAGCCTGAAGTGACAAAATGGATGCGCATCCTTAGCTCAGGATGGCCACAGCATTTTATAAGGGAATTATGGCTCATGTAAAAAAAAAATTGGATCCGTGCCACATGGTCTTCCCAGTAATCTGACACGCTCGCCTTTCCATGAATTAAATTGCATTCCTGGAAAGCAGATACCTGGGTGTCAAAGCACCTCCGAGAGCACCAGGAGAGAGAAAATGACTGCTGTCTGGTTCCTTCCTGGGAGCTTGGAGACAGGCAGTCAGGTATAGAGGGATAGCTACACCTTCATCTGCATCTCAGCGGCTGCCCTCTCCAGCCACCTCTGTTACACATACGGAGGAAGTATTTAAAAGCCCAATATTTTGTTGCTCTTTCCTTGATACTGAACTCAGATGCTGGACAGCACACCCCATGTCCCCAGTTTTTTATGTGGCAGCTTTTTTGTTACTTCAGGTTATGACATTTGAGAAAATTTCAATCTGCATTTCAGCATCCACTCCCCATACATCTTACATGGAAATGCAAAGAAAAATTTTGATGAAGAGTCCATTGATGCCTGAGCACTTCATGCAAAATTTAAAGCATTCATGAAAAGTTCTAAGAAAAATTAATTTATGTCAGTGTAATTGCATGTCCTATTGCTTCATCTTTGCCCAGAGCTCCCAGCTGTAACTGTGTCTGTCTTGTGCCAAGCATCACAAACACGCATTGCAGAATGTTTAAAGTGAAAGAATTGAGCTTTTCTGTGCCCAAAGCATCTCAGGCATAACTTGAGGTTTTTCTCATCATGCCCCTCTGGGTTCAACGCAGGCAGATCCAAACTTCTGCCGCAGTGACCGGTCAGCAGCAGAAGTGGCCCCAAGGTAAGAGCAACAACAGGCAAGAGTTCACCCATAATGAAGGGACACTAGGTCCCTGTGGGAACACCTGCGGGAGGATTCCAACAGCTTCCATGTGCCTTGGTTTGCTCTTCCTGGTGCTCCCTAGGTGTCACGGTGGTTTGGAGCTGTAAACCCTGCCCATGACCTGTGAGACGAGGGGCAGCCAGCCATGCTGCAGCCCTTCCCCGCAGCCAGAATCCTGGGAGGTGCTGGGTGGGAGCAGCAAAGCACAAGTACGCAGCCAGACACAAGCAAGGAGGGGATGGGAAAAACCCAGTTCCACAAAGCAAATCAGAAGCAATCTTAAAAGCAGGTAACTATTATCTCTCAGCACTTTCAAGGGCACATTTTCAAAAGATTATGCAAGGAAATTTTTTTTTCTTTCTTTTTTTTCTCCAAGCCCTGAGCAAACCCCAGCCTTGGGCCCTTGGGCTCAGCTCTTGGCTTGCTCAAGACCATCTGCACCAAGCATGGGGTCCAGGCTCAGCCCTGGCCAGAGGAACACTGCAATGCACAAAATCCACCTGAGATGCAATGGGGAGCAGACAGCCCCAGCAGCATGTGTGGGCTCCCTGCTATGCGTGGGGAATCCCGCGACATCCCACCAGCTCAACCTGGGGACCAGTTCAGGAGGGTTTTCAGTATCTCACCAGGTATGTGGATGCTGTTCTGCACCGTCAGCAGCAATCCAAATCAGAGTTGGAAAATGACTGACTTCGGCTCATTCTCCAGATCTGACCATATTTACCATTCCCTTTCTAAACCCATTTTGCTAAACATGGAAGTGGTAGACACAAGGGCTTGTCTCTCTTCCGAGGGCAGTGGGAGGAATCAAGGAGGCATTGAAAGCCCTTTGTGGACAGAAAGCCCTTTAAAGAAGCATCTTGCTTGCACACACCCAAGCGCCTGCTAAACAAACAGCAAATTTCTATCTCATACATTACACCCCAGTGTAATTCTGCTCCATTTTATTTTATTGACAAATTCTTTTCTTAATTTATAACAGGAGTGCTACAGAGAACAGCCTGTATGGAGGTGACCAGTGCCACCAAAGGCACCAAGTGCATGTGTAAGCATGTGTGTGTACACACACACAAGGTGAAAGCTCATGTGTACATGACTCAATGAAATCTTGTTTGTTAAAGCAAGAGAAAATATAACATTACCTTTGGTTTCCTTTCCAGATTGCTTTAGTGTTACTGGGTAATATGAATTCAGATCAATCGGAATAAAAGATGAAGAAGCTCTGCCTCACTGTATTGTGCCTCAGCCAAGAAGAAAGCAGCTAGCTGGGGGAAACAGATAGAAATGTAGCATTATTTATGACACATCCTCAGTGCTATTTCAGTGATTAAATAATTAGGGAGAGAGATTAAAAATTACTCTAAATGAGCTGAATTTTTAAACACTCCCTCCTCCCCTACCTATGCTGGCTGCAAAGATTTTTAAATCATGCATTTTTTAAAACTGCTGGCAAAATGAAATATGACAGCATGATAAATATATACATTTGCAATAGTATTAGAAACAAAACACATTTGGTATGTTTCTGGGTGAATAGGAGTGGTTGCATCTGCTGCTTGAAACAAGCTGGTACCTCAACACAACTGGAAAGTAGATTGTGTAACAGTAGAGCAGAGGCAGATGTTAATTCCTGGTCAGCAGAGGCTGTAACAGGGGCTGCAGCCCAGCAGAGCAGAGTCCCATCAGGGCTTTTGGTGGGACAGGCATGTCTCCCAGCCAGTCTGCTGGGCAAGCAGTGACAGGATCCCCTTTCCTGAGCAGCTCTGGATGTCCCCACATGGGTGCATCGCATGGGTGGCAAGCAGCACTCTGCTTTGCTCCTGAATGCAAAAACACCCAGGCCTACAGAATTAAAAGGGAAATAAAAGGATGATCTTGATGAGCCCAGCCATGGTCAAACTCCCACCAAGTTCCCACCTCTTCTGCACATGGAGTTTGTGGGGAAGGTGGAGATGGGGGCACTGTAAAAAGACATGGTCTGCTGGAAGCAATTCAAGCAGTGAGGTCCTGTCTGGTGCCTGCCAAGCCGCTGCACATCACTCGCTCCGCAGTGCTGCCCCACCAGGACCTCCATTAAAATTCAGCTGCCAGAAAATGCCTGGGGCAGCATGAGGAGCTGCTGTCTTCCAGAGCTCCTCCAGCAGCCTCATCCCCCATGCAGTGACTGTCAGCCTCCAAGGAAATGTGCTCCAGCTGATAATAGCTAAGCGGTCAGCTATTAAAAGGTTAGCACAATGATACCCTTAAAAAGGGAAAAAATATCCCTTGTGCAAACCTTATTCCATCCATGAAAGAAAAAACCCATCTCACAAGAGGTTACTGTGTTCTTCCTGCTCTTTTCCTTCCTATTTTAGCATTATATTTCATGCTTTTATGTGGATGTCCATCGAGTAAAACAGGTAAATCATGGTGGGGTTGCCTTGATACAGCCTGTATTATTTGCAGACAAATTATTTCCTCCAACTTAGAGGAGGCTTAGTAGACAAATCACTTTAAAAGGCTAAAATAAGGTAGTAAAGGGAAATTGTGAGTGTGATGAAAATGAGGAAGCAGCTGTAAAAACAGAGATGTCAGCTGGGCTGAACCTAGGAGGAAGGTGAAAGTAATGGTTCATAAGTGGGACCATGGTGCTCTAGTGAGACACTTCACAGTGCATTAGAGCACTTGGATGTGACTTTGTATGTGGGAAACAGACTTAAGCTTGCTGTCTTTAAAAATATATACATTTATGTATATTTATGTACAAAATATATATGTTTATATATATTTATGTATGTTTATGTATCTTTATATAGTAAAAAAAAAAGTACATAGCAAGGTCAACCTCAAAGTTACAAATTTAGCCATGACCAGGAAAACCCCAAACTGACTGCTTTGGTGGTTCTTTTTCTGCCGGGGTGCTGCCAGGATGGCAAACAGGTAGATCCCGTTCCTCCCCACTTGCATCGATATTTCCTCCCTTGGCTGCTTTCAGATGAAGCTCTTGCCCCTCAAGTGCTGCACGACAGCTGTAGCACAAAGTCCATTTAACAAGTGGTACCAAAAACTCCTGATGCCTTCGCTAAAGGAAAGCCTTTCTGTGCGGTGATGGACAGGGTGAAGGCAGCAGACCAACTGAGCAGGCAGGTCCCGTTTGCCCTGGGGTGCAGCCCTGCAGATGGGGAGCTCCCTTTAGCAGCCACATCCCAGGGCCCTCCAGCAAACACCCCAGCTCTGCGGGGCAGCGCACAGTCGGCCACACTGCTGACACTGGTCCAAGAGCCCTCACGCAGCTGCAGCATCTGGAGGAGACATGGGACCCTGAAGAGGTCACCTATTCCTTAAGGATAACAAAGAAAACATCCCCACCAAAAGGACTGGGAGCCCAGAGAGGGCAACCCACACAGCTCAGCGTGCCTCTGCATGCTGTGCCTGCTGAGGCTGTGTGCCACAATCCACAGCCAGCCCCACACTGACCTTCCCCAAACTGGTCAGAAGTATTTGCATCCTTTTTACCCCAGCACAGGCTGGGGTACAGCCCTTGGAGGTGCCCACCATTGTGTCCACATGCACAGGCCAGAGACAACAGCATAAGTATCCATAGGGCTGACAAAACCACCCTCTCCCTCTTTCCCCTACAAAACACCAAACAAGTTTTGTAGTAAAACACAAAGTGTTAGTTCAACAAAGCATCGATTGTTTAGGTAAAAGACTGGAAATTACATGTCCCAAAGGAAACTACTTTTGCTTAGCATCTCCTCCTAACCTGTAGCCCACCCCATGAGCTGGACTCCCAAACACCCATGCCCTGCATGCTCCCCCCTGCCCCAGCATCCAAGGGGAAACTCTGGGACAGTCCCTGAAAAGAGTATTGGGGCAAAAGAGCACAAATACATTTACAATGGAGCACAATAAATTTGCAAGCAGGCATTTGCAACAGAGATGCAGGTGGTCCCTCTTAGCTCTGCCTTCAATGTGCTGCCTCTGCATCTGTGTCCACGCTGCACCTCTTTAGCATAGCAGGAATGTAAACTACAATAAAATCCAGATAGTGTTATTTCCCTTCCCAACAAAGAGAGCATGAGGTCCTGCCACAGAATAGGAGAATAACTTCATGGGTATAGTACAGATAGGCATAAACCGGAGGCAGATAAAGCAAATAAAATGCGGTTACATGTTTCTGGTCCTATGAGCCAGCCAAGGTAGGTAGGCCAGAGCTGGGTCTTGCCAAAACGTGGAGTGCTTCTTTCATTGCATCCTCCTCTTTACCTTTTTCTACGTGCACATATTTTTCTCAGTTTGGGTCCTGTTGAATTGTGTTTCTACTTGTTTCAGCTGCCAAAAGTACTGAGCTGCTTTGGCACATGGGCTTGCACACTTCTGAGCAACATGGCTTTTTAAAAAATGAATGCCTTTTGTCCCTCTCTTTAAACACATATACCAGGCTCTGAGGCTTGTAAAGACAGCAGCAATTTTCTGCTAAGTGGCTAATTCAGGGCAAACCATAATGATTCATCAAAGGAATGAGTGGCTACGGCTGGTAGAGAAGCTGCTCTCCATATCCAACCCAGCATTTAAAAAAGCAAACTTGCTGTTTCTTAATACCTTTTGGTACTTTCATACTCCATATAGTTTTTAAAAATACAGCTTTTAAATACCAGCAACCCCAAAAATCTGGAACATCTCACAGTGAGGGACAAACTTCCTAAAAAACAGCACATTTCTGGCTAAAATAGCTGATTTCCAACACCCACCAGTGAGAAAGGGCCCATGGGACAGATTCTGGGCTTCCAGGGCATATATAGTTTGCAGTTTATTAATAAATGATTAATTACTAATAGAGAACTTCGGAAGAAGCACTGGATTGTGACAAAGCATTCCCAGAGCAGAGCCATGCTGCACACCCCATTCCTCAACCTGTACCTCTGCTCAGGCACTGCATATGGCATAAATTGACACTTTCATTAGTTTTTCCTAAATAAGACCTTTTAAACCTCCTCCAAATATCATTTTTTGGAGTTGGGCAACATTTTTCCACAATATTTTTATGCATGACTCCATCTGTGGACTGCAAAAGCAACTCAAAGAAGAATACCATATTTATATGGGGGCATAACAGCAGCTTGCTAACACACATACAGACCGACCAGGCTGGTATAAATGAGAACATTCGGGTAGCAACTCAAACTAAAATCAGAAAATGGAATTTAGGAACTGATTTTCAGCTAGAGTCATTGATACTCATATATTTCTTACACAAGCACGAAAGGGAAATAAAGAGGAAAAAATTTAAATGCTTTACAGTGTTCACTAATTCAGTTAAACATGTTCACTTTCCATGAACAGTCTTGCCATTGAATTCACTGAGAGGAAAACTCACAGAAACAGGGTTTAGTGCATTGTTTCTACAAAAGAATTTGGCTTTTTTTTTTTTTTTTCCAAGTATCCCTGTGAGAATTGCATTTAGGAAGTTATTTATGGTCCTGCAATTAGTGTCTTCAATGCTTTTCACATGCCCTATGCAAAGCATATATATCTTAAAACTCAAACAGTGACCCACTGGCACCATGGTACGGAGGCAAGCACAGCAGGACTTACTCTCAGCGGCCGTTGTACTGCTGCTGGGGAAGAAACATAGGCAAGATGCCAGCATGTGCGATACAGCCTCAATTTTAGCGTGAAGCCTCTATTCATTTCTCACTTCAGACAGCTCATTGCTTGAGCACTTGTTCTACCACAAGCACACAGAAGCTGAAAAATGTTTTCCTCATTATGTTTGGGATGAAGGTAAAAACAGTGCTTCCAGCAGGATATAGCCATCCTTCAGATTGTTTCAAGGCACAGCAAGCATATTAGTCACGCTGGAGTGCCTTCTGTCTATACACTTTGCCCAAATAACACACATACTGCAATTTTCTATACCAGTTCCAGTTATGACTCGTACCAGTTACAACTGATACACTTGGCAACCCTCTACCCATTGCTTATACTCCAGAAATTAGAAGCACCAGTCTGCCTCTGGGGCATGAAGTGCTGTGCATCTCTGCTTTGTCCTCTTTAGAAAAAGAAGTGCTATAGTTGAACTCTTCTCACTAAGTTTAAGACAGCTTCTACAAAGAGATTCTCACATGATACCTGGTAAGAACTACAGCACCTCCATTCCTGATGGATGCAGCTGCCTGCAGCAGAAAGCCCTCTGCCTGAGGTGTGAGCTGCTCAGCTGCTCACTTCACTGCAAGAATGAAAAAGCACATTAGCAGAAAAGGCAAGGCACTGATTGCAACAAGTACCCACACAGCATTCTAAATCTTTGGACATACAACAGGAAAAAAATTCATTATTATCTGAGAATACTGATGTAAAACTGGAAAAAATAACCAGTTTCTGTGAATTAGATAAATTGAACTGCAATAGCAAAGACATGGTAGAATGCCATACCCCTATATACTTCCTAGAAGGAGCTGAAAAACTATTTCACCAAAGGCAGGGGTTCAGCAATGGAGCTGCTGGTGGATTGGATGTCTTTCCACAACAAGGCATTGAGCACCTGATCAGAAAAGGCAAAGCAGAGAAATTCAGGGCAGCTCTGATTAAATGGAGGAGATACACAGCTGACCATTTCTTGGCCCTGGAGGACACGGTGACCAGGCTAGAGCTACCGGGGATAAGGAAGGAGGAAGGAAAACCTAACCTCAATTAATCCATCTAACAAGCTTACAGCTGCCATTCTGTAGCCTGTACACTGGCCAGGTGCTGTGCTCTCCTTTGAGCAGCTGCTCAGCAGGACCAACCACACATGTCAGAGCTTCAACTGCAGGTTCAACCTTTAATTAGCACCTGTCCTTCACAGACCTTCCAGTCACTGCCATCCCTCTCAAGACAGAATTTTTTTTATTTTTTTTTTTTTTTAAATCTAAAGTGTGTCCCTATGTCTTTTCACATTCAAAATGCCACCTCAGGATGAGAAACAATAAAATTGAAGCCAGAATAATAAACACCAGTTTCCCAGAACATGTCTGGAGCTAACCAAACCTCTGCCAGCAGGAGCTCTGAGCCTTTTCCCATGCTCTACCTCTCACACCATCAGGTTGTCTATTTGCAGCTCTAACTCACAAATATACATCGTACGCAGGCTGTCAAGCTTGACTTACAGAAAAATCTTTCAAACAAAAAAAAATGCAATTGATGCTACCAAGGAGCTGAGTGCCAGAGTGACAAGCAGCAGAGATGGGTGGCATAGACCACGCTGCTGTGGGGCTGGGGTGCACCCAGGTGAGCAAGGTGCAAGGGAGGGTTCTAGTAAAAAACCTGAAACTCACTGTTTTTCATGCAAAGCAATAAGTCCAAGGAAGCCTTATTCTTATTTCATGAAAGATAAATACAGCTAATCACAGTACTTTGATTTATTCTGCATACTTCAGGTCCCAAGCATTCCTACACACGAGCAAACTTAATGTCTAGAACAGCATTGTTACTACAAGGTAAACCTATATTTATGATGCGATAGCATCTGCTCTGCGATAGCTTTAAATTAAGAGGTTGGCATGGCAACAGATGCTCCCACACTGCTGTGTCTGCCTCGTGCTGCCATTTTGCTCAGGATCCCTGGTGGGTTTGGGATTAACCGCCTACAGTATTTCATTTTGACTAACGAAGCTAGTTTTGGCTGAAGCATCAAACAAACAGCTGAAGCCTAGTATGGACTGTATTTTTTGTTGCCTAGCTGCTCCGTAATTTTAAAACACATCTTTCTGAATTCACGCTATTTTTGGTCCTCCAAGCTCCTCCTTGATGCGCTACCAAGCAGCAGTGACAAACCACGCTGAGGACCAAATCCTGGTGAACACCTTGTTCAAGTGTCACCGTTTTTTGTTTCCACGTTGTCACAGTACACGGAACAGGTCTCACACGCCTGTGCTGTGCACGGGCATTTGCCCAGGACCCGAGGAGCGATGCTGTCCCGCAGATGATATTTTGCACTGTTTTTCTCCACCCAGCATCCTCACTGGTCCTTGTGCGGGGGCTGATTTCACCACGTCTGAACAGCAGCATCACAGTGTCTGCAAGTGTTTTGTTGTGTTTGGTATTTGAAATTTAAGAAACAGAAGATTTCATAGACTTCTCCTCCAGATATACATCCATTCCTGCCTAAGGGAAAGTAAAAATCCAATTTCTTCTCAAATAGAATGCCAAGGATCTGTCAGCAAGGAGACAGAAAACAGCCCCTTTATGCTGTTTAGACAGACCAGCCCACCAGACATAACAGGGCAGCATTGTGTCACTCTGCTGCCTGCTGCTTGGATGTCACTTGTGAAAGAACCACATCCAGAGGGAAGAATAGCCCCAAGTGCCCCTCCAGCAAGCCAAGGTGGGCAAAAGCTGCCTACAGTTAATTCCACTCAGTACCACCAGCGAGGAGCCTCACCACCACACTTCATGGCTCTGTTTTTCCAACATCCAACCTTAAAATTCTATCCCATTGCTGCTCTTTTTATTGAAATGTTATCAGTTGGCTAATGACTTTATTAACATAAGGCAATCAAGACTTCTCCTAATACCTACTTTTTAGAGCATTTTCTCTGTCTCTCCAAAGTACACGCACATTATACTAAAGCACAGACAATGTCATTGCTCTGACTCCATGCAACGCACTAACAGGGCAAGGAAAACCTTCCCCAAACAGCCACAGGTTACCCCATATAGCATCAGCCCAGCTCACTCTGAATTTCCACAGCAGAAGCAGCTACTATACCTAATGAAATATTTTTCAATTGAAAAAAAAAAAATATACATAACTGTCTGAAGAAACAGATTGCATTCTGCATCCTCTGGGGGTTGCTGCACACAACCTGCAGCAGTTCTTGCACCTTAAGATTTTGGGTTCTGTTTCACCAAACACACCTTTTCCTGGGACAGGGAAACTTCCAGAAATGACACTTCCAGTCATTTCTGGGTAGAACACACATATGGGGCACATCTGATTCATGAAGGCAACTAGTTACCTTGCAAGTACTGGTGGAGTAAGCATCTCAACAATTGCTACCTAACTGGTCTTTCCATAAGCCAGTTGGCTTTTTCTCAAGGTGATGCTGGCGGCCAGGCTGATGGAGGAACAAGAGAACCATACTCCCAGGGGCATGAAAGGAGACATGAAATAAAATGTACCCAGGCATGAGCCTGCTTGCTCCAGCACACCTGGAGCAGGACATCTTAATGGCTACTGAAAGCTCAGAGAAAGGCAGGTTCACTGCTGATTAACCAGGTGGGCTGGGGGAAACACTCTTCCTGAAGGCAGGGGTATAGGTATGGTAAGGAGAACACACATAAAAGCAGGGAGGGAAAACCAACCCATTTCATACCTTTATATTTCTTTTTGTTAAAGAGGAGATGCTTTTATGGTTTGATTGATTCCCAAGACATTTCTCAGCAAGGTGGAGATCTCTGTTGGCAGCCTTCCCAAAGCCCCTGCTCACCACCCAGCTCACCAGCACCCAAGCCATGACTCTGGGCTAAGCTCCAGAGCACTGCCTTAAATAACTCAGCAGATAGTGATATTATTACAAACATGAACTCACGGATGCTCAGACAAGTGATAATTTCAGTTCAAAAGAAAAATATTGCTCAGAGTAAAGTTATGAAATTTATGAATAAACTTCATTCTTAACAGGTTTTGTCACATATGTTGTTCACAAATAGCAGCACAATAAAGCAGCAGAAAGGATAGGTCAAGAATGCAGCCAAATCTTTCAAAACAATTTTTGCAAAGCACTCAACAGTTGTTAGAACTTAATACCAAACCCCAGTACAAAAAAGGGATCTATTAATAGCCTTAAGTTTTCCCAAAGGAATATCAGTTCTCCCTATAACAAACTCCTTAATATGCAAAATCTTTTTCCTCCAAACACCCATATAAGATCTCTCCATCAATGGCACAAGGCACACTGGCTTGTAATCACTTTCTCACACTGTTTCTAACTTCTGCTTTTCCACCACTTCTGCTGTGACATCTTTACCTTCCTTTTAATCACCCGAAGTCCATGCACCTAAACAGCACTTCTGGGGCTTTAAGGATATCACTACATATCATCTTTGGGGATCTCCTTTTTCCATTCTGACCCCGTCACTGCACTGAGCAGCTTCACCTTGGCAGCTCTGGGCACTGCCTGCTATAAATTATCCACAACAGTGTGCACAGCTGGAAATGAGTGAAAAATACACAGCAGCACTAAACCCATAAGCTGAGGTCCTTTTTGTGGAAAAAACAAACAAACAAAAAAAAACCAGTGAAGAGTTGAGGGCTACTTCTTGTAAGTAGTGTTTAGTATAAAAAGGCATGGGCTAATGAGGATTGTCTGTAGGCAAGTGATACTGGTGTTGAGAAGATTTTGCCTGGATCACCATGTGGTTGGGATAACTCCTGAGTAAATGAAGAGAGAAAGTCAAGAGATGAGCTGCTTCTTGTCTACAGCAAACTCATAGCTAACATGAAAAGGTCTCTGGGTGGCTTCTAGACCAGCAGGAAGAGGAGAATTTAAGAAAAATCATTTTATTCCAAGGATAATATTCCTGCTGATCAACCAAACTGGGAATCTATGAGACAGGCTAACTACCTTCCATACAAAAGCTGCACAGGTAAATTTTAACTGGCTTATTTTCAAGGAGAAGTCTTCAGCAGTGAAACTTTATATTGGCTGTGAAACATCAGCTGTAATTCTGGAAGCTGTAAGAAAGCCAGGGCAGAAACAAAACTTGAATGAGATGCCTTCAAAGGTATCAACAAAACTGAGAAACAGAAAAGCAATCATTACATGGTTAATTAGGAAAATAAAAGCCTCATTTAAAAATAGTGCCATCTTGTAAGGAAAGGAATTCGGGAAGATAAATACTATACAGCAGAAAACTGAATTTCAGAGAGTATTCTACTTACAGAAAGAAAATATCCAAATCCATTTTCCGGAGACATAGTACTACTCAGGGCTTAACATATCTTCAAAGCACCACACAAGCAGAAGTTTAGCTTCACACTTCATTCTTAAATTTAGCTCATTTTAAAACCCTGCATGTGGCAGAGCTCTTCCCAGAGTCAGACTCACTCTGGCTCTTTGTTTCCCCGTAATTAATCAATGCACCAAGACCCAAGTCCAAAACACCTGGGCTGATGCTGGGGAGAGCATGGCCATGTCCCCAGCCCCAGGGGACAGGGTACTGGCTCTCCCAGACCACCGCCTGGCAGGAAGCATGCTGCAGAGCATCCTGAAATGAGATATGAACTCTTCAACCTATACAATGCTGGTTCTACTGGTATAGATATAGATAGGTATGTCTCTAGCAATCAAGAGATGACCCAAGCCGTAAATCTATAGTTCTGACATCTACAACAACCAAAACAGGTAGGTACCAACAGGCTTTCCAAGAAGGCATCTCAAGTTCTCTCTGTAGGCACCTCCCAACAAGCCACAGGTTAAAGACAAGCATTTGCCATGACTTAAACTCTTCTGAACATTTTGTGGCTGAGTCAGGTCGTGGTATGAGAAAATACTGCAGTCCCATGGGGTTGTTGTATGGCACCATGGACTTTAATGATCAGTTATTAAATCAGCTTGGTTGAGCTGTAGTTAAGCACGCTGCAGTATCGCCTCATTTACACAAACAAACATACTACTCCTCTTACTCAATCCATGGTTATGCTTCTACACTGTCCATTTGTCAATAATAATAATCCTAATTAGCTATGAAATCCAGCTCTTGCAGTTTAAGCCACAAGTTCCAACTTAGAGTCATTTTTTTTTTTTTTGAAGCTACCCTGAATCAAGGGAAAAAATCTCATGAACATTTTCACGCAAAAAAGATCAAGATTTAACACCTCATCCAGCTAGTAAAACAAAACAGCATCCAATTTTCAGTGAATAGAGATTAGTCTACACAGTGAAGTCTACACAAGCCATTTAATTTTTCAATTAGCGGTCCATCCTTCTACCTCCTCCCTGAGTGCCAAAAGATACAGATGTGCTAGAGACAGGCCAAAACACTGCACTTGCTGGTGCTCTGCATGTGCGTGAATGCATTCTTTCCATTGTTTCACCTACAATGGTTTCACAGGATTTTGGCAATAAAGAACAAAGTTCATTTGTGGTACATCACTTAAAGGAAACAGAAAATGAATCCCTGCACACAGCAAATGAATGTTAGTGATCAGAAAATAGCTACAAAGAAATATCCAGACATAGCAATCATTCTTCCAAAAAAAAAAAAAAGAAAAAAGGCAAATTGCACAGCAAGCTGTTTACAGAACTCAAGAACAGAAAATTGCCTGACCCCAGGAAATCTCCACCAGGCAGAATATATGCACAAAATAAAACAGCAGAACTACAAACACCCCAAGAGCTGATATGCCACTTCTGATGGTGCAGAAGGTGCTCTCCCAGCAAACATTTATTTGGGTGTGGACTCATGTCAAACAAACCTAAGTTAGCCTCCAATGGCACTTCTCCATTCTGCAAACCCCAGACTTCAGAGACACTCCTGACCATCATCACAAGAGATCCAGGAGCTCTCACACTTGCTGAGCAAGTAAAATATTAAATTCAAAATTCCACCACTCTGAGTTTTTAATTATTTAAATTTCAAAGTTTAATTATTTAAATTTCAGACAATATGTACTAATAAACAATAGTTTAAAAACACCTTTAAAATACCATATCTGTAAGTATAAGCCTATTTTCCAAGTCTTTATGTTTCTGCCTTATTAAGTTTCCATGTTTTAAGTACTTATATTTATAATAAAAATAATCCTATTAAAAATAGACTACAAAAGCAATTGCTCCACCTATTCTACCCTGCTCAGGAATCCAGTTCCTGCCTTCATCAGGAGGGACACACATCGGAGGGTTTGCTGCCAATTCTGGACAACAGCAACCTCACAAGGGGAGACATGGAAGGGGAGTCCAGAAACCTCCAGCAAAGCTGGCACTGGTTCTACTTCACAGGCATTTTCATCACTAGCAAAGATTTTTGTAAATGTTAATTGCTACAGGACAAAATAATCCCAACAAAACCTATTGCAAGGCTGGGTTAATCACACACCACGAAGGGTGCTGGCAGCTAACAGCAGCCACAGCTGCAGGGATGAGCCTTTTTCCTCCATCAGTGCAATAACACCACCTGCACGGACAGCAGCTCTTCATTACTTATGTCCCAGCAGTGGCCAGCAAATGCCACACTCCAGACTGCCCAACATAAACAGGTAGATTTGGGCTAGGAAGGCCTTGACAGTGGTGTGGAAGAGGCACATTATTGCAGTGAAGCAACGACACCACTGCACCATCAAAAGGGGCAACTGATGGCTACCATCCATGTCTAAGCCTTCCTTATCAGGAGTGGA
The DNA here is from genome assembly GCF_900496995.4 of Aquila chrysaetos chrysaetos. Classification (NCBI taxonomy): domain Eukaryota; kingdom Metazoa; phylum Chordata; class Aves; order Accipitriformes; family Accipitridae; genus Aquila; species Aquila chrysaetos. The sequence continues at coordinate 41,736,505 of NC_044015.1, read as the reverse complement.
AATTGTTCAGTTGTCCTGACCCACCTCTTCCCACCAACATAGATAATGTTTCTTGGACACCACCTCTACCAGACCTCTTCCTAAGACTAGCTAGCTGTTTTACTGGGAAGTGAAAGCCACAGGCTTTGCGCACATGCCTCTGTCCCTGCAGTAGAAGACTTGGTCCTTCTGCTGGAGACCTAAGAGGAAGATGTTCTAGGCATATCACACAGCCCACAGCCAAGGTGACAATATACTCAGCGTACAGTGAGTGTCTGATATGTACTCAATATATTCTGTAAAGACACTGATCACATCTGAACAATGTGCTCAGGACAGATTTATACACCAAAACCTGCTTGTCTCGTGTTTGCTCCTTGCCACAAGCCAGCAGGGGTGCTGCTCTGGCCAGGGAGGGTCACCAGGCAGAGACAGCTTTGACTTCAATTCACAACTTTTTTTCCCCTGCACACATCATTATCCACAGGCTCAGCCCACATTCAGCCAAAAACTCTTCCCCTGCTTTGTTCTCAGCCTTTGCTCCACAACCTCTGGGCTTTCCTTTTTACTTTTTCATAACCTCCAGATTTGAGTTTATGTGATTATTTTTTTCTCCTTTTCCAGATCTACCCAGACTTACAGTGCAATTACCAGTGAAATCCTCCAGGCCCCAGCTATTTTGCAATTAGCTGGTTTTCCTACAGGACAGCATTGGGATGAAGGCTGTTAGCAGCTTAGGCCAAGTGACTAAACCATCACATGGGTGATCCCCCCCACCTTTGAGCCCGGGGCAGACACAGATAACACCCTATCACCCTGATCATCTCTGGAAGAAGGCAGCACTGTGGATAATACACTTTAAGCACATTATCAGTTGAGATGGTTTTTTAATTACATCTTTCTAAATGCTATGCCACAGCACACATAACAAAGAAACACTCACAAGGAAGTTAATTGGGATTAGGTATGGCAAGAGCAGTGGCTCTTTGCTCAGAGGCTCTCTGCCTTGCAGACCGTCCTGCACAGGGGAGGCAGCAGCCCTGCCTGCACCCCTGCCCCCAGGACAGAGGGGCGAAGGGTCTCCCCAGGGGACACAGGCTCTGCCAAGCATCTGGAAAGAAAAAGCCAAACACCAACAACATCAAGCAGTTCTGTTGTGAATCTTGTACACGCACGGCAAAGTATTTTTCCTTTAATTAGATTTTCTACAGCTCAGAGGATGCTGGGGGACCATTACAGTCTCCACTACAACACAAGAAAACAAAGCTTGCAGTTCCACGCTTACATCTGAATAATATAAATGGAGCAGCTTACGAAGCAGCAATTTACCTAAACACAATTCACACGGCCTTTGTCATGATACATTGAATAAATGGGCTGTTAAGCCAGTAGGGATATTGGTATTCCTAAATTGCCCCAATTTCAGATGCTCCAAAGCTCCATGGAAATGCCATAGCATACAAGCATCCAGGCAATGACTTTTCATCACACAATTTTAAAGGACACTTCAAATGGGTGCTGCTGATGTCTGAGACTTATTCAGAGAAAGAAGCAGACATCAAGCTGCAGCCACCAGAGAAGCAGAAACACCACAAACCTGGAAGAGATGGAAATGGGCCCTTCCAGGGGAGCTCAGGTGCCCACCAGCACCTCAAGAGAAGTTCAGTTTAAGAGAAGCTCCCTCTGGAAAGCAGCCTTAGGATGGATGCAAGCCCCCGGGCTTCAGGAGGGGCGAAGGCAGGGGTGTTTAGGAAGGTGCTGCAGGCAGGGTCCCCCACCAGTGCTCTGCCGGAGGGTTCCACTGGCTGAGCTCTGCTGCATCGAACAGTGCTGGAGTCCTTCAGGATGGCCCTCAAATTTCAAAAGCAATGTGCTAACTTCAGAGGAAGCAAAAGCATAGGAAAGAAGGGAATGTTTTAAGGTTGTCACTATGAGAATGTTATTCATTCTGCTGCTCTACACAGGCCTCATCTCATTGCTAAGCAACCCTGCCTCACGGCACAGCCATGCTGACACTGCAAACACTGGCACCAACTTTCCTTCTCCACTCCCCATGCTGATTCCTTGGGATGCTGCAGTTTCACCCCTGCACCTCAAGCTCCCCACTTGTCTTCTCCCTACACCAAACCTCCCTCCACAGCTTCTCCTGCCACCACCTCCTCACCTACCAGCTTGCCAGGGAGCTCCTCTTGGGGTACCCTTGGGAGCTGTCCTCTGCCTGGCATTTTTGGTTTCTTCAAAGGGTGAGGGGGTTGTTTGTTTTTTGTTAAGCTGAATCCATCTGCCACCCCACAGCACAGCTGCACAAGGGGTTATGCCTGCCGGTCCAAAGCCAGGGGAGCACAGGAACAAGCGGGGAAGGGCCAAGAATGCCCCAAGCCAGGACTGCCAATTACTCTGCAGCACACAACCCCAGGCTCAACAAAACCCCAAAGTACAAGACACAGCAGTTACCTGCCATATCAGACACCAGCCAGGCCCCATCAACTGCTCTGTGCTCCTTCCAGAGAGCTTAAATGTTACTGCAGTACTATTAACATATTGGATTTGGAGACCACTTTGATGCCACTCCCCTTCACCTTCTTTTATCTGAAGTGTATACACTGAAAACATACCTATTCTGAAATTCTCTTTTGTTACTGAACCCATAACCAGCCCATTTAAGTCCATATGACCCCATAAGTCCACTCACTCAAATGTTTTACAGCTTCACTTTACCATGCTGGTGCAAGTGTCTGAAGTGGCTTCTGGCTGCAGCTTCCAACATTTCACATTTCCTTATTGGCATCTCACTCCTCACTCGTTACACTCTAAATTCAGCTACAGAAAAATGGATAACACTAATACTTTTAGTAGCACGCACCTCCTCGCATCACACACAAAAGGGGCTTTTCCCAATGAATGTAGCAGTTTGTATGGTAGCAGGTCTCCCCTGTGTGCAGAAATAAGCTTCCAAGATCAATCTGGCTCTTGCTTTTTTGCCTCTAGTCATGCTGGGAGTCCCATTACATTTCATATCTATCTATCTTCTTTTTACTGTATATTTTCTTCTGGTTGAATCACACACTGAAGTTTGGATCTTCACGGACTTCTTACATCTTCTCAAAACACACTTTTTCCTCTGAGAAGCAATTTTGTAAAAAGGCTCTACCTGACTCAGCAGGTCTGCTCCCTGCATGCATTCAAAGTGCTATCTGCTGACATCAGTGACAAAAAAAAGTTTTTACCGAGTTTTATTTCCACAAACTCTGTGGTTTTCACACAGCCAAGACTGAAAAGAGGTCTGCTCTACCCCAGGGGTCACCACTAAGCCACCACTACTGAAATTAAGAGGTATCACAGGTTTTATTAGTGGCTTGAGCTGGAGCTTGCTCTGAGAGTTCAGGCTGCGTTTTCAGGGGTAGCAGTTAGAAAAACATTTATGCTGAAAACCACTGATACACGCCACCTTGAACCTCACTCCATCGCTATCACAAGGCAATTTTTCAGACCGGAATTGCACTTCAGAGCTGTCCGCCTTATCAGTCATTGTTCGCACTAACTGTTGTCCAACACCACAGCCAAATGTCATCTTTTTTCCTTGGGCTCTTATTCTTCCAGTGCATTGATAAGTTTAATATTGTTCCCACTTCCTTTCTTAAATTCTGTCTAATAAAAGTGTCACATCATTCTGGCACCCAGTACCTGTTTCTTTTAGGAGTCGTATTTGTATGACCAGGCTTTCACTCCTAGCCCTTCTACACAGACTTCAGAGACCATTTCGATTCACACTGCCCAGAGGTTTATGCATTTACAGCAATTTGGCAGTGGACTTGATCATGCAAAATGCAGGGTGAAGCATGGGACAAGCGTCCACGCAGGATGTCCCTGTGCAGCCTTTCTGCACAAATGCTACAGGAAATATCTCATTGCAGCACAGGGCAGGGAAGGGGTTAGTATCACAGGCTTCAGCCTTTGTGGTGAGCTTGGAGACAATGAGAATCAGGTGAAAATGCTCAAGATCCAAGTCTTCAGGCTCCAAGTACCCAAGTCTTTCTGGAGAGATACTTAAGTAAATGACTCAGAGCTGCAAGGAACCTGTGCCTTTAAAAACAGAGAAATCTGAAATGCTACAGGAGAGCCTCATGTTCCTCCATGACCAGCAATAAAACTTGCCCCACGCAAGACATTTTAACAAAGTCTGCTACTCTGGGGCAAGAAATGTTAGCAAATGCAGCAGATATTACTGAAACTTATACAAAGCTCTATAGAAACAAGAAAGGTTTCCTGATCTGGTTACAGGCAGTGAGAAGACAACAGGACTTTGCTATACCTGCTCTCAGCCTCCTGAGCTGTTAGAGTATCTCTCTGCAGAGCCCAGGGCTGCCTTTGCTCTCCAAAGCCAGGATCCCTGTGCCCACCCCCTGACCAGCCCATACAAACTGCCAAAAATGTCTTAAAGCCTGCTTGGGTATGAAGCTGCTTTTTGTATCACAACGGCATCACATCTACAGCAGCACCCGCCTGTACAACAGGAAAGCAAAGCTGGGAACAGCAGGACAGCACAAGGAAGGAGATGGCAACGACCTGCCCTACTTCAATGCTATTTTTGAGAGCTCTCTCTAAAATCTGGGACTATGACATGATACATCAGGCATCCCCACACCCAGCATGCCACCACATCCAACCTACTACCACTACCAATACTACTGACCCTGAGCAGTGCTAGTATTATCTATCTTTAAAACTACAAAAAATATATTCTGATTCTAATATATTTAATGACAGATGCAAGTAAATTTTCAGAGTTCCCACATACAAGTGTGTCCATTCAAGTAATATAAAGTTTTGCAATTCAAAAAGCATTTCTTCCCAAAATTCACTCCAGGTATGTTAAGTGTAACTATAAAACACAATGGCCATATCTATACAACATTGCATAGTTTTAGTGGATAATCATAGTCCATTTTTAATTAAATCAGTTACACATATTAACTCTTCATATTTTATTAACACATCAATTTAAATGCAGTATCAAATTTAAACAACAGATTTTGTTCAGAATCATTATGAGCAAACTCAAAATACGGAGGGGTTTCCGTTTCCTTTTTGGAGGCAGCAGATGCAATTTCTCAATACTTGAATGGCAAATGAAGAGCATAACCTTGTTTCAGGAGGCTCCTTCTCTTGTGGGTTTTAAGTAGACTGTCACGAATGCAGACCTGCAGCTCCTTCCTGCATACCAATGTAAAGCTCTATGTGCACTACCCTCATGGGCTGAAAATACTCAGGACTCAGCAACTTCCCATTAAAACTAAAATCAGTTTTAAAGGAAATGTCACAGCCAACTCAAGTTTATCCATAGTAATAAAAATTGTTTATTTTCTATTCTGTTTCAAAATTAAAGAAATCTATGGTTGCCCATAATAATCCCAGGAAAAGGCAGCTGTATAGCAGAGCAACAGCCTGTTAGCAGCACTCTTGCTTTCACAGTTTTACCATTTTTCTTGGTATAACTGCTTGGAATGGAGAAGCTCCTTTCATTTGTGCTCAAGTCTGATGGGGAACAAGACAACCCTTTTCCTAGGTAATTACAATTCAGTCTTTTTTTTTGGTTGGGTTTTTGGGGGGTTTTTTGTTTGTTTTGTTTTACTTAAAGATTTCCTTTTACTTCATGATTTTTCTCAAAAAAATAAGTAAATAAAAACACACCTCCATTACAGACTGTGCCCAGATGCCCCGGTCAATCCAGCCTCCAAGAGCACACCCCAGGGACATGCCCCCTGCTAGGGAGGGTACAGGGAGTGGGGGCCCAGCACCCAAACCCCCACTGCCAGGGGCCCTGAACCATGACTGCCACACTTCCAGCAAGGAAACTAAACATTTTGAAACCCATGTGGAAAGCAGAGATACCCCTCCCAGGAGGCAGATTCCTCTGGTTCAGGCACCAGCCACCCATCACACCCAAGCCAGGCTTTCAGATGCACACTGCAGTCCTGAACCAAGGCCAAGGACATTGTTATCACTTTTCTTTTGCTGTTAAGGACTGACAGCTTGACATATTTTGCATGAATTAAGCTATGCTTAATACCTGCTTCAAAAATAAATGAAACCTAACTTTCAGTTCAGGAAATACCACAGCACTGCAAGTCTCCATTCAAATGCCTCTCTGAAAATATAGCCTGTGGGAAAATAAATACTGCTCATTTTAGCAGTGTGTCACACAAAGTTTAAAAAATACAATCTCTCATGTCCCTGAAAACCTACCAGCTATAAGGATACACTAACCAACAGACACCATGCTGCACTATACTGATCAAATCAGAAAAACAATTTTACCACTCAGTGGAAAAAATAGCAGTACTTCACCTGCTAGTTCTCACCCAGCCAGCCAGCTAAGCCCTTGAGATCTATTCCTTGGGAGATAAGCAAAAGTAAATGCATAATACAAAGCAACAGTGCCATTCTTTACATTTAATCTACTCAGACTTGTTCTCTGCAAGCTAGCCCTCATGTCTTGTCAGCTCATCCAATTTCTAAAGTGCAACGCACAGTGCCTCTCCAGACAAAGGATGGTGCATTTAATGGATGCTTAATATGTCAAAAGCATGTATTTTTAATTAACAACACAGAGTTTGACATCATGGGTAATTGACTACCCACACATCTGACTAATACACTGTCTCCAGACCAGCTGAAGAGATAAAACTCACAAAGATAACAAAAGCAGCTTTTTTTAAATCCAAACACAAAAGAGCTTTAGATACAAAGCTGGACAGTAAGCACACATTATTGTTGTTTCCTGCTGTGGCTTTTCTCATCAGCAAGGTGGCCTTTTCCAACCACATATTATAGAATAAAGAGATTTACAAATCAAGAGCATCAGAGAGTTGCTAGATAGGGAAATCACAGAGTTCTTCCTTATCTCAGTACCTTAACAGCATGTACACTGTAAAATACAATGTTGACATGCTGCCAGTAAAACTGTGGGAACTTAAGCATCAGTTTGTTTTCTCTTCTCACAGTTTCTGGGCTTTTCAAACAAGAATTTAAAGCAGTAGATTAGGTAGGGGTGATTCCCATTGAAACCACCGAGCCACATATCCATCCCTTCTTATTCAGGATATGCACAAACTCTGCTCTAAGCATGGCTCTTGCAAGTTTTGCTCCTGTCTCAGGGAGCTCAAATTTAGGAGAAATATAATTTGGTCCCATAAGTTTCCTCCATACATGCACAATAAGAAACCAGGACCACTGCAGGAGGAGTGAGCTTTCCTTCAACACATGCACAAGCTACAGAAGAGACTGGCTGCAGGACAAAGGTGGGCAGAGAGCACCAAAGCAGTGGTGGGGCTCTGCCCACAGCACAGAAGAGTTGAGGTTGTTCAGCCTGAAGAAGAGAAGGCTCTGGGGAGACCTTAGAGCAGCCTGCCAGTACCTAAAGGGAGCCTACAGGAAAGATGGGGAGGGACTCTTTATCAGGCAATATAGTGACAGGACAAGGAGTAATGGCTTTAAACTGAGAGAGGGTAGTTTTAGATTAGATGTAAGGAAGAAATTCTTCACTGTGAGGGTGGTGAGGCACTGGAACAGGGTGCCCAGAGAGGTTGTGTATACCCCATCCCTGGAAGTGTTCAAGGCCAGGTTGGACGGGGCTTTGAGCAACCTGGTCTAGTGGAAGGTGTCCCTGCCCACGGCAGGGGGGTTGGAACAAGATGATCTTTAAGGTCCCTTCCAACCCAAACCATTCTATGATTCTATCATATCACCTGGCTGTGCCATTGTGCCAAGTCCCCACTGGAAGTCACCACAGAAGTAAGGTCAAGTAGGCTGGAAGGGTTGAGTTTTGCTAAAGCATATGATCAAAGAGTTTATTCCTGGTGGAGCTGGAGACAGGCACGGACTTAGGGGCTGGTTTGCCAGAAGGCTAGAAGTTTGGATGCAGGGATTCAGGGTAGGAGCACCCCAAACAAGCGCTCACAGAGGTTGGAGATTTACACCCTAAACCCAGAGGGACAAAAGGCACAACAGATTCAGATCCAGTTCTAGACGGATGAGAGAAAAGGAAGGGAGGTAGACAGATACATCACAGAATTTCCATTGAAAGTGCAATTAAAAAAGTCTTGATAATCCACTTTCCTCAACTAAATCAGTGAGGCAGGCTGGGCCCCTAAGCCAGCAGGTCCTCACATGGCCAGTCTCTTCTCTATTTAATCTGTAAAATATCACCTATGCCATGTTTACACCATGATGTGCGGTCCTAATATGTGACATTTCAGACCACAACACAATATTGAATAGAACATAAGAGGTCAGAGAAACAGTGGCCTGTGTGTGCAAGCAAAAATAAACCTTAGACCAGCAGGAAAGAGAAATACATGGTCTTTAAATACATTTTCTTTATTCCAATTCTGTTAAGCACTATGAAGTGATCTTAAACATCCAAGTAAGACTCAAATGACCTATAAATATAGAATTAATACACCTAATTAAGAACCAGGATAGTATGTTTATTGATGAGCTTGGGCACTACAGAAGCAGTGAAGATAAAATCAAACAGAGAAATACAAGACATAAAAGGTCGGGGGGGGGGGGGGGGCTGCAAAAGGACACGGGATCTGGCTGCTCACTCCAACCCCCCCCCCCCACCCCAGCACTGCAGAAACCCAGCAAAGGAACCTGTGGGCTGGAAAGACTCTCACAGGTCATGATTGTCAGCAAGCAGCATTAACAAGCATGAGGGAGATTTTACATCACTTGCTTCAACATATTGCAAACATCTTTAAAGATGCATCAGCTTACTCCAAGATTGCCTTTAAAACTATCCCAAAAATCTCATGAGGAGTAAGAGCTGGAAGGCTTCAAAACCAACAGATACAGCCCCACACCATGCCTTACAAGAAGCACAAAGGAAAGGAAAACCACTGCTACCCATGCAAAAAGCCCAGAGAGCAGCAGCCCCTTCCAGGGCAAGGGCTTGCAGGCACAGCCAGCCTCTGCTCCGCACACCCCAGCTACTCCACAGGAACCCCTCTCCGCGGTAGGCCTTGCACCACTGGGGTGCTCCATACCAAAATCCCATCACAGGGAGCATTAGCATGATCCATCAGAATTATTTATTTACGGAAAAGAAGCCAGAGGCAAGTCTATGCTAAAAACTGCTAGGGAGGCCATTAGACAGGCTAAAAATATATAAGTTCTGTTCAGTTTAAATGCACAGAGATGCAATACACTCCCAACCCCACCATATATGAAGGCAAGGTACACTCAAACTTCACTACAATGAACAGGAGATACTCTAGAGATAACAAGAAATCATATGTAAATATTGAACAAAGGCTTCCTTGTTCCAACCCTGTTAACTGAGAGTCACTGAGGGCATTCAATTGTTATGATAATATTGAGTAGCCAACAAGAAGGTCCAGAAAGATGCATGCAGTGTGAGAAGACGAGCAAGCTATGTGGGAAGGAACAGCAGACACCTGCACAAGCAAAGGCTTTCAGAAGAGTCTTCTTCACAGATAGTGGGGTGTCACCAAGTGCTACCTACAACCACACTCTTCTCACAACACTGTGCAAAGCAACTTGGAGAGGGAGCCTTAGGGTACTTATAGCCTTCACTCAAACTACACCTGAAGGGTTTTGCTCTTCCAACCAGGGAGGATTATCTGGCCCTGATACTGTATTTATTTTTACAGAACTGCTGCCGCTGTTTTTTCCACACAGTAACAAAGCAGGGCTGCAGGAGTCACCCACTGCTGAGCAGCAGCCAGCAGGCACAGAACAATGCAAGTGTCAGGTACCCACATGCATCCATCCTTGCCAGTTCCTCTGCTCAGTGAGAGCTTCACACAGCTCCTTGCTTCCCGAGAGGAAGGCAACAATGAACACAACCTTGCCCCCTGACCACAGGTCCCCCCTGCCCCTCATCCTTTTTCACAGCACACAGGACAAGAGGTAAAGCTAAATAACAGAAATCTCACATATTGTGTCACATACTTGGTACTCCACTGTGTTGTAATGAGCACTGGAAATAACTCTCTTGGCCAGGAACCTAAAAAATTGAATTCTCTGATAAAGTTCAGTAATACTGATATTCCCTGCTGAAGTCAACACCAGTCCCAGCTGTGTGCAGTGACTGAAAGAGGAGAGAAGCCTCACTTTCCAGCAAGTACAGACATCCAGAGCAGCTCCAAGGCATCTTTTCTCTTCAGACTGCACTGTAAGACAAGTGATACCTCTTTGATATTAATGGCTTGGAGAGCTTACCTGAGAGCATGGCAACTCCAGCAAGGAAATTGGGTCAATTCTCAGAGCCCCTGAACCAAAGCCTTTGTAGAAGCTGAAGGCAAAAAGAGAGCCCACAAAAAGAGCTTCAGCAGGTAGGTAGTCAGGTGTCCTTTGTTGTGACCCATAGCTTCTCCCTGATGAGGCAGAAAATGGAGATGGATGGAGCAAGGGAACAAAAGCAAAGTAGAAAGATAGCATGAAAGCAGCTGAATGGTTGAAATCCAGAGAGTATTTGTGTTAAATGAGGTCAGCGTATCAGGAGCGATCCCCTGAACTCAGCACTGCTTTCAGTGGTTCAGTCAAACTCTACAAAAAGCCAATGGACAGCCAATTTTGCTTTGGCCCGAGGAATGGATTAGTTGGGGAAAACAAAAAAAACAACCACGGATGAGTTCTTATGGCTAAGCCAGCGTACAAGTTTTATATTTAAAGTCCTTTATGAATCAATGACTTTAGCATAGCAACCATATTCACAGTAATCCTCATCTATATGGCCTTCCAGCTCCACCATGGCCTCCGTGAACTTGGCAAAGGCAGCTGTCTCCTCAAAAAGCCCAGTTTTCCTCTGTGCACTCTGAAGCCCTGGCCAAACTGAGCTACAGCAGGAGCCAAAAAAAGAGGTTTGCCCGTAGCAGGAAAAGATGGCAAAATTGAAGTCTCCATAAAGAAAGTTGGAAGCCAGAAATAGAAGACCAAATAATCAGTAGACCTCATGCTTTGACATGGAGTAACTAGGAAACTGCACAGCGCCGATCACACTAAGAGAAAGACGACAACATGCAAAAACCTAACATAAGATCCTAAATATTCATATCACTATCACCTCCAGAAGGATTAAATTTCCCCCCCAATAGATATGAAAATCCATTTTGTTTCATCAGCAAAATGTTTTTTAGACCCTGTCTGAAAAAAAAATGAGGAGATACAATAATAGGCAAAACTGACTGTAGAATTATAGAAATAACATAATCTAAAAGTCTCATACGACGTAATCTGGTGAGTCACTTATAACACGATAATTCTGCTCCCTTGCCATCAGTGCCACAGCATTGCTAGAACAGGGAAACACTGCTTGGAGAGGGAAGCAGTGTAAATGTACTTGCCACCCTGCAGGCTCCAGTCCCCTGAAATTCAGGGTCAGTGAAGACCCAGTGTGTGCAGAGACAAGCAGCTGTCAGGTAACACCTCCAGCTGCGATTCAACTTAATACAGATGTTCTGGATCACTCCTTAGGCAGTTCAACATCTGAGCTCCATGGCACGAACAAGGATCCATAAAGCAATTTAGGGCCACAGCAGAAACTGGCAGGCTCCTCCCCAGTCTGGGCAGTTACACACTGTGGGACAGACCAGTACCCACAACTGGGAATTCAGGGTCTGGCAGTTGTTTTCCCTGGGGAGGATGAAACGAGCACAAACTTACAAGTGTTGTAGAGGAAAGTGAGTCCAGAAGATGGAAATCCAGAACACCATTATGGATCTCTGTGCTGTCACAAGCAAAATTAATTTAGTGTCATGTTAGAAGTTTACAACCAGCTGCCATATTAACATATGACTGAAGGCTTAAAAGGTCTTAAGGGTGAAATATCTTATTAGCAACACAAGAAAAAAATATTCTGCAGATAACTGGTGATAAATGGCTTCTGAAAAGTTTCACATAAATAAGCTTAAAGTTGCAATTTTTCAGCAGTGCTGTCAGTCTCACACCAGAGTACATCAATGAATATCATATTTGTCTTTTGGAGGCTTTTTCATTTGAGATTTGTTTTAGCAGTGAGACATGATGGGAAAATAACTCTTTGTAGGATTACATTTCCCATCCTAACAAAAAGTATTCTCACTAAAGCAAGGAAAATGGGAACATTGTGTTAGTTAATCCTGTCCGAGACAATTCTCTTAGTAATTAATGTTAATAATTACTTCTACTTCTGTGTCATCCTAGAAGGATATAAACAAAAATTGATAAATTGTCTAATAAGATTTTGCTCGTGAATAAATCAAGCAAAAGATAATCTGAACGAAAGAGTAGCTGATTTTTCCACTGAAAAACATTTACCCAATTTTATGTATTTCCTTCTCCCATATACAGGTATGGGTTACAACTATCAAATGCAACTGGCAGAAATCAGCAGTGCAACAACCCATACCGAACAGTGTCAGGCAAAAACTGTTCATTATGCAATGACTAATGCCACCGGGGACTGCTGGAGAAGCGGCAGGATTATTGATCCATGTTGGACAAAGTTGGAACTGCTTTCTTTTTTCCAGTTCAGTCTTTGAAATGGAATATTGTCCTGAGACATTTCTAGACCCAAGCCCCAAATTCTGCTCTAAGCCCAACCTGTTTAACTGCTTCTTCTGCCTCCAGACCTGCACTCACCTACCTCCTGGTTACTGTACGTCACCAGCTCATTGCCACGACAGAGAAACTGTGGGGTTCAGTGGGAATAAACTGAAATTATTTAAGATATGGAGGGAGTTAGTGTATTAAAAAAAAATTAACTCATTTTAGCTTTCACCATTGTGTATATTAGCTTGGCTGAACAGCAAAGGGGAAGTCACTCTAAAAATATCTAAAGGGACTAAATACCTAGGATGCACTATTCAGAAAAATAAGGGAAGAGTACTGGAATTAATAAAGATGAGCTGCCAAGTATTTTTAAAACACTTTTTTGCCTGAATTTGTTTCTTTATGTGGGCTTGAAAGACTGTCTAGAACGGCTCTGCTGGATTTGTTCTTTGTTTCATCCTTAAAATATTACGAATGCCAATATTAGCCTGTTTTTCTACACAAATCTTGAAGATCCCAAGGACATTTTAAGCCAAGCCTTAAGGAGAGATGCTGGATTTTTAGCAAAGCCTTCCTTTCTCTGAAATGTTAATTAGCCACTGAAGTGGAAAAATTAGGAAAAAGGCAAAAAGCAGAAATTCACAATATTTCCCTCTCAACCTTTTTCACTTCCTTTCTTCTTGAAACTTTATCTTCACATATTTTCTCAGGTTTTTGTAGACCACACACCTAAGAAGTTTAAAATAAATACCCTTCAGCCCCTTAAAGCCTTTTTCCAGCTACCAATATCTAATTCATCACATGGTCTAGCTAAAAGGAGCCAACAGAGCCCTATTTTTGAGGTATTAAATAAGCAAAAGAATATAATTCTCAGTTTTACTATTATTTGTCATTATAAACATCAATTCTTACAGCCCTTTGTTCATGTTGGAAATGTATCATCAATTCTGGGAAAACGACCTTAGACTGGCAGTATTTCCAGACAAGCTGTGAGCCTGTCCTTTTTAGTACAAGGCAACTGATAACGAGTAAAGTTATTCAGCTAATTGTATGATTGTATTCTAAAAACTAGTTGTGGGACTTTCCCTTAACAGCTTCCAGCTTGCTCTCCCTTTCCAGCAACAACATGAACAAAAAAAAAAGGCATCATGTTATAAAGAACAGATGAAAGGAGAACTGAGGGGCTGCAATGGCCCTTTCATCTACAGGTCTTCAAAAAATATCTGTAGGGCAAATACTTCTGATTCCTCCTGAAGCAACGTCAGCCTCAGCAGCAGCTCTGTGCCATAAACAAGAGCAGCAGCAGAGACATGGCGGTACCTTGGGCTGGAGTTTGGAAGATGTTGCATCCCATGTGAAGCTTTCTAGGGAAAGTTTTCTTCCAAAAAGTTTAAGTCAGGGCAGAATTTCTTTTCAAGAGAGAAGATGACAACTCTGGCATAACTAACTCCAGCTAATCCCAATTTAACCCAGCTATGCCTGCACCTCACACTGCCTGCAGAAAGCAAATCGCAAAGTAACAACTAGGCAGGCAGGGAGGGACCCAGAAACGGAGAAGATACAGAAGCCTGGCTGGAGCCCTCCCCAAGCCCCTGGCTCCAGACTCAGCTCTGCAGGGCTCGTCCCTGGCTGCATCGCACAGGCAGTTCACACCACACTTGATTTGAAAACATGATTTCACTGCAAGTTTCTGTCCACACAGGAATAGCTGACAGCTCACCAAAAACCCACATGAGTGTCAAGGCCGTACTTACAAGATGCTACTACCAAACATAACTTCCCCCAGTGCCCTTAGAGAAGTCTGTTGGGCATTTCCAGTGTCAGGAAATGTTTTTCCTAATTTTAAGCACAGGTTCAGCACACTCCAAAGGTGGACACACCACACCAGCTGGAGAGAACTGTGCTGTACGGGATGCGCACTGGTGCTGATGGAGGAGGCACAACTCCCTCCAAAATCCACAGCGATGTGCAATTACTTGCAACGGACATCAAGACCAGTTTCACTCGTCATCTCCAAGCCATGCAGTAGATTAATTATTCTCTGCTTGATGAAGTATTTAAAACTCCCTTTTCTTTGGGGCTTCATCTGGCCAACAGATACACACCTTGAAAACTGAGCTTTCCATGCTCACCTCAGCTGGAGCCATTCAGCCTGGGCTTGCACTCACCATTCATAATATCAGCATTGCTAACATAAAAGCACCACTTCCATATCTACAGTCCTAATCCCACAATAAATAGGCTTTTTTTGCAAATAAAGTAATTGCCAAGTAGTATACTATCTGGCTCTGCTCTGTTTAACTGAATAATTTGCTAGGACTGAATTACTATCGCCTGTATTAAATGTTGAGATTATCGAACATGTGCTTGTATTGAATTAATATTTTATCGCTTCTGGGTCCTGTGTGGGCTGGCTGTTCTCCTGGAATGCTTTAGCACCATGGAAACGTTGGGAGATACTTTCTCTTAATTGCATGAATGGTTGACAGATAACAGTACAGTACCACAGAATTAAGCTCCAATTGCTGATGAATTCTGATGAGCTGCTACACTGTTTCTGTTATTTTAATTTTATTTTTAAACCTGGCAACATCTATCCTTGTCCATTATAATTTCTGAAAGCATTAATGTCAGTAGGTAATGTATCTGTATGACAGGTAGTATATAATTACCACAACTACAACTCACACAGAGGTGAGCCCTTTAAACTTAAGGGAGAATTTCAGTTAAGAAAGAAAAGAGTAAAAATCTCGAGTGATCAAAAACTAATGAAGTGTTTCTTTTCTTTTTAATTTGTATTTTTATGGCAAGGCTAATTCTCTAATTAATAACACCTTGGTTTTAGAATTGTCAAGAAAATAGTGTTTAAGCACTATTATTCAAAACTGCTGTCAGCAAATACAGGTATCTCGTTATCAACTTTTTGTGTTTCTCAAGTTAGAAATGTTCCATATCTTGTAGAACAGAGCCCTAGAAATCACTGAGCATTATTATATAACGAAGCGGTTTTGCAGAGTGCCTTTTTTTCAAAGCATAGTTTGTGCTGCATGATTCACCATATCGTAACTGTTTGGGATGCATATTATAACTTTGCAAAAATATTTTATCTGCCCATGTAAGTTTGTGACACACACTTGTGTATTACTTACTCTGTATTACAGGGTATTGCTGAAGTATCCCATGTACATTTGCTCAACATCCTGCAACTGTTTGAAGGATAACAAATCGTAGTAATTATCCCTAACAATACAAACAAAAGACAACTGCATTCTACAAATGAGACCAGACATAGAGTACCAAAACTAAGCACAGCAACAATCCCTTTCAGATGACACGGTAAGTGTCTACTGCTAGCAATCGCAGTTGAATAGACGAGCTTTACAGTGCACTGGAAGGCTGATGACACAGGGACAGCAGGTTCCCCAAAGCACCTTCCACTCACAAACACAGCAGTGTTTTCCTGAAGTGTGCATGCTTCAGCTTGTCACTGCTGGGTTTGGGACTAGATAGTTCAGCCTGCTCGTGGGGTTGATTGGACCACTGTCTATCAGAATCACAACAAGAAGGAACAACTGGGTTTGGATTGGGTTTAATTAATTTACACAGAAATCTTGTGTAATCAGCAAGTTATATTCCTTAAGACATCAGAAATCATGTGATGAATTTCACTAAATTGCATAAAGTTTTTGCCATTTTATAAGAGCAGAACATTAAGTGTGATATCACCAAAGCTGGGGCTGAGTCTTAACCCCAAATTAAATACCAGTCTAAATCCATACTCTGAATCTAATCTGTACCCATATCCATGTTTCAAGGATCCACTGCTCCTCAAAAGTTTTCTTGGTACTTTAAACATAGCAAGCTATAAAGTATTGTCAAAATACTTTCCTGAATTTAATCAGAGCACATATGGAGAAACTGAACTCTGTCTATA
Organism: Aquila chrysaetos chrysaetos; assembly: GCF_900496995.4. Lineage (NCBI taxonomy): Eukaryota > Metazoa > Chordata > Aves > Accipitriformes > Accipitridae > Aquila > Aquila chrysaetos. Next base: position 41,720,034 of record NC_044015.1, on the reverse strand, counting down.
GGTGACAGACAGATAGTCTGGAAGGGATTGACAGATTTTTATTCACCCTGCCTATATAAGAGCAGGGAAACAGAGCACACATGATAGAGGGGCAGGTTTGAAAGCTCAGAGAGTTTGGTTATTGTGCCCACTTGCTTCATAGTCTCTGCCAGAACTCTCAAGGAGTCCTTATGTAAGAAACCAAATTATATTAATGCCATTTACCATTATTATCATTAATATAATACAACATTAGAAACTTCCAGTAAAACTTTTTGGGGTTTTGGTTTTTAAAATGAGATGGATTTGAGCCAAATACCAGATTTTAAATGATGCATTTCTGAAAACCTGCACAATTCCAGTTCTGTATGTGGGTTTAGACCCAGTTTTGTCTCTGTGCCCTTTTTAAAATATGCAGCAGTAAAGCCTGGATCTTCTCAGGATCTCAAATTTGTAGTGTTCAAAATCCAGGTTTGAGCTATATAATCTGAACTCATCTCTGCTACCAGTAAGGGACAGTATCTAAACAAAGCCTTTAGGAAAAATAGACTATTGTATATCCATTCCTCCCCCATTCCCCATGTCACCAGGCAGCTCCTTACAGGCAAGAGCAGGAACAGCATCCACCTCTCCATCTGGAGGAGGCAGGACACTGTCTGCAGATGTTGCTGACCCCCATAACAGCAGGACATAGTCCAGGTTGCCTACTTTCATAATACTCCCCTTTTCGTGCTGTGATACAACAGCACAAATATATTAAATAAAAGGCACTCAGATAGGAACACAGGGCTGCTGAATCCTCGCAGTCTTGCTTTTAGAGAGCCAAAGGCAACAGGCCTGAATTTTCTACTACCACAGGTGCTCCATACACAAATGCACACGTTTACTGCAGCTAGGTTTACACATAGCTGTACAAACAGCACAGGCGCTCTCACTCTGGGAAGACACAAGTAACAGCAACACAGCCCAGCTGCCTATTGACCAATGCTCTCCAGCCCCCCGCAAAAGCTGTGTGTTCCTGCTGCTGGGAGTCCTGGCAATCACCCCCACCCACACCTGGATCCTGCATGCTTTCTTTTGAAAATAACAAGACAAAAATTACACTTGAAGAGCATCTAAATTTAGTAAAGCAAGAGCTAAACATGGCCATGATCATTTCATAATACATCTGTTTATTCTGTACAGCTAAGAAAATTACACCATTGTCTATATTTTAAAACACAGTAAACTACCTTTCAAAATGTTCATCTACTGAGGGAAGAGTTTAATTTTCCATGAAAGTTATGGCCAAAATAGGAGAAAAGCTTTTTATCAGCCAAACAAGCAAGTTCTATCTTTAGTTAAACTGCAGTCATTTCTCCTGTGTTTACAGGATTGTAGGCAAACACATACTTAGAAATTGTCACTCTCCTGTGGATGAAGCCTCCCCAGAATAATAGTTCCATTTTTTCTTAAAATTTCATCTGTATGAAGACAGAAGAGTAACGATCTAAAGGCTTCAGAAGCTGAACTGCCCAAACCTGGCACTTCTAAGAAGAAATGTTCAAAGTGTTGCACAGTGCTTAACTTGCATTGAAATCAAGAGTAATTGTGAAGCTAAAACCTTGCATGTGCTTTGAAAGTGCAGGATTAATGTAAATACTGCACAGCTTTGTCTGATCTCAAGTAGAAAAGTGTTTAACACTCTGTGTAGCTTCTATCCAGCCTGAATTCAGATTACAGATTTAAGGCACACTACTGTCAGCTCCTACGCACAACCCCCATTAACAGCAATGTTAATGCCCTGCAAACAATAATATTAACATTAATGAAAGAAATTATTGCACAAGTGAAGAAATAGTCCCCTTTGGGCAAAAAGCAGAGCTCAGCACAGTGACTAGCCTATGGACATCTATTACAAATAGTCAGGTAAGCAGACATTGTTCTGCACACATGAAGCTGAAAATATACATAACTGGTAATGCAAAAGCATGACTCCTTCGGATTGCTCTTTGGCTATATAAATGTGGGTAGCTTGGCACATTTCCATCAGCATCATTCAAGTTTAAATCAAATAAATTTTCAGTATATTACTACACCACTTCTGGCATTGCTGAATCTGTATACATATATCTGGTCTAAAATTAGAGTTGTTGGAAGTGCATTATCAGGGGGGAAAAAATTGGCTGAAAAGAATGGATACCAAGCTGATTATGGATGGGGCTGGTTGTATTTCCTGTTACTGAGATTGCTCAACACTGAAGACTGGGTCTTTTTAAGAGGTCTCTCAACAGAAAACATTTGGTATTTCATTACTGTTCCCATTCTACTTCACATAGAAAAGAGATTGCCTATAATTTTTAAATACAAGCCCAGAGGGAAAAACCTCACTTTCCTAAAGCAGCATTTAACCTGGAGTTCAGGCACTCATATGAGATAGATGAGAGCTCCTAGGTGGACCAAGGACATGACCTCCATCTACCATAATCTCTATGCTACTAACTATTCTGGACAGGATGTCTCTAAGTCATTCCTGTTGGACTGTTTTACTGCTCATAAATATTCACCAAGCCAGAAACAGAAGCTGAAGAGAAGCCAGGGCATGAATATCTCAGACTGGCTGAACAAAGTGACTGGAACAACAGAATTTTGAAGGAAAGATGCACTTGAGGCATATGCCTAAGGTGAGAGGAGCAAGACTTCAGAGATGGACACGAAGGTTCGTATTTATTAGGATATACCATCAAATGGGGTCCAACATGAAACATGAGATTACTAAAAGTTCCCTACTCTCCTCTGGAACAGTTCCTAGCTCCATCACATTGGTCTGTTTGCTGATCTATCCTTCTCCTTCCACCCTTCCTAGGTTCTCTGGTTATTCACAAGATTCTTCCTAACTCAGTTATTCACAGAGATAGGGCCAAGCCCTTCACCTCCTCTCCTCGGCCGCCCCAACAGCTGGCACTAAACCTGGAGCAGTCCTAGAATTTCTTCATGTTCTCAAGCTCATCAGCTCAGTTAATGGTCGAGCAATTCTTTCAGTCTATCAAAATCTGCTCTGCTGAAATGGAGAACTTATATTTAGCCTTCTATTTAAACAAAATAACCTACTATTGCATGAAGGTCATTTTTAACAACAAGCTTTAACAATTTTAGAATAGCATCTCCTCTTTTTGAGTCAGTGAATATTTATTTTAAAAAAAACTGTTGGCTAGAAACTGAATAGTTGTAATCTGATATAAAGGATACCAGCTGATAATAGTGTACAGTGACCTAGAAAAAATTTAAGAGACTGACATTTTTGTCCATAGCTTACAAGCAAATTAAGTACAAAAATTTGAAAAAGTTTAACTCCATACAATTAATTCAAACCCTATTTATAGTAAATTACACTGTAGCATTGCTATGAGTCTGTGGCAAGTATGCAAGAGTTACATTGACAGAATGTTCATGGAAAAGTACTGTCAGTGCTAGAGCCTGCATAGTAAGGACAGTGCTGTCCCTGACCCCAAACAGTGAACAGTTACAAAAATGCCTTATTTTTTGAATGTATATTGCATTAATATAAAAGTTCATTTCAACAGAGTACACATGACAAGCAGTATGATCAACTGCACAATGCCTTATTTTAGCTTTATAAGAACTAGCACATATGCTACGAAGATCAGAATCATTAGGCAATGTAATTAAAGTGCAAGTGAATGGCTTCCTTGGGCCAATGGGGCAAGGGAGAGGAGGTGGCAAAAACCTCAACAGTAGCCCTCTCTCTTGTCAGAAGTAAGGGTACTGGTATGTTAATTGTGTGAATGTTTATCAAGCCTCTCACTTCCTCAGTGTATTTATCCTGTCCTTGTTTCACACGGCCAATTTGTTCCTTCCATCATCCCTCCAGGATTTTTCTTAGAGTCTGTTGTTTCTAATCAAATCATGGTGATTTTCAAGTGGTTTTCTTTCTGGTTAGAACATTTCATTTTTTCTGCATTAGCCCTCCAAGAAAAATACTTGCATAAATACAGTCTACCTTCTAGAAACTTTCTGCATACACATCACCTATGGATCCGGAAAAAATATAGTAATAGAGACACTAAAATCAGAGGACAGATGGACAAAGCTGGTTGCTACGGAATAGAAACGCTTTGTACTGTCCCTTACTTTCTGCCAGCACTGCCAGCCCAGCCAGCTACTTGCACAGATGCTCTGGGACTCCCTCTACATAGTCTCGACCTGCCCAGCTGCTCCTTCTCCATGCCAGGAGGCTCCATAACAAGAGAGGGGACAGGAGTGAGGCAAGGGCTTTCACTGTGGCTACAGCTTCTGTTGCTTCCTCCTTTTGCCCAAGGAGGTACTCTGTTTCCAAGCAGAACAAAATCAGAGGGCTGTTTCAAGGTCAACAGTTTTACAGTGTTCATGAGAAACCCAAACAGAAGTGGCACCTGTCCTTACCACTAAGCTACAGCACACAAGAAGCTTTCAGAGCAAGACTAACAAGGGATGGAAGAGCATATGCCATGTCACTTTTACAGTTTTTTCCATTTACTCAAATCAAGGGGTTTTTTAAAATTTGAATTTCTACTTGAGCTCCTGCTCTAAATCCCAGCCTGTAAACATAGGCAGCTAAGGACTGCTGGATTTCAAGGACTTTTCAATTACCTCTTTCTCATAGTCTTCTCTGGCTACTTCCCAGACTTTCAGGAAGGCTTTCACATCCTTACAGGGCCTGCAAGGTATTTGGCCAAGGAGATCTGGACCATATCAGCCTACTTCAGGAGCTCAGGGATGACACACAGCAGCTACTGCTACCTCTGTCTGCTACTGAGCATCACTGCATGAATCATTGTCCCCAAGCAAAACAGTTACCAGGCTGCCAAGCAAGATATCTTTGTAGATTTCAGCCTGTGCCAACATGAATTTGAACTAATACATTCCTTATAACATGATGCCTAAGCCACCTTTTTACAACCAAAAACTTTAACTTTATAAAATGATGCCTAATGACTCAAAGCATTCACAGGTTACCTTCGAAAAAAAGAGCTTATATCTTTTTCCCTGTGGGGACAAAGTAGCAACAAACCACCAAATGCAGTGAAAATATTAGATGCAAAGGACTGGGAAGCTGGCAATAATAGCCTTGCTACTGTACAACAAATCTGTTTTATATTGATGACATAGTACTATTACACCCTGGCTGCAAAAGTAACATGAAAACTGCATGAACATTCATTAAAATCAACATGTTATCATTAAGTTGCATTTAACAAATAAAGCAGTTTTCATTGCTCCAGCTGGTCTTACAAACTTTTCAGGATTAGGAAAAAAGCAACACCACCCCCATGTGGCAGAAATCAATCTCATCACAAGAAAGTGATACAGAAAGACTGGACTTGAATCCAGAAAATCAAGGGCTTGCTCCATCTTCCTTTTAAGTAGTCAGACATCCTACAGCAGGTTCCTGAATTCACTTGAAGAAAGCAAGTTTTCATATGGGTATATATGGACTTCTGCCATTTTCTACCCTGTGCAGTACAGGACATTGTACTTTAAACTCAGCATCATGGATTACTTGTCTGCTTTGACTGTCTAGATTACATTGCGGTCATCCTCAATGCTCATTATATTTTTCAGGTATTAATAGATACAAGACTATGGTTATCATACAAAGGTATGCCCGTACCTTTGGGGGAAATGGGGAACATACACTATCAAATAAACACCAGTGGAATTATAACATTGGAGCAGGGGTAGACTGCAGCCCTACAGTTCACAAGTTGATTTTGATATTGACCACATTCTTCCAGGCAGCCAGGTAGAAACAGGCTATTTTCAAAGCTTTGCTTCAAATTACAATAAAGAATTCCGTGAACAGGATGGGAATAACAGCTCACACCCAAGTAATAAGCCAAGTAATTAGGAGATGAGCTTTCCCAGCTGCAGCAGTCCCAGGCAGGCAGCTTGCTCTGGGTCAGATTCCAAGGAGCTCCATCTACACCAGGGTGCCCAAGGAGTGCAATTTCCCCTCCCCTCTTCAACAGGGACAGCTGTCTGTCTGTCTGGGCACATGTCTCCCCTCCAGCCAGAGCTTGCAGTAAAGCTGCCTGCATGCAACCTTGAGCCCTCACATGCCAGAATGTACATTAACATGATCTCAGACCCAGCAAGGGATTGTTCACCAGTGTGAAACATATCCTGATGTGGCTGGATCCAGGAGACTAACCAGGCAGTAAATCCGAGTGATTTCTTATCTCATGCATAAACTTCCCAAACATCTCTGCAGAAATTTGTAGTATTTGAAAATACCATGGACTATTCCCAAGAACAATTTGTGCTTTGTGTTTTCTTATATGTTCTCCTATTTTTTTTTTTCAAGCTGTTTGGATGTTCTGAGCCTTTTTACTAGGTCAAGAGAACTGTATTTCAAATTTTTAGTTAAAACAGTGCAGCCTCAGATGATGGAAGCAGCACAGCTAACACCAGCAGTAATGACCTTAAGGCTGTGTGCATGCAAAAGCTACTCACTTCGTGCTGGAGTCCTTTACAGAAGATCTAGGAAAATCCTGAAAAACAATCTTTGTAAATATTTAGTGTATTTCCTGGCAATCAAGACAGTTTCTTCCTTAGTTCCTGCCAACATCCCCTTTTCCCGACTGTTGTTTAACATGCCTGACAGCTGCCACCTTCCACTTGAGGAACATCTGCATTTCAGAGACTTGCAGAGAATGCGTGAAGCACCAAGAATCGTTGAGATGAATGCCTGAAAACATGTACAATATTCATGTTTCCCCACTGCTTCCAAATACCATTACAATGAAAACTCTAGTCTGAGCATTCTCCCCTTTTGATATAAGTACCTGCCTTTTACTAACAGCCAGGAGTTGTGAATACATATAGTAAGACAATAATACTCCATATGTGATCCCATCCTTTGATCTTTTGAGCAACTGGCTTCCAAATTGCCATACTATGAAGCATTTTAATGTATACTTTGTACAGATGGTTACGACCAAATGAATGATTTAGTAACAAAATGTTTGGAGTAAACCAATTGAGTAAAACTGCAGAGGGCATGTGCAATCAGGCTGGATTTGAGCAACAGCTGCTACACATTTGTAGAATAATAGATCTGATGAACTAATTTGTGAGAAAACTGGGCACAGCTGTGATGCAGCTCACAAATGAAAAGCAACAAATTGTAAGCAACTGCACAAAAGGATTGTTTTTCAGACCAACTTCACTAAAACTGCATGTAGTTGGTTTTGGGGTTTGTTTTTTTTTTAATTAAATAGTTTGGAGGACAAGGGAACCAGGGAGAAAACACCTATATCTAAAGTAACTACTATTTAAAGGTCTGTAGCAGAGTCAGAAAATCAGTTTTCTTTTAAAGTACAGGTGTAATTCAATTGAGTTCAATAAAAAACTATGTGATCAGATAGACATGGTGAAGGCAAATTCTGCTTTTTTCCAGAGAAACACCATAGATCAAAATTCTTAGCATACTAAATACAGATATTAAATTATCAGAGCAAACTTTCATTTGCTGTTACACCCAAAAGGAAGCTACAGCTTGTACCTTCCCACCTTGCCTTCCAAAAATCATCTCAAGAGTGGATGTCACACAATACAGGAGTTGCAAGATTTGCACAAAGCCATTAGAGAAGCACACGCCAAGGGATTATTACAGATTCAGTGCCGTATAAACATAACTATGCCAAAGTTATCAGTAAAATAGCATACAATTAAACCTATCTTTTAAAAAGATCCAAGTCGAAATAGTATTGTTTCATCAGTTCAGAAGTACATTTCCACAAAGCAAAGCCAAAACCAAATAATACAGACACACGTAATGTTGGATCAATAGAAATGATGAGCTTAAAAATACATTCCATAGGAAGAGTCCTTGATTGAAACAGCACTGATTATCACTTTGTAGCAAAACCCCTTAACTATGGATTGCCATATGAATGAGGCCATCTCTCATGTACGAGGAGGCTGCCTAGCTAGCAGCCCCCACACTGTACTGCTGTATGGGGTCAGTCCATTCCAGGTCCAGGACTCTGCATTGTTTTCTTCCTTTCTTCACTTTATGAGGAGCTACAATTCTCTACTCACCCTTACTCCCTCCCAGAAAAAAACTGATTCAAAACCCATGTAGTCAGCTGTTTTCCCTCTATTTTCATCTACTTTCTTTTACTCAGAAAGTAAAATGATGTCCAGCCTTCCTGGATGAAGTTGTCAGATAATGTGAGGCACTGCCAGTTTTTCATTTCATCACATATTTTCAAAGAGCTAATAGATTAGCATCAGCAAGAACAGCAAAAAGCATTGACATTTCCATAAAACATCCAAGAAACGAGGGGTTTTATTATTATAGCTGTTACCAAAATGATTTGAGAAATGCTTTTCAGACAGAAGATTAATATCCAGAAGAACTTCCTCCTGTTTAGAAGGAAGAGTCCGTCTGGACAGATCTGCTCTTCAGTGAATGGGCTGGATCCCACACCAAGAAGTATGGACTACCAACATAGTGGAGTGAGCAAGTGGCTTCAGTGCTTATCCTGTGCACCTCAGCTAGCAAGAAGCAAACTCAGCTGAATCCCTTTACTAAACTATACTTAACATCCACTATTTAATTAACTCTTAAGCCAGATGACTGGGGCAGAAAAAGCACAAGTTAATTAACATATCACGATGCAGTATATAAAAAAACCCCTTTGACAGGATAATAAATAAAATATGAAAGGCAAAGCAAAAGGGCTCTAATTTAGGATTGGCTCAAAAATACATCAAGCCTCATACTGTCTGCATTAATTGTGTTTGAAGCCAGGACATCTCATCTCTATACATGCAAAGGTTTTATTTACAGCTAGAGCTTCAGATACTTAGTTAGTATCAATACTTAACAATCTCAGGTATAGCAGCTGAAATAGATACTACTATGTCATTTTTGTATGCGATATCTTTGAATGCTATTAAAAATAAAATAGGCTTTCATTAAAGCGCAGCCTTCATCTAAGGTGGTTGCAAGCACTAGTTGTTAATTATAGATTAAACATTTCTGCAAGACTTTGAAACTACCCCAAGTAAACTGAGCTCCAAGCTTAGTATTTCTGAAAATTCAAAGATCACACAACTTCATACACATTTTAATTATTTGCACATATTTAACTTTACATGAATTTTCTCTTGCAAAAAGGCTCTTTGTGCACATCACCCTATAGTACTATAATGATCATCTTACAACTACTCCTGTTATAGCTACTTATACTGTTACGCACAATCCTCTCATCCACTTGACAGATTTTTTTCTAACAATAACAACAAATAGATGGCTGTTAATTGTTATTTCTACACTAACAGTGTTCCAAAAATGCTTTCTTAACATTTTTATTCAGCTCAAAATTAAGAGCTTTTTCTATTTTAAGAGATATTTATGTTCTTGGAGTAACAATATAAACACAAATTAAACTCCTACAAGGTTAAGGGATCGTATACCCATAAAAACTGGTATTATTAAAGACTTCAAGGTTTTTCTTTATGACTCCTACAAAATATTAGCACATTTTTCACATTATTATAAACCACTGCAGAAGGGCTACTCAGAACCTTGCTCTGGAGAAAGAGGACTAAGACCAATAAAAGAACTGAGTAACATTTTCCTACCTGGTACCATGATGGCTTGTAATCTCAGGGTTCACTATTAGGCAAACTGCTAGGAGAGGTCTGTCAAGAAACACCTTGAACAGAGCTGTGGGCAGATGGTATGCTTTATAGACTGGGCATTCCTGCTGTTAACCAACACACTAGCGAGGAAGTGACCCCACCCCTCAGCAGATGGGATCCAAACTGTATTTAGCAGAGGATGGGGATGAAGGGCAAAGTCCTGAGCAGCTCATGGGGCTCTTGTTAACTCGTTAAGAAGGGAGGTGGTAGGGGGCTAGGTAAATGCATCTGATGATGTGAAAATTTAGTGAGAAAAGGTGTAGGGTATTTCTCAGTATCTGCAAGGTGTAAACAGAACAGCATGCTGATCCATCGTCAGGGAGAGAAGAAAAAATAACACAGTGCTCAGGTTGCTTGAGTTTAGGTGGTGATGGTACACAGAATTCCTCAACATTTGTGGGGGAGAGGAAAGTGCTTGGGGATTCTGAGTTACTGAAGGGTAGAGCAGGGGATCTCAAGTCATCGTTCAAGGCTCAACAACATCAGGTTTGAGACCATCTAGAGAACTTGAAGGTGTACAAGTCCATGGGACCTGATGAGATGCATCTGCAGGTCCTGAGGGAACTGGCAGATGAAGTGGCTAAGCCAATATCCATCATATCTGAGAAGCTGTGGCAGTCTGGGGAAGTTCCTACTGACTGGAAAGGGGGAAACATAACCCCCATTTTTAAAAAGGGAAAAAAGGAAGACCTGGGGAGCTACAAGTCAGTCAGTCTCACCTCTGTGCCTAGCAAGATCATGCAGCTGATCCTCCTGGAAACTATGTTAGAGCACATGGAAAATAAGCAGGTCATTGGTGACAGCCAACACACATTCACTAAGGGCAAATCATGCCTGACAAATTTGGTGGCCTTCTACAACAAGGTTACAGCATGGTGGATAAGAGAAAAGCAATGGGCCTCATCTACCTGGACTTGTGCAAAGTGTTTGACGCTATCCTGCACAACACCCTTGTCTCTAAATTGGAGAGACATGGATTTGATGGATGGACCACTCAGTGGATAAGAAATTGGCTGGATGGTTGCACTCAAAGAGCTGTGGTCAACGGCTCGATGTCCGAGTGGAGACTGGTGACAAGTGACGTTCCTCAGGGGTCGATATTGGGACCGGTGTTATTTAACATCTTTGCTGGCGACATGGACAGTGGGATCGAGCGCACCCTCAGCAAGTTTGCCAACGACACCAAGCTATGTGGTGTGGTCAACACACTGGAGGGAAGGGATGCCATCCACAGGGACCTTGACAGGCTTGAGAGGTGGGCCCGTGCGAACCTCATGAAGTTCAACAAGGCCAAGTGCAAGGTCCTGCACACGGGTCGGGGCAAACCCAAGCACAAATACAGGCTGGGTGATGAGTGGATTGAGAGCAGCCCTGAGGAGAAGGCCTTGGGGGTATTAGCAGATGAAAAACTGAATCTGAGCCAGCAATGTGCACTCGCAGCCCAGAAAGCCAATTGTATCCTCGGCTACATCAGAAGAAGTGTGGCTAGCAGGTCGAGGGAGGTGACTTTGCCCACCTACTCTGCCCTCGTGAGACCCCACCTGCAGTCCTGCGTTCAGCTCTGGGGCCCCCAGCATCAGAAGGACATGGACCTGCTCGAGTGAGTCCAGAGGAGGTCCACAAAGATGATCAGAGGGCTGGAGCACCTCTCCTATGAGGACAGGCTGAGAGAGTTGGGGTTGTTCAGCCTGAAGAAGAGAAGGCTCTCGGAGACATTACAGCAGCCTTCCAGTACCTAAAGGGGGCTTACAGGAAAGATGGGGAGGGACTCTTTATCAGGGACTGTAGTGACAGGACAAGGGGCAACAGTTTTAAACTGAAAGAGGGTGGTTTTAGATTAGATATTAGGAAGAAATTCTTCACTGTGAGGGTGGTGAGGCACGGGAACAGGTTGCCCAGAGAGGTAGTGGATGCCCCATCCCTGGAAGTGTTCAAGGCCAGGTTGGATGGGGCTTTGAGCAACCTGGTCTAGTGAAAGATGTCCCTGCCCATGGCGGGGGGTTGAAACGAGATGATCTTTAAGGTCCCTTCCAACCCAAACCATTCTATGATTCTATGATTTATCCCACTTGTTTGTTTTGTTTTTTCTACACTACCGCATAAAACTTCCCATCTAAGTAGCTTTTTGTACAAGCTACTGACTTTACATGGGGTAAAGTTCAGCAGCAGTAGAAAAAGATATGGTTCCAAAGATTCTTCTTTTCTCTTAAATTCTGACATGCACATCTTCATTATAACCTTCACAGGCATTCTCCTCTATTCTTCTTCCCACGCCAATCCTTCCAAAAAGTGCCTGTACTATCACTATAAAAGTACAGTCATTCCATCTCCAGAAAGCAGCAAATCAGCTGAAATGTTTTTATCTAAAAGCTGCTAAATTCCACAGAATTGCTTTTCTAAGAAAAAATTTTATTGTAATGAAATGACGGTAATCACTGCAGTTTGTCTTCAATGTGGATTTTTCCCCCAGGCACATCCTGCCTGGATTAGATTCTTTGTCTACAAAATGTTGCTCTTATAAAGTCTGTACTACACTTTAAAAAAAAAAAATATCCACCTCTCACTGTTTAATATCCTCAGAGAATGATGCATAATGTTCTTGGTGGCGAGGGGGGGGGGGGGGGGAGTTTGCTTAAATGTTTCATCCAGAAATGTAAACAGCTGAGTTCTTACCTTGTTATCTCAATGTCACAATGAGAACTTTGTGTTAAGGACTCACATCTTTCAACTGTTATGCACTTTTATGCTTCTTGTTTTGTTTCACTAAATATCAGGCAACTTGTTTTGCCTACTGTAAGTATAGAAGCTGTCCCCTAAAATCGAAATTTAAAGATACATGCATTAAAGAATAGCAACAGCGCATTAACAAAGCATGCTTCTGAAATCTTCACAGCACTTTAAAAACATTGCACTGGGCCCCACTCTTAGCTTTCCTACTGGCTGTGCTTACACCAGCAAATTCAAAGACTTCAATTCATCATCACTGCTCCCAATTGTCCCAGCAGCAGTATTGTCACGGCTGCTATTACAATCATATATGCTTTACCTTACCAGAGATCAAAACCAACACCTAGCTGTGGTAGAGAGAAAGTCATAAACACAGGGACCAAAGAAAATTCCTGCAGGGTCAACTGTTGTGTCTGGTTTGGGATGTGGGCCTGGTATCTGTGTTGTTTTGGACCCAGGCTACTGAATTTTCTTCCACTGGAAGCTGAAAGAGCACAGTCCGTGCAGGGCTAGCACACCAAGTCCTGCTCCAGGTCTCTGGTCACTGCAACGCTTCCAAGGAGAACACCACCCCACTTACAGCATCTTCCTCACAAACCAAGTGGAATATGTATTTGTAAATGTATATGTATTTGTATTTCTTAATGACAAATACAGAAAGCTTATGTTACCACTAGCACTCTCCACAATCTATTCCCTTATGTTTTAAAAATCACTTTCTATTTGAACTTAAGGGCAAGAATGTTAAATCAGCTGCACTAAACATCAGGAGATCTTCAGGAAGAAGATCTTCAGATCATCAGGAAGCAAGTACTTCCGATTAGCTTTATTCCTGTGTCTAAAACCAGTAAAACAAAGACCTACAGCATATACAGCGCACACCTCTTCTGTTTAGTAACACACAGAGTGAAAAACAATCCAGAGGGACAGCCATAACCTTGATATTTTAAATGAACTCTATTAATCTCTATTTATTTTACCTTCTACTGTTACTAGTAGTAGACACCAACATCAATTACAAGGGGAAGCAGAAAATAAAGCTTTATTTTTCCCATTACTTTCCCTCATGTGTTTTGCAGAACTTTGTGAAGTTACACTGATGCTAAGCTGGGTTGGTATTCATACAGGTATGCACTAGGTATTTGGTATTCTCCAATGAGAATAAAAGAAAGGAAAACACTGAAAAATAAGGAATCTTATTGTAAAGCCATAAAACTAGCTGTAAGAACATTCTTAGCAACCTGAAGGTACCCTCCAATCCATTTTGAAAGACTGCTTATATTTCCAGTTGATTGCATCTATTCACAACTGTGTAGTGATAAAAATATGGAACACCTGCCTCTGTATAGTCATTTTGCTTTAAGTAGGGAAACCTGCAAGCAAAAGTAGACTTGAAATTGAGTTGTAAAGGCAGAAAGAACTCCTGGAGTCTTTGTCTGCTAGGAAATTAATTAAAACATTCTAGGCTATAAGAGTATAACACTGCTTACACTAGTATGTGGAAGATGGACTGTAATGTTTCCCAGACTATTCCAATTATCACTTTTACTGTATTTGCCAGTCATGTCCCTAAAATCTCTTTATTTGATCTAAGATATGAAGTTTTACAAAACGTATTAGGCAGTAGGTTGAATGCAAATACATCAAGCAATATATTTTTTTTAATGACCTGAGAGAAGGAATATGGGAAGTAATCCATAGTGAAACAGTTGTAGTCATCACTTTCTGCAGGTTTTACTTGTAGAGATTTCCCTAAGATAATCAGTAAATTGATTTATACTCTTGAACAGGTTTAGAGCCTGGGTCACTGGAAAAATCAATACCACTTTCTGTCTTGGCAACCACTCATCAGGCAATTTTGTTAGAAAGGAAAACAGGAGGTGAGTTATTCAAGTATGTAAGTGATGAAGAGCATCTCTGAAGTTTTTTAATCTAGTGAGAGAATACACATCTTTCTTCTAATCAGATGCAAAATGTAAGTCAAGTAACACAGCTTCATGGAATTTTGAATTGTTTACTATACTGACTCATAAGTCAACAACTGCTGGCTTACCAGCAGGTGCTACAGCTCACAGATCTGACAGAAGTTACTAGGAGCCAGCTTTGGCTCCTGCAACTACTGCTGCTACTTTCTCAAGCACATAAAAGCAGAATAGCCATCCCTCCCTTAGCAGGGAATGTAGTTGAGAAATTGGTTTCTTCAGTGCTGCGCTAGTCCTGGGTATGCTGGGAGGCACCATCTAGGTGGCTTGTGTGTTTTGGTGCTTTGGCTTTCTATTTCTGTTCTTTTCCCTGGGCTGCAGCTTTGGGTCTTATTGCTTCAATCTGCTTGTTATGCTGGTGTGTTTTCTCACAGCAGCGATGTTTTTATCCTTTCTTATAAAAGTGTCTGAGGTATTTGTGTGCCTTTATGGACTATAAAAGAAGTTTAAGTGATGAGCCCAAAATGTCTGAGCAATAGATGGCTATATCAAGATGAGATAAAACACTCATGGGGTATTTACAGCTCCCAGGTTGCGAGTATACTTGGTCTACAGGCCCTGAGAAAGAGTACACTTTAAAATAAAAAGACAAAACCCCAAAACCTGCAAATGCTATGCTATTGCAATGGTTGTTGGGGTTAGTTTTTGTTGGTGGTTTTGGGGTTGGTTTTTTTGGGGGGGGGGGGCTGCTCTCTAGTATAGTGTATCTGTAGGAAATTGACAGAATGAGCCAGGGTAGATGAAAGAATGTGCTTTCTTCTGAAAGCAGTTAGCGTATGCGTTCAGGCAGTTCTGTGTAAGCTATGTGCTAGTCTCACAGGACCTAAGAAACACGTAAACCACACCTGCCTCTTCAAGTGTTGTCTGTGAAAATGCTCTGAAAACTGAGTTAAGTCACGTAACACGAGTTGGCTTTTTTCCCCTCATGTTAACAAATGACCAAGGTGAGCTTCTGAGAAGATGCAAGCTTTTACACCTCTGTTCAGGGCTGACCTGTGGCTGTTTCATGAGCCTGTACGCGGCTTCTACCACACTGTGTACTGGTACAGAAGGCGGGAATCTCGGCCCTCGGCTGAGGGGTACAGCCGCCGCCTGAGCGACTCCCATGCAGGCTGCGACGCTGAGGGACAGCTTAGCTCAGTCGATGTCACAGGGAGAAAACAGCGAATTAAGGGCTTGACGAATGCCACACTAGCTCTGCGGCCGCCTGGGAGACACTAATATTCCTATTCGGAAGGCGCAGGACCGACGAGACAGCACCGTCCTCCCGCCTTGCCCGAGGCGGCGGCCGCCGCTTCCCCTCAGGACGCCAAGCCTGCGTCACGCCAGGCGGCACGTGCCCCCCCCCCCCCCCCCCCACCCCGGGCTCGCCCAATCCGCTTCCGCGGGCGGCTCGCGCAGCGGATTCAAACGGCGGCGGCCGTTGGGCTGCGCGGAGCAGGGCGGGCGGCCGGCCGGAGGGAGGGCGGGCGGGCTGCGCCGCAGCGAGATGGAGAGCCGGCCGGCCGCCCCGGGGCCCTACCGCGCCACCAAGCTGGTGAGCATCGGCGGGCTTGGGGGTGCGGAGCCGGCCGGGGCGGCCTGGCCGTGGGCTCTGGGTTTTACGGGCTGCGCTCGGTGCGGGTTTGTGGGGTGGGAGGAGGGGGAAAGTCGGTTGCTGCCGCGGGGCCCGGGCCTCCCGTCAGCCCGGGCCTCCGCCTCACGGGTAAAGCACAAGTTAATATTAACCGCTGTCACCCAACGTAAGGGACCCCGAGACCCTCCCTGGTTAGGGCCTGCGGCGGTGGCAGCGCCTTGCGCCTTGAAAATGGGGCGACAGCTTAGGAAGAGGAGCCCGCTAATTATAGCGTGTCACCTCATTTTGTGCGAGTAAATAGGGAAGGAGGAAAATACTTTAAAACTGGTGTTTATGTACTCTGACAGCTGGATTCATCTCATGTCTGAGCGCTGCTCCAAATTTGAAGGCTGTGGTTTGACAGTGCCTTGGGAGACGCAGTTGATGTAAATGCTGGGCATGTGTGGACCGGGTCAATAAAAGTCGTTATGTTTGTGAAACTCTAACCTTGTTTTCGGTTACAGAAGAATGAGATAAAAACCCAAGTGAAATGTCTACGTGTTCTTTAATCTGAACTTTAATGTTTCTATATTAATACTACTACTACATTATTTAGTGTAACTATCAATCTTTGTTAGTATTAATGTTGTGACTTCATTTATATGCTTATTAATATAATATTGCTTTAATTGATCCTTAAAATTATCAACTTCAGGCTTTAATCTCACACTCTTTGCTGTTTTGTTTCCCATGCAGTGGAATGAAATTACAAAGTATTTCCGAGCCGGCATGCCATTAAGGAAACACAGGCAACATTTCAAAAAACATGGAAGCTGTTTTACTGCGTCAGAAGCTGTAGAATGGCTCCATGAAGTATTAAGGAATAACAGTAACTTTGGTCCTGAAGTTACTAGGCAGCAGACTGTTCAGTTATTAAGAAAGTTTCTCAAGAATCATGTAATTGAAGATATAAAAGGGAGATGGGGATCTGAAAACTTAGAAGACAATGGTGCGCTGTACAGGTACTTCAGTGAAGACCAGTTAAAAGAGCTCTTCGTGTTGAGAACTGTATTTAAAAATCTGAGTGCTCAGATTCTCAAAAATACCTTGCTTTGAGTTGAGCAGTTGGGCCAAAAATCAATTATTAGCACCATTTTACTCCACTCACTGTTTTACTTTACTCAGACTTGCAGTATCAACCATATATCCTGTATGCTGAGGGCTGTTTCCATGCTTTTGTCTAGCCAAGTTTTTCAGTGGCATGCATGCTACACTCAAGTGCTTTGGAGGTGAGCCAAGGGGAATTTACTGTAGCAGCTGCATGCTGTGCTACCAGTCCTGTGTTTACTTCTCTTGTACGTTTTACAGAAAGTCCAAGTGGGAAACAATCTTTCCTAAGTCATTAAATTAAAGGTATTAATGGCCCTCACTTCTCAAATTCTGCTCTCAGTGCTGTATAAATATTTGAGTATCTTCAACTTGACTTTGGAATCAAGAAAAGTAGCCCAAAGCTAATTTATAGTATGAAAATGTTAAACAGTGTTCTGAAGAGAAAATTTCACCATTGTTTTGCAATCTTAGGGAATTACACTGATAGGGTATGGTTTTCGTTAAGTGACTTCTTATGTTTTTAATCTATTCTAAATGTATTTATCATCTCTCCTATTCATTACAGATTTCCTTCAACATCTCCAGTTAAACCTCTACCAAGTTCATGTCCACCAAAAGAGAACTTGGAAAACTTCTCTAGAGACAAAGAAAGACTTTTTAAACTGCCGCATTTATCCAGAAGAACTTTTAAAAAACATGAGTTATTACAGCCTCTGGTAATAACTTACCTTTCTTACCTAATTGTAGTTGCTGTGTAATTTCTTTATTCTTGAAAAAAGCAAACACCCAGAAGCAATCGTCTTTTAGTGAAAGAGTTCTGTTGTGTCATCTTCCCTTCTAGCTGAAAAAATGTATTGGTAGGTTCTTCTAGATAGTGAAATAGAACATTTATATTGGTATTATAGAAAGATGCAGTTATATTTTATAATGGAGTGTCTTGGTGACACATGCTCTTTCTCTTCTTGCATGTACAAAAAGAAATTTTGCTAAATGGCCCATAAATATTCAAGCAAAACTGTAACACGGCATTTTTGAAACTCTGTCAGCAAGTGAAAGGGATTATGCATTTGACAGGAGAAATTAAGTATGCTCTTAAACCTGTAAGAAGTTGTGTTCTAATCTTTGTATTGGCAATAGGTTTGTTGTGAAGGGAAATTAGGGTAGGGGTGTCGGTAAACTGTTATTGATGCAGCCATGTTACCTAAGCAGAAAGAAAGGTCATTTGACCCCCCCCATCCGTTGTAGTATAGGGCTAATTTTGCATCAATATGATCTGGGATTACACAGTTTTAATTGTGTATATATGTGTAAGCAATTGAGCATCTTGTGTCATCAGTATGGGAGGTATTTTGGGGGTTTTTTTGATTGTTTTGTTTGTTTTGTCTCCTTCAGTGCAGAATTATGCCTGCTACAGTATTTTAAAGTATTAGGAGGGCTGGAAGGTGGAGTTCTAGAAATTATTGGGACAATATGTTCCTGTTGAAACTTAATATTTTTTCATTTAGGACAAGTAAAAGGCACAAATTATTTAACTGTTCTGCTTACTTTTTGAAAAAGATTCGATGTGAGTGTTTAGCCCTTTATTCTTTGAGATTTGGGGGGGTGTTCACCTACTAATACATTTGGATTTGATGTGTTTCTATCTTTTAATTTGCTGACTTCTGAGTTGATTAGGTCTCTTTCATAGTGTCTTTTTTTGCTTTTAGTTGGGTATGCTTACATTTCAGTGCTGAGACTGTTAAGGTTACTCCCTCGATCATGTTTTAGAATTTAATATTCTGCAGAATGCCCTAGACTTTTGAGAACAATTTTACTTAATTTTGAATTATCTTAAGAGGCTTGTTTATCTTACGGTAGAAACCACTCATTTTCAGGAAAACTTAGAAAAAATAAACCCAGATATAATAGAGGAAAACAAGGAAGACATTCTGCAGAGGAATGAAATAAGCCATGAATATGTGCAAGAAACTTGGAGAAATATAATTCTAATACAGTAAGTAATAAACTGTAAAAAGTACCTTCTTGTATATGTGCTTTGGGCATGTAATGGCCCAATCCAGCTTTTGGCTTGCAAATTTTAAAAATATGTTTCGGGTTTAATGGTTTTTACTAACTATTGTTTACATATGCTTTCTCATTCATTTATTAACATTGGATTGTTGTATTTAAGAAACTTATTGAAATTTATTGTTGCTGGTGTTGAAGTATATTTCAAGTATCATAGATGCTCGTTCTTAATGGTTTTTGGTGTTTGTCCCAGGAAAAAGTGTGTCCTCAAATTGTGCTTCTGGAAGTGTGAATTTATTAAACAGCAGACTAGCTTATCAAGTAACTGGTGTTTCAATAGTACAGAAAGAACTTGTTTTCATTCATTACTAGCAAACCTTTTAGACAACATCTGCTCTTTTCCTCCCCACAGTTTGCAAACCATTTTAGGCATCCCATCTTTGGAAGAAGTCTTGCAGCCAACACAGATAGTTCCTGAGTATGTCATATACAATATGACTAACACAAGCAAACATGGTGTTGTTATTTTGCAGAACAAATCAGGTAAGATTTTGTTTGTTTGTTTTCTGGTTTTGCTTAAAGATTCTGTATGGTGCATTGTAACAAACAGTAAATTATATTTAAAGTAATATGTTTCATGGTCTGTCTCTTACACTTTTTTTCCAAACTAGAATACAGTTCAGTATGTTTGTCTAGAAGGTTTTGTAAGTGTATTGCATTCACACTTAGATTACATGTGTGTAGTAATATTTTAAATTAGTTGTAATAAATATAAAAGATCAAATTTAAATGTGTGCCATTATTTGTGTTAGTTAAGTGTTTGGGTTTATGTATAAATACTGTACTTGTTTGTTTGTTTTAGAAGACCTCCCTCACTGGGTGTTGTCAGCTATGAAATGCCTCGCATACTGTAAGTCACTGAATAGCTTTCAAGTTCCAGAAACCTATTTTGAGGTGAAAGTGAAATATATTTGCATGTTAATGTCAATTGTGATGTTTCATTTTGGAAATCCAAATAATCTAAGTGCCTTGATCTGTTGAGAAGGGATGAAAGCAATACATGGCAAATTATTGCACAGAAATGTAACCTAAAAGAGTTAATGCATGTTAAATATGTTATATTTCAGGCAATCAAGATATCAGTCGTTTAGCAGTCTAGCTAGTTATCCTGCTTTTAGGTTGCATCGTCTGATTCTGCATATGAATTTTTGGCAATGTGAACAGATTAAATTAGTGGAAGAAGAGGGGCTTCAGTGTTCCTTAATCCATGAAATGTACAGGATAATTAATTAAACTCTAAGCTTTCAGTGGAAGCATGCTGTCTGGGGCCATGAAAAAGTTAAGGACTGTTTTTTACACAAATAATTCCTATTAACAAAGAGTCAGGCAGGGAGAAAACTTGAGTGGTTGGGCAAAACCTGTGTGGCTTCTTCTAATGCAGGTTTTCAGAAGTAAAGGGACTTTCCTTTTCCAGTTACTGGCTTTGAGCTGGACTAAAACAGTTCCTGCATCTCATATTAAACTGGGGAGGCCAATTCACAGAAAACCAGTTGTCTTAGAAGAAATCAAACAAAATTTTGCAAAGGATTTGAGACAAAAGCATGCTCTTATAGTTAGCTTTATTACTAAATTTGTCACAAGAACAGAAGGAAGAGTTCCACTCACTTGTTCTTGGATCCTGGACTTGGAGTATAGCTCCTGGTACTTCCTTATCTGCTTCCCCACCTTTTTCTTAAACTGTCTTTAGAAAAAGCTTATGCTTAAAACCCAGTAAGATACCTTTATAGCTCAGCTGTGGAAAATGAAGGCCTTCAATGCCTTACCAATCACTGTGTAGCAGATGAGATGGATTTTTAAAGTCAGACATTTTAGCTGTTAAATGTGTTGTGTGACAGAACTGAACTTTCATTGTTTGCAGATGGAGAGTCAGTCTGCATGCCTCCCTTTTTTTCGTATTAATGTATGAAATATCAAGCAGCAAAACAAAGTGGTTATAACTTACAGAAAACCTAGTGCTTCTCTGTTTTGTTTTCTTTGTGTATCTGCTTAAATGTAAAATTTAGTAAGGCGTGATGTTAAATGTTAAACTTTAGAAAAGGAGCATCAGTTACCCAAGGCATCAGTGTTATGTGTACTTGAGCAGCTGCCTTGGAATTACTGGGAATGTATTTACTGTGGAGTAATACAATTAACACAGGTTTTCACACATGGAGGGAGTGGAGGAGTACTTTCTCAGTGAACCTATGAAGTTCAGTTTTTAATGGCTCAGTCTGATGTGGATTCTCTTGCTAATAAAGGAGTGGTTTTGTTCTTCAGCATGTGCTGTAGCAGACCTGTGTGGTACTAATCGCCTTTTTCCTTTACAGTGCCATTGATTTTTATGCAGCTTCACAGAATCTAACTGCCTTTGAGGCTTCCTTTGTCAGATGTGTTTGAAATTGTGTTACAAACACATACAGATCACAATTTGTAAGCTTTGCATCTCTATGAAGCAGGCTTTGAAAAGATTCTGGAGAAGCAGAGGACAATTAGACTGACCTTCCTCCCCCCCCCCCAAAAAAAAACCTACCCTGCCTCTTTAAATGGCTAACAGGGCATGCTAGACTTAGATGAGTGCCTCAAATGAAATCAGAGATGGTGAGCTCTTTCTATATGTGTGCTTGCCCTGCTGTTTAAGTCTTGCCCTGATTCCTGGCAATCTCCTTCATTGGTTCCCCTCAAAGCTATAGTAGCTATAACGTGGTTGGATGGTGTTTATACATCAGCATATATCTCTAGCTGCTCAGTGGAACTGTGGTAGGGGTCCATGCAGGGTTAGCGTGGTTTCAGAAGTTCAGTTTGCAGCATATGCATTTGTGAAAATGACGACCCCCCCCCCGCCCCCCCTTTTTTTTTTTTCTTCAACATGACACTTTTTCTTCAGCTGCATTCCCAAATATATAGAGCCTCTTACCTGAAGAGCACTGTTAGGTAAAGCAGGACAGGGAAGAGCTTGGTGAGTGGATTTAAATCAAAGTGGAAAATATAGCTGAGCACTGGTCTTCGAGCATTTCAATACCTTGATTCCCACATCAGTCCTGTATTTAGAACTGATAGGTCTTTGTATTCATGAGATGAAAACTGCAGGTAACCTTTCTGGTTTTTTTGAATTCTCAATTTCTAATTTGAGTGGATTAGTTCAAGTGGAGATTTTATCTCTGCATCTGCTAGCTATACTGTAACCAAATGATTAAGGCGGTAGTTACTTTGCGCAGTGAAAACTAAAAATACGTACACTGGCAGGGGGAATACTGCTCTACTATATATATATTTTAGTGTGGTAATGTGATTATAATTATAAAGTTTGATCATATCAAAAGTTAAATTTTCCCTGGTTCTATGTGTAATTAAAACTGCCATCTCCTAATTCATTAAAATTGGCTTTGTAAGGTAGCTTATTTCATTTGCAGGAGTTCAGTGGAGTATGATAACATTAGGGTTAAAAGATCTATACAATGTCAAATTTTATTCATACCAGGACCCCTTTCATTCATTCTTTTTCTTGTCTGTAGCAACATGGTCAAGGTTTATTAACCAGATCTCCTGGATTATTGGGTTGTTTATCTGTCCACTTCTGAAGAAAAGATCCACCATGGGAGTAGTGGTGAACAAAACTTTCTCTTGGTGAACCGTTTGAATAGAGGAGTTGAAAAGAGGAGGTCCCCACAAAGGGAAAAGATGCTGACCAGCTCTGTTCGGCCTATGTATAAAGCAACATGTATATACATTGGCAGGCTTCTCAGCACACTCTTCCAAGTTGGTCATAGCATGAGCTCCTTGATCTGGAAGCTAGAGCTCCCTGTGGGAGAACTGAGATTACTGTAGTTTGGAAGTTTGTGATTATCTTGCTGAGGAGCCTATAAAGGGCATAAATGAGTTTTCATTTATTTTCTTGGTGTGGAACAGCATGTTGAAACTGAGCACAACTCCTCAGTGGCTATATAGAATATTTTATACTGCTTTTGTTTACAAGTGGTATAGTGCTGAACTAAACTAAATATTTGTATATTGCTGGCATGATTCTTTTCTTGTGAAACAGTCATTCCTACAAGAACAAACTTATGTTCACTTTTTAATTTTTTTTTTTTTAATAATGGCGTTGTGAGAGTAAATACTTTTGTGAATTTTCTTTCTTCACCTCTTTTTAGGGCCCAGAAACAATGACATGAGCCAACCAACTTACAGTGGGTTTGAACGGGATGTATTCAGAACGGTTGCTGATTACTTTCTCAATCTCCCTGAACCATTACTTACTTTTGAATACTATGAACTTTTTGTTAATATTTTAGGTATGTATGAATTTAGAAATAATCAGTGCAAGCTATAAGTTTATATCAACTGGGGAACAAATCTGTAATTCAAAGCAGACCTTGACCCCCTAATCTGTGTGGCAGCTTGAATCTGAGGAAGATCATCAATGCTATCATTCTGTATTACAATATTAACTGAAATGCAGCTCTGTCTCATAATATCCTATATAAATTGCTGTCTGAGCTAACGTTCTAAATATGCAATAACCATAATTTAAAAATATGTGCTTGTTCTGCCTGTTCCTCACTATTGCAGTGTTAACTTCGTTCTTGCCTGTTGGTTGCAGTTATCTTGTTAGATTGCTTTTGGACTGAGCTAAATTTTTCTTAGGTTTTACTAACTGAGTCAACTATAAATTAGTGTCTTTATATTTGTTGTCTTCTCTGCTCAGTTAGCAACTTTCTGAGCTTGTTCATTTTCATACCACTTGCATCTTAACTTATATTTCATTTTCTGATAGTTATGTGTGGCTACATCACAATTCCAGATATATGCAGTGGAAAACATTCTGTCCGAGATGAGAAATATGACCCACAACCTTCAAAAACTCTTCACTTGAACTCTTTCAAGTCAACTGAGTGTCTTCTTCTAAGCCTGCTTCGCAAAGAGCCTGACAAAAAAAAGAAAGACTATGAAGCTTCCAGGAAGTCTTCTTCAGAAGAGCTAGCTATTGAAAAACAATGTGCAAAGAAATTGCAGCAATATAAACTGACATGTAAACAAGGTAGTGCTGATAATCTAATAGGAGGGAGTTGTCAAAATCTTTCAGGTTTCAGGAATGAACAAGATCCACCTCGAACATTTAGGACAAGATGTTACTCTTTGGAAAGAATTGGAGATGCTACTTCAAGTGTATGTAATAAAGGAGAAGCTGATTCCCTCAGGCAAAGTGATGTGAACACCATCCTGGGCACAAGAAATGGAAAACAGTCACTACTGTATGAGCATAAAGCTAATCCTGTATTGGGTCTTGGTTTTGATAACACATGTCAAAAACAAACCCATGGTATCAAGAGAGTGTCTGCCTCAACTCTTCAGAATAAAGAGCTATTTAATGAAAATCACAGATCGAAGCAAATATGCAGGTCTCTGAGTTTACTTGGCAAGAGGGATTCCAAAAGTTGTGCTAGCATTAATGTACCAGTTGCTGAAATCACAGTAAAGCCAAGGTCTCAACTTTGTGGGCAAGGAAACCCAAATACCTCTGGTGTGGCTTCTTCAGTGGACGTCAGGACTGAGGTTTCTGATATCACCGTCAAAAAAAGACTCTGCAAAAGTACCACAGAACTCTCAGAATACTCTTTCACTCACTCTTCTTATATGTTGACTGGCACGCAAAGTAAGATGGCTTTCTGAAGCATGTTGTATTGGCTTATTGCGTTGTCTAACTAATCTCTGCTTCCTTAATCTTTGGCACTGTTGCTAGGTTTTTTGATATGCATATAACTTCACCTGTGGGGTTTTAAAAAAAAAAAAAAAAAAAAAATTCTGGTTGCTACATTGCTCTGTCTAAAGGCAGTCTTTCCTACCTCTGCTAACAAATAGTAGCATGTAGTATCTTTGGAGTCTTAAACTTGATGTGTCAGTAATTCACCTTTCTGTTCAGGTAAGTCATAAGTAATTCTGACCTAGACACTGTTTAAGAGTGAGGCAGGGCATTTGCACAGACCTGCCTGTTGAAGGAGATGTCTTTTTCCGGTCTTTGAAACACATTTTCTGGAAATACTTCTGTGAATAATGTTAGTGTCATTTCTTAATTGTACCAGCAGTTTTATCATAATGAAGCAAGTTGAGCGTGACCACACAAAAAAGGCCACATAACATTATCTACTATGTTACAGCTGATTTCTATGAAACATAGATTATTGTAATTAAAAAAAAGAAATTTCTGGTACTGAGATAAAAATATCCTGAAAGTTTGTTCAAGTCTTGATGACAGCTGTCTTTATAATTCACTTGTAGATCTCCTTCAGCCTCATTTAGAAAGAATTGCTGTTGAAGCACTACAGATATGTTGTTTGTTGCTTCCACCGCCAAATCGTAGAAAGATTCAGCTCCTAATGCGTATGATCTCTCGGATCAGTGAAAATGTTGATATGCCACGACTGCATGATGCAATGGGCACACGTTCTTTGGTAAGAGAATGATGAGTGCAGTTATATCTATTTTTTTAAGAATATTGCTGAAGTAACACTAAGAATGCTAGCTGTATTTTGTACTTGAGGTTCTTGGCTCATTACAATTAAATAGTGATTAATGGGCAATTTTTCATGTCCAGAATATTTACAAAAACCCGATTTGAAGCAAGCGCTTTCTTCTCTCCATCCTAATATATTTGAAATATTGGTGTTGCTTTTGTTTAGTTTGGGAGGAGAAGGGAAATAATTTCTTAAGAGTGCAAATGATTGTTTAGTCTGATTTCTCACCTAACTTCTTAAGAGTGCAAATGATTGTTTAGTCTGATTTCTCACCTAACTGCTATTTAACTTAAAAGGTGTTGGCAAAGTGTCTGTAGAAAACCTTTCTTGGGCTAAACACTTGTGTGTGTGAAGTTATGACAAAAACAGTTCCAAAGAAGTAAATTGATTGCCTAGTGAGTTTAAAGACGAGCTTTCAAGGTCTGAGTTCAAGCTTTCATTGGAATGACTAATGATTTTTTTGTCAAACAAGATGAGGTAAAACAGCAAAGTTGCTGCACATGCTAATTTAAAATAAGCCTACTAAAAGCTGGAAATATGAAAGCTGTAAAAATGGTTTTTTTAAAGCTATTTAAAACTGGATCTTGGTGTGCATTAGGTCTTGGTTAGGTTGGCTCTGCAGGTTTTTTTTATCACCTCACTTGTCTCAAGATGGCTAATTGAAGATGTACACTTTTCTACAGGGGAAGACTTTTTCTTATTATTACCTCTTTAAATATGTATTTCTTAATTGAAAGTACTGTTCAATCCAAAAAAAGTACAAGTCTAATGTTATAAGAAGCTACTTTATTTCAGATGAGGAAAAAATTATCATTGGTTTTCTTCCTCTCTTGACCAGTGGTGCAGGCAAGAGAGATTGCAATGAAAGTTGGTATTGGAGGATTCATTGTGCCACTTGTGTAGACTGGAAAGAAGGCAAATCCCTCAACTTCACGTACTAATGATCTGCTAAACACTTCTAGATGATACAGACTTTTTCTCGATGCGTGCTATGCTGTGCAGAAGAAGTAGATCTTGATGAGCTGCTTTCTACACGATTAGTTTCATTTCTAATGGACCATCAACAAGAAATATTTAAAGTACCAACTTACCTGCAGGTTGCAGTGCGAGATCACATAGAATACGTGAAGATGGCTCAGGTTGGTGGCGTGACAAAATTTTAAGTTCATTTGCTAATTGCAGAGTATTTGTTACTTCTGAAGGTGGGATGGGAAAACTGCAAATAAACCCACTATATTTTTAATGTAAACTTTTATTAAACTGTTGGTGCAATCATAGATATTAGCTACGTTATAATGTTTTGCGACTCGTGATGTCGCTGTAAGTTAGTATGCTTGGATGTTTCTTGGGTACCTTCTTACTGAAGTAGTACATAATCATTTGAGTATATGCAGACCCTTCAACTCTTGTTTCAGTGCAAATATCCAAAGGAAGAAATTTGTGCCATATTGCCAACATATTCATACTGCAAACAAATAACTCCTCAGGAGTTTGAAGAACAAAAGGTTTCTACCTCTCAAGCTGCAGTGACAGAGCTCTTGGAGAACATTATCAAAGATAAAAACCTGTCTGTAAAAGACAAAAAGAAAAAGTTAAAACAGGTAAGAAACTTGGTGGATATTTCTGCTTCTGAGAACACCTTTTTGAGGGAAGGATCTCAGTCACTAGACCCTGGTACAGAACAAGAGCAGACTGTTGTTACATTAGGGGGTAAAGAAGTTTGGCAGAAAATAAACCCCTTTGCATTCCAGCTTGTCCTCAGATATCAGAGGGGCCAGGGGCGGCTAGGCTTAGATTCTGAGTGATGCCCAGTTTGACACTGTAAGTCTGGTCGCGTTCAATATATTGAACTACCTTGATCACGGATACACAAATAGCGCAATGTACTTTCAGTCTAGTCATGTTCAATGAACTAACGTGGCCAGACTTAAGGAGCTTGGTCGCATTCAGTGAGAACCCTCACAGCTAGATTAATAAATCGTGCAGTTTATTGAAGCAACAGAAGTACAGGTTCTTTAGAATGCTGGTGATAAATACACTGTCTGCAAAGCACATGCAAATAATAATACAGTCAACTGCAAGCACACTAAATTATGGAAAAACTCTATAGAGATTTCCGAGTTTCCCAGGGAAGCACTTGGTATAACCAAGGGTTCAAATCTCACCCAACAGGCGTCCCTGTGGGGGAGAAAAGAGGTTCAGCCTGTCAGCTGATCCCAGAAATCAGCGATGTCCTCCTGACTTGTCTATGATGGTGTCTTCCCTAGCATTCCTCCTCTCTTAAGCCATTTTTATACTATTTTCTTATTTTTACGTGGAGCTTGAGTGATTCTAGTCATACATACTTTTATTATGATTGGTGTAAAGTCTTCTTGCTTTACTTCTGAAGGTATAAGCTAGAGAAATTCAGAGCGCATGCTCAGTGAGGAGTGGTCGCACCTTGAAGGCGGGTAGCCTTTGGGATGGAGGTGTGTTTTGGTATTATAATGAGCGAATTTCGTCCAGAGGACATGACCGACAGAAAATGGAAAACTGCTGGTTCAAGGCTGGCTCAGGATAACAACCATGCGGTTTATCAGTTCCGTAGTGCCATCCAGTTCCCATCCCTGTGATGATATCACAGAGCCTGGCTGCAGCGTTTCCACTCAGTTCCACCTTCCATGTTGTTTCTCAGAGTCAGCAAACCAAGCTCCCCTGGTGTTGCTAATATCTAAGGTTGCAGGTTATGTTGCTTAGGGAATTATTATGCAACAGATTCCTTGCATATCCACTGCATTCCGCCCTGGAGGTTTACCTTCTCTTAAGAGGTGGGCATATCAATAAGTCGGCTCCAGCAATCATTTCACAACTGTATAGAGAGAAATACTCATTTTATAGAAGAGAGCTGTTTAATGTGTTTTGACTGTGTGCTCTGATTGGGATTTTAAAGATAGTGTCTAATACAGCATTTGATACTGTCTGGCAGCAGTGGTGTTCAAATAATGGTTTAAAACCAGTATAAAATTATTCTAAGATACTGCTTTCCATTACATAATGTGTGATAGAATTATAGCATGGTTTCTTGTGGTGCACTGGCTGTACAAGTTTACTGTTAAAATGCTATAGATGGGCTTAAAATCAATAGGCGATAAAAGCAGTGATTTTTTGCTCAAGCTCTATCTGTTCACAGTTCTGAAACATTCTTTTCTTAGACTTGCTTTGTGTTTTGTAATGTGTATATTGCTCAAGATTATCTGGTACTTCTATGGCCTACTAATGTATTGCCTAATACTAAAGCTAAAATACAGCAGTTCTGGCAGGATTTAATACTGGAGGGTTTTTTCTTTTTTGGAAAACCTTTGGCAAGTATTTCTGACCAATTGAATAGTATTGTACTTGTCCTAGAATCTCCTAAGCAAGTCTTGTGACTCAAATTTGAAAAAGCAGCTTTTCAGAGCAAGCACATTTCTTTCTCTTTGGTGCCCCTCCCCCAGCTTCTGCAACACTGACTTTCATATGTGTTGTGAAAACTTTCTGGTTCTGTAAAAGCAAAGGCTGGACTTTTGTTCAAGTTCGTTAAAACTTCCAGCATGTAAAGAAGAGTACTTAATTACAGCCAATTAAAACTTGGAGTAAGCAAGCAGTAAGAAGTGATACACAGCAGCACTTGAAGCAGGTGAAGTGGGGAGGAAGGAAATAAACTAAAATCCTCTCATAGTAAAACTTGAAGTACATACTTAAATTTTGGTGAGTTCCCACCAAAGTCTGGAAGCAGCTTGTACTGCAAGGGCCATGTGTTAGCAAAGTTTATAACAATATAGCTCTGCAAATTTTAAAAATAGTCTTGCCATTTGTGTTGGGATAGCTGGTGATATGATAAATCACAACTTTTTGGAGCAGTTATTCAGTTTTGATACTTTGAATTGGGCAAGCCAAATACATGGCACGCACTAGAGGGTTAGGTCCAACTTTTATCAACACCAAAAGTTACAAATGGTGTCATTTTCTATAGGTTGAATCAATCAGCAGAAAGCTGTGGCTGATGCATAGGTGTATATACCATTATTCCTTCCTGAGGCCTTACACAGGAAACAGGCAAAATGTCAAAACCATGTCTCTGAAGCCAGATATTTTTGTTTAGCTGTATATCTGCAGGAATTTAAAAATTAACTCCCTTCGTTAAGTATTAAGCTTTCCTGAGAGAATACCTTCAAAATCTGCTGAACCTTAACTTCCATTTGGGTAAAACATTCATCATTGTGATTCTTGAAAGACAGCTTTCCAAGCATAAACAGAATAGATGCCAATGCTGGCTGGACAGCATGGCTTCACATGGGTAGCTACCGTGCCTCGCTTAGGGGGTGGAATGCTGGTCGGGCTGTTCAAACCATAAGCAGCGTTGCTGGTACTCGGCTGATGAACAACACGATGAGCAACTGCAGACTGTCATTGCAAACGGAGATCCAGGCAGTTAGAACAGTACAGCGTTTGCTCACAGCGCTATTCCGCTCACAGCAGCTAAAAATCCTTGGGAATAAAATGCGATTAGAAGCTTTTCTCATTTCAACAGAAGATGAATTGCCTGACAAAATTTCTGTTTGACTCATTGTTTATCAGTTGTGAGTTCATAAGCACGAAGGGCCACGGCTTTGGTCAAGTGTCACAGCAGAGTTACTTTACATGCCGATAGCCTTGCTCCTCCTGCTGTTATGCATCCTCACAAAGTGATTCATGCTCAAGCCCTACACAGCTGGAGTTTTTGGTGGAGTCTGATATTTTATTTTATTTTTTGCTTTTGTGTTTTCTAGTTTCAGAAGGAATACCCTTTAATCTACCAGAACAGATTTCCAACTACAGAAAATGAAGCAATGCTATTTGATAACAAACCCACCATCAAACAACCAATGCTTAGCCTAAGAAAACCAAGATTTCGTAGCCTAAGATACTAATTTCACCACACCTCAGCTGCTTATTTATTTTGTGGATGTATGTATGAATGATTTGCCAAAGGGCACTTTCTACAGAAGTTTGATGGTGGCTGTGTGTGTAGAAGAAAAAATGTTTACATGGACACTATGTCGAAAGGTGCCAAAATAACTTTTTTTTTTGTGCAGATAACTTTTGAATGACTGCTAAGAGAGAAATAAATATTTATCTGTTTACAAATTATTACAATATACTATGCTCAGTAAAATAAATGTGAAAATAAGCATGAAGCTATTAATAACCAAAAATTTATATATGATTTTCATATGGGAAACTAACAATATGCATATTGTTGTAACTTCTTTAATGTCTGTTCAGGAATTTGTGCCATTTATTATAGTTTGTGTAGGTTTTTAAATGTCTGTATGTTGTGAATAAGTGCCTTCTTTGTATTCCTAAAATACTTGTCTTTAAACAAATCAATGTTCTTTGAGTTTGGGACTAATTTAAAAGTTGGTTCTGTTGTTTCCAAGGGAGCCAGAAATTCACCATAAATAAATGATTGTCTGACTCCATAAAATACTTCTGTTCATCTCGTCTGTAAAGTTCACATAAGTTTTTGTATATTTATTTATATTAAGTCTTAGGTCTATTTTCATGGAAAATTTGTTTTGGATCTATTGCTATACTTCTCAAAATAATAGAAGTGATGGATGATAACGTGAAGTGACAACAAATAGAATCAGAATGCACTAAACTTCGCTATTTTATTTCCACAGTTAGGGGTTCGCTTATTAATTCTGATGGGGCCAAGGCTCCCCCACAAGAGTATAAATCTGCATGAGTATTTCTGTGAGAGAACAATTCAGAGTAAGTGTTTTCATAATGGAGGTCCCAGTTTAATATTTAGACAGATACCCTCCAGC
This sequence comes from Aquila chrysaetos chrysaetos, assembly GCF_900496995.4. Taxonomy (NCBI): domain Eukaryota; kingdom Metazoa; phylum Chordata; class Aves; order Accipitriformes; family Accipitridae; genus Aquila; species Aquila chrysaetos. The sequence continues at coordinate 41,688,602 of NC_044015.1, read as the reverse complement.
CAAAAAACTAAAAAGTCACAAGCAGCGAATGATGTTAGTGTTGAATACTGGGCTTGGAGACAAATGGGTGCTGTTCTCTCCTGTATTTGCATCCATCAGGAAAGAAGCCTGAAATCCTTTTTTTTTTGTTTTCCCAAAGAGACACTAACAGAGTGTAGGTGTAAAGCCTGGGCACTCAAGGGAATTTTAAATAAGATTTATTAAAAAAAATCCCTTTCTTCTTAACAGGGTAAAAATAGTGTACCATAGCAAAAAGATGGATGAACCTTTAAGGATTCATTGAAACATTGTTTATATTAAAAGTACTGTCACTTGGAAAGAAGTCATGTGGAGCTATAATCAGCCAACATGCCAAGCATGAGCTCTGCCATGAGACCTATGGCTATTGCTGCTTGTAATCTAGAAACAGAACCGTTATGTACTGGAAGGACTTCAAGTTCTGGGTATGATAAGGTGTTTTATAGAACAAGCCCTGCGAGTAGGAGCACTAATGGATCTGCCTCTCGCTCTCAACACAATTCTCTTGCCACCTTGTCCTCCCAGTCCAAGGAGAGGAGAATGTGACATGAGAGGTTAGAAACAGTGCTGGTAAGGGTGTAGCTGTATCTGTGGGCAGTTAGAAGGTGGGGAGATCAGTTGAGAAGTAATGCAGCTGAACTGACAATTAATTTGATATAGGGCAGCTAAAGGTCCTTGGAGGAAATGATGCCACCATGTAAAATACAATTTCTGTAAATTCTCTTGTTAATAACTAGTACTTTTTATATATTCCAATACTGTGCCAGAGTAAGGAACAATGTGTATCTCCTTTAAGGGCTGGTGGCACTGGACTTTGTTAGCCGTATATATGCAATTCAGGGTCTTCAATGTTTACTGTTCACATGTTACTGTGCTTGAGCTTCTCAGATCGGTCTGGTCACTTGTCAGACCCACAGTCCAAGCTGTGACCTGTCCCTTGCATAACCTAAGCTGATATTCAGGTGGACTTCTTGCTGCATAATGCTTTCGCGCTGCTCTTCAGTTAAAGGTTTCTTTAAGCTCGTATCATCACAATGAATAACATGCCACACGCTGAAACCGTTCTGCATTTGGAATGGTGCCAAAATTGGGTTTTGTTGTGAAGAATTTGTGTCCATGTTACGTTTCAGTTGTAATATTGCTTCTAGATAAATCTTAAACTATCTGCTTATTTGGGCTGTATTTGCAGAAAAATGGAAGGGATACACTGCCAGTGTTGGATTGCAGAAGAAGGTATGTTTGAAGTCCAACTTTGTTTTCACTTTAGGGTTTGGGTTTTTTTATTAAGCAGTTTTGTGCTTTATGGAATCAGCTATTTTTAGAGAGGTGAGTGCTTTTTCTTTGTGTGAGCTGTTTGGTTGTCTGTTGTCTTATTCAGTTGTCTTACACAGTTCTGAGCTGTGCAGTGTAGGCGTATCATTTTGCTTTGTCACGTCTTGCCTGTTCTAGGACAAGAAACTGAATTGTTATTGTACCTGCATATGCAGACTCTTACAGTAATTGTCATAAAAGCAATCGTTAAAATTAAAGCAAATCTCGACTACTCATCTCTTTACCTGGTTTGGGTTTGTTCGGGTTTTTTGGCATCTCCTGGGGAGGCTCCATAATACTCTTGCACAAGTTCATGTGCTGTGTTGGATACTTCAGTGTTATGAATGAGGGTCTTGGTTGAGAATTGTCACTTACATTTGACATCTTGCTACGTAACTGCTATGGCCTGCAACCATGGGACTGCACTTCGGTTCTCTCAGGTTCTCTCCCTGGAAAAATGAGGCAAAACCACCTTTCTATTCTGCATCCAGTACTTAATTGTACATATATATATATATATATATACACACACACACACAATTATATATATACCAAATTAGTCTTATGTTAGCTTTACGGCGTGGGGGCAGGGGGTGTCAGTGCAGAAATTTACTTTCAGTTAACTGAGTTATATCTGGCACAAAACATATTTTGCAATATGTCATTTTGCTCTTTTCCTTATGAGGAGGAAGGCTTTGTAAATGAGAAACCAAGATTAGCCTGGTTTTAGCCTGTATTAGTAGTGCTTTAATGTCCTGTAGATAACTTTACACTTCCATAGCAGGTGACAGATGTTCCTTCTCTGTAACACCTGTAGTCAACTGCTTTGAAAAATCTAGTACCTGCCTAGACTTGCTTCTAATTATTCTCAACCTGTTAAGTGTTGTGTAAATGCTTTATTTATTTGTGTTCCAGTTAAGCAACTTATTAGGTGAGAAGCTCGCATTTCTTAGGATTTAGCTTTCAAAGGACTGCCCTCATTATTCAGACTTCTTGATCCATGTTATTTAATGTTCCCTTCTAAGGTTTTGACAGAACTTAACAAAAATGTGAATAAATAGACAAATTGACTAGCTATGGGACAATTAAAACATTCCAAATGAATGATAGATACAAATTTAACTTTCATCTAAACCTTTCTTTGAGCTATCATTTTCACTTGAGTGAAATTTTTTACTGGAAGCCTTTTATATTTTTTTTTTTCTTTAAGTATCATACTGCAAAAACTACCATTCTGTATGGGGAGCAGTTCATCCGAAGTGAACTTGCGGTCGCCTGCAATCTGTCAGTTGTGTAGAAGGTGGTGTAGCGGAATTGCCTGTCCAGGTTTGTTCTGAAAACTGGCATTGCAAGAAGGACTCGTGGCTGCCTTACGCTGACTCGAGAGGAGAAAACGCTGTCACGGCCCAGCACTGAACCATCCATGCTGCTCCCGAGGATTTGGACTTAGGCAATGGTTTTACTGGGCTGAGACATTAGGGTGGGGTGAGCGAGGGGCTTAGTGGCTGGTTCACAATTTCCAGTCTCTCCCATATAAAAGACTGTGTGTACTGTGGTTTTTTAACTTCTATTATCTGAGAATCAGGCTCATGTAAACTGTTTAGACTTTTTTTTTTTACACCTTTATGTTGGTTTGAGTATTTTAGTTCACTTGAAATGGTCTACATTTATTTTAAAAACATGTTCAGCCAAGATGTAATTTCTAGCACTGGTTAGTTCTCATGAATAGTCTTGGGCAAATGAGAAGCTGTTCACTCAGCATGTGGCCAATTCAGGTGCAGTCACAGTAGGCTATTTGGGTGTTGAACGTGTACTTACTGTTTTGCATACAGAGATCCAAAACTCTTCTCTTTTGCTCAAGTGTTTTAGAGCTATTACTTGTGATTGCCATCTGCAATACCACCTGGTCAGCTGGCAATTGGGGGTAGATAGACTTGTTGCCTCCCTTTTGTGCACAGAAAGGCAGGATGAGATGCTGGTGCTTGTGCTTAGCAGCACCTTTTTTGCTAATCAGAGCCAGTAACTCCTTTTTAGTTGTATTAGTTGCAAGGAAGAACAGTTTTTATAATGCTTTGTTAGGTTATATGCTGTTCTTGGTGTTAGTGTGAAACCAGACAAGTCGCCTGGTCTAGTGCTGGCTGGTGTGCAGTGGCATGTGGTGATTCCAGGAAAGCAACTGGTAGAAAACAGCCAGGAGGTTACGTGCATAAAATGTTAATGGCTAATCTCAGTGTTGAGTCACGATGTAACTGTGTACTCCAAATTTAACTGCATGTGGGCAGGAGACAGACAGAAGTGGCAAAATTAATACTTTTAAGCGGAGGGGGGGAAAGACTGAAAATCACAGGATTGTAATTTTGGTGGGAAGGGACCTTCAGAGGTCATTTATCATAGAATCATAGAATAGTTTGGGTTGGAAAGGACCTTTAAAGGTCAACTAATCCAGCCCCCCTGCCATGAGCAGGAACACCTTCCACTGGACCAGGTTGCTCAGAGCCCTGTCCGACCTGACCTGGAAGGTTTCCAGGGATGGGGCATCCACCACCTCTCTGGGCAACCTGTGCCAGTGTTCCACCACCCTCATCGTAGGAAATTTCTTCCTTGTATCTAGTCTGATTTACTTCAAACCCTGTTTAAAATGGGTCTAACTAAATTGGGTTACTCAGGGCCATGTTGAGTCTTGAATACCTCCAAGTTCTGCAGCACAGACTGTAATAGTGGAGTGCTCTTTGAAATTTATCTTCCCGTACCGGTCTAAAGCATCAAGACCAAAGCTCTCTGAGCAGCCGATCCGGCTCGTCCCTTCTGGCCCGGGCTCCTGGCAGGCAGACACCGTCCAGGCAAGGGTGAGTGAAAAGGGAGGAGAGCTGTAGGGGCTGGATGGAGGCTGCCCGTGGTGGCCGTCCTTCTAACTCTTGCCGCCAAGTCAGCGGGGCTGGATCCTGCTCGGTGCTGGTAAGATGCAGAAGGAGGAAAATTTGGCTGCTGGTGTGTGGGGCCAGCGACGTTTTTGGATCTCTGCCTCCTGAGCCACTGGAGGAGGATGGGGCCTGGGGAGACGCTGTCACTGTGGAAACACTGAATTTTCGTGACATCAAAGATTAGAAGGCTGTTTTGAGTCCTTATCCCGGGGTTAATTAAACATCTTGATGTTATTTGCACTGCTAAGAGGCCTTGAGTTTGCACTCAAGTTTACATTGAATATGTTTATTGTTAGGATGCTTCTGCAGACATTACCATATAATTATGGTTGTTTAACATGGAGGGTTAACGGGAGGCCTCAGTCAAAGAGCTCACAAAGGCTCAACTCGATATGTTGTTTGTCAGTTAAAAGCCTTAAATGAACCCTCAGCCTAAAAAGGAAACAGTGTATCTTGTAAAGAGGAAACAAACAAAAACAACACAGAAAGAAGCCAACCTTTCACTTAATGGTTGTAGTAGCAGATTGAACACGGGGGCTGTTTAATGTCCAATTTTCTCCTTTCACCAGATTTGATCACTGGAGCCTAGCTTCTGTTTGTACGGGAGGAGTACCCGAAGGTATGTGGTATTACGAAATACCTTCATCCTGTACCACAGGGGGGGAGACCAGTAATCTTCCTAATCTCATTAATCTTTGAAATTACTCTTTACAGCACCATTGTTTTCATAAATGTCTACTCTTACTAGAGGTGGTTTCTTAAAGCGATCTTTGGGCCATCTCTGACAGTGGCTGCTGTGCTGCGAGTAAAACAAACGATCAGGTTTGACATCTTTCTGAGTGTGTAGGGCTGTTAACACCCCGTGTAAAAACACTCCTTTATGTGCATTAAGTCTTAAGAAATCTGCATTTACGCAGCAACTAGAGCTGCTGGCGTGTGCCCCTGTACTGAAACACACTAAATAAAACAAGTGGGAGGAGAGGGGAGACGATGGCCATAAGCAGACGGCGATGTAAGAGCAGCCGTCGCGGATGATGATGCTCCCTGACGCCCTCCTGGCTGGTGGGTAGGTGGGGGTTCGGTCTCACTGTCCTTGTACCAACGTGCTGAAGCCTGCGAAGACAGCCTTCCACAGAAACCTAGGACAGAGGAAAAAAACGGTGGCTGATGCATACGGGAGGTAGGAACAATAATATTTGACACTGACGTCGTCTTGTCTCTCGGTGTCTCTAATGTCACGTCACTCCGAGGTGAAGCACTGATCCTCGTTTGCAGGCGCCGAGGAACGCCCTGTTACACGGGATCGAGATGCCTTTGTGGGAAGGAGCCGTTTCTTGCCGCCCTCGGTCCGTGTCGGAGCTGGGAAGGTCTCCCTGCGGCGCAGGGCACCGGTGGAGAGCCAAGTGGCCGTGCCAAGTGCCCGGCGCGACTCCAGCGTGCTCCGTTTCACTCCTTTCTGGTTTGTTTTTTGTGTGTGTGTGTGTGTTTTTTTTTTCTTTGTAATCACTTCTGCTTGGGAAGAATTTAGGTTTCAGAAAAACATTCAAAGCCCTTTTTTGTGTGAATGGCAAGACAAAACCTCTCAAAGCCCGGGGAGGATTTCGGCGGTGAAAGCCGGCTCTGTTCCCGGGGTGCGCTCATTGGCAGGGGCGGTTTCGGGCACGGGGCTCCCCTCGGCAGGGCTCAGCGCCCCATAAATACCCAGCGCGAGGCTCTCGCCGTGTGCTTGGCTGCCGGAGGCTCAGGTCCTTCATCAGGGAGAAAATGTACAGCCAGTGAGTATCCCTGCGGGCTTCTCTCTATAGGAGCAAGTCACCGGTTGTAACCGTGGTGCAGCGTTGGCTGGGGGGGGGGTCGCTGGGAGGCTGGGGGTCAGCGCGGTCTGGAGGGGAGGAGGAAGAGGAGGAGGAGGGGGGGTCCCTGTGTGGGGGTGTCCGTGCTGGTACATCCCATGCCGAGGCGATTCTGGTCCAGGGGGACAGGCTCACTCCTGGTCCGTACTTGGGAGGGGAAGGAGAGTGCCCTGCACGACCTGTGTCTGCTGTGTCTTTGTGGGCTCTGCAGCAGGTGAAATTGGAACAAACAGGTCTCAGCTACACGCTCAAGTATACTTTGCTTAAAAAAAAAAAAAAATGGAAAAAAATGCTTATCCAAGACCTGGGTGCTACAAGTTCAATTTTGCTTCTGGATGCTTCAAGATATCCTGAATTTGTTGGGTGAGGGTGTTTGCCTGCAGGGCTGCGGCACGGGCTGTCCCATCGCTATTCCCTATTCCTCCGTGTGCTCAGGACAGTTCGCAGGTGGCTGCCGTAGCTGGTCAGAGCCCTCAGAGCCTTCCCTCCCGTGAAGGCTGGTGCTTCTCCCTCCCGATCTCTCAAGTTATTTGCAAGTCACAGATCAGTCCATCCAGAAGCAAAACCCTCTCCTTCAGCAGGGGGATGGTTCCAAAACTATCCCAAAACCGGGCTAACCCCAGGTCTGCTGGCCCTTTCAGAGTCGAGCATCCTGCTGGAGGCTACAAGAAGCTCTTTGAGACGGTGGAAGAGCTGTCGTCTCCGGTGACTGCCCATGTCACAGGTTGGTGTGGGCTCCCTGATCTCCTCCTGCCCAGCTTGTGTTCTCGGGAGCTCGTGGGCCACCAGAGCTCGGAGGATTTACAAGGGCTGGAGCACAGGGTTGGAGGTAAAGGACCTAGCAGGGCTGGCTTATTTGGGGGTAGGGGAAGGACAGATTGGACGGGGGATCTTTAGACATACCAATACTTGACATCTTTGGTCGGTCTGCGGATGAAGAAAGAAAGAACAGTTCGAAGATCCCACGTATGCTTAAAAGCCAAGTTTAATAAGCAAAAAAAAGTTTGAAGTTTTGTCCTTTTTGTTGACACAATAAAAATTACTTGGTCTGATTTGCTGTGGGCTGCGCACGTACCAACGCTGCATCTTCTGCAGGCAGGATTCCCACCTGGCTGCGAGGAAGCCTCCTGAGATGTGGTCCCGGCTTGTTCGAGGTGGGCGCGGAGCCCTTCTACCACCTCTTTGACGGCCAGGCGCTGCTCCACAAGTTTGACTTCAAGGAGGGGCACGTTACCTATCACCGAAGGTACGTGGCCATTTTCCAAGCAAAAAAAATAAATAACGAAGCATTTGCTCGACCGTAAGCGCTGGGGACGGGCTCTGCTGCCCAGTACGTGGGAGGCGCCGGTTATTTCGAGTCCGTGCGGTTATTGGAAGAGCTCTAACGGTGAGATCACTAAAACCGGCTGAAAATAACTGAAACTTACTCATAGTTAGCAGAAATGCAACTTTTTGTACAAATTATAAAACATCTGGAAGGGAAGGAGAGGGAGGGCTGGATGTAGCGGCAGTCAGTGACAGAATTACATCATTGTCTGAAAACTGGAATGTGTTTTCAGTTAAAAGCTGCTGAGCTATCAGCTTTCAGGTGTTTGGTGCAGAATGTTTAGACAAAACGCTGTATTTCCCATCAGCTTCAGCTCTCCGCCGGCCATCCCTTCCTGGGGCCGCGGTGGGGTGGTTGTTGCTGGACCCCGTGTGCTCCAGATGCGACGTGAGGCCGCAGGGACCTGCGGCTTTCGGAGGTCTCATGGGGCTCATCACAAGAACATTCATATTGTAATTACATAGCCTGTTGCTTTTTTATGGCTGCCCCTGCAACGTGTCTTCTTGCCCTCCGCAGGTTTGTCAGGACTGATGCTTACGTGAGAGCGATGACCGAGAAAAGGATCGTGATAACGGAATTTGGCACCTATGCGTACCCAGACCCGTGCAAGAACATCTTTTCCAGGTACCTTGGGGTTGTGTAGACATTGCAGCAATGTCCTACGGTGGTTTCACTTCCAAGCAGCCCCTGACTGCCTTTCTGTTCTCTCTGCTTAGGTTTTTCTCATACTTCAAAGGTGTGGAGGTCACTGATAACGCCCTCGTTAATGTTTACCCCGTCGGTGAAGATTACTATGCCTGTACTGAGACCAACTTCATAACCAAAATTAACCCAGATACGTTAGAGACAATTAAGCAGGTGGGTCTGTACTGTGCTTCTAAATAGGTGGAGGAGTACAACTAAAATGAAAATGTTTAATAACAGGCTCTTACACCACGGCAAGAGCTGGGGATTCTGTCAGAGAGAGGATGCAGAAGCAGCCAGCTGTGAGGGTCCACGAGAGCAGAGTTGGAACCAGCTTGTAAATGAACCCGCTGCTGCTGCTCTGAGTAATATTGCGTTAGGAGGCGATGGGGGTCCGTGGTCCGTATTCTCATGCTCGGGTTGGGGTTTGCGACCTGGAGCTACGTTGCAGCCTGGCCAAAGGGGACCGTAACCGGAGGGCTCCTACCAAAGCTTTACTGCTGCCTTCATCGACGTCGGAGCCGAGCCACATTTACCCCGCAGAACTGTATGTAACGTAGAATGCGTATTTTGACATTTTTCTTTGCTCTGTTACCAATGTCCAGCCTGTGGAGCCTTTCCTTTTGGACCCCAGGATACCGAACCTCTCCCTGTAACTGTGTCAGCTCACCCGACCCTCTCGAATCGCTTGGCTTTGCTGCTCTCCTCCTTTTCACAAAATGGACAGTGGTTTGGGCTTGGAGAAGAGCTTTCCACGTCTGGAGTGCGGACGTATTGACCTGAGACGCCTTGCAGAGCTGGTGACTTCCCATCTCCTGCTAAGAAAGCTCTTGACTTTCTCCATCTTTTTCTTCAGGTGGATCTTTGTAAATACGTGTCCGTCAACGGGGCAACGGCTCATCCCCACATTGAAAACGATGGGACAGTTTACAACATCGGCAATTGCTTTGGAAAAAATTTCGCGCTCGCCTATAACATCATACGGATTCCTCCGCTTCAGGCAGGTCAGTCAATCCCAGCCTCTGAGCGACCTGAGAAAAATCTCATCCTATAAATAATTTTTTTTTATCCTTCAAACAAGTGTTGTCATCAAGTTACTTCTTTTTTAATCTTCTTTAGATTTTATTCACCTTTTTTAAGTAACAGAAATTTCATCTTTAACACTCTTCAAAGTGGTTTCTAAATCATGAACTTCCTTTGCGTCAAAGGCAGAAACTTGCTGGGTAAACACTATAAATACAAAGTAATTATGGGTGAAACGCTCCGTAATGCTTCAACTGTCCCGTTCCAGACAAGGAAGACCCGATGAACAAGTCGGAGGTGGTGGTGCAGTTCCCTTGCAGCGACAGGTTTAAGCCCTCTTACGTCCACAGGTAACGTTTCGTGGGGCGGGTAGCCTGACGGTGCAGGTCGGCAGAAAGGAGGGACGCTGCTCACGTGTGCCACGCGGCGCGTTCCCGCTCCGAGCGGTGCGCGCAGACGAGCAGGGTCCCCTTCTCCTTCTGCAAGCGCGCACGGGTGGGCTACGCGTGTACCGCGACGCTGGCGTTGCATGCTCTACAGAAGTGGCACGCAGGGCGCGTTCTTGCATGTAATCAGCAACTAAAATTAGGCGATTTCCCAAAATCGGGATGTTTACGTTGCTGTCATTTTAAGCGATGATCTGCTTGCTATATCCATTGCTTAAGACAAACTACTACATAGTTTTTGTCCAAACTAACTACAGTGAGCCTGATGGGCTCCCCGTACGTTTCCAAACAGCTTCGGTCTGACTTCGAACTACATAGTGTTTGTTGAAACACCGGTGAAAATCAACCTCCTCAAGTTCCTCTCCTCCTGGAGCCTTTGGGGAGCCAACTACATGGACTGCTTTGAGTCCAACGAAACCATGGGGGTAAGCGGCGGGTCGTACCAAACTGGGCTGTACTGGGCAGCCAGCCCTGGACCAGGAGGTCCATCGTTTTGGTTTCACCTTTGTTTCTCTGAGCCTAAACCAAGCTGCTGCTTGCTTTTCAGGTCTGGCTTCACGTGGCAGAGAAAAAGAAAGGCAGGCTCCTCAACATCAAATACCGCACCTCGGCCTTCAACCTTTTCCACCACATTAACACCTATGAAGATAACGGATTTCTGATCGTCGACCTCTGCACCTGGAAGGGGTGAGTGTCGGCAGTGCCGAGCCTGGAGGCAGCCGAGGGTCCCTGCGGCATCGTGCCTCCCCCTGCACGAGCTGGTGGGGGCCGGCAGAGCCCCAGCACCAGACCGGCTGGTCCCTGCGCTGGCACGTCCCTTTCCCGTTGGAATCGCCCCTGGTGCTCGCGCCAACTCCCTCCAACCCGTCTAAATAGTCATACGTGGTGACACATAGACTATAGACTGTGGAAGGTATCCAGAGGTGCAGAGAGCCTGTTTGAAACTCATTTTCCAAGAAAAAGTTGATTTTTATCTCTAATTTGTCTTTATCTTTAATAAATGTTACTGACTACCAAGGGTTGATGTTATTCTGGCTCCTGGGGCTGCAATGAGCAGGATCTGGTTGAGGTTTGAATGCTGCTTTTCTTGTGAACACAGAGAAATGTGGCACCAAAATGGTGATGCCCAACCCTGCGCTGGCTGCGTAGCTGGGACGCCCTGAGCTGAGCTTATCCTGACCGCTGCCGCAGGGTGCTTGGGGAGAACACGAGCAGCTGCTGGGTCTTCCCCACAGGGGCAGCGCACACACGGCTCGCTTCTGCCAAGGACTTGTCTTACTCCATTAAATTTTAGGAAAAAAACAGCTGCATTTGACCCGCCTCACGCTTGCAAATGACATCTTTGTTTCTGTCTATGATCCCATTTCTGTGCAGGTTCGAGTTTGTTTACAACTACCTCTACTTAGCCAACTTACGAGCAAACTGGGATGAAGTGAAGCGGCAGGCAGAGAAAGCCCCGCAGCCCGAAGCCCGCAGATACGTGCTGCCCCTGAACATCGACAAGGTACCGGCGCCGCTGCAGCTGCCAGCGGGGCTCCGATGCCGGTGTCTGCACCGCTCCTCTGCAGGGCTTATGGCCGAGCATCGCTAGCGCTCTGCCTGGCCCCATTTAATTCCAATTAAACATTTTAAGGGGGGGGGGGGGGGGAACTTAAAGTGTGGGTCTTCAGAGAAACTTTTTATTTTCTTTAGCTGATCAATGTTATTCTATTTTATTTCCCGTGTGTTGCAAAAAGGCTGACGTACAGGACAGTTTTAGCAATAGGCACTCATTGCACTAAGAAAACGGAAGAAGCGGCCATCCCTGAGCATGTTGCCATTCCGCAGCTGGACGAGGCTCTGCTGCACATCGCTGCCTTCGCTGTTCAATGCGGTTTGCAGCGAATCTGTGCAAATAGACTAAGAAATTTGTTTCTCCATTTCTCTTGGGTATTTTTCTTTTGTCCCAGGCTGACACAGGCAAGAACTTGGTCACCCTGCCCTACACGACGGCTACGGCGACCTTGCGCAGCGACGAGACCATCTGGCTGGAGCCAGAAGTTATTTTCTCAGGGCCGCGCCATGGTACGATGATGACCCCGAAGCACAGCCAGCGGTGACGCGAGTACCCCCTGCATTCCGCATCCCACTAATCCTTACGCATATATATATTTTTTTTATTGTAGCCTTTGAATTTCCACAGATCAATTACAAGAAATACGGTGGGAAACCTTACACGTATACGTATGGGCTGGGGCTGAATCACTTTGTCCCAGACAGGGTAACTATCAACAAACTGGTGAGGCACGTCTTTTCGATGAGCTTTCAGTTTAAGGACAAAGAAAGAGTATTTCTGAGATGTGGTGGTTTTGTTTTTTCCCACCTTTAGCTTTGCAAGCTGAATGTTAAAACCAAGGAGACCTGGGTGTGGCAGGAGCCAGATTCGTACCCATCGGAGCCGATCTTTGTTTCCCATCCGGATGCCCTGGAGGAAGATGACGGTAATACTGATGTTGTTTTGGTCAGTGGCATCGTGATTTGGAAAAGCTTGTGTCTGCTGGTGCCAGGGGCTGTCTGCAAGGCTGTGCCAGAGATGGGCGTGGGCAGAGCCCACAGCCAGCTCCCAGACGAGATGTGCCTTGTTCTAGTGCTGGTGGGAAGTTTCTGAGGAAATGTGGGAAAATTAAGACTGAATGAAAACAAAGGAGGAGAAAGACCTCTAGGTTTAGGTGATCTGTTGTCCTCATTTCCTAGCCTTTTTCCATCAGGAACTGCAATATTTAAAGAATTCCAGGTGGCAGAACTTTGTAAAATTTGAACCTCTCTTAAACCAAGCGTGTTTTCTATTGCTAACCCATCCTCCTCGTGCAGGAGTAGAGCGAATTCAGGCTTTGTCACTCGAGGACAGGTAGTTATATTCATGCCAAGCACCGTACGCATTTCTTCATGCATCCCCAGCCCTGTGCCTACTTTTGAAGGTGACTGGCAGCACTCAGCCTGAGAGGGCGTCCACTTATTCCCTCAATTCCTCATCTCTGAACAGGAGTACGTGAAGCTGGGAGAAGTCTTGGCTCTGCTGAATTTAAGAGCTAACTCTCACTGGTTTACAGTGAGTTTCATATTGCATAGCCAAAATATTTCATATTTCAGAGCAAAATTGCGTATTGTCTGTTCCCAGTTCAAGAAAGTACTTGTGCAGGGGTTTAAATCCCACTGAAATGGAAAGGTTTTAAGCTTGTTCTTAAAAGCTTACCTTAACTGAAGTAGACAATGTGCATTTTAGGAATATGCTTAAGCCCTTCTCACTTCCTGGGACTTAAGCCCATGCAGCAGCACTCTCTGAAAGCTGAGTTAACACCGGGCTCCACGCTCCCGTTTCTGTCATCTTCCCCAAGGCTGTGTTTGATGCTGTCACGGACTATGGTGTATGGTTGTTCCCATGTGTTGACTGACCCAGAGAAGTACACAAATGAACAAACAACCTAAGAGCCAGGATGTCCCATCCATTCCACACAGGGACGCCAGGATCCAGAAATGGGTATCTTGTCACGTTAAACCTCAGAAGCAGAATTATAAATTAATTCATAATGTTGAAAAAATTAATGGACAAATCTGATATACATTCCAGTAAGTGATGTTTGGCGTCAGCCCCTGCAATAGCTTTTCATAGTTTGTTTTCAGAACAAAAACATTTCTTGCGGTTTTAAAAAGAAACTCGATAGGAGCTAGAACCCCAAATAGGATGAGAAACAAATAAATAATCATCTCGCTGTCTACTTCAGAACTGATGAGCACGCAATAATAACGGGATTTGCTGGTGTCCCGTGTGGAGCAGCCCACGGGGAGGGTACAGCAAGGGCACGCCTGGGACAGGCTTCTTGTTTTTCTCGCCTGCCAGGGGTTGTGCTGAGCATCGTGATCAGCCCGGGCGCCGGGCCGAAGCCCGCCTACCTCCTGATCCTGAACGCCAAAGACATGAGCGAGGTTGCCAGGGCTGAAGTGGAGGTGAACATTCCCGTGACTTTCCACGGACTCTTCAAGAGAGCGTGACCGCTGCCTGCAACACGTCGGGTTAGGTTTCTTCCAGCTCCGAAAAGGTGCAGTCTCCGTTTACAAGCACTCAAATGACCTAAATTCCTTCAACATCACTTTTTATTCATATGGCTACGTAATTGAGATTGAGCATTTCAGTTTTGTTGGTGATTGTTCAAAATACTTAACCAGGTATTTTCCAGATACACCCTTTGGTGTTATTTCCAGAGGTGCAGTGCTAAGAACTCTTGTACAGTTAAAACAACACAAGTTTGGGGCACAGGGCTGGGTTTTTTGTTTTTACAAAATTAAACCTTGCAGCTGTGGCACAGTGAAAGATGCATGGAACGGCACAGTGTAAACTCAATACTTGCACACACAATAACATTATGTAGAAGTGTCTCTGTGCTCTGTTACGTGCTTTGAGAAAAGGTAATTTTTAGCCTACGCTGAAATAGTAAGGATTTAAATCCCCTCCTGGTCACTCCTTTAGTTTCCTCAGAGTAATCTGAGCGGAGCCTTTCCATAGCTGCTTTGGAAATCCGAACTGACCCGCCCAAGGCGGTGCGGCAAGCAGCATCTTGTCCTTTACTAAGGCTGAAAACTGCACCCACTAGCTTATGTGTTTTCTCTTTCCCATTTCTTTTGTCAAAGTGCAGTTTCTTGAGTTCTGGATTTCATGCTAAAACATGAATATGAAAAAAATCAAGCAATTGTTACCACTTGAGATGCACTTGCTTCCTTAGAGTGCTAGACTCCCAGCTTAATCCTTCCTTTTCACAAAATAAATTTTCAACTAATGTAGTAAGAGGCTATGGTTCAAAATACAAACATATTGCTAATAGACTTAAAATCCAGGATTCTTGTTTGTCTGCAGTGGTTTAACATTTTTATTAATGGTATCAAACAATTAGAAAATAATTTACATTAAAGATTTCTAGTACACGGTGCTAACTTTAAAAGGCTGATTATTTGAAAAATGGCTGTAGTTACATTCTGATGACAGGATATTGACACGGAGATATGACCTGGTACTTCTGCTGTTCTATAATCTCTAAGCACTGTGCAATTACCTAATTAAAAAAAAACAAAACAATATAAGCAATGAGCCTCTGAAACAAAAAATTAGTAAAACTTAACTAGTTATGCACTCATTCAGTAATACATTTGTTCTTCCTTTCTGCAAAACAATGAACATTTAAAATGAACAGTTGTTGGCTGTAGCATTAGGGCAAATAGCTGTCAGTATAACTTAACCCTGGGGCAGGGGAAATGTGAAGGAAGAAACATCCTCAGGATCCCAAAGTTTATGCGCTGCATACAGACACCACTAAACCATTTTAAAGTCACTGTGGTGACAAGAGAATTACTTTTGGAGCACTGGGAAGCTATTTTGCTGTAAACTCCAATGAAAATATATTATGTGATAATCCATTTCTGTTATTACATAGCTATGCTCCTAAGATTCCCCATCGCATATCAAAAATGAGCAGAACATCCTGCTCTTCCACATCCATCTTTTTCTAAGAAGTCATCTTTCTTGGCGTCTTGTGGCAACAGGGACTGAAAATACAGAACTGGTTTTGGTCTTTAAAAACAAGGTAATTCTCTATATTTCACTGCTACTGGAGCACACGCTGTCTTTTAAAAGCCTATTTAAAAAAAAGCACATAAAAGATCTGAATGAGCACATGCTGTCAGTTCAGACAAAGCTAAACATAAACTCCCATCTGTTAGCAAGAACTGGGATAAAGTAGCACAACAATATTGTAAAAACCAGCTACACATGCAAACACAAATTGTGGTGTGCCGGTGAAAATTACCTAAGAGTAACAATGATTCATTTCAACTATCATATATTTTCTTTTCATGTGTAGCTCCTAGAGACAGGTAGTCTTGGGGCTCTAGTACTAGAAAATACTTCTCAGTGCTCTCCCATTATCAAAGTTCCCATAAACCCCACAGAAAATATTTAATGTCTATGTAGTACCATAACTATGTACCATATTTAGAAGGATTAATTGATAGCAGGCTATATTTGTGAACTTTAAGTAAACAAGCTTCAGAAGCGCAAAGAACATTTTAAGTATTGCTAATAAACAATCCAACAAAGAAAAATAGAACAAAGGGGGCGGATTTCAGAAAGAATCTAACGGAATGGATGTCTGCCAACTTAAAAATAAATAAAAAGGGGGGGGGGGGGCATCCCAAATGTAAGCAGCAAATGACGAGCAGGATGAGAAAGTCGCAAAAAGAAACATCCTAGGACAAAAGAATGGCCACAATGTTAACGGTGAAGAGCCTGAAAAACAGTGAAGATAGGGGTGATTATGCGAGACCGAAAAAGAAAGGATTTGGATACAGAATCAAATGGTAAAGTCAATTAAGAGGTTCAGTGAGGAAATGCTGTAGTCAAGTAACCAGAACATAACCAGAATTCAACAGAAACTTTTTGGATAGACTAATTGAGAAGAGAAAAGATAAGAATTACAAAGCTAAATTCCACAGAAAAGGGAGTGAGAAATGGGAGACCCAGTTCTGGGAATCAGCATGCTGCTGACCTTGAGCGAGTCATAGGCTTACGCATTCGCCACAAGATCCTTTTGAGATGCGAGAATAAAATGCACTATAGGGAAAAAAACCTACCTTTCTAGTATTTTGAGGTAGAATTACACCACCATCCCAGAGTCTGGCAGAGGAGTAAAATGCACTGCTTTCTTCCTCTAGCCTGGATAAGACAGAGTATTAAACAAGCTTAAAAGCACAAAAATGTAATAAAAAACATCAGGCCAGTAAAATAAAATCATAGATGAAAAAGGCACATACTTCCATCTCAAGTGAATGTGCAATACTACTGTTAAAATTAATTAGAATCCAGCAAATAATACATAACAGATCTGATCATTCTGCAGTACAGACCATCTTCCACATTCAGATGATGACCATTGTTTAATATACCGCAGAATATCTTGATCTGGGGTTGTATGGTTTGGGTTTTGTTTTTTGGGTTTTTTTTTTTTAAGTCAAACATTTGTGGTTCCTTAAGAAGATCCTAAGAACAGATATAGGATTACATGGAAATTTAAAATATTTTTCAGTAGATTCAGGTTTGCTTTATTTGTTTGGGATGTGTTGATCTGTAAGATGAACAAAAGTAGGTAACTTAACTAATTAAATCCCAGTGTAACTGCAAGGGTTTATATTTAATGTCCTTACTTTTCTTTCAGATGTTTTAGCTCTGATTCATCTCCTGTACAGTCATTGTCCCCAGCTTGTGGGACTGTGGAGAAATGTCTTGAATCCACAAGAGCAACTCTTGCATTAGGCCACAAGAACAGAAAGTTCGGACTGAACGATCTCCCACACTACAAAAAAAATGCACAGTACAAACTCATTGAAATTAATCACAAAAAGATGGCTGTAGGATGACACAATCAAGTTCAAGGCAGAATGTAATACAGTTTAATTTGTAGAGCATTAATGATACAGCTCCTTTACCATTACAGCTACAGCTCCTGTGTCAGTACAGACACTGTGGTAGCAACCGTCACAATCCCCATTGCCTTCAATACTGCTATTTTATTATTTCATTTTTTCTCCAAGCACTTACATGTTTAATTCTGAGCAAAGAGCCCTATTGCACTTACTAACAGCGTGCACAGCACTCATTGTAGCACAACTAAAGGAGACGTGCTCCTTGATCACTGAAAAAAACCAGCACGTGCTAAGAAAAAGGCAGGATTGGTGCCCAAGTAGGGACATTTTCAGATAACCTGTTTCTTTAGAACTGGCTCTAGATTCTTAGAGGCAGACCAAATTTTCTGTAATCACACCTTGTGATGCATTTCTTACTTTAGAAGTTGTTAAAATAATGAATTGAGTTAGATGTCTGCAACAACAGTTGACTGTTTTAAAAAGGAAATGCTGTGAAATCTTGGTATAGTGTAAAAAATCTATTACTAAACCCATTAGATTTATGCCACCCATACCATAACATAGCTTTCGCTCCCATAACAGCCACCGATTACAATGGTTATTTTAGGAACAGCAGCACAAGCAACAGCAGCCATCATGGAGGCCTGGGCTTTTAATCTGTTGGAGTGAGCCTTTGCCTGAAAAAAAAATAAAGATTTCAGATCCTTTAAGTTTTTCTCCTAGATTCCCTCCACTCCCACCAACCTTGTATCTCTAAAACATTAATTTCTTTACAATTCTGTAGGATCGTTTCTTCCACAACAGTATGACAGCATTATTAACTACCATAGCCCATTATGCACTTATTTTACAACGTATATCAGCAAAACAATTGTAACCAGTGTGCAAAAACCTATGCTACAGTGCAACCCTAGCTCTCCCAGGCATTAGCAAAGCTCAGATACAACAGAATTATGCCACCAGGCTTTGTCTTAAGTGCTGGTGACAGTTGGGAGGAACAGGGCTGCAGAAACAGTGTCTGCTCAGAGAATCTGATGTAGGTTTTACCATGAGGCTCTCTGTAGCCCAGGACAAAACGTACTGCACTTTAATGCCTTCACTTTTCTAAAAGAGAAATATCTATTTTTCTGTGGAGCACAGTGGTATCAGAAGAATCGATAGGCTGTATTTCAATATAAAAAGTGCACTATAAATTCCAAGTTTTACAGCTTGCACGCCAGCTGGACAGTACCATTTTAGATAAGCATAGAGGCCTGCTTAAAATTAGAATAAAGTGAGAATGCTAACGGAAAGATTTAAGAACAAAGTAATTATGAAGCTTCTTGGTTTAAACCATCAAGAGTGGTTTAAAAAAGTAACTTCAAAATGTAATCTTAAACAGAACAGGAACTAGGAATTTCTTGAATTAAGCGTATTGAACTACAAATGCCGTACCTGTGAGATGCTCGTTGGCTCTGCTGTATGTGGAGCAGTATTTTGCAAAAAGAGGATGGGAAGGCTTCGCTGACTGCAAAGCTGTACGAAGTGGCTACCCTTGAGAGAAGCATCGTGAGACAGCTCCCCATTGTTAGCCACTATGCCCACCAAGTGCCTACAAAACAGACACATGAACATTTTCACTTTTGAACCTCAGAAATGATGAAACTGTAGCTCAGTGTTCTGAAGGATGGAAACATAAATATCCATACACACACACACAGATCTGCCCTTTACAAAAATTCAGAATGTAAAACGATGCACATACGTGTGTCATTTCATTCAAGGACCCACACACACCTAACAAATAAGAAGTCTTACAGCACTCCTGATACGTAAAGCATAGGAGTATTAACATGGATTAATACCCAGAGGGCAGGTAAAGCTATAGATGACCTGTCAGAGTTTACACTGCAAGACAACATGCAAGGTGCAGGACTCCGGGCTCTCTCTAATTCCTGTAACATACAACATAACAATCTGAAGTGTTTATGCTTTCAACCTAAAGAGGCTCTAAAAATATATTTTACTACCTTTTTTTAATCATTTTTAATATGCTTTGACTAGAACGTTGTATGCTTCATGAACATGTTAATAATACAGTCTGATCTGAATTACGCAAGGTTTTATTGTATGAGTATTATCCCATCTCCATCACATGGGAGAAGAGATGACAGCTTTCCACTCGGCTCAAGAAGGAACACTTTTAAAGATGCTGTTTCTTCTTTCTTAAGGAATCTGCTGAGACTTCAGTGTTCCAACTCTCTGGCTAGTAGTTTTTGTAAACAAATCATTTCACAAAGTCATGAAAACCATTCATTTGTAATCACTCTCTGCTGCTATTGGCCTGAGACATGGTGAATTCAGAGCTCAGAGAAGATCAGGCTTTCTAGAAGTATTTTATTACCAATTCTTGACTGACTCAAAACTTCATAAACGTTGTTATTAGAATACTGTAACACCTGAGAATGATATGAAAGCTATTTAGACAAGTATGTCCATACATTTTGATAGTGAAATGTTATAGCCTTACCCTTCCATGTGGCCAAATCCTGTTACTAATGTTGTTCCATAATTAGCCTTGAATTCCTGGAATCTGCTTCCATCCATCAGACGGCTCAGAATCTGCA
Source organism: Aquila chrysaetos chrysaetos (assembly GCF_900496995.4). Taxonomy (NCBI): domain Eukaryota; kingdom Metazoa; phylum Chordata; class Aves; order Accipitriformes; family Accipitridae; genus Aquila; species Aquila chrysaetos. Next base: position 41,668,967 of record NC_044015.1, on the reverse strand, counting down.
AAGAAATTATTACCAACCATGTATTTTGAGCCAAAGTTCAACTCCAAAATTATTTCAGTGTTACAGAGCACAGTTGTTCATGTGCATACAAATGTTGTAAAAAACCCACTGTGTGCAGTTACAGTTTTTGTGCATAAGAAACACTCAGCAGCATATTGCTCATGCTTTTTTCAAACACAGTTTAAAAGCTGCCTTCAAAGCTACACTGCTTTCTACAGTCAATCCCCTTAACTGTAGGAATTTACCCCTGGAAAAATACTGGATTCGCATCCTTGGAGACTAAATCTCTTCTAGTACAACACAATGAAAATAGCGTGGGCAGCTCTGCATGTCTCTGCTGATGTATTAGCGTCTGTCCCAGCCTCAAACAAGTTTAATTTGAGCTTTGTTGTTTTTTTCAGTCAGTATTTTCATTAAGCAATTAAGTTACAAGATAAAGTCTTGACTACTTGGGTAAAAAAAAAAAAAAAGGCAGGGGGAAGGGAAAACAGGACACTAAAGGGGTGCACATTCTCAAGGCAGCCAACACACTACAAGACATACTGACATAACAGCATCTCAGTGCCCGGAAACACGTGGGGATCAGCTGGCATAATCTGTAATTATCTTATCTCTAGCAGGTTTTCAGCTTAAATATTTTCTATAATTCTACAGAACTGTTGCCATTCTTCTCTGTTGCAGACCCAAGAGAGTTTGGCAACTGATTAGGTAACAATACAAAATATCTCAGGTACTTCAGGATTCTCCAAGAAAGAACAGCCAGTTGCCTGTTAACCTGTAGCTACTAGATAGAGCAGACTGAAAGGACAAAGGAATACAGTATCTGTCACCTTACCAGTTTTACAGGAAGAGTACACCTATAATCTTGTGGTGCCAGTCCCAAGAGCTCATCAGAACTATAGAGAGGACTGTCATGCTCTATGACCTCCTCTGGCAGTGGATCGTAATTTAATGTAGAAATAACATTTCTAATACATTCATAGGCTTCCTTTTCTGAAGATGCAAAATGGTCACTACAGCCACTGACTCTAGGAGAGAGAGCAATATTAATTAGTATTGAATTAATGAAATCTGTGAGTCTCCAAACTTCCTGAAAATACTGATTTTGTTCCTGTATGAATGAGTTGGAAGCAGTAAGTCAGTGGAATTTCTGTGCAATCCAACCCCAAAACAAATTCACAGTAAGAAGTTCTTCCCTGTGACTTTTGTGTTTACCTATATTACAGAAAGACCTTTGAATTTATTTTCATGACAACATTGTTGCAAACAATATAATAAAGAGAAAACAAACTTTAAAAATTATTTCAAAATAAGTACTTCCAGCCCGGATATAAAGACAGTAACTTATTACATGTGACACAGTTATCCAACTGTCACACTAGTATTTGGTTTTGTGAGAAAGATATAGAATCTGGTTACCATACACACAGCATAGAATGCCAAGAACAAAGAAGCAAAGCCACCCTTTTCCCCTATCTAGAAGGGAATAACTATTTTGACAACTACAGAAATTTCTGACACAGAAAAACAGCATTAAAGAAATAGTTAGATAGCTACTATCAGGTTTATTGCCTGTTTGCTCATCTCCTGCTATGAAGCCCTCATTAACAGCAGAGGCAGGCAGGCTTTCCATTTTTCTTCTTTGCTTCAGGTACTTTTACAAGCATTCAGATTCTAGAGTTAGTCTAGTGTCTCCAGAAGCAGACAAGACAAATGGGAAGAAGTCATACCACCTCTCCACTCATCAGTTTAGGGAAGAAAAAATAATTTCTTACACATTTTCCCCATCATCACAACTATTTTTTTTTAATATATGTATCCTGATAACATTTACATTAGGAAAAGAAGTGATACCATTCCTCTTCTATAGCTGGTCCCTCCGAGGCACAGAGGAACTGACTTGCCTGAAGTTGTTCAGAAAGTACGTGGAAAAAATGGGGAACCAAAACCAGATTTGTCCAGTCCCTGCTTCACCCCATAACATCACTTAATTTTACTTCCGTTTGGCTGATCTAACAAAAAAACCTGTACCTGAGAAGGAAAGCAAACAGTGTAATAATAGGTTTTACTTTTGGCCCTGATCCTGACCTCTGTACTTACGTGAGATTTCTCTCAGAGAGTATGTGTGTGTATATATATATACACACACACATACACAGTGGAAGTGCAAAGTTCCCATGGACAGTAGTAAAGCTGAAATTACAATGCCGTGTTACTTTTTTTATTTCAGAGAGTTATATCTAGCCCCATGATATTCCCACATATGTAACTGAATACCACCAACCTTTATAATAATTCATGTATCATATCAACCGGGTTTTTTTTCACTGCATGTTTTTCAGTCCTTGAGGACCATATTGTATCCTGTCACTGGAGTAGCTTCAGTCACATCAATTTGAGATCGAATGACAGTTTCTTTAAAGCTAAGTATGCTGAATTCTCTGCTACTTTTGAGACTTATTTCACATACTCAGAGTGAAGCTTGGCTCCTCCTAGGTCCTCGGGAGAGACATATTCTCCTGTAGCAGCTTTTACCAGAGGTGGGCCAGCAAGGAACAGTGTACCGATTTTATCTATAATCACAGTTTCTTCTGCCATGGTTGGAACATAGGCACCTCCAGCTACACAGGAGCCACACACCACTGCCACCTGAAGGATGCAGAAACCAAAACAAATCAAGATGCTGGAGAGGGGAGAATGGAAAGGCAAAAGCATTACCTTTATTTCACAAACGCTGAAGAGACTAAATCACAGCATGGGGAACAATGAACTAGAGATATAAATACCAGCATGAACAACAATGCTGGTTTTGACAGTTCAATGTTTACTCTGAAATAACCTAGTGATTTGATGCTTTTCCATCACGATCAGTTGGTAAACACTTAGAAGATCCTTAAGGCTAAAGCATTCTGTTATGTGAGATACTATTTGAATCTCCCTTCCCCACAAAGAGAAAAGGTGAGCTTTAGGAATTTTTTTGCATGTTTGAGAGTTAGAACAAAACTTTTTTTTCAGAACTCTGTTGATCACATACACCACACTTACTCGTACTCCAAATAACACTGTACCTGAGGGATTCTCAAGGCAGACATTATTGCTTCATTGTAGAAAACTCTGCCACCGTGTGACTTGTCAGGGAACAGCTCTGACTGATATTACAGAGAAAAGACAGTGTCAGTATTTACTACAAAAGCCAATGCTTCCTCTTCACTCCATTCATTCACAAATGCGTTGTAACCCACTCTGGGAAGGTCACCACTAACAATCATACCTGAAACTTTCACATACAGCAATCGCTACTGTATTTATTCCCCTTATACACTGTGCAATTCCACAAAAACACCCATGTGTTTTGAAAGCAGAGGTAAGTTTCATATTTTTTGTGAAACCAATTTATTCTGCACAAACTGAGACTGTAAACATGGAGGAGGAGAAGCTCACGTTCATACTTTATCTGTGAAATGGCTTCAGCACAGTTTTCTTTTCTACTTAGTTTTTGATGCAATTCCTTAAGTCAGGTAAAAACTTTTTCTATGTGTTTGCTTTCAGTCTGGAGAGGGAACAACTATACTCTCTGTGATATTATGACCTCTGTACATTGGAAAGTAACCTGTGCAAATTATCCTTTTACAGTAAGAATTTCACAAACTACATTTTTAAAGGCCACAGAGGTTACTGCATTATAAATGTAATTACTGTGATAACAAACATTACAATACAATACAGAGTAATTTTACAGATACTGAAGTTGAAAATAGAACCTCAAACAATGTACCGATTTATTAAAGACAGAAAAGCATTTCAGCACACTGAGGAATACCCATGCTTGGTCAGCACTTCATCCCCCCACTGATACTCAAGTTTCTAAACTTTGATTAGATGCTAGATGCAAAATTAGCCAAAGTGATCACTATTGTTATAGATCGTCAGATCATCTCCCAGACTCCGATTTGTGGACAAAACTCAATTTAAGTATAACAGACAATGAAAGTCAGCCAGCCAAGAAAACAAAACATAAATCTGAGGTTTATTGCTAAACATTAGTATGATTAAAATAAACGTAGGTATTTTCTTCTGTGAAGTGGTTCCGATATTACCTGTAGTGGTAGGAATGCTCCCCCGCTGTCAACAAGGTACACAGATAACAGTCTGTTCTGCATGGCTATTTCTTGAGCTCTTAATTGTTTCTTCACTCCAATCGGATAAATAGTTCCTCCTTTCACAGTTGCATCGTTTGCCATGAAGACACACCAGACCCCGCAGATTTTGCCAATTCCTGTATGTGGTACCACAGATACTTATCAGGACTCTCTAAAATACCACAGATGAAACAGGGGGCCAAATTATAGCTAGGATGTTCTTTCAGTAATACTGTATCAAGAAGCTGCAAATTAAGTTGCAAATACCACACAGGGAAGAAATCTATAGCTCTTCTCTGAATAACAAGCTGAAAGCTAATGCTACTTAAAAAAAATCTAAATGACAGAAGACAGAACTTGAAATAAACTTACTCCTGGTGACAATATAAGAGAAAAAAATACACAGTTTGACTTCCAACTCTTGAGACAACAGGGAAGGCAATTAAAAATTACCTATATAAAACCGAAAAATGTAGCAATCTGTGACAAAAGATAGGATTTCATAATCTGTTCTTCTAGTTACTTTTTAAACTGGAATTGCTCTTCAAAATGCAATGAAAAGACTTGTCTATAATTTGAAAAATATTACAAAATAAATGTCACAGCTCCTGTGTCCCTCAGTAACTTGGTCCCCTTTCCTTTAACAGACAACAGCTGATTTGACACATCATCCTAAATTTTTTGAGACAAAAATCAGCAACAGATAAGTAGAATAAATTACTAAATCTAGAAGAAATGAAAGAACTTTTTTTTCTTTAAAGGTTTCTCCCAGATTCCCCAGCAAAAATTGCAGAAGAGTAATACAGCAGTGGCTGAACTCTTCTATGTTGGGAGCTGCTACCGGATAGAGCTGATGTTCACTTTTCCTAGGAAAGCACATTCTTAAAATACTAAAATATTCCATAAACCTGATTATGTGCATCCTTTTTCCTTTCCCAGTAAGAACAAACACCTTAACTTCAGTGAACAAGGCTGGTTACTCTGGGAAGGTGTGCAGCGCATACGGAATGACAGCTAATGTACGCTGCCTACAATCACTTACTCGTCACTGCAACCAAAGAGCACCTCTCAAATTATATTAAGAATCACGTTGGTTCAAAACTCTTCTGGGCTGCGTCTCCAGCATGGGCTGCTCAAAACAATACCCTCAACCCATATCCTTCTTTAGCTCTAATACAAATCATATTTAAAGATATGAGCAATGAAACAAATGAACTTCATCAATTTCCCATTACTTCTAATACTACATTTGCTAGCATTTACCAGTAAGGCACCCAGCAGCAGGGACATCACCATACGGCATATTGAGGCCTGCCAGTGGAGACAGCTCAAGAAAAGACTCATCATCAAGCAGCAACTTCAGGCGTTCACGAACGAACAGCTTCTTGTTTCTCTGAGTATGACGCAAGATGGCATTTTCTCCCCCTCCTTTACTGACCGTCTCTAGCAATTCTGAATATCTGATTAAAAAAACAAAGTTTCAATTAATGAAAACCACCTTTACTTACAAGTTACCCTTTAGCACATTAAACGTAGTACTTGGATGTATTGCACAGTTTTCATATAAATGGCATGAGAATGAAGATGAATTCACATTTTTGGATTATTGTTTCGTACAAAGTGTAATAAAAAGCAAAGGTATGTTATTTAAAGCAAGCATTTTAGTTTCGTTATTCAAAAATTGTCTAATAAGGACAAAAAATTTGTATTATTTCATTCTTTTTTCTATCTGCAGTTTATGTTCATAGCTAGTAGACATTATTAAATCCATATCCTCCCCTGGGTGTTGCCCATATACACTCAACACACGGTATTTCACAATACATGATCATACTTAATCTCTGCCAGCAACCCCATGAGCAGAATTCTGACAAGGGGCTGATCATCAGCGACCAACACTGACTTTGAGAGATACTGCCCTACAACAACGTTAGCAGCTATTAATCACTTGCAGCTATTAATCAGGCTATAATAATTTGCTAGTCCTAATTCATCATGGACATTTACCCTCCATGTTCCAGCTACTCTAGGGAAGAATCCAGTCAAGGGCTTCCTCCTTCAGTTCCCCTCAACAAGTTTATCCGACAAAAATCAGTAACTCCTAAGTAGAATAAATTACTAAATCTAGAAGAAATGCACACTCTACAGCACGGAAGATATACTTTTAAAGTAGTGAATACTGCAGTGCCATTACAATCATCAAGAGAGGAAGTGATTACCAAGTGTTATTGTCAGGGCAGCATCAAGTACAGATAAGGAACTGAAAAAACTGTAAACAAATGTGGTATCTCAAATAATTTTGGTCTTAAATAAACCAGGTTCTTCATTTATTTCAAATAAAACATTTTTTGCCAAGATGGATCATCTTTAACTAAAAGTACTGTTTAACCTAACTATTTATGCACCACTCCGTACATGACTCCATTACCTTATTATGGCTTCCTGCAGACTGTAGAGATTGAAAAACCTCAGGAGAAAAAAGCTAAGGATTTTTAATAATGCCGTAAATGCCACCACAGGAGGGCACAGTGTGTTTTCCGTAGCTTTGCTTCCAGCTCATGTATCATTCCTCTGAACAAAGGCGTTTGCATTTTTGCCATCTGATCTTTAAGGACAAACACATAAAATACATTTTCCTGCTTTTATCAGTGAATCACGATTAATTGCAACAACCGTCACCTACTCTTTCAGGAGGCATCTGCAAATGTGTGAGTCACCATTTATGTCTCTGCATTCAAAATCCAACACAAAACAAATTATGTGAAGGTCTAGAAAAAATACTTCTTGGCAATATATGCAAAAAAATGCCACATGGAACTATTTTAAATACAGTCTGCACCTAGATTTAGGCATTTCAGTCAACATTTAGGCACCTCTTTGGGGGGGGGGGGGGGGGGGGGGCTGAAATTTTTAAGTGGTGATGCTTGTAAAATTCACTCTGCAGAGAAGCTGCCCGAGAAAAGAGCTGCCAGGAAACTAGTTTAAGCTTCAAAATGGTTAGGTAAAAGAAACAACTTTTTTTATTATTTTTTAATCTCTGGACTTTTTAATTGGCATTCTTCCTAGGTTAAAAAGCTCCAAAAAGTGCCCGTAGGTAACTCTCACATCATCTCACAAGTCGCGACATTTTTGAAACAGCACAAAACCAGTTTATTACCTTTTAATAACAGCCTCACTGTTCCTTAAATTTCCTTCAAACACATGTCGATACACAGACAGGATACGTCCGTCTAAAACAGGGTAAGTTTTGGCCCACCGTCTGTATTTTGCTTTGTTACTTCCCAAGCGGCAGGGAAGCACGTCGCGTGTCCTTTCCAAGCCCTGATCCTGCAGGACGTGTGCTGGCTGTTTACCACGATGCAAGTCCCTAGACTTTCTTTCCAACACGCGATTTTTTAAGGTTTGTAACCTTGGGAGCGGCGGGGATGTGGCGTTGGGGGACAGTCTCCCAAGGGAGCGCAAAGCGACGGTGTTCCACATGGCCCTAAGAGAGGGAGAAGGGAGAAGAAACGGCATTTACTGACCAAAAAAAAAAAATTAAACTCCAGATTCCCTCAGCCGGCGAGGCGAGGCGAGGCGAGGCGGGCACCACACCTCAGGTCGCGGTGCTGAGGGAACGAACACCCGCGGTTCCCGCCTTGCAGCACGCAGGTCTCCCCGGCGAGGAGAGCCCGCTGAGGCGGCGGGGGCCCCGCGGGGACGAACGGGGCAGGAATAAAGCCGCCGGGAACGGGAACGGGGCCGACCGGGGCCTGCGGGGCGGGGACGGAGCCCGGGCCGCCCCTCAGCGCCCGTTCCCGGGGCGAGCAAGCGGGGGGACCCTCCGGCGGGGCTCCCCGGCCTGCCCGCCCGCCCGCCGCTGCCTCGCCGCCCCTTCCCTCCCCTCCTTCCCCGCGTCCCCGCCGACCCTTACTCGGCCAGCCACCGCGGAGCCGTCCGGTGCGGGCCCGCCTCTCGGGGCGGCCCCGTAACCCGCAGGGCGGCCCGCCCCCGGTTGTCCTCTGCCCCGGGTGGCCGGGCCTGCCGGCGGGGCCTTGCTGGGCCGCGGGCCGGTACTGCCGGGTGCTGCTGCCGAAGGAGCCGTGCTGGGCCCCGGCGGTCCCTCGGCCGTGCCCTGGCCCAGCTGCTGCCGCCCACCGCCCTGGGTCGTCCCCCGGCACCGGCACCGGCCCCGGGCCGGTTCTCCTCACCGGGCCTCTGCCCTCAGGGGCGGGCTGGGGAGCGCGGCCAAGAACGGTGACTTCACCTCAGAAGGGCAAACGTTACAAAAAACGGCACAGGGAGCAGAGCGGATTGCCGCTCTAGGAAATAAGCGCGGTTCTGTACGCGGGGTGCGTGTGTGATTTGTAAATTACGTGTTGCGGGGCAGTATTGAGCGTTGCAGACCCGACGGTAGCCTCGGAAATAACGCGCAGGTGCTTTTCCTGCCGTTAAATACAGGCTGGCCGCAACGTGTCTCCTCTTCAGCGCACTCGCGGGCGACATTTTGAGCGACGCCATTCCTCTCAAGAACGGTTGGAAGCCGTTCGAAGCTGTAACTGCTCAGTCAAAATGCCTAAACGCTTTCTAATTAAGCTTATCATTAAAATATTAAAATGAACTTGATTTTTTTTTTTCCTTCCATACCTCATCCTGTCCCTGGGCTGCTTCAGTCAGTTTGCTATTGTTAGTCATGGCATAACCTTCCAGAAATTACTGCGCGTTGCCTTTCAGCGACTTCATTAAAATGCATTCCTGCCAGAGAGCTCTTTATCCATACATATTAATAAGGCTTCGTAGCGATAATTAAGCGATGACTAATATGTTCGTGAATGTAAGTATCCAGCATAGGCAGGAGAAAGAATTTGTAGGTAAATAAGTTCTGTATGTTATTAAAAAAAGATACTGACAAAATTATTGACAATTAAGATTTGCTGAGCTGTACCAATTTAAAATAATCTTTTTTTCCTTTTACGCTTAAAGCAGATACGACTGTCTTTGATACTGTGCTCCCTTGTATCAAGAAACTCAACGCAGGTGGGGCTGTGCGAAGCGGCACCGCTGCCCTGGGTGGCTTCAGCTGTCCTCCTGGGATCTTCCAGAGTCTCGCCTGCTGTCCCGAACCCTGTGGCTGGGAGTTGAAGGTCTGTGCTGAACGCAGCGAGAGCCCAGGGAAGAGCGGGCAGGGCTGCTCTCTCAGGGCAAACGTAGCACGCAAGGGCAACACGGACACTCCAGGGTTAGAAGAGGGTCATGCTAAATTGGGGTGTGGTGTCTGCACTTGTAGAGAATCCCTTTAAAAAAATAGGGTCGCGGATCTGATTTGCACTCTTCTCAAAACGCTCGTTAATTCTGGACCAGCCAGAATGAGGCAAGTGGTCGGCATTTGTTACTGATAAGGAAACTATTGAACAAAAACCCCGTCCATACGCATGTTGTAGGCACTGGTGCAGCCATGGAGAGGTTCGTGGTATAGCCCGTGTATGAAGTTAGCAGCCTGCTAAATCATTCAGGCTGGTTTGGGGCATTCGCAGGGGTGGGTGTTGCTTGTTTCAGTTCACGTCTTCCCTCCTTCCATGGTGTAACCAGAAGTCTCTTCTCCCAGCAGTTTGAGAAACTTGCAAAGAGCTGAAGATGAGAGACAGAAGCCACTTTGCAGCTTTATATAGATCTTTTGCATTTCCTGTGGGATTTTATGTGAATTTTTGTGCTCTCTGTGGTGCAGGTGATAATGGGGAAGGAAAGAGTGGTGACAGAAATTCATGTAAAGCAGGAGAATACATTTGAGGAGGTCTGAACTTCAAAGAGGTGTTGATGGTAGTGAAAATGCTGGGTGCTCAGCTTGCTGAAGAAGGAGTTGCTGATGCAAGTGCTTCAGTATGTATTTAAAGTGAGATTTGGGCTTCCTGTTGTTTCTGGGGTTTTTTTTAAGTTGACCCATATATCATTTCCCTGGATTCATAAGATTTTTTAGTACTCTGTTCTGTGAATGTATCAGAGGGACTACTTTTCAATTATAATTTTCATGCTTCTTATTTCATTTTCCATAATTAAGTGTTAGACTTTCATAAGATGCATTATCTCTAAAACGCTAGCGTTGCATAGCAATTTCATTTTATGTGAACTTAATTTGCAGAATTTTTTTAAAATACTTTTGCAGTTAATGTATTGGCTTATATTATTTTACAGGTTTTCCAGTAGATACAATCTGTGTTCACAGTCAGAATGTGCTATATGTAATACAGGTTGCTTTTACTCAGGCTTAAAAGGGGATTAAACATTCTCATGAAAGCTGAGCACTGCTTGCTCAGAGTAAAGGAAAAAGAAACACTCTTCATTGCATTTCAGCCTGCACCTGTATCTAAGTTACTGTTTATCATAAAGAGAAGGCATCAGTCACCAGTTTTTTGTACTGGGAGGCAGCCTGGGATAAATAACAAATCCTGTAATTAGGCGCCAATAGAATCTAATTGACTTACGTTAGTCTTCAAGCTGAAATCTAGCCTTTCTCTCTTGTCATGGCATGGAGCATCCTTTGTTTAATGAACACTGAAGGGAAATCGAGTGAGGTAAGAAAAAATAGCTCTTCTGAATGGATGCAGCCTTGTGCAAGTGTTTGAAGTTGTTATTTTAAGTGCTTATTTTAGCGACTTTTGAGCTGAGCATTTAGAATATATAGAGTAGCATTTAGGAAAAATGTTAATGTGGTTGCTTACTTTAACATGAGCTGCAGCTCTGCCAGCAAAGATGAGACATGCCATTTAAGGAACACAAGCTTTGAGTGAAGTTTTTACTCGACTTTATTTAGAAACTTGCTGGAGTGCACCGGATGCTGGGGGAAACCAGAACACACTTTTTGGATTGTCAGACCAAAGGCAGGAAGGTTCCCACAGAGCCCTCCTCCTTATGTAGCTTCTGTTTCTTATTTAGATTTTGTTTTTTAATACCCAAGAGCTTTTAGTGGTGTTCTGACAATTGTGGCCTGGAAATTTGTCTAAATTAAAGCAGGTTTTGTTTGTTTACTTAAAAGTGCTAACAGACTCAGACAGTCCCACAGCATTTTTCAGGGCTTACATCATTCTAAAATAGATTCAATTGATTCAAAACAAATTTGACAAAAAAAAAAAATTTTCTTTGCCCACTTGATGTATTTGTATCTACACGAAAAGAACAGCTGAGTCTTGGCAGGTATGCTGAGTGTAGTATCTGGAATTGATATGAAATATCAATTAAGAAGGTTATTTTAGTTGCTGGAAGGTACAAGAGAACACAAGGAGTTAAACAAGCTAGTCTGAAGATGTGAGACTAAATGCAGGAGAGGTTGGGAGCCAGATCCTCAGCTAATGTGAGTAAATGTGAGTTCCACTGAGGGCATATCAGATGAAGGGCAGCTCCCATACTGTTTAGCTTCTTTTTTTGGATGATTTGAGGTTTTATGAATCCCCACGTAAAGAAAGATGTGAAGAGCCAGGTATGCCTTCACAAACTGTCTGAAAAGTTGAGGATGATCAGTTGAGTCATGGAAGTTTTCTTCACATTTGTTCATTGCAGCTATATGATACAGCAGCTGTATTACAACACGTATAAAAAATACAAATTAACATCAAACCCTTATCCACATTTATTTATCACATAATTAAACACAGGATCACAGTGTTTTTAACTCTAGTTTTGCCTTCCCAGACTCTCAGTCAGGCCCCAGGAAAAGCACATGAAAACTGCTGTGAGAGGAGGAAGCTACTTTGCAGTCCAGGAGCGCTTGCTGTGCTACTCCTACCACTTCACTGCTGGTTTTCTTGAGGACAGATGCATTAGCTCAAGTGCCGTGAGGTACTAGAGCCGCGCAGAAAGGAGAGATGGCTAAGCAGAGGATCTCGGTGCTCCAGAGGGTTAAATCCTGGGGTGCTCCAACAGTGGTAGGACTAACCTCCTCTGTAGTCCCAGGATAGAGGGGAGGAGTGTGACAGGCATATGGAAGTGCCCGTTTCTCCACTGACCGCAGAGGGAGCATCAGGAGATTGTTCTCATGGAGTTGAAATTAGCTTTTGAAGGTAGCCACCTCTCTCTTTCTCATTCAGAGAAATGTCATCTGCTGTTGGTGGCGTGTCCTGTGGAAAAGTGAGAGACTGAAGGAAGAAGGTATGTGGTTTGGGCTCTGAATTTCAGCAACTGAGAGTTTTTAGGACTTCATAATTTATCTTTCAATCAAAAAGATTATTATGTAGGCCTACACGTGTGTTGGGAATATTTTAAAAAAGAAATTCACAAAAGAGTGAAGTAGAGTGCAACTGCTTTCATACGTAGACGCTCTTCTGCCTTAGAGTCTGCCCCTATTCTAAAATGTTGGGAGACCAAACTCCTGGGAGAGATTAAAGGATATGAGGGAGAGATATGAGAGTGACAGTCCGGTTCATGGCCATTGGATTTGGCATTTGTCTCTTGCCACAAAGAGCTTACAAAACCATGAATAATTACATAATAAATACAGTTGTGGAAACAGCTCATTTGAAGAAGACGAGGAGTGTGCACACTTGTTTACATTACTGAAAAATCTGAGTTTCTGATTTGTCTCACTCCTGCAAAAAAATGCAAAGAACAAAAAGAGCAGAATTATATTCTAGTTAAGGCATAATCTAATAGTGTGTACAATTCCCTGCTGCAGGACCAGAGTGTGTCCTGAATTGCACTGGTACGAGCTGAAGAGAACAGAATTCGATTCTGAGAATCCAGGTAACTGGTGGTGATACCCAAATCAGAAGAAAAACAAATTTGACTTTCGTGGGTTGAAATGGCAAAGCACTTGTTGATTTTACCTGTACAGTTACCTGAAATCACTGAATGGCCTCTGCAAAACTGTTTTACAGTTTCAATGTGCAACAGCTATATGAAGATATGTTGCTTCCTCCATTTTAAAGGCCTAATCAAGAGTCTTCTGAAGTCATCCAAAAGCTTTTTATTGGTTAGAGGTGATGCAGATTCAATTGCAAATAGTTAGGTTGCTCGCTGGTATATTACTCTAGGAAAGTGCTGATTGATTTATTCTCCTGTGCAAATGTTTGGCGATGAGTGGTGACACCAAAGCCTCAGTCTGTGTTCGACTGTTTGGAGTCCCTTGAACATGGTTTTGTAAGGCCATTTCTAGCTAGTAATTGGTAACTGGATGTGGTTAGGGTAGTTAGATAAACATACAGAGGAAGGGGATGAATCACTAAGTAAATATAATGTTGATGCTGTAGGAACTGCTGTTACGTACAGCACATTTGTGGCAGATGTGACGTATTTGTTTTCTGTTGTCAGGAAAATGTTACTTGAATTGAGTCTAAATGTGTAGTTCCAAATCTGCATATCCACACCTTCTTGATGCATATGTTGTCTCCATTTAGACTCTTAACCAGTTGTCAGCTTTTAACATACACCACTTCTTTTTACATATCCCCTTAGAATCTGGTCCCCTAATCTGAGGTCATATCAGAGAAGTTTCCATTGCTGTAAATGTCACTGTAGTTGCACCATTAAAAGCCCCTAAATTAGATGGTCTGCGTTAATGTAAAAAGACATTTATGCCAGTGAAACAGCATTATAGTTATTAGTGGAGCATGTTGGCAGTTTCTGTCAGCAATTTTTGCGACCATGTAACATAGAAAGGGATAAAAATACCATTTACTGTGATTTGCATGCCACATAAAGAGGACAGAGTGATACGGTACCACAATCATGAAGAAAAGCCCTGCAAGTAGTTTTCTGTCCTCTTTTTTGCACTTTTTCAGGATCTTGGTGGGTACACAAAATCTACCTGAAGAGCCTTACGCTGCTTGTGGGTGCTCAGGCTGGGGCACCCCGTTATCCAGCAGTCCCAGGGCAGCCTGGTCCATCCTTCAGCGGATGGAGCCGTCAGCCTTGTTGGGAGGGAAGAGGAACCGAGGCAGAATGGTCGATGCCAACATTTGCGTGCATCCAGGTAAAGGGTTTATTCATTCCTATTTAGTGTTGAGGATTTAACCATTAAAAAGGCCTAATTAGAAGACAAATTAGATGTTCGATCATCCTGTTGCAACTGAGATAAAAAGTACGTATATCTAAATATATGATACGTGCATATATATATATATGATACATGTATATATATGCATATGTGCTGAAATGAGTTCTCCAATCCCCTAGTGTTAATTTTATTTGTAATGCACAATCTTTGATCAGAAGAAAGAAAGATCAAAATTCCTATCATCAGAAGTGTGGTTAGTACATTCCCTTCGTGTGTGTGCATGCATATACATGCACCTAATTCACAATTTCCAGCCCCCAGTTTCCAAATGCTGGGTCCCACTCTGCCACACCAGAGTCCTCGGTTCTCGGCAAAGCTGGGCTGTTTTGAAATCATGGAAGACTTTTTTTGAAGACAAAAAATTCATGTCTGAGCTTTGAACTCCGTGAAATTTGCCATGATTTGTAGAATATCTCTGCCTTGAGTTTTGGTGCAAAGTTTCAGCAAGGAACTGAGTACTAAGCCACAATACATAGAAAATTACATAAGCTATTGCCAGGCAAGATATTGCAGTGATACCATAAAATCCTTCTCTGGTTACTGCTTTCCTGATCCACTTGGCATGAAAAGTTACCTTGACTTCTACTTACTATTATCATAAAAACTACAGGGGTTTCTTCTTGCTGCTACATGTTTTGTGAAAGATCCAGTAATTGGTAACATGTGAATTAATATTTTGCAGTAACAGAACAGAGCGCACAAACAACCATGAGAAATTGTGTTCTGAAAAGTCACTTTAGCATTTAAATCTATGGCAAGCATCAGGGCTAGAAAACCACACTCTTTAAGAAGCAATGGACTTGCACATCAAGTAGCTTACTTTTCTCCTGCTGGTAACCAGCTATGTGAATATTTGCAACTAAAATGGAAACATGATAAAAAATTAATAGTCATCACAGATCCTTTTCTGCGATGCTTATATTTTTGTAAATCTTTGCAGCAAATTCTGTTGTATCTTCATACTGGAATTGTTTTATACTTGGTTTGAAGGTACTCCCTTGCAATGTTATACTGTGGTCTGCTGCTTTGTTAGAATTTTAGTTATTGGTAACATGTTTAGCTCAGTTTGGTGCACTACAAATTATATGTATGCTCCATAACATTAATTGTGAAACAGTGAACAACTAACAATGCCAGAAAAAGAATGAAAGAGAAAAATCAGAGTCAAAACACCCTGTAAAATCTTAAGGTACATTTTAAAAGATTGATGAGTTTTCCAGCCTCCTGTGGGTTACCTCTACTTATACAGGGTAGTGAATTACTTGGATCATCTTCCCCCTGATATCCTTGACTTAATTGAGCTGTAGTGTGAGAAACATTTATTCAACAACTGCAGGCGCCAACGCTGCGGGGGAGCTCTTCAGCTGGGCTGGAGAGTGAGGACTGTAAGATTCTCAGAGATTGTTCAATACAGCCATTAAAACACAGGAATGGATAAAGCCTTCTTGAAACCTCTAAGTCACTGGATAGATCTTTTGATTCGAAATCTTTTTGAACTAGGGTCACCTATGGTTCCTTTGCAGCTCTCAGCCTCGCTGTTGCATAAAAGAGGCCTTCAAATTTCGCCCATTTTGTCTGACAAGATCCTTTTTTCAGTGTTCATCCTTCATGACCACAATTCAATCATTTCAGATGACAAAAACCACCTAACAGTGGGTTCTCAATTCTAATGGAGTCATTTTTAGCTGGTATTGTTAGTAATAAAGTAGAAAAGGAACACAGGCTTTCAAATTGGAAGCAACCTGGTACTTTTAAGAAGCTATTCTGTATAACTGAAAGAGCAGTGCTAAAGAAATGGAAGGAAATTTAAATTTTGTCCTTGCAAGATACTTTAATCCAATATTTATAAGCAAGACTGTAAAATCAGGACTGTCAGAGAAGGAGCTCTGTAACTGGAAGCAGAAACTCGCTGTTTCCAGACCTGGCCCTGCTTTGTGACAGTAAGCACATTGCTTAATTACGTTGTCTTGGTTTTCTCTGGTTTTGACGCTGGGATGAGAAGCAGCTTTGAGTAAGGCTGAACGTAGCTGTGATACAGAGGAGAAGAGAGGGAGCAACAGGTTTTCTGCTGGCAGGTGGCACTGAGTGCTTCCTGCGGCAGATGGAGCTGGGGTACTGAGTGTGTAGTCCTCTGTGCACCTCCAGTAAATCCAGTCCACACTGGTGACCCGAGAATCACTGTAAACAGGGACCTTTGAAATGTTCATAGAGAGGATATTATAGAAAGCCAAGAAACCATGGCTGGGATATGCAGTTAGCAGAGTGAATTTTTCCACAGAAACCTCAAAGACATTTCCAGTTTTAATGTTTTTAGCTTTGAAAATATAATACAACTTTCTCATTTTTAGGTCTCTGACCATTATCCCCTGGTCTCAGCAGAACAGCAGCAGAGTATTTAACAGCTTCATTAATGCCAGAGTAATAATTACGTACTGCAGGAGTGGCTATCGCATCAGGAATTTTTGTGCCAGAACTGCAACTGCATTCTGCAGAACTCGAGCAACATTTGTAAAGGTATAAAATTAGTGAAAAATATTATGTAATCTGAATCTAAAACAATACTAGTATCTTAAAAAAGAGAAAATGGGAGCCTGTGAGCTGGCTGCACTGCAGAACAGGTAGTTTACTCAGAGTGGGGTTAGTTACAGCTGCTCAGAATAACAGTTTCACCCTCCACCCCTTCACGGAAAAGACTAAGGCAAAAGTGCAAGCTGTTGGCTGGGCTGAGTAATTAATCCACAGAGAATGGCTCACCCAATGAGTCTGCTTTGTCTGTACACAGATTTGAATTAGAACAGTATTTGAAATGATGCATTTTCATTTCTTTCCTTGCTACAACATGATCACAAGTTATCTGCTGTGAATTTTTTCAGTGCAATATTCAGAACTGTGTTTCATATTTATAATTGGCCAAATAATCCAGATGCCAGCTTCTGTTTTCTTTGTTATTATTTATTAATCGTGTTCATTACATTTATATGTATAAATGTAATATGTAAATATTCTCAGAGTTATCATACTAGATTTCAAAACATGCACAAAACAATAACAAAACTAAAGTAAAAAAGAATTTACAGAATCTTGCGCTATTTGCTGATTTATAAATGACAGAGATTACTAGCTATGTGTGAATCACACAGGTGGAAAAACAGGTCATCTGTCATGTTTCCTTCCTCTAGATCTTGAAAATAGAAACTGGAGCTGGCTCAAGGGCTCACTGCAAGAAAATGCCTTTCTCTTTTAGAGAAACTTACTTGGGGAAACACGAGAGATGTGAAGCTTTGTGCATACTTACAAAGTCTTTTCATCTTAATTACGAGCATCTGAGACCTTACAATTTTTTCAAGCATCAGGATGGTACAATGATGTTATTTTATAGCAAGGCCTGTATAACTATAGTTAGAATCCACATGGACATTTTTCAAATAGTCCCCAGGTACCTGGTTAATCAGTCGGATCCCTTAGTGACTCTTCTAAGCTTTGGGTTAGTTTCTGAAGCGTGACACTTCCAGAGCCTTCCCACCATTCTGCCTATGTTAGGTCTCATTTTAAAAATGACACTTTAATTTGATATTTAACTATTGTCCAGCCTGGAAATAAGGAGGAAGCCAGGGCGGAGACTTTGGGGCAGCTGCTGAGGGCTGCAGCTGGACGGTCCATAGGGCCTTGCACCCTGGCACTTACCTATCTTCAACTTCAGATCACCTGTCAGGTTGCAACGAAGCTGTCTTTGTGCTCCCAAGAGCTTGGCTTAAACATTATTTATGCCTTTTCTTGTAATTTGACCAATCTGCATAGAACATGGCTAGGGAAGTCGGGGTGTGCTTTATAAATCGCCTGTAAAGCTACAGCATGCGACAGCAGCATGAAGTTTTCCTCTGCACCCACTCCCTGTCGCATATGGAGAAAAGACCAGTAAAGCGGGTACAGCAGAAGCGAGGGGCTTTCATGCCCTGGCCCATTACATCACTTCGGCACTGCCCGCTGGTTATTTGCTCTCTATATCACTTCTCCCCAGGGGGCTCAAAGAAATCAGCAAATCTCCCCCAGCAGAGCTACGAATCCCTAGCCCAATTCATTCAGGCGCAGCAGGAAAGCCGGGGATTAATCAGAGGGAGAATGCTGTGAATTCCTGCGCGCTTTTTCTTTCCCCAGCGCAGCTGGTGGTGGGGACACTGCCAGATGAAAGCGGGGCTGTCAGCATCCATCAGCCTGGCTCCGGCAGCTGCATTCCAGGGGATGGGTTGGCCTCAGCTGGTAGCTCCGGTGCCGCTTCCCTCTGCCAGGTTAGATGCAGGAGGAATCCACATTCAAGTACACCTCGCTCTTCCAGCTTTCGATCTGTTTTAGGAGTTACCAAATTCTCTAAGACAAAATTAGAATGGAGATACTTTTGAAGGTTAGGCCACAGCATCACAGAAACCAGGGATGGGAGAATTTATTGACAGCCCATCTTCTCGCCACTTCGGAGTTGTTCTTTTTCTGATATTAAATTTCCAAAATGAGGTTTCTGTGATGTAACAGGGAAGCTATTCTTAAGGAGCTTTTTACAGGAAATTCTGTTTTCTCTAGGATGTCATTGTTCAGTTATGACTTATTGTTGTAGTTCTCCACGGTGGTAAAATACCCACTGATAGAGCTGAATTTTTCCTTTTTTTGATTCACAGAATCCCACTATGTGTATTAATCATCTTCTGTTCTCCAGCCCCCACAGCACTGTCCACATGTATTAGTGTTATGTAGCTGTGCTGTGATCATACATGGGAGTCACTGGGTGGGAGCCCATGTTTTTTATTGTAGCATATTTATCAGAAGAGTGCCCCACTGCATTGCAAACAGTAAACAAGTATCAGAAATACTGTGATAAATGAATGTTAGAACAGCACAGCATGCAGCAGTGGCCCAGCAGCCTCACTGCTAGGTCTTACCATAAAATTGGGCACTCATTAGGTCTGCAGTATTATTGGAAATGTGTCCCTCCTGGTTTCCTCCCATGAAGACAGTGATCCCCAGTAATCCCCTGCTGTGCTGACCGCCAGCGATCTGCCACATCACAGTCAGCAGCCTGCAGCTGGCCAGCAAAATCGTTTTCTATACCATAATGATGGTCTGTGAAAAATGTTAAGGAAGGAGAAAAAATTGGAAACTGTTGCTTTTAAGACAATTTTAAGTTCAAGGGCCAGCCTGTGCCAAGACTAATCAGAAATGTGGCAAAAACTAATATGCAATCTTCTATGAAGGTGAAAATCAATTTATTTTAATATAACTTATAATATTATTAATGAAATTTGTGAGTACATATGATTTGAAGTAGTAATATACTCATGTTCAAAGTCTTTATTTTGAAATTTGGGATTTGGGATTTGTTTACATTTTAACATACAGAATTCCAAAAATCGTAATTCTCTTTCATTACTATTTGCCATCCTGCAACTACTTTTTCTTTCTTGCTTTGATCTGAAAGGCCATATCAGGTCCACTTGAGCATCTATCTTTGCAGAATAGAGCATTTACCACTTGGCCGTGCAAACAGTTGTGCCGGGGATACACAAGGCTGGGGATAAGCAGTTGGAGATGGTAAAGGGTTGTACCGTAAGCCAGTGGTGCTGTTAAAAATTCATTCACGAAACACAACTGGGGGAGGAGGGAGAGGGAGAAATGAACATGGGGATGAAAATTAATGACATGGGGGAAGAAATTCTTAAATCAGCATTGCCACTGGGAAAATCGTATTTTTATGCATTTCTACTATATCCTTAGTGTCCTCAGGCTCCTGAACTTTGGATGCGAAGAGCTGAACAGGCCTATTTGCTATTCAGTACCTTTTCATGCTTTTCTGTGATTCTCTGAATATATTTATCTTGTACATGCATATGTAAAAATCTGTTATTTTAGTTATTGTTTTCCTTTCCGACCTAAAACTTGTATTCCAACTAGTAAAGACTTGCTAGAGACTAAGTGGGGATTGTTTAAACACTTCCTGTCTAGCTCCACTGGTATACTTCAATCTGTTTTGCTAAAGAGAAAAAAAGATTAATCATTCTTGGTGGTTTTTTTTAGAATACTTGATTCTGACAGTGAAGGCAATTTGTGTGACTTAACTGTGATGCAGACACTATCCTCCTGTTGTTTGAGTCATACTATCTTATTTTATCCAAGTTCTTAGAAATAACTCTCTGAAAGGTCAATCTTAGTTTAGTAATTGGGATTTTGGGGGTTTGGTAGGAACAATCTAGTTCCAAATAATTAACCTGGACAGCATGTCATTGAAGGAAGAAAAAAATAACTCCCCCATTTGTCTGCTTTCCTCTTAGATCTCCGCACAGGTTACCAAGACCTAGGGTCTCAGTGTGCAGTCGTACAGTGCGTCTGCTCACCTGTTTACCCGTCCCAAGAGGCGAGGAACGAGCAGAACGTGTCTGAATTCCTTCTGCGCAGGATAGCTGAGCTGGGGGTAATAATTTACTGCAGATACAGACCGACAATAAATTAGTACGCCCCCAAGAGTCTGGAAGAAACAGAGGAGGAGCAGTGACTCATTTCTGAGTCATAGAGCCTCCCCGGATTTATCCTGGGATGATGTACTGTATGCACCACTCCTTGATCTGGTCTGTCTCGAAAGGACAACTGAGCCCTCAACAGCCCTGAATATAATTGTGGAAAAATAAATGTTAGCTAGCAGCAATCATTCCTTGGCAGCAGCAGACTTTATTATGTTTTGTAAGATCTTCCCTGTATCAGGTCAGAATTTTGATAAGAAATGGTGAAAAAATGCAGGGCAGATTGGTTTGGCTGCTCAGTCAGTCTGCAATCAGAAGTTGTCAGATCACCCCTCTGCAACCCTTGGCACGAGTTACAGGAGCTGCTTTGGGGGTGTATTAGGGATCAGTCAGAGATCCCTATATTGTTAAAGTGGTGGGCAGCCATGCAGCAGCAGAGACAACGCTTTTTGTGCTTTTTCTTTCTCCTCGGTTTCTTCTAAAGGTTCTTTCTGCTGGGAGCATTTTCACTGCTTTGCATTGTTTGATGCCTGAGGCTGCATCGATCTCCCACCCAGCCCTGCACCCCATGGCCGCCCGCCGTGGTTGTGCTCGGGGACCTGCCCTTCTTCTCAGCACCGATTCCTAACGGCAGGGGAGGATGGAGGTTTCAGACCTCTGGCACAAACAAGGCGCCCTGTAATCAAAACCATCTGGGTTTATATGGGTCCTTTTGAATTGGGTGGAAACCACCACTTGAGAATACCAATTGTACCAGAAGCTTTCTCAGGCAAATAAAACTCATGTAAGGGATTGGTACCAGTCCTGCGCTCAGTCATGGGGTGTACGAGACAACAGGAGGAGAGGTATCTGGAAAGCCCTGCAGTATTCTGTGGTTGGGGCTCCAGTGTAATTACAGCAACCTCAGACCCTTGTACGGCACAGCATATAGGAATCATAAAGCTACTTTAAAGTCATGGTCCCCATTCTTTGCCAGAGCACAAGAATAGAGAGGCTGAAAATCTGGAGTTTAGGCTTTGACAAAATCTGTTCTGAGGCAGGAGCAGTTCTAATTCCTCATAACCTTGTCAGGATTGCTTACAGCACATTTCCATCCTAGAGCTGTGGCTGCATTTTGTCTTACCAGGCACCAAAGTCAAGATTTGAACCCCTGTTTATAAAGTATTTTGGTTGAAGGCACTTTAATCTCTTTCCAGCGCTGACTACTCCTAGCTGGCAGAATAGCTGTGCTAGTTGGACTGTGGACTGTTGTTAATTTTCACAGATTTTTCTTTTTACAGATCACAAGTGTTGTGTGTGATTTGATGAGCAATCTAAAAGGAGGAGGTTGTATTCCCTCTTTTTTCTACCTTTCCTTTAGTCCAAGCCTCATGGTTCCACTTCCACTCTATTATTCAAAGTAATAGCACTCATTAGACCTTTTGGTGAGCTGATTTAACTCCCCGTCTGGCAAGAAACTATTAGCTTGGCAAGATAAAAAGTGTGCTTTCTGCTTGGTTAGCAGTTGGAGGGGTCCAACAAGCATCAGAGCCAGCACATGATAAGCTTCAGGAATGCATGGCTGTGAGGAGGAGGAATGGTTCCTCCCCCTTTAAGGATCACGGAGCTATCAGATCAGTTCACTCCATCTCCTGTAACTTCACCCTGAACCTCCCACCATGTTCCAAATTTGAACAGTCAACAGGTTAGGAAAAAGTGAACAGGCTTTCAAACTCGGACTCTGGTGCAATGAGGGGACCAACAAGCTAAAAACAGCCACAGAAACCCAACTGATGGTGCAAGTCGGCCAGGAGAGTTCTTAATTTCTCCTTGTCTAACAGACCTTTTTTTGGCTTATTATATCTGTTTCCTTGTGAAAGTGTAATGGATAATGTATCTATCTTAAGTATGTTAAATGTCAGATATTTTGGCAGGGGTCCATTTTAATGACAGTTCTGTTTTAAAGATGATGAATGTCCACTGTAAAAAATTCATTGTCCTTCTTCCTGTTGACTGAAGCAGGTATTGATAACAGTCTCAGAAGATGAAGCCGTCAGTCACTAAACAGTCATAAGCATTAAAAACGTATGTAAAGAAATAAATTTCCCTTATTCCTATTTCTTTTACACACATCAAATATGGGATACAGTGAGAGGTTTGGATTAAAGATTAGTGCTAAGTTTGAGCTGAGAAGATCTAATGAACTACCTGTAATTGACACCATGCTGAACCATGCTGAACTATTCACCAGTAGTGAATAGACCTGGACAGAAATGCAAAAATCATTAGAAACATCATTGCACAAGAAGGAATATTTATTTCTGCAACTTTTCCATCTTTCTAT
The DNA here is from genome assembly GCF_900496995.4 of Aquila chrysaetos chrysaetos. NCBI lineage: Eukaryota > Metazoa > Chordata > Aves > Accipitriformes > Accipitridae > Aquila > Aquila chrysaetos. The sequence goes on along the minus strand of NC_044015.1, from coordinate 41,645,984 downwards.
CAGATGAAGTCCTGTTTCATGAGCAATTCTTGCTTCCTTCTGCATGAGCAGCAGTTCTCATTGCACATCCATAGGCAGTTCTAATCAACCTAACGCTATTAGACAGTAACAAGCTCTTGGAAACAATACAAGGATGTAACTTGACATTACATGTATATATATTCAGATAATTTTGTTAAGCACAGTTCAGGAAGCTTGGCTGCTATTTTGTGAAATAAGTGAATCCAAACTAAGTTGCTACACCTATAAAAATAGCCATTACAGACAGACCTCCAGATCAGAATGTTATTCACAACATTAGACTTGTGATCAATATCTGTGAGAGAGTGTTGCTAGAAATAGTCATGCCATGGTAAACCTACATGCCGTTTGCTTCCTGCTAGCTCAGAACAGTTCAGGCCCCAGTCATTCTGCAAAGTTTCCACCATGTTTTATCTTCAAGAACATATAGAAGAAGCAAAACCACTTGACTCCATAGAGAAGAAGAAAATCCTCTGCATTCTTAGATTGCATAGCAGTGTCACATACTCACTGAAAGGAAATGAGTGCTAACTCTGCCTTTGCCTTATGAGGTGACATTTTCATTCCCAGAAGACTTGCATTTATGCAACTATAGATTCACAGATTAGAAACAGGAGGAAGGCTTTGCCTGTGTACGTGTTCCACAGTACCTGGGGGGTTTATTGTAAATCAACAAACTGGTCCTCCAGAGGCAAATCTCTTTTTGAACTCATCTGGGAAGTTTGTATCTGGATCTGATGCTGCCACCTGGTGTCTGGGTGATGCTTTAGGCTGGCCCAAACCCCCAGGTGAGGGCCATCCCCGCACACAGGGCTGTGGCCATCCCGTATCACATAAGGGCCTGGGGTAAGAGGACCAAGGATAAAACGGGTTTGTAAGCCTAGCTGCACCTGAGGACCAGCTGGGTTATCTCCAAATCCACAAAAAGCTGATTCCACCTACCATGCTGTCTGCAGCGGCCAGTGAGGAGGAACCTGGGTTGTGAAAGTCCTCGGCACTGGCTCAGATGGGGGGGACCTGGGATTCTTCTGTCTGGAGCAATCTGGCAAATTCTCATTTCATCTTCATCTTCCCAGCAGCAGCAGGCAGAAGAGTGGCCCCGGAGGCAGGACAATCCCCACTGAGTGGTCCAGGGCTTTAGGATGGGTAAGTGCCAGAGTCAAAACACATCTTTTAGGAAGCAGAATCAGAGGACTTCACAGTAGCTTTCCATTACAAAATCGGCTGCACAAAATGAGCTGGATAAGAGAGACCCGGGCTCTGCAGGGTGGGATGGTTTGGTCAAGCTGGCGTGTAGGTTGACTCTGCTGCCGTTGCGCTTAACTGCCTTGCAGGGCGGCTGCCTTGGAGGGGCATTGCCTTTGATAACAGGGATTGATTAGGCAGCCCTCTTGCTTTTTCTTGTGTCCTAATGTGATATTGGTAAAAATGTTTGTGTAACCGTGCTGTGAATTAAGTTAGAAGCACTAAAATAACTAACACCCACCACCCCCCTGTTTATTTTTAACATGGATGAATTCCTCATCCAGTTCACCCCGTGAAAACACTTGTATGAGAATTCGCACAGCCTCTTGATGAACCGGATGGGAAATCAATCCAGCTGGAGAAACAAAAATCTACATCCCCGTTCCAACAAAAAAATTATGGCCCAGCCAGATCCGTTCCTCAGTCTGTGCCGTGCTGTGCGGAGACAAGACAAAGTGCTGGTCTGAGTTACACTTTAAGCAATCCAGCCTTTGAATGTGAGACAGTCTAAGGCTACACCTGGAAACAATTTGCTCCACCCTCTTAGTTGATAGCGTGAGCTGCGAGGGAGGGAGCGCGGGAGGGAGAGAGGGAGGGAGAGAGGGAGCGCAGAGGGGAGCGAGAGGGGCGGCGTCGAGTGTAGCGCGAGGACGAGAGGTACGAGCGGAGATGGAGCGATCGGAGAGTCGCGAGAGTGTCCGAGGGGGGATATCGAGCGTTCTCGCAGGCTCTTCTCGCTCGCGTTTTATCATCTGATCGCACTCCTTGCTAGCTCTTTTCTCTCTCTTTCTCTCTCTCTTTCTCTCTCTCTTCTCTCTCTCTCTTTCTCTCTCTTTCTCTCTCTCTTTCTTTCTCTCTTTCTTTCTCTCTTTCTTTCTCTCTTTCTTTCTCTGCAGTATGCCTTTTTGCTTGGTTTCACTATACAGTACCACAAACAGCTATATGAGCATGGAGCGGGGATAACTCACGTGCCTGGGGCTGGGGAGAGGAAAGGCTGCCTGAGCTGATGCTGCCACCAACAGAAATATCTTTGGAACCGGGGCCAAGTAATCAGGTAAAATGCTTTCTGTCTGCCTATGCCAAGCAGTTTCTTTTGCTATTCTCCAAATATTTATGTCTTTGCAAAATACATAAACATTTCAACAGTGGTCTCTCTAGCACTTATTTCCAGCACTTAATCTGAAGTTGCTGTTTCCATGCTCCTAAACCTCCTTCGATATGACTAATTCACACTGGGTGAGCTCCTGACTTGCCTAACCAGAGGCACGTAGCCCCATAGTATGAGAAACAAACTCAGACAGAGAAGTAACGGGAAGTGGTGACGGGGACAGCCGCGCTGCTCTGTGTTTGCATATCTGCAACTGAAGTTCACGTCTCCTTATTTCTCTTTTTCCCTTCTTGTTTTCCTCCTTCCTCCTTTTCTGCAGTGGTTAACAGAAGAATTTGTAGTTTAAAAGGTGCCTGTCTCTGAACTTTCCAACAGTAACAAAAATGCAGGAGAAGTTTGGATTTTAGATTAACGTTAAATCTAAATTCAGCTGGTATATTAGAGTTCAGTGTTTCCTCTACTATTTATTAATAATTTAGACACTTAATGTATCTTCTCATCTTAAAATTCTGAACTCCTCACTGATCTACACTAGCAAACACCCCGACACATAAGAATTTTCCCAGTTAGGATGAGTAACTGACTGAGGAGCTGAATTAATCAACATTGCGTGGTCTGTGGCAGCTTGGAGATAAAATTCCTGAGCCCCCGTTACTTCATTGACTTTCTGCAAAAAGCCTTCCTTTTATATTTTTAGAGTTTAGAGGATGGCATGTACATAGCAAGTTACATCTAAATAGTACACTCTCCGAAAAGTTTGCTATTTTCTTAATGTTCATGAATATTTCAGGAACTCGTGCTAAGAGGTTTCAGTGCATTCCAGGACAATGATTTCAGGTTTCTGTTTTGCCTTAAGAGGAAACGTGGCTTACTGTGACACATTCTACATGGTTTGCATTATTCTTTTAGACAGGGTTTATTGCTGTTACAGAATCAGATGTCCTGAAAATATACTACTTTTTTTTTTTTTTTTTTTTTTTGTAAGCAGGACTATATGTTCTTCCAACTTTCTCCCTGTTTTTCCATTCTTATCATCGGTCCTTGACATGAGATGGGCATCATTTTTGGCTGTTTTGAGAGTAGAGTTCTCTCTAGAAATTCATTCATTCTCTTAAGTCATGAGCAAGACTGGAGTTAAGGAATAGAGTTTACTTTTCTCACCCTTTCAGCTCATTGTTTTCCATTGCTTGAACTGGTGAATACACTTGGATGAAAATTTGCAGTGACAGCAATGCATGAGATAACCAAATTAGCCTTTTCCAGCTGAAATGTCTGTGATTCTATTGTAAAATAACTACAGTGATTGGCATCAGCACATATTATAGCATCTGGGAAATGTTAGCTTAATCTCAGTACAAGTTACATTTCAATATGTAAATGTACAATTTCATTAGTAATCTTTGCTTATATTGATGCATTTTTGATATACCATAAGACCTCTTAAAAAATAATACTCTGTTTAACAAATACATTTGCTGCCTACAAGGTGTATGTTCTCAGACAACTGAAGGAGCACTTAAATAACATATAAAATCCATGTCAGAGTTCAAGATACGTGCTTATACCGATTGCTTTTACTTTAAAGAAATGCCTGATAGCATGCTAAGGAAATTATTGTAATTTAAAAAACCAGAATGTGAGAGAAGCCAATATTAAAAAGTATCTGGGTCATTCCTTCTCATAGTTAGAGCAGAGAACTCAAAGAATGCTGAGAGACAAGCTCTAGCTAATCTCTCTATCGTAATGTAACATGAACTTGCCTTACAGCTGGTTTAGGTGGGTTTGCACAAAAATACAGAGCTGTTAATTGGGGCAGCTGAGATGCAGTCATTTTGTCAACTTTGCATTTGGGAGCAGAAAGGCAGAGGGCTAACTAATAACCCAAACTGCTGTATACGAATGTGAATCGTTGCATTAAGATAAGAGACAACAGATTATTTTTCCCTTAAGTTAGCCATCTCTTGCATTAACTATTTTAGACTCTGAGTAAAATGAGGATGGCAAAATTCAGTAATACAAAGTCCTCTGACCACATTAAATGTTTCTGTTATTTAGCTCAGTTAAATGATGCTAGCTAGAATAGTCAGTGACACAGAGACAGCAATTTACTACTCCAGTTACAGGGCACTTCCCTGCCCAGGGACATAGAGCTGTAACTCCTAATTACAGGTGGATTAATCGGTGACAACTGAGGCAACTATTACTGCCAGCTGCCCTCTTCTGCCATGGATCACCTCCTCACAGGTTTGGGATCTGTCTGTGCTTCTTGGCCAGCTCCATTTACAGCCCTATATAGTGATGTAATTTGAAATCAGTGACGGTTAACATAAATATGCTGGGCTGTGAACTGGGACAGCTGAGGCGTGGAAGGTTCCTTGACTATGATGTATATCTACAGGGATGGAAACCTCCAAGGACCACAGCTCACGGCAATAATTGCTTTAGCCACCCCACCTCCCATCATCTGCTCTTGGAATAAGAGCCTGCACTTGGGCTCAGATGGAAAATAAGATTAACAAGAAAACCACTTTCCTTTCTAAATTTTTCCCCTGTATAATACACACACTTTTATAAGAGGACAAAACCCCCTATCTTGCTAACTTTAATTCAGTCCCTAGTCTGTGGGGCAGCTTGCCTTGATTACATTGTACTAAATTACTCATCTTGGATATATGCTTCTCTTTATTTTCTCTGCCAAGAGCAAAAATATGATATTATTTGGCAAGAGGAATGTGTATCTAAAACGTCAAATTACAGCTCATAACTATTACGGGATAGTTTTGGCGATAGCCCTTTGTGATTGTTCCAAAACAGATGTCTCTTTCTAGGAGATCCTTAGAACTAATACATGCTTTATGTTTGGTTTGAGGTGGTATTTTGAGAATGTTGCACAAGGACACTAGCTGGGTGCATATATCGCTTTAGTTTAACTTTAAAATTCTAATTTCTCAAGACTTCCAAGTCTTCAAATTGCATTAACTCATAATTCTGCGTGTACACACGGTGCAAACATGGAGAATTGCAGATCCTTTTTTACAACGACCAATATAGCCAGCCTACGAAACTGCATGTTATTTAACATAACTGAAGAATAAAATGATAAAGCTAGTTCATATTTGTCAACTTTTTCATGTGATGTTACAAGACTGTTACCACTGGAACTCGATTAAATCTCTCGTGCCTCTGCCATCTTAATTAACTAATATCAGCTCTTACTAAAATTGAATTAAAGCATGTTGGTTGGTGTTACAGTTCTGCAGCAGGTACCACCATTACCAATGCACAGCCCATGTGCATTTGTTCACTTCTCATGGGACTATGAAAAATGGCTTTGGTTTAAATTTATGTGCATCTGCTAATTTGGTCTCCAGTGCTAAACTTAGAATGGATGGGATTCATGGGAATATAAAGGCTTAACAGAGAAATGGTAAGAGGCTGTCAAAAAAACCTCTGGAATTCATTCTTTGTATTCTGAACACTGATAGGAGCAATTGAACCATGACGATTTTACTATAAACAATTGTATAATTCAGCTAGTAGAAGGAATTTACTTTTGCTAATCTTATTGTCCTAAGATAGCATACTGGACATCATTTTAAATATTAAAGTATCCATATCTATTAGTAATACAACTTTCTTTGCTTGCTTTTGAGGAGGTTACAAACCTGGCAAAAGGCAGTCTCCCAGGATGGATGTACACTTGAAGCCATTCCGATGTTTCATGCTCCTGCATGTGCTGCCTACTCGGATATACAATTCCTTGGAGGCCCTTAACCCAACTGTGCCATGTTTGAGCTGCTATCTGTGATGTCCATCACTGGAGTGGATGAAAACACAGACATGTAGGTAGAGAAATGCCAGACTGCAAAGGTCTTTGTGAAGGAAAGCCATGATATTATGGTAGATGCCAGAAGTGGCAAATTTTGGATAGGGTTTGATACGGAGGTTAAACACAAGGCAGGAAGCCCTATAAGAGGTGGAGTGACCGTGGTAAAAGCCATCACAGAAGTTTGATGCAAGGTGGGAGATGCAGTGTGAGGGATGGTGGCTGAGGAAAGGCCCAGCTAAAGAGAGAGTCCTAAGAGAGAATAAAAGAGCAGAGCTCCAAGCTTGCATTTTCAAGAGGACTGAGAAGAGGCAAGAAGAACTGGCAAAATGGTCCATGGGAAAGTTGTGAGAGGCTGCACACAACCTTGGCCAATGATGCGTGGTCCACTGCACACTGATCACACAAACTTACGCTTGTCAAAAATATCAGGGATGCCATTTGAACTGGTATAACAAATTTAGACCAGGACAGCATGGTATATTGTCATCCCTCAACTGTGGATTAGCAAAACCTTCCGAGTGACCTGAGTTATGTGGCTTTCGAGCTGTGGCTTTTTTAAATGGATTTTGTAGAGGTGGAAGGTAGTCATGTGGGGGTGGGGGTTGTTAGGAGTGGTTTTGATGAGCAAAGTCTTTTGGGCCTCCAGGTGATTACTTAATCAATCAATTAGAAGGATTCAGGTAGAGCTGTACTTACTGCCAGATGATTGTGATGTTATGGAAGAGGTTTGAATGGAAGAACTTGAAAATTTAGCAATAGACTAATGATAAATCTTCCCTAGACTTGTTCAGATATCCCATTGCAGGAACTCTGCCTCTTGATGATTGGATTAATGGCTGAAAGAGACAGCTTGGCAGACTCGAATAACAGACTTTCCACAGATTTGCTTTGGAGGGCTTGAGCCTTGTAACCACACGGTAACTGTAAAGACTATAAATAAAATTTTAAAATCTAGTTTAGACAGTCTTTAATAAATTATTTTAATGCACTGTTATTGGCCCTTCCTTCAGGATATCACAAGTCTGCACTTTCAGTTCAGCAAGCTAAAATGTGCTCTCTGTCAAATTATCAGCTCGGTTTTGTCTCACATACTTAATGGAAGCCTTGATGCCCCTGTTGAAGCTTCATCCTAATGCGAGGAAGGCTTTGTCATCTGACTGAAAGCATATCAGAGAAGAGCCATCAGAAGAGTTATCTGGGACTGCTCTCAATGTTTTTCAGACGCTGGTCCACACCCAATGAATTACGGCTTTTCTTGCCCAGTTCGTTACCGAGACAGGCAGGACTTGGTGAGGAAGCAGAGGACAGAGGGACAGCTGAGTGGAGCCGGTTGCTCTGAAGGACCTAAGCTGGCCATTGCCACCCACCCAGTGCTGCTGAGGAGTCCAGTAAGTACAAACCAGCTGGGAGTGGGCGTTTGGGGGTGTACTCTATAGGTCTTCTGTTCTCAGCTATTTGTGGTCATTGTGGGCTTTAAGACTAAAATCCGGGTGGCTGGGTAATTCCCTTGCTAAGTTGCTGTTCCTTTCTTTCTTGCCATATTGTCATCAAAGAAATGACGTGAGGAGTCCATGACTCCTGGCAGAGATAGAGCTTCGGGTTGCACATGTAAAGCCTGAAGAACAGCATGGGATCTCAGATCTAGCAGGCTGGGTGACACTTAACTAAGAGGTGTCATGCAGGAAAAAAAAAAAAATTAAGCCTAGCTCTGAGTTCCCAGATGTATAAACAGTGGCAAAACTCAACTTTCCTGGTTCCTAATAAGTGGATGAGTGTTTAGCCTTGAACTACAACGGGGCTTGGAAATCACTCAAAATATTTACATTATAGAGTGGGGTTTGCTTAAGATGAAATATTGCATACCTGTCGATTTTCTTCCTAATCCTAACCGCAATGGGTAGTTATGAGTTGTAGATCTCTGTCTACTGACCGATCTCAACCCCCACACATTTTTGTGTGTGCGTGTGCACGCCACACAAGGCTTTTCTTACAAAGATAAAATGTTCCCCGCCATCTGTGTGTGCACTAGAAATAACAGAAAACGCCCTTTTCCTGTTCTATGAGAAAATTTTCCATGTTATCAGTATTTGTAAAAGAACAAAACCAGAAAGTTACCTATGAAAGCAGTTAGGAGTACTGAAGAGTAAGCAGTGTTTCTGAACACTTTTAATTGTCTTTCCCCCGTAGCAGCAAACTACACATTATTTACTATTAGGGGTAACTTCGTAATGTGTTAGGTGTATCCCAAACAAAACAAGAAACTGCAGTCATAGCATCAAGCAACGCCAATACCCACACTGGAAAATATAGCCTACAAACTGGAGACCAGAGCCAAAGCTTAATCCCCACAGGTCTGTTGTTGTTATGTTGCAGGGTATATTGTAAATAAAGTGGGCAAGTACAAACTAGAGTTCAAAAGATTATATCTGGTGGTAGATGACCATGATTTAATCAGCTTTTTATCCACTACTGTACTTTGTATTTTACATATTGGGTCCGAGTCCACTGTTGAGCTGGTGTAAACAACAATGCTGCTATTATTAAAAAAAAAAACAAACCAAACTTGCCTCTGTAGAGCAAAAATGAAGCAGCTCAATAGTGAACTTCTATGCAGCAACTTAAGTCCAAATAACTGTGGTGGGGGTTTTGATTTTGGGGTGGTTTGGGTTTGGGTTTGTTGGGGTTTTTTTAGCTTTCTAAAGCTAGAAATTATTGCTATGATCATGCCATTTGGCTTCCTAATCCAGATCATAGATGTTCCTCTGTCAAGCCTTTATGTTGTATTTGTAGCGTATGTCCCTCTCTTACAGTTGTGTTTGGAAAATGCCTCTTAATTCTAGCTTTTTTTTTTTTTTAAATTATTTCTCTTAAGCATCCAATTGACATGAGACAACAGAGGAGAAAAAATACTGAAACTTTCGGAGGGTTTGATCTCTGTGCAAACTGAGCATCCAAAGGAAGTTTTCTCAAAACTTTTGCACTAACTTGTAGCACCAAAAACTAGGAGCTTGTGGAAATCCCACTGAGCCCTTACCTATATCTTTTGGCAGCTAAACCTCTTTGAAAATCTGGGCTCTAGGCCCAACCCTGCAAAGAGTTCTCTGTGGAACGACTCCTCCTCCTGCCTGGGGCGGACTGTAGGATAGCTATTTTAATAGCTGAGGCTTTCAAAACAGCCTAAAGCAGTCAGGAAAAAATAATGTAACAAGCGGCAAGTAGATGAGTTCCCAGATGATTGATTCTGGAGACCTTACAGAGATAGAAGTTGTGATTTGTAAACAGCTGAAAGATGGCTAGAGATGTGTTTTGTAACACACTGTGGGCCAGTTTCTCTCTTGTGAGATTTTGTGCATGGTCACTTTCTGGCAAAAGAGAGGTCCCAACTCACTATGGTATGTGCTCTATAAGCCCTTTGGACGCATGTCAAAAGTCACACATGATTAATATCTCTAAACATTGCGGTATTAAAGTTGTAGGAATGTGGTAGAGATGGAAAGTGCCTTATAAATGTGAAGTATTGTTTCCTGTGTTTTTGTTATTTTGCTTTTTTCACTCAACTTTTTTTTTCTTATGGCATTCTTTTTCTTATTTTCTTATTCTTTTTTCTTAGCTCTACCTTTTACATTTTTGTCCCAGAAATAAATTGCTTGGAACAAACGGGACATTTAACGGAAGATTGCACCATGTAACTTTTGTAGAGTCATTAAGGCAGATTGGATTTAGTGGCATTTGTGGCTCCAGAGGTGTTCAGTCATATACGTCCTTGTGTTTGGGTAGGTGTGGGACCTCGAAGAGCAGCCTGGACTTGCCAAGATTCTCTCCTAGTCAGTGGTGATTGCAGACTGTAAGGGAACGAATGAAATTCAGAAGCTTTTGCCATTTCTAACAGAGAAAATAGCAAAAGTCATCACTCAGAATCAACATTAAGTGTTAGATAGACATCCGAAAAATTAGTATTAGGTATTTCAAAATAAGCCTTTTTAATAGCAATTGTTCTATGTGTTTGTTTGTTTTTTTTTTTAATTTCAGTATAAAGTATTTGGTATTTTAAGTATTTAATTGTCTTGGCAAAAAGCCACTAACAGGCTTTGATTTTGGAAGCACGTCTGTGTGAATGATCCTAGTGGGTTCATAATGGACTTGTCCATTAAGAGCTATTTTTAACAATGAAGTCATAACTGTAATGTAAAAGGAAAGCTAAAGCTAAACTAAAAAAAAAAAAAAAGTTAAATTTGCAATATTCTGAAAGAATAAACTGTCCTGCAGTCACAAAATATCTAAAGTTATCCCTGACACCTATCTTCCAACTTACATTATTAGCCTGATGGTTGGAAGAAGAGAATTTGTTAGCTCTGCAAATCAAGAAAAGATGACAGAAGTAAAATGCAAAAGCAGCACATGAGCTTGGTTTCATTTATTTTTTCAAGACCAACTTTGGAAGCCAAAGACTTAGTGCTAGAAAACCAGCATAAGCATTTGGGGATCACTGCTGCAATCCTTTTCAGGTAGATTCTGATGTATACAGGATCTTGACTGTAGTATCACATCTTACTACATCATCCAAAATACTTCACTCTATGGTTGGTTGGCCTCCAGCATTACATCTTTGCGTGTCTCTGGCACCCTGGGGGTCCTGCGCGTTAAATGCTCCTTTGAACATGCTGAACCTTGGAGGGCCGGGTTCTAGACTCGGGAGAGGAATTTGCCCACTTTGCTGGGGAAGACTTGAGTTGCCAGCTGTGGTGCTTTTTGTGGTCAGGGAAAGGGCGCAAAGGCAGCGAGTTAGTGGCGGTGACTGAGGCCTGATCTGGGGCAGGGGCGCGTACTCTCCCCCTTTCTGAAGGGGACCTCTTCCTAAACATCTATCGAAAAAACACTGAATACGTGGCAGTTCTTGCGCTCACCTCCTTGTGTTGGCTATACGTTGTGTGGGCAGGGGCTGGTAAGGTCTTTCCTTGACAAGTCAAACCCTGTGCCCTCTGCTTCTCTACTCTTCCCTGAATTTCTAGATTCGTTTTTGATGCTGCTTACCTGTATCGTTGTAACGCGCAAAGCTCCCATTAGACCAGGCAAGGCAAATCGGTGTGCAGATGCTCCCTGTATCCCGAACAAACCGAACACGTTGCTGGAATCCCGGTGGGTTTGGCTATAGGGCTACCACATGGCATTGCCAACACTTCTGCCATCTTACTGTGATTTCTGCTGGGTTTTTTGCATTGGCTTCTTCTAAACTTTTTTTCTCGTTCCTGTTCGCTTCAGATTGTTACTGGTTTGTGCCCCTATATATTTGACCCGTCTTTCGTTTTGATAGTTCCTGGCTGCATTTTTGTCACCAGTTGTTTCCTGTCACGGCTTACCTGTCCTCGAGGAGTGTTTTCACCGACGTGCCGTCCAGTTTCAGTTGCACGCGGCGGTATTGTGCAGCGAAGAGGACGGGTCTAAAGGACGGCGTAGCACAGATCCTCGTGGTATCCCGTGAGGGGCGGGAAGGCACTAATGCTAAACCCCAGAGATGGTGGCAGGGGTTAGCGAGCTCGTTCTGGGTCACGTACGAGTAGGCAGACCGCCTCGGAGCAGGAGTCCAGCGGCTTCCAGGGAGCGGGACTGGTCCCGCAGCATCCCGGCCCTGCCTCGTCTGGGACGTGGGGAGGGCAACTGGGAGAACCGCCGGGCGTGAGCTACCGAGGTGAACGGGAGCAGGGGCTGAGGGAAGGACAAAGCATTGCCTGGGAGCCGCGGGGACGTCAGAAGACGGGAGAAAACGTCATAGCGCAGTTGAGCCGAGCTGGAAGCCCAGCCCGCCCGCCGATGCTGGGGGAGGCTGAGCCGCCCGCTCCGCGCGTCCTGCCGAAACGTTCCCTATCAGGCAGGCGTTGCCTACATCCTCCTCGGGGCCGGGGCGAGGCGGCGGGGGGGGGCAAGGCGGCCGCGCCGTTCACCTGCAGCGCCGGTAAAGGCAGGCGGCTGCATCCCCCCCCCCCGCCCCAAGGCCGCCTCCAGGCTGCTGCCTGCCCGCCTGCCTTGAGGGGTGGCGGAACGACACACACACGCGGGACGCCCGGGCCGGTCGGCTGCGGCCCCTTCTGGAGAAAACACGGAGGAGGAGGAGGAGGAGGAGGTGGGGGGGGACACGGCCACGACACACCCGACCGGGGCCGGGCCCGGCGGCGGGGCTGAAGGACCGGGGAGGGGCGGCGGAGGCGGCGTCATGTGACCCGCTGCCAGCTCCTTTAAAGCAGCCACATGCAACCGAGCAGCGGCCACAATCACGGCTGGCGGCGGCGGGAGCAGGGGGAAAGGGAGGGAGGGGGGGGGCCGGTTAAAGAAAGCCGGTTCCCGGCCGGGCCGGGCGGTCAGTGCGGAACCTCGGCCGGTCCGTAAGCCCGTTCACCGCCTAGTCCGGGCTTACTGCTGCCCCCCCGCCCCAAATCGGGGAGCGGGGGGGGGGTGGTTTTAGCGTCGGGCGAAGATGGCTGGGGCCATCATCGAGAACATGAGCACCAAAAAGCTGTGCATCGTCGGGGGGATCTTGCTGGTTTTCCAAGTCATCGCCTTTCTGGTGGGAGGTCTGATCGGTGAGTGCCGAAGGTGCAAACTTTCTCTTCCTCCTCTCCTCGCCCGTGTTGTTTAGCTACTTGTTACAGTATCGCTGACTCGCTCCTATGATCTAATTAGCCCTGCTATTGTAGTTAAGAAAACACGGCTCCCTGGGCCTCTTTGTGCACATTTCACTCTAGTGCCTGCGAGAAAAGAAGGGGCAGAGAAAAGTTTTTTTGGCCTGGTTTCAGTCCGTACTTAAAGAAAGAGGAAGGGGGGGGGGGGGGGGGAAATCGTCAGTATGGCGACTGATCGCGCCGGGAAGCCTTGCATCGCAAAGTTGGGGTTTTAAAAAATGTGGTTTATTTTGTAAAAAAAAAAAAAAATCTTCCTCCGCTCTTTTCGTACCTCTGCCCCTCCCCGTTTCTCGGCCTCCGAACCGACCGCAGGAGGAAACCTCACCGCTTGCCAGAATGATAACAACAAAAAAATAAAAATTAAAAAAAAAAAAAAAAGGAAAATTAATGGGCGCTGCCCCGGGAGAGGACAGGACCGCTTTTACCCTCTCTGGGGTGCGGTGGGGAGCCTTTGGGTGGCTGCTGCCCCCCCCCCCCCCTCCCGCCAGCAGCCGCTCCCCCCGCGCCGCCGCACTCGTGCTTTTGTCCGGGGTCGTTTCTCCCGGGGGGGACGGGATACACACACACGCTCCCCCCCACCCGCCCCGATCCGCTTCCAGGAGGCGCTTGAAACCGCGCGGGGTCGGCTTGGGTTGGTTTCGGCTCACGGAAAACCCGCGTGGGTTAAGCCCCCCCTCCCGCCGCTGTGCTCCTTGCCCCCCCCCCCCCCCCGAGCCCCTCCACGGGGGACGGACACGTCCCCCCACCCGCGTTGAAAGCTTTCCGGGTGGTATCCAGCCTTCCCCGAGCCGGCGGGTCAGCCCGACTTTTTCGCACGCAAACCTCCTCGCCTAAAACTTTGAAGCCCAGGTTGTGTTTTTTTTCTGTATTAGCGGGCGGGGAGCGTTCCCAAATCCTGGGGGAAAAGGGCTGGCGTGGATGGAACCTTCGGCAAGAAACTCGCGGTCGGGGTTCGCCAGCCCTCTGCCGCCGGGGGCTTTGATTTTTGCCTGGGGAAGGAGCTGGGGGATGGAGGGAGAAAGATGGAGGAGAGCAGGGTTTGGGGGCAGTCCCGGGAATTTTTTTTTTTTTTTAATTATTATTTATTTATTTTTTTTTTTTTTTTACTAGAAAGCAGCTGAGTTATGCACCGGCTCCTTGTAACGATCGTCGTGTATCTCTGGCTACTTTGGCCATTTCCAGCGTGGAGATGTTGGGGAAGGGCTGTGCTGCCCTGCGGAGGAATTCCAGACCCAAACCCTCCCCGCTCTCCCCTTCTGCAGCTTCTTGGGCTGCCTCGCCCAAGGGTTTATTCCCCTTTCCTCGGGTGCAGGCGCCTATTTGGGGCCATGGGGATTTTCAGTAACAACTGCGGATAAGTGAAGTCCCATTGCTCCCAAAGGGCATTGGGACAATTTGTTGCACGTTTTCTTTGGGAGAAAAAAGTTGGACTGTTCTGGCCGTGGTCTTTATTTGTGAGGTATTGAAGAAACATCTACAGCCATTCCTCAGAAAGCAGATTCAGTGTTCCCGATACACATTAGTGCTTTGCATCTGTAGCCTCTCTAATTATCTGTTCTTAAGAGCCATAAGAATTCTACTAAACATAATTTTTGAAAACTTTAGTTTCCCTCATTGTCTTGCTTCAATTCCTCGTCTTTGCTTAATCACAAAGTAGTCGGTGGCAAACATTGGATTAAAACCCATTTTTTCTACTCTTGTGGGTCTGAACCAACACTGAATATTATTAGGATTGCCTTTTTTTCTTTCCTTCCTTCCTTCCTTTTTTTTTTTTTTGAAGAGCTGGTTTGAGAGCAGGTTACTGAACCCGACGCTGATTCATTAGATAAAATGCCTTGGCCTGTGTTGTGCAGAGAAGCCAGACTCGGCGTTCATCTTAAAAGTGTTTTTCTAGTAGCTTCTCGCTTTTAAGTTTAAAAAAAGTAAGTTGCTTGTAGAAAAGGAAGGGTGTTGATCAGAAAGCCCCGTTTCCGTTGTCATCTGGGGACAGGCGTGACGAACAGACATATTTCTGTTTAGCTTTATAGGGAATTATCAGGAATGTTTTTGTTCAGGTTTGTAGAGATTTGGAGATGAAGGAACTTAGATGCTGTTAATTCAGTCTTCCATCTTGCCTATTCCCTGCTTCACCGGCTGCTGCCGCCCGGCACCCACAGCGGGGGCCCTCATCCTGGGTGGGGGGAGCCCCATCCTGGGTGGGGGGCACAGGCTGGTGCTGGGGCCGGAAAGCCACGGGGGGCAGGCCGCAGCGAGCAGCGCAGCTCTTCTGCCAACCGAGACAGCGACTCGGGGCTACGTCTTGCGCAAACTCGGGGTAACTTTGTACTGCTGGAGTAAGTGCGTCTTCTAGCCAGGGGCAAGTCCTAGGGGGTTATTGTGGGCAAACTTTCTTTAATTGCTGGAAAACCCCACTTCTGATCTTTGAGCAGATAAAACTGCACTAATGAATCATCCGAACTGGTTTTTCCTCCGCTTCTGATGCATCGGAGGCTCTTCCCCCTCTTCCCTTAGTGGCTGTGGGGCAGCTGTGCTGATTGATGGGCTCCAACAGCTCCCAGCCAGCCCTCCTGGGAGCTGGAAGCCCAAATGAATATGGTGCTTGTGAAACAACTCTTAAGTTCTTGCGTGTAACCTCGGTGTGGTCCCCAACATCTGGCGCAGTGACACACACGCAGGGCATCGCAACCCGGGGCTCCGTGTGACACTCCTCCCAGGAATTAGCCCTGAACCGTGCCTCGCCGTTGGGGTCCCTGTGCCCCTGGAAACTCGGAGCCAGTGGCTTGCAGTCGATCCCTTGGACCACAGCTGGGGTCCACGGCTTGGGGTCCTGGCCCCTTTAGTTAGTCCCTGGCATGTGGCACGCATCTGTTGAGAAATGGGTGCGTGGCTGGCGTTCTTCTGCAACGTGGCTGGGAGCGAAGCGGTGCTAGGAGTGCTCAAACTGCTGATAGCTCTGGCAGCAATGACACGGGACTGCTGCTCTTCAGAGAGGTGTGACACGAGGTGGGATGGGAGCTGAGGTGTCACTGAAATAGCGTTCCTGGTCTGGTTTGATCCAGCGCACCAAACAGACACCAAGAATCTAGTTATTTTAGTTTATTCAGGTCTAGACAAACCAAAATATGTACACAAGTGGAACATGGCTACAAAGCTAAACCAGCCTTTCCTTTAGCAGTCAGTTAGGTCATATTTCAAAACAATGACTAAGTGCTCTATTTTAACAGATTACTTGTGCAAGTCCAAAATACACAAATGCAACGCATTGGTACCTGATACAACAATGACGACAAAGCTTCATTTTTCTGAAATTGGGGTTTTCTGCCAGTGGTGGTTCTCTAGCTAGTTTTTGAACGGTCAACTGCATAATGTCTGAGTTTTAATATGGCTTGCACATTTCCAACAGCTCTTCTATTTAGAAGCAGGCGTCTTATCAGCTCTCAGGTGGATTTTGCTTAGAACTGTATGTTGGCAAAGCATGAGATGTACATGTATGGGAGTCATTCCCTTACTGGGGTGAAGCTCCTGTGGCAGTCTAAGGGAGCTTTGCAAGGCTAGGGAGTGAGAACACACCTCAAAAGAGAGTTTTATTGAGCCATTTCTTTGCTGTCATGCTACGGTAATGAACTGTTGGCTCCAGACAACTGGGTCTGTCACTGCTTCAAACCGTCCTGTTTTCAAACCCTGCAGAATTTCTGGTGTCTGCTCCATTCCATGGCAAACATCTTGTTTAAAGGTTACGCTTCTGGACTGTGTGTGTTATGTGTTCAGTTAGGAGGTATCGGTACTAGATAAAACATGATCCATAAAATTAGTCATAATAAAACCTTGTCTTCACTACCCTGCTATGAGTAATAGCATACGTATATTATAGGGGAATGGGATCAAACAGGAATGTTTTCTGTTGTCATTCAAGGCAGCATTAATGTTTGTGAGAAATGAGGCTAACGCTAATTTACAGTCAAGCCGGCATTCTCAGGAGCCCCTGCATGCTATTGCATATGTATGCTTTGCCTCTTCGAGATACATACTGTGTAGGTTTAGCCAGATACCTGGCCTCCTGGCTGTCTCCAGCGTGCCCCCAGGCTCGTCCAGGCTTTGAGTTGTGCTAACCAGCACGTGGAGCCAGGTTAAACCTTACCACAGCTAGACCAGCTGCGGCATCCATCTGGCCATGCTAGTTACTGGGAATTTTGACCGGGGTGTTCCAACAGAGGTCACACCACAACTGCCAAAGGTGAGCTTTGTGTCCTCTCCTGACTGCTGGCCAGGTGGTAGAAACTGTGCGTGTATGGAAGTCTGACTTGACTCTAGTGTGGGTTTAATGCCTCTTGGTTTTCTTTAAACCAAAGCTTTTGATTACAAATTATCTTCCTCTGTATGCCATGAGGGCAGCTATTGATGGTGTCCCTCTTTCTAATTTCCTTTGAATCCTGGAATGCTTTTAAATATACAGGATTCTAAAAAGGAAAAAAAAAAGGAAAGAAAGAAAACGGACTTTACTGCTCAAATCTGTCCAGAGTTCACGGAGATAGCAGGAAATTTTGTGTTAATCAAGTCTCAAAAGTGTACAGTGCTTTTTGTAATGCTCCGTGGCTCTGCAGCTCCCATAGAGTACTGGAGAACGCCGAGCCTCCTGGGTGGTGCTGGCACCCGGGCAGCATTTTGTGCATCTCGGTGGGCTTTGTGCCGCTGCCTGATCACCACAAAAGCTGGGTGGACGTACGAACCTGCAGCCTCTGACTCTGGCACGCTCGCTGGTTTGTTTTTAAGCTAGCTTGTGCTTCGCTGAATGGTCTGTTCTGTTCTAAGGACCTGGGGTCAAGAAATTACCCCACCTTCCCTGCGGCTTTCTCTTGCTATTACTCGCAAAGTGATGTGCATCTTGCCCCTGGTTTTCCAGTACGGCAGGAGGCTGTAGCAAAGAGCAAAGCTGCTGGGCAGGCTGAAATGGAGGGCACAGGAGGAAATGGGACAACAGAGCTCTGGGCAGCAATATCTGTGCTTCAAAACTGTGACTTTTGTTCCTTTAGACAAGTTATTGAAAAGACAACTTTTCAATAACTTAATTTCTGTGAGTTACTTCTAGGACTATAAGGGTGCCTTGTCCCAAGTCACAGATTATCTTGATTTCCATTCAAATGAGCCGACTGAATACAGCAGAACCTCCCTGGAGTGAAGACAAAGTCCAGGAGCAGGCATACATACAGTTAAGTACTGAAAGTCCGGTGCCCAACCGTACACTTTACAAATTTAACTGATTGGAAAAGTGGAGGTATTTATTTAGCACATGAGTCTTCTGGGATGAGGGGGATGCATTTAAGAAGGTGCAGGTTCACTGCTCCCTTGCCTCGGCTTAAGGTTGAAAAAACAGAATTGTTTTGACTGGAGCGAATAAAACTCTTACTTGTGTGTCTCGCCCAGAGAGATAATGAGTCATGTGTATAAATGGCTGAGCAGCTATCAACAATTCCAGTTCATTATCTAAATGTCTGATTTGGCTCCTGAGCAGTGAGTTTCCAGGATTTAATTTTCTTTCCTAGGATTTCATTACCTTCTTAGGGCTGAACTGATCTTTTGACAGCAGAGACGCTCTGATTTCTAAGGTATGTGGATGCAGCCTGCTAGGGAAGAGTGTCTGTGGGCTCCAGGACAAAGACCATTTTTATGTGCCTGACTTTCTTTCATCACTGGCCTCTCCAGAAGATGGCCAGGCTGTGCTGAATAGGTTGGTGCGGTACCGTGGACATGAATGCCAATAGACTCCTCTGTATAGACACATTCCTTTAGTGCTGCAGCCTTGGCAGAAGCGCTGGGAGCCGATGAAAAAGCAGACATGAAAGGTCATGTCTATTTAGTTTAGGTCTGCTCAATTCTTCTTTTTAAGAGCTGTAACTGTAGCTGAATGGGCAAATGTGCCAGAAATTGAGAGTTCCCAGGCAGAAACGTCCATGCTGGGGGCCCGAGGAGCGGGCAGCGAGGCTGTAAATCCTTCGAGGCGCTAGTTTTTTTGCTCTTCTCACAGTTGCATCACTTCCAAACTACAGTTAACTTGGGAGAGATGCATCAGGGAAACTCTGTGTCTTGTAGTTTACGGAAAGAGGACGCTCCTCTCGCTGCTCCTCTTTTCTTTTGGGTTGATACTAACTAAACAGGCTTGGTTTTAAACATGACCTGACCACTAAACCAAGCGGTGGTCATGCCGCCTCTCTGCTCTTTGCAAGGGGTAACGATTAAACAGGAAGTCTTTTCGTTAGTAAATAACATTTATGGTCTTTGAAGTCAAGTTATAACTCTCTGATAGCCTCGGAAAGCCTTTGAAGGGTGCAAGGTGTCCATCTGCTCTAGGACTGCCTGCTGCTGGCCCCAGCCTGGGGAAGTGCCCCAGGATCTGATCCCTCCTATTCAAATGCAGATGAAATTCTTTACATATCTGAGTATTGGCAGTTTCAAGGTATCTGCTTATCTGTAGTGTGCGACTTGGGGAATTTCAGGCTGTCGCTCAGGAGAAAAGCTGCCAGATAACGTCAGGTCATACTGCTATTTTAGAGCTCTGTTTGCAGGGATTTAATACCTTGGCTGGGCGTAGCAGGAAATGCATTTCATCTGAGTCGAAAATTGACAAAGGACGACTTGGAAGAAGATCAAACTGTCTGTGGCAATTAGTAAATCAGTTCTACCTTCTTTTTTTTTTTCTTCTAAATAAAATATTTTCGAATATCTATTTCTGCATTTATGGAACTCCTACTGCTAGTGCTCTCTTTGTTTGCATTTGTTGCTGCTGTTGCATATGTATATGAATCGTGGGGGTCATTCATTTAGTTCTCCCAGCAAATATACTTGTACTCTAGTGCCTCATAAGACTTCCTTGCTTTGTGACTTGCCTGGGGCTGAGGGAATAATCCCTTATCTCTGAGAGCAAGACTGTTCCCCAGCAGCCCTTTGGTTGCTGTTCGGTGGCAGCAGCCTCGCAGGGTGCTTGGACTCCTGTTCCCGCAGCAGGGACCCTGGCTGCACTTTCAGTTTTAAAGGCTCTTGGCACAGCTGCTCCTGTGGCTCTCTGAGAACTGGCTTATTGAAGAAAATCTCCAGTTTGTGCTGCTCTAAAGAGGCCGTGCTGCACGGACAACTTTTCTGCTAACATGGCCCAAAGCTGCGAAAGTAGCATTGAAGACCAAACCTCGAGCAAAAAAATCCAGCCACCCTTCCAACACGAATACACACACGTCTGTCCAGCTACTGCATGGTTACAGGAAGCTAAGAAAGCATAGAAATTCCACAAAACCACAGCAAGACTGTTGTGCTGGCTGTAGTGCTTGCGTAGGGACCTCCAAATCCTGGCCACTCACATCCCACCCCAGTCTATTAAGACGGTAGGTTTGAGTTTGGCAGAGGTCTGGGCTGCTGTCTGTGGCACCAAATATCACCTTCCATCCAGCCGTACTCCGAACTGGGATTTCCAGACGAGGCGGAAAAGCCAGTGCTGTCACTAGAGGAGGTCGGTGCGCAGCTTGCTCTCCACATCCGAAGCAGGAGACCTGGGTGCAGGACGCGAACTTGGGTCAGAAATCTGCCAAACTAGGCTTTGATGGTTTGGACAGGGTCGTTTTTATGGTCTGAAACAAAAAAAGACAGAGAAACCTGTAGTATTGAAAAATCTATTGGAGACGACAAACAAGGGTGTTCAGCTACAGCAGTATGTCTGGCAACTCCCACTGTAAATAAGGATGGAAATGGTGCCCTGGGGCTTTAAAGGACTATGGCCTTGTGAAAGCTTGAAGTCAAATGGTAAGAAAGAAATACCTTTCCCAAGGGAAGTGGACTTCTAGTAGGTAGTGGGGTTTTTTTGGTGGTTTTTTTTTTTGAAAATGAATTAGATGATTTAAATGTACAGCAATTCTGCATATAAAAGCTGCTGCAGTGTTCAGAAAAAGGCTTTCATGTAGCTTGCAAAATAGTAACTAGTAATAAAAAATAGTAATTTAAAGACTGCGTTAGTGGTCACTGTCATTACCGTATTAAACTGGTAGCATCAAGGTCAGGGAAGGGGGAGGTAGAAAAGAAAACTTTCATGCCGCAATAAATACATATTTATAAATAATAAGTATATATAATGTTATTCAGGTTCTCACTGTTCTAGTTGGAAAAGCTCAGTCTGTCCGATGATAAATTAGCTTGTTTATTCCTATCCTGCTGTTGGTTAGTGTAATGAAGCAGAAGTCCATTGTGTGTGCTCATTGGGTAGTGATGGCTCTGCACAGAAGGGGGTAATTGAGTAGAAAAGCGGAATGCTCCTGGTGCATGGGAGAAGTTAACACCACATGAGGTCAGTAGGATTCAAGCTTTAATCAATGTAGACACAATGCAATTGAGATTTTCTAAAGGGCTTGTTTATAGTGTGAGAGCAAGGGTCAGTAGTTAATTTGAAATGCTGTAGGTGTTCTAGATGAGAAGGTACAAAATATATATCATATTCATGGGGGAGCAGAGAGGGGATGTTATTCTTGTAACTGGGCTGCATGCCTTGTTTGCGGGAGTATGGAGGAGGGAAGAAGGAAGGAATTATTTGAGGGTTTATTGCAGGAGCTTTTTAAAGATCTACTTAATTTATTGAAATTAATAAACCGAGTGATGGTGGCTCTTATGCACATCTAGGCATAGGTAATATTGTAAAATGAAAATACTGAAAAATTGAGCTCACTTATAGTAATTTTTTTTTCAACCTAAAGATTTAAGTCTAAATACAGAGAAACAGTGTGTCTTTTCTCTCTGAGGAATAGATCCTGAGGTGAGCCCCTTTACAAGTGGGATCTTATTTTCTGCTGCTTTTCTCAGAAAAGAAAAGGGTGGATGAATGCTTACATGTTAATAGAGAGAGATTGCTTCAGGGACAGTATAGCTGAAACTAAAGAAAAGCTACTTATTGCTCTACCAGAGAGATGTTAAAGCTGTCAAGCCTTGAACTGGGGCTTTGAGAATTAAAATAATAATAATAATAATAATAAAAAAAAAGGGGGGGGAATTTTGCAGCTGCTCGGTCCTATTTGCTAACATCTTCCAGGGTGAGTTCAGTGGACTACGAATGGTGCTGGAGTTTGGCTAAATGAATTCTCTGTGTTCCATTTGCTCTCGCCCATCTCCACCATGCTTTGCAGGAGAGGTAAGCCCAAGAGATAGGTAGGAACAGGTTTTGCTTGTGGCACAAAGATGTGAAAGGGTATTTATTAAAGAGTGATAGCTGTTTGGAGAAAGTAGGCTTTCTTTTCTTCTGTCGTTCTTAAAGATCTAATTGGTTTAACGTCAGTTTTTTTCTCTTAGAAGTTTGAAAGCAAAATGTCATTTTTCCCCATGCTTGAAGATTCCTTAAGGTCCATGGCCACCAGAAGGCCTCCTTCCTCTACGGTTATTTATTCTTGGTCTTTGTATTCTGTGTCAACTAAGCTTTGGGCCCTAAATTTTCTGTAGGGTCAGGCGAGCATCAACTGTAAATACACCCAGCAGCAGGAGGGAGTAAGTTGGGTGGAGGAGAGCAGAAATGTCTGTGGGGGTGAGGGAAGAGCAAAACCTGGGACACAGCATGCAGGAGAACTGGGATCTCTAGGGAAAACTGACTGTGACTCTTCTAGTTGAAAAGTGAACTGTGTTGGCGGTCATGTTGTGTCCATACGACGTGCTCCATGGTGGACGCTCTCATGCAATCACCAAATATTGTAAACGCAGTTGCTGCTTGGCATGGGGAGGCTTCACCCTTACAGGCGAGAGCAGGATTTCCCAGTGCCTCTCTCAGTCCAGTGTAGGATTTTGCAGAATGGTAAGACCTTGTCAGTCTGATCTCCTGGGTTGTAGAAACAGCATTAAAAACTGTTTTGAGGAATGAAACGTGGCCATTTGTTCTAGGGCAAAGATTCAGGCATTCAGAGAAGAGAGAGAAGTGGCAGCTAAAAATCTGAAGAAGTGGAATATATACTCATTGGGATTTGTGTGTACACGTGATCCAGCTGGCAGTAATCGCTATCACACGTGAACTCAACTTTGCTTAATATTTAGTCTGTATGTGGAGTGATAAAAATGGGAACAAGGGGGCACCCTGCTCTGACCTCCTGCCTGACCCTGCCATGAGCAGGAGGTTGGACAAGAGACCTCCTGAGGTCCCGTCCCAGCCAGAATAACTCTGGATCCTCAGCATCAAACAGCGCTCTTCCCTTTGAACGGGTTCATTTTTAATATGCTGGCCAAGGAAGCATAATTCTGTAATATGAAGCTGTAGCTTTTGTTTGAAAAATTATGCTAACAAAATCAAGGTTGGGATGCTGTAGTTAATTAATTATGCTTGTATTGATTGGGGGAATGAGTGTTTACTTTCCTTTTTAAGCAACCAAACTAGGAAGGTTAAGTTTGAATAAAACTTTTGCCAAAAAAAAACCCAAACCCCAAAATACTCCGTTTGTTTCATTTAGTTGGCCACAGTGTTGCACTAATCTTGAAGGGATTGAAAACTTTCCCCTCTGAGGATTTCTGGAAGCCAAACTTGGGAGCATGGCGGTAACCAGGATCTAACCCAGTGGCTCAAGAAAGCACGACACCAGTGACAGACAGGCCTGGATCCCCCGGGTCCCTTCCGAGTACCCCGCTATTTACCACTTTGCTGGGTATTTGGAGCAGGATGCTAGGTTTCTTCAGCAAATACTATAGGGTTTTACTGTGGAGAATATCGGGGGGCAGAAGCAGCGTTGGATGGCTCAGGGTGTCCCGGCCATGTGATGAATCGCTTCGGCTCTTTGCCTCTGCTCATACTCTGTTTAGTCTACGTGAAGTGAAAGAATTTCGATTCCGGTTGAGATGTAGGAGAGAAATCCTCTCCATCTTGGCGATGAGGATGGTCACCAGTGCTGAGAAACCAAATCATGACATCTTTTGCTGAATGAGGTCGTAAGATCTTTGACCTCTCTGGCCAGTAGATACAAGGTATGCTGAGATGTCTCCTTCAAATCCTCTTATTTGGAGTTATTCTGTAACACCGTCATCTTCGGGTGAATCACCGCTACCAGTTCAACACAAGACTGAGTAGTTTTGGATCATTCAAAACTGAAAGCAATTCAGCTTCTGTCCGTCCCCCCCACGCTAAACTTCTCTCTTACTTTTAACTGCTGCTGTGTCTTGGGGACGTAGCTTGAGAAAATCCATGTGCTTGAGTCAATGTACCATTGTCTAGATGGTACTGTCAGTATGAAAAGTCACTGAAAATTACACGCAAGAGTTGCTTCAATCTGTAAGACGTAGCTGAAATAGCTCTGAAAGTTCACCAGAAGCCCTCCCTGGGAAGTGCTGCCCACGCTGCTGAAGGCACCTGGCTCTTTGGGGGGGCTTGTGGCTGAAGCTGCTGCAAGGGGCCGTGCTTCCTTGGCAGGGAGCGGCAGGGTCTGCTGTGACCCCCTGTAATTTGGGAGATCCTTGGGACTTTTGCAGTGAGCCAGGCACCTCCGAAGCCTCTGTCGGTGGAGGTGCAGCGGGCAGCTTCCCTGTTCCCCAGCAGCATATGGGCCACATACCTTGAAGAGAAATGTGTTTCGTAGCATATATGCAAACAAGCTTCAAAGAGGCTAAACTGTCTTCGTTCCCCAAACTGGTATGAAAACCAGGGAACTGCAACAGAGAGGTTGCTCAGACCGTGTTGGTTTGATTTTCATGTCTGGGCTTGCCTGGGGTTTTAAGGAAGATTTAATGAAGGTTTGTCCCATCGGAGCAAAGGAGGGCTCCGGTGGCGACAGTCACCTCCTGCCCGCTTCCCTCGGGCGCAGGCACGCCAGCTCCTTGGAGATCGTGGCTGTCGCCCTGAAAGCATTCGCTGTGAATCATCCTGTCTCTAAACTTGTCTGTGGGTAGTTTTTTCTCTCGAGCAGGGGGGGTTAGAAGCATCCACCGACGGTGCTAGCAGCTCCGGCAGCCTTGTGCCTATGGCTTTCAGCATCTAGCACCGCAGGGCTCTCACCCCTTGGCACGAGGGGTCTCTGCCCGATTGCCTGCTCACGGTCCCTGGGGCCAGGGCTCCTTCACGGGGGTCCCCGGGCA
The DNA here is from genome assembly GCF_900496995.4 of Aquila chrysaetos chrysaetos. Taxonomy (NCBI): domain Eukaryota; kingdom Metazoa; phylum Chordata; class Aves; order Accipitriformes; family Accipitridae; genus Aquila; species Aquila chrysaetos. The sequence goes on along the minus strand of NC_044015.1, from coordinate 41,621,041 downwards.
GCCCCAGCCCAAGCTCGCAGGGCTGGCTCCTGTTTGAGCTGGCTCCTAGAGAGCCATGCTGCTGACCAGCTTCTGCAAAACCCTCCTGAGCAAAGCCCTGCTCCTCGGTTATTCTGCTAGCCCCTCCAAATGGTACCTGCGTTACTGCAGGGCTTCTCGTCACAGCAAGCAGGCTGGAACATGGGCTGGGGCTTATCCGCTGTATTATGCACAAACGGCTATTTAATTATTTACAGGCTGACATATATCATTTAATATATAAAGCTGAAGCATCTACCAGCCCACAGGCAGAATGGCTGAGAGCAGCCTGCTTGGCACCACGTTTTAACTGAAATCCCTCGATGCTAGCTTTGTTTTGCATAGCACTTTGTAATACTGTTAGTTGACTTGGCTGCAGTTTCACAAAGCATTTTTTTCCACTTGGTTCAACACTCCCTTGAATTTAATGGGACTGGAGCCAAACAAGTAATGGAAGCCAAGTGCCGACATTCGTTTGGTGTGCAGTTCCTGACAAGGAATATATATATAGTAATTGTCTCTTGCTCCTCAAAGCTGTAACTTTGGCAGCGGGGATACTTGAGTGAGCATGCCAAGTATTTAAAATCATAATCAGTCAGTGATGAAAACATGTATTTATGGCTATAATGGGGTGCATCAAAGCAAGAAACATTCGTCTTCTCTGTAGAAGTAACAATGTCTCTTAATTCAGAAATGCCTACTTTTAAATCACACAAAGATTTGTCGAAGTTAAAAAGCTCTAAGAGCTCGGCCTGAATGATGTATTTCCCAACAATATTCCTAATATTCACTTAGAGCTGCAGTTTTAGCCATGGTTACTAGGTTCTGCATCGAGGCATGAGAAAGGAATGTTGCACCGTTTTATGCACTTACGGCACATCGTTAAAGTGTTCTGTAATCCTGGACTTGCAGCTAGATTTTTTTTGTTTGTTTGTCGAATGCTTTGTTTTATTCTATTTTGCTGTTTCTTTCTGGCATATCAGTCATTTGTTCTTCTGGGGGGCTGCTGTAACGTATGAGCTTTCTGTGGTTCCTGGAGGACTGCTGGATGCAGCGAGGGTTTTGAGATGCGGCAGTGCTACGTATCTGTGATGCACTTAGGCTGGGGACTGATAGCGAGGGCAGGTATGAATCTGGGAGTATTCCCGCTTAAGCAAATCCCTTTCCTTTCAGCCCACCCTTTATGCCAGCATCACTGCTACTTTTCAGCTAGAAGAAACTTATTGCTGTCCAAAAATTGAAAAAATGCAGTTTATAAACAACTGCTTTTTAATAACTTCCTCCCGACTCGCACGTTGAGTCATCTCTCCCTTGCCTGTAGGAAGGAGTGCGGATGTCGTCTTTCTAACGAGGTGGCACGTTAGGGAAGATGCTACGCAGGGTTCCTGGCTTGGATCCCAAAAAGCAATAGAGCTGCTGTTGTGATGCTGCGTCCAAATTACAAGGGAGCCAGGTCTGAATCATCTGGGTGTAGCGCGTGCGGATGTCAGCGTGCTGAGCCGGGGGAACCCTGAGCTGGCTCTGCCCCGACGGGGCTGGGGGTGGCTGGGTGGGTGTTGCTCAGTTTTGGTTTGTTTTTCTCATTGAAATACTTGGAAGTTTGTAGGTAGGGTGCTATTGCTTGCTGGTGGAGTTTTTTTGGTGGGAAGTCCTGGACCATCTGTCAGAACGAGGATGGTGACGATGTGAAAATAGCCTTCTGCGGGAGCCCGCGGGCTGGCCGGCTTATCCCCAATTTTACATGACCACCTCAGCATCTTTTCTCTGGAGACTTTGACATGAAGTCATTGGTTATTCTATATGCCTGGATATCTGTTATTCTATGTGCTACTTCTGTTTTAATTCATAGTATAGGAACATTTCAATGCTTGTCACTTGCATTAGAGCATTTTTACATTATTAGGTTAAATTTGCACTTAAATTTTTCAATTTCAAGCCTTTTTTATTTTTAAAAGGACTGGATAGTTTGGGGTTTTTCATAAATGTCACATCACAAACTTGTATTATGTAACTTTAATTTCTTCAAATTCTGGTGAAAACAGACATCAAGAAAACTCTTTTAACAGCTTAAAAAGAAAGAGTTAACTTGCTCCATCTGCTTCCCAAAACCTGTGAAGCTGGAAGGAATTCTTTACAGCATGTCCGATGGTACCTTCCTGGTAGTACTTCAGAAAAGAGAACAGTGCTGGTTTAATTGCAGTGAAATGTATTGGGTGTCAAAATGTGTTGAGCTGGCTGTTGTGCAAAAAAAATTACTTTTTTCTATGACGAAAGGAGAATAGATTCATAAGGGACAGGGGAATTATCAACCTCCTGGTCACTGGGCTTTCTGACCCGCAGGAGCCTCTCGGATCATACAGGGGAGACGAGGAACTGGAGCAGTTCCAGCTCCGCTCATCTCCGTGGTTTGCCAGTTCTGTGATGCATTCAAACAGCATTAAAATATTTATTTCCCAAATGATACTGAAAACAGGGCAGAACCGCTGTCATAAGAAGTCTTTGCATGGCAGAACTATGTTGGAAATGTGTTTGAGTTTTTAAAAGCCTTTTCTTTCTCTCAGATTTGGAGGTGTTACGCTGAAATTCTGGCTGAAGGTGGAATGTATTTCTTTTCTGCTTTCATCCCTGTTTGTACTTCAGACCTGGACTGTTTCCTCATCAACATAAAGCCAGAGCAGTATACTCCATAGTTTTAATTGTCTGATCTGGGATGTTGTACATTTTCCTGATACGATGAAAAATGGTATCTTGTGCACATGCACAAAGCCTCATTGCTTGCTGTGGTGCAGAGTTTGGGGAGCATTTCAGAGCCAAGATCTCTGTTCAGCTTCTTTTCTCCCAATATCTCAAAAAAAACGTGGGGCTAGGAGAAAAAGAGAGACAAATCTTTGGTGGTAACAGTCATTAGTTCACACCTGACTTACAGCGAAAGGAAGAAATACCTTCATGCAAAACGTTTCTCTACAGTTAGTGGGAGTGGGTGGGCAAGGATCTTTGGAGCATCACGGAGGTAGCCAGCTTACCCCGTGTTTTCCATGCTGGGAGTCTTGGCGAGGCTGAGATGGCTCCTGCAGCAAGTTTGCAGACAGCAGATGTTGGTCATGGCCCTGGGCTGGGTTAGATGCAACGTGGTGCTGCTCTCTCCCATTACCAAGGTTTCTTAAAAAAGAATTGTGTGGTTCAGCGGTGAGAAAAGCCTTCCTGCCCAAGGAAACGTGTGGCTGTGCGTGGTTCAAATCACTGCGGTAAGTCCTGCCTGGCTCTGCAGGACCACGAGGTTTAGGATTAGTTCATATGTCTAGGTTTGTGATATGGGCACATGCTTTGCATGTGGATTTGCTCGAGTGAGCAAACTAGAAGGGTGTACACACAGAAAAAGCTGCCAGTCACTTTCAGTATGATTTTGGTGTAACTGAGGTATCTGAGACTGAACCGGCAGATTCTGTCTGCTTCAGCTAATCCTAATTTGATCCCACTACAAAGTCAGTAATATGTCTGTAGATGTAGTAAACTTAATTACTTAACTGCAAGATCAAGGAGCTGTGAAGGAGAATCATTTGATGCATTTGTTTTAAATTGCCTTCAAATAGTTGAATGGGGAGCTGCATATTTTGGTGGGGAAACCACTATATAAAATATCTAAAGATGCTAAAAATGTGGTTCTCTTCCACTTACAGCTCCCAGCCCCACTACAGCTGTTCCTTACACGTCAGTGAAGTGCATTGATGTAAGAAAAAACCACCACAAAACCAAGTGGCTGATGCCCTGGGGACCCAACCCCTGTGAGAAGCTCAAAGACTTCGATGAGGCAGTGAGCAGGCAGATTGAAGCCAACGATATCGTGTTTGCCGTGCACATTCCCCTCCCCAAAAAGGAGATGAGCCCCTGGTTCCAGTTCATGCTTTTCATCATGCAGCTGGACATCGCGTTCAAGATGGACAACGACCTAAGTAAGTCCCTCTCCATCGTTTGTTAGATGCTGACTGTGGTCTGATTTCCCCATGTGTTTCTCTTAAAGTCGCTTTTATCTTGTGCCATATGTTAACTGCTACAGTGCCTCCATACAGCGAGGTGATAAAGGAGCATGTTCTAAAGGTGAGAATCGGTAATGAGACATTTCAATATGTATCTTTGCAGGGAGAGCTGTTCATGCTGCACTAGCGAGTAGCTGAGCAGATGACGAGCAGGTTCCCTCTTAAAGTACATAGACCATCAACAACTACACTGGTTTAAATCCAGCAATTCGCTTTCACGGCATATGCTCCTGGCTTTCGTATAGTTTTTCAAAATATTCCAGGATGCCGAGTGCGCAGCAACAGTTTGCAGTTGATAATACTGCCCAACCCTTTCAGCTGTTTCTTTCCTCCTGCTTCTCTGCATTCCCATCCCATCCCTTGTGCTGGCTCTGTGCATGTGCCTGGCCCTGAGCTGCATCGTGCGGCCTGCTCAGGGAAATTTGGGGTTGGCTGGAGGACCTCTCCGACCGGTTAGGAGGTTGAGTTGGTCGCTGCTGTGCAAGGTGGTGCCAGGGCCACCGCTGAAGATCTGCTGGAGCAGGCGAGGAGTGGGGATGTCCCTTCTGCCAGCGCAGCAGCATCGCCTCATCCTGCTCTAGGTTGGGTCTCTTACTCTGTGTGGAGGTGGTGAAAAGCAGTGTCGGGGGGGTGTGTGGTTTTTTATTTTTATAAATGTCTCCGTCCCCAAAATCCTTTGTGTCAAGACTTGAACTGGTTACTGGTTTCCTAGTGCTGAAGCCTTTAAGCCATGCTATTCTGCTCTGTGTTTGCCAAGCACTTTTGCATGGTGAGTTTCTAAACTGCAAGCCAAAGTACTTAGTAAATGAAATTATTGATCCATAAGTTTACATGAGGAGCTCGTGAGAAGGAATGCTCATGTCAGAGGTTTTAAACACGCGCTCTCCATCGGGCGCCAGCTGCAGAAGAGTTGATGTTTATTTACTGAGCCTTTGTCATAATAATTTTAACTTCTTCAGTCTGAGGTTGGTTGTTGGTGAACTGAAATTGTTGCCCTAACTTCCATCAATGGTTGTGAGAGACATTTTTTGCTAGGCTTTGGTACATGCAGGTGGAAAGTACCTTCTGGCCTTGAAACTACGGTGGTCCAAATTGACTGGAAAACTGTACAGGTACACAAACTGTGGAGGAAGCTGTCTTACTGGAATTCACCCTTAGTACATGGAAGAAGATAAAATATAAGGGAGGAAACAAAAAACCAACCAAACAAAAAAAACCCCCACAAACTCAAAAATAACCCTGCAAAAAAATCTGCAAAATAATATTGGGAGCCGCAAGGGCAAGACTGATCTGCCCCTTACTGAAAGAGTTGTGCATGTGTTTACATGTTTAAAAGTGTTTGGGAAAAATCCCTCTCTCTAACAACTGTAACTTAATAATGAATAAACAATTTACTTTTCAAACTGGTCTGAACTGGGGCTTCTGTAGCTTTTTCTCTGGCTGCAGCCTGTCTCTTGGCTCTGGCTCTAGGGTTCACATAACCGTGTGGTGGGTGGATCAGTTCAGGGAGCAAATCTGTTTTAGAAACTGGCTGCTGGCTTGGGGATGTGGACTAGCAAACGCGTGTGCTGGTGCAGGGGGAGCTGGCAGCCTGCACCCCAGGGACTGCAGCCAGGTCACTGTAGATCTGATGAAGTTTTTATGACTGCCTTAAGTTTCCTTTACTGCCTTGCCTGCTCAGCGTGGACCTGTTCCTTCCTAGCTATTTAATGTATCATCATTAAGATAAGTTAAAAGTGAGATTGTATAAAGCTTACATATGTATTCTTATCCCTATAATTATCTCTAAAACACAGAGAGAGTTAGCTTTGTAACTTTATTAATGCCTCAACTTCTTAGACTTCAATAGATGATTGCATTTAGAGAAATAATGCTTTGTTCCGAGGCTTTTAAAGTCAAACCACTGAGCTGGAGTGAGTAACTGGCTGGGCACCTGGGAGCAGGTTGCTAAAATGCTAAACAAGCTTTTGACAGTAATTTCTGCTGTAAGTGCAGAGAGCCTTTTCTTCAGGTGATTATTTGTGCTGTTCAGTGACCAAGTCCTTCAAAGGTGGGAACTTTTTTTGAGATTTAAAAGCAGAAAAGCTTGTCTTGGGCCACCCTCTGGGTAATAACCACTTCTGCAGTTGGGAAAGACTCAGTTTCTGGGCCTTATCAGTTCAGTAGCTGCTGGTGGTTTTTGTTTATAAGAAGCATTTGGAGATGAGGGAGACATTAAAACTTCTTATGGTGTGACCTTACTTGGCACATCTTGAAGGTCTTCTTTCATTGACTGAAGAAAGTATTTTAAAACGCTATTTTCCTACACTTTATGCCAAGCTGAAGGCAGATGTAAATTAAGTGTAAAATCCAAGAAACTAGTGAGTAACACAACTCTTGCTTGCTAGAGTGTGTTGTAACAGATTAAATAAAAATAAAAATAAATCTTGTTAAGCCAAAATAATTGCTTATGTGTCTCTGTATCTTGCTGCTAACTTTGCGTTAGTGTTAAGAGCTTCATTGATCAGGTAGTTGGAATCAGCTCCTCAAAAGAGGCAATGCTGAAGATGTGAAATAACCTCATTTCTTCTTTTAAATCAACAATTCAAGTTTCTTCTCTCTTAAGCTTTGAGAGACCTCAAAGCCAGCAGTCATCCTGCTGTAGTTAATGCCAGCAGGGGCTGGTGCCAAACCAGGGACGGCTCCTGGAAGGCATTGCAGCTATTAAAGCCTCGGCCAGTCACCGTCATAATGACCGTCTTGAAGCAGCCTCAGATCATCTAGGAAAGCAGCACCGCCTGGTAACTGCAAATGCTCTTATCTGCCTGAAGAAGCTGGCTGCCTGTCTCCCTGGGGAAACATCCCGGTCTCCACTGGCTCCCGAAACCCCACAGCGTGGTCCGAAGACGTTAAAGTCAACACGCAGCTGTGCAGGGTCCTGGGCTTGGCCATGCTCTCCTTCTTGGTCTTCACCGGGGATGCTGCTGAGCCACATCTCCAACTGTCGCCGGCTTTTCTCTGCAAAGGCACGTGGTCGTCCTCTTCCTCTGCAACCCGTAAGCAAGGCCAATGCACAGAACAAAAACTTTCATCCACTGCGAGTCTGTGGGCTCGGGTTTTCCCATGGTGGAGGGAAAGGGCAACCCCGGCAAAGTGCCCCAGGGAGCAAAAGGCCCCGTGGGATCTTCGTCTTTCAGAGGAGGAACCAGCCGTGGGTTCTTGCTCTGCACTTTCAAATTGCAGATGTTGTTTTCAAAATGCAGATGTTTAGAAGCTGAGCTACTTCCTTCATGTTCATCCTTCACAGAAAGCTGGGAGAGACTCAGACTTGCTGTTTCTCTGAGGAAGAGGCTATTTCTGTGCCCAAGCTGTCCTTGTCCTTTCTTGATGCATTGTGCGTTCAATTATTAAAAAACCCTTTCCAGAACAGGAAAAGGCGGCGGATAGAGAAACGAGATGAAGTTACCTTAAAACTGCCCATACCTCAATCACAAAAGCTGCGATGGGAAAGCTTAGTACCGCTCGCGAGGATGGCAACATCTGCCGGCGGGCCCCGCTCCTGCTGTGGTGCAAAATGCCCTGTTTGCAGGGATTCCGGGAAGCCCTCCGGCGCTCGCCCGACGGCTGGCACAGGGCAGCGGCCGGAGCCCCGGTGCGCAGCCATCCATCCCTGCCATCCGTCTGCGGTGCCGCCGGCCGCGTCCCCGTGGGAGCAGCAGCCGTCCTCTGCTTTCCAGCCGTAGGAAATCTCCTGCGCGCAAAAGGCTGCTTTTGAAGCTGAAGTGTTCCTTCGTGACCGCGCAATCGGGTCCGGTTCCCATCGCCGGATCTGAGGAACGCCGGGCGCTTTCAGGGGAGGGATGAAAGCCATTGAGCTTGTTGAGGACCACTCTCCAAAATAGCATCTGCCCTGGAAAAGACTGTCCCTGCTCCCAGACAGGACGGGGTGGCCACACTGGCTCCTGGAGCTGCCTCTCCTTCCCCCCCCGCAGAGCAGCACTGCAGCCATCCACCGATGGGGTTGCTGGTAGTGAGTGTGCAGATCCCCTTTCCTCGGCAAGTTAGGCGGTCGTCTGTGTTCCCTGCACATCAGGTTCACTTTAAAAATTCATTCCTGCTTTGCTTTAGTCGTTGCTTGTTGGCACATCTTGCTGCTGCACTTTCATGGGCAGAATACCTCAGAGAAGGGTAGGAGGTTGTGCTGTGAGCTTGGAGGAGATTTCTCTTTTTTTTTTTTTTCTTTGTATTTTATTTATTTTTTGGGCTGGTCTGCTGCCATGGGTCTGGGCCATTTGCATTTGGCAAGCTGCAGTGTTCTTAACAGGGAACATCAGTCCTTCTCTCTGAGCTGCTTTGCAGCACGACCTTCTACGTGCCAAGAAATAATTTGCTGGTATCCGTCCCTAGCTGGAGCAGGGACCTGGAGGCTGCTCGCTCCCTGACTGCCACAGGCTTCAGGAGCCTCCAGAGCTGCGCTCTTGGCTTTCCTGCCTCAGTTTCACCTTGTGCAAAAGTAAACCTGAAATTGCTTAATATTGAATTGACATCTAGGAATGCAATGTCCCTGGGGAGTACAAACTGACGGTTGCACTATGTTGGACGTTAGATAAAGATGCCTCTATTTATCAGGTGGTGTAACAGTATGGAGGGGCCTTTACAAATTTTCAGTCTAAAACCCCTGTTTTCTTCTCATATCTACTGGACTTAAAATGTTAGTAAGTGAGAATAACTTCTGGTTTCTTTGTAGTTGCAAAGCAGTTGTGTACAGTCGTATGCCTAAGCGTTGCAGACTGAATTCATCCAATTTTGGTCTCTTTGGTAGGTTTTGTAATTTCAGAGAGCTGGTGAAGCATGGAAGTGTAATGCAAATAATTCTAGCATTTCTTCTATTTGCTTGCATATGCTTCTTTCCAGACAGCTGTATTAGTATGCAGCTGGCACAGAGCCATCTTCTGAAACAACTCCTCTATTTTTAGACTATTGTAATGTGAGTGAAGATATCCTCTGCTAATATCGCACTATAAAGTGAATCATGGAAAAGATCTCGGGCACCAAATGTCTGGCAGTAAAACGCCAACATGAAATAATATATTGGCGGTGCTCAGAACATGACAGGTACCGGGGAGTCCCTCGCTGTGGAGGGGGGTCATGGCTCTGACCTACTTCGAAGCATCTCATAGCCCTGCAAATGGAGAGTCGCCGAGAAAGCTCAAGGCTGGGAACCCCAGCAAGAGCGTGTCTTCTCGTTGGTCATCCCTGGAACGCATAATCATCTAAACAAACCTGTCTTATTTCTGTAGGGTTTTTAATATAACCCTATGGTACTGGTGAGGTTGTCACTCGGCGCTCGAGCTGCTAATACCAGAGGGGATTTACCAGGCTCCAAATTATCTAGGCGTTATCTACAAGATCTGTGAAGGCAAGGTTAATCTGGAGCACGCCATGAAGAGATGCTCTGACATGGTCCTTGCGAGATGAAGTTTCCTGGCGTGGGTAATTTCATCTCTTGGTACTGAATAAGACAGAAATCTCTACCTACTTATTTCTACGTTTTATTGTTGGGAAATTCTCGAGAATCTTGATTAACATGTGCAGAGGAGCTGAGTAATTGCTTTCCTCGAACATGTTAGCATCTGGGAAGCTGAGCACAGGTTTGCAGTAGCTTTTTCTCTTCCTTCCTTGCATGTATTCTTTCTCTTCTGATATGGCTCAGCTTTGAATAATTAAAATACTCTGCTCTCTCTCAGCACTTCCAGAAGTAAAAACTGGCTTGACTGTCAGTCTCTTGCCTCCTGTTCACTCCTCCCATCTGCTGTTTTGATGGTAAATAATGCTGCTTTGAAACACCTTTCTTTTATCCTGAAGCCAAGCATGGTGGAATATCAGCTACTGCTTCTCTTCCCCCTTCCCCTCATGCACGTATGCCTGCGCAGGCATGTAGCCTGCCCTTAGTATTCAGAGGACTTCAGGAGCGTTAGTGCCGTGCACGAAAAGGGCACGCCCACCCCCCCCCAAAATTGTCTATTCACCATCTGACATTTTGGTATTAATGTGAATAAGTCATGAATCTTCTTAAAATTCAGTTCTTTGCCAAACAGTGTGTCACTGTCCTTATTTGTTCCTCTCGGACGATGGAGACTGCTAACGAAAGGCTGAGTGGACTGGCGTAGGACTATCAGTCTGCTGTGCTGAAATACATATCTATATATATATGTGTGCGTGTGTATGTATAGAGACATATTTATGTATTTTATGTGACAGGCTTGAAGGGTCTTTGTACAAAACTCTTTTCTAATGGGAGATGTTACCCCGATGCAGAGACTGCTGGAAATACAGAGGGAGATTCTAATCCACTGGTCTGGAAAAGCACACACTAGTATATCTCCTGCCTTCTGGTTTTCATACTCGATGGCAGCAGCAACATTTGGATTGCAAAGATGAAATAATGAAAGCTGTTTTTGTTGGATTTAATCCCAAGCATTCCAGTTGGTTTTATGGCTTCTGAAATGAAGTTTGTAGTTCTTTTTAGCCGGGCCAAGTTTAACCTTATGATCCCATTTATCTGTTTTGCTGGTCTTCTAAATAGTGGATCTGAGATGGCAAATTCATGTTTCATGGAAACCTAACTAATGGCTGCTGCGGAAAGGAACTTGATATCAATCTGGATGGTATAGATCACATGTGCAAAAAAAATGCTAAGAAAAATCTTGATGCATCCACATCAGATGCATAACAGAGCCACCTCCAAACCCTGTATAAATAGTAAGTCTAAACCACAGATACCATCCACGCCCCTTCCCATCATTTTGGATGAGTATGCCACCACATATTCCCAACAAAAATATAACTGAAAAAGATGACAAACATACGGGGGGCACAGCGCTTGGAAGACTCATGCTTACTTGTAGACGTGAAACAGCCTCCCTTCAGAATTATGAAGACCAGATTTTTTTCAGAGCTGAACTTCAAAGCTCATCAAGTATTGATGTGTCTTTGCAGCCCGTTCCCCAGTGCGGGCTGCTGCTGAGAGAACAGGCAGCCCTGTTTTCGTACAGAGGGCTCCTGGTGAAAAGCTATGGGCGTTGACATCGTGTACGCCTTCCGCATCCTTACAGGACGGAGCATGTACAGTGTCCGCCTATACAGTGACGCAGCCCTGATGGAATGTGTGCGTGTGTCAGCTTAGATCTGCAGAGGCATTTCTGAGCTCGGGAGCGTGCCACAGCGTGCTGCCAGGGAGCTTGCAAGCGTGAGCTGTTTGCAGCGAGAGCGCAGTGCTTCGACACTGGCACAAGTGGTTCTGTAGCCATCTTCCAACGCTTCTCCACAATGGATGGTTCTGTAGCCATCTTCCAACGCTTCTCTGCAGCGGATGGTTCTGTAGCCGTCTTCCAACACTTCTCCGTGGCAGATGGTTCTGTAGCCATCTTCCAGTGCTTTTCCAGCAGCTGTGGCTCTCAGAGTTTGGTGATCTATGAAAAGAGGCGAGGTTGTAGCATGCACAGGCTCATTTCAGAATGTGTCCCTCTTTCGGAGCCTTCCCTTGGATCTGTGCCTGGTAAATAGCAGGATTTTACATCTGGTTGAGCTGGTACAGACTTGCCTCAGGTTTTCAAAGCATGTTTATGTGTTGCTGCTTGGCAGACTTCAGCTGTAACTCTCGTTTTCATGAACATGCTCAGTTGTGGCACCTAAATAAGTCTGTTCCAGCCCCATTTCCTTCTTGCAGCGATGACCTCTTGGCAGCATCAAGAGCATATTTAAAAGCAGTTACACCCCATACTCTTACTGTGAACGTGTCCAGGAGAGGACAAGCTGACTGTTTCCACGCAAATTTGATGTGGTGACCTTACCTGGGCATATAAACTCTGTGTGTGTTTACTGACGTGCAAGTTGGTGCATCTGTAAAGGCAGAAACAAGTCAGTGCTGGTGTGGGGCATGGGCATGGAGGGGAGGGCTTCAGAAGGCTTATGTGGAATGACTTAAGCTAAACAACACATATAGAAAACATCAACTCCATCATGTGCGGTCATTTCTGAGTTTTTTTCCAGCAAGGCCAGCATAGCTAAACTTCAATTTTTTAATTTTCTTTTTAAAGGACCCTTGTGTAGTGTTTTCTTATTACTCTGGGAACTCTGGCTTATCTTTGAAGAGCAGAGGATCCTAGTTGTGGGCAATTTTGAAGCAATTTGTACTTTTGGTGATGCATTTTGACTTTTCCCAGCAGTGCCTTTCCCTGCTTCCTCCCTTCCCGTCCCACCCAAAGGCCTCTATGACCCTTTTTCTTTCATTTAACATCGCTCAGGTAGAATACGTCTTTGTTAAGGGGTGTATTCTAGACCTTTTTATTCAAGATGTTGGACTTCAGTGTTTACGGATGGTGAACCTACAGCCACGAGAAACCTAAGGTTACATTGATAGATGACTTCTGCTATCATGCCTAAATGAACGAAATGCACCATTAGTTGTATGATTTCTCCTTTATACAGTTCATCTAACTATGCACGGTTGTATACTTCATCTTTTTTGTGGTTTTCTGTAACTAAACACTATTTCAATGTTGATTTAAAGCAAATCCTATGATGCAATATAGTTGTTTCCTGAAGCGGAAAGACCTATTGCACACCTTTGCGTTACCTGCAGAAGGTCTACGTAGAAGCCTGTCTTATTGTCCCTCCGCCAACCCGCGGTGAAGGGGCTGCTGGATTGCTTCTTGGCTTACTGTCTCTGCAGCTGTCTAGGTTCCAGTTTTATACACAAGTTATTGTTTCTAATGCTAGATGAATAAATAATGCTCTTCACCCACAACTGTAACATAAACTGTAAGTCATGGTATGTTGGAAAGATATCAGACCTTTATGACCAGTAAAAATTCTTTCTTTTCTAGTAGAGAGGAGATAAATGTTTTGAAAAAGGTAATTTGATCTGTATTGTTTGGAATGCAAAAATTGCTATTTCCCTCCATAGCTGTGTGCCTCTCACTCAGAGGTCCTTTCAGTGTCTAGATGCTCTCCCACCCTTCTGATGTTCTGTATCATTCCTCTCTAACAAGCCTGATGTCTCCTTACTCTTGCAGAAGAAAATGCAGAAATTACCCTGGATGTGTCACTAGCATATCGCGATGACACGTTTGATGATTGGGAAGAAATAGCACATGCAATAGAGATCAGGAAGCTGAAATGCACCTTTGGCTCACCAAAAGTAAGGTGTTTTGTTGACACTGGAGGTGGGGAGGTGTGGGGGGAATTGTCCTCTTGCTTTCCTTTGTGGTGCTTCCTAGAAGCTCTGAGTTGTTCAATCATAACTTTAAAACGCATCAGGTTTCTCTTGGCTCAAACTCTTTGAAAACCTGATGAGCTCCACATGCAGTTGGTTCTGTTTGGTGATACAAGAGAAGGGGATGAAGTCGGAGGTAGAGTTAAAACTGTAAGGCAGAAAAGGTGTGAGGTGTTGCAGAGCTGTTGTCTAGAACTCGCATGCTTTGAGATTTGTATACCCTGAACCATCCTAGAGAACTTGGACCTTTCCATCTTGTGCTTCTGTGATGGACAAAACCTTGTTCTTCAGGAGTGGCAAGGAAATAGCCCACCAGGGACACTGCAGCATTCAAAGGACCTGGAAAGGTGGGGCAAGAGTTTCTTAAAATAACTTCTTAATGCCTCAAGCTACAAAGCTTAGAAGCAGAGAGCACAGCTAGCAGTTGAGAACAGACCATCTTGTTTAAATAAAGATATTTCTTTTTGTGCTGCAAACTGTAATTCATGTGCTTAAATTAATCTGGTATCTCTTTACCATGCCATGTTTTTCAGCTCTGTGTCTTGTTCTGTTTCACAGTCCCTTTTCAGTAATCCACTTATGTCTCCAGTAACACCTGTACCCTTCCATACCGCCACATATATGCAGTAAATACATATGCGGTGCTGAGGGCACTATTGCTGGTAAAACAGGACTTAAGAAACTCCACATAAAGACACGTGTGAAGGGGTTGCGTATTTTGTTTTGGCTCAAGTTGTGCTTGCTGAGGGAGGAAGCTTGGATCCCAAAGTAGTATTTCCTCTGGAAAGGCTCCCTTGACTTTAAGTGTATGTAAGAGCCTGAGAACATGAACCTGCTTGAGTTCAAACACTACTGACTCAATGACCCAAAACAGTTAGAAACTTGAGCAAAAATGTCCCCAAACCTCTGACGTTCTCCAGACTTGCACAAACTCTCCCCAGGCGAAGGTTGGAATTAGCAAACAGGCTCTCAGTGCTAGCAATGGCCCCAGCGTTAGGGATTTTGCAGACCCTCACTGTGGAGGGCGTGCTGGTCCCTCCGAGGCTGACCGCCGTCTTGCTGCTCTGTGCCCTTTTGCTAGACCCTGGAGTCCGAAGGCCGTCACTACGACTGTGACTTCCTTCCCTTCATGGAGATCGGCAGCGTGGCCCACAAATACTACCTCATCAACATCCGTCTCCCTGTGAACGAGAGGAAGGGCATTAATGTGGGCATTGGGGAAATCAAGGATATCCGCCTCGTGGTAAGTGTCTGTCTTGCTTCTCTCCGTGATGTCTGCCTGGGGGCTGCTGCAGCTCCTTTCTTGATCTCCTCTTTGATCCTACTCTTCATCGCGCGTAGCTCCTACCTGCAAATGTGACTTTCCTCCTTCCTGAGGGATGCCTCCTTTGACTGCTCTCTTCCGAGGAGCCCATCCCAAGCCTCGAGCAGTGCCACCCTCCTGCACTGCCCTGTGACCACCTCCAGAGCCGGGCTCTTCTCTCGGCTCCGAGAGCTCTGTCCTCTCCTCCCCACCGCAGTCCGGCTCAGGTGCAGACTCCTCCACCTGATTAAGCCCTGCCTTAGCCTTAGGAGCTAAGGAGGAACAGAACAGTAGGGTTCAAGGGGGGACCTGGTCTGTCTTGGAGTTGGCCATCGCCACGCAGATGTCTGGGACCGCTGTCAGCTATCGCAGCTCCTGCCCTCCCTTGAGGCTTGGTGGCCATGGGTGCTCCCAGCTGGAAAACCTCCCACCGCTGTCCCTCTCAGCAGAAGCAGCGAGCCAGCCGGCTGTGGTGGCTGCAGACGGTGGTGGGAGGGCGTACGTCTGGAGAAACGCATTCATTTGGCCGATGCTTTTCCACCAGTGGTGACTTAGCTTCATGAGTATCTTGTTACTTGTCTGAGAGCAATTCTGCCAGCTTTTTCCATGCTGTGTCAGAGTGCCGCTCTCTCGACTGCTCTCCACCTCACAGTGGAAGCTCTGTGTGTTGGTATTTGTTTTCAGGACTTTTGAAGCCTGCTCAGATGGCCTGGGTGCTTAGTAGGCACCCGCTCCCTTTCCTGTGTTGGAGAAACTGCATCTTTCAAAGAGTACTTAACATCTACCTGTGCTTACACGTACTGCCACGTATCTGCCTCTCCTGTCAGCTCCTGTAAGGAGAAGCACGGAGTAATGACGTTAAACCCTGTACAGCTGTTGCATTCCACCTTGGTTTTCCTTAGGGCATCCATCAAAATGGAGGCTTTACGAAAGTGTGGTTTGCCATGAAGACCTTCCTCACCCCCAGCATTTTAATTATCATGGTCTGGTACTGGAGACGGATCACGCTGATGACACGCGCTCCTGTCCTGCTGGAGAAGTGAGTAGGGGCTTACGTGCTGGGTAGGGTGACCCTCAAGCAAGAGGACCCTGACCAAGGTGGTCGCAGAGCCTGTGTTTGGGGAGACAGGGATGGTCTCTTCTCTGTCCCCTCCCTCCACCCAGGCACACTGGGAGCAGGAGACCCCCATAGCTTCTCTTTTCTTTCCCATTAAACCCACAGAGAATGGTAGCTGTATTTGCCCACCCCAGAGGGTTTGCTGGCAGGAGGTGACACCCTACCGCCACTGCCCAAACAATGTTGGATTTTCTTCTGTTGCTCTTCACGCACAGCTTTGGCTTCTGGGGCTTTGTGTCCTTGCCTTGCAAACTGGAAAGAGATGGTGTTTCTGTCTTGCCAGGGTCATCTTTGCTCTGGGAATTTCCATGACGTTCATTAACATCCCCGTGGAGTGGTTTTCCATTGGATTTGACTGGACTTGGATGTTGCTCTTTGGAGACATTCGACAAGGCATTTTCTATGCCATGCTCCTGTCCTTTTGGATCATCTTCTGCGGAGAGCACATGATGGTGGGTACAACACGGAAGGGAAGGTTGTGTCCAGCCCCACTTGCAGAGATACCTGGCAACTCCCTTGTGGAGAGGTGGAAACAATGCTGTGGGGACCCACACCCGGTGAGAGGACTTCAGGCTAACTTGCTTCTCCTTTTTCTCCTTCTCCCACCTCTTGACGCTCTGATTAGGACCAGAATGAGCGGAATCGTCTCTCGGGGTACTGGAAGCAGGTTGGACCCATAGCCGTTGGCTCCTTTTGCCTTTTCATCTTCGACATGTGTGAGAGGTAGGTGCAGGGCTGCTCTCCAGCCCGTGCGTGCTGCTCCTGGGGCAAGCCTTCCCCGAGCAGCGAGCAGAGGCTCCTGGGCACCTCCCGCAGCAGGGACCAGCAGTTTAACCCCCATGGCTGGAAGCACTGCCCCATCTCATGAAGCAAGGAGAAGCTCCTGTGAGTGCACTGAGGCATGCTGGCATTTCCCAGCAGCATATCTTGTCCCGTAGGGCCGTAAAGAAGGCTTCCCACCTCGTCTCCTTCTCACCCGCACGGGAAAGCAGCATGGCTGGCTCTTTCCAGGCTGCAGAGGAGATGTGGGGCTCTCTGAGCCCGTTGGCAGCTTTGTGTTTTCTTTCCTCTCTGCAGGGGAGTGCAGCTGAAGAACCCCTTCTACAGCATCTGGACCACCGAAGTTGGCACAGAGCTGGCTGTATCCTTCCACCCAGCTCAGGGCAGGCTCGGTCTGTGTCGGTAGGAGAGGGAGGTGTTTCCCTCCTGCCAGATACCTGTGGGTTGGAGGGGAAACCCTCCTCCTTTTGGCAGGCTGGGGCTGTGAGGGGGGTGCTCAGGCTCTGCGGGAGATGCTGGTGGTGTTTGGAAGAAGCAGTCCTGGCAGGTTTGGTGCTGGGTACCAGTGGGGACTGGTGCTGTGCTCAGGGAAGTCACCGGAGAACTGAACCTCTCCTCAAGATGTCTGAGATTTGGGGGAAAGCATGGGGGATTTCGGTCCTGGGTGTCATCACAATAAGCCCAGAGCCTGTCCTGCTCCAGCAGCGCCCGCTCTGCTTTCCCCCTGACCCCAGCTGCGATGGCATCTGCTCCAGGGCCCTCTGTTTGCTGCGATTCCTCGGGCACACGCTGCCGAGGCATTTCCATGAGCTGCCCTTTCAGGTCCCGCTGGAAGGGCTTGCTTTCACTGCCATTAATTTGGATTACTGGGCTGAGATAAGCTGATGCAATTAGTCCCCCTTCCGCAGCATCCACCCCTCTTGCAGGAGCCTCTCTGAAGATCACGCTGGTTGGTGATGGCTTCCCAAATCTCCTCTGCAGATTTCGAACGGGCGGGCGTTTCGGCGGGTTATCCCTCCTCGCTGCCGTGCCAAGCACTGGGGGACATCCGAGCCCGTGCTCCCCACTCACTCGTGGGCAGGCTGCCGTCCCGAGTGAATGCTGCCTGCTGGAAGTTTAGTTATGATCTTTGGGATGATATTAAAATAAGTGAATTGCCTGTTTGCTGTTATTTCTGTTTAGCTCATACCGTTTTCTCATAACCTGCACTGCTCAGATGGCCTTTATTATAGTTGCCGGAATCTGCTTGTGTCTCTATTTTCTCTTCCTGTGTTTTATGGTCTTTCAAGTGTTCAGAAACATTAGTGGAAAGCAGTCAAGCCTCCCAGCCATGAGCAAGGCTCGCCGCCTTCATTACGAGGTAATGCCCCTCCTTGTTCCACAGATTCTTTATTTTTAAAATGCATTTTTGACCTTAAAGTCTATACTGAGACCTTCTCTACCCATATAGTCCTGAAGTGGAAGGTCTGATCTTTATTGGCTTTCTTGTGTTGCTCAAATCCCCTAACTGCCTTTTTGTTTTGACTGTTGTGAAGTTTCTTCTTTATTTTGGTCTTTAGTCCTGATGAAGTATTTTAAACTCTCAGGAGGGTATGTAAGCTAGCTCTCCTTTCTTACGAGTAGTTGCCATCTCCCAGCTTACTGAACAGTGTTAGAAGACAGAAGAAAATTCCCCAAATTACCTTTTAAATTACTATGGGGTGTAAGCCCATCAGCTCCCCATACCTCTGTTTCTCCTCCTGTAATATTAATTATTGTGTTTAATGAAAAGTGTTGCGAAGACCACCCTGTTTTTCCATGGTGTGAATTCAGATTTTTGGGGTTGTGTTTTCCTAATGAAGTTGCAGAAGAGAAACTGTCCCATTAGGATCAAAATGCGACACGTTCAGCACATTATCCCCATTTTTTGTATGCTGTTTCTGTCCTAGCTGTCTTTAGCTGCTGCAAAACACGAGGAGCTCACTTTAAGTGCTTAAGCTGAGAGCGCCTGTTGTTTCCATGGGCGTGTAAATATTTATCACCAGTGTTGTTCTGTTAAATGATGGTCACTTCTGATTTAAACAAGTCCGTTATCACCCATCAGGAATTCACATTAAAAAAATGGAAAACTGGACTTGAGAGAATTTGAAGAAGATATTGAACTTTTTTTTTTCCATCTTTCCCTTGAGCAAGAGGCACAGGATTTCAGCTCGTATTGTAGAGCTGCAGCCGTGCTCTACGTACAAACATCTGGCAAGCATGAATCTGATCTGGAAGAGTTAAATTAATAGTCATTTGTTGTTGCAATGTGGCATAGTAATTACGCAGACACTGACATTTCCACCGAAATTCCAGAAACAGGTTAGAAAAAAACAACACATGCACAAAAACAAAACCAAAAGAATTTGTAAGTAAAAATGTAAAACTAGTGAAAGCAAGTACGGTATGCAGTCAGATTCCCAACCAAGTGATCCTGAGCCTTAGTTTGTCTTATAATCTACATTCTTCTGTAATAGCCAGCATAGTTTTGACAAGCGTTGAGAATCGCTGCAGTTTCCTCCCAGACAGACCGTGGAGGTGAGGATTAGTCTGGTACAGTACCCACGCTGTAGAAACACCAACTCGTCTTGCTAAGCCATGCAAGCTCTCCACAAATGTTTGTTTTACAAAAGCTATGAGCTATCAGGCTAGCTCCTAGTGAAACCCATGGCTTACACTGACCTGCCTCCTTTTCCATGTTAACTCTTGGTAAATCAGTCACAAAAGCAAGTGTAATGGAAAGCCGGAGCTGCCCAGACATGCACACCCCGCTCGGAGCATCCGGGAGGAATGCAGACGTGTGGGGAGCGGAGAATATGGGCTGTCGTGAACACGGCACAGAGGAGTGGGTGGAGGTTGTTTTGCTTTGGGGTTTCGTGGGTTGGACCCTTTTTTTTCTTTGCCTTTTTTTTTTATACTTGTGTCTTGTATACGCTAAAAACAAAAATGGGTTTTTGTGGATTCTGTTAATGTGACCAGTGACATTTCTCTCTAAGCAGGGGCTGATTTTTAGGTTCAAGTTCCTGATGCTCATTACCCTGGCTTGTGCAGCGATGACAGTCATCTTCTTCATCGTGAGCCAGGTGAGTGACGAAACTCAGCTCTGTCTGAGAACGTCAGCCTCTGATTCCCTAGCCGCTAACAACATCGGCTCACTTGCTGTTCAGACGAGGCATGCCTGTTATAAGCAGATTTGGTAATAAGTTGCTTTTTAAGAAGTTGTTTTCATTTATTTGAAGCACTGCCATCAAATTGGTCAGGCTGAAGCCATCACAAAGGCCTTTGGCTCACGGTAAGGTTTGGGGCTGTGCTGTTTGAAATATCAGCCAACACGGGTTAGTCATTTCCGAGAACTCGGCAAGAGGAAAAATGTTCTGTTCACATTGAAAGAATCCGGTGGCTTTGTATGCCTACAAAGAAATAACAGAATTCAATCTTCCCTGGGTTGACTTTGCAACCCTGCTGTTTCCAACAGTATTGATACCTATTTATTCTGAGCTACGATGCAGTCTCTGTACAAATGAGCTTTTATTGCTACTTAAATGTACTTTGGTGGTTTACTCCAAGTGACTTTTAAGATTGCATCTGTTTCAAAGATGTCATATATGGTTGTTCCTAAGCATAGGCAGCCTGTAGCTTCAGGAGAGCCATGGGTACAGCCTCACAAGTCCAGAATTACAGAATTACAGGTGCAGGAGCCGTTTCTTCCTCACTGCACCACTCATGCTTTGGGGTACATGGTGCATCCCAATGCAAAATACAGCCGCAGATGATTTTGCTCTTAAAAATCTGTCCAACTGAAGCAGTGGTTTGAGAAATGTCACGTGGCGATTTGATTCTTCGTTGAGTGCTGATGACCGAAACTGTCACTGCATAGGGGCATAATGCAAACAATCTTGTCCAGCTACTCTTTTCAAGCTAGTTTAGCTTTCGTCTTTCCCCCTTATGTCTTTTTCTTTAATGGAAAGCCAACATTTCAGTGTGAACAGTCTGTGTATCTTCAAGTAGTATTAATATTGATGATTCAAGTAATATTAATATTGCTGATATTTTCGTAAATCTTGACAAATCTCCACATGTCCAAGGCTGATGCTGTCAGCCTAGGCCCCTCTCATAAGACAGAAGCAGCAAGCAGGCATTCAGCACATTAGCTCTTCGCATTATTCATGCTGGTTTTCCTTCTATAAAAGGTCTATTTATAGAAGTCTAATGTTTTCAGATGTAACTAGTTGTCTCCTAGGTACTGCCCTTCATGTGGCAATCTTCGCTGCACACATCAGTTACAGCAGGGATATATTGCAGGATGTGAGAGATTTTGTCACGTTAAAGAATGATAAATCAAAGTTGAAGAAATCCCGATGGAATCATTTTGTAAGGACTATTTTTTTCCTGCAGGTTGAGGCTAAAGAGGAGAATCCTAGCCTGACATCTGCGTCACTGAATCTGTTATACTCCATTTACTCGATCCTGTTGAATTGATGCTGTTCTTATTGATTTACTCCAAGTTAGTGCTTTAGGGGGTCACTTCTGTATTTTTACAGAATTTGGTCTTACTGACCGGCCCGTGCGTGTCTGCTTTCTCGCCGGCAGGTGACCGAAGGCCACTGGAAGTGGGGGGACATAACGATACAAGTGAACAGCGCCTTCTTCACCGGCATCTACGGGATGTGGAACCTCTATGTCTTCGCCCTGATGTTCCTGTACGCGCCGTCGCACAAGAATTATGGTGAAGACCAGTCGAATGGTAAATGCCTCTAAATGATCTGAAGGCTGTCCTGGGAAGAAAGCCGTATAAAGTGGGTGATACCTTTTGTGCAGGTTTTTTTGGCCAAAGTACACGTTCAGCACCTTAAAATGTTACGCAAACGATAGTTTGGTTTTCCTAGCAGACATTTTAATTAATGACTAGGTTAGACAGGTTTGAGTATTTAGCCAAGGCTGTCTAAAACCTTCTAGATGTTTTTTGTACTTTTTAGCAGTGCCCAGTTGTAATTGTGTGGCTCAAATGGAGGGATGAGGAAAGGAGAAAATAGAAATCTGGGCAAGTGGAGAATGGCAGTGCTGTTGGATTCCTTTATCAGTAGTCTTCAGTAGCAGAGAAGTCGTCTGTTGCCAATACACTTGTATTTAAATAACTGTAGATAAAAGCGTTTATAGAAATGTTGCATAGTCCATGGGTCAGGTAGCTCCTGAAAGCTTGGAGGGAATAAAACAGATCTTTTGCTTTCGAATTGTCAAATATTTTATTGTGAGACCGGGCTAACGAAATAACTTTGTTTCTCAGGTGACCTGGGAGTAAACAGTGGGGAGGAGCTTCAGCTCACCACCACCATCACCCACGTGGATGGGCCCACGGAGGTTTATAAGCTGGCTCGCAAGGAGGCTCAGGAGTAACGCTGGGATGGCCTCAGCTGGGACCCAGACCGGGGTGGAGAGCAGAGGACAGCACAATGCCCTCCGGCAGCAGACCTCTCTCGCCTAACTTGCTTCTCGAGCACCCCGTACCTAGTGTATTTTCACAGAGCAGTGACACTGAGCAGAACATTTGTAAACTCTTTAATATGGTGTAGTTATTTCTGGGGGGAGGGATATGTATATTGTGTTACACTCAAGCACGTAAAAACCTGCTAGAAAAGCATTAAGGTTGCAAAGTCGCATGTTCAGAAGTTAGGAAGGGGCAGAGCTGACATTGGGCAGTTTTTATTTGGCTACTGTGTGCCTGTGCATAAAGGTGGTGCGGGGAGCTCAGTCGAGGAGCATGTATTCAGTACTTCGAGTTTTCTTTTGGTGTGCAACTTTTAAACAAGGTGTTGGAGGGGGGCAGAACTAAAGCCTCATTGTAAAAACATTCAATTCTACCATCTATAATTATATTGAACCTTGTTTGAGGTCTTTAGTACAGCCCTGCACCTCCGCAGCAAACCTTTGTCACTTGAGTGAAACACAGCTGGGGGAGGGAGTAGACTGTAATATATAAGATTTTAGTAGAAGCAGCAATATGCTTTCTCGGTAGGTTTTACAGCTGTTTGTTAAATGTAGGGGAATGTAAAAACTGGATGTCTGAGCTGACTTGCAGGAGAAAGGAGTGCTCCTCTCCCAAGTTCCGAGAGGTCCCACAGCCAACTCCTGCCTGTTCTCAGCCCCTTGGGCTTCCCTTACTTTGGTTGTCCTCCTCCATCTTAGCTTTTTGTTACGGCTCATTCATTTTTATGCTGCTTACGTGCCATGGGGAGAAGAGAAAGGCCATGGGAGGGACGGTGCGTTCTCGGTTCCCATGCCTGTGAGCTGGGCAGAGGACGCCGGGCAATCCCGCTCCTCCTTGCACTGCCAGGATGGAGCACGCTTGGCAGAGATGGATTCTTCCAGGGATTATCGGACTTGAAAAAAATCCGCTTGTCATGCACTAATGTGGGTTTTTGCTTTTCAGAGCAAAAGCAGACGATGAGGTCGCTCACCCCCACGCTGCGCCTGGGCAGGTCTGGCTATGAGACTGTTGGCAGTACGAGGGGAGCGGGAACTGATCTGGGGTGGAGGCATAAACTGGACTGTGCTGGGGACCAGTTAAGAGAAGTGTTAATGGTGTGCGCGGGAAGAAGCATGGCCAGAAGGGTCTGTGCTGCTCAGAGCACACCTTCTTCCAGGGCCCGGAGGATCTGGGGGGCCTCGTCACCTGGCACTAGTAAATGTCTGTGTTAACTGCTAGTAACACATAACTGAACCTCCCCACCCCAGTTTTGTCCCTAAAAAATAAGAATCTGCTACTGCTGTCTGGTCAGAGATTAGGGAGAGAGGGGAAGCTTCCAAAGCCGCTGACAGGCACTCATCGTGGGTACCGGTAGAAACACTGTCCTGGAAAAGGCAACACGTTGTCCCTGGATTCTTAAAACTTCTGAAATGACACATCAGTTGTTAGACTATTAAGGCAGAATGAAAGTATAATTGGGAAGTACCAGAAGTGAGATCACCTGTGAAACATTAATCCATCTCTAGCCAATGTACGCATTACGACTTGCGATTAAAGCCCGTTGCGTGCTGGCTTTACTGTCGCGCGCTGGTTTGTCCGTGAGGCTGGGGCTCTGGGCAGGAGTGGAGGCTGTGCAGCTAGGGCTCTGGTTTGCACCAGGAGGTGTTGGTTCATCACAATTCCCACCCCAGCAAGCAGCTCGTGCTCGGTGATGCCCGTCCCTGGCTGCCCCGGGCGCCACTGCTCACCCACCCCGCTGTTTGCACGGGGCTGCAGCTCCGGGGGGGGCTGCTCCGTTCAGCTCTAACCATCCCTGTCACCGTTTCAAGCATGTTAGTAACCAAATACAGCACCAACTTTCCTTGCCTTTTGCTTTCTCTTCCCCATGTTTCTTGAGACAAGTCAATACTTTAGCTGAGGTGACACGTTCAGATAATTCCTCCGTATTTTCCCAGTCCACCAGGGAACAGGGCCAGAAGGCTAGCGACTGCCCCTCGGCCACGTGCGGGGCCAGCCAGGCACCCCGTCTCCTCACCAGTCTTTCCCCAGAAGGGATTTCTCACAGGGACCTGCTGGCTGTGCCAAACAAATCGCACCAGGCAGTGCTGGGCTCTTGCGATCCCATAAGAGCGGCACGCTGTAAAGTAGCATTTAAAATACCATTTATTAGAGCTCAACACTATGAAGAAAGAGAGGGTAGCATAGATAATCCTGCATCCTTTTGGTTGCTGGGAGCCCCAAGTTGTGCTCCATCGAACGGGTCTCTGATCAGGGTGCGGCACACCGGGCAGACCCCATCTGCAGAACAGCTGCTCTGTTTTTGTTAATTGGAGCTACTATAGGATTTTCTTAAAAGAAAGGAATTCTGTTCATTGTTCTGTTTGCCTCACTGGGGTCCCCAGCTCGCCCTGCCCTGGCAGCGTGTCTCAGCCAGGACGCAGGGCCAGAGCCGAGGAATGCTGAATGCATCGCTCCAGATAAAGTCCCTCGAGTGCTGCTATGTCTGAGCGTGTGAAGTCACTGTAGCACAGAAAAAGTGCTGAACACTACTTAAGGAGGTAGCTTTGGGTGATTTTGGATACTTGAACTGGAACACTAATAATTTTTTATAAGTTTGAGGAGGTTTTTTTTAAAGTGGAATGACAGTGCTCCTGTAGTGAAAGGAAATGTGGTTTAAAAGAAAAAAAACTAAAAAAGGAGGGGGCACAGGTATTGTATGTGGAATAAGTGCTGGGACCGCACCTTCAACATTGATGGAAAAATGTAACTGGTAAGCAATTTACATAAGAAAAGTAAGTTCTAGGAGGTCCAAGCAATGTTCCTACTTGCAGTAGTTGTTCATTTACAAAGTGAATTAAATTAACGCACATCATTGTAACTCCGGCATGTTCCTGGCCGAGTGCTCGACTTTGCAACTTTAACATCCTTTTTATGTTGGGTTCTTACGTGATATTTATGTTGTTCCGATAGATGTGTCCATGGTTTCTTTTACAGCTTAGTATAGCATTGCATTTTGTAAAGGCTCCTTACAAATGGGGAATTGCAGCTTTAAAACCAAATTGTGTGTCAAACACTAACAATTTGTTTACGGGGCGCGTGTATGTGTGCGTGCGTGTGTGTGTGTTTTTTTATTTCTTAATTCCTAAGCCCTACTCATATGTCTCAGAAATAGTCCCTGGGTCTTATTAAAATATATTCTTTTTTGTTTAGGTTGAGTTCAGTTTTTACAGAATGCTTTAAGCAACCTGGAAAACATGTAGTTTTGTTAATTTAAATAAAATATACAATATTGTGGATTTGTCGTCAGCCTGGTTCACTGACTGAGAAATCATAGCTCTTCTGCTGTCGTCTCGTTTGCTTTTATTTAGTCTTTTACTTCAGGCAGTTGCAAGTCGCACAACGTTGCTGGGGCAAACGGTTGACTCACTTGGACAATTTTCTCCCACATCTCTCTCCAAATGCTTTGTGGTGCAGAAACACGGTGCTTCGATGCTAATGGCTTTTTGACCTTTAAAACCTTTGCTTTAGGACCAATTGTTAGCAGAGCCGTTTCTGCCTTGTCTCTGGAGCGTGGGTTGCAGCTCCTGCCACAGTTAGAGCTGCCTTCGCCCACGGGGACCGGGGTGTTGAGACCCCCCCAGGCAGCTGAAGTCTGCTCCCACCGCAGGGCACGACCCTTGGGTTTTCCTTCGGGGTCTGTCCCTTGGACCTGCTTGTCCCTGCTTGCCAGCCCCGGAGCTGTCACAGCTTTGCTGTGAACTTTGCGTGTCGGCTCTTACCCCGCTGCGATGTCAATTTGGGTGTCCTGCATCCGCTGCCGTATTTGAAGGCGCTGCCTCCCACTGCTCTCCACTTTGTCTTTCTGTCTATAATCCAGGAAAAAAAAAAAGAAAAAAAAGGTTTCCCAGGACTTGCGCTTAAGGAGTAATGGAAAATTTCATAACAGGTTAAGTTTAATATCAACAGCTTGAAGTTCCCATTGCAATAGGGGCTGCCTTGATAAAATGGCACATGAGAGGGGAACTGGGCTGCTGAGTTTTAGGCAGAGCCCGTGGCTCCGTTTCTGCTGCAGCCTGCGTTGGCTACAGCATGTCTGCCACGGCGAGGCACCAGGGCTGCTCAGAGACAAACTAGAGGCAGTACAGCACTTTCAGGACCTAATGAATTTCAAAAGAGCAAATTCATGAATTTTAAATAACTGTAAAACCACTGCCACCCTCCCACATGGCTTCTCTTCCCAGGTTTCTTACTGAGGCTCTTTGTTGGCTGGGGCCCTGGCAGGCCTTTGCTGCCCTCTGCTGCCAGCAGAACACGGCTTTCAGCCGGATTTAAAAAGAAAAAATAAATCCTTCACCTCTAAAAATGTGGGAAATTCGCTTATATGTAGAAGTTCTTAGTACCTGCAAGGTGCTGCTCAGGGTCCGAGCTGTCCCAAGAGCTTCATGCTTCTGCACCACCGGGCAGGGACATGGTGAGAACTGGAGAGGAATGGGAAAAACTACCCGAGAGTTTCTTTAAAAGGTTATCTGGTGTTGCTATGAGCAGCTTAGTAGAAGAAAAATGGGTTATGAGACACTTCTGTGGGTGAGCTGGGGACTGCAGTTTTTGAGGTCAGCAAATGGTCTTTGGTTGGAACAGTTTGACTGCTTTTCTTATTAGACTGCTTTCTGCGTTTTCTTAGAAGTCTGGGACCAGAGTGTCTTTCTGCTCTAAAACCGGTTTGTGACTGAAGAGCAAAGCGAGGAGCTGCGGCAGATTCCGACACAGCCTCCTTTGCCATTCCTTGCTCTGGTGCAAGGTGAGGCGTAAGCGTGCAGCGCTGGGCTGACCTGCCTTCGAACAGAAACCTCAGCGTGGGGTGGCGGCGATGCCCGGAGCTCCCTCTGCTCCCTCGCTCCTGGGGGACCTGTTGACAGCAAAGGAGCCACGAGAAGTCTGTGCTGTGATACTTGCAATGATGTTCTGGGAGGCACTGGGGGAACGGGACTTGTAGCCTGATGCCCATTCCTCTGTAAGGGCACGTTAGATCTAGGAAAGGCTCAGGGAAGGGTGACAAAAATGATCGAAAGTTATATGGCTGTGTCTCACTGTGTGCCTGCTGGCCACAAGCTCCAGCAGCAAGGCTTGCAGGATGGATCTGGCCCGTGTTTCCCAGCTTAAAAATGGAAGCTGCAACTTGTGACCAAGTGGGTTTGAGTGTCCCAGCAGCGGCTGACGTTGTCCCCAGGTCTGATGGTGCTGTCAGCACCGGCTGGGGAGAGGGAGGTGCTGGTATTTTCCTTTTTAAACCCGTTCCCAGCAGTCCCCAGACAATTAGTATGTTGTGGGACACTGAAACAGGTCCTTTCTCCCACCGCAAATCCTGTAGCCCAAGGCTATTGTGTGGGATTTCATTATGATGAAAATAAAGGGTTGGCTATATTGCTGAGGAAAGAATTGCAGGAGACTGAGCTGTAGGAGATGAGATGTACAGAGCTGGGGACTGCTGCTCACATCTGCTCCAGTTCTTGTTATAAATGACTGTCACACCTACTCTCAAAGATGAGACAAAGTCAGTGCATTTTTATTGAGGTAAAATAAGCAGCAACAGATTTATTTTTTGAAGGATTTTGCTCTGTGGTTGGCACACAGACATGTGTCTACTCTCCTACTTAGCACCTGACATTACACTGTACATGAGACAATGGCTCTTTGAGTTTTTCCCTTGTCGGAGACTATTATAGGAGATCAATACGAACTTCAGGCTTTAGATCTAGCGTTTTAAATAAAATATAGGATCTTACCATGTCTGTAATTGCTGGCACCTTCTGCCTCTCCATCTCTGACACGTGCAAGAGGTAAGTCTGGAGCTGGTGCTGCGCAGGGCAAGCCTTCCCCGAGCAGGGGCAGAGGCTCAGCCGCCCGTCCTGCTCCAGCAGCGCCCGCTCTGCTTTCCCCATGACCCCAGCTGCGATGGCATCTGCTCCAGGGCCCTCTGTTTGCTGCGATTCCTCGGGCACACGCTGCCAAGGCATTTCCATGAACTGCCCTTTCAGGTCCTGCTGGAAGGGCTTGCTTTCACTGCCATTAATTTGGATTACTGGGCTGAGATAAGCTGATGCAATTAGTCCCCCTTCCGCAGCATCCACCCCTCTTGCAGGAGCCTCTCTGAAGATCACGCTGGTTGGTGATGGCTTCCCAAATCTCCTCTGCAGATTTCGAACGGGCGGGCGTTTCGGCGGGTTATCCCTCCTCGCTGCCGTGCCGAGCGCTGGGGGACATCCGAGCCCGTGCTCCCCACTCACTCGTGGGCAGGCTGCAGGTCAGGTGTTTGTTTCTGACTCAGCTGAGCTGACTCCATGCAGTGACTCCCTTGCTGAGATGGTTTAAATATTGTCCTATCCTTTGGCTGTTTCATTATCTCGAGTCAAGGAAAGTTTATATCCATTATAATAGCAGGCATTTGTGTTTTCTTCTATTTTTTCCATCCTCGTTTCATTGTGCTTAAAGCCCTCCAGAGTTTCCAGAGGAAGGGCAGTCTTCCAGGTACAGACGAGGCTCGCTCATGAGATGGATGTTATGTCTCAAAAATAGATAAGCCACTCTGGAACATTTTCTAAGAAATATTTTACAGGCTGAACTGCACTCCCAAGTATTGGCATTGCTGGGAAGAGACATCCTTTCTGATAAGCAATATGCACCAATGACACACATCCTCTGGTTTAATAATAATTTATGTAATTGCAGAAGAAAATCCTTTTTCTGCCTTCAGCTGCTGTCTCATACCTCTCCACAGGAATCAGTGACATTCAAAGCAATATTAAGAAGATGGCTGGTACTGGCCGTGAATATCAAGCTCTGTCTCCCACAAGAAAAGGAAAGCCTTGGTGGGCTCCAGAGGAAAAGCTGTGGAAATGGAGCAGTGAGGACAAAGCAGGACGGGTACCTGTCCCCGAGCCCCGGAGTGCCATGCTCATTGCTGTGCCCCAGGTCACTTGGACATCCCCCAGTAAGATCCTGAGGACCTTTGGGAGCTGTTGGTGCTGTGCCATGCCTCAGTGGTACCCAGAAGTTGGACATTTTTAACTTAGGAGGTCAAAACTGGTGTTCACAGAACTTCCTCTGTAGTGATACAGCAAGTAAAATACATTGGTTTCTAATTCAGAATTGCCCGAAGCACCTGTTTTCTGGCTTGGTTTCAGCCTGGCTGCTGCTCACTGTTGTGGTCTGGATAAGGACAGGTTCTGTGGGAATCTGTACAGCAGCTGAGAGCTGTCAAACCTCAAACAAAACCCGTTTCTGGGGTGCCCCATCTGTGCTCAGGAGCAGGCAGCCCTCGCTCATCCTCCCTGCCAGGACCAAGCGCAAGGGAGACAGCGGCGGCGGCTGTACGGGGAGGCCTAAAGCAAGGCTCCCCCCTCCATCCCAAAAGCGGTGACCTGCATGATTTCAGCCATGTAGCTCCAGGACGGAGTTAAGAGCAGAGCCTGCAGACTCTCTCCTCTCCCAAGGAAACCAATGAAGTTTGGTGGGGTGTCCCCCGTGCTTGCTAAGCAATGGGAAAGGGGGATTTACCACCCTGAACGTGGATAGAAAAGCAGTGAGGAGCACTGCCGGGGCTTGGTAACCCGGCAAAGTATGTTCTTGTGCAATCCCTGCAAGTTGCAAAGGAGTCCTGACATCACAGAAACAATCTCTGGCAAAATCACTATGGAAAAGGGGATGTGATCATCTTCACCTGTCCTTTCTGCAGGTCCCCACTGCTGTCCTGCACCAGCTCGCAGCTCCAGGAATTCCCCAGGCAGTTTTCCAGGGCAGCAGCAGGAGCAGGCAAAGCAGCACACGGTGCCTCTCCCCCTGCTCCCTCTCCGCTCTGCTTTCCGGAGGGGGTCTCGCAAACAGCTGAATTCCATTTAAAATTTCCATTTAAAATTTCTCTTGTTGCTGTCAGCTCCAGCCAAAGCAAATCCTGACCGACAGCGGGGCACTGAGCCAGCATCTCGTGGCCATGTCCCTCCTCGATCGGTCTGTCCCACCCAAGACAGAGGGCACAGGACAAGTCTCTCTCCTTCCCATCCTTTCTCCAAGGAGGCTGGAGACCTTCCCACTCTTGCCTCTGCTAAGTTGACTCACAGCTTCTTTCCTACTGTTCTTACCGGAGAAATCACAAATCCTTCCCTGGACACAGGAGCCTGCTAACTTTTCATATCATCTTACTTATCAAATATCTCTTGGAAAGAGCCGTCTTCCAGCTCGTGCTGGTCTGGGCTCGGTTCTGCACCCATCTAGGTTGCACGTAGCTGAGCCCTGCTCAGCTGCCTAGTGTGGGTAAAACGCAGCCGGCCGGCGGCCGAGAGACCTGCCAAAAAAGGGTGAGATCCCAGGCTGAACCACCTAATTGGATTCAGATGGGCAGAGGCTGAGGAATGGTAAATCCATCCCAAACCTTGGAAGGCCTGGAAAATGTGTTGTCTGAAAATGGGATATCTGCCTTTGAGCAAACGTGGCTAACTGAGATAGTGAATAAGCGACTAATTACTAGTTAGCATTTCATTGTGGCTAATAAATACCTCATAAACACCAGAAACGATGTTTTATAAATCAGCTCTGGAAATCCCCATTAATGATAGGATTCAGGCAAAGTGAATGACTTGCAGGTTATTAGGTTTGCCATGAGCAAGTCATCCTGCCTGGAGAGACAAGAACCATAAAAGCAGCCACACGAGGGACAGGAATCGGTTTCCAGCAAAGGGAAGGTGAGAGGTGATTAAATCTGATCTCGCTGCAGCAGACAGAGTTATGTCGGACTCAGCGCCTGCTGCAGACAGCCGCTCGTGGGTTTGCCAGCACTCAAAACTGCAGCAAAGGAGGGTGAAAAGGGGGAAACTGTTTCAAGTGGACACAAGCGTTGCCTGGATTAAAGAGGGCTGGTGACAAGTTTTGTCATGGCCTAGCCATGCTTTCACCTGGGATGCTGCTTGCAGGCACTCACGCCATAGCCTGAAGGACTCGGGGAAGTGAAGCCTTTGCACAGGGAAAGTCTCTGCTCTTGGAGAGAAATCTTTTAATTTCCTCAAAAAAATCCCTGCAGGAGATTAAATGCACAGGACACGCTCACTGCCAAATGCATGTAGTCATAACAGCCCAGGTACCATTGTAGCACCCTGTGGATTTAGGAATCCCCAAGGACCTGGTCCTGGAAAGCTGGATAAGCTGCAACGCTCTGATTTCACAGGCTTGTGCAGGTTTGGACACAGGCACTAGGTGTGGGTCTTGCTTAAATGGTTTTGATGGAAAACTATACGCAAAGAGTGGCAAATAGAGGTTTGAGGTTCTCTGAGCTCCCCAAGAGAAAGAGCACCTTCGGCTTGTCGATGCACGGTGGATCCTGCGCTGGGGATGGGAACGTGAGGGAGGGATTCAGGAAACAGCACTACGGCTGCCCCAGAAATCAGATGGCAAATGTGGTCAGCTCGGGAGTCAGCATTCCCCAGCAAGTACTTCAGGAACAGCGTTTGTGTCGCAGCCGGTGGAAACGTGGACTTTAAAGGACAGGATGGAGAGAGTCAGGAGAGAAATGGGCACGGGTCAGCTGATGGTGCCAGTTACCTCGAAATGGGATGTTTTAGGATTGAATGACGGAAAGCTTGTAGAAAATTGCTGCTGACGTGACCAGGCGGATCTCCACGAGTTCCTACGCGGCGATATCTGCGCGGGAGCACGCTGGTGCCAGCACGCGTGGGACTCCGTTCGTGTATGTCGTACACCACGGAGCAGGACTACCGCTGTCCCCTGCACTCCGGTGGGCACCCTGCCACCGCAGCAACGTCCCTCCTGACACTTCCCTACGTGAGGCATTTCGTTTTGCTCATAGTCTAACAGACGTAATCTTATGTGGTTACCCAGCGGGCAACCCCTTGTATTTACACCTACAGAGCTGAGCACGGGTTTATTGAGATGACTAATTAACAGGAGAAAATCTCCTGAATAGCATTAGCTCCCCACACAGTTGTGATTCAGCAGCTGTGACTACAGCACTAATAACTCTCTAATGTAATAGAAGTACAGTTTATTAGAACTAATTTTTATCCCTTTGTATTTAGCACGAAGCAATGTTGATTAGTGTACTGTTAAAGAGATCTGGTTTATTCCCCTATTTTCATTTTCTCTATTATTATTTGATTTATATCATTATATCATTATTATTATTTTTTCAGACAGGAACTTTCAAAGCAGCTCAGTGCAGCTGGGCACCTTACTGGCTTTAGAGGCTTCTTTTGAATGTCTCAGTTATAGTTCCCCTTACTTTTGGATGGATTTGATCCAAGTTTTATCCTGGGTATTTCTGAGTACCTTGCAAAAATCAGGTGTTCTGCTTATATGCTGTGCAGCTGAGATGGGAATCAGCCCTAATCTTTATCAGCAGCTGACTTTGAGGCAGCTTGCTTCTGCGTCTAAAACAGGCAGCCCAGTAGTTGAGCATCTAGCTTTTATTTTCCCCTAGTAAATAATGCAGTGAATGATGACAGGAGTTGACAGGGCCTCATGTTAAGACTGAAGCTCCTTGAGAAAATCCTCTGGGCTTTTTGTGTTAGACAAAAAATCCAGAGCAGTATGAAATAGGTCCAAAGACCCTTTTTTTTTTTTTTTTTTTTTTTTTTTTTTTGGTCTGGGATAGGAGGCAAGCATTACAAGGCTGCTTGGTAAGGATAGAAGTGGATTTAAAATAGATGGGAGAATACCATGAAGTCAGTGATGCAGCGAGTATCAGAGAAATAAGAAATGATAACCTGGAAAACCACAAATGGTTTTGGAAGAATAAGCTTGGGGAAGGACTGAGAAGTGTTTCCTCCACAAGTGCTCCCTAGCACTTTAGGTGCTGCTGTACCTCCCAAAGTGAGATTTGGCTACAGGCAGAAATTACTTAATTGCTTAACTAAGAGACAGAAACACAAATAGGAATGATATCACTGCAGTAGCCTTCTGCACAGCAGATGTAGGCTTGGTAACAGATGCTACTATACTGGGGATGGGCCAGCCAGTAGATTTTTCCATGAAAGTGTCCATGTAGAGCGGGAAAGAACTGGGGCCACCAGAAGTCAAGACGTGACCAGGTTGTATATAATCCAGTTATGGCCCCAAGCATAAATGGTTCATGAACTGCATTAATTTTTAGTAGGCTAAAAAAGTACAGCGGTAAGACAAGAGATGTAACATTGGGAAAACGTAGAAGCACAATGAACACAGACAGGATGGGAGAAACAAGATGGGAAGCTTCTCAGTGCCTTCAGGACCCTTCCACTGTTTTTTTTTTTCCTCAAGGAAAGGAGAGACTACCCGGAAAGGGAAGCATTGCCTCTTCAGCCATCACAAATCCGCCTGCTAATACACGAGCAGCAGTCTCAGAGCCTGACACGAGGGCATGCCTGTGCCGACGGATTCTGGACCCATCAGGTCCTACTCCAATGGTGACATGGGATGGCACAGCCCTGCTGTGGGTGGCTAATTAGCAGTGCCAATGTGTCTCTATCTTATCTGCAGATGCTCAGTTGTTATTCTTTAGTTTCTCAGCAGCACCTGAGCCGTGGGGGGATTGCAGCTGCTGCTGCACTGATGGGGAAGTGTGTCACAGCGCTAATCACCTCCTCATGCAAAGCCAGTTCGGTTCCTGGCGCGGATCTGCTCTTCCCGAGTTGCTGCTCAGAACAAAGACGGGCACACGTCCAGTAAGGCGGGCACTGGTGTGGGCAAAGACTTCCTCCAGCATCAGGAAGAATGAAAACCATTCACAGGCCTCCCGTTGCGCACGCAGGCACGCTCACACCAACGCATTTCTCCACGAGACGCAGCGGTGTGTGCCCTGCCCTGCTGCCCTCGGCTGCAGGAGCCTGCCTTTCCTCTGCGGCACAGCCTCTTCAGCATCCCTTCAGACAAGGACGGGGTACCAAAATGAAACCTGCCCAAATTTTCTGAACGGCGCGATCACTTTCTGTTTCTGCCCAACCAGACCCTGGCGCCAGCTGAGCAGCTGCAGAAATGGTTTCAAGCAGGGAACGGGGGCCATTTTCTCCCTCAAAGGTCTGTTGCTTGATCCTGTCCTGTCCCTGAGTGAACAACCACAACTGCTGCCTCCACACCCAATAATTCCCATGCAAGGGCTGGTGCCGGTCGCTGCCCTGCAGGAAAGGGAGGTGTTAGCTCTGGGAAACACTCCAGTGCTTTGCAGTAGGTTGGCATCAAGACCCAAGCTCCCGCCGGCTCCATGCCAAGGAAGAGGTTGCAGAGTCCGCCGCTGGCTATCCACTCCGCCAGGTCCAAAGCTTTATTGTAAGGCCAGGTCCTCAACGGGCATAAACTGGCAAAAGTCTGTTGTCTACAGTGAACACGGGAATAAACCACCACGGTGAAGTAGGGTAAGGTTTCTGGGGAGAGGCGAAAAGGTGGGATATTGCCTTCAAGAGGCTTTTGCACAGCCAGCTGGCCCTGAGCAAAAATCAGTCTGTTCATAAATCCCAGCAAAAGGGGTTTTGCCTGGCCTGCTCCCAGTGGCACAGCCAAAGCTGGGGCCGGTGGGTCAGGTGTGTTGGGCTCTTGGAGAAACTGGATTTGGGGATAGGGGAAAACTAATTTTAGCAATGGAAATTGTGCTTTTGTCAACATTTTCTCCTTTTGGGGCACACTCCCTCTGTTCCAGGATTCATCTGAGGCCACCTGTAAGCATATTGCTCTCCAGCTCCCGCACCAGTGCAAGCAGGAGATTTACAGAGCTTTTAATTTGCCAGGCACCTGCAATTGCATTCTCAAGGTTGTCCTCTATCGTGGAGGGCTTCCCTCCCTCTCCCACCGCGCTGGGCACAGCACGCCCTGCGGCTGCCAGCCCTCCAAAGGCAACTCTGGCACCGGAGAAGCTGCCGGGAAGCAGGGAGCCTCGGGGCGAGACTGCTAGGGAGCAGCCAAGGGAACAAGCCTCAGACTTCGAAAGATGCCGCTTGCCTTTGGTCTGAGCGGGGAACGGCACAGCTCCTTGCCTACGTCCCCGCTGGGGGAAACAGGTTCCCACCGCTGCCGAATTGTTCTTTGTAATTATTCTACAACCTGCATCAGTACACAGGCCGCGTGTGTCTTTCCTCTTTTAGTTACTGCGTTAATTTCATGACTCTCTAAGTCATCAGCGGGATTCAAATCCAGGCTACCTTAACCTCCTCCACTTGGCTTTTACGGCTGCTTCTGGCTGGTCCCACCGGGGAGCGATCCTTCACTTCCCCAGCTCCAAGCTTTCTAGGAAGGGCTGTGACAAATGCCCCCAAAGAGATTTAACTCTTCGGCTTACAGACCTGAGCCTGCCCCAGCCAGAAGCTTGCATACTCATCCCAGGCTGCAAGCAGCAGCGTCACCCTTCTGTGACTAGGATGTAATTATGGCTTTTGAAACCACGGGTTATTAAGCACCATGTGTTGGGATAATCAGTTATTTCTTAGACAGTTTGGCCTGTGAAAGAGGCAGTCACCGCCGATCTGGATGGGGAGAACAGGACTGGAGGGGGCAAGCTTGCTGTCCAAGACATGCCAGCAAAGGGCCATGCGTGCGGTTGGGGTGGCTGGGAGGCCAGGCGGTCTGCAGGAGAAGCGGAGGAGAAGAACCACGTTCCTGTAGACTTTCAGAAGTTATTTGCCCCTTTCAGAGCCGTTATTCCCCAAACCAGGCCCTGCGGCCCAAAGAATCAGGGGAAACATCTATGGCACCACC
This sequence comes from Aquila chrysaetos chrysaetos, assembly GCF_900496995.4. Lineage (NCBI taxonomy): Eukaryota > Metazoa > Chordata > Aves > Accipitriformes > Accipitridae > Aquila > Aquila chrysaetos. Next base: position 41,585,326 of record NC_044015.1, on the reverse strand, counting down.
TTTAACCACATTTTCAGTTACAACTTCTGCGAGGGAGGGAAGGAGCTCTGGACCGTCCCCTCCCGCGGTGGGCAGCACAGGGAGGTCGGGGCCGCGGAGTTTGTCCTGCTGTAGTTTAACTGTAACAACAACAATAAAAGAGTAAAGCTTTGCAAAAGGGTTTCTTAAACACCCCCGTCTTGGGCAGCACAGGAGTTACAGGCGAGACAGAAAGACCCTGAGGCACCCCTTGGCCAAGGGTACCCCCATTTTCGAGTCTCCCGGTCAGAGCTGAGTTCTTAGCGGGGACGTTTGTCCCCCTCGCTCTCTTCCTGCTGAATGTCCCGGCAGCGGAGCACCACAAATGCCCTTCGTCACATGTTAAAATTGGCAAATTCCTCGGCTCCCAGCCCCGGCTGCAGCTTCCTCAGGCCCTGGCCTTGTCCGAGCACTGGTGACTCCCTGATGGCCGCCCGGGGACACGCGGCTTTTTGCAGGCTTCCACACGGGAAGCTCTGGTCCAAGCCTGAGGTCACGCTCAGGAAAAAAAAAAGCCCATTCTAGAGAAAAAAAAGAGAAGAATTCTCATCCAGGCAATGCAACACCCCCCTCCCGGTCACAGTCAGACAGCGGGGTGGGTTTAATTGTCACGGTGGGAGATGTTGCTGTTAGTCCAAGCCCAGACTGGCTGTCCTCAGGAATTAGGGCTAAATAAATTGCGCCTGTCAACCTGACAAATGTTGACCCTGTGCTCCAAGGCTGGTGCCCTCCCGCTCTCTGCGGCTGGGGAGGAGAGCTGACCCCTGCCAGCATGCCCAGCGCAGGCAGGCGAGCACTGCGGTGCTCCTGTGGTGGTTTGCCGTCGCCAGCCGGCCAATTAAGATGTCTATATCAACCCGCTAATGAGCCAGGCTTGGGCTCTGGGGTGGAGGTCGGTGCGGTCCCTCTCTGGGTGCAGGTGGGTGGCTCTGGAAAAAGCAGGTTCGGGGTCTGACTGGGGGCTGGCTGCCCTCAGCTCCCTCCATGGGGGCCCGGCAGCCATTTTGGGGCGTGAGGGAATGCTCGGGCAGCGCCTCGGCGGGGGCTCCGCGGGCGGGAAGCCCCTGCGGGGAGAGGGGCGGCGGGGCCGGGGAAGGAAGGGGCTGCGTTCCGCCGCTTCCCGCCGCGGGGCCGTGAGGCGGCAGCCGAGCTCCGGGCGCCCTCTCCCGCCCGCCATGGCGGCGCCGGCGGCGGCCGGGGAGGCGGCTCGGGCGGAGCGGGGCGAGGAGGCGCCGAGGCGGGACGGGGCCTGAGGGAAGCGGGAGCGGCGGCTGCGGGCCCGGTTCTCCCGGCCCCGGGCCGTTTTGGAGACGCAGCAGCGGGGACGTGGGCGCCTTCTCCTGTCAGGCACCGGGTTACCCGGTCTGCCTTAAGAGAGTGTGCGGACAGACGGTGTTTGGGGGGAGATCTCTTATAAATGGAGAGCAATAAAACCTGTGATTGTGAAATACTGCTCGCTCTTTTATTTGCCAGTGCGAGGGAGACAAATCAAAGTAGTGGGCCACAGCCCGAAAGGTTCGGTGGCTTCTCCGGAGGAGGGCGGCAGGAACACCTCGGGTCATCCCCGCCGCTTTAACGGCCGCGGCAAGCTGACCCGTGTTTTAAGTGCTAAAACAAAATTCAGCCTTAAATGTGAGCTAGGGAACCTGCGGGCTGGGTCCTGCCGGCGCCTGGAGGGGGTCTGCGGTGCCGGGGGGGGGGTGGCTGAAGGAGGTGCGATGGCGGGAAGGAGCCTCCCGTTCCTTTGTGCGTGGAATGGAGAGGGGTGGGACGCCGAAACTTGGCTCCGGCGTCTTTAACCACCAGGTCGAGGCGTTTTGTGTCGATGGTTTGTTTGTTTTTAAGGGGAAGGTTGGATTTTTACGGTGTTTTTTTTTTTTTGAGGCACAGCGGTAGTAGGCTGCCCGGAGCCCCGCAGCGGGCCGGGAGGGCCGGAGGAGCCGCTCTGCCGCCCGGCCGCTGCCGCGGGGCTCTGCCCGGGGAGGATGGTACGGCCCGCTGCGGTAGCTGCCATCCATCGGCAGGGACGCCGCAGCGGCCGGCTTTCCCAACCCGGCAGGCAAGTGGGTGGACGGAGCACAGAGGGAAAGGGAGAAAGCCCTGGGACCGCTGCCTGCCCGCAGGTCGGAGGGAAAGAGGAGGAGGAGGAGGAGGGAGGAAGGTGGAGGGGGTGGGCAGGCAGGGAGCCGAGCCTCCCCGCAGCGGCGGGGCTCCGGCCGGAGCTGGCAGAGCTTCCCCGCTGCTGGTGGGCGATTTTAGTCTCGTTTCGCTGGGGCTGATGGCCACAGGTAAGTTCGTTTTCACGTCTCGTGGCGTTAAGCGTGCACGGGATGTGTGCCTGGCGGGGGGGATAGTGGTTTCTTTCTCTTTAACGCAAGAAAAAAGGATGGGAGGGGGAGTGACTTATTTAATTGCTTATTTCAATAACGCACCGTAAAATTACCGAGATGGTGTGAACGATTTCTTCTTCTTTCTCTCCCCCCTGCTCCTCTCTGTCCCTTTTGCCCCCTCCCTCTCCCTTCTCTGCAGGCCACCTCAGTGTACGGGTGTGTAAACTTGAAGAACTCGGGCTCGTTCAGTTAAAAATCTTCACTTGTATCGCAGCGCAGTAAACATGCCTGAACAAAGCAATGATTACAGGGTGGTTGTGTTTGGAGCAGCAGGGGTTGGGAAAAGCTCCTTGGTCCTTCGTTTTGTAAGGGGAACTTTCAGGGAAACCTATATCCCCACGATCGAAGATACTTACCGGCAGGTAATCAGCTGCGATAAGAGCATCTGCACCCTTCAGATTACAGACACCACGGGAAGCCATCAGTTCCCTGCTATGCAGAGGCTGTCTATATCCAAAGGGCATGCTTTCATCTTGGTGTACTCTGTCACCAGCAGGCAGTCCATGGAAGATCTTCAGCCCATATTTGAACAGATTTGTCAGATTAAAGGGGACATCCAAAAAATCCCAATCATGTTAGTGGGTAACAAAAGCGATGAGACCCAGAGGGAGCTGGATGCCAGCGAGGGGCAAGCGTTAGCCAGCAAGTGGAAGTGCTCCTTTATGGAGACATCAGCCAAAATGAACTACAACGTGCAGGAGCTCTTCCAGGAGCTCTTGAATCTGGAGAAGAGGAGAACTGTCAGTCTTCAGGTGGATGGAAAGAAATCCAAGCAGCAGAAAAAGAAAGACAAACTGCAAGGCAAGTGCTCTGTTATGTGATTGACTTTGGCTGGACTCGCACTGCTGCATGGTGTGACTGGAGCATGGACTCCCACAGAAAATACATTTCTGCTGGAGGTTTCAGATGAATCCATGCCTTCTAGGCTATTGCTTTTCTCTAAAATCTCTGCTGGATTATATTATGTGTTGGTTTTAAAGAGGATGGCTTTCTGCATGTTTATTTTTTTAAAACAATAAATGTTCAATGTTAGCAATTACATGTGACTAGAAGTTTTTAATGCAAGTTTACAGAAGAGAAAAATGTCAGTCAGAAACAAACATCTCTATTGCTGTGAGTACATGCTAGTTTTTAAGTATTTCCAGCCTATTGGCTCAAAACAAATCATAGTGTCTATAATGTGTATAGTTCAAAAATTGTTTTCAGGAATCTGTTGACCAGAGCAAATCTTTAACAAAGCTAGGCATTTGCACTGCAAATGAACATGTATGTGGCTCCAGATGCTTACATTTTTGGCAGACTGGCTTGCATACCAAAGACGCGCTTTTTTTTTTTTTCCCTAGTAAAAGTTAAGTTTTCCTGGGCGCTATGCAGTTCCTGAGACTTCTGCAGTTCTGTGAGTGATTACAGCTATACCAGCATATAATCAGGCTGTTTGCTCCCCCCTCACCACCACCCTTTGCACTGACTTCCCCTGTTCACAGAGGTAAGAGGTTCTACATCCTCTGGCTCCCAATCCAGGGGTGATTCCTGGCATCCTTAAGCAAGAGCTGCCTCCTTCATGAAGGTAATTAGGCTGTTGTAAGTACCAACTGAGGTGGTGGTTGGTTATCCTGGCAATTCACCTTTCCTTTCTCAACTATTGGTCTGGTTTTGTACGTGGTGGAAGCTACTTTTGCAATCTTCCTGGAGTTCCCTTAGATTTTTTTTTTTTTTTTTTTTTGCCCCCCCCCCCCCGCCCCTTATTTCTTCCAAGTTACCTAGGTTTTAGCTGAGGCTTACGATGAGTCACTTCAGGTAACACTGCTTTGGGAAGAAACGTCTACACCTGGAAGCTGCATGTTTAAAGCATGCTCTTGTCTGACAAACTTTTAGCAGACACTTCCCACAAATGAGAGGACTGGAGACATGGTCTTAGTCTATCTCCTGTCTCCCTCCCCCTGCTTTTTTTTTTTTTTTTTGGCTGTTGTTAGCAAGAGACAAGCATGATAAGCCTCACCTGCAGTGCATGCTTGAGAAAGATTTCAAGAAAATAAGTGCAAGTATTTGCATCAGCCTGTGCTGTAGATGTACTCTGTGTACGTATTAGTCCAAGCAGAAGACTGTATGGACTTCAGTACTGCACTGTTGATTTGATTTTTACACAGCAACATGGTCTTGACGCAAGAGACGTGGGAGAGAGGAATTGCTTCTTTTTATAGCACTTTTCTAGTGAAATGATTCTATTGTTGAAGATGAGCAAAATACAGAACAGGAGATGCTGGAAAGTACATACCCTTTTTTAGTTTGAAAGCATTAGTGTCTATTAATAATTGCTGGTTTTCTACGTAAGATTCTAGAGAAGGGCCTTTTCTCTCAGCTGTTACTTGTTCATGCGTTGCAGACTAATACACAAAGCCATGAAGTTTGTATCCTTGTTAATATCTCGCATATTTGAACAACTCTGACAATCGATGCTGGCTGCTGATGCTCCGTTGTCTCCTATGTCTGTCTGTGGGCTGCTTTTCTAGTCTCCTCAGGCTGTTCCTACACCAACAGAAGGGGTCGGTGAGCTCTGTTTGTGCCAGGGGAGTTTGCCCCAGCTACAGCTGGAGCCCTCATGCCACTTGATTCGGTAGAAAATCTTACTCATGATTTCAGAAACCCAAGCAAGTTCTGCACGAATGTTCAGTGCCGACTGAAGTGTTACGCTTACTTGCCAAAATGACGTGCCGATTTGCCATGCTGATACAAAGGCTCTACACCTGATTTTTCTTATTGGAGATGATACCCTGCGAGCTTGCTGTGCTGGACCTGTGGTGCTGAGTGGTGTAGTCCTCCGTGCTACTGCTGTGTGTGACCTTCGCTTCTGTTGCCCAAGCTGAAGGGCAGCTGGAGAAGCAGCCGTAATGGCTTTGCTTGAAAATAACTCTTGCTTTTTCCTCTCTAACTTTGTGCATGGATTTTGATCTCTCTGTTCTTTCGTTTCCAAGCAGTTATGCAATGCTTCTCTGTGGGTCATTTTTAGCATCTGGCAATTATTATTGCAAAGACTATTTCAGTTCTATTCCAGCCTTTGAAACCCCTATAAGACATTTTATATTTAAGCCTTTTTGAAATGTCATGAGACCTAATAATGTCTCTACGACTCCCACTGCCTTCGTGGAAATGCCTGTGCAAAGGCAGGGCAGTGTGTATCTGCAATTATTCGCACAGCCGAGATGTTCCGTAATGTGTCATTATCACTGCAGTGTTTTCCCTGTACATGGTATGGAGATCACTGAGGACTGGGGGCTGGCAGAGCACAAGGAACAACTAATTGAACAAAACAGGCTCAGTCCCGCCTGCACCTGGGAGAATCATTGGCAGATCCCCCCAGGCTGCCTTTGGTGGCTACGAGGGGAGGTCCCGTGGGACAGAGCGGGTGATGGAGACGAGTGGGTGGAGATGCTCAGCTGCTCCTGGTGATGCAGGATGGTGGTGCGGGGGCATCAGCACCCCAAGTTCCAGCCTAGAGCAGATTGGGAACGAGTGACGCCCGGTGTGGCTGCCTTTCATGCTGTGTAAATAATCTGTGTTTTGGGTGTGCTAGATCAATTGTATTGTAAATGAAATCTGTATTAATAAATAAACTGTATAATTGTATTTGTTTCCGTATAAACTGAACTAGCCTGATTTTTGTGTGTGTGTGTAATCTATCATTCTTATAAGAAGATAACTTTATTTTAATTGAACTGATGCCCGTCAAGATGTTGGCTATTAAAAGTTCCATACAAATCTAAACTGCAGGGCAGTATCTTCACAATCTTCCAGGGAGCTATGTAGAGAATGACTATAGTTAGTAACAGGGTGAAAAATACCATACTGCTTGGGGACACTCGTTAATCGTTACGAAACACTGGCCACATTCCACTTGTAAATGAATGTTACTTCATGAACCTTGTATTCAGATCTGCTTCCTCATAACCTGGATCTGTTGGCTTTGTGTGTACTGGGACAGATGGTGCCATCATTCCTCTTGTGCCCGTACAACCAGCAGTCATGGGCTAACATTGTTATTCTGGAGTGATGGTGTAGCAGTAGAATTATGCCCCTCAGACTAACTGGAGAATAGCTGAAGATTCATCGTTTTTAGGGACTGGTGGGTAGGTTTTTGCTAAAACCGTACTTAAAGTAATATGTGCCTCTTGCAGATAACATTTAAGGAGTTTATTGCACACGTGCTTAAGTTTTATTTCTTATGTAGGAACATTTTGCATATTAAAGGAATAATGATTTTTCTTTAAGGATTAAAGTGTTTTGTAGTGTAAGGAGTATATGTTGGAAGTAAATGCTTTAGCCTTTTTTGAATAAGTGCAGTTTAAAAAAGTGAACAGATCTGGGTTTTTTTGATTATTTTTTTTTTTTTAAAAAAAAGGCAGAAGATACTCTGATGAAAGACATTCAGGTAAGATCGTTTGTCTGAAGTAAACAAGCAGTTCTCATGGCTGATAGAGCTAGCTCTTGTATTACCTTACAGGCTTTGTCCTTAACTGCTGTTTGCCAACAGCATGCTTTTTCATGAGGCAGTGACAACGTGTGTTTTATGGAGCTATTTATGCATCCTGTAAACTCTTCAGCTTGGAGACATGCCTTGACACACTGTTCGTATCTGGTGAGCAGAATGGTAACTCACTGCTTCTCAAGTTGGTTGTTTTTCTCTCTTTCTCTCTTTTCCCCCTCCCCCCATTCAATCAAATGTCATTCAATCCCAGAACTCGCTGTTTTTCTGAAATGTTCTTCAGGAGTTCAGATGTGGTGAGACAAGGACGTGGAAGATGTTGATGCAACTTGTTGAGTTGCTATTAATGCCCCCACAGCGTCTTTTCCAGGATCACAAGGTGAACACAGTTGACTGTAAAAATTCTCTGCAACGTCCTGAATGAATCATGAGACCTGTCGGTAGCCTGGGTGGCTGGGTGAAGGCTGAGACATTTCAGGCAAGGCCACTTACTGCATTTACTGGCTACCCTCTGTCCTGGGACTTAATGAGGAGTGGCAATTTCTAGCTTTGACCAGCTAGGTGTGTATTTCCAGCAATAATTTAACCCTGTCTTTAAGTTTCTCCACCAAGCAGCTACTTTAAGTTGGAAGCAACATGGACTGAGTGGAGCATTAACACAGGTTTCCCTTAGATCTGCATTTCAGGATCTCAAGCTTGCTTTAAAGCTTGGCTCAAATTTTGCTCTTAAAAATCAGTTCCTTGCCCTCTATCACTGTAGAGCTCTTAAATAATTTTCAGAAGCAGCATTGCAGTGCATTTTGGAGAACTTGTTAAGCAATATTCAGAAGAGAAGGTGTCAGATCAGAGGTGTTTTAATGGAGAAAGATAATAGCACTGCAGGCCTTCTGTTTCTTTGCTGGAGGAAAAATATTATAGCACCTTTCATTTTAAAGCTGTTCCAAGGTTTCCTCTCTGCAATACAGAAATTCAAACATTTCTCAATTAGTAATGTTTATTATTTCTATGCAACACTTGTCGACTGGCTTGAGGCAGCTTCCTTCCTGAGTCTGGCCAACAAAATTAGTGTAAAGAGAAAATACCAGGGCGGAGAATCACGAACAGCTCTTCTGTGACTTGCAAGAGAAAAAATGTGAGCAGTAGCTGGAGTGTCCACCCACACGTGTATTTTAAAAACAAGCAGCCAGAATATTGCCGTATTCTAATTCCTCTTCCCAGAGCAAAGCAGGCACATGATTAATGTAACAAAGAGTTCTGAATAATAAGCAATATTGCTTTATATGCATGGTCCGTAGCTACAAGGTACTCGGCGCACTCTGGAAAAGTGCATCTTAATCATCGTCTGCCATCTTCTACAGTTTCTGTGGCGTATATTAAGGATGTCAAAAGCATCTAAGAGCTAATGAAAATGCTGAAGACCGCTTAAAACTAATTGCAGCATAGCAGCCTCCTAGTTAATGGATATTGCTGCGTGCTAGGCTAGCACTGCTACCCCTAATTGGTTCCTTTTTTCCCCATTTTCAGCACACATTTAATAACGCAAAAGGACAGGAGGAGCGGAGAAAGGAGGGAAAGACCCGAGTCCCAGCACTGCCTTGGCACTGTTGCTCTTCTGCGCAAGGTCGCAATGTCCCACGGTGGCAGAGCTGAGCCAGCAGCAGGCGTGGGGTCTGGCTCGGTCTGCTTTGTCCAGTCCCGTTTGCTGCTGTTTGTTCTTTTTGGATTTCCAGTAAGTCTGAAAATCAGAGGGGAAAAGAGATTGTGTTTTCCTGGCTTAGCAGAGAACCAGAGTCTTCCAACCCAACCATCCCTAACTGTTCCTGCAACCCTCCTGTTGCCCCCCGGTCCTTAGCTGGGTGGGAGAGGTGGGCATGGGGGGACCGCCGCGGCCCATCGCTTCTTGGCAGCCTGTGCTGAGATCTTGCTCCTCGACTTGAGGAGACAGCAAATGCAGTCGATCTGCTGTAAGACAGCATCTCTGTGAGCCCTCCCCTGAGCTCTGCTGATGAGGATAAATGGTGTGAGGTTATGGGTCTCTTCCCGCTCCAGCAGCAAACTGGGACCTGGAAGCGGTAGCCTGGCACGTGGTGGGCATCCTTGATGGTGCTTCTAGGGACGGGCAGAGCCCACGTGTCCTGAGCTGTGCCCGCAGAGACTCGGCTGCAGGAGAAAGCTGCTGGATTTTCTTAAGCTATTCAAGGTCAATTGTGCATATGTATTTATTTAGCTCTGGTAAATGTGGTGGTCTGTAGCTGTTGGGAGACTGACTCCTTCTATTTAGCTCCAGTGAAAATTAAGTGCTTGGGCAAGTGCTGGCAAAGAGTTGGAAGATGAAACCAACCAAAACTCACTTCTCCTTATGCACAGCTTTCCCCAGAAATGCTGAAGTGACTTAGGTACTCGGTCCCTTTGGCTCTAGGAGGTCTGAGGGAATAAGGCACCGCGCAGCCTGCGTAGTTTGCCGGTGTAGCACTCGTACCGTCCTTAATACATGGAATTAATTCAGCCTCCTCTTCTAGGCTGCTCCTCTGGACCAAATGGCCAGGTAGGTCTGCAGCTTTTCTGTCTGAGCTACTTACTTGTTAAGACGGCAGATGTGGATCTAGACAAATCAGTGAATGAAAACTTGATCCCCCAAGAGCAGCTGTAGGCAGAGGTAACCTCACTGATGGTGTGAGTAAATACAATGGTAACTCTAGAGCAAAGTACGTGTGTGTTCCTGGTTGGAAACATTCTCCTACCGAAAAGTATTGGATCTATTTTTAATGACTGCAATTTAAAACACTTTACTGATAATGATATATTATTAACACACCCATGATGAGACCCCTGCATCTCACCAGCTGAGCCTGGGATGTCTCTCCCAGGTAGAGGGAGATGGTTTTCCTACACCTGTGAATTCTGCCCCAGTGCTAAAACCTCTGCACAGAGGTAAAAGGGCAGCACAGAAGTAAAAGCCTTGCATCTTGAGCATCAGCAAGAGTCTTGTTGTTTCAGCTCTGCTTTTCGGAAAGGGCACTTCTGAGGTGACAGCTGTTTGTCCCCAGAGGTGAGACTAAAATAAAACACTCCAACGTCATAACAATATCCACGGCTGAGCAACCTGAGCGTGCGGCGGGGCTCCGGGTTACCCAGGAGAGGCAGGGATGTTGCATTTGCAGCTTGTCAACCAGAAACGGGCAGAATCCAGCAAACGCCACCATCGACTGCTCAGCAAAGCCTTTGGGTGAGCTTTACCCAGCCTGCGTCTCCCGGGGCTGAGTCTGCAGGAGTGGGCTGTAGGTGCCCACCAGTACCTCCTGCAGCCCCTCGGACGTGAGGGAGAGCGGTAGGACGTGCTGCTCAGGGTACGCGGCGGTGTGACGCGGCACCGCGGCATGATCGCATCCCTGACACCACGAGACAGCACCGCCAGATGGTGAGGGCTGGCCAGCAGAAATCAAAATCTTTTTCTCCCAGTGGAGAACAGAAAAAGTTGCTCCGTTTCACCCGGAATGATAGCATGGGCAAGGACGTAACATGCATCTTGATGAAGGCTGCCCTTTTAAAAGTGTATCCTATTTTTCCACCTGGATAATGGTAAGAAGAAATCGGTCATACCGACAGATCTTTTCTGCGTAATTCTGCTGGTTTTTTTTCAAGGATCAGTATCTGAAAAGCTTATGCACGTACGCTGCGTCGTGCCCGTGTGTAAATACAAGGTTTGTGTTGCCCGCAGAGAAGGGCTGGTTGAACGTGCCGCTGTTTGCCACCAGCAGCCAGGCTGTTCCCGCAGCATAAGGGTCGCCTGTCCCCCTCCCCGAAGAGGGAGGGCCGGGCTGCGGTGTCGTTCCTTTCCTAACCGGGGTCCCTTCCACCCCCCGAGAGTCCCTGCTCCCACCCTGCCGCAGGGCGAGCCTCTGACCGGGGGGGGGATGCGGGCAGAGCACCGCACCGGAGTCTCCGGCACGGGGACCCGCGGGGAGCTTACTTTTTATATCTCAGTGATGCATTTGTGCTTTTCAGACTAAAAATATCTAAGGATGGAGATATGAAGATGCTTCCCTCCTATGTTGTCGTTTCTTCTTTGTTCCTATGTGGTTTTCTCCAACCCTTGCATCCCATCATCTGCCTTAGGCTGCCCGTGGGATCCCAGCGGGCGAGGGACGAGCGGCTCACGCCCGGGCAGTGAAAATCCTTTCTTGGAGGGAAAAATCCACCCGTCAGGTGGAGTCCCTGGACCAAGACCGAGGTCTCGTCTGAGAAAGGAGCGACGAAAAGGCTTCTTCAGCTGGTGCCGGAGCAGAGGGCTCTGGGCTGCATCGCTGCTGTCACTGCTCAGAGCATCCCGGGTGGGCAGGGGATGGAGCAGACCCTGGCCCGCAGATAAAACCTACCTCTGCAAAATGCTCAGCCCTATACAGGGCCATATAGGTCTGCTGAAATGAATACGGAGGTGAGGGATTAACTGAATATGCTCCCGCTGCCTCCGAGGAGCAGCACGACGTAAGTCTGTCCCTGTGCAGTCCTGACATGTCATTTCTACAAAGTAAAACCCACAAAAGGAAAGGGGAAGAAAATTAATAAATAAGGGGATGTTTGTGCTCAAATTGTTTCAGCTGTTTCTGTCATCAGATGCTTTACCAGCTGGCCGAGCTGGAATGGGGAGATTGGCTGATTTCTTGATTATCTGGAAAGATTACCCAGAATGTGGCTCAAAAATGGAAAATATTTCTATTGACTGTAAGACATTACTCTTTCCTACAGGCTTAATTCCAGGCATTGATTTGTTAGTTCTTTTTTAGGTGAAAAAATAGCCTTTACGCACAAGAAAGAGGATGCTGAAGTGTGGCTGGCGTTTGTCCATAACGCGAGTCCTGAGGAACACAAAGGTATTTGGAGATTAATATTTTTTGTTGCATTCATTACTGCTCGAAACAGCCCTTCCCGGGCAGGGTTGTGGTTCCAGCTGGATTCAGCCCGTGGGACACGGACGGGGTGAGAAGCAGCCGGCCCAGAGCCATCGCCGCGGTGTGCCTGCCGGTGCTGCGGGTGCTGAAATACACCCTCAAAGGAAAGCAGGTCGTGCAATTTGAACTAGATTGAGCTGTTCTATCAAATTGTGAATGCCTGGGGAGATGTAACAGGCCTACGTTTTCTTTACACGTGATGTAGCAATTGAATCAGTTGGAGGATTTCAGTTATATGGAGCATGGGAAGGTTACAGCCCGATCAGGCAATTTTTGGCCATTGCAGGTATGGTGCCAGTTACTCTCGTAATGCGCACGATGTAAACCAGTGTGGTTTTCTTAGGGGACAGGGTCATTTATCACACATGCTCCTTCTGGACAGCCTTTTCCAGGGAAGGCTGGGTCCACCAGCCCAGTGATGGGGATTTAAGTGAGAAACTCCTTCATTCGTGAAAGAAATACATGATAAATAGTAAGGGAAAATAAGCATAGGGAGGGTTCAGACCATATTGCCAGCGGCTGGCTCCTTGGGACATGGGTGGGCAAGCAGAGGTAGCAAAGCCAGGGGAGCCTGGGCTCTGGTTTCTCCTCCGATGATGCTGTAGCTGGCCAGTAGCTCTCGCCCCTTTATCCATTTTCTGCTGCCAGAAGGGACTGGGGAACCTTTCTGACCCTCTTCCCCGAGCACCGCAGGTGCTGGTGCCCCCTCCCTGGAGATCTCCCCGCGGATTAAGCCCCTGCCCTTTTCCACGCTGGTGCTACCTGGGAGAGGTGAAAGCAATATTTCTTTCCTGGTCTTTCTCCTTTAGCAGAGTCTATTCAACAAAACAGCCAAGATACTGATTTTTTTTTTTTTTTTTTGTCAGCTCATTAATCCAGGCTTTGCTCCGGGAATGCAAGAAGCCGCAGTGCTGGGACAGAGCCGGCAGCGTGGGTGCCATCACGGGAGGGAACGCCGGCCGTTACCGGGGCCGGGATGGCGATGGGGGAGCAGGGACCGCTCTTGGCCGGGGACCACGGTCACGGGCGCGGGCTCTGCGGTGAGCAGTGAGGGATGGCTGCCCTGTAAATTACACTGCGATGTCTCCCGTACCTCCGGTTCTCCTTCCCCGCACGTCTACGCGGAATTTGATTACTCTTCTGCTCTAGGGAAAACCTTTCTTGACTGCTGGCTGCGCACATCTGTCTGGTTTATTTATAAGTCCCTTTTTGTAATGATTACTCCGGACTCTGTGCCCAGTGAGCTAAACCCACAGGATAGCTGGGACCGGCCCCTTCCCGAAAGACACGACAACCACCTCTGCCCCACGTCAGCACCTAACCAGGAGCAAGCTCTGGCCTGCTCTCAGCTATTTTCAGGATAATTTTTCTGTGCGTTACTAGTTAAGTATGAGCTCAGCAGAGCCACTAAGTCAAAATTCCCATTCTGCGCAGATCCTGGGGAAAAATCACTGGGCTTTTTTGGGGGGGACATGCCACAATTTTGAGGATTTCCTAGGCAGGGGAAAAAGCTAAGAACTGAGGTTTTTCTGCTCTGCCTGCTCTTGCCTGGCTCCATCGTCCCTGCCAGGAGAAGGGCAATGGTTGGCCCCGGGCGCTCGGCTGCAGCGCCTGCCAGCCCGGCCGGCTTGGACGCCCACGCTGACTTCTTTGGGCATCTTGCAAAAGAAGTGGGCAATTTATGCGGGGTATTGGTGTTTCATTTTTGCTCACTACTGCTAGCGTGTCCAGCACCTTACTTTGAGGTGCAGGTTCAGGAAAGCATCTTTACTCGTGGTAGCGTTGGAGCGAGGCACCTGGCTGATGTTTTTCTGACAAAGGAAGTTTTTGTTACAACATGATGAATGCTGAAAGTCAAAACGCATCGTAAAAAGCGTCAATTTTAGAACAAACTCCCACTGAATGCAGCTTTGGACACGGGCACTGGGTGGGTGCACAGCAGCCCAGTACCACGCTTGCGCCGGGGGCTCAGGCTGACCCACCTCGGCGCAAAGGCAAACTGCCGCTTTGTCCTCGGAGAAGCCAGCCCTGCTGCTGGCAGCCTTTAACTTAGGGTTGGCTTTTGGTCAAATGGATGGAAAAAAATCACTTTATTTCTCCTTGCGCATCCTTCCCCCAGGGATGACGCACTTGACCTTCGGGCACCGCTCATCCAGTGCTGTGAACGTGAGGCTAATGCTGATTTTCCACGACGCTGCCGGTGGGGCTGCAGGTCTCCCCCTTGACTGCAGCAGTGCCTGCGGCATCTCCGAGCGCCCCAGAAATTATTAGCTGCTTGCAAACACGCACTACTTTTCATTTCAAGGTCCGCTGCCTCTCCGTTGCATTAGGTGCTGTGTCTCATTCCCCAGCAGGGAATAGGTGATATGCTCACCTCTGGAACTGGATTATTTGGGAGACGCACGCTCGCTGCTCTCTGCAGCGCTCCTGCCAACAGCAGCTCCACTAATTGCCTTTGAGGAGAGATTTACGCAACTGCTGCTGTTTCTCTTGTTCAGCTGGTGCGTGCCGTACGATCATTTTTCAGCAGAAGTGCCCTGAGGCGCTGGGAGCATCCTCTGTGGTCACTGCAGCTCAGCATCCCTCAGCACCGGGCCCCGGCGGGCAAACCCCTGCTCCCGGCAGGCTGCTCGGAGCCTCCCCGGGGCACGAGGAGCCGCTTTTGGGCAAAAAGGTGGCTGTCCTTCCTAGGATGGCCGTGTGAGGGACAGGCGGTCCCCAGGAATGGGCTTTGCTGGGTGATGGTGGTTGGGAGCCGGGTGCCGGGCTCTGCCGGGCGAAGCTCTGCCTTTCCCACAGTGCTGGCCCCGCTCCTTTAACCCACCCTCTCTTGGTTCACGTGCACTGGAGGCTCGTTAGGGCTGGGAGTGATTTGGCTATTTTTCTCCAGCGTCAGAGGTCTCCAGCTGGGGAAGACCCCCCCCCAGCTCATTCAGTGAAACCCACCCCGCCTCGGTGGCACCGGGCAGGGCAGGACGCCGGTGATGCCCGGCCGGGGATGCGGAGGAGGAGCTGCAGCATCTTCTCGGCCGTCCCCGGAACGGGCTGCGGCGCATCCGAGGCAGAAAGGAGCAGCAGCGTCAAACACGCGGACGAAATCTGGCTTTGCTTTAGCACGGCCAAAGTGCATGCTGAGACCAGATCTTCTGTCTTCCAGGTTTATGGTATTGCAGTGTGTCCCTTGGCTGAACTCTAAACCTTGTTACGCAGGAAATAATGAGAGTTCAGCAAAGATAAATGATCGTGGTGGACAGGATTAGACCCTGCATACCGTACTGAATCCCACCGGCGGGGGCTGCCGCGCGTTCAAAACAATGTTCACACACTTTGCTATGGGTTAAGGGGAGCAAAGGAAAAGAATCAAATAACAAAAAAGTTATTTGCAATAGCCTAGGTGGAAATACAGGTGTAAGATGTGTGAAAAGCAAGCTGCAAAAACGAACAGTGGCTTTGCTTTGTGTCACCTTCCTCGTGTGTGTCCGTGGTCAGACGGGCAGGTAAGAGCGAAGTCGCGGCAAGACGATGGGCTCGGGGTGCCGCACCACCGGCCTGGCCGCAGGGAAGTTTTTTGCTGTTTTCTTTGAACCGGTTCTGGTCACCGATGTGTGTCGTGTCCTTGGGAAATCATGGCATCTCCCCGTATCTACCCCCGTCCTTCTGAATGGACAAAAGGTGGGAAGGAGGTAAGCTCTTGAAGCAAAGACTCTTTAATAGCGTGGGTGCTCTGATCTAGGCTTAATACATGCTAATAATAATAAACATTTTTATATATAGATATATTTGTGTTTGGAGGAGAAAGGAAAAACTGTGCTTGTATCACTGCAGACCTGAAGAACTCAGTCCTGACTTCAGAGAAAGGTGAGACAGCCTTTGTTTTAATGTCTGGGACAGAAAAAAAGGAAGGAAAGCCGAGAGATCTCCTCGTGCTGAGTCTTTACCCAGTCCCCGCTGAAAAGGAAAACAAAAGTTTAATAGAGAAAATACAAAGTTCAAACTCGCTTTAAGTTTTACGGTCCTGTTGCTCCGAGTCGGAGCGGCAAGGCTGGTCCTGCGCACTTGGTGCAACTCGCTCTGTTTTCTGGAAGCGTTTGAGAGCGCAGGATGCTGCAGCGGCGCGTAGGCGGGAGCGTTGCGTTTTTGCAACAGGCGAACCTGGCGTCACGTCAGCTCCACGAGGAGCAGGGCGGCTGCAGCCCCGCGGCCGGGGCCTCCACCGGCTTCAGCGGCATTTTTCCGACATACGGTCACTCTTTGTTTGGCCGTTCCCTGTGCTGGAGCCACCCGTGGTAACGCACACGTGCAGCCCCCAGCCCCGTGCCCCTGCCCAAACCCCCCGGGCACTGCACGCCTCGGCTCCAGTGCACCCAGTGCCTGCAACAGCGGGCCCAGTGTATGTTCTGCTGTGCTTATTGCACGCACCAGTGTGCCCAGTGCATGCTCCAGAGCACTTGACGTGCCCAGTGCGTGCCCCGTGCACCCAATGTGCCCTGCCAGTGCGCCCAGTGCACGCTCCAGAGCACTCGACGTGCCCAGTGCGTGCTCCAGTGCACCCAATGTGCCCTGCCAGTGTGCCCAGTGTGTGCCCCAGTGTGCCCAGTGCATGCTCCAGAGCACTCGACATGCCCAGTGCATGCCCCAGTGCACCCAGTGCGTGCTCCAGTGCACCCAATGTGCCCTGCCAGTGTGCCCAGTGTGTGCCCCAGTGCGCCCAGTGCATGCTCCAGAGCACTCGACATGCCCAGTGCATGCCCCAGTGCACCCAGTGCATGCTCCAGTGCACCCAATGTGCCCTCCCAGTGTGCCCAGTGCATGCTTCAGTGCACCCAACCTGCCCAGTGCATGCTCCAGTGCACCCAGCATGTGCTCCTGTACGCACAAGACACCCCCCCAGTACAGTCCCCAGCCCTGTGGCCCCCGAGGGCTGCAGGCAAACCCAGGGAGGCAAACTGGGGGGGGTGAGACGGGACCCCCCTGCAAATGCTGCTGCTCGGGTCAGGCGATGGCCCACCGCACTGCTGCTGCGGGTCGGGGGCTGCTCGCCCAGGAAGGCTGTACTGCGAGGCAACAGGTAGTTAATTAACACTGGTTAATTAAGCTCACGATTAGAACTGAATTAATGGGTAGCTGCTGCTTTAGCCCACGAGAGGGCATTGCTTCCCGGGGCCTGGCTGGCTGGCGGAGAAGCTTGGGGAAAAGTGGCTTTCTCTTTTTTTTAATTACGAATTAGGAATTCGTCCTCTTTTGACAGTTTTTGAAGGGTTTGGGGTTTTTTTGTTTGCACTGCGGTGTAATGCATGACATGTGCATCCAACAATTACTTTCCAGCACCGAAGTGTTACCGGCTATAATGCCGGAGATGTGCCATAAAAAGGAGCCAAGCAGAACGGCGATACCATCTCCTCTCCTATAAAGCCCGGCTGCGGAGACGGGCTGGCATCGTCCGTGAAGACCTGGCTGTGCCAAGAAGAGCAACAACCGGTCTGGGCTGGCGTCAGACGAAATGGAAAAGAGCGAGGAGGGATGTTCCCGATGCTTTCGGACCCGCTGCAGGGCAGAGGGACAGCTCGGGATGCTGCGCAGGGACACGCTCGGCACCATGTTGGTGCTGGCTGGTGATGAGCGCAGCAGCTTCCCTATCTCTCCCCACGACGGGACCAGCGTTTTCTCCCACCCAGCTGCCTCCCCTTCCTCCCGTCTCCTTTTTCCCAGGCTGGGTGCCCGCTCCCTCGCAGGGAAGGTGAGCGGGTGGGAGCCGGCAGCAGAAGTTGGGTGCTGGGTGCGGGGCTGCTCCCCCCGCTTCGGGGCAAACCCAGCATCGCTGCCGATAGCCGAGGAGATGCGGGAGAAACATCGAACTCCACACCTTCGCTCGTCCTCCTGGAGTTTTACAGCAACAAGTCTGGTACGGAAACGAGACCGAGACCAAACTTAATCTGATCTCACGAGGGCTCCTGCAGGCTCCCAGGCAGCAACCTGTATTTAAGCATTAATCAACGCCCTCCTCTGCCTCTGAAGACAAATTCGCAGCATCAAAGCGCCCAGCCCCACAAGCAGAGGCACGTCGGGCCCGTTTGGGCAGCAGACAAGTCTTTGCAGATGCCAGGCCTGCTCCTACCCGGGCACCGGCGCTGCCTCCGCGCTCCAGCAAACCCCACGGGATGCCCAGTTCGTCCCCAGGCACAGGGACACAGGGATGCTCCGGCCGGTCCAGCGTCCGAGATGCTCCACCATCACACACCCGTGGTCCGGATCTGCTCCAGTCCCCGGGTACGCACTGCTCCTGTCGCGATCCCTTTGGAAACAGCGTCGGCGGGTCTGAATCTGGCCTTCGGGACAGGAGAGACCGGATCCGGTTGTGCAATCTCCCGTAGATCTGGAAGAGGCACTTTGTACATCAAGTCGCCTGCGCTATGGAGCGAACTCTGTGGAGTTTGGCGGGTGGTGGGGTTTGGGAATGGGCGCCCCGTCCCCCGCGTTCTGCTCCCTCGGGCTGCGCTCAGGCTGGGGAATTAAAAAAAAATTAAAGTTAAAAAATAAAATTAAATCCTTTTCTAACGTGAAAGCAGGGATCCCACGAGATGGGAAAGCGGGGGGGCGGGGCGCCCGAGGTCCCGCCCCCCGCCCGCGCTCGCCCCGCCCACGCTCCCCCGGCCCCGCCCCGCCCGGAGGGCGGGGCGGGGCCGGGGGAGCGTGGGCGGGGCGAGCGCGGGCGGGGGGCGGGGCGAGCGCGGGCGGGGGGCGGGGCCACACCGCCCGCTCCGGTCGCCCGTGGAGACGGGCTGCGGGCGGAGGACGGGAGCGGCTGGCGGTGAGTACCGGGCCCGGGCGGGGAACGGGCACCGGGCCGGGGGTCGGGGGGGCTCCGCCGGCGGGAGAAAGGTCTCCGCTACCGAGGGGGTAGGCCGTACGGACCCGGCGGGAGGCGTCAGCCCGGCCCCGTTGGCGGCTGGTTCCCCCCCCCCCCCCCCCGCCCCGGGTGGGCCCGCGGGCGGTGCTGGGCCCGGCGGGGGAGGGTTGGGCCCGCGCGGTCCGCGGGTGGTTTTTTTAGGTTGGTTTAGGGGTTTTGTTTTTTTTTTTCTTTCTTTTAATTTCCGTCCCTCAGTTTTTCTGAGGAGAAGTCCCGGCGAGAGTCGGCGCGCAGCCCGATGGGGTTCAACAAGTTGCGTGCGGCTTCAGAAAGCGACGAAATCTGTCCAGTTACATTAAACCCCCACCCAAAACCCCCCCAAAAAACTAGGCCTTTCTTTCGGAGGCAGGGTCTGCTGCGCAGCACCCGGCCTTCCCGCCTCCGTCCGTCCGGACCTTCTCTCTGGCAGTGATGGATGCCCAGGGCTGGGAGCAGGAGACTGCGAAGAGGCAGCCCCAGCCGTCGGATAAATCATTTAAACTTTTATCTGTTTCCACGTTCCCACCCGTCGGGCGATGGATGGGCTTTCCTCGGCCCCGCTGGGGTTCCTCTGCTCGGCGGAGGAAGTTTCCCATGTGCGAGGAGTTGTGGGATTAGTGTGGGAAGGAGTTTAATTAGTGGTGAGCGTCATTATTCGAGGAGGTTTCGTGTTGATACTGGGAAGATTACACGCCCTGATGCAGTAATGAGTTTACTCTAGTAACTTTTAAATTGCAATACTCTATTCCGAGCTTAAATTCTTTACTTTTTTGGGGGGGAAAAAGGGTAGCTGGAGTGTATATTGTGTTTTTAGCCTGGTGCTGTTGGGAAGGAGGACCCGCGCTGGGCTGATGCCTGTCTCGGCGCATCCATCCTCCCCCCTCGCTGGCACTGACCCCGCTGCCGGCGTGTGGGGGACACGGGGGTCTTGTCACCGCCGGTGGAAGGGCAGCAGGACCCGCGTCGACATGTGGCTTCGAGCGCGATGGGGACAGACATCGGGGTCGCTGCAAGGCAGGGGAGGGCCCGGGAAGCCAGGCTGAATACTGTCAGAAGCTGGGCCTCGTTAGTTCTGACGATCAGGAAACAATTTGATTAGTACGGCATATCAAACTGAATTCACAGTGATTTGTCAGGCTATTAGGTGGCATTTCTGTTGACTTAGAGCTAACAGCATGAGTGACAAGTTACTTGTTTGCATTTATCTTTGTTGTAAATTGGTTTAGAAATAAAATTCCGTGAGTAAATAGCGAGTACTGGACACCAGTAGCATTTTATGCTACTCCAGTACCACTAAATGAGATTGAGGGATTAGTATGCAGTTAATGACTTCTCAATCCCGTATTTCGTCCTGGCGTTGAACGTATTGCAGTCATTTAGGATATCTTTAATCAAGCACTAAAGCGGCAAATAAACTCTAGAGAACAATGGATGGGGTCTAGCGCTGCGGTCAAGCTCGCTTTCGTAATTGCTCAGCTGACGGAACCACCTTCCTTTAAAAACAAAGGTCTCCTGCTCTTTGGAGAAGTTTCAGAGGGCTCCCAAACAGCAGTCATTGCTGGTCAGAACCACTGCCAGCATCTCTGGTCTCTTGCTGGCATTACATTTAAATGCAAATACTGAGTTGTGCTGTAGGTTTCAGATATTTCTTTTGTTTCACATACATGTCTCTATGGCTATATATTAACTTTTTTTATGAATACTGAAAGTTCTTAATTTCTTAGGCTCTGTTCCTCAAAACACTCAGTGTATTTGAGCCAGATGCGTGAGAAGTTCTCTATAGCAAGGTTTGGGATGCAGACAGTAGCATGGTGATGGCTCCACAATCCCTTCAAGTGTTGCTGAGATGTTAAGTCTGTTGTGGAAGATGGTGAACATGACAGCTCTGCAGGGTAGGAACGTGTTTCCTTCCCGGCCACAGCTTCCTAAAGCTGATGCATCATCCTTTGATTAGGCTCTGTTGCAAAAGCAAATTCAGATTACTGCAGAAGTTTGTGGTACAGCCCCATAAATCCTCACCCTCAGCCATTTCACTTTGTCCCCTGCACCAGAGCAGAAATTACCGCACGAGCCAGCTTGACGGGGCCGGAGAGAAGTACTTTGCAAGCAGTATATAGTTAGCATGGGAAACACCACCGCAACCTTGGCCAAAGCATGGAGCGGTATTCCTGGGAGGATTGTATCGCTGCAGACTCATCTGCGCTTACAAAAACTATAGAAATGGG
Organism: Aquila chrysaetos chrysaetos; assembly: GCF_900496995.4. NCBI lineage: Eukaryota > Metazoa > Chordata > Aves > Accipitriformes > Accipitridae > Aquila > Aquila chrysaetos. Next base: position 41,564,378 of record NC_044015.1, on the reverse strand, counting down.
TAGGGCTAGTGGGTCTCGCGTTCTAGCACAGAAATACCCTTGTCAGGACGAGGTAGGAATTGGTAGTGCAACTTTCATTAGACTTAATGGAAGCAGAAAGCAAGTTCCCCAGATCTTGAGAGTAGTTGTGGACTTGCCATTTCTTGGGAAATTGAAGCTGCAGATGTTTGACGACTCTCGGGATTTGCTCCACATTAATCACTGCTGGCATTGCACAGCTATTTTCTGAATTTTGTAATGTTACACAACTAGACCTCATTTTTCTGAACCCGAATGTTCATCCTGCATTCAACACTGTGGTCTCTTCTGATATCATATCTTTGCTGCTCTCAGCAATAACCTATAGAGGAATGTAGAAGGGAGGGAGAAGAGGAAATACTCATGACATGAGCAAAAAGTTTGCACTCTGTATTTGGCAAAGATTAATGAGAAATAGCAGAAAGGGCAGAAGTAGTGACAAAAGTCCTCACAGTGACTGAGTTACAGTAGGATTCTCCGTGGGGTTTTCCAGAGGCAGGCAGAAGCGGGAAGGTGGGGGTACCCGGGGGAGGTAGGAGCACGGTGGGGGTACGTCCACCCCCCGGAGAGGCACGCGGCTCGGGGTCGGGGGATCCGGCATTCCCACGCACCGGGATGGCTACTGCGGAGCAGCTCGGCTCCCTTCCAGCCAGGCATCCATGGGGAGGAGAAGGTCCTTAAAACCGGGGTACGGTGTACCCCGCATCTGCAAGCTCTTTGGTTCCCAGGGGCCCCCAGGCAGCTTAGCCTGCCAGCGTGGGTATGGGCGGTTCGTAGCTTTGAGATGTTCAGGGACACCACTGACTGTATATTTTTAGTTGTGTTCCTTTGAATATTTGGTAAAGCAGGCAATGTGTTTATATTCAGCTTCCTGTATCCGTATCAGCGTCTTGGCATGTGATGGAGCTACAGAGTTTAAAAAAAAAAAAAAAAAAAAAAAAAGTGTGTTGTAAGGATTATTTGTATTGCAGCGGCTAACGACTGCGGGATGCGGCCTCTGGGATGCCGTGGGTCCCGAGCCCCCGCACGAGGGGTGGTAGCCCGTGTTGGCTCCCGCGGGCTCGCCCGGGACTCGTGCATCAGCTCGGGGTCGTCTCCTTCTTGTTTAAACAGTCAGCTCGACTTGAAGCAGGAACCAGGCTTGCTCTTCCATTTGTTCACAACATTTTTCTTCCCGTCCCTTCTCCCGTGTCTTTACAAACCTGCCGTACAGGGACAGGTTACTTTTTGGCACGTTTTGGATTTGGACCTAGGCGTGACCCGAGCCTCACTGCTTCCCTCCGCTGTGTCTCTGCTCCGACGCGCAGCGTCGGCTCGGAGCCCTCGCTCGCCGTGCGGGTCCCGATCCTCCGGTGCCGGCTCTCCCGAGCGTTTGGAGGTGGCAAAGCCGATCTCTGCCCCGGTGGGAAGGGGGTAGCCCGGTTCCCCGGCACGTGCCGATGCCGGCGGTGCTCTCTTGAATCGCCCCTTCGCTATTCGTAACCTCTCCTTGTGCAGAGGCAGTTGGAGCACAGAGGGGAGATTTGGCCTGGTTTTGCTCTCTAAATGATAGTTATCTTTGTGCGAAAGCTTCCCCCAGCTAGGTACTGATATTCAGAATAACTTCTTTCCCTCGCTAGGGCGAGAACTGGGCAATTCAAAAGCCGACACTAAACGCACATGGGAGCAGGTGGCTGTGTTATTTGTATGGGGGGTGTGGGATTAACCATGGGGAAGAGAAAAAGTTTTCTGGTGCTTTAAGCTGAGGAGAGCAAAAAAACCTCCCTCCCAGTTTCCGTCATGCTAAGATGATGCCGTGGGACCCAGCGCTGCCCTCGGCCGTGCTGGGCTGCTGTACTGGGGAAGCATAAGGGAAGGTGCGGGATGCTCTCATGAGGGACCGGTAGGTATCATTAGAAAGGGAAAAATATGGGCTGAGAACCAGGGAAAACCGTCGAGGCTATGGAAGCTGGTGCTGCGGGTCTGGCTTGCAGAGCAGGAACCGCCACGGGAAGGGTTGGGAAGCTCTGCAAGCGGGGACTCGGTGGCGATGGCAGGGTGTAAAGGTGGCCCTGCGCAGGAGAGGGCTTATTCGGCAGAAACAGGGATTCTTATTGTTTATAAATTTAAGTTTTAATTTAAAATTGATTGCAGCGTAGGAAGTCTGTCTCCGGAAAGGCCTTTCCTGAGCTGTCTATCCCTAATTGGATATGTTTAGATTTCTGTCCTCTGTTGTTAGGTCTTTGGCCTTAAATTTTCTCAGTAACTGGTGCAGTCTGCAGTTCTGAGATACTTGATGTATCTGTGTATACCTTTCCAGTCAATAAAAGAAAAAAAGGTTCTTTGCCGTGTCATTAATCATATTGATGAATAGCCAGAGCATTTCTGGAAGAAAATTTCCTTTCTGTTTTTAAAAGTAAAATCAAGCTGATACCAAAGGCATTCACGCTATTCTTTGTGTGCTGCCGTATCACAGTGAAGTGCAAGAAGTTCTGTCCCAGGCAGTTGCTTACAGTTTGCGTTAGAAAAACAAAGTTCTTGTGAAGGATCCTGTGCCCTAGTATGGTGCAGCTTTCCATGTGTTTTCAAAATCTCCCACTGATGATCTTCCTCTCCCTTGTTGATCCTGCTCTTCGGTTGTCCTTATTAAAAACCACCAGCACAGCTGGCAAGAAGTTATCCTCTCTGGAAAGCTACGCTGTTGTAGGAAGTACTTGAGGTGAAGGTAAACCAGCATGAAATAGGAATTTGCAGTCATGGAGCAGTTCTGCAGAAGCCCAGGAGGCTTTTGTTTCTGAATCAAAATAATTCCAAAAGCATCTCCAACTTCATTTGCTTCTGTCTGTGCCGTGGAGGAAGAAGTTAAGCAAGTGCAACAAAAAGTCTCAGAAATGAGAGATTAAATGGAAAGAGCTCGTTATTTTTGTTAATGAAAAGCCATAATCTTTCAGCCAAAGTCTTTTTTTCCTGCATCATCTCACTCTTGTAAGGTGTGGTATGAAAGGTGTTAACGGTCTCCAGTTGCTTGTTTTCGCAGCCATCTGGAGTGTGTGTTAAACCACTGGGGCCACTGCCCTAAAAAATGTAAAAGTTGGTGCTGTTATAAGTAAAATGTCCTGTTTTGTCAGTTGTTGCTGTAAGTTTGAGCAGATCCCAAAATAAGTTTTCAGCTGGGTTCTTAGATTCAAGCCAAAAAAAAAAAAAAAAGTCAGCCTTTTGGGTCTAAGCTTGGAGCTGGGATAAGCAGAAAGTGCCGCTGACAGTTTTGGGAGACAGACCCATCTTCTTCCCAGCCGAATCCGGTTTATGTTGCTGTAAAACTTGCAAGGGATTCATCCTGCAAAGCAGGGATGCTCCGGCTGGAGCCGCCTGCCGGGACCTGCGGTGCGGGAGGACCAGGCTTGGGCTGCTGCCCTTGGCCGCGGGGTCTGGGACCTGTTTGGCAGCAGCATTTCCTCGTATCTCTCGCTCCCACCTGCCTTTCCCTGATTTATTCCTTCCCGAGGATGGCCTGACCTCTGAACACTTAGACTCCAGCTACCCAGCACGTCTTAAGGAGGCTTTTGGGGCGGGGGGGGTGCATTACACCGGCCTCAAACTATGCTAGTAATGTTGGGTTTGTGGGGTTTTATGACTAATTTGATAGGAGATTTGATTAGGCAGGAGTATCGAGTCTTTATGGCTCTAGGGTGGAAAGTGGCTCCTATGAGCCATATTTATTTTTTAGATGCGTTTAAAGATTGTTTTGACTATGTGTTTTGACGTCCGTCAGGAAGCAGAAGTCAAGAGATTAAAATTTTTCTTACTTTTCCTTAACAATTTGTGGGTGTTGTGACCAGAGTGAGAACTTGCAGAGCTAAGGGAAGCAGAAGCTTTTCCATTAAAACGCGTATTTTGTGCAGCACAGCTGTCACACGTATGCAAAGGAGGGTTACGTGTTGCATTTATTTTTGTTTCCTTGCTGTATGTGAAAAGCGCAAACTTGGCGCTGGGACAACAAGGACTGGCTGCGGCAAGGCAGTCTCTTTTCGAGTGCAATTTATTTTCCTGCTCCAAACAATGATTTTAACGGCAGCTATTAAAATTTTGATGCCGTTTCCAACTCGGGAAGTGGCGTGTGATTTATAAAGAGGACGCTGCCCATGTTGCCAGCCCGTGGCAGTCAGCGCACCTCTCCCTTGGTAAGGGCCATCCCTCGGGAACTTTCTGTGCTTTTTTACCTCCCGTTTCCTGGGAATGGGGGAACTGAATTGCTCTGGCTCCTCCGACCCCACCGTTGCTGCCCGAGGAAGGCGGGGGGCTGCTGACAAAGCCTTTCGTGGTCACTCCGTGCTGCCGAGTGCCAGCCGAAAGGCAACAGCCATCCGCTCCTGCCCTCTCCCCGCTGGTGGTCATTGCCATCGCTGTGCCCCTGCGCATCGCTCTGCGCTTAGTATGCCGGGAATTGGCTCTACATTTCATGCATAGCGGGGCTGGTAAATCTCATAGCTAATTGTGTTATTCGGCCGGTTACTGAGCGGCGCCGGGGCTCTGCGCCAGATCTCCGCCGGCCATTTGGCAAGGGACGCTTGTTTTTCTTCCAAAAAGTGTCAGTGGCGATTCTGGATCCTGCCGTGCCCTGGTTAATGAGTTATCTGTGCCCCAGCTGCTTTGCCAGTTTAGTAAATGCCTGGCGCATATAATCCGTGTTTTGCACCGTATTTGACAGTGGGTGTCTCTGCAGGGATCCAAAAGTATATAAACACGCATTATAAATTACAGGAAAGGTTAACATAGCAATTCCCAGTCAATGTTAGATTATTAGTTGCTGGTTTTAGAACTTTACATGTGTATTTGCACACTCATGTGTGTACTGCACTGAATGTGCCTGCCCTTAGACTTCATGCAGCAGCAAAGCAATGTGAATAAAGACATTTATTTGTAAATAAAGTCCCCCCTCTAGCTATCACAGAAGGCATGTCACCTGATGGTTTTTTTTTATCACCTTCTCTTTTACCCATAGCATCAAGGCTCCCAACTTGGTTTGTGTTTGTATTATAGGTAGATGTTTTTAAACAAATAAACCCTTGTGAACTTTCAGGTATTCTTCAGTCGCTGGTTTCTGTTCTTGGTGATGCCGAGTTGTACGTATCAGGCACCCAATTCCACTATCGTTCATGACCAACACTCTTAGAAAATTGCTGCCCTCATTGAATTGTCGTTGTTGTACAGTTTTAGCTTGAAATTAGTGTTTTGTACAATGAAAATTTAAGAAGGGTGTTAAATATAGCGTGCTCCGAATTTGCCAGTCTTGCAACAGTGAGCAGCATCTGGTGCAGGAACTTGAATGTTTTAGGGTTGATCAAATTCCAGGATTTTTTTTCTGGGTGTGTAAAGGCCTCTGTAGGAAACATGGGCTCTCGGATTTGTTTCTCCTGTGGTTTCAGCACAGCTGCTAGAATATATCAGTGGAGGCTTACACGTCAGAGAAGTCTGCAGGAGGCAAAGTAATACATGTGCTCAACACCAGCTAGGCTGGCACTTAATGTAAACCTGCTCAGGGCTTTACCCCGAGTAGTTTAACTCGTCTTAAAGCCAGTAGCTTTTCTGTCAGCTGCCTCTAAATCTCGTCTGCTGTAGGTCTGGGTGGGACGTCTGCCTCGGGAGCGTGGGCTTCAGGAGGGGCCGCAGCGGCAGTGGGGGGGTGGTGCAAAAAGGCTGCGAAAACTTGACTTTGTGCACGTTTGGGAGGGGGCCAGAGGGAACTGGCTGCCCGTGGCCGTATCCTTGGCAAGGGAAATAGGGGAGCTGGCCGTAAGAAAGGTTTGAGGTAGATTTTTCAGTGAGGCCAATCTCAAAATACTGCAGTCTTTGTCACTAGAATTAAACCACAAGTTCTAACCCCTCTTAGCTTTTGCTTTCTTGCACTATGAAGTACTTACGATTTTTACTTTACTCTGTTTCAGGATCATTACACCGATAAAATCAAAGCAAGCCGGACAGGTAGCAAGACTGCCTTTGTAGGTGAGTTTCCAGTACGCGCTTGTTCTTTCCTTTCATGCAAAACACAAAGCAGCATCACAAGTCCCAAACCCCAGTGATTTAATCTTATTCTGGAGTAGAACAAATACAAAACGCTCAGCAGCTTTATGGAGGAGAGGCCACAAGGATGGCACCGGCTCCGTGGCGGGCACAGCAGCCGGGCAGGCTCTGCGCTTGCGGCTCGGTGCAGTGGTGGCTGCTGCCCGCTCTCTGAGGCATTAGCAGCAGGTTAGAGGTTGCTGACTCCTTCACCTCCATTTTTAACTGCTTGACCACTCTTGCATTGAATATTAGGCGGCAGAAATGCTGTTTTGAATAAGCTGCTTCTGTCACGGAGATTAGGCTTTTTCTTGTTTATTCTATCGGTTAGCAAGGGGCAGCGTGGAAGTCTTCACCATTTCTGTATTTGCTGTGTTTCATGTCTATTGTTTGACCATCTTGGAATGCAAATTCTTGCTATATTCACCCCATTTTTAAAATAGGTACTTTGATAAATGCATGTAACCAAGACGCTTGTGAAGTACTTTGCACCCTTTCAGTGTCTTTCAGCTAAGAACTACAAAGCTCTTCACAGAGCATCTCCCACCAGCGTCCTCGGCTTTATCTCTCTTTCAGACTAAAGAATTTGCTGAAGGTCACGTAACCTGAGGCCAAGCTGGATCTCGTGACTCCCAGTCTGGTGCTTTAATCACGGACCGCTCCTGCTTTACATGCTGTAAGATGAACTGATTTTGATACCACTGAAAGTCTCTTTGCAAATGTCTCTTTGTAGTTTGTGTATGTCTTTTCTGGTGTGAGTTAGCTGGGTAGTGCCCTGTGGGGAGAAACAGGTACCTTCTGTGGAGAGACTGCACCACAGTTCGTTAGGGAGCACAGGTTGTCTTTACTAATGACTTCGGGCCGATGTCTTTAAAATTATACTGCTCAGATGTTTTTCAAAGTAACCTTGATCTAGAAGTCAGTTTTCGTGGCTTTCATTTGTACTAAAGATATAAAAAGTTTAAGTCAGAAAAAATGCAGAGGAAAATAAAAGCGGGTTTTTCCACTACTCATTTCCCAACAATTAAATTGGGTTTCACAGAATGACATGTATGGTGGCTGACTTTGTAAATCAAATGTAGCTGTAGCCCAGTTTTGGTTAGCAGGATGGTACTGGGATAACTTGTGAAATGGAGGTTATGAAGGAACACATCCTTAATTAAATACCCAGAACGCTAAATCCAATTGAAGATCTTGGGAGTTGTCTGTTTTCTTTCATTTCACATTATTTGGGATTTTTATACGTTTTAGAAAGACTAATTAAGAGACTGGCAGCATTGTTTATAATTTAAAAAAAGATCTCAACTGTAAAATCTCTAAATATTCTCCAGTGTAAATTCTCTGAAGAAGGAAAACATCACAAGTTGGTGTTCTGTGCTTTAAGGAGCTTGTATTCTCCATGTGCACTGACGGGCTGCTCGCCTCTGGGGAAGGCAGGTGTATCTGCATGCCCAGACTTCCATCGCTAACCTAGTGCTAATTACCGCGCTTCCTCCAAGAGATACGGATAGAAGGAGAGTTTGGCGTTGCTGTATCTTTTCTGCTGTGAAAGTGGGTTTGAAATCTGCTGATACATACTGTAATCCAAACGAGGCAGACTAAACAGAGCTGAGGTGTGCTGGTTCCCCGCTTTCAGCTGACTTTTATATGTCTGACGTGTAAAACCCTGTGTCTGTATTTGCTTCAAGCTCATGTCGTGTAAGATCTGTACTTGTGCAGACTATGTAAAAGACCAAGCGACTTTGTGCAAAACAGAAACTTTTGTGCCCAGCAAAACAGAAGTTGGGTCTTCTGGGGTGCCTGAGTTTCCCCAGTCCCTTCAGCTGTGGTGCTGTGCAGGGTGTGCATGCCAAAGCATCCACGTCCTTCACCAAAAACACTGCGTGCGAGTACCGCAGCTGCCAGGTGTTTCAGCTTTTCCGCGTGCATGGTAATAGCGCGATCCCTGAAAACGCAAAGGAGTTGGTTTTGTGTGGGGAGGATCTTGCTTTCTTTTCCCAAACCCAAACTTTTTCTGGTGTGTATAAAACCCTTGTGCCGCGATTGTAAATCTTGCCTGATACCCGTTTAAAAATCAAGTCCTCCTCACCTGCCGGGAACCAGCTAGCCATCGCTGTTGCCGCTGCTGCTGGCAGTTTGGTTCGCAGGAGCTGCGGAGGCAGGAGCAGAAACCTTCCTCTGGCCACCAGTCCCCTGCAATAGTAGCCACAGCCTCGCTGCTGAAAACTCCCCAGCCCTTGGCTGGGGCTGTGCAGAGGGAGGGCGAGGGAGCGAGCCCCCCGTGGGACCCCCAGAGCCAGCGGGCGATCGCGGCCGCCGTTTTCCTTGGGAAGTTTGCATCGTCACGGGTACTGCGTTCAGTGCACGAGGGTCTCGGAGTCCGTCTCCTCCCAGTAAGCTCTGGCGTATTGCACAGCCTCGTCGGGTGCGGTGTAAGTATCGTAAAGCGAGAAACAACCAGAAAGCATCTCTAATCCCTGTTTCATTTTACCACCCAATTCTGTGTTCCTGCTGAGGGCAGGGCTCCGATGTTTTCCCGCTTACCGGGTTTTATTTTCCATTCTATTTAGTAGCATAGCAGAAGGAAAAGATTTCAGGCGCGGCGTTTCCCTCTGCCAGGCGTCTCGCCGTGGTTTCCACTGGGTGTCAGCACGGCCCCGCGCTGGGGCCGGGGCGGCAAGGAGCCCTGCCAAGCCACCGCCGGCTTTCCCTTTGGCTGCACCCACCGCTGGAAAAACTAGGTTGGCTGCATAACCAGAGCAAGGTGCTGGCTGAGGTGCAGTTTGGCGCAGGCGCGGGAGGTGGGTGAGCTGGGAAGGGGCTGTTTTGCTGGAGATGCCGTTTCCTTTTCCGAGCAGAGCAACCGGTCGGAGCAGGAGGAGTGTCGAACGTGCCCTCGTCGTTCCAGTGCTCTCTAATTAGGGTTACATCTGGGACAGCGGGTCCTCGTTTCTGGAAGATCGGCGTGAATAACTTTTGTAGTATTTACTTTGAAGGTGTGGACGCGATAAAGAGCGTTCCCGGAGAGGTGCTGTGGAGGTACGCGTGCAGGAATCGGTGTGAGCCGGGCCGTGTCCGGCAGGTGTGACAGATCAGGGCTGCTCGCCCTGCGCTTCCTCCGCATGGAGCCTCCCACTCTTTTTCCACGCTCCATACGCATCCTGGCTTCCCAGTTATAAAAGTTGGGGAAGGGGCCTGGGCATCCCCCACCGCCCCGTGCGGGAGGGCAGGAGCAGCTGGAACCCCTACGCTGGGATGCTCGGCCTCGGTGCAGGGAAGAAAAGAGCCCGGTGTCCCAGCCGGCCGTGGGAGCTGGCATCCCCTTCGCCGGGCGGTTGCGGAAAGGTGCTGCTGCGTGCCGGGGCGTGCAGGATCTCAGCGGGGAGCACGCGTTGGTGCAAAGAGGCGAGTGGTTTGGCTGAAGGTAGTGCCAGGCGCTTTGAGATTCCTCCGGCAGATTCTTCCCTCAGACACCTAAACATTAAAAAAAAATCAGGGCCGTGAAATATCACAATTAACGAGACTTTTTGATGCTTGCGTGCAACCGTGTTTCTGTACGCTGACATACCTGGTTATGCTACGCTGCACCCTCAGAATAGGGTTGTTTATTTCGGCACCCAGCTACGGCCTTTAATGACAGCGTCAGGCCTCTTGGCTTGGACTCGGAGAGTTTTTAGGTTCTGCAAGTCGTAACAAACCTGCTCCCGAGCGGCCACGTCTGCCCCGTAGGAAAACCGACAACCAGCATTCAAGTCCCAACCAGCCGCCAGCCTTCACGCTCCCACACAAGCGCCTGGGAAAGCGGCACGTGCAGAAGGACTCGCAGCACCCGGAGAACCCGCGGAAACTTTACGCCGAAACACCCCACACCCTGCCGCTGCGCCTGGCGCGCGTAGTAGTGGCGCATGTAGTTAGTAGTGGCGTGCGTAGTAGTGGTGCGCGTAGTAGTGGCGCGCGTAGCCCGCAGTCATCCCAGGTGCTGGAGAGGGGCTCTGGCATCATCCCCTTCCAGGGACCACCGCGGCTCCTCTTTCCCACTCTCCATGATGACCGACCTTGACTTGGCGGAGTTGGGTTTACGGTTGGACGTGATGATCTCGAAGGTCTTCTCCAACCTAAGTTGATTCTATGACCGTGGCTGCTGGTGCCTCTCCGTGCTGCTCGCAGCCCCTCTTCCCCTCGCTGCCTTCTCGCTCCGTCCAGCCTCCCCAGCCCGTGCATGGTGTCCTGCTGCTTAGCCAGGCTGGGGGTGAAAGGGGGGGCTTGCCTCCTGCAGTGCCTGTTCCCCCCGAAGCGGACGGCGGCCGGGCTGTGTGGTGGCTCCTTCGAAGGTCTGCCGGATAAGCGCCGTGCCCCAGCTGTGCCCTGGGCAGCGGCATGGGCTCAGCCTCGGGAGCAGCGAGGAGCTGTGTAAAGCAACCGTAAAAATGCCACCTTCCTGCCCAACAGCTCTACTCTCCGTATTTTCAGAAGCAAAATTGCCGACTTCGGAGGTAGGGGTAAGCTCCTGCCTTTTTATTCCTACGAGCTCTGGAGAGTGTAAGTAGGTAAGAGGAGACAGCTGGATTCGGGGTTTGATGGTGCGTTATTACGGAATCGTTTGCAGAGTCCCAGCTGAAGGCAGCAGGGGTGAAAGGGTGCCAGGCAGGATGGTGTTGGTAAGTAAGGTGACCGCAAAATGGTTTTGCAGGCGGCGTTGCGAAGTAGCGGGCAGAATCTTTATTATTGGTGGTGATATGCAAAACGGATCCAGCTTAAAACTGTTTCAGCAAAGATTTGGAGAGGGGGGGTTGCAGGACTGGCACCAATTTCGCTTGTAAACCTGCAGCATTTGTTGTGGAATCACCGAAACCGTAAACAGGAGCTCCTGTGGTACCACGTTATGGTGTTTTTTTGGGGCAGAAACGCTGCCCAACGGCCACCCGGCACCGCTGAGCAGCTCCTGGGGATGCGTGTGCTTCTCCCAGCAGCAGCTCCGTGCCGGGGAGAGGGCACCAGCCGTGCCCGGCGTTCACTTCGGTACCCAGCCCCGTGCAGGGCAGCACGTGCAGAGCGCGGGCTGGATGCGGCCCGACTTTGAATTTGCCAAGCGGCTCGCTCGTCTCTTCTTTTCCCCCCTACTACTGTGTTTTTAAGAAAAGCAAAATAATTTCCCACGGTGGTGTTTGTTTCTGGTTTTTCTAGCAGGCTCAAGTGGGCAGCAGCATCCAAACATTTCCGAGCTGGAAGAGCTCGCAGCGGCGGTTCCCCGGGGTCCTCGCTCCTCCATCCCGGGGGGATGCAGAAGGGACAAGCCACCCTGGCCCACGGGACACCCGAGCAAAGGCTGGTCGGTGCTGGTGCTGGCGTTTGCAGATTAGCTGTTAACTTTAGATTCGCGCCGACCCCCAGCCGTGGGCTGTCGCCCCGGAAAACCGGAGGCCGACGGCGTGTTAAAGCCACGCACGTTTTGTACGCTTTTAGGTGCCGTGTTTGTTAGTGTTGTCGCTTTGTGTTTTGTTCAGTCCGCTCCGTTGATCTACAGTTTTGAGTTACTCGACTTAAAAGCTGTTTTGCTTCAAAAGAAATAGCACCAAGATACCCTTTTGAGCCTTTATTCCGCTGCTAGCTGGGGTTCGGAGCTGCAGTATAAGCTGACTTTACGTAACTGGAGCGAATAGGGAGCTGTTTGCCAGGCAGAGCTGCCGGGCGATTCCCGGGTGTACTTTAGCAGCGGTGATTTAATTACATTTCACTCAGCAGGTGGTTCATAAGTCCTGGATCTAAAAGAGTAAAAAAGATAGATTGGTGTTTAATTATCCTGGTTGGAGATCCAGTTTAATGCCCAGCCGCGTACCTACCGAGGCTGTTCTGAGCGCCTGCTGCATCGTAACCTCGTTACCTAAAGCCTGCGGAAAAAAATAGGGCAAGGCCTTGAAAAACAGGGTTTTTCTAGGGAAGAGGGGCAGCTCGGCCTGTTGGCAGGTGTTTCTTTTGTTATTTATAAGACAGAAAAAAACGCAGGTGTATGGCCTGCATGAAGTTCCCTGGAAGTTCCTTGTGTTTTTCCCTGGCAAAGCACGGCTGGTGAGCATCCTCCTCTTTTGAACAAACCTAAGTCCTCAGTTTTCCATGGAAAAAGGTATTTTCCCCAAAGGATGAGCTAAGCCTTCCCACTGGCATATTTGCTCCGTTCGTTTGTTGACTCTGCTGTTAATTACAGAGCCCTAGCCCAGCCTGTGCCTCTGCAAGGCTGCAGCACCTGGAGAGGGCAGGCAGCTTTGCTCCCTCCCGTTGTTATTAGTGCCGCCTTTTCGCTTCTGACAGCTTCCAAACCGAACAGGGGTAGGGACGAACAGTGAAAAAGGGCAAGAGGTGACAACGAGCGCGCGGTAGCGTGTGCCGTGGTGTTTCGTGGGATCCCGGTGGGGTTAACGGCTGCTGCAATGGAAACTGTTCTTCCAGTTGTCTGTCTCGCCGCACCTTTCTGCTCCTGCAGCCTCCTGGTATTCAGAAGGGGAAAATGAAAGCTGCACGACGTGTTCGGGACTGAAAACGGAGAAGAGATCCTGCCAGCGTGCACGAGCAACGCAGTGCGGCTGGGGGGTCCGAAGGGCTGCGGGCTGGCGTGGCTGGGGAAGGCGGACAAACCTGCGAGCCCCTCGCCAGCCGACGTGAAGCGCAGCACGAAAGCTTGCTCGTTTTATTAGACCAGCCGGCACAGCTGGAAAAAACATACCCCGTCTGTTTTCAGACGTAGCTGTTGGATGGTTTCGGAGCACTTTCTGCAGGAAGGCTTTGCTTTGGGCACGATGGCCGGAGAAGGCTCTTGGTGGGACTGATTATTTTGTCTCTTTTTAGGTTGTGAGTCAGAGACAAGTGAGAGTTGCAGCCATGCCCGCAGCTGCTCCGGGGCTAGGGGAATCTCTGTCATCCTCAACCTCAGGTCTGGCAAGCCCTCGTTCGGCTTTATCTCTTGTGGGAGCGGTGGGCGCAGGGGACCCCCGGCTCGCCTCCCGCCTAGAACAGCACGAGACGACACCGGCCGTGTTTTGTCTTAGGTGGTGAACTGAAAAACTCGTTGGAACTTTTGGGTTTGGTCCGTTTGATAGAGAATGAATAGTTGTGGCTGTGGGTGCCGGGGGTCACGAGAGATCCCCGTGAGAGAAGTGGTGGGGCTCGCTGGGCTCGCGGGGGATCTTTGCTTTCGGCTCGGGGCTGCCCGCTGAGCACCAAGGCTTGTTTCTTAGAAATTGGAGCGGTGCCCTCCCCGACCGAGTGGTCTTTTCTTTAGAAAGTGATTTAATTCTCCTGGAGACATCTCTGTTCCTGCAAACGCTGCCCTGGGCTCCGAGGGCACAAAACCCCAAGTTCTGCAGAACCGCGCATGCCACCGATACAAATCTGCAGAGTTTTCTGCAGTTGCTGTTGTCTGAAATCAAGTGTACCCTATGAGAAATCCTGCGGCTCGAGATGGCCGCCACAGCTTAGTTAATAGGGTAGGTTGCCAGGAACTCGGAGGGAAAACAGTATTATTGGGTGATGACCTAGTTGTTTGTAAATCTCTCTGTAGAAGAGATTTAGTAATCTTAGGAGGACTATTAAAGTAATGCTGCTTGTATTTGTTTGAAGATGAGGAAACACAGCAATTTAATTTTCAAATGTTATGGTTTGGGTTTGGTTTTTTGTTTTGTTTTTTTTTTTTTTTAACATCTAATTTATTAACAAAGCTAACCAGCTGGGAAAATAAGCACCGAAACTTTCCTAACGAGGTCAATCATGTAGGATGGGAAGGGACTCCAGAGAAACTCAAACCTCTCCAGTGGCAAAAGGGGTTTTGCGGCTGTGGCTTGGGGGTGGGGAAAGGAAGGCTGAGCAAAGTCAGCCTAGGCTTGCCCCAGCAAAATGAGAAGAGAACAGTTTATCTTTTAATTTTGCAGCAACTGTTTTTTAACCTTATGTCTTTTTAAAAAAAAAAAAAAGTACTAAAATTGGAGGAATCAGCAAATGTTGAACTATCTTAGTTCTCGGAGGTGCATGCATTACTTTATTAAAAAAAGAATTGCTTTGGGCTGGGTTTTTTTTCACACCGTAGTTTTTCAATATAGTAAGTGAAAACTGCAGGGTCTGGAATGGGAGTTTGGGCTCAGTTCATAGTGGATCCGTGGTTTTGTGTCCACGTGAAACAGCTCCTTCTTATTCCAGAACTGATTATTTTAAAGTACTCGCAGTCAGTTTGCGACGCACCAGCAGGGTTCATATCAAATTCAGCAGCTGCGTGTATCGGCTCTAACAGCGCGTGGTGGAGGTTCTCGGTTGGAAGTTTCATTTTTTTTCACGAGCGCGTGAGCCCGTCGGGTTATGGGGAAGCTTTTGCAGCCGTGACCGTCTCCTGCGGGTCCTTCTGGGCGACGTAGCTGCGCTGCAGCGAAGCTGTTGGGTTCGGTGTGCCTGCGCCTGTCTCACGAGTCAAGCGGCCGCCTCGGCCCCGGGGTCCTGCGGAGGTTCTGGCCGGGTGCCCTCTGATGCTGGTGAGGAGGAGGAGGAGGAGGAGGAGGCAGGGAGAGCGGGGTGAACGCAGTGCCCCCCGACCCTGTGGTTTTATTCTGACCAAAACCCCCAAAAGGTGGGGTCTTCCGATTTCTCGCTGTATTCCTTGCAGAGCGAATTTCCCAAAGTAGCCAATAGCCTCGTAACTATTATCGTTTCTTAAGAGTACTACCCGAACGTGAGAAATTTGTCTTCTACCGTTTCAGTTCCACGTAGCCAAGACGCTGTTTTGTACTTGCGCGTCTCCCGTTCTCCGTCCGGAGCAGGGTCCTTTTCCTCAACCGCTGCTGGTGCAGGAGGACTTCTTATAGAAATGACAATCCCATAGCAAGAACATCCTCCAGACACGACATCAGCACCTCTCCTTGGGCCCGGGGAAGGGTCGCTGGTGTTTTTGGTGAGCCGTGCCTTGCTTGCGTTGCCTACCTGGGACCACGGTCCGAAATCCCACGTTGGGGTGCCAGGGTGGGAGCTAGAGCAGCGAGCAGCCCCGGGGACTGTGCTGGGGGGGGGGACACGGGACAGGGGGAAGCATCGCCTGCAAGGATGATCCCGTTACCATTTACAAATGAGTTAAGCCTCATTTACATGTTGAGCAGAAGCCCCCGTCGGACCCTGCGGCCATTTGACCTCAGTGAGCAGCACCAGGATTAGGCGACAAACCCCAGATCCAGCAAAGCCCCGGCTCTGGTAGTTTCCCATTGCAATCAATGGCTTCCAGCGGGAAGGAGTCTCAAAACTTGGGCTCGAACATATTAACGGCTTTGAGCAGAACAGGGCCCCGGTGCTATTTTTGTGTGTTGGAAGGGGGCTGCGGCAGCAGAGCAGCCATCCCCCTGCCCGCTTCTCGTGGCACGCCAGCGGAGGCAGGAAGCGTCGAACAAAACCCACAAAATTGTGTCCTTTTAAACTTCCTTTCTAGGAACTCTAGCTTAACAGTTAGCTTTTCAGTAATTAAATTCCTCCGATTACCAGGTTAAACGCCCCAAAAGTCTAGTAACTCCTGTTACGTTTCCAAATGCTGTTTTAAATGAGCGTATGGTGCTGCAGGAGCGCAGTCTGCTCACATTAGCCGTCGAATCTGAGGCTGCAGCTCTTGGGGCAGTCCCGGTGTGCCAAGGGACTCCGTTCGCTTGGCAACAGCATCGCAAAATCACGGGGCAGGTTTGCCAGCGGAGCCTACGCATGTTCGGGCTGGGGTGCTGCTGTCGAGAGTCACGGGAGCCGCAGCTCGGTCCGTCTCGCTGCCTCCGGTGGGCGGCTGGTAGAGGTCACGGTCCCTTTGCAGCAGCCCCGGGGGAGATGGGGGCTCTCCCGTGGCCACCGTGTCCCCCGCTCTGTGGCACCAAGCCCTGGACGTGGTCCTGACCCTGCCGATTCCCACCAGCTAAAGCGCGGCCCGCCCCTCGGGATGCGAGGTAATTCTCCTGATTTTATAAAATTCTGCTTTTGTGTCTGTGGTGAAGCACGCAGTGCGTTCCCGCGTTGCCCGGCGTGGTGCAAACCTCCCCGGCTCGTTGAGTTGGCTGTCAAGTTGACTTGAAATGGAAGAGGCTTTCTTGTCTGAGTCACGGCACTGCAGGGCTTACCTCGGAGGTGGTTAGTGCACCACGGCCTTTGCCTTGAATTCCGGAGAGTTTTCACTTTGTATTTTCCAAATAATACAACATGCATTCAACGTACACCTCCCATCATCACTTACAACGAGAAGCGTGCTCCAAGTAGCTTGCCCTTTCCCGGAAATAAAGCAGAATGTCTGAATATTAGGCCTTTGCAAACAGATTTACGACTGTTTCCAGACAAAGTTGTTTATGCTGTGTCAGTCAGCATTCCTCCTTCTCTTGAGTAATTTGGAGATTGAATCACTAAGTGTGCCATCAAAATGCATTTTAATATTTGGGTGCTACAAATATTAGTAATTCAGGACGCATACACTGTGTACTTGCCGTGGGATGTTACAGCTCCGTGATTAGCAGTAACTCGACTAATACGGTGGATCTGGGTTAGTAACCGAGAGTTTGTGTCGTGATGTTGATACAGAGGGTATTTCAGACTCCCGTGCATCTTAACTCTCCTCCTCGCAGCCAAAGCACGCAAAAACTTCACACCTCCCTAGGGCAAACAACGCTCCCAAAACTCCGTACCCACGGCCGTGCCGAGGAAGTAGCTGACGGCGCTGGGAGATGGCAGCCCCGGTCTGGCAAAACCAGTGCCCGTTCCTGGGAGCGAGGGTCTCGCGCCTGGTGCTGCCCGGTCACAGCTGCGTCTTCAGCTGTCCTGTGCTGACTCACGGTTTGGATTTGTCACCTCCTGCCGTGTCGCGCAGGGATTAAATGAGGGCTGGAAGAGGCTTGCGGGGCCGGAGGATGAGCTGCTGTCGTGCGGACGGTCCCGGCTCGTTTCCTTCGTGCCGCTCCGAATGCAGCACCGTGGGGCGGCGGGTGCTGAGCGAGGATGAGCGCCCGCGTCTTTGGTTAAGGCAGCGCTGCTCCACGGAGGGAAAATCCTGCTGGCTTTTTTTAATTTTGCAATAATTACCTCCCGTGGGTGGTAAGCAGTGAATCACGTGCCGCTCGGTCCGTAGGTGATCTCTCTGGAGCACAGCGGGAACTTTGGGGAAATTTTTGGGCGATGAGGGGCTTGTGGGGAACCGGGGCAGCGGCCGACTGCCACAGCCCAAGGCTTGGGTTACTGACCCGGCTGTCGCGGAGCTGAAGCCACCACGGTTTACAAACTGTCCTCCTGCACAGCCGGCACGAATCGGTCGGCACCGGCTTGCTGCCAGCCCGGCTTCCCCGGCCTCGGTGTCACGGGCGTCTGCTCTGCTCAAATTTCCTCAACTTTGCTGCAGCTTTACTCGTGGTAGCTGCCTACAGAAACCCTGGGTGGAAATATTTGGAGGAGTGGAAGGTACACGCTCCAGATGCGGCGTGTCCCCGAAATGGCCGGTGCCCTCGCCTGCTGCAGGGCGCTTGCTCGGAGCTGCGATCTCTAAACTGGCACGCGTTTAAAGGTTCTAAAATTACAAAAGACCTTCTGTGATTTGCCCTGAAATCGGTCATTTGGAGCATATGCAGCATTTAAGCTAGTTCTGGTTTTCATGCTTGCCTCCTCTTCCCGGCTGCAAAGAGTTACTGGGAAAGTGGGCCAGTGAGCTAAATACTGGGGGGCTGTTATATGGCCGTGCAGGTTGGAGAGGTTCACGAGTACGTTCCTAATATTGGTTTCAGGAAATAAGTTTTTAGTGCTACCTAATACCAGTTACGAACGTCCCCCCTAGCCGCGCGCGAGCAGGAGCGTTACCGGCCGCTTGGCGATTACTCTGCCCAAAGCCGTGGCGAGGACGGTCCCCCCGCGTCCCGCTGCCGGCCGTTCCCGGGCTACGGCAGCATCCCCGCGCTGCTTTCCCCGCAGCTCGGCTGCGGAGCGCGGCCGGCGTTCGCTCTGCTCCGCGGCGCTGCTTGCAACGCCCGGCAGCCTGATCCTGCTCTCGCTGGGCTTCGCCGCGGATGCAGCTGGGAAAACCAGCGGGCTGCTTCGTTTGTGATCCACGGCCGGGATGCTTAGGAGAGCAGCAGAAGTCAGCCCCGCGCTGTAAAGCGTGAAAAACACCAGTCAGCACGCCGCTTGCGGTACTTCTCACCGGTAGATCGCCGGGCTGCAGGCGCTCGGTGCCGCGGGAGCACGGGTCGGCGCGTCGCTCCTGCCAGAAAACGCCGAGGATGCCGCGGGCGGAGGAGTTTGCCGACGGCTGTGCAGGGTTCCCGGCCAGCAGAAAGCACCCGTGGGTGCCTGCGCTGCTCTCGGAGGAGAGCTGGGAGGGCGTGTGGCAGCGTTTTGTGGGCACCCCGCGTCTGCCGTGGGTGCTGTGCGCCGGCGCGGGCTGCGTTGGCCTGACGCGCGCCGGGGCTGAACGGCAAACCCAGGGCTGGTTTCTGCAGAGGGAGAGAAAAATGTCGAAAACCCGGGGCCCTGCGGAGCGGCCTAGAAATGAGGGCATGTGCCGAAACGGGGACTTGGTGCAAAATGATGCTGTTCCCAGCTAGCTGGGCGGGCACGAGCACCGGCTGGAAAAACAGCCCTGCTACCCAGGCCGAGGCGTGAGAAACCCGAAGCCCACAAGGAAACGCTGTATGCAGCACTTGGAAAGGTCACATGGAGCTACATTGGACTGGAGTCCCTGTAACGCAATAAACGATTTAAGCACAGCGCCATGGAGCCAGTTATTCTCGTGGATCCGTGGAAGACAAAACGGCGGGGTTTGGGGACAGTCCTGCTAGAGATTGCGTGCAAGGATTGGCACAGAACGGACGGTTTCACGGGCTAGGGCTGTCCTAAACCAGCTGCTCTTTGAACTCCCGGGTACCTGAATAATTTAGCAGTAAGCTCTTTGCTGCTGCGATGCCTGTGGGGATATTCTTTTGAACGCGATGCTGCGCGGTCCTCGGCCCTTCCCTGCTCCTGCTGCTCCGTGCGCGGGAAGTTTCCTTCCAGCAGCAGCGGTTGGATGGCTGCACGGGATGAGAGGCGGCCGGGGACGTGCAGCAGGATGGGTGCTGCGGGGAGATGGGGCAAGGTGGCCTGCAGGGTGGCACGGGCGAAGGGACAGCTCGTGGTGGTCCCGTAAGCCAGGGCAGGCTCGAGTATGCCGTATGAAAAAAAAAACAAAGAAAGGAAAGCCCCGGAGCCGCTCGGTTTTTTTTTTTCCCCCACCCCGCCGTATATGGCCACATGGGAGCAGACAGCAGCCGGGAGCGCGTCTCTGAACTTTGCCTTCTTGTTTTTTTCCTTTTCTTCTGACGTGTCGTAAAGCTGCTGCTGGGCTGCTGCAGACCCGAAACGCAGCCCGGCCACTTCATCCCCAGTGCTCGGGCAGCTCTCCTCCCTCCCGAAACCTCCTGGGGTAACCGTCCCTTCCCGAGTGTGTGTAAAAGTAGTTTAACATGCTGTGCCACCTTCTGGAAAACTAACCCGTTGTCTTTCAAAACAGAACTTCGCCGCTTCACTGAAAATGTCTGGCAAAACGGCTAGCACGACCAACAACATAGCCCAGGCCCGAAGGACTGTCCAGCAGTTAAGAATAGAAGCCTCAATAGAAAGAATAAAGGTGAGAGCACATCCTTCTTCACCCCTCTTTTTTCTCTCCTGTTTTTTTCCCCTTCCAGCTGTAGGGTGATAAGATAAGGGAGTGTGTGTGTGCCCACAGTTCATTTTTTTGTCCCCATCTCGGAACATGACATATACCTTTCAGCCCAACAAACCTGAATAAATGTAATTCTCATGGCCGCTTGCCAGCAGTATCCTCAGGTAGCTCAGTGCTTTATGGACGTGTAGGAGAACCAAAGCAAAATACGAAGTGCAAATCAAACGTGTGAAACGGAAGGCAGGTACGAGTTTCCCATTTCATGCACATTGTGTGATTTTGTTCCATTTTTGTTCCTGAATGCTACCTCTGGGAGGAAGGTGAATGTGTAGGGACCTTATAAAAAAAAAAAAAAAAGAAGGTAGTAAAAACTGGATTCCTTTAACTTAAGGCAGAAAAGAAACCAAACTTTTTTTCTGGCTAGCAGGGGTAGGATATTGGCTACACGAGATGTAGCCTTCTCGGAAGGATGTTGCCTTCTCGGGTTTTGCCGTGCTCCTTGAATTGCTGCCCAGCTCCTTTTGAAGGCCAGCAGAACAAAGTCCAGACTGGCAGAGCCGCGGTGCCCTTCCTCGGGTGGCAGGAGGGACCCTGCGCGGCGTGCCCGAAACGGCTGGTGAGCTGAGGACGCTTCTGTTGACTGTCCCCAACGTTATAGATGAGGAGTTCCTCGTTACAAACCTACCGTATTATTCTGAACCTTCTCCTGTTTATTTTTAGCCTTCTGTAGAAGCCGTGTAGGAGCCGAGCGGTACTTTTGCCTCGTGTCACGAACTAACCCCGCAGAGCACCGGTGTCCATCCTTTCCTCCTCCCTGGTCCCACGCAGGGACTTTTTACCTGTCGGCAGCTCCCGGCATGTTTGATCATGTTACCTGTTATGGGGAAATACCATTTTATGTTGTTGTGTTTTTTTTTTTTTTTCCCATCTTCTGCAGGTGTCAAAAGCATCAGCAGACCTAATGCTCTACTGTGAAGAACACGCCAAGAAAGATCCGTTGCTAATGGGCATACCCGCTTCCGAGAACCCTTTCAAGGACAAGAAGACCTGCATTTTGTTATAGGAGAGCGGCAGCTCCTCCGCAGCCCTCCTGGGCAAAGCCAGCCGCCGGCAGGCGTATAGGCAAATACTCTGTAAGGTACCACCTGTTAACTGTGTAAGAGCAGCTGTTCTTTTACCAAGCGTATAAATGATTTCTTAAGCTTTCTAAAGCATTTCTTCTGTTCCCTATCTTTATTAGGAAGCGAGGTTTCAAACTGAGTTAACTTCTTTCTTGTCCAAGGGAATGGGGTCTTTGTCAAGCCCGCGAGCGCTGCGCCGGGGTCCCCGCGGCGGGACGGGCAGGGCGAGCCGGGGGTCTTGTCCTCTGCAGCAGTGGGTCCCCGTTTCACTTTTCAAGTTACGCAAAATGAGACCAAAGTTGCCTGAGCTTTGCTGACAGAGCGGAGGCAAAGGTGTAGAAACCTGATTAAACATCATTGGTTTTACATTTTTTTTAAATTACGTATGCGGGGAAGGCGGGGGGGGGATGTGTACTGTGTTGGTAGCGTGTGTTTATGCACAGACACATTTAGAAGTGCATTATCTAGCAAAAGCTACCTTGAAAAATGGTTGTAGCAACTGCTGGTGAGCTCCAGGGAGCCATGCCTGCAGCCTTCCTTACGCTGGCTTCTCTCGACAGGGGTTTTTAAGTGTAAAACCTAAAGCGTCAAGAATCAGAGATCTGCAGATTTATTTTCCTGCTTTATAAAAGGAGCTGGAAAAGCAGAATTTTCAGCTTTGATTCTGCTTCTCTGCATTTTCTTCTGTAATTAAGAATCTGTGTTAGTGTAAAAAAAACCCTGTCAAAAGAATCAAAGGCTGCAAGCTAGTGCTGCCCTGGCTGCGTGCTGAGCTGGAGGCATGGTTCCGTCACTCGAAGTCCCAGTTGTATTTTGTGCAGGGAGTCAGAATTTGGCTCTTTTTAAAATTCATTTTTAAAGGGGAAAAATGCCAAATTATATCCAGGTTGTAGTTATGCAGATACAATTGGAGGGCCTTTCCATCAAGTAAGTGATTTTATATATATACATAATAAAAAAGTCTTTCTCTGTCTGTGTGTGTATATGTGTATATATATAAAAACTTTAATAGTATATTTATACAAGCATTGCATACTAACAGAAAAATTTGAAGGGATCGGAAATAATTCTGACTTCAGCTGGCTACAAATGTCTTTCTCTGTAGCCGGTGGTTCAGAGGTTGAAGTGGCGATCTGCCGTAACTGTGCGTTTCTGTAATGATCTTTACAGAATTTATTAACCACTTGTAATTTACTGTCTTACGTCGCATATCTGTCATTTCTATATTAAATTATATACAGGCTATTGATATATATTGAGAAGTTACATATTTGTTTAACAAGCTGCTTTAACAAGCAGTTCAAAAATCGACATGCAAGACTGACAGAAAATTGTGCTGCTTATTCTGTGCTTACAGGCAGATTATTTTTATAATTAGAGTATTTTTCTAGTGGCAATTTAAAAAACAACAATGTAGATCCACCCTGATTTTTTTTTACTGTGTTTGTGTCTATCATTTTATAACACATCTTGTTAAAAATAGTTAATTAACTTAGTTTGGGTATGCAAGACTGTAGCTGTTGAGAGAACTCCAGCTGTGCTCAGAAGCGTGCAGGCAGGTACGCGGGGCGGGTAAATAACCTCATGTTGCTGCCCGAATATTGTTCTCCTATCAATCTGCTGGCCCCGTAGTAATCTGCATTTTTATTTCGTTAGCGCTCCCTGCCCCCCCCCAAAAAAAGATCACCTGTGTGGCTGCAGAGGTGCTGTTCGTGTCTGGCTTCTTTTCTGTATTGCCTGCCCTTAACTAAAGCCTGCAGCAGGGTCTGGTTGGTGATCCAGCTGTGGAGCACTGGTTGGTGATCCAGCTGTGGGGTCCGGCCAGCACTCTGCCCTGAGCTGGAGCGTGCCCACCTCCCGTCATTCCCACCCGTCACGCCGTGTCCCTAGTGGTGCTTAACTCTGTATTTTCTAATAAAGAGCTTCTGGCACGTTCCTCGGGCTCGCTCCGTCACTCCTCTCCAAAGAACCCCCCGGCGTTTGTCAAGCCCGCGGCCGAGTTAAGTGTATTTTTCAACTTCTTCCATGCAATTTTGACATCCTTGCGGCACCAGGGCAAGATTTATGCCGGCGTCTATTTCACGCTTGCTTACGCGCCCAGAGAACAAAAGGATTGCTTGTAGGTGGCCGTGACCGTGTCGGTGATCAGAGGCATAGAATTAAAAACACCGTGCCAGTTTCTTTTTCAGGTGCTTTCTCAGATTTAGGTAGAAGACTTCAGATCATCAGCTAACATCACGCAACTGCCCGCCTCTGACGGCGTTTAGTGCATAGATTTTTGGTAAACTCTTTTATTTTTTAAATGCAATATATAGGGGCATGCGAAGGCTCGAGCGGTTTTGGTTGCACTTTGCTCTTTTGCTATAAATACTCTCGTGAAAGAACAGGAATTGTAAAATTCGGGGGAAATACAGACTCTGCCCTGGTAGAATGAAAAAAGGAGAAATGAGACCATCTGCATCCACAGCTGCTGGGGGAAACCCACGAAGGCAGCACGGTGGGGCGGCACGGAGATGCGATGCGGCGGGGCGGCACGGCCGTGCCGCCCCGCCGCATCGCATCTCCGTGCCGCCCCTCTCTTTTATATCAAGTGAACCCAATACCACTCCAGAATGGGTATTCATTCTTTTTTCCCCCCCCATAAATTAAGCAGCCAGCTTGTTATTTGTGGTTTTTCTCTGTGTTTTCTAATTTGTCTCTTAATACTGTGTTGCATTAAAGGGGAAGGGCCGGTTGGTGGCTTGGAGACCCGACTCTTGCTAAAATAGCCCCTTGCTAAAATACTTTTAAAATGCTTTTTCTGTGCTCCCAGCTTTTCGTCGCTCGTTTTCCTTGGCCTCCTGGAGCTGGTGAGCTGCAAAGGTTGGACTCGCTGCTGCTGCGCTGGTGCCTTGCCGGGTGTTCCCTCCGTGGGAATGGGGTCGGGATAGGGATAGCCTGGTGCAGGTGGGACCGGTACCCCCTAATCCTGACCCCTCCTAACCTGCCAAGGGTCCCCAAAAGAACCCGGCTGTCCCCGTAGCGTTGGGTGACAGCAGGACAGGTCTTCTGCAGCCCCCAGGTGGGATGGCCCCTACCGAGACCCTCAAGCGTGCTTGGTGGTCGTGTTTAAATTTTGTCTCAGGTAGGACCTGTTCATGTCAAACCGATAGGCTAAAAGTGGGTTAAAAAAGGAGATCTGACGAGATCTGCTCGCAGTTCTTCTGGGCTGGGATGGGGTTATTTGGGTGAGCATTGCGGCAGCGGTGAGAGCTGCAGGACACCTCGGCCCTGGAGCAGTGACAGAAGCTGGGTGTTCTTTATTATTAAAAAAAAAAAAAAGTTTGTTTAGATTTACTAAAGATGCTTGGTAAAGCCTCGGTTCTGTTTGGGGGAGATTTTTTTTTCTTTCTTTCTTTCTTTTTTTATATACTTTCCACATCCTTTGTCCCCAAGCAATCCTGACCCATCCCTCTTTTGGCTTAGCTCAGCGTGCCGGGTGCGGGGCCGTCATCCCGGTCCCCAAAACGCCGATGTCCCTCCCCGGGGCTGTCCCCTGGGGTCTGCAGTCCCCTGTGCGAAGCACAGCCATCGACCCGGGGAGCCGGCAGGCCGGCTTTGCCAAAAATGATCGGGTTTTGCTTGAATCGGTCGCTCTCGTCTTGATGGGTTTGGGTTTTGAGACTGCGGTGCAATTAAGCCCCAAACCAGCACCCGTTTTAAATGAGGGGGTGCAGCGATGGGAATGCGGAGCGGGATCTCGAGTCCAGCTCTCCAGGCCCCGCTCCGGAGTCCGAAGACATCCCATCGCCGCGTGCGGCTGCTGCTTACTCCTCCTTTTGGCTGGTTTTCAGAATAAACGTCCTTCCCTTCCCACCTTTCCCGGCAGCCCGTGCTTTCCCGGCGGGTGGATGCTGCTGGGCTCCGGTCTGGCTTTGCCCCCCACCCCGGGGATGCCTTTCTTGGGCGTTTTTGGGAGGGCTTGGCACGTGGCCAGGCAGGGGCACCCCCACCCCCTCCTCAGAGCTGGCTGGTTTTGGGGAAAAAAAAGAGCGTTTGGGTGCAGGGGTGCGTGCTGGGCCATGTGGCTCCGGGACCACCCGTGGGTCCTGGCCAGGCAGTTTGTAGTGTGGGGACAGGGGCTGGGGGAGACGCCGGGAGAAACCAGGGATTTGGGGAGTTTCGGATCAAGTTTGAGCTTGGCGAAATAGCAAGTATCTCCAATTAATTCCCAAAACGTGATTGATCCACCCGCCCTCTGTTACGCGCTTAGGAAGGAGCAACAGAGCGTCTGGTGTACGACGGCAGAGGAGGGTAAAAGATCCCCAGAGCTGGATTTGCGTGGGTTTACGGTCAGACCCGGTGAAATTTTTTCCTCCATGTCTGCCATTTGTGCCGCTGAAGTAACATGCAACAGAAAGAGGATCTTTAAATACGTGTGCACGGAGGCAACAGCCAGTGGATCAACTCTTGGGCTGTATTTCCTTTTGAACTGCCATAATAACGAAGCTAAAATTACATTTGTACAGCTACCGTGTCTGAGCCTGACCCAACCTTCTCGCCGGGGTTCATCTGTGGGGTTTTTTTTGTTTTTTTTTTGTTTTTTTCCCCGGCTGCGTGCCGCGTAGTGCGGCGAGCATGACTCCCGCTGCCGTGGGCTGATGCCGATGCCACATCCCTGGGGGGCCGAGGACGGCGTCCGCCCGGTCCTGAGCTACGTGCCGGACACGGCACGCGGTGACGGTCGTGGTGGGGTGTGGGTGGGCTGGGGGGGTCCGGGGTGCAGCGCGCCGGGCTGCGGCACACACGTGCAACGAAGGAATCCCCGATGTAGGTCACCGGCATCGTCCCGTCCCGTCCCCCCCCCCGGGGAAGCGTGGGTGGCACAGGGCTCTTGCCGGCAGCAAGCGGCGTGGGCGTGAGGGAGGCTGCTCTCCTGCTTTCCTGGGGCCTGGAGAGAGATTTCTGCCGCGCGGAGTACGGCTTTTTTGCGTGCCAGCGTATAGACGTAATTAAAAGAAGAGCCCGGCACAGAAACCCCCTAACCCTGGGCGGGGGGGGGGGGGGGGGGGGGCACAGGGAATAAATCCGGGAGGGTTTGCAGCAGTCTGCGGTGCGAGGTTTGGACAGACACCTTCCTGGGAAAGGAAACGGCGGGTCAAGTTTTCCTCCTCCGAGGAATCGGGTTTCCCCACCTTCCAAGAAAACTCAGGCTCTGCAGGAGTGTCGGAGCCTCTAAAGTAACGCTCCCTCTCAGGGGTTTGGTTTTTTTTTTTTTTTTTTCCCAACTCTGCTGTTAAGAAGTGGCAGCGTTCAAGAAAAATAAATAACATTTCCAACATTTCCTGCAGCACATCAGCTGCTTTTTCGTTTAATGGCTTGGGAGGGGCTAGGAATAAACCCACACAGGACCTTGCCCATGGCCAGCACAAGGAAGCAGCTGCCAGATGAGCCCTTTTGGCTGTATGCTAATAAGTGGGGTAAGAAAATAAACCCCTGGACCAAGGGTTTGAGTTTAAACTTTATTTCCAAAAAAAAAAAAAAAAAAAAAAAAAAAGAAAACAAAAAAACCAAAACACAACCAAAAACCCAAAAAACAAAACACTATCCAATTTCAAACAATTATATTAATGTAGCTGCTTTTAACAGCCAACTGTTAAAAGATGTGTGGTTGCAGACCAACTGCTTAAGGGCATTCTGGTTCTCAAACCTCGGAGTATAAATAATTTTTTCATCAATATCATAAAATAACTTATTATATATCTTAGCATAAAAACTTGAGGATTAACATCCCAAAAATACAATAAAATCGTTTGTAAAACATTTCGATTAACCTTTTTGCTCTTTAAGGTACTTAAACCAGGAACTGTTAAGTTGCACTTTAAAAAAAAAAACCGTGAAGGGTGTTGGGTGTTTTCGGTGAGTAACCCGGCCGTGCGGCACCCCCGCGCGTCAGGCAGGGCTCCTTCCTCCGGCGACGCAGGCGCTGCTCTTCCCTTCGCTTCCACGCTCATCCCCGCCGCTTCCGAGTCACTCTTCTTCAAAGAAGTCCCACAAAACACGTAGTTCAACTTCAGCTTACCCCCCCCTTGATGTCAGTTTTATCTTTTTTTTTTGTTGTTTTTTTTTTCTTTTTTTTCTTTTTTTCCTCCCCCCCCACCACCCCCCCCCCCCCGCAATCCTCTCGCCAGGGCAGGGAGTTACTTCCTGAGCAACTGCTAAAATATTGCAAAACTTCAGTGCAATTCGGTTGAGTTCGTTTTCGGCCCGGCGCGGTCACCGCTCGGGGAGGTTAATCACTGGCACCCACTGATCCATGTAGCGACTCTCCCGGCAGAAGCACATCAGCTGACTCAGCGCTGGATCCTTCCACTGCGAGGCATGGGGGTTCTGGAAAGAGAGGGAGAAGGGGGGGGGGGGGGAGCGTTTTAACAGAGAAGCAAAAACAACCCCCACAGAAAGAAAAAGCACAGCAGAAAACCCAGGAGCGTGAATCATCTTAAATTGCCACTAAGGCAAACAAACAAACCAACCCCAGAACCACGCGAGGAGTTTTGCAGCCTTGGACTCCAGGGCAGAGTAGGAAAAAGAACGTGAAAAAAAGAAAAATTAAAAAAAAAAAGGAAATCAAGTTTCCTGCGGGATGCCCCTGCGTGCGGGTACGGACCCGAGCCCCCGGTGAGGGCCGCAGCCGCCGCCGCGCCCTGGTTTGACCGAACGACATTTCGAAGTTGCGCTCGATCCCAGGCTTCGCGGGAGGTAAAAAAAAAACCAAAAAAACAAAAAAACCCCCAAAACCCCAACGCGCTCTGCCTGTTCACCGCTGCTTACTGGAAAGAGGAGTTAAGGCCTTAGAGCCGGACCGCGGCGGCCGGTTCGGGACGAGCTGCCGGTCCCGCCGCAGCGCCCCGCGGCCCTCGGGAGCGGCGGGACTCCGTAAGGGACCACGAGGAGCCGTCGGGAGAACCGGGCGGGATGCTCCGAGGCGCGGGGCGACCGGCGGAGCTCGGGTTTTTTTTTTTTTTTTTGGGGGGGGGGGGGGGGGTGTGTTGTTCCCGGTGTCGCGTGTGTTCCCCCCCCCCCCCCGCCCGGGTCCCCCTCACCGTGACGAGGACGCAGTGGAGGTCGGCGGGCGAATCGGTGCCGGTGGCGGGCAGCAGGAGCTGGGCCAGCCGGGCCGGGTTACTGACGCGTAAGATGTTGATGTCGTTCTCGCAACAGAAAGCCTGGATCAAGGTGAAGTGGATCTGCAGCGCCGCGTCCCCCGCCTCCTCTTCGTCGGCCGCCAGCAGGCACAGCACCACGTTGTCCGGGTCTCTGCGGGGACAGCCGCCGTCACCGGAGGGGCTGGGGGGGGGTACCGGGGGGGGTACCGGGGGGGGGGGGGGGGGGTCACTCACACGTTGAGCAGCTTGGCGGCCTCGTAGACACCGAGGGTGAGGCTCCGCTGGCTCAGCGCCTTGCTCAGCACCTCCTCCAGCGCGTCCCCCGCCTGCTCCATCCTGCCGCCGGGACAAGCACAGACAGGCCGCCGCCGCCGCCGCCACCGTCAACCGGGACCCTCACTCCTCCTCCTCCGCCGCCCCCCCCCTCCTCCGCCTACCGTCCCCGTCCCTTACCTCCCGGCGGTGCGGTGGTCCCCGGGCAGCTCCTCCAGAGTCATAGTGGAGCTGGAGGTCCCGGTGCCGGTCCCGGTGCCCGCTCCGCGCCGCCGCCGCCTCTGCGGAACAAAGGCGCCCCCCGGGCGTTATCCGACTCGCGCCCGGCCAACCCGCGCCGGCCACATTTGCATATTTTCTTCCCATTGGTCCATGCAAATGAGGCCGCTCCCCCTTCCACCACCCCCCCACCACCACCACCTCCGCTCTAAGAACGGCCGAACCGAAACCCCCGCCGCCTCGCCCTCTGCCTACCGGCCGGGCAACCACGGGAACCGACGGGGAGGCGGCTGCTGATTGGTTTGCGGGAAGGAGAGGGCGGGGCGTTCGCCTTGTCGAAGAGGGGCGGGGAGCGGGCAGCGCGCGCCGCCGGGGCCGGCGGAGCCCGGCTGTTGCGGGCAGCGCCCGTTCGATCTGTCCCGTCCCGTCCCATCCCATCCATCCCGTCCCGTCCCATCCCGTCCCGTCCCATCCCATCCCATCCCCCAAAAAGGAACGAGCTAGACGCCGTTCCCGGGCCGCCTGCGGGAGGGGGGGGGGGACACGCGGGGAACGGTAACGGTCACACGCATTTGTTCCCCTTAAACCGTAAAACGCTGCCAGCCGTGCCGCCCTGCCGTTCTGGCCCCGGGGCAAAGCCGGGCTGCGGGTGGGCGCAGCGGCCGCCCCGGTGTTATTCCTCCGCTGCTTGCCGTTTCCCCTTGTCACCGGTTTACGGTGGTACCGGGAGGTAACGGGTGGGAGCGCGGGCCAGGCCCTTGGAGGGTGAGCGTTGGCGGTACCGGTGAGGTAGGGCCGGGTACGGCGGAGGTCGCGCGTCTCGGTCCGGCTTTGCCGTCGGTAGCAGAGCTTGGCCCGGTAAAGCCGAACGTGTTTCCGTAGCGGGACGTCGTCGGAGCGGCCCGGCGGTGCCGCCTGTCCGGCCTCCAAAGACCACGAGTTTCCCTTTAAATTCACAATTAGGATGAAGCCGTCCATCTTCCCCGCAACCGCAAAAGTTGCGCTCTTGCCGTTCCCCCTCGAGTGACCACCGGCGCGCTTGGGAAATAACCTCACCAAAACCTCGGCACGCGCGATTGCGAAACACCCGGGACGCTCTTGTAGCCCTGGCAGCGGTGAAAGCAAACGATATTTTTGTGCGTGGTTTTCGCGCGATACGGCCGTCCCTCGGCGTAACGCTACCGGCGGCGTTTTGCGGCTCGTGGCGGCAGCGCCGGCGTAGCCGCCTTTATGCCGAGAGCCAGCCGGGGCGGTGGAAGGGACCCGCGCCCGTCCCGAGTGGCACGTTGTGATTTAACCCCCAGCCCTGGAGAGCGTCCGCGGTGCCAGGGACGGGAGCGTGGGGGACGCTGCCCTCCCCGTGCCGCCGTCCTTCCAGGAACTCACGGTTCTCCGGCTTTCGCCTCAGCGGGGGACGTGGTTTCTGATCCGTGCGTCCGCCGCCGACATCCGTTTTGGGGTTTGCATTGGCCCCTCCGCGTCCCTGGCCGGGGTGGGGGTCACCCCCAGCCTTGCCTTAGAGGACACCCCGCCGCCTCTTGTACTGTTCCGTGTTGGACCCAGAGGGGGCAAATAAGGCAGCGGAGTCTTAAAATACGTGCTCTGTGTGTAGTAAACGTGTAGTTTCACTTCCAGCCTTGCTGGCCGGGAAAGGTAAGGCGGCCCGTTGAGAAACCCCAAACTTTGGAGGCAGCTTCGGCAGCTCTGGCCTCCGGCTCACGCGTCGTTAGCCGGGGCTGGCGCGGCGCGGGCTCGCCGCTCGTGTTCGGCACGGTGCGAGGTTCCCCGGCGCGGGCGACGCTGACGCCCGGCTGTCGGGTACCCGTGTCACCGTCCCGGTTAAACCACGACGGTCACCCTCCCGGCGGCGCCTGCACCTCGGGTTGGGTGGGCGGCAGCGCGGTGACCGGCACCTTTCCCGACGTGAGCGGTAAGGAAAGCCAAGCTCCGGAGCACGGCCGGTGTTTCCGATGGCTGCAGCTCGGCGTGCGTCCTTCTGCTGTTGAGCAGTGCTCTGTTCCCTCTCCCCAGTTTGTCTTCTGCTAGGCCACGCTATAATTCCCCGGTGAGTCACAGGCATTACAGCTCGCGCTAATACTTGCAAGAAATACCTTTCCTGAGCGCAGTCTGAAGCCCGTAGTGCTCGGAAGTGACAGGGTTATCCCGACTTACGGCACCGGCGGTGGGGACGGTGGCATTTCGGCAGAGCCACCGGCGCACCGTGCCGCGCTACGCCGGCGCCTGGCGTGCCGACCTCAGCCACGGTGTGTTGCTGGCGGCAGTTACGGTGCGAACGGCGCCTGCCGGTGCTTCTCCCTGCAAATATCCCTGGCGGACTGGACTCCCCTCGACTGCCGCTACGGTGAAGCGACGCTTCGTGTCGGCCGGAGCCATAAGACCGCTCTGCAGCTGGGTGCTCGAGCTTGTTCTTCTGATGCTGACTTAGCTGAACCGTGGGCGTTTGAGCCCGGCGGAGGAGACCTGCTCCCCCAGCCCACCCCTCCCCAGGCCAGCTGGCCGCCGGCATCTCGCCCTCGCCGGCCCCTCCGCAGGGTTTCCAAGTGCGGGGTCGAACTTGGGGTTTCTCCGGGAACTTACTTTTGCCGCCATATGGCCCGTCTCAGCCCGGGAGACCTCCGGGGAGGATCCCTTCTAATGAGAGCCGTGTCAAAGATCACGCTTTCTCAGCTGTCGCACCTAAAAGCCTCCATCCTCCCGCGGCGAGTGCCAAAACGCTTGCCCAACCCGGGCTGCGAGCTGGCACGGTCCCACCGGCGCCGGCAGACTGGGGCTGCAGACGGGACCCTTGGTGGTCCCTCACGGAGCTTTTGGCAGCCTGTGCTTTAAAGGTTTGCTTGCGTTAGCGTTTCCCTTCGGCTCGTAAACAGCAGCGGCCGTTTTCCACGGCGGCGTTTGCTGAAGCGTGGTGCGGCGTGCCGGTGAGCGCAGCCGAGCGATGCAGAGCGGCGTTCGGCACTCTGCTCGCAGAATCACTTAATTAGCCATTTGGAAAAGCAAGATCTGGGTATGAAACTGTTTTCCACAGAAGAATATAGAGAGCGATTTAAGTAGCCCCTCGGTTGTGCCGGCTACGGCAAGGAAAGCTTCCAAAAGTTTGCATATGTTCCCCTGGCTCGGCTCTCGCTGCCCATTGTCCTGCCGCTGCAGCCCTGATGAGATATGACACGACTTAACGAAGCCCACGGCGTCAGGAGAAAGGGAAAAAAAGCCTCTTTTGCATCAGGTAGAGGGGTGGCAGATGGCAGGACCGCAGCAAAACAGGTGGAAGCATTGTGTGGTGACCCTCCGAATTAAGTTCGGTTAATTTGCTGTCTCTCTATTAGCAACTAAAGTCTCCGGCTTCACTGAGAGATCTCAGATTGTATCTCGCAGGCGGTCTGGCCGCGCAGCCCCATCTGTGGCCGGCCGCAGAGCTAAATCTGTCTCAAAGGCAACTGAAAAGCAGCTGAAGCCTCTTTTCTCTCCCCTCGGTAGCAGCAGCTCCCTGACCCGCGCCAGTAATGACGGCAGGCGATGCTCTAAAACTGCATTTTCCCCACAGGTTTCCCGGCTAGGGGCAGTTTTCCTTCCCTCCCTTTGTCCAGAGAAGCAGCAAGGATGCTCAGGAGGCGTGCAGGTCCCTCCTGCTTTGCAGCGGGGAGAGAGAAAGTGGCCGTACTGGGGATGCACCGTGGCTGCTCTCCTGGGGAGCCCGGGACGGAGTCGGACCCGCAGTTGTCCCTCCATCAGCTCCCGGCTGGCAGCTGCTGCTAAACCTTCCTTTCATCGCCTGCCAAAACGCGCCCGGGGTGTTTTGCTCCCCCTCAGGCCCCCCCCCCCCCAGCCCTTTAATCCTGACTTTCATAAGTCGCCAGGCTGATGCCAGCAATCCCCTCTGCGTTCAGCATCACAGAGACGGGGGGCCCAGGAGCTGCGTCGGGCTTGGCTCTTCCCCCTGCGCTGGCGGCCCCCCGGCCCCAAATGTTCTCTGGGGCCATGGGTTTTAGCTGCTCGGTGGTTCGAGAGCGCTGGGTTAACAGGCAGGGATTTAGGAGATGCCCGCCCGGGTCCTGCCTTCGGTCCGGCTGCGGGAGGCGCGGGCTTGGCCAGCCAGAGACACATTTCCTGCACGTAAAAGCGAAAAGTTGTTTTAAGTTTTTGGGAATGAGACCAAACATCAAACGGTGTCAGCGAGAGGTGACGAAGCCCCATCCGAGCCGAAGGGTTAGGAGCGGGGGGGGGGCAGCAGGGCCGGCAGCCGGCCAAGCCCCTTCCCGGGGGGCTGCGGGGGGCTGCCCGCCGGGTGGTCCCGGCCGCGGCTGCCGCTCCTGCCCCGCAGCGAGGTGCCGGGGCCTTTCGGCTCCCGTTTCGCTCGGCTTTGTGCTGTCCCCACGCTCGCGTGGCCCCGTTCCTGTTTTCGGCGATGTCCCCATCCCCTCCCCGGGTCCCCTGCCTTGCCGCTGTCCCGCGTGGGACCTTTCGCCAGCTCCGCTGACCCCCCCCCCCCCCGGCCATCCCGTTGCGACGTGAGGGTCCCGGGTCCGGCCCTTTGCTCAGCGTCGCAGAAACGTGCCGCCTGCGCTGCCGAGCAGCGCGACACCCCAGCCGCGCTTGCGTCGCGGAGCCGCGCGTTCCGGGTGAGCGTTTTCGCTCCCCTTTGAATCTGCTGGATAACGAGGGCAGCGATCACCTTTGCAAAGCAAACGCCAGCTTGCACATTCCCCGGGGGGCGGCCTCTGGTCCAACAGTCCGCTGCATTTTCCCAGCGGCACCCAGTCCCGTCTCGCTGAGCCAACCCCGGCACCCCGGCTGACCCCGCTGTTCCCAGCCGGTGCAGGCGCCAGCATCCACCTTCACCTTCCCGGGCCGGGGCATCCCTGCCCGCGCCATCCCGGATCCCTGCGGGAGCAGACCCCCCAGCCTCTGACCCTCTGCGTGCTCAACTTTGCCTCCTTGCAGAGCGGAGCAGGAGCCCGGGATTGACCCAGGTCTGCGGACCCGGCTTTCCCGCACGCCGTCGGTGGATGCTTCTCGCTCGGGCACGGACCACCGTGTCCCCCGGCCAGTGCCGGCAGCAAGGCAAGGGCAGAGACGGAGGGTACGGGATGGGGCCACGGGCAAAGCCTGCATCCCACGCAGGGCTGAGCCCGGCCGTGGCAGCGTTAGGGGCTCTGGGTAACCTGCCAGCACGCCCACAGGGCACTAAAACCACCGAAAAAGCAAACCCGGCCATCAGTTTGGGGAAAGGCAGGCGGGCGTACCTCCTGACACGGGCACGGGAGCTCTGAATCCACCTTTGCGGTGGGGTAGAACCCCCCGTTTATATGAGTTTCCCCTCCCTTTTCTTTGCAGGAGTTTCTCCACCCCCGGTGGAAATAAAAGCGGGGTTCAGCTGAAGCAATCCCTGCTGGCATTCGGGGTGTGACTTTAGCCGGCGCCTGGGAGCGCACAGGGCGGCCGGGAAGCGCGGCTCCGGCTGGGTTTGGCTCTGGAGCCGGGCGCCGTGCCAGCAGCTTTCCTAACCACCCGGGTCACCGCAGTCCGGCCAAAAGCCTGGCTCGGTGGCACTTCGCAGGGACGGAATTTTCCCGGGAGAGATGTTCGCCTTTCCCCAAGCAAAAGCCATGCCCCCTCCCCACAGCCGTGGGGTCGGGTTGTGCAGATGTAGGTGGCGGGGGCCAACTGTCCCCAAAATCCCAAGTCCTGGCCCCAGAAGAGAGGGTGCAGGGTGCTGGGGATTTGATACTAAGCCAGCTGGTCTGGTACGGGGTGTTTCATGCAGCGCTGGGCTCCCTGCACCGAAAGCAAACCGTCGCACCCTCGGCTTTCATCAGCAGAGATTGGAAACCGCGAGCGAGGACAGGAGCTGTCCCCCCGTGACCCCATCCGCGTGCAGGAAAGGAGAAAAGTTGGGGTGCGGGACCCCACGTTGGGGATAACGCCGTCTGCTGCTCTTTGCACAGCAAGACCGGCTGCTGACTCCTGACCTGGGAGTTTACCTCTCCCAAAAGCGGGGTGGCAGGGATCTGGGGGTGCAGGGGTCCGGTCCTGCAGGGGTCCAGGGGTGCAAGGGTCTGGGGGATGTGGGATGTGATTATCCCACCCCGGTTTGCCCGTGCTCAGCACATTCCTGCTGTCCTGTGCGGTGCCGAAGCGTCGCTGAAAGGGATTCGGGTCTCGCCGGCCACGGCACGCTGGGGTTTGGCAGCAGGCTGCGGGAACCGCCTGGGTTTGCACAAAATAAGGGACCCGCTTCCCGTCAGCAGATGTTTTCACCTGCGGCCAAAATCCCGTGCTGCCGCCGGCTCCTGCTGCCCCAGCTGCGCCCCATCCACGGCAGCATCCCAGCTGCCCCTCTCGCTGGGAAAATGACATTTTGGGCTGCACAGGGAACGGTTTGGTTTGGACTGCTTTGAGCGCTGGAATAAGAAAGAAGCGCCTTTGGTGCTGCAGGAAAAGCTGCACGGGGCTGGGAGAGGCACGCAGGCAGCCTGCACCGGGGCACCGTGCCTTCCCACGCCGGGCACCGGAGAAAACGCCGAAACCCGGCGTGGTGCTGCCGGCCGTGCCCTTGGAGCTGGGGACGGGGTTCGCTCACCTGGGCCTGAGTTTTTATTGCAGAGGCCCAGGGGGTTTGGGACAACAGGGACCCTGCAAAGGGGGAACACAAGTTTTTTCCCACCCTGCGCTTGCCCACCTTTGCAGATGCCCCTGCAACCCACGTCCGTGCCGGAGCCGTGGCCGGGGGACCCAGGGGCGTTGGGTGCTCGTGTGAGCCCTCTCGCCTGGCCCGGAGCCGAAGCCCGGGCAGCACCGGGCAAAGTCCGGGAGCCGGGACACCCCCTCGCCGCCCGCAGCACCGCTCCCCGGATAAACCCGCAGTAAAAGGCAAACCCAAACTTTGTCCCATTTAATAGCTGTGTGCAGTCTGAAAGAGCACACGGGTGGCATCTGCATGAGCAAACACCCTCCTGCCCTGCGTGCTTTTTCCACAAGGAAATCGGCTTCGTGTGAAATTGCTGCGGGAGCCACCCCGGCGGTGACCGGCTCCCCCCAGTCCTGCCTCCCTTGGGGATGTTTCCCGTTCGCCAAGGGCTTTGCTTTGCAAGCTGTTCCCCCCCTCCAGCCCCTAAAAACCAACCCCTGCTACTGAGCGCAGTCACGCACGTGGAAGCAGAGAACCGGTTTTGTTCACCCTTTTTAGTTACAGTCATCTTTAGTGCTGTCCCTGCCAATAGCAGGTAGGTCATCTGGGGACAGGATATGAGTTTACATTCATTTCATTTAATTTTGTCTCCTGTAAAGCGCTGATCGGGGAGAGTGTGTAGAAAGAAAAGGGGAAGGGACCTCGAAGCGAAGCCCTGAGTTTGACGGGCATTGCAGTAACAACTGTTGCAGTACATATAAACGGAACCATGACGTTTATTTGGAAGCAGATTTAAAAAATATATATAACAGTCAGAAACACAGGAATCTTGTTTTCAAGGAACTCTGGCAAAGTTTTTAAGGGCAATTTTGACCTGTGCTGGCAGGAAACCCTTTTGCCCACCCCGGGGCAAAGCAAAGCCCTTCTTCCAGTGGTCGCTCGCCCCAAAACCGCCCAGGTCATTACTGGTGCCTCTGGCTGCCAATTAGCTCATTTGCCCCGTGGCCACCTCCCAGTTCCCCCAGCAGCAGCGCTGGGGGGGGTGGCCCAGGGCAAAAAAAAAAAAAAAAAAAATTGCTGTTTCTTTGAGAAGCAGAGAGGGACGGGTTGCCTGCAAACCCCTGCCTGCTCCTGCCTGCTCCTGCCTGCGGCGGGGGGGCGGCCGGCGCCTCTCCAGCCCCTCCTGGCGGCCGCGGCGGGGGGAGCGGGCGGGCCGGCCCCCGGGGTGCCTGGGGGGCTCAAACCGGGGAATTTCTGGTGCCTGCACGTCAGGGGAAAAAATAATTAAAAAAAAAAAAAAAAATTCCCAAACCTAATCCCAAACCAAAAGAACTTTTTTTTTTTTCCCCCAAAAAAGTCATTTTGCAGTAAGGAAAAAAAAAACACCCAAGCTGTAACACGTCGCGACAGAAAAGTCCAGCCTTTAATGCCCGTCCTGGGGGGGGTCACTGCTGGGGACTGACCTGCCTTTTGGGGGGGGGGGGGAATGAGGCCGGTGTCCCCAGCCGGGTCCCCGGTGGGAGCGGTGGGATCGGGGTGCTGCTGGCTGCCCACGCAGCCGTGCCGAGCCCCCCGCCCCACGGGGCTGCAGGGGGGGAGCCGCCGACTCCCCCGGGGGGGACGACTTGGGCTGCAAAACCCAAGGGTGACGAAGGCAGGGGCTGCAGGAGCAATGGGACGGAGGTGGGGACATCTCCTCCTGATGGCATCTCCCCACCAAACCTGTCCCCCCCGGGCACAGGGAGCGGCTGGAGCCCCGGAGGGAGGCGAGGACCTGGCTCAGCCCGAGGCCCAACCTGCCCCCCCCAGCCCAGAAGCTCTTTAGGAGGAATTAGAGGGGACGAAACAAGCAGAAAAATGCACCGACACGTGCTGCGGGGCATCTACAATGAGCTGCTTCCTGGCTGGACTCATGGAGCAGCAATGTCCCGGGCCGGGGGGGGTCCCGAATTCACCGGCCGCAGCCGTGTCACCGAGGACGCGTGGTACCACCGTGGAACCCGCTCCCACGCCTGCAAAGAGGGGGACGAGGAGCTGGCGGGGGGACGTGACGGGGAGCGGATCGTTCCCAAACTCGCGAGCAACGAGGAGCGCGCAGAGAGCAGCCGGTGCTTGCTCGGAGGATGCTCTCCCGCCTGGCACAGGGGCACGGCTGCAAACTGGCAGCAAATTAGCACTCGTTAACTGAGGCTTGGTATTGCTAGCATCGCAGAACTCAGAAGAGGAGACCTAGGATTCCTTTATCTTCCACCAGCAAGCCCTCTGCTGTGCTTGCTGCGGTGTCGGGAATGCCGGACGGTGAGGGATCAGCCCAGACAGGGGTTTTGGGTACGGTGGGGGTACGCTGTGGGGTAGCCCATCCTCGTGCCATCACCTCAGTCCAGGAGCTGGGGCTGTAAGAAAAACATTGAATAACCCCAAACTCGTGACCCGGTCCTAGGGAAAGGTGTATGCCGCCATCCCCGCAGTGCTGCAGCCCAGGGCCTGCCGGCCGGGAACTGCTGCCGGGCAGCTCTTCCCAGGGAAGGGATGGGGCAGAGAGCCTGGAGCAGCACCGTTCAGGCCAATCCTTTAACATAAACTTGTAGTAAAGGTAATTTATTTTTTAAAGAAAATATACATAACATTTTTTTTTAACATGCATAATCTTCTAATGAATGGTGTGAGGTTTTTTTAAGAAAATACACTTCTAAAGAAATCAAATATTGCTGCTACAGGTCCCTGGTGCTGGAGGATTCCCTCATCCCGAAGCAGTCTGGCAGATCAGCCCCTTTCTGCAGTCACTGGGAGAGCCAGGTATGCTTACAGAGACCAGTCTGGAGCGGTAGCAGCAAGCTGTGCCGGTTTTATTTTCATGTATTATGGGAGCTGCCAGCGCTTTTGAATTAATTTGAGGATTTTTGCCTCTTTTTCTGCTCAGGAGCAGTCTCCAGGCAGGAGACAGTTTTCTTGGACTGATTTGCAGTTACTCGTGTAATGATTACCCCGCTCACGTACATTCAAGTGAAGAGATTGCTAGCGTTGGTGTTACTGTTTGCCCTCTGTGGCTCCTGTCTCCTTTGCAGCTGGGTCGGGAGCTGGGCAAACACCGAGTTTTCACAATTTTTCATTTGTTTTTGGGCCGTGGCCTTTCCAGGGGCTGCAGCAGTGTCGGCTCCGGAGCGGTGGCTGTGCATCGCCCGGAGAAGAGCTGGACCAAAGAAACGCTGTGTCTCTGCGGCTGGGGCACCCCGGGGCTGCGGGAGGGTGACCTCAGGGTGACAGCTTGGAATGTGCGTTCCCATTTTCCAAGGAAATCACACTTTGGGTCTGGCCTTTTCCGTCTCCCAGCTGGGTCCAAGGATGCAGGGACTCTGGGGGAGCTGTCGACACGGAGCGGGCATCCCGGGGGTGAAGAGGATGCTCTGGAGAGCTGCTCAGGAGATGGGGAGCGAACGTGGGTCTGTTCTGCTGGAAGAGGGTGAGCTGTGAAGCGAAGGGCTCCTCTGAAGACTGAATAAAAAGGGATTTCCTTCGGGAAGGGGTTGCACGACGGTGAGGAGCCTCGGCGGGAGGGATCCCTGCCTTCAGGAGGGGATAAGAGCTCATCGAGGCGGCAGAGGTGGCCCTAGCAGGGCTGGCAGCAGCTCCTGGTGCGGAGCGGGTGCCGTTCCCCACGTAGCCGCCCGTGTTGCAGGCAATATGTTAATAACACTTTGTTCTTCGGTTCTTTCATCAGAGGCGCTCAGAGCGATTCACAGGCGGCAGTTGGTGCGTGCAGCACGCCCACAGCAAACACAAATCCCTTTTTTCCCCTCCTTTTTCACACGCGGGGGCTGGCAGCGAGGGGCTGCCCAGGCTGCCGGGGGGGTGCAGCGGGGACGGGGACGCGCTTGGTCCAGCGAAGTCCCTGCCCCGTGGGGAGGGCTGGTGGCTCCGTGGCCCTTCGTCACCAAAGTCTGGCCCCTCGCTGCAGGCTGCACAAACTGCCACTATTTTTGGTCCGTCTTTATGAAGCCTTTTCAGCCACAAAACTAGTGTCTTGGTCTGATTCTTCCTACGGCCCTCCAAAGTCTATTTTTAGTGATGTTTGGGGTTACACGAGCTGTGTCGCGGTGGGGTGTCCCCATGTGTGTCCCCCCGCCCCGTGCTGGGGACCCATGCCGCGTTATCAAAGCCCGCAGCCCCGCGCTGCCGCTCGCTCTCACCATGAACGGGACCTCCACCATGAACAAGACCTCCACCGGTGGCCCGGGGACCACGCTTCCCGCAGCACCTTATCCGAACCGGCAGCCCTGCTCTCCGCTCGTCTGTCTTTTTATCTAAAGCAGCAGCCGCAGGGACCCCGCGGGACGTTAACGCTGTCAATGAGCGATGCGACGCGGACGATGAAGCACGCCGGGTTAAAAACCACTGCGTGGGGAGGGATTGGAGGTCTTACGGTCAAGCATCTTTCATTTGCCTAATGTGCTGGGACGTGCCCGCACG
This sequence comes from Aquila chrysaetos chrysaetos, assembly GCF_900496995.4. Lineage (NCBI taxonomy): Eukaryota > Metazoa > Chordata > Aves > Accipitriformes > Accipitridae > Aquila > Aquila chrysaetos. The sequence continues at coordinate 41,524,778 of NC_044015.1, read as the reverse complement.
TTGCTGATGGATGAGAGGACTACTGTCGTGGGAGCCGGGCAGGATGGGTGGCCAGCCGAAGGTTGCACCACCCGGGGGGGAAGGAGCCGAGGGTGCTCGGGATCTCTCAGAAATTGTCCTGAGCAATTGCACATCCTCCTTAAGCGTTTTTGAGGCTGGTGCCTTAATGGTCGTGTGCAATGGAGAACCAGGCCCTCGACCCTCTGCTTGTGAGCAGCCTCCTGTGCTTCTCTGCCGGCCTCACCAGTGTCCCTGGCTGAGGTTCAGCCCCCCGAACCCCCTCCCAGCACCATCCATTGGAAGCGACGGTCTCGGAATCTCGATCCACCCCCCCCCCGGGCTGTAGTCAGCCGTGGGCTCACGCTGGCAGCAGCGTTGCTCAGACAGGCTGAGGAAGCCCCTCGGCTCTCCTTGGCCCCCCAAGGATGCACAGCGAGCCTGCGCAGGGCGTGCTGCGGCCACGGGGATTTGGGACCCTGGCACCAGTTGGGTGGTGAGACCCTTTGCAGGGCAGGGGACTGGGATGAGCTGGAGCAGTGGGGAAACCTCCCGAGCTGGAGCTGAATGTGCAGCAACAGCCCTGGGGCTTATTTGGGCTGCAGAGACCTGCGCAGGTCAGGCATGCCACGCCGCTCGTTAGCAGAGAGCCCGGGTAGTTCCTCTGCCTGTAATCACCCTAATGAGTAGTTGTCTTGCCCAGCTGCAGCAGAGGCAATTCTGTGACCTGCTTTTGGTGCGTTTGATCTTGCTTTTCTTGTATTTCCTCGCCCGGGCGAGCCTGCTGCGGCAGCAGGTACGGCGGTCAAGCGTGCGTGGTCCGAGAGCGGCCGGGACCTGCGCGTTGACTGAAGCCGATGTCCTCCGGGGCTCGCTGCCAGCACCCAGAGACTCGATGCGTGTGCCCTGCTCACCTTCTGGGAATACATACCTCATTAGTGACTGACGGCATCAGCATTAATGGCTCAGGCTAATTGCCGAAGCCTGACATCACGCTGGCAGAGGAGGCGATGCCTTCCACGCACTCGTAACACGCAAGGTTTGCTGCATGGGAGCTGCTGCTCCCGTGCATCCCCACCTCCCCAGAAATCCACGGAAATCCTGCGGTTTGCCTCAAGCCCCTGGGATGGTTTGGAGATTCCCCTCGCTGGTTCCCAGCCTTCCCGATGCCTCTGCAGAGGTTTCATCCTCGGCGAGGGGAGCCAGCGGCCATCAGAGGCGGCCACGGGGGTGAATCACGGCCGCTTTAATCCCGGCGTCGGTGCCCTGCCCCGCAGCGCTCGCGCGAGGGCTCGCCGACGAGCCGGCCTTAACGCCGACGCGCCGAGCCGTGCCGCAGCCGGGCCCTCCGCCTGCGACACGGGCAGGGGCGCGGGGTCGGACCGCTGCCGATGTGGGATGCTCCTGGAGAAGGACGGCTCTGCTTCTCCCTGCTTGCTGCAGGGGATTGTAATTCCTTACAGGGGTATTTCTGCGTCTCAAGGAAGAGCTGAAATCGGTGCTGAGTAACAACCCCAGGCGTTTCTGGTGCTTGTTTTGTGTAAGGACCATGGCTGACTCCAAACCACCAGCCCAGTGGCAAGCATGGGATCTCTTCCCAGCCGTCTCCGGGGGGAAAGCGCTGCGCTACGCTCCCCTTTACCCTCCTCTGGGCATGCGTTGCTGCGGAGCGGGGGTCAGCATCGAGCAAGGGGGGAGGATTTGGGGTGCAGAGCGGTACGGCCGGCACGGGGGCTCTTGCCAAATGTTTTCCCTCGGCCTCGCGGCAGCACGCAGAGGGCTCGTTTCGATCAAACACGGCAGAGCAAATCGGAGCCTCAGCTGACCGCAGCGTGCTGGGCAGCCGGTGATAGCATCACCCCGTGTGCCGCACACCCCCAGAAGACCTCTCCTCCTTCCCCAGGGGTCCTGCGGGGCTTCTGCTCCTCCCAGAACCAAAAGAGGCGAGGAGAAGCAGGCAGGGAGAAGCAGGCGAGGGGAGCTGGGGGGCCTGACCCATTTGCAAACAGCCACGGCCGCCGGCTGCCTGCGCAGGATTCGCCCCGACTGGGCAGATGGCGGGGAGGGCTTGGCTCAGGCACCGGTGCTGGCACAGCCCGAGCCCAGATCGTTTTTATTTTAAATGCACCTGCAAGGACAAGTAAGAAAAACCAAGCACAAAGGCCGGGTCGTGTTTGGGACAGGTCCCTCGCGTGTGGAAGGCTGGGGAAGGGCTGCGGGTGGCAGAGCGTCTGCACACCCAGCAAACGGGCGCGCGGGGCGGCAGGACAAAGGTCCTGGGTTGGTTTTCACCGGTGTCTGTTAGACATTGCCGGTGGTGGGAGGGAGAGCTGCGGGACAGATGCGCGGGAGAGCTGCAAGACAGCCGTCTGGGAGAGCTGGGTTTAGGGCAGTGAGTCTTTTCTAACCCATTAAATTGGTGTCTTCTTGGGGGCTGGGGTTTGCAGCGCTCTCAGCGTAACCAGGAGTGAGCCAGCTGCGATATCATTATCGCTAAAGGTGCAGCAAAATCTGATTGTTTTAATAATACCCTGATACGGCAGGAATTTCCCTTTTCTGAACCGCTGCATTTCTGTGTCAGCCCAGAAGTACTTCTGGAGGCGGTGGATGTGCCTGGGGTTCCTTTGGGCCCTGGGAAGGACCATCCCGCGCTTCAGGACAGATCAGCCCGGTGCCATGCTGCGGTGCCGTGCGGCTGGGAGGTCTGCCGGCGCGATGGGAGATCTCGCTCGTGCTCCTTGCTCTCCTGCAGCTGCCAGGTGGGAAGCTGTGTCTTCCTGAGCTTCGCCCCGCTTTGGCAGTGCCCCAAAATAAACCTACGCTCGTTCCTCGCCCTGCATTGTGCTCTCTAAAACAAAAGGCCCCCTTTTATTTGTGCGACAGCTGAAATCTGGGCTCTGCCGAGCGGCTGTAGCCAGCCCGCAGCCGGTGGAGGGGAAGGAGGAGCCGAGCCGCTGGCCGGGGAGCGAGGCGAGCGGGCAGGCTGAGGATGCTGAGGGCGAGGGCTGCCTCTCCGCAGCCCCGGCACCGGGCAGAGGAGGCTGCGGGGTGACTCAGAGTGGTCTCGCCTGCTCCTGCTTCGCAGCTCGCCCCGCCGTGTCCCTGCGAAGCTGCCGGCTCAGCAGCCCGGCCCAAGCTCTCCCATGGCCGCCCTCCACACCCTGCAGCCCATCCGACTGGGAGCCGGGCGCGCAAACTGGACGGGCTGGTTTTCGGCACAGAGTCGGGCTTGGTGCTGGCGGGGCTTGGAGGCGGCGCTGCCGAACGCAGCTTCATCCCCACGGCTGATTTCCCGGCAGGACCGGGACCGGGACCGGCCGAAGCTCTCCTGGACAGCCTCGGTGGCAGTGCCGGCGTGGGGCACATTAACAGTCGTACCCCAGGCGTTTTCAGCGCCCTGCGGACAGTGCCGGTCCAGGTTTTGAGTGTCCGTCTGTTCTGGATACGGGACGGCGAGTCAGCTTGCTGCAAAGACGCGTCCGGTTTGCGCAGTGTGGCTCTGGACTCGGACTTTGGCCAAAACTGTAATTTCGGGATGCTTGGACCCAAAGGCCCAAGCCCAGCCCCAGCTGCCCACGCGTACAGGCAGAACGCAGGCAGGGATGCAGGCACGGCAGGACACAGCCCCAGGCTTCGCTCGCTGGCATGCAAAGCCACGCCGACGGCTTTTCTCTGAAACACCGCAGGTCGCAGGCTGCTTAGGTTTGTTTTCTAGGGGATGTTCACAGGAGCAATGCGGTGCTAAGGCACCCAGCGCAGGTCCAGCCCGGTCCCTGCAACGGGGGACAAGGGCAGGCTATCCCAGGTATCCGGGCTCCTCTGCGCCTTCGATGTGCGTGGAAGTCCCAGCCGTCACCGGTGTGACATTTGGTGTCCCCAAATGCCTCCCGGGGGTGGCGTAACCCCGCAGGCACCCCAGCACCAAAGACGGCGGCTGTGGGTCAGTGTCAGCAGCGAGGCCGGTGCAAAGGGCTGAGCTGTCCCGTCGAAGGCAACAGGGAACGTGCGGAGGAAACGTAACTCCCGACACGGGACCTGCTGCTGAAAGCGCAGGAATGTGCAACCACAGGCTGCCCTGCGCTCGGCTGCAATCGCGGTTTAACGTATTCCCCTTCCTGCCGATTGCGGGGCTGCAGCGCGAACCCAGCCAGCCTTAAAAAAAAAAAAAAAAAATTTAACGTGGAGGGAAAAAAAATGGTGCCTTTGCTTTTTTCCAGCCGGGTCGGGGCCCTGATCCAGCTGCCAGTGCAGCCCCGTGGGCGGTGTGCTGGCACGGCGCGGCGACGGCAGCACATGGGAGGTGGCAGCAGGCAGAAAGCGGCTGTGTCAGCGGCAGCCGAGTTGGGAACCTGCTCATGGAAGCAGGAGGCAGTTTTAGCTAGCAGGGAGGAGCAGTTTTCTGCCCAGACAGTTACCGGCCGGCCCAGCGGGTTTCACTTTGGCATGTCCCAGTCTTCCCAGCGCTGCTGCACACGGCCGTTGGCCATTTTGCTAAGGCACCTTCGGTTTATTTTGTCCTCTCTAATTTCCCCCAGTAATAACCCTGAGAAGAGCTGCCGTGGGTGCTGGTGGCGGCAGCCGGAGTGGCTCGGCGAGGGCTGCTGCAAGAGCGGGGACGCCCGGGCAGGAGGGCTCGGTGCTCGCCGGCAGCCGAGCCAAGTGGGGTGCCAGTTCCATGCTCGGGCTGAGCTTCTCGGTGCAGCACTGCTAAGTGCATTATTTCATAGAATCATAGAATCATTTAGGTTGGAAAAGACCTTCAAGATCATCGAGTCCAACCATCAACCATGCCCACTAAACCATGTCCTGAAGTACCCTGTCTACTCGCTTTTTGAATACCTCCAGGGATGGTGACTCAACCACTTCCCTGGGCAGCCTGTTCCAATGTCTGACAACCCTCTCAGTAAATAAATTTTTCCTAATATCTAACCTAAATCTCCCTTGCTGCAACTTGAGGCCATTTAACCTGTGGTGGGTGCGGGTGCTGGCGCGCAGAGGCTCCCCTCGGTCCCGCAGCACCCTGCGCTCTGCTGAGCCTTTTAGGAAGGGGAAACCTGTTTTTCTCCTCTTTTCCTTCTCCCTCTTTTCAGATGAGGAAGGCAGCAAAGCCTCCTCTCCTCCAGGGTTGGTCCCAAGGGAGCTGTTTGATCGCGGCAGCCGAGGCGGCTCCTGCGTACCCCAGCCCCTCCTGGCACCCCTCTTCCACAGCACCAGGGCCTCGGGAGCCCTGGGGAAGGGGTGGGTAGGGGAGAGCTCACAGAAATAAGACCCACAGAGGTGATAAAAGCAGTGTTTGGCATACCTGACCACCTGCTCTGTAAAGTTCCAGTGCTGGTTTTCTAGGCTAAAAATACCTTTTACCTTGACTGCTGTTAAGGAAGAACACTTGCCTGGCAGGTTGTTTAGGATTCAGGGGAAGAAAGTTCAGGCAGAGCTCAATTAGTCTGGCTTAATTTACAAGCGAAGTTCTGTGTCTGCATGATGTGCTTCACTTGTCTGTTGTACACTTTAATGCACAGAGCAGTACTGGGCTATTTTATTTTTCAGTGCACGTACTTAACGTAGAAGCACTGTTGTTATTCACATGTTTACAGCCCTCCTCATAATGAAACTGCTGGTTTTTCTGCTATGAAAAAAAATATCTAGTGCTGTGCTGAAATGAGCAGAATATGTGGGAGGATAAACCTGTGTGGTGCAGATCGTCTACCTTCTCGTGTGCTCTGCCTGACTTCCCCCAGTCATTCCTGCTGCCCATCTGCCCAGCGCTGCTTAATTCTGGGACTTCTCACAAGTGATCCGTGGACCACAGCTATACTGGTGCAAACAGCTCAGTAACGAGTCCTCTGTGAGCAACCACCAGCAAGCATTATGTACTGCTTAGCTAATGCAATGTACTTTATTATTATATTAGTAATGCAATAATAATCAGTAATGCAAAAATATTATTATTATATTAGTAATGCAAAGTAATTGCAAAAGTTACAGTTTTAGGTAGTCTGCTTGCTATCTTCCCCTGACTGTCTGCTACTTCAGACTCCTCAGCACTGATACACTTTGCTTATAAAAAGTGCCGGGAATAGGTGATCTGTCACACTTCACTCTGAGCTGTCTCTGCTAAAGCCGTACGATGGCTGTAGAGCATCTCGGTTTGAATGGTTGGTATCTTCATGCAGCAAATTGAAAATCCAAAGGAAACAATTGCCAGAACAAACTGAACAAGATGTTGCTACGTTTCTCTGTGGCATACGATGATTACATGATACCTGAAGTTTTTCTTACTGGTTGGAAGTCATGGCCATGACTTTATTCAGAGGCAAACATAATGTTTTCTGTAGAAGAAATCACTGAATTGTTTATGGCCTAGGAAAAGATCCATCTCAAAAAAAAAACCCAAGCAACTTCCTCCTTGTCTGTATATTGTACATTCTGACAGCAAAGTAACACATGCATCTGGAGAAAACCAGCAAAACAGATTTATAAAGGCTCTTAAGTTAAAAAACATGCCTTGGGAATGGAGCAAGGACCCAAACTAATTCTTTTCCCCTTGCCCTCAACTTGCTGCATTTCCTATTCTTGCTTAATAAGCAGGCAGCTGACAGCTGTTGGCAAAGCTTGAAAATAGCATAAGAGTGTAGCATGTCAGAAAGCACTCCGTGCCTCTTTTGGTAAGCAGTGCAGGAGTGGCTCCTTAGGTAGGTTATCTATAGGCCGGCTTCGGCCAAGGAGGGTTGCGTGTCTCAGCCATAAATAGCACCAGCAATCTACTTCCTTGGGTGGTGGAAATGTTAGTTTTACTCCAGCGCGAAATGATAACACAAGTCTCTGCTACGCACAAGAACTGCATCAGCCTGCCCAGTCTTTGATGCCAGCTCCTGGAAGTCTTCTGTGCGTGTTTGAATTACCCCCTTGCTGTCTGCTAGCGTCTAATGACTGCATCAGCAAGCAGCGTTAACGAGATGACTGTCCTGAGACCAATGTGTGGGGTTTCAGTGATTTGGAAGCTTTAATGTAAAAGTTACATCCTTGGTTAGAAGCAGAAGTGCCGAGTTAATAGTCCTTGGCTATTTAATTCCCAGGCAATGGTCATCTGTGGTTCAGATCTTCAGGATGGATTGCAGTTCAGCATCGCTGAACGTGCATGAGTGTTTCTCTGGCAGGAAATTTTGCTGACATTTGGAGAGTAGCAAAGCCCCAGACCTTGCCATCTGTCCTTCCCTCGGCCGGCCGCAGCGCGATCTCTGTCCTTATCCAGCACGGGCCAGGACGTGAGGAGGTGTGATGCTCCCGCGCAGCAGCCGCGCTAGCCAGGAGCTGGGGCACACGCTGTCCCAGCACAGCGGAGAGCTTTGTCAGTAAACCGCATCCATGGTCAGCAGCCTGCGGCGTGAATAGAAGTTGGGGCCGTTTCTCCGTGAAGCGGTGCACAGGAGGGCTTGGCTGTGGCTGGCTGTGGTTCTTCTCCTAAGCCGTCCCGCGCAGTGGCCAGGATGCTGCCCCTGCCAGCCGCGCTGGAGAGCAGACAGCAGCCTCGCTTGTCTGCAGCATCTCAGACCAAAACAAACTGTGAAAGATGTTTTCTTCAAGCAGCACTTTTTTCCCCTGGCCCTTCCTACCTGTGGCTCTTTCCACAAATGCGGTCCCACTAGAAGACTCGTTTTGGCCAAGCTTCCTAAGGCAGCAATGCACGTGCAAAGCTGTCAGCCTCAGCCATCCCCCCTCAGTCACCTTTGAATTTGTTGGCCAGCAGCGAGCAGATTTAACAGAGCAACAATGACTAGGCAGGGACTCAGCTAATGGTCCTCCAGAAGGCAAGCAAAGTGTCTGGAGGAGCAATGCCTCAGAAGGAAAAGGAGGTCTCTAGGGGAGCAATGCTCCTCCAGACTCTGCAAGGTATCGATGAATGTGGTGGGACCCACCTGGAGCTCCCGAGGTGTAGGAAGCCAGGCTTTTCGGCTCTGCTGCTTATGAAGTCATTGGTTTGACTGAAACATTTTCTCCTCTTTTTCCCCAGAGAGAACAGCAGGCTGCAATCCTGCCGAGGAACGGGCTGGAGGAAAGGGCTGCCACGTCAACGTTCAGGTTGGGATTCCTGCAAGGCTGTGCCTGTCGAGTGAGGCAAAAGTTATGAATTTGAACATGCCAATTAATGAGTTTGCTTTTCGAATAAGGCTTAAACCCAGGTAACTTCTCCTGGTGTGCTGGTCCTTCGTGTGACGGGGGGAAGCACAACGCTCGCGTGGGTAAGGCACTAGGACTCTCCCTTGGTGTAAATTCTCCCTGTCAGTTTAAAAATTTTAAAACCCCCTTTTTAAATGTTATGAATTGAAATGTTGTCTTACGGCCAGAAGTGCCTGAAAACTGTGAATTATATTCAGCGGACAACATTATCATTTGGACTTTTGACCTGTGTGGCTAATTGCCGGGCCTCTTTATTGCGAACGCGGAGGTGCAAGCAGGCGGTGCGCACCAAAGCGCGCGATGGTCCCGAGAAGAGCCGGAGCTTCCTACCACGCACCCTGCACCTCCCATTTCTTGCTACACAGAATGAGTAAGTCTGGTTGTTGGTGACTGTATTCACGTGATAATCCATTTCCCAGTTTATATTGAAATATTTTGAATCTGTTTTGTCTGTGTTTAATTCAAGGTGTGACCCAAGACTTATTATGCCATATCTGCGGTTGGAAAATTTTGGAATACGGAATACACGTCAGCTTGCATTATAGCTCAGGGAAGCTGGATATGCACAATCCTTGCAAAAGAGATGCTCTGACATCCCTTTGAGCGAACAAGCCCTGAAGAGAGGCAACTGAGAAGTCCATTTCTGTGAGCAAATGCCCTCTTGTAAACAAGAAGCCGTCCGTGCCATCTGGCAAGCAGCACGTCAGGGCTCCAAGTGAGAAACATTTGTATTTCGTTCATAAAATGTATGTGATGCAATGTAGCCTCGGTGCGTGTGATGGGACGGGAGGCTGAAATGGGTTCACGGCTTTTCCTGAAAACATCTGCCACGTAAATACAAAGAGTTGGTATTGAACAAGCATTGTGTGAAGAACAATGAATGCCACCAAAACAATTCTCAGCTAATCTAGAAGAAGCTAAACTGTGGACTTACTTTTTAAAACCAGTTGGTTTGTGAAGTCTCCAATTTATGGGCAACGCACATTCGAGGACTGGGCAAATGTAATGAAATTAATTTCTAAAGCAATTATTTGAAGTGGCCTAACTTCTTGGAGTAGGCAAATATTAGAAATATTATCCTTACTGAGGATAAAGTTAATTATACTAACAGGTACCAAAAGTTCTGACAACTTATTTAAAGATAGAAACTGGGAGCGGAGGGAAGAGTGTTTTAGAAGGACATGTCAAATCTGTGCCTGCTAAATGTGTTTTAATCTCTCGGTATAATTCCCACTGGCTATAAACAGAACTTTAAAGACTAATTAATATTGCAAATATTTACCATCTTAACTTGATACTGTCTTCTAATTGTGTATGTCTGCTAATTAGATGAGCATAAATGTTAATGAAAGTATGAAATTTTATTATACAACTAAGACCAAAGTAAATCTGCCAGGGTTTGAAACAGTAACTTTACTTGGTTATTATAGCAGCAAGTCTCTTAAACCGCTGCTACTGAAGTTGCCTTCAGCGACACACACATTTACCTCCAGTGCCATGCTTTAAAACGCAGTTTAATGCTAGCGAGAAGTGTCAGATTCACAGGTTTTGAATGCAAAACTGCTCTGTATCTTCAGCGGTGCAACGTGTCCCTGCATTAAGTCTATCTCTCAACGGAAAGGCTGCGTCCACGCTCGTGCTTGCCCAGCCTCCGTGTGCGGGGTACTTCGAGCATTCATGGTACCGATCTTCACCACCACGACGTAAGAACAATTTTCCTTTCAAATCGAACACCGCAGCACTATCACCTTTCTAACCTTCAAGGTACAAGGGACAGGGTGTTTCTCCCCGAGTCCGCGATGGATCTGATGGCGGGTCCATTGACGACCACGGCACAGGACAAACCCTGCGGAGCGGGAGTGCAGCGCTGGCTCGCACGTGGCTGTCCCGCTGGCTGGGAAACCCAAAATGTCTGTCTGTGATTCCACGCTCTCCAGATTCTTTTTTAACCTATTTGTATAAGGCAACAAGATGAAGAAGGACAGAATGAGGTATTCAGTGGTTTCACGTATTAGCGCATGGACTCGGATACATGCAAGTATGAAAGCATAAATTGGTGACCGGGTCATGCTTTCACTCAGGCGTATCAGCATGCTCTTCAAGTGTCTTAACAGCTAATTAAAAACTGCAACTCTGTTGCAGCCAGCCTGCATTATTTAATCCTTAAATAAGCTCTACGTACACCGCAGTGGTTTGTGGCACTTCAACAGCGGAGTTCGTTAAAAAACCCAACCAAACAAAAAACCAGCCTATGGATTGTTTTTTTCCCCCCTTTTTTTCCTCAGTGTCTCCTTGAGATGACCGGTTCCCCCCTCCCCACGAAGGGCAGCCACGGGGCCGTTCGGAGCGGGCCGTGATCCCCCGCGGCCCTGACAGGAGGTTTGCCACAGGCAAGGCGCCCGGCTCCTGAGGAGAGCGGGCTGGAAGCGGGGCGAATGGCGCCCGCCGCCAGACACGCAGGCCTAGAGTTCAGAAAGACGCTTAAAAAAAAAAAAAAAAAAAAGAGAGAGAGAGAGGCTGATGGCGTCAGGACTGATGTCACCGCTGACGGCAAACCCCTTCCAGGGCCCTCGGCACCCCCCCCCCGGGTTAACCGCCTCAGGCGGCCGCCGGGGTCCGTGAGGGACCCCACCCGAGCCGGTCCCGCCCGCGGCGGCGGTAATGGCGGCGGCGGTAATGGCGGCGGCCCCACACAATGGCGGCGCGGGGCATGCCGGGAGATGTAGTTCGGCGGGCGGGAGCGGGCGGCGGCGGGCGAGGGCCGCCTGCCATTCCCGTCGTGCCCCGCGCGGGGGTGAGGTGCCCGGATGTGCCCGGCGCCGGAAGAGAAGCGGGTCTCTTCGGGGCCGGCCATCTTGTGCGGCAGCGAGATAGGGCGCGGGGGGGGGTCCCGGCAGCATCGGAGGAGGATCCCGCCGACGGGGGCCCATCATGCCCGGACACCTGCAGGAGGGCTTCGGCTGCGTCGTCACCAACCGCTTCGACCAGCTCTTTGATGACGAGTCCGACCCCTTCGAGGTGCTGCGGGCGGCCGAGAGCCGGAGGAAAGAGAGCGGCGGCGGCGGGAGCCAAGGGGGCGGCGGCGGCGGGGCCCGCGGCGGCCCGGCGGGCGCCCAGACCAACTCCTCCGGCGGGGCCGGCGGCGGCGGCGGCCCGGGCCAGGCGGGCGCCGGCGGCGGCGTCGGCGGCGGCCCGGGCAGCGCGGCCAAACAGCTGCGCAGGGAGTCCCAGAAGGAGCGCAAGAACCCGCTGCCCCCCTTCGCCGCCTCCGCCGGGGGCCCCGGCGACCGCCGGGAGGAGGGCAGCGGCCAGCCCGGCGCGCCGCTGCGGAAGGAGGGTGAGCGGCGGAGGCGGGGGGGGGCTGCGGCGGGGGAGGGAGCCGAGCCGAGCCGAACGCCGCGGCGCTGCCGGGCCCGGCCCCGCCGAGGGGCCGCCCCTCGCCCCGCGGGGGCCGCGTCCCGCCGCGCACAAAGGAGGTGGCGGCGGCGGCGGGAAGGCGCCGGAGCGCGGCGGGGCGGGGGAGACAGAGAACCGGGCAGGGCCGAGGCCTCGTCCTCGGTGGCAGCCCCGTGTCCGCGGCGGCCTCGCACCCACGTGGGAAAGCGCATGGCGGGGAAGGCCGAGCGGGGAACGCCCGCGTCGAGGGGACCGCGGAGGAGAGGGGAGGCGGGGGGGGACACCCGTTAGCGGCGGCCGGCGGCTAGCCGGTGCTCAGGGAGGAGCGGCGACCGCGCAGGGCCTGCTTAGCCGGCCACACGTGGCCGCGGGCGGTGTGTTCCCCGCGGCCCGCTCAAAATGGAGTCGGACGTCTGTGCTGGGGTGGCGGGGCACGGAGGAGGAGAGTTAAGGCGAATTGGAGAAACGCCAGCAACGCATCCTTAAACTTAAATGGCGTTTCGGGTGGCCTGAGGTATTTGACGGGGTGCCTGGCAGTCCCTGGGCTTTTCGACGTTCACCTGGGTCGTTTTTCTAGGGAATGGTGTTGGGAATTCTAGGGAATGGTAGGAACGAGGTCTGCCTTTTAGTAACAGGTTGGGTGAATTTTCAGCCGTGTTTGTGTAGACCCGTAAGACGTCCCACACGGGAAACTTTGTTGAAAAAAGAAAGTGTAAGTAGGTTAAACGAATATGCTCTGGGTGAGGTAATTAGTAGGATGCAGCTCTGCACGAAGAGGGATAGCTGTCGTGCACACATGTCGTCCCATCCCGTCGCAGGCAGTTGTGCCGCGCACAGACTTCAGCGTGCTGTCGCATTGGTCAGAACTCTGATTAAACTGGCACCCTTGAAATGCATCAAAGTGTGGTGACAGCACTTGACGTGCGGGTGAGGAAGTTACTTGCTAACTGCAGTTTAACTCGAAACGATCTTTTCAGAAACGAGGCCAGTTCGGAAGAGCACAGTGCTATGTGAAAGCATCTTTATACTTCAGCATTTGCTGCGGTGCATGTTGCAAAACGATTCTCCACCACGTTTTATGCTTTTTAAGGAGGAAAAAGTTGTAATATACTCGTTGTTTTAGAAAGTGGGCCTCCCAAATGTTATTTGAAAACACCTTGTGAGAAGCAGAAGTTAGGAACTGTGTTATGGTACTCTTTGCTTACAGATCTTCTGTACTTTAACACTTGAGAGTTTTTCTTCCGCGTGAGGAATGCAAGAATTTGTCCCAAGTGGCAATTTGTTAAGCCAGTGTCCTCTGGAAGTACTAGTCAGATACAGAATTATGGTGGTGTCCCTCGTGAGGTAAACCTGAAACATGGGCAGTGTCTTTGGCCGACACAAGAGAATGCAGAGGGTTTTTTCGCAGGGCTAGCAGTCCATGTTTACCTCCTGGTTTTCACATTTGTTTTCAAGAACAAGCACTACTTCACCATGAAAAAAGTATTTCGTGGCTTATTATAGTAGTGAAACAGAGAAAGTCAGGCCTGCTTTTGTAGCAGTGTGTACGGAGCACTGTAGTAAATAAAGTCACTTCCCAGTTTGAAAACTTCGATTTTTTTTTTTTTTTTAATTTATTTTATTTTACTTTTTTTCCTTATGGGGACAGTAGTTCTAACATCATAAAGGTGTTTGATGCCATGGTATCAACGAGCATGCACACTCCTGTGTGAATGTATTGCAGTTTAAAACTATTCCACTACTCTGTAGAGGTGCAGATTTTTTGGCTGGTGAATTACCAGTTCAAAGCTTTGTGATACTAAGAAAAAGAAATAACTTGTATTTTTGGTTGGGCTTCACTGGGAACCAGGTTTTTCTGAGCACGTGGTGTTGAACTCGAAATTCAAAAGATGTAGATTATTCATTCCAGTTCTGCAGCATACCTCCTATGTGGCACTGGCCTGTTCCCTTTCCTTGCTGAGCTCTACCTCTTAAAATGAAATGGTCTGTCCTTAGTTTGAGAGTCCTTTTCAAAGTAAATCTTAGTGAGTTTAACCCCTGTGTTTCCTCAGGGAGTAAGGACTACTTAGCAAGCAATGTATGTCATGCAAGCTTCACGTTAAGTACAGCTTGTAAGGTAAGAAAGACATTGTTCATGTGGGTGTGTTGGCTTGGATATCATTACAACTGTAACTTCTTTAGCCCCACCCAAATATGACATTGCTTGTTAGGCAGGAACTTATTTCTTTAAAAAATTTAAAAAAAAAAAAAAAAAAGGCAGCTTTTAATTGAAAAGATCATTCACAATTCTTGAGCCAGCCTTGGTGGTTTGCTTAGTCTTTTTTCCCTAAACATTTTGGCAGGAAAATAGTGTAACAAAGGAGTAATGTGTTTGTCCAGATCTTTCTAAAGAAGAGTAAACAGGCCTTTCAGATGAGTGGAAAAGAAAACTGTATTTGAAGATCCTTCAGATGTCTTAGTGAAGAAGATAATGCCCATGGGAAGTTATTGTTTAAAAAAAAAAAAAAACAACTTTCAGAAGGCATAGAAAGGGAGGGAATAATGCTAGCCAGTTCAGTGGCACAGTGTATTCTTAAGCCTTTTTAAGTAAGCGCACAAGGAGGCGAGTCTTTGTCAGGGAGCGCGTGTATTGGACTGCGAGGATTGGTGTGGATGAACACACCATTTAGTCACTGACCAGTACCTAGTGTATTGGGCTGCCTGCTCATGGGGCACCTCTCTGGGTAAGGGTGCCCTGCCCTGGGGAGTACTGCTGGCCAAAACAGTTTCGAAGAACAGCGTGGTGGGATGAAGCACAGGGACTTGGGTCCAGCGCAGCGATGCTGACTTCGTTTTGGTGTGCATCAAAATAATAACCACTTGTTTTACCTGAAAAGCACCTTTCGGAGAAAAATGAATAAAGGAATCTTGCTTACCATGATCCTTCTTTGAAAGTTGACCCTGTCATTTTAACACAGATTACTAATGTATTGTGTGCTCTGACAGGTTTTGTTTCCTACAATATTGTAAGAATGTACGCTTGTACAAAATACAATTTGATTGAAATGCTGCGTAAAAATGTGAATAAGAAGAGTCAAATGATCTACAGGGACTTTTTTATAAAGGTATAGTCTCTGAGATTATCTAGTCACAAGGCTAGAAGAAAAACTTCAATTCCGGTTTACCTTCAATATTGTTTTATGGTGTTACAGTCAGTATCTCTCTGGGAGCAGCTCCACATTCCGTTGATGTGTTTCGCCTGATGTTTCAGGGATAAGACGTATTGGCAGGAGGCCTGATCAGCAGCAGCAGCAGCAACAGCAGGGTGAAGGCAAGCCTATTGACAGGAGACCGGAGAGACGACCTCCTCGTGAGCGCCGCTTTGATAAACCTGCTGATGAAAAAGGCGAAGGAGGAGAATTTTCTGTTGATAAGTAAGAATTTTGTCTTGTGTGACAAAGAACTGTCTTGGCTTTGATAGGAAGGGGCTGTCCCGCCTTCTGCTACTATGTTAAAAAAACAAACAAACAGCTGATTGAATCAAAATGAAATTGACTGAATTAAATTTTTGTCAGTCACAAGAAGAGCATATGTCATGCAGACCGTAACGCTTTTCTTTCCTTTTCCATGATTTTGTTTACAAACTTGACTCAAGTTTTGGACTGGGAGTCACCTAATGTGAACAGTTCCATTGGTGTAACTGAAAATACGGTTTAAATCATTAAGACACCCACCATACCTCTCTAAATCTATAGCAGATAGCTCGGGTAAGGAACTTGAGTATAGCTGTTGCCTGCAGGATGAGATTTGTTTGCTGTTACAGCTGTTGCTTAAATCCGTACGGCTGACTTCAAGCCAATAAAAGTTTGTCCATGTAGGTGTTTACACCTTGGGCTGCAGTGGCTTCAAATCTGGAAGTGGTGAAGACATCTTGCATCTAGGCAGGATTTATAAAGTGTCTCGGGTATCGTGAGGGGTCCAGAACTCAAGTGTTCGGAAAGCAGTGTTCAAATATTTTAGTAGCCAAAGCTAAAATCCTTTTAAAAGTAAGTTGGATGAATGTGAGTTAAATTGAAATTGTAGTATCACCTAGTTATGTAACACAATACAAACACTAAATTTTGGAATTTAGTGCCAGAAGATGCAAATGAACAGTAATCCTTCTGAGCATATGTTTCCAGATTCTAAAGTGCAGGCATTATGTATGTGGGTTTTTTCAGTGTAATAATTTGGCATTGAAATGAGAGCCTCGACACAGTTACAAACAGTAATTGTCAAAGGAAAAGTAAGCAAACAATATTCTCAAAAGAGAAAAAGAAAACCTTAAAAACCATGCTGTGAATTTTTGGAGGCGAAATATTCACGTTTGGCTGTTCCATGCTAGACCCATTATTGACCGACCTATGCGTGGACGTGGTGGACTTGGAAGAGGACGTGGACGTGGACGTGGAATGGGCAGAGGAGATGGGTTTGACTCTCGTGGCAAACGTGAATTTGACAGACATAGTGGCAGCGATAGATCGTAAGTCTTTAACTTTTTCTATTGTTTTTTGGCTATTCTTTACAATTAATACACGTTTTAAAATTTGCCTTTGGATTTCTGTATCTGGACACTATAATGTTAACTCAGTTTTGTTAGTTCTGTTTCACATTCACATTTCAGCGGCCTAAAGCATGAGGACAAGCGTGGTGGCAGTGGATCACACAACTGGGGAACCGTCAAAGACGAGCTAACGTTAGTAATCTGTAATTGCTCAGAAAACTATTAGCAGAATGTTAATAAATCCTATTTCTTATGGCTTGCAAAATGTAAAGATTTAGCTGCCTTTTTGCCTTTGATTTTGATAATTTTTGCTGCACTATTAAAGCAGCCTTTTCAGAATTTAGGAAACTAGCAATTTCTTGTAACATAAGCGATGGCTTCACTGTTAAGGGGTGGGTGTCTTGTGCTGGGTTTTGAACAATGCTTTTACGAAAAATAGAACAATTTAATTTTAACAATTTTGGTCAGGTTAAGCATGCTGTTTTACAAGTATTACATTGCAAACAGTATTTTTAATACCCAAGTCCATTTTGTGTCTCAAGGTACAGCGGGAGGCTTTCAGAATGGGTACTAGTAAGTGTTGGGGAAAACCATGAGGAAGGTGGAAAGCATAGAATTTAAAAGGCACAGAGAGCACCAATCCTTAATGAAATAGTTCTTTTTAAAGAAGAGTGGGTTGTGTAAATCTGCTATAGAACTTGGTCATTAATCTTACGTAGCTTTAAATAGGGATGAACTTTTAAAAAAACAAAACTCCAAACATTATGTAATTGCAGTGAATTGGATCAGTCAGCCGTCACTGAGGAAACGCCAGAGGGAGAGGAACATCCGCCTGCTGATTCTGAAAATAAGTGAGTACCACCCCTCTTAATGTTCTTTGATTGCTTCAGAGGTAGTATTACTTTGGCTTTAACCTCCAATATTTATTCCTACTTCTGTTTTGCCAAACCCAGATTATATTTTCTTCAGTAGATATGAAATTATCCACAATGCTGCTGAAAGATTGTTTCTGCAAAAGCGGCATGTCTAAAAATTGTTATCTTGAAATGTTCATTAGTGTCATGCAGGCTCTTAGGTCACTTTCAGATTTAGTTATTAATAATCAGTTCTAAGACGCTTAGGGTCTCAGGATTGCAGCTCCGAAGTACCCAATCCAAAAGCATCCGTGCTCATAACTAGGTAGAACAACCAAGAAAAAGGGACAAAAGATTCTTCTGCCAGTGCAAAGCAACTTTTTTTAAACTTCATTTTTTCAAAACAACTGTTGAGACTGCGTGACTAGCCTGTAGAAGAAAGGTTGTATCTCTTCCATTGTCTAGCTTCTGTGTATGCAGGCAATTTTCAAAGTTAAACTTGATTGCTTCTCATTCTGCTTGGACACTGTTACAGAAGAAACCAGGGACTGGATGAATGAAATAGAGTAACTAGAGAAGCAGAATGAGCAGTAGTGATACTTAACAGTTGATGTAAAAACGTGATACAAATTTTTATGGTAGCGTAGTAAAATAGAATACTGTATTTTAATGAGTAACGTGCTTCATGGTGGATTGAAAAGAAAATGGCAAACAGATAAGATAGAAATTTGAAATACTTGTTTGCATGAGATTTCTAATGTAGAGTTTGCTATAGTTTGATTTCCTCATTAATAACTTTGGTTAGTGGTAGAGAGGCTACAATTACTGCGTTGTAGAGAATAAGATATGGATTTAGCTTAACTGAAAAAAGACTAAATGCTGTTACTTCTCCAAGGTTGTGGTGGTCCAAGGTTAAGGTCATCTTGTATACAGAAGTAGTATAAGAATTTTTAAGGAATTACAGCTTGGATGTTGGACAGAAAATGCAAGCTAGCTGGTCCTTAAAAAAAATTACATTTATTGGAAATGTGGATATACTAAATTTGCCATGTCTGCAGTATTTCCTGGGTCTTGGTTAGTAGCAGTGTCCTGGTGCTTGACCAGATACTGACCCATCCATGTGCAGATCAGTTATCTGCAAAAGTCTGCAGGCTATTTGTATGGTTTTTTTCTTCTTCCTCAAATCTGCAGAAATTGTGTACTTAGTTTCAAGCATAACACATCTGTTGTAATCCATCAGTTATCTTTATAGAAAAGCATCTCTACATGGGTTAGTTTTTCAGGTTGGCTAGTTTGGTGTGGATCTCTAACCTAAATGTTTCAGCAGAACCGTAGGATGTTTTACTGCAGTAAAATGTGCAGAATACTGAGGGGTTGTATGCTGTTGTTTTTTCAAGTTAGCTGAAAGTAAAAATTGTTTCAGTTAGCTGGGAAACTAATAATTGTCTTTGGTTCAGTAAAGGAAGCAGACTATCCAAAGCTGATTAAATTCTGGTTTTTAAAAAAATAACAAGCGTGAAAATTGTGGTAAGAACAAGTTCTCTCACTGCCTTAACTTGAACCTTTGGGAGAGATGTATCTCAAAAAAGGGGGGACAAAGCTCCAAACAAGTCCATTGCAGAAGTTAGGCTTTCATATTTGTAAAGAAAATTGTCATTAATGTGGAGAATAGATGGCATGGGTCAGTGTTAATTTTTACGTTTTACTGTGCTGTGCTCAACATTTAGTTGCTTAAAGGTGTCTGGCTGTGTTTTGGGTTTTGTTTTTTTTTTTCTTTTTTTTTTTTTTTTTTTGGCACTCTGGCTAAAGGAGATGATTTTTCACGTGTGCTTTCCGAGTGGTGGAAGTGAGGGGGTTTTTATATATACCTCTTAACTGCTAAATACTTGATGAACTTTTTAAAATGTGATGCTGATTAACAACTGATTTTGAATTTGTTGTGTCTAGTATTGAGTTCTAAGTCATGATCATAATATCCATGAATTCACTACAGAGAGAATGAGGTTGAAGAAGTTAAGGAAGAAGGTCCTAAGGAAATGACCCTGGACGAGTGGAAAGCTATTCAAAGTAAGGATCGTGCAAAAGTTGAGTTCAACATCCGTAAACCAAATGAGGGTGCTGATGGGCAATGGAAAAAAGGATTTGTTCTTCACAAGTCAAAGAGCGAGGAGGTAAAGTGATTTTCAATATTTGCTAGTATCGAGACTGTATAGGTTTTTCTATTGATGGAAATATTCCACTTCTTGGAGTGGGGACTCTATTCTTTGAGATGCTGACCTGTAGCTAAAAGTTTATAAAGTGGGAAGAACATTTCTCTTAATAAAAGTGTGGTTACGCAGTAGTGTAAGTAGCCATTCTTACTGTGGTTAGTTTTAGCAGTTGATCTGTACCCTTACGTTGGTGTGTATCGTCGTATAATCTAGAGATAAGACTGGAATACTGCTGCATCTGGGCAGGTGGCTTTGTAAGGACTGTCTCTTGGTGAGCATTTTAGAAAAAGTTTGTCGATACCAAATTTATTTATTTGTTTTTTTTAAAGGAAGCTTATGTTATTTAGCATTTCTTGTTAGTCTTATGCAGTACACAGATTTATGGTGCTTGCTAAACATTATGGAAGGCTGCAGAAATACTGGTCATGCCTCAGACACCTTAATATCTAAACTGTGTATCTTAAGTTTGTAACCTAGGTATCTTCTCATTTTGTAGTATTATATAGACAAGTGCCCTTGAAGGTTTTGAGAAACCAGGTGGAATACATTTGGATGCTTCAGTGATATTCCATGTAGTTGGTGTAGAATTATTTTAAAATTGTAGTTTCTCAAGCATACTCATTTCAGTCATTGCAAAATTTTAATTATTCTGTTCCAAGAGAGTGAGAGTGGCAAGGAGAGACATACTCTTTCACTTCAGAAGGGGAGGGAGGTGCTGAGAGCTCTTGTTTTCTAATGCAGGGCTGCATTAATCTTTGTTTCTAACACTGTAATATCTTAAGTGGCCCACTGTTAATCCGTGGCCTGCAATGTTGTATACCAGATGGTTCTGACTCCCTTTGAAGTAACTAAATAGTACATAATATGCTGTTTGGTCTTCTAATAAGTATTTCTGCTTTCTCGCACCTTGCCAGCTTTTTTTCTTTTAAGCAGGGGGCATAATACAGATGGGGAGGCACTACTCAGTACTTCCCAATGAAAACTCCATTTCTAATCTCATTGAACTCAGAATGAGTTTGACTTTGCGACAGTCGTGCTATTTTCTTTTCTTGCTGTGTAAGGTAGTTCAGTTCTTTAAATGATTGCATATCTTTCTGTTTACTTTAAGCTGTTCAGTGTTTGAAGTGTTCATTAAATACTGCTTTCTCTGGCTTGTGTAGAAAAGGGAAATTGAGTTAGACTTAATGTTGCTGTATATTATGTAATTCTGTTTAAACATATTCTTTTATGTACTTTACCAAGATTTACTAAACCTGTAGTCCTTCAAGTTCCCCCAGCCCCAGTCTCTCCGAAGCAGATTTATTTGGCATTGAGTCAGCTGAAGACAGTCTTTTTCAACATACCTGCACGTATGATAGTATAATAAGATGGTGGTACTCTTGAGTAAATTAGAAGCTAGAAAGATCCATACTGTATTTTTGAAAAATGAATCGGTAGTTAACTCAAAAACCCAGATGGAAACAATGAGAATAACTAAACAAATTGTTTTCATGGAAGAACTGACATAATTAGTAGATTGTTCTATTTGAGAGGTGTATTTGGTTAACTTCTCTTCAAAGAAATGAGGTGGATGTTTTAACAGCTCCTTGCTGTATAAGCACAGAAGTGAGATATTAACAAAACTGCCTTAAATCTAGGTGCTTTTAGCCTGCTTTTTTTGTATGCCCAGCAGATGTCTCTCCCCGTTTCACTTATTCATTGTTCACTGATCCCAGGGGAAGCAGTGTGGGGGTTTTTTTGCTCAGTATTATAGCAGAATAGCTCTATAATACAGGCATTAGGAAAGCCTTCACTGTGGCTCTTTTGTGAGCAGGTTTAGAAGGTGGAATATTTAGAAGTTGTGAACAAAACCTACCAATCACCTGCTGCTCTTTTTCTGTTTGTCCTCTTGGACATACTTACGAGTCATGAAATTAAGGTTGGTGTAAGGTTTCTGTGATTCTTATTGATAAGAAGGGCGTTGATGTGTGGAAGTGACTTGGTTTATAGGTAAATTCTGTGTTTCGGCCCCAGATCTTCTGTACTCTTACAACTGAAAAATCACAATGTGCCCCAGTAGATTTTCTCAGAAATTTGGATTGAAGCGTTGTGATGACCACCCTCATTGCTGTAGCTTGAGAACTACTGGGAGAATGTCCTAGGAGTCTGTGGGAAAAATGAGTTTGAGGATCTAGTACTGTTCATCTGCCTTAGTCTTGTGAAAGAGCTGTCCTCCTCCTCCTCTGACTTGCGCTCTTCACTGAGGAGTGAAACTTGGCCCTGTCTGAGGTCTTTCCTCTTTTCCACATTTGCTGTGCAATTACTAGAAAGTGATACTTTGTATAAAATGAACTCTTAATTTGGTCTTGGATTCTTGCTGGTTTAATATGAAATCCATGTGTATTGGCAGCCCTAGTCTAATGAGACTCTTTCCAGGAGATTGGGTTATGCCATAAAGGAGAGATCTTTCTTCCTTCTCCGCAGCTGGTTTAGTGGCTTGAGTCTTTTAAGTTCTGCTGGTGCAGCTGAACAAAAAATGGGAAGGAGTTACATTGTGGAGAGTTCTTAAAATTTGTTCAAAAGGTTGGATGCAAGTCTCCTGGAAAGACTGATAGCGCCGTAGTACATAAATTCCTACTCTGTATCTGCTGTGCTATGCCTCTTTCCTGTGCCTTCAAACTTTCTTGCTAATCTAATTGCTTCCTTAGAGGAGGTTGCAATGGGAGACTGTGAAATATGTTTTGGAAAAGAATAGTTCATCTCCTCAAAATTTGGAGGAATGACTCTTGAATCGAGCCTGTGCAGAAACCTTTTCTCATTAACAGTAACTTTAAACATCCCACCCTCTTATCTGTCTGGTTCTGTACACGGTGTGCCTGATGTATTGAGGTGTGCTAGGGATCAGGCTGCACACGTGGTCTCTACTAGAGTTTCCAGCAGCTTGTGTTAAACTTTTTTGGTATCAGTGTGAGCTTTCTCTTGTCTCCACGCCTGTGGTGTAGTCTATCCTCTAGTCTTTCTGGATGCTTGCACAGCTGTTGATCTCATCCTTTTGCTGCTTCATGTGCTCAGTGACATCTGTACCCAGCAAGTTCATGTGACCTTATTACCTGTTGTTTCTGTATGTAGTTGAGTCTCATTTCTTCCTTTTGTTTTCTCCCTTTGTTCCTTTTGTCACTTTGGCGTGGACACGCAACTTTCATCAGACAAAGGCGATGACAGAAATGCAGGGGAGTCTGCTGGAGTCAAATGAGGTACTGATCCTTTATATCTAACTGGTAATACCTGTGTTTTAATATGAGCCCCTTCTGAAATGAAGGTCTGGATATTAAGAAGTCACAAAAATGGAGAATACAAGTAGATACAATATGGAGCTCTTCTGTCCATGCCTGTTGTCTAACTGTGCACCATATAGGACCCTTCATAATTAGTACCCTTGCTCCTAATTCAGCTGAATTCCAACCTTATCATAAATGCTTCTATCATGAGTCTTTTTATTTTTTGTTGCTGCTGTTGTTTTTCCATATCTCACTGTCTGCTTTGGTCCCCTGTCCGCTAGTAGCTTGTTCTTAATTTTTGACAGCCTTCCCCAAGACCCATAAGTGCAGCAATGCCTTCAAGAAGCTATCGGTTGTTAGATCAGAGGACTATTGAGTGTTGCCAATACATATAAATTAAATGCCTCCAAAGGCGATTCAGAATAAGCAATTTGTATGGTATCTCTGTGGCTGACTGTCATCACCTAAGTGATAGAAGAGGATGAGGAGAATATGCCAAGTCTTGTATTGATGTTCTAAATTAGCTTTAGTTACGTTGGATAAAGACATCATCGGGTTACATATAGAATTTGCTATTTGTTGGTTTAGTGGTTAAACCAAAGTTGTGAAAATACAATGGTTTTGGTAGACTGCAGTGTTTCTTTTTTAAGCAATAACAGTGTAGGGAAGGAAATGCACAGATACTACCTCTCACAAAAGAGAATGTCATATGACTTCCCTTAAATTGAAAATATAATCTCGTACCCTGCAGTGATCAAAAGTGTAGATAAAATATTAAGTAGTAAGAAAGGAATCAAAACCATAACAAAAGGTACTGTGTACTGTTTTACAAATTGTTGGTGTACTTACATTTGAGTAGTGCCTCGTCAGGCTGAGGTGTGGAATGACTTTTCTCTGAAAAATAACTGCTTAGGCAAACTTCTTAAGTTTGGAAAAGCGATCTCTGGGGGAAGGGTGTACAATTCAAATCTATAAAATCAGGAGTGGGATGAGGACCAGTTGTTACATGGAATACATCCCAGTGAAATACATTTGAAATAAAGCAGCATGGAGGGGTATTTCTCTTTGTGCCTAATTAAATTGCAGTGCTCTCCACTGCAGGACATTGTGGAGGCCAAACGTACAGCTGGGCACGTAAAGGGGTAATTAGAGTGGTGGGGGAGAAGGCTGTTTATGGCTCTGTACATTATGGTGGTTGTGACTGACTCAAGAAATCCCTGTAAGCAGCTTTCAGCCTTTTGACTGCAGACCTCTGTGTATCCATTGGCTACTTTATGAAGGATCCACAAAAGGTAATTAAAGGGTATAGGGCTTAATTGCACAATATGTTGCCTTTGAAAGTCAGCATATTGTGTAATTACACCACAAGAAAAGTAAGTTAGTCAGGAGGCTTCAGGTTGCACATGGCACTTCTGTAGGAAAAAACAAGCAAACTGATAATTGCTGTGCCAGAAGTTTGGGGCTTTATAGGAAAAGAAAGCATTGTATGTTGTCATGTTTCCAAAACATAATGATTGGGCCTTGTAATAGGCAGAGTGCTGGACTAGATAAACCCTTGGTCTGATCCAGTGTGGTCAGTTTTACATTTTGTGTATCACCATAGGTGCCAAAACCAGACTTACCACATGGAAGAATTATTTGTGCAAAACAGGAAAAATAATTATGTTAAAAACACTTGGTTCTTTTTGTGTTCAGTGTGTAACAATTTTAAATACTCAAATGTGCTGAATAGTAGCATTTATGGTGTTAGACATAACTCTTCGGTGCATGCCGTGCTCCTCGAGGCTCAGGTTTCTCACTGTGAATGCACTGGGAACCAACCAGCTGTAAGAGAATGTTGTATCATGGCAAAGGTGGTGAGAGTCGTATTTTTTTAGCATAATTGGTGAGAGTGGTTCTCTGTTTTAGCATTAATGTTTTAGCTACTTCAGTTACATTGTGTTTGATCTGTTTATGCCTCGTTTGCTGTTTGTTATGACTAATGCAAACCAGTAAGGGATTCTTGCCATCTGCCTTGTTTTAAATATTTATACAGGGCTAAGCAAATGAGAAAGTGTAAAATACCCATTGAGCAAAATAAAGATGGGTTACCAAGTAAGTATTTAAAAAGAATGAAATGAATTGATAGAACCTGAAGATTTCTCAGGATATGAAGTGAGAAGAAGAGAAGTGCTAGAAAATGAGGTTCTGTACTGGCTTGGTGATAGTTTGGTCTCAGATAAGCCTAAACATGTTCCTCTGAAGGAACTCCAGAGCTTCCTTGAATTGTCTTGGAAATGCAAAATACCTTTGTTTGCTCAAGTGCTTATTTGATTACCTGTATGTGGTTTGGTTGTCTGGATAAGTGGTATAGCTTGATTCCTAACAATTCCTGCACTACCTTTTCACTTGAATCGATCAAGGTAATCATCAGTTTGGGAGTACATTTGGAGGCGAACACATACGCTGTGGTGGTAAGAGTGCAGCTACAGATGAAAATGTTTCTTTGGTGATTGTTCTTACTCACGAAGAAACGCTCGTTTCAGGCTCATGCTGAGGACTCTGTAATGGATCACCACTTCCGCAAGCCAGCAAATGATATTACATCCCAGCTGGAGATCAACTTTGGAGACCTCGGCCGCCCCGGACGTGGTGGCAGAGGGGGACGGGGTGGCCGAGGGCGTGGTGGCAGGGCCAGCCGTGGAGGCAGAACTGACAAGGTAAGTAGCTACAGCTTTCATCTACAAAGGAGATTAGTTTCAGTTATTATTAGGATTTTCCTACAGATAGTTTCAGGTGTCTCTCTTCTTTCTGGGGGAGATGCTCTGGCAACAAACACCATGTTTTAAAACCAAGTGTCCTGTTCTTACAAGCTTACTTTAAACTAGGTTACTGTTAGGACAAAAGGATGAACGTTTTAGCAGTGTTCGTGTTAAACACAAAAAAGGGAGGGTGGGGAGTAGGTTGGATTAAAAAAAGAAGTGCCCATCTTTGTATCTAAACCCGAAAAATGACTCTTTGGTATGGACAGATCTGAATGTACTGTGAGATGCTTCTGTTTGTGCCAGAGCAGAACCACAAGTGCTAGAGCGGTTCTTTTCAGACACAGTCAGGGTGGTGTATCTGCATTATGACCTGTTGGGGATGAAAGACTGGTTTTACGGCTGCATGTTATATCTTGAATTTGAGGAATTTAGAGTTTTCATGTGGAAATAGGACTTTTTCTGGTTTTTTTCTAATCTGCAGTAATTTGTTTCCTCCTCTGGTCCTAAAGCCCCAAGGATATACTCAGGAAAAGTACTGAATGGGGTTGGGGAGAGAACATGTAAAGTTGAAGCACCATAGTATAGCTACAGAAAAGATTTGATTTGATATGGATCACTTTACTTGGCTTAAATGCATCTAATCAAATTGTTACTCAATAGAAAATGAGGTCAGTCTGCGTGGTGTGACTTTCTTCACATAGACCAGACTTGCTCTTTTTTGTCTCTTCTAGGACACTGGTTTTGTTTTCTCTTTTACGCTGGATCACTTTAAGTTTTAGGCTTATTAGTTGGAAAGCTCTTTCCTGATACCAACATGAGAAAATTTTAAGGAATTGAAATTAAATGGCGGTGGTGTTTGCTCTGAGTTGTTTCACTAATATGGTGTCTTGCTTCTTCAAGAATGCTGTCATAAAGTAGTTAAAAACTTTTCTGCAGCTTATTTTATGTTGACTTTGTTTATTTCCTTCCAGTTGGTTAAGGAGTTTGATGTGATCCACACACCCAACCAGGTTGGTGATCTCTGCTGGCACTTCTATTACCTGTGAAAAAGGCCCTCCTGTTGCAGGGACTGTAACTAACTCCCCTCCTGCAGTGCATTGGCTTTTTTAGTTTGCTTTCTGCTTTTGTGTAATGAGCAACCAGAGATGCTAAGGCTATAGGCTTCAGACCCTGCTATTACTTTTTAACTTTAGTTTGTGGTCTGGGTACTTCTCTAGGCAAGACTAAGACACTGCAGGTATTGATACAACTTTTATTGGAACGGTTTAAATATATCTCTTGATAAATGAATACGTTTACAGGAAATTCCACTATCCTGGCTCTTCCTACTCTTCCTCTCTTCCACATCCCTCATGGACAAAGTGAAGAATTTCTAAAGTATTCTAAAATACTTAATTTCTGCATTTCATGGCAGCACTGTTTTAGGTGTGGTACAGAGCCTTTTAAAAAAAACTGTTGGGAAGCACTGAGGAGATTCTTGGTTAATGTATGAATTTCTAGGGCTAGGTTTGCACAAAAATTCTGTTTATCGACAGCTGGCTTGTGACTGGGGAAAAAGTAAATGTGTGAAACTTCATTTGTGCTATGAACAGGCCTTTTCTGTAAAACTTCAGTTGTGTCCCTCAGTAAGAATTGATGGTTATGTGCTAGTAGAATAGCATAGGTCCACATGTAGGGATCCATTTAGGAATGGAAAGAGAGATGTACCTGTAGCCTTGTGCGATAAGCATGCGCAGACATGGTCTGTTTGCCTGTAGTGCCTCTTCAGATAGCTTTGATTCAAAAAGTAGTATAGGAGACTGCCTAGTCCTTCTTTGAATGAAAAGTGTTGTTTATCATGGTGGGGGGGGGGGGGGGAAGTTGCTCTTGTAGTAATTTGTCCAGCGCTAGACTGCTGACTCTGCTGTACTGTGTACTCCTTTGAATCCTGGTATTTCCCTGTTGAATAGCGTTCAGGTTAAAGTAGTTTTTACAAGGAAGAATTCCCAGCCCCGTTTGTCTCGGGTGTCAGCAGTCCCCCTGCCTGCAGCTGCCCCGTGCAAGTGCTGCCCAGTCTGTCTGCACGGGGACAGAGGCTTAACCTTGTCCCCGTCCCCGCTGGCTGGGCCCCAGCCTGGCCCACAGTGGAGCGGTCCTAACATCTCTCACTGCCCAGCTCAGCTGTGCGCTGAGCCTGTGTTTGCCTGGCGAATGGAAGGACTTGGTAATGTGTGAAGAATTAGAAACGTGGTAGGGCTTGGTGCCACTGAAGGTAATAACTTTCTGATGTTTCTCTTTCAGTCAAGTGCTTCTGCTCCTGATGTAGATGACCCAGAGGCTTTCCCAGCTCTGTCCTAAACTGGATGTCATAAGCCAACCCTGCCCTCGTCGGGCCTTCCTCTCCGAGGCTTGCATGCTTAAGGATCCTAAACAACTAAGAAATTTAAAAAAAAAAAAAAAAAAAAAAAAAAAAAAAAGAGACTGTCATTCATACCATTCACACCTAAAGACTGAATTTTATCTGTTTTGAAAATGAACTTCTCTCGCTACACAGAAGCAACAATATGGTAGTCAGTTTTGTATTTAGAAATGTAATGGTAGCAGGGATGTTTTCATAATTTTTTCAGAGATTATGCATTCTTCATGGATACTTTTTTGTATTGCTGCTTGAAAATATGCGTTTCCAAACTTGAAATATAGGTGTGAACAGTGTGTACCAGTTAAAAGCTTTCACTTCATTTGTGGTTTTTTTTGTTTTTTTTTTTTATTTCAGGATTTTAGACATTTTCCCCAAACTACAAACTGGGTTTTAATTATTGCACACTATTTCCGTTTTCTTAATTCCTGCTTAGCAGATTTTTATCAGCCCATGGTCTTTTGGAATATGTGGAATTTTAATTTGGCAGACTGTTAGTGCTGTATGGAATACTAACTCCTGGAGTACTTTAGTTTTAATGGCTTAATTTCAGACTTGGAAAAACAGTCATTTTTCATCTATGTTTGGTAGTTTGTTTACTCAAAATCTTTATACAAAATTGATACCAGATACTTGAAAAAGATTCAAAGCACATTGGTTTATAGTTAAATACCTGTGTATTGATCCAGCAATGATGTGTGGATAATTGGTCTAAACAGTTTTTTAAAATTAATGTATTACACCTTTCACTCACGCTTTTTACCTTTATTCCCTCCTCCTCCCTTCAACAGAACAAGATGCTTTGTTGGCAAAAAAAAAAAAAAAAGTTTTTAAATTACCTATGCTTTTTGTTTGAGAGGGTACCCTGTAGATTGGAGTAACCTTTCCTGTTGTTGGAGCTGGGAGGTGGGGAAAGGTGGTAGCTGTTGCTCCGGTAGTCCTTCCGGACTCCGTCTGGGATGTGGAATGTAGCAGCACAGCCTGTTGACACGAGTACATCAGTACCTGATGTACCCACAGCACTGCTCTGACAGTGGCAGGTCTTCTGAAGAAGAAACCACAGGCCTTGGCTGGGTCTGGCAGGAGGGAGTTTCGGCTTACCGTTTCAGATGGGGACATTGCAATCCATGCGCCATACAACAAGAAGATGCAAAACAAACCCCCAACACTTAACCTCTCTGTCAAAGTTTTGTTCTGGATTTGTGCAGTGTTTGAGATCTGGTTGCTAGTTGACAAATGAATGTTTTTCAGAGAGCGATTGTAAGAAACCCTTTCCCCCCCTGTAGAAATTTGCCGTAGGTTTAATTTAATCCCTGTGAACAGGAACATTACCACTTCAGGACACAAAAGGAGTTGAGAGAATGACTAATAACGAGGGTTTCTTAGCGTTTTTATCTGCAGCATTTGTTAGGAGACTAGAAACAGGTTTCTGATTTTATTTAATGTATTACACTTTGGACAGCTTATAACATATTTGTAGTTTCTTAACTAGGTAGATAGAAGACAAAAGGTAACGCCCTATTTTTTTAAAAGCTGTACAGGACAGGCAAAAAATATTGGAGACCTTTGAATATGAAATATCAAACTCCTTAATTGTGGTGTTTAGCTGGCTTGCTTTATCTGAACTATTTTCTACAAAAGTTTTTGTTGTAAACCACTGTTAATATCATTGGATTAGACTTTTTAGTGCACTCACCTATAGTTTAAAGTACCAGGCTGTGAGAAGGAGGCAAGTTTTCAAACAGTGGATGGTAAAATCTCTTGGTTCATTTCTCCTGACTCTGAGCTGATCTTGCACAGGTGCTCAGTGTGGGGGCTGTTGCAGGTCCAGCACTGAGTTAGTTGTTCCTCTTCCCTTCTCCCTTTGTGGTTTGGTAGAATGTGTTGCAGTTCCAGTGTTAGGGACACCTTGGATAATACAATTAAACAAATGCCTTGATATGCAGAAACACACTTACGGAAAAGCTTTCTCTGTGACATAAACCTTCCTCCCCTTACACAAACTGTATATTTGCTGTTTCAGTTGCCACTCAGCATTTTTTTTTCCAGATGACTTCTGGGCCAGCCAGGCAGTTGTTTGGGGCCCTGCTAGCCAGACTTGGTCAGAAGCTTTCCCCTTCTCCTGCTTTAGAGCATAGAGCAGTTTCCCGAATGGCATGTCACGTATGATTTTTAAGACAGCTTGTACTTAACAACTGGTCCGTCTGCTGTTCCGATAGATGTAAATTTGCCTCTTTCAGTCCATTTGTGTCAAGAACTAAAACTGTGAACATATATCTTTAATATTGGTGGGTGTTAACTGAAATAAAGGTTTATTTTCATGCTCTTTTAAAAATGTCATGAAAACACATGGAGATGAAACCACTTAGGTTAATAGCGTCTTATCTAGGTTCTGCCCCAAGAGGTCCAGTCTGCCTGTGGTGATGGTACCCAGGCATTTCCATTGCCAGGAATGGACTTTGCCTTGGGAAGATGTCTTCGGAGTAGCTTATTTACGATTAATGAGCTTGCTCTTCAGTAACATTTTCTGTCCTCTTGCTTGCTACTTTTGCAGTCATGCCAAATCCAGAGGACTAGACCTTTTAAAATCTGAAAAATTTGAAAAAGATGGTCAGCAGAAAAAGCTGGAGAGAAACAGAGGGAAGCACAGGATGCAAATTGGCTTTTGAATATAACGATGGCAAGGTTTGAGCATGAAAGTTCATCTTACAGATCGACTGCCGCTGATGCTGGGAGGAAACAAGACTGATGAATAAATGCAAGTGTGAGCTGTGTGGGAAAGGACATAAATTCTTCTGAAACGTCAGAAGTCAGTGTGAATATATGGTGTTTGCAGTTTGAGGAGTTGAGACCACTCTTAACTGTAATGACTCTTTGCCCATGGAGATTGGTTTGCGTAGCCACGCCTCTTGTTTTAATAAACGCAGGACATATGCCTAAAGCTGACACTTCCAGCATTTGCTAACCTGCTTCTTTTCTAAAATCATTACAAGGGCCATGTTACTTTCACTTTGTACTCCTGTTCTGGTCTGCCTTCGCTTGGTAACAGCCTCCTGGCCAGGCTCGGGCTGTGTTTGAGCAAGCGCCGAGTGCCCCAACGCAGTGGTCGGCAAGTCCCTCACTGTGCTGGGTGCTGTGCTAGAAAAGCCAAATGTAATGTTCTTGCTGAGGGGGGATGTAACCTGGCTGTGGGGAAAACGGTTCATTTGCCCTTGCTGGGAGACTTTAAGGTAGGAGTTATAAAAGTTTGGTTGTTGTCCTACTAATGATGCTTTTTCTCTCTTCAAGTTGGAGTAAGACTTTATGTGAAGCCCAGCATGGCAGTTTATCTAGAGACTTGAAGAGCAAAGAGAAAATACACTCTAGTGTTCTGTTGTCCATATGTTGAAGTTGAAGGTCTGTGCAGAAATAGATGCATGACAAAACCGTGTGCTGCTTTTTTTTTTTTTTTTTTTTTTTTAAAAAACCCTTTCTTTGGTAATAGGTATCTAATTTGGTTGTACGTAGCTGACTTGAGGTACTGATTTGTCTGTGGTGCCCAGCCAGAATCTTCTTGCCAGGGTGGTTGACATATTGGGTATGGCGAGCACAAAAATGGAGTTCTGTTGTCTTGGATGTCTGACCCAAGCCGGTGTGAAAGGTTTGCCTTTGAGTGACACCAGGCCAGTCCTTGCAGAGGGAAGATGTTTGTGTGCCGGGCTGGAGACAAAACCTTGGAACTAGCTGCTGTACCCAGAAAGCGGAATTGCAGAGCTGGTACTTTGCAAAAGAGAATCTTGCGCACTTTCTGCGTGGCTGGCAGCGCGAGCGGCCTCGCTCGGAGGTGGGGAACCGTGCTTCACTGCCTTCCCAGAGACCGGTCTGGGTACAGTTTGTTTGTCTGCCCTATGTATGTTATTTTCACAGGTGAAATACCTGACAGCAACAAAAAAAGGAAGCGCAAGAGGAGGACATAACTCTGGCTAAGAAAGTAGCTTTGGGTTTGTCCCTAGCAGCAGAGCGAGGACTTGAGGTGTGCTACGTGGCTGTCCCCTGCGTGCAGTGTCTCGGCTGCGGGTAGTCGTACAGCTGTCGACGTGTTCTCTGTGTTGGCAGGGAGCGGTAAACCCGTCGGCTTGCTGGGGTGTGCTGCAGGAGAGGAGGTGAGCTGGGCTGGCGCTGGTGCTCGTTTGTGGACAGTTCGGCGCAAGCCGAGGCTGCTTGGGTTTGTGTCGGTTCCCTGCCGTAGGGTGTGAGCTTGCCCATAGTTACCGGTAAGTGTTTGATCTTCACCCACGAGGTGTTGCTGCAAAGGTCATCAGAACACCAAGAGGTGAGGGAGCTTTATTTCACTTGCGCATTCTTTACTGGGCGGAGTGAAGGTAAATCAGATAAGGGATTGGTTTTACTGCAGTCTTTCAGTGCAGCAATTTGGATTGGCTCGTGCCCAGTTGTGTTTGGGGTTTGTACTCGACAAACTGCAGGATTTCCGTTGTCTTTTATGGAGGACAAGGAGAAGACTTGGTTCTGTCCTTTCTCCTGAGAAAGCGCTTAAAGGTCTGTCTGGCTCAGTGAGATTGCATGGCACTTGCAGGGCAGCAATGCAGAGCCGGGGGGATGCATATTGGGACAAGATGGCCATTGCTACTTAACGTGCTTTTTTTTGTGCAACGGTTCCTTTTAACAGTGGGTTACTGTTTACCTTTGTCAGACTCGGATGAAGATGCTAAAAGGGGCAGCTGCTTTGCAGATCACTCGTGGACTGCTGTTAAAAGCTGTTTTCGTGTGGAAGTGCATCTTCCCCTGCTGTCCTGTCTGAGCACATCCATGACTGAGCTGTGACCTTGAGCATGGAGGTCCTGGGCCAGTTTGGAGGTGGCAGTGAGGATGCAAACAAATCCCAGGATTGAAATACAATCCCAAAATACAGCTCAAAACTAAATTTCTAGTAACTACATGAGTAGGGCTTCATTGCAGAGCTGCTGCAACACCTCCTTGCATGTGGTTTTATTGGCAGTCCGCAGATCAAAAAATCCTCCTGGCTTTGACACCCCTATTAAAAGCGTGGGTGGAGGCGGGGAGCGTACGTCGCTTGCGTTGGTGCTGTGGCGAGGCAGACTGTGTGCTGTGTGTTAATGAGTACGTGCGCCTCTCTTGAGCAAGAGGCCGTCGTGTGTTTACGGGCACATCTGGGTATCGTTTTTCTTCAGTGCACAATTTCTGCAGTGAACGTGGTGAGTTCACACCAGGTGGCTGGGCAGTCAGGGTAAGTATTCTCATCCTCCAGCGACTGCTGAGTTACCCGGCAGGAAGAATTAAGCTTTGCCGCAGCCGTGGTACGAGAAGGATCCCTTGGCACGTCTGGGAGAGGTCGCGGGCAGCGTCCTGCCGCAGGTGAGCTGAGGGACCCCGCTCCCTGTGCTGGAGGAATGGCTGTCGTGCACACCCAGCGCAGGGGGGCCGTGCGAGCGCCGCAGCAAGAGCGTGCATCCCAGAAGTGGTCTCTGTGCTGCGGAGGAGCCCTCGAGTGTGCACCGTGAGACTGGCTGGCTGCAGCACGCCAAGAGCTGTTGCCCGGAGTGCTGCTGCTCCTCCTGTTCCGCTCCTCTTGCAACGTTTCCCCGCGGCGCCTTTCCCTCTGCTTTGGGGAAGCAGTTTCCTGGGCAGTAGGTGTCTTCAGTCTCTGTTCCTCGGTTCCTTATCCCCGAGAAGCTGCTCTTAGGAGGAACACCGCATGCTGTTATGGCCCTGGCTTTGCTTGCAGGGTTTGGGTGTCCGGTGGGAGCTGGCAGCGAGCGGCGTGCTGGATCCCACAGGCTGCTCAGCCTGGACACGTCTTCCTAGGAGTACGTGTGGCTGTGGGCTAACAGCAGCTAAATCATTGCTGATGGTTTTATTTTGTTTTCAGTACACAGAAACGCAAGACTGGAAAGCTAAGGCTTGAGAATAGCCAGGGTACTCGTGATTGCTTGTGCTGATCAAAGGGAAACGCTCCGGGCGTTGCGGGAAGTGCAGAGAAGTCGCTGAAAGCTGAACACGGGAGTTGGTCCCAGGGCTTGAATTTCACATTCCCCAAAAAAAAAGCTTAAAACTAATGTGTGCACAACTATTTCCATATACTCCTGCCTATTGCAGGGGTGTTTTCACAGTGTGGGTGGGGGTACAGACCTCGTCAAACCGGGTAATGTGAATAAGCCCAGCCTGGCTGGCGCCGGCTCAGAAGGCAGCGTG
Organism: Aquila chrysaetos chrysaetos; assembly: GCF_900496995.4. Taxonomy (NCBI): domain Eukaryota; kingdom Metazoa; phylum Chordata; class Aves; order Accipitriformes; family Accipitridae; genus Aquila; species Aquila chrysaetos. The sequence goes on along the minus strand of NC_044015.1, from coordinate 41,491,015 downwards.
TGCCCGGTTAGTAACAGGCTCGTCCTGCAGCGCCTTTGAACTTGGGAGCGCAAGAACCTATGGGCCTCCTGTAGAGGGTAAAATGGCCACGTCTGGAACAAAAACTATGGGGAAAAAGCCAACAGAGATCTCCCTAATGCAACACTTCAGTTTTGCTTTTCACTTCAAGCGAAAGGCAATGGGGGAAGCCGTGGCCTTGTAGCAGCCTTGTGATGCGGGTGCATCTCTGGCTGCTGTGCAAGGAAACCTTCGCAGGGCTGCCGAGGGCCGTCTCCTCGCCGAGTCGGGCAGCGGCTGTGCGTGGAGGTGCTCGGAGGCGGTGGTATCGCAGGAGGGTTTCATCACCAGCTTGTGCCACTACGCAACAGCTCGTGTACCCAGCTGATGCTGGGTAAGAGGAGGATGCTCCAGGTAAGTTGAGGTCTGAACTACCTCATCTCTAGCAGCAAGGCTTCAGCTTTATTTTTAAAGACGCTTTATTCTGTGTGTAGCTGCAGCGTAGCGCTTGAGCTTGACCAGAGGAAACAACAGGAAACAAATTTCAGGTTTCCAACACTCTTATTTATAGATATATATATACACACACACACACAGTAAACAAAGTCATTAAATGTGTAACACATACTTCAAACCTGTAATTAGAATACTTCAATAAATGATTTAAATTCTTCTCACCAGTCCATTTGACTTACTGCCCACATGTGCTGCCTGTTGCTTTTCTTTCTGGCGAGGATTTCTCCTTTCCTGAGCTGAGCCACGAAGGCAGGCTGGCCCTGCTGCAGCCGTGTCCCTTGGTCCCCACACGGGCTGGAGCACTGGTGTCACTGGGGACGATGCGACTTTGTCCCAGCACTGGGGCTGCAGTGAGGAATAACCCCTGCGGGCTGGCGGGCATATAAGTTTAGCACCGGTGGCCGCGGATGTCCCCGTGCTGTATTGCTAACCTGCTGGGCGCAGCCGGAGGAGCGAGGGCTGCAGCCGTGGTCCTGCTGGGATGGGATGCTGAGGTCTGACCTCGGCGTGACTCCTCGCTCTTCCTGGGCTTGCGACGGTTGAAACGATGGTTTGTGCATCTCCGATTCCTGGGGTGGACCAAGCCAGGCTGAGCTGCTCGTGATCAGGCAGTGGGACAGGGGCCTGAGGCAACCCAGGCTGCGTGAAGGCAACCTGAGTAATCAATCAACCTCTCCAAAAGCTGGGTCGCGCGGCCCTGGCATTCCTGATCTTGTCTTTAATTCTACCTGAGCGTGTTGTGCGGATGAGGAGCTGCTGTATTGTACAGCGAGGTGTGACGTGCGGTGCCGGAAAGGTTGGCGAGTTGGGGTTTTTATCACTTAAAGGTGTCACGTGCAAGTTACTGGACTGGCTGTACCGAAAGACGCTGAAATAGTTTCCATAAAGTGCAAAAAAACCAGGCCAGGCTTCCATCACCCTGACCGCCTACCTTGTGAAAGAGCTGCAGTTTATTTTCACCGTGTCCAAAGTAAGAGTCCCCTCGTAGGAAAGTACGGGTGTCAAAAAAGTCGTTGGGAAGACGGAGAGCGGATCGCACTCGAGTTCGGGGTGGTCTTCAGTAGTGCCTGTGACCGGGGGTAGGTACGCGGTGGCCGTGTCGGTGACGGGGTTGGCGATGTACTCGGAGACGGTCTGCGTCTGCTCCGTCACCTCCACCGCTATCCTCTTGTAGAGGTCGGGAAGCTGCTGCTCGTAAAGCTCCCCGTCCGCCGTGCCGGGGAGACGCTCGTACTCCGGCTCCTCGTGCCCCGAGCCCCTCTCCAGCGGCCACTCGCCGTTCCCAGCGCTGCCGAAGAGGAGCTTGTCCCGGAGGGCCGGCGGGCCCGTTTTCACGAAGGTTTCCTCTACTTCTGTTGTTTCGGGCTCTTCGAAGCTGCCCGTGCTGTGCAGGAACCCACTGGAGGGTAAGCTCAGCTCGGCCTGCGGAGGGGCACGCGTGGCAGAGAGAATTAATTAATTATGTGATGGATAGCCCGTGACCTCCCGCCCCCACAATGCAAGCATCCCTCCCCGCAGCAGCTAATACTGCTGAAAATGAAAGACCTCTGCGTTGTTCTGGCATTTAATTAGCCCGATACATCCTACAGTCTAACGTGGTATGAGAACGGAGCTTATCCGCTATCGGAGATTGCTGGGTTTGCTGCCTTAAGAGATTATGGACTTGTGTGGCTCCAATCGCTTTTTCTTCTGAAAGGGGTGGGATTAATTAGAAGGAAAAAAAAAAAAAAAAACACAAACGGTTTACCTTCGTAGACATGTAGTTCTTGGCCCACGTCGCGTTGGCTGGGTCTGGAATGGCTTTGCTCTGCCACTGCGGCATAAGCGCAGAGAGGAGCGACTGTAATCTGCGGATGGAGTAAACGCAATTAAAAGCGTGCGGTTACCCAAGAGCTCAGCGTAATTGTGAATCTGCCTTAGTAGGGACCTGCAGAGACCCCGGCTGCGTGGAGAGCGTGTCGGCTGCCGGGGCAGTGCAGCTCCCGGCAGAGGTAGGTGCTGCCCAGCATCCTCCTCCTGCCAGCCCCTGCCAGATGGTCGTGTGCGTGTTGCTCTAAGGAAAACGGTTTTTAATCTCAGGGTTTAATTTTGCTCACAGGTTAGTTGGTGAGAATTGTACCCCTTCAGTTTTGTTTTGGTGGAAGCAGACCTTAAGCTCTCCGTTAAAAATTCACACTATATATAAAATAAGGCTATATTTTAAGCTCAGTGCGTGTTCTTATTTGTGTACTCTGAAACCTTTATTCAGAACAATCCGCCCTGTTCCCCAAGGTGTCCTGAAAGGACGTGGCCGTCCCTTCTAACAACAATTCCCTGTTTTATTGGAACGTAACAGATGGATCCACTCACGCTTTTCTTGCTGGAGGCACAGAACAAATGCAGGCTGAGAGGATGAAGAAGCTGCAGGTAAACACAACAGTCATCCAGTCCCCAGCACCTGAAATATGGAACACCCCTCATTCATCTTTATTAAAAAAATAAAAAATTTAAATAAGCTAGTTCGAGTTGGACAGCAGTTGTGGCTTGACTAGTGCTTGCGCTCGTAAAACACACCAACATTTTTTGGTTTAAAATCAGGAATCTGGATGGACTGTTGGGGACAACGGTACTTTGTGACATAAAGATGTCTACCGCGCTCTCTCGAAATATGCAGTCCATGACCCAAAATATGCAATTGCTGATCTTTTGTCCGGTACTGAACCAAACATTGACAGATAAACTTGGGGTGGTGTGTGCAGCAGAGAGGTGTTAAGTAGGAAAGATCTTACAAAATTCAGTGCATCTTTCATAAACTGTCAGTGACTGAACTGTTTCTCAGTGGAACCTTGGCTTTGCTGTGCTTGCACTACCTGCTTAAAATGTAGTTTTCACAAATCCAGATTTTATACCAGGAAAACTTTTAACTTGTCTGGATTGCTTTAATTTCCTCTCCCGCTCACCTCCCTGGATTTCTCCCGCAGTCCATGGGAGAAACCTGCCTCCGGAGGAGCCCTGCTCCCACGCTGCGGAGATTGATTTCCTAATGTACACGACTTGGGAGCTTAAAGTTGTTGTTGTGGCACGTTGCTGGGGAGGAAACGCAGCAAAAGAAACTTTCTGGCAATATATAGGCATGAGTTTTATCAACTCCTGTCTTGGGGTTTAGTGACCCTTTCTCTTGATCGGGGCTCAAAGGAAACTTGAGCAAAACAAGCCGTCTTGCAGGAGAGAAACCCTGATTACTCCCATTAGCTGGGGTGAGAAGTCCTTGGGAGAAGGTCTTGCTTTTGCACCCCCTGGGAGGCAGGGGAACGGACCGCACGGGACGGATGCGTGCTCTACGGGAGCCCGGGGGTGCTGTGCTCCTCGCGAAGGCTCTGAGGGCACGGCTGCTGTAGTGACCGCGGGTCCTCAGGGAGCCGCCGGCCCGCGGGAGATGTGGAGGTCAGCAGGACTTTCGGCGTGCATACCTGTGCCAGAGCTTGAAGCACACGGATATCTGGGCCGGCAACTCGAAGGGACCAAACCCTTCCAATAAACCATCCTGCTGGCCTTCAGCTACCGTTAAACCATACAGCCAACAGCTTGGCACAGAACTGGGAGCTTAAAGATGCTATGTCTTAAAACCAGCTGAAACTAGAAATCTTCAGTAACTAAAGAGGAGCAGGAAAAGCATTTCCAGCCTGTGGAAAACAGGGGCTGAGGGCTAGCACCTCTCCTGGCCCCCGACCCCGGCAGAGACTCATTACTTTCCAAGCAGAGGAGCTCGCTGTTGCCCCTGGGCCCCTCTCCGGCAGCCGTCGACGCTGTCATCCACAGGGCGTAGTGCTCGCCGGGCTGCAGGTCCGCCAGGTACAGCCAGCGCTGGGCGGTCACGTTGGGAACGGCTGGAAGGGAAAGGGGAAGAAGCGAATGAAGCACCCGGCTGCGCGTTTTTACTGCGTTTCACTCGAACGCACCGCGTTTCCGGAGCTTGGGGCATGGAGAGGTATCTGTTACTTTAATTAATTTCCTTTTCTGTGTTACTGAATCATTGGAAGGGCTGTAAAAGACCTTGGGCTGTCGGGGTGACCCGTGCCATCGTATAGACTGGGCACCCAGGATTGCGTATCCTGTCCTCTGGCTACTGTTGCCTGGTAAGTTCACATTTCAATCTAAAATGAGGTTTCATGCTGGTCCTATGAAACATCCATTAAAAACCATCATGCAACTTCTGAATAAAGTTTTAAAAAAAAAAAAAAAAACCACCCAGACATTTCTCAGGTGGAAGCCTAGGAGTTATACAGGCGGAGTGAGAGAGGGCTTGGGTGGGAAAAGCACACGGGTGGGGGAATGCAGCGGGTGCTGCCTGCCGAGCGTGTCTCCATGCAGAGTATGTATGGGTTGGCTAGGACTTTCAGAAGGTCTGTTATTTTGCCCTGCCAATAATTACAAGGGTTTGCATTGGTCATGACTTAAGAAAATTAATAATAATAATAATAATAATAATAATAATAATAATAATAATAATAATAATAAAAAGAGCGGGGAGCAATCTGATAGTTCCACACTCAGACTACCTTAGAATGATCTGACTGAATCCTGCTGCTAGCCCTCGCGGCAGACCGGTGACTCCTTGACCGCACAGAGCTTTCTGCAGGCATCTCCCTCCCTCCCTCCCCTCTATCCTCCACCCGCAGCACGTGCGTATCACGTCGGTCTTCACCAGATACCTACCGTAGACGTCCGGGGCTGCCCGCCCGTCCTTTTTCTGCAGGTACAGATGGTACCCTGTGATGCAGCCCCTTCGCTGGTGGGCAGGGATTTCTTCCCACGAAACCGAGATGCCGTTTGCCTGGGGCGTTGCGTACATCTGGGGCCCAGCGGATGGTGCTGTAAAACATACGACTGACTTTTAAAGCTGAACTTCAGCTAGCTTAACAATATCTGGAAGAGCGTTACCGTGATTTACCTTTTGCTCTTGAGTATCCCCTGACCGATGCCGCTTGTCCGGCTCTGTCCCGATAGAGTGCAAATACGCTGATCTGATAGCACGTGTTATCTTTTATGTGCTCTAAATGAAGAAATTCAAAGTGGACGGTTACTAGTGAAAGTATTCACAGTCACGGCTAAAGTGTTTACATCAGCTGCTTAAATCTGAGATGAATCTTCTGATTATTAATGCACCTGTCATAAAGAAGGAAAAAAAAAAAAAAATCTTCTCTCTGATCTCCTCTTCAGCTTGGCAGGACCTTACTGTGCATTAAGCAAGTGACGTGAGCGCTCCTGAAGGGTGAAGAAGTCCTTTGTTTCCTCGTGAAGCAAGAGCTGCCGGCAGCCCTGCACCCTCCAAAGGAAACCTGGGACCATGTCCCGCGCTCCAGGTAAGGGGAGGAGGTGAACAGCTATTACCCAGCTGACTGCTCTGCGAGACGAGGTGCAGCGTTTGGCTGCGCGTGAGGCCGCTCGGGGGGCACGAGAATCTCACACCCTATTTCTTCCCCGTGACTTCATGTGAGCATCCTCCTCCGGGCTGTTCCCGTGGGTTAGGGGAGGTCGACGGGAACTCGTTTTGCTCCTTTCCAAAGCAGAGCACAAAGCGATGGCGTCAATACGCTGCTTTTTCCAGCTCATTCGAGAGTGGGGATGTAAACGCCTCGGAGGCGCAGCGCTGGGACGGAGGGTAGGAGAGACTACGGAGGGTAATCCTCGCTGTCACCCCTGCTGTAACTTCATAGCTATCTGATGTGCAGAACGCTGACACGTGCTAGTGGCTGGGATTAGTAACCCGCAATTAGTAGAAAGGAAATAGTCTTTTCTGAAGCCTTTGATCTCTTGTACCTCTAGCTGGCTTGTTTAATTTTGGAGGGACTGGGTTTTCTCTGAGACATTTTACTTACCAGATATAAATCTCCGCTGAGAGTGACTGCAGAGCTGAGCCCAGAGCAGCCACAGATTTATATTTTTCTCCCCTCCTAAAGAAAGCTTTCAGTGCCATAATTTCTTATGCTGAATTAGCAAAAATTAGAATCCGACTTGTTCCTTAAAAACCTTTCAAACTAAAACGGTACCTCGGTCGTATCCTACCTCGAGGCGGTAGTTACCTGCTATCACTGCGGACAGGTTGGATGCTGGAAGCTTCGCCCAGGCTGGATGGGGCTCCAGGGACGCGTTCCGCTGCGCGTCTGCCCACTCCACCACGTATCCGCTGATGGACGCAGCCCATCTCACGGGCGGCTTCCAGCGGACGAGGATGCTGCCGTTTCCCATGGCTACGGCAGAAACCTTCTGAGGGGGAGGTAGATCTTACAGGGGAGAAAGAGCAACCAAACAAAAAAGACACCGTCAGCACAAACTTGCCTTAACCTCAAGTGGACTCGGTACGTTTGATATCTAGTTTTTACTGCGTCTCCATGTGAAGTATAAAAATAAACTGCAGTTGAAAGAAAAGGTCTTTATACGAGGGTGATCTCTGTGCTGATAGGAATAGAGCCCCGTTCTTGTCTTGTCTCCCGGCACAGCAGTCTGAGCGTACGCAGCACTGCCTGTTTGTACCGTCCCCAAACCCTGCGAAGACGCTGTCGCGGCACATACTAACACCCTGCTCCCGCGACAGAGCCACAAACACACATCATCTCCACGAGACCAAAGCTACTGCTTTCACAGCCAGGGCCAGGTTACTTTTTTCTGCGCTAGAAAATGTTGGGGAAAGTCATTGATTTTTTTATCCGTAGTATAAAACCAGCATCTTTTCTGAACAGTTTTTCTAACAAATACAATTGAACTGAGCCCACAAAGCAGTTCTTGTCCTACTGCCTCCAAATAATCTGAGACCAGTGATATTGCTGCACCAGTCCTACCTCTACTTAACGAAGGGCTCATGTAATCAGTGCAGCCTGTTTGCTGAGGAGCTCTGCATCCGTCCCCAAAGGAGGAGAGCATCCCACTGGTGTTCCATGCAGCTCTGGGAAAAGCTGAAATACTTGCCAATGGCTTTGTCACCATTTTGCTGACATTACACCGGGACAAGTGCAAATAGAGAACTGCCTTTTTGAACAAACCACCTGAGACCGTGAGGTTCTGTCATGCCTGATACCGGCACAGGAAATTTGGGGCTGGGTGAATTCGGAGAAGGCTCGTTAACTTTGCTGTGCGGGTAAAACAGAGTGCAATTTCACAGGAGATAAAGCTTGTGTGATTTCCCCTCACCGCCACCTTCCCTTCAGTCCTGCCACCGGTCCCGTCTCATGCAAGAAACCGCCTCCCCCTGCCTTTTTTTTTTTTTTTTTTTTTTTTTTGGCATGGTTAATTTGCTGCTGTGGCAGGTGCCTGGATGGCTGACGGCGCGGCTCACGCCTGCGTCGGCAGAAGGTGTTGAGGTGTAATTACAGCAGCGCTAATGCACGGCAACTCAACGTGTCGTGAAGCTGCACCCCTGACCGCGCTGAAAACTGGATCTGCCGCTTCCCGAAGACTCGCTGAGATGGAGAAGGATGAGCACAAGGTGGTGGGACGGGAACGTGTAGCACAAAGCAGAGCGCCGGTGTTATTCCCGGCGGTCCATACCCAGCAGAAGTCCTTACCCTGGGTGCCCGGGTTGGTCACGACGGAGGCGGGGGGGGACCTGCCCCTCGAGTTCTCGGCGGTGACCGTTATCTTGTAGCCCACCCTCGGCGTGACCCTGGCGTAACTGGTTTGGGTGGTGAGATGCGCTTCTCCGGCCGGGGGGCTCCGCCGGTCCAGGGCTTCGAAGGTCACTGCGTACCGCAGGATTCTTCCCCTCGCCTCCGACTTGCTCAAAGCCTGCCGAGCAAAGCGCATTTGTTAACTCTTCTCTTCTCCGCGTGAGCAAAGCCCGCGGAAAGCTGACGGTACCAAACCAGGATGCCCGGGAAGGTTTCGGACCTGCTCGTGGAAGAAGGGGTGGTTGGCCATTAGCGAACCAAATATGTCGCCCGCTATTCAACGGACCTTCCACCGCGAAGGGCATCTTTGCGCCCCACCTGGAAGCCCTCCCAAAGCGGGCTTTAGCGAGCTGACGGTGGGACCGCGGTTTGCCCACCCGTGCTGTGGTTCCCGCGGGAGCCGCGGCCATCAGCCCCTTCCCCAGGGCTGGGCAGCGCGGGGGGGTTTGTGCCAGCCCTCCCGCCTGGCAGCAGGCTTCGGGGGACGGATTCGGAGCATCTCCCTAAGCTGGACGCTCAAGCTGCCCCGTTTAAGTGAGGAGTGTTCACGCGAAGGTAATTTCTCCCCTTCCTTTTCTGTTCTGATAGTAAAGAGGTTATTTACAGCGACAGCGTTACTTGCTGGACAGCAGCACGTACCAGCTAATGTTCTTTAGTAATGAAGGATCGGTTTTTACTTTCTTCCCCTCTAAAAGCTGGAGGAAACAAGCAGTGCCATAGAGACTGCTCACACACTTGTTGAGCCTGCTTTCTCTCTAACACTTTTTAAAAAAATTAGCTTAAGATCTGTTGGCCTGAAGTACAGCTAATGCATTTCAAAGGTAGCGTAGTTTCCCCACCAGCAGCCACCTGAGAATACTACTTATAAGTGAACAGCCACTTTTACTGCTAAAAATATCGTGTTTTTTTCCAAAGAAAGCTAGCGTCCTGGCTGCAGAGTTTCTTTTTTCCCCCCACAATTTTGCGCATTTGTGTAACAGCTGTAACACATAACAGCCTATTCTGATTTTTCCCTTTGATTTTGCTGCTGCCCAGCCCTGCGACCCGTGCTCTCCATTCCCAAGCCTTATCCCAGCTCTGTCACTTTTCTGCTCTTGGGAACCCGTGGCATCTAGCTGCATGAAATGAGTTAATTGCCTGATGGTAGGGCCAAGGGCATGCATTTACCCGAGAGTCTCTCTCAAGGTTACGTATCTTTCCTTTTATTTCTTATTTATTTTTCCTGTTTAATTCCAGTTTAGCAAAGGTCTTTTGCTGTGAGCTGCTGATTTTCCAATCAGCAATATAGCCAGGGACAGTGAAACACACAGCCTCCTCCTTCCTTGAGTCTGAAGTCAAGCCATGCTTTTCACAAGGGGAAAAAAAGAGTTTTAACTGCACGGGTGGATTTGTAAAAATGAGCAATTTTTGATTTGGGGAAAATCCAGATTTTTACTTAAAGCCGTGATAAAGAATTATTTAAATTGAACCACTTAGCATACACGTCTCTGAAAAGGCAGTCTGTGCTGTCCCGTGTAACACCTCTCACTGGTTTTTCCGCCCTGGGTGTCTGCAGTTGTACTATCAGTTTCACAGTTTCCTGCAGTCCCTATGCAGTAAGTTCATTTTGTTTGGCTGGGGTTTTTTTTCTGTCGTAACAAAAAAAAGGAAGAGGGGAAAAAACCACTTTTAAAAATAGGAAAATGTTTGCAAGGATACAATCACTTTGGCAGGGGCTCGGGACAAAAGCAGTGCTGAAACCGCTCTGAAAGCCTGCTGAAATTAAATTGGCAATCCTTTCTTTGGTATTTGTGTGAAAATATGAGAACACATATTGGTAGTGCATCACACTGAGTCTGAGCCTTTTGCTTTGTAGCTGTCGTGAAAACTATAAAAGCAACGTATTGCACCCATTTTATGAATGGTGCTGCAGGAAGTCTGCTTCGATACAGAAAGTATCGCCACCTCGCTATTGCAAGTTAAAGGTTTTAAAGTTAAATGTCTTAAAGCCACAACGGCTGGAGTCACATAATCACATGAGAATTTCTGCTTTCACTTACAGCGTAGTGCTTGTTGGTGTAGGGAGAAGATATAGCATTAATTGGTAGGTTAACTAGAGATTGCAAACTGGAAGTTAAGGATAGTTTATGCTTAAAAAAAAAAAAAATCTTACTGGCTTTGAAATAAAACCACCACAGCAAAACACCCCACAATCCAAAAATTCCTCTTGGACCTGACATTAAGTGCTGGGTCCATAATAGTGGAGAAGCTTAACACCCGGCACCGGTAACAGGGCTTGGTTTCACTGGGAATGGTGGAATAGCAGACCTGGCGTAAGCCTTTTCCCCCGAGCTGGACGGTAATGTATGGTGATGTGGAATTTTTACCCTACAGCTGGGTTTTAATCCGAATTCTTATTGAAATTTCCCATGCGGGGTCTCAGTCCCCAGCTCACAGGAGGCTCTGCTCAGCAGACCCAAACCACCGCCTTTTTTCGACTCTGAGTTTGTCCACTTTCAGATCTGCAGCTTTATTATTAGCAAACCCTTTTGCATGTGGTTTGTCCCTCACCAGTGCTTCACACCTGTAGAGAAAACCAATTTTCTTCCTGCTGCTGCTGTATGACAACAGCCTCAACCAACCATCCATCCACTCAGCAGTGACACCCGCGGGACCCCTTCAGTCGCCCAAACTACATCCAGCTCTTACGTTTTTTAGAGTTTGGTCACCTTAAAGGGCTATTACAATAGATCGCCTCTTCTGCATCCCCTATTCTTCATTGCTCTGTTATTCATATAAGCAAAACCGAGCAGAAACACCTCTGAAGGAAGCTCATACCCAAAAGCAGACACGTACGGCGAACGCGGGGCACGGTGTCCTCCTGGCCGGGTATGGCAACCACGGCAAACAACAACGAGGTGGAGAACGAGGAGAGGGAGCTATTAATTAGGAAGTCTGTAAGGTTGTCGTCTGTCTCTTTAGAGACATCAGGGACACAGGCCGCCTTGTGGGAAGCGGAGGGGGGGAACGTGCGTCTTTGAAAGGTGGTAACGGAGCCGCGGTACCTCCGTGCCCTTCACTGATGTGATGTGCTGGGAACGCGTTATACTTCCAGCACGACAGAAGGTTCGGGGATCTGTAAAAGGGAAATTGTAGCTAGAAAAGAGTTGTGGAACCCGCCGGGGGAGGCAAGCCTTGGGTAGCAGAGCTGGTCCCTGTCGCTGGGCACTGGTAAAAGCCCTGTGCTCTCCTTGGGTTCAGTCCTTTCCTCCGAACACAGAACCCAGAGTTCCCCCTCTAACCTTGCTGATTATTCCCGCCTCTCCTTAGGTTTCACTTAACTTACCTTCCAAAAAAGAGAGATGTTCTGCTGTTGAGAGTCCACGTCCTGCTGTCGGTACCAGACGTCCAGGAGCCCGGTCGGCGCTGGTGTGGAAGGAGAAGGTGAGCAGCGTTAGCGGCTGTGTTTTGAAGCAAACAAACAAGACATTGAGTAGGCGAAGGAGGTAAAAATCCTGAGACAATGAAAATGTAAGATTTAAAATGTCCCTGAAACGATGCAGTATGTAATAGCCCGTAGCTGCTGTTGCAGCTGGAGTTCAGCTGCGTTGGTGATGGCACTCGTGAAGAGGACAAGCCGTAGACCCAAGAGAGGGTTTTGCTCTGCTGGTGACTTTATCCTGCGCTCCGTAATCAGGATGGCTCCCAAGGAAGCCTACATATCAAAGTGACAGTATTAGCTCTCGTCTTTGCGTGGAAGTTGAGGCTAGCTAAGGTCCTTGGGGTTGGCTACATCAATCCTAAACCAACGGACAGCCTCAGGTGAGAGGGTTTGTGGGATCTGCAGGATTTTGCTGTCTGGCTCCAGGCAATAAAGTTAGGACCTTGTCAGAGGTAGCTTAAAACCCCTGTTCTTTCCACGATTCCCCTTATAGTCACAGAGTGACTGGAAACCCCTGATGTTTTGAATAAACCTTCCAAAATAACACTAAAGCTGCAGAAACCGGTGAACAATGCGCTCTCCAACAGTTCAGAATCAGAGACAGGTAAAGAAAGCCAATGTGACAAAAGGTAACAAAGCTGGGTTCCTCAAGGTCTCTGACCAAAATAAACCCATTGAATTCAAATAATAATTGTTGCTAATAACCTAGGCAGCAGGCAGCTGTTGCACAACCCCAGCTAGAATGGGGCTGCCCGCTATTTCCTATATTCAAAGACAGAAAAAATCCTCAGTGCCAGCAACATTAAGAGCTCTTTGTTCTGTATTAACTGCAAAGAGTGACTGGAATAGAAACAAGAAGCAGGACTGACAGAAGAAATAAAACCAGTGCACACTCGCAGTGAGGGAGAGAGGAAGAGGCAAGCTCAACGCAGGAAAATAAAATATGGGATTGCATCTGTTGGACTCCAGCCCAGATTTTAAAGTTCATTTCACGTGTGAACCACACAAATTAGCTGGGGAAAAAAAAAAAAAGCTCACTTATGAACAGTGTTTGCGTAAAGTACATTTTGTGGTAGGTCAGGCTTAGAGAAACAGGAAAAAAAGTTCTCTCATTGAAAAGGTATACTCCTGAATTTGCAAAAGGCCAAACTCATGTGTAGAACTTCAGCTCCTTCAAAGATGGGCAACCATGACATACCCAGAGCTTCTCGTCTGCGACCTCCCCTTGCTGTCACCTAGTCTGAGGACAGAAAATGCTCCTGGATTAGCTAAAAGGATTCTCAATCTATAGCACCGGCTGGGTAGAGAGGTGATGACCGCAAATGCCGTAGCAAGCCAGGATGCATCGAAAAGGTTGAGAAAACTGTTGAGAGGAGGGTGAGGGAGAGAAGGAAGAGTTCACACCTTTTGCATGAATGAATGCTTCTTGCAGAAACTGATGCTGTCAGCAGTGGTAAATAGCATGAGTAATAACGGCACTACCCTGAAGAGCTTATAGTAATTCACAAAAAAAGAGCAACGAAAGCCAAGTAGGAGATGAAAGGAGGGGATGCCAAAGCAGCCAACACATCTTTGTTGAAACAAACTTCTGAGAAGCTTTCTTCTCTTGTAAGAACGGGAAGTTTTGCAGCATGTGAGTTTGTGCAGCTCAGGGTGAAGTCAGGCAGGCAGGTACGTGAGCGTGCGGCCAGCCCAAATATTAGAGTTGGCAGAAACTAGTAGAATTGCCCTCAGGTCGGTGCTGCGTGTCCCTGGAGCCTGCTGTGCCGTCCTCTGGGGCAGAACCGCTCTGTGCTCACCTCATTCCTGGTGGGATCTCTCCCGAACGCCTGGCCAGGGTCTGCTCTGCTGAAGCTGTAGAGGTCTCGAGTGACCCCACGGCGTGGTGGAGGGGTCACCTGGGCAGGCTCCAAGTGGAATAACTTCTCCTCTTGGGAAAAGATGACTTGGCAAAATAAAACGGCTGGGTCCCAACCTGCCAGCGTCAGCAGAACTGAGAGTCCAGGCAGTTTCCCAGCCAACTGACTCAACTCCTCTGCAAACCGTCGAGCAAGCTCAAGATCCAGAGCGTGCTGCCCAGGCTGCGGTTCGTTAGCACCAGAGGGTGGCATAGCAGTCATCCTGACTTGAGTTACGGGGTTGTGCAACAATTCAGCAGAACGCTTAGATACGAACCAATACAAAATATTTTCCTTTCCCTAGCTAAGCTGCACAAACTGTCTGCCTTTTCCAGATGAGTCGCGATGCAGCTCCGGGAAAATTCCCCCCACCTTCAACATCGTCAAACAAATATATCCTTCAGACCTTCTTAGTGAACTCTTGAAATTCCTGTTTTGCAAGAAACCTGAACTGCTTTGGGTTTTGTTCATTAAAAAAGCAATTCTCTTACAGAAGTTACTTCCCTGTTGGCTCTGGGTCTGGATCTACAGAGACTCTGCAAACCAACCAGCAAAAACCCAGCAGCATTTTGAGTTCGTTAGCTGAAGTTTCCACTTGTACGCAAACGTTAGACACAGGCTTAGCGGAGGAGATGCCGTCTTGTGTTACCTGCTTCTGGAGTCCGGTTTCGGTACGGGCTCCAGTTACTCCACAGTCCTCGCTCGGGGTGAATTTTACAGCTGACCTGAAACTCGTAGGTTGTATGAGGCTCCAGACCATAAAGACTGCATTTTTCACTGTTTAAGCATTCAACCTTTAATGAAGATAAAGGACATGTAACATTAAACTCACAAGGAAATACAGGTTGAAGGCAGCGACAGGCTGAATTACTCATGCCCAAAGGAATCCCAGCCAGCCAAAGCACGTCTTTATAAAACAGTGGGAAAAACCCTGATCCAAGGCAACTTTAATAACTCAAAGAATGATGCAATGAAGCATCAGGCTTCCAGTTCTTCATCTGAAAAATCCCTCATTTAATTATGTGAAGATAACAAATTTTCTGTTCACGTGTTTCACTCAACTTCAAGCAATACATTTCTTTCACCGCTTAAAATAAAAGCAACGACTTCCAATTGACATTAGGGAAGGCACAAACATTTGGAAATTGCATGCCTGTAGCATGAGCTACAATGAGCAGATATGACCATATTCCAGTAAAGTGGTGGGTCAAACATAATCTCTGATTCTTCAGTGCATCATGCAGACACTTGACATATGGGGAACTAACCACGCACATGCTTTTTCACAGGATCAGTGTTTTACCTTCGCACAGTTTTAAACGAATGATAGTTTTTGACCCGTAGGCAACAGTTTTTCTTAAATATGATGTTAGAGAGCAGAGAGGCGCAAATTTGGACAAACCAATTCTAGTAAGAAATAATGAAAAAATAATTAAAGCAACCTCCAAGCATCGTAATTTCCTTTACTCTTCGGAAGAGGATTACCGTGCTCCAGGCGTGCCTGGTAAGTGGACGGTATCTCAGCCTGCAGTGCCGCGCTTGTGCTTCATCGTGCCAAAAAAAGGTGCAATTGGCCGCAGAAGAATTTTCAAATTCCACTAAAAAGTTGGGAGGATGTGGTTTCACTAGCAGCAAAAACAGAAACAAGCAAACAGCACTCAGATATGCAGCACAGCTCAAAACGGGGGTGTTGCATGGAAAATAGAATTACTGGTTTAGGCTGGATGGATGCTTTTTCTGAGAGGTTTAAAGAAGAAAGTGCTCAAAATGTTTTCACCTCTTTCTAAAGGGCTGGGACTAACTGAAACGCAATAAGTAACGCATTTACCTATGTCTATTAACATGAACACGAGCGGCTGTGAAAAAGCACTTCCTAGCTCATTGGAGGCGGCAACCACAACGGTGTAAGTAGAGTCAAAATTCAACTTGCTCAGAGCCAGCGAGCCAGACTTCTTATTCAGACTTTCTTCTGAAACACATAAGACATCCGTCCCATTTGATAGCCTGGAACAGAAGAAAAATGCTTGGTTAATACTCTCCTGTACACCAAGAAAGCTAAAACCTGGCTGACGTCCCCGTACGGTCGCGCTGCTCCGGGTCCCTTGAGGCTGCGGCTCTTTCAGCAGCTTCCCTGCACGTTACCTTTCAGGGCAGGACCACTGCCCTGGAACCCAGGTAGGTCGTCCGCCCCTCGAAAGATCCGTCTGCTTAAATACAGTGCTTACAGCCAATACTCCTCCGGCTAAATCGGTAGTAAAGCTGTTACACTGCTTTGGGGGTTTAATTGCAGACAGAGGAAATACTTCTGGATTTCCACTGAGCTGCAAGGATGTGAGTACGTTCCTTCTAATGGTTTAATGGTTACCTAATATTGGTTAACTAATATTTCTCTGTGAATGAGCGTAGGTGTTGGTACACAGAATTGGGGGTGTGTGATGAATTTGGGGGGTTTTTTTGTTGTTTTTTACGTAAGTTAGTGACTAAAAATGTAATTTATCTGCAGTCTAACAGTCAGACCGCATGACTTCAAACACAACTTTTAATTCTCAGTCTGTCATTCAACCTTGGGTAGCTCATTTAGCTTCTCTGTGTATTTTCTTCCACCTGAATCAGAGACGTTTATGTCGTGTCGCTTCAGGCTGACCTTTTGTATTTTGCAATATATTTAATAACTTCCTAGCAAGCACTGCTATATCTCTATGTTACAACAATTACAGGACTCGTTATCCACACTTCCCTACCCTTCTGCACGTTACCCGTATATTCTCCTTCTGCTTGAAGAGCAGTGACAGGTTTCTATAAGCTACTAAGAAAGTTGCTGCTACCTTGGCCCACAGCAGAATGTGAGGAAGAAGAAGGAGGTGAAGAAGATGAAGAAGGTGAAGAAGAGCGAGCCTCGCAGGGCAAGGAGATGGTCAAAGTGCAGCACCTCGGAAACAAATGGGGAGTAGTTCAGCCTACCCAGCGGTTTGCAAAGGGCAAAATTAATTCATTCTACCCGGATGTTTGCTTGAATAGAGGTTTTTAATAAGGTCCCTCCTATGCACGGTGATTCCCGAAATCCAAAGGTCTCCTAACGCGCCTTGACGGGCTCTAGGGAGCCCTTGCTCCTTCCCCACAGTTTGCTGCAGAAGTCGCCAGAATCTCTTTCAGCGAAGGCTCAGCAAAACCAGAGCCAGCAAAAATATAGGTTGGGTCTAAAACAGAAAGCAAAAATAGCACATTTCCAAGCAAAGTCCCTCTCCACCTCCTTAGCTAACCTCCGAGACAGAGCGAGCAGCTCAGATCGTAGGAATTCTGGTGCCGGCACTGCTAACCTCAGAATCACTAAATAGAGGAGATCCACCACGGGAAAGCAGGAGGTTTGAGCAGCCGTGTCCAGAGCCCTTCCCCTGCTAACCTTCCCTTTCCAAAAGGCAGCCGTCTCTTGGCATACCCTCTTTACCTGCTGAACCCAGAAGGAGCCAACCCACCGCGGCGCGGCACGCGCGGCTGTGAACAGAAAAGGGGCTTTTAACCGCTCCGGTTGGCCTCTGTGATCCTGGCGGCCTTGGACTCACTTATTCACAAGCCAACTCTTTTGCGTGCTTTGATAAGGGTAAATCTTCAAGAAAAGGTGTAAAAATTAAAAAAAAACCAAACCCAACTCTAAGATACGATTATAGGTATTAAAGAACCTATGTCCCCGCATTACTTACTGTATTACATAGGTAGTGTTGATGTACGTGAGCCTTCCTTTATTCCAGGTGCAGGTGGGATGGCCATCTGCCCCGTACTGGATACACGACACATTTCTTGGCTCATCTGGAGGATCTTAAACAGATGTTCTTATCAGTTTCTTCCTTAAAGATGTTGATAGGAGACATTTTAAGAAATGCTAGGTTTGCTTTTTGATTGTTTGGGGGGGGGGGGCATGTTAAAGAATTTGTAGACAAAATATTCAGTGTAATAATATTTATACGTGAAAACAACTGAGTCTGTGATCTCTGCAGCCTGTCGAGACCTCTGACGCTTGAACGAAACCCCAGAGACTTTACAGAGGTGCCAGGTGACTACAAGCGCTTACCAGCCCCCCCGACTGGGCACCACAAGCTTTGCTTGAAGCAATCAACCATTATTCTTATTTAAAAAAAAAAAAAAAAAAAGCGGCACTGATACAGCAGATGACTGCTGTTGCAGCATCAGCTCATGAGGCTAGAAGAAAATTTACTTAGGATTTTTCTTGCAAGTCCCCTGTGTCCTGGAGAGACTGGTGGGTGCGAGGACTAGAACAGGAGGGAGTGTGATATTTGCTCTGAGCAGGCAGTTTTATTGAGCATCTCTCCGTTTATCAATAACAGAGTTGCACAGTCCCATCCAGGAATATTTTAAATACAAAGAGCCACTAAAAGCCAGCACCTTTTCTGGCAAAGGCTACCCACTGTTAGTTTCTAATACGTGTCTCAGAGGTACCACAGGAAACATTTAAGAACAAGGGATAATTAAATTCTCCTTACTTCCAGATTCTATATCGATTCCACAAATGAGTTTTTTCTTGTATTCACAAACTATTTTGCACGTGAACATGTGTTTGCCATATGTATGGACTGGAAACTCGGTGCTTACTGAACTGCCGTAATTGCTAATTAGTTCAGAGCTGTTAAGGAAAATAGCTATCCTGCACTGCTCGGTGTATCGCAGGGGTTTCAGCTGGCACGAGAGGATGATACTGGTTCCAGGCTGGACATAAGAAGCAGTGTTAGCAGTCATATTCCCTTTGTCGCATATTTCTGCAGCGCCACGGGGAAGTTTCCTAGCAGGCACGTTCCCTTTCCTGCACGCTTCTGCAACAGAAAACAAACCTTTAGCACGGATACATCACTTTTCTTGTACAGCACGCTGCGCTCGAGGAAGAGAGTCTCCCCAGATTTATAATGCAGGCAAGCATTCCTGCCTCTGCACGGTAACCCGAGGGGCATTGCTGGGCCCAGACTTCACCCATCTGATTAACTGGGGTCAGAAACCAAGGGCTAGCTACCAGACGTCATGCGAAAAAGCACAACCCCGGGCAAAAATCTATCAGAACTCTTTTCTCATTGTGGTTTAAGGAAATACCTGTGTTTCAGTAAAGCAGTGGGAGGCACGGCTCTACTGAAGAGCCAAGCAAGCTTTTTCTCTGACTTGCAGAGACCTCCCCTTGCACGTTTACTGCCTTTTCAAAGCAGCGCAGGACACGGGCTCGGCGTACGAGAGCACGCACTCGCTGGCAGGCTCCGGGACGCTTGCGCTGGGGGCAAACAAGCCGAGCCGCGGCAGAAGACAAGGGAAAATGCTGAAGCACCTTTTCTCCTTACTTTTGAGTTGTGAAAGTCTCTGTGGAAGCTAACTGTAGAGATGTTTTCTTGTGTAACCGACAGCTCTCCCTTGAACTAAACCGAACAACCTCCGTGCATAACTTAATTACCAACTATTTGCTATACGCTGCCTTGAATGCACAAACGAAACCGGCTCGCAACACCAATTCTGCATAAAGGTGTGCCCTAGCTGCCAATGCCCGAGCATATATGGGTCTCTATTTGCCTCTTCTGCTGAGAGCCGAGGCTGTACCCGTGCCCACGGTCATTGCCAGCCGTGCAGCCAGCGTGCTGAGCGCTGCCAGACCCGCCAGTGCTGCCCGCAGCCTGCCCAGACTATCAAGGAGAAGCTGCGCTGCCGTGGAAAACGGGAGGACACTCAGCAGTAGCAGCGGGTCAGGGAGTCCTTACAGAAATTACAGTATAAACCTAATCAAGCATCAAATTTTTCTCTCTCCAATAAGCACGATGTTTACTAGCATACCACGCAGAAGCTGAAAAAAAACCCTAATTAGCCCGAGTCCTTCTTTTCAGGATAATTGCTATGTAGCAAAAAAATATATCTTACCTGCTGTGAAGTGCACCAACAACCAAATTGCTGCGGGCACAGTCCATGCAAATAGCATTTTGCTCCCTATAAAGAAATGAATACATTTTACCAGTTCCTGAAAAGTGGGAAAATAATTTACAGGTATTTGTATGTTGCTATTTCACAATGTCAGAAAATCCAAAATGCTTCTTTCATGGGACCTTTCTAATGCTCTCTGTTCTAATGCTCACCTTTCTAATGTTCTCTGCTGACGTTACTAAGTTGTGACTCTGGAGACCCTATCCGAAGCAGCAGCTGATTTTCAGCTGGTTCTCCCTAGAGACAGGCACAAGAGCTAGGGGAATGGCAGAGTTATGGGTACTTTAAAACTCTGTGCTTTAAAACCAGACAACTCTGTGCTTTAGAAAAAAGAAATATTTGCTCCCTTCCCTCCCAAGGACCCCCTGCAAGCCCAGAACCAAAACTCTTTCTCTGAAGGACACGAACAAACCATCAGTACCCCTCACGCTATTTCTCCCGAAGATACGGTTTGCATGCCTCGCTCCGGCACAGCCCACGCTCTCCCAAAATCCCGCACCCTCTTTTGGATGGAGCGGCCCCGTTTATGTGCCCCACAGGGACCCTCGTGTGCTCGTCAGTCCCTCTGGGCTCAGACTTTGTACGCATGACCCCAAATCCAAATGAACCGATCTCATCCCAGATGACTACCACAGTCTCAGAGTTCCCAGACCTGAGTATTACACAGAAAATTTTGGATAAAACCTTGCGAACTAGCAATCTTACAATTACTTTCCACTGCTTTCCAAAAGGAAAGCCAGCCCACACAGCTTATTTGCGACTATTTAACCCTACCCTGACGGACAGAGCTGCAGACACACGCAGTAAGCACCCTGTTAATGACACAAACGAAGGATACAGCTTTTCAAATGTTTTAAGCTCCACAGAATTGCTCAAAAATTCTGTTCAAATGCAAACCTATGCCGTGTCTAGACTTCCTAGATTAAACCCACACTCCATTACTGGAAGTTATGAATAGAAACGTTTTACACAAATTATTCAAGGTCAGCCTGAACTAAGCTCGGTATTTTCCCATACGTTTTGCAACCAGCATTAACAACTATTTCCTATTTTTACCCTTCCCCAGCAGAACTACGTGAGCAGTGAGAATATATTGGATACTTCAGAAGTGAATACACCAACAAGCACTTTCTATAACTCCTGACCCGTCACAGAGATGCAGCTATTTTAATAACTTGGTGCCATACTGGAAACAAACTACTGTGAAGTGAAACTTTAAATCCTGACTCCTTTTCATGCCATCTTGGATGGGGGGGGCACTTCTGTGGGGATGCATTGCACAATATAGTCTTTGCTATGTGTATATTAATATAAAAGCAAACAAAAAAGTTATTTCAGGTTGGTTTTATATAACGAGATGGGATCCTTTCCATGTTTTTGAAGTGAACCAATATCTGATGTGAATGTGAAATACCTAAGATTTGCCAAAATGCGTATCAATGCCTTGCTTTATTTAAATCCCGATGTTCTTCAGACTGAAATGTTAAGCCTTGCCGCAGTGCCTCAGCTTCACACAAAGACACTTCATGTGGTGCCTTCCGTAGGTGATTAGTAACTGCAAGGATGAGCAATCACAGCACCAAGGTTCTTCAAGTAAATGCTCTGCCTTCCAATAAACTGAAATTGCCCAGTGACTGTGTAAACATCCTTCAGACAGCTTGCTTTCTGACAGCAAAGCTGTACCCAAAATACTTGAGTCAACAGATAAAAATAGTCTTGCTTCAAATAATTTTTGTCAGTGGTTTACTTAGGTAAGTGCTAGACAATTTATGCAGCATTATATGAGTGCAGCAGAGCATATAAACTGTGATCAGAGTAAAATATGAGAAAAGAATGAGAAATAACCTTCAGCTTAGAGCAAAGGTGCGTGGAAAAAAAAATCAAAGAAGAAAAACTCCAGATTCCACATCAATGAGGGAAAATGGTATCGCTGTGCATAGGTTAAAGAAAATACAAAGGACATTGTCCTGGTAAGTACAAAGTAGAGGAAGTATATAAGGTGTTCACAGGGTATGAGATCATGCCTGTTTATGCATACCTATTTCTATGAAACCTCAGTTGAAAACACAAGGGCTAAAGACCGCACATTTTGTTTACCTATGGAGTGGCCATACTGGCACGGGCTCTTTGCAGCAGTCAGCTCAAGTTCTTAAATGAAATCACTTGTAAAGCACAAAAGCTCAATAGTTTGCTTTTAACCACCTTTTTATGTCCTTGCCCTCGCTTCTCCCTAAAAAACCTCCTCCACGCAAAGCAAGCGTCTGCCGTAAGGGCCTCACGCGGAACCCGCCGGAACAACCGACCGAACGCCGGTGGAAAGAGGAACATTTCTCACTGTTACATTTCACCCAGAAAAAAAAAAACCAACCGACCGCTATTTGTGCCCAAACTGCGCTGTTGCTTACATATCTCTAATAACCCCAGCTGCAGTTTTAGGGAAACCTTCCCCCGTCGGCAGGCTCGCGGGGGCTGCTCCGGCTGCCCTGCCTGCCCCAGGCCCAGCGAGGACGGTGGCACCCGGTGCTCTCCGGCTGGGCAACCGCGGCCGCGCCGCCATCCTGGCCGAGGTCAGCGACGCTTCGCCAGAGCTACCGAGCGCAAGGTATTTCGTAAGACCTCACCGTAGGAAGGAAAGGGACGGCGTTATTTCTAGAGGATGGCCCTTCAGTGCTGCGCTCCCTTGGGGGGGGCTCTGTCCCGGGGTTGCGGGCAGCATCCTGGGGTGGGCAACGAGCATCCTGAAGCAGGCAGCATCCCAGGGTGGGCAGCATCCCAAAGCAGGCAGCATCCCAGGGTGGGGAGCATCCCGAAGCAGGCAGCATCCCGGGGCAGGCAGTATCCCAAAGCAGGCAGCATCCTGGGGCAGGCAGCATCCCAAAGCAGGCAGCATCCCGGGGCAGGCAGCATCCCGAAGCAGGCAGCATCCGAAAGCAGGCAGCATCCCGAAGCAGGCAGCATCCCGAAGCAGGCAGCATCCCGGGGCAGGCAGCATCCCGGGGTACCCACGGGCGGGATGCTGCGTTTCCCAGCGCCCCCCCGAGCACTCCCCGCGCCGCCGGCGCCCCGGGAATGGCTCCTCGGGACCGAAACCCCGCGGTGTGCCCGGGCGGGGAGGGGGGGGGCGGTTTGGGGATGCCCGTCCCCGGCAGCCCCCCCTCCCACCGCCCCCTCGTCCCCAGCGGGAGCCGGGGGGGCAGCCCGGAGCCCTCCCCGCCCCGAGCCGGGGTTACTCACCCCGGAGCCCCGCGAGCACGGAGGGGCACCTCGTCCGGGGAATACCGGGACATGGCGGGGGGGGGCTCTTCGGTACGCCCGTAGTTTTTCATCCGGCGCCGTGCGAGCAGCGGGTTGCAGGCAGGAAAAGGAGCAGCAGCTCGGCAGAGGCTGGCAACCCCCCCTAACCCCCCCCTCCTTCTGCCCGGCCCCTCGGCTTTCTGCCCGGGCAGGGAACGCGGAGGAAATTTCACCGGCAGAAGCAGCCGGCGGTGAGGAAAGGATGAGATTACCGGCAAAAGTTTGCGGAACTCCAAGGAGAGCTCTCGCTACCTGCGTGATGCCTCTTAAACTGGAAAGAAGAAGTGCAACTAGAATAAACGCCACCCCCCCGCCTCGCCTGCTAGGAGACAGGGGCTCGTCCTATCTTCCCTTTCATGGGATTCTTGCTTTCTCGCATTTTTTCAGCGCTCCCACAGACTACCGCCATATTTAAAAGAGCTTTTAAGAACTTGTTCCCAGCGTTCCCTCTCTTGTCTGGACATCGATAAGGTAAACTCGGGTTTCCTGACAGCAGCTCCCTGACGGCATGAACTTTTTTTTAGCTTGGAAATTGTGGCAAAGGTACTTTGGGGCAGACATTCAGCTGAAGGGGTGGAGGAAGCACAAAGTTTGCAGCCTCCAAGAGTCCAGAGTTTTGCATTTGAACCTCCAGCCCCCTTCACATCTCTCCCAAAGCCCAGCGTAACATTTCTCCTTTCTAGAGAGCTGACAATGTTCTTTAAAATACCATGTGTGAACTGTGCAAGTCTGTACCCTTCGAAGCTCCAAATATCAACAGTTTCTTTTTAAGTATATATCTTGTTTCCCCTCCGTCTTCTCTTAGTTCACACTGTATTTTCACTTTTCACAGTACTGCTTCCCAGCGCAGGTGTGATCCACACTCTGCGAAACCAGGATTCATATAAGGGACGCCGTTAGGAGCTTATATGGAAGCTTATCTCGTGTTTCTTATCGAGGCCTTGTTCATCGCTACCCCTCGCTGCATGTATTTACTTCTCCTTGGAAAAAATATGGCAGCAGCCATTACACGATGTGCTCAGCTGGCGTTAGCAGACCTTGAGCAGTATTTTACTCATCGATGATACAGTTAAGGGAGATGCCTGTCGGGTGGCCTAGGTGATCGGAGTTTTGTGTCCTGGTGACAGGAAGCTAAACTGAAAACCACCGATCCATTACCCTTCACAAAACGCAGTTGCTTTCTTTTTTCTCTTCGCTTATTTTTTAGCACCAAAGTCTGCTTTTTCGCACGATTCTTTCTTCATCGACTTGCGTCGAGCACAAAGCTCCAGGAGAAAGCGCGTGGTACTTACGAACGGCAAAGAGAACAGCGTGTTCCCCGCAGTCGGCTGTCTCACCAGAACCTCTGCCCCATGTTGACTGCAAGAGAAGAGCCGAAGCACGAGGTCCCGCTGCAAACGGAGCTGCCGGCGCCGAGAGGACGTTGTGCCAACCTCCCTGCTCCACCAGGCAGGGGATGATGTCAAGGAAAGTACGGAGTCATCAGTTCTCTGAGAGGAGGGGGTGTCTGCGATTCTGCAAACAAAGCTCGGGAAAGCACCAGCACCAGTTGCCACGAGAACGTGTGAAGTTTGGTGACGGCGGCCGGCTCCCGAGGAGCGCTTGTAGTGAAGCAGAGAGGGTTGCAGCGGAGGAGGACAAAGAAAGAGGCTCTTAGTGGTTGTCGTGTAGTCCCGTACACCTTGCGCCGTCTGAGATCCACCAGCAGCAGCCGTGCCGCCCCGGTAGCCTGGCTTTCGTGGGGGGGCAAGCCTATATGATCCGTTGGGCATATGCCAACGCATAGGTGTAAAGGCAAGAGCTAAGGTAGCTCGCTGAGCGTGCGCTTCAGGGAATAGCGGCTACCTCGGGTGGAGCTTGCTTGCGGGAGGGGGGATTACAAACTGCCTCCTAGCAGAGCTTTGCTGCCAAGAGCAGATGGTGGTGGGTACCGCGAGGGAGGCAGGGAGCACTTCTGCCCCCCGTGGGACACGAGGTACGGGTGCCTGCTGCTACCTCGCCGCCTTATTTCTGCAGAGCTTCCAGTGACACAAACCTGGAAGGACTCTCCATGGGTAGATGCCCCCAGTGTACTGAGGTCAAGGTGCTTTCTGCTTCGGCCCACCCTCATAACGCGGTGAATTCTGGAATAAGGAAAAAGAGTCAGTGAAGAGTATGGACTTTCCTTATGCATAGCGAAAATAAAGTGGATGTAAATGATGTCATGAAATTCAAACGTACGCTATTGTGGCAATTCGTGCTTGGCTTCTGGAAGTGAACGACAAAATAATTTATCTGGGATCAAAAGTGCACATAAAAGGAGACTTCTAAAGCAAACCGAACCAAACCAGAAGACCAGGAATGGCTTACTCAGCCATTGTGTTCATTGGCTTTGTAAGGAAAAAAATTGCTATCCAAAAATGTAAGAAGTTTCAAACGGTGCAAGGCTCCCTCTTTTCCAACTACTTTAATGAGAATCGAAGCTAAAGCTGATGATGGAAGAAGGCTGAGCCCAGTCAGAAAATAGGCAACTGCTAATGTTAAAAATACTACTGGAGGAAACAGAGTTCAAACTCAGAAGTGAAATCAGCAGGTGCAGCCCTTACACTCTCTGGTTTTGTCAGGTTGTAGATCTGGAAATAACCTCGAGAAAGAAGAATTGTGAAGGAATGGTGGTGAGTCATCAACGTCAAAATGACAAGAATGACAGAGCACTGGGCATTAATTATCGGGTGCTTAAAAACCCATGCAAGAGAATGTGAGTATATCCAAAAACCCTGCTGTGGTTGTCATCAGTGGTCAGTCAGGAAGGAGTAGTGTTTGTTTATTTCTTGTATTTCCTTGGTAATACTCTCTGGAGTTCTTGATTTTACCACATTGTCTAGTCCAGCGTAGGAAGAGTTGTTCTGACGGTGTTTGCATCCCTGCTCTTTGAAAGGCACGCCGTGATTCTTTGTCTTCACTTTGTGTTCAACATAATGCCATTTTCTTGTGTCAGCAAAGACAAACAATTATTAAAAAAAACCCACACCAATATTTTTTCTGCCTGCTTGAAGGCCTCAGAGGTTCATAGACTGCTTTCAGCCTGGCATCTCTTACCCCGTAGGTGGGTCACTCTTTCAGGCCTGCTCTTTTTTTTTAATTTCTCTGAATATCTGTTGGTTTCTCTCTGGTTTTGGTGATGAGGTTCCAGAAGAGAGTACAGTTTCTAGATCTGATTGTACCAGGGACCACACAGGCAAGGTTGTACAGCAGCACTGCACTAAATGAGAGGTCCCTGGCCACGCCGTCGGCACTGCGTTGATCTTACTGTCAAAACCGCGGTCACATTCTGTTGCAATTTCATATTTAGTCTGTGTTTTTTGGCGATGCTGCCAACCTTCCATCATCGGCCACTCCCCTCTATGGTCGAGAAGGTCTCCGGTTCTTCGGTGCTGAGCTTTAGCTGCCGATCTCAACAGCTGATAACCAGGGCAGCAGGGAAGAGCCTTCTCAATAGCCGGGCCACCGCGGACGGCTGAGGACAGGGACTTCTGGAGCAGGCAGAGCCAGCAACACCGACACGTGGTACGTCAGCCCGTTGCGGTCACCACCCCAGCGTGCGGCACCACGACCAAAGCCGTCGTAACCCTTGAGAAGCTGAAAGAAAGCAACGTGAATTCAGCGTTGAATATAGGAATAAACAAAACCAAATCGCAGGTGTCGTTATTCGGAATTGCGATCCAATTTACCGCGCAGGACCGTGGCTCCTGTCAGCGCCGTGGAAGAGGTGGGACCACTAGACGTGGCTGAGGGGACACGACAGCTCAGGCTGGTAGGACCAGCACGGCTGCTGAATGTCAAACCACGGCCCAAGCCCATGCAGCTCTGCTTCCAGCAACCGAGCTTGGTCCGCTCATTCCCGCTGCCTTTCTTGCTTCAGCTTCTTTAATGAGTTTCAGCTGCTTGGATGTCCAGTTCCTTGCAACCCAGACAGCGGAGTTTTGGTCCGCGGCACTATAGTAATATTGAAGTTACTGCTACAGCAGTAGAATGGGCAATAATTCACTGCATGTTTGTCTGTCTTCAATATTGCAGGTAGTCTGTGCGCTGGCTCCGTTAGTTTTACATCCACTGTGTATGCCAGCGATTCTCATTGAATTTGCCTTAACCCAGCGGGATGAAATCAGTTAGTTCGGTAAATGCAACTGCTCTGCCTCCTCTTGAATGCATAACCGAGCCAAGGAAGGCTGAATTCACGGGGAGAGGATGGCTCCAACCGTGCCATTCTAGAAAATCCTATAGACTACATGCGAGACACAGCGTCACCCTGCATCCTTTAAGAGGTTAAGAATTGTGGGTTTTTCTAATATTCTTGTGGCAAGATTAATTCCTCTCTGTTAAGGAAAGGCTCAGCTGGTTTGGTAAGCAGCAGTCCTGAAATCTCCCTCGATAAATCACTTCTATAGTTTGTTTTCTATTCATTGTATTCAATGCTTGCTTTGATCTTTTATCTGAATCCTGTTCCCATTGCTTTACAAGTGATATCTTCATGGGATTTGACTCTGTGAAGCTGACATTCAGTGAAGCCAGTCAAGACACAAACCACAGCCTCACTTCTCACATCCTCTTCTACGAAATGCAGCTTTGGTTTCAGTCTCTGCTGGTGTGCTCAGCCCTTCCACCCTGTGAATAACTCCTCGTCTTCCCTCTTAAAGAATTAATCCTCCTGAAGGCTAAGGAATGTAAGAGGCTATACCAAATAGCGTGATTTTGAATGAATATTCCTGCTTCTGTTGTGCGGCTGTTTCATCTGCTGTCATTTTTCCGTTGCTTTGTTTTCAGAAGGCTTTTGCTGATCCAGGCATTTATTTGCAGCTTTGCTCACAAGTGCTGGTCACAATCTGGGCTTTGATCTTTTCTCTGTGCATTCAGAAATCCCCGGAGGTCTACTGTTGTTATTTAGCTTTGTGAAACGTTACAGTTTTGAATCCAGTATTAGCCTCTGCAGCATATTTATCTGCCACTAAATCACTTCCACAATTTACTGACAACCAAATGGTTACGAACATTTCAGCATGGAGTAGTCTGGCAAATGTTTGCGCAGAATAGGAAGGAGCAGCGCAAGATTACTCAGAAAATGTTTCTATTACCTTCATATTCTTGTAGTGTTCCTGTTACCAAATGCTATATGGTGCTTTCGGACTTTAGATCCCGAGGCTTTTCCAGAGGTAGTAATTGTTACTACCCAGACTCTGTGGATAAGAAACAGAGGCAAAGCGACTTGGTGAAGGTCATGCAGCCAGACGGTGACTAAGCTGAGGCTAAAGCCCAGCTCTCCTCTGCTTCAGACACCAAACCAGAATGAATGCTATGTCCCCCTGCAGAAAGCACGGTAACGGTGGCAGAGCAGCAGCATAAATGATTTAAAATTATAGGTATTGATGCACATTTAATGCATCATTTATTATGTGCTAAGTTTATTTATTATTTCTTTATTATGCATTTCGTTTAATTAATTTTCAAGCATACTTGTTGAAGAAGGATGGTAAACAACAAGCCCCAAAGGGAGTGTCTCTGGCTGATCTGCACCATGCTGCGGGTAACTCTGCCTGAGCCGAGGGCTTGCGCCCGAGCAAGATCACAAGCTCACACCTGATACACCTTGTACCGACGCGAGGGGATGGAGGTAAGAGCGGGCAGTGGATGGCTCTGCTGTTTTCTGAGCCTGCTGAAGCTTTGAAGAGCCTACACCCGCTTTCTTATTTCTTTTTAGTTTGTTCTCTCTTTCTATTTGTATAAAAAGATCCTTTTTGCGGAGGTCGTGTTAGACCTGTGAATAGCAGCGAGACGCAGCATCGTGGCACGTCTCTGTGCGTCACGAGCTATTCTGCTTTGATATTTAATTCCATTACACTTAGATGAGCGGGCAGCTGCCGGCTGGCACCAATACTCCTCTCCCTGAGCTCTTCCCCGGGCTGGCGAGGGACGTCTCTGCGGGCCCCCGGCTGTCTCTGGCTGGGGGACAAGGACACCAAGCTCCAGGGACGTGGGGTCACCACTCCTTCCCACCAAGGGCCATGGGGTCACCGCTTCTGCACGCCCAAAAAGCCTGCCTTGTGTAAAGCCCCCCCCCCCCGCCCCCCAACTATAACTTCAACAGCAGCCGCTTTCTCTGAGTTACTCATTCGGCACGAAAAGAAAATGTCTTGTCAAAAAATAATTACATACCGATTTCACTCGCATGGGATAACGTACAGATGAGTTTGCAATCTCGCGCAGGCTGAGGGAGAGTTACACGAGAGATCAATGCTTTTTGGTGCATGCTGTCTGTGGGTAGAGACATTACTCAGCGTATACTTCCTTTATGTGCCTCCAAGGTATATAACCCCACGTTACAATGAAGCTGAACAACCCGTGAAACTCATTGCCAAACTGATAAATAACCTGTCAAAGTTGCTGGCACAAGATATGGCTGCCAAGAATATAACCAAACTTAGAAAAAGTTTAGAAAATACTGATATCAGGAATTAGAGAGCGTGTAATATTTCAGGGAGGGAGAATAAAACGACGTCATGATTTGATTCAAAGCGCTGGGCCATCCGTATCTTCAAGGGTTGCTCCCGATGAGGATCTCAGTGTTGGGCTTGCACGCCTATAGTGCAGGACGCTGGTTTACATCCCTAAATACCGCACTTGGCGGAAAAGAAGGCACGGGCGGGATGCAGAGGGCTTTCCAAGGGCAAAGACAAACAGCAGAGCAAAGAGCGCATCTGACAAGTAAAAATCTGAAAGCGAGGACACGATGTGGCATCGGGGTATCGGGCTATTATCAAAACTCCTGCTGTCTTCACGCACCACTCCGTTTACCCACCGATGCGTTCATTGCCAGAGGTGAGCACCACGCGTATCCATCCCAGACCAAGCCTGTTGCCTCTTTTAAACCGTTGGTAGATACAAGCACTGTCCAAATGGGTTAGAAGGGAGGGAGAGGGGGAACTGTATTGTATACTAGAATAGTTCAGCTGGAAAAAAAAGAGATGTGTACATATATACACACACACATATATACACGTATATTTGTGCCCTTCTCTTTCCATTTTCTCCAGTAACCAGTCCATATTTACCAGATGCATCCATGCAACCATTTTAAGGAGAAATATTTCCTTCGGTCCCCCCCAAGAAATCAGCGGGAGCTTTGCCACTGGTGCAGCACGCGTGCATGGTGAGAGCAGGGCAATGTCTCATCCCTGCACCGCTGCCTGCCGAGAGCTGCTGAAGAGGAGAGGAGCTGTGCTCCTCTGGCCACAGATATATTTGCAGGTGTCCATCCTGGAGCAAGTTAGCAGGGCTGGAAATTCAACCAGCGGGTACCTGAAATGTAAGACCAGGCTTTCAGCCTTGTTTTCTGACAAGATGAGCATTTTCACCCGCAGGGTTTGGTAGTTCAGGCGATACAGGCAGTGTGAGTCTCAGGATGTGGACATTGAAAAAAATACCTTCCCCATCTCACATTTGGGCTGCTGGTAGTATGTGGCTGTTCTTTTACAATTTCCTTCCTGCACAGGCGGCAATCACTAATTTTAGACTCGCTTACACGTAAAAGTCACACTTCTGGCTTGGAAACAGTTTGCTGCTTCTAAAGAAGAATCCTACCCTGCCTTGCCAGGTAACTACTACTCTGTACACACTTAAGCGACAGATTTCTAGGGTTGTTAAAAGGAAACAAGTACAGCGCACAACAATGTTGGTTTGAAGGTATCCAGGAGTAAACAACAAAATCGATCCGTTTGCACAACGGCTGTCAGAGAAGCGCATACAGTGCCTAGCAAAAATAGAAAGAAATATTATAATCTCCAGGTTTAGCAGTGCTGCTGCAAAAAGTGATTTCATAATACTAAAATGGATAACTCTAAATAGGTAATTACATGTAGGTTAGCATTTACCTTAGCTTTGCAACTTTTAAGTCTTACAAAAATTTGTCAAGTCTCGCTCTTGTTATTTTACGGATTTTTGGTAACGCACGGTCAGATCCTTTTGCCTGTTAACGTGCTGGTGTTAGCGTCATTCTTACAAGACACGTTCCCTGCAAATATTCCCTGGGCTGTGCGTGGCCGGCTCAGTCACCCAGCGCCCCGTGAGCTACGCAGGCTCCTCGGCGAGCAGAAATCACACGTACGGGTGTATAGTTCAGAGGCCCTTTGTGCTATTTGTTGCAAAGGGAGACTCAAAGCTATATGCAAAGTCAACGGGATTCTCGCGAGCTGCTAGCCGGGTATATCGAAGCCCCCGGTCCCTCCTGGGAGCGACGGCGGGAGCCGTGCGCTCTTTGCTCCTTCGCCCGGATCCGAGGTGGGGAAGGCACCGCTGCCTCCAACCGGAGTTTTTGGGGCAGAGTTCCCGCGTCCTGCCGCAGACGGCCCCAAAACAGCCCGAATGTGAGCTGGGGGAAGGTGGCTTCGCCGGCCTGCGGAGGCTCGCGAAAGAGCAGCCTTGGGCGCGCACGAGCGCGCGAGGATGTGCACGAGCGTGCACGGGCGTGCACGAGCGTGCACGAGTGTGCACGGCTGTGGCACCAGCCACAGGCAGCGTCACCCCCGCCGGCTGCGGCTCCAGACCGAAACCGGTCTCTGCTGGGACCCAAGAGGTAGGAGAAAAGGTCCGGCAGAGCAAACCTCGCGGAGAGCAGCGAGCGCTGAGGCACTTTACAGAGGATCGCAAACTTCTTTTATGCTTGTATTCCTTAAAAGCATTTGGAGCGTTTCCTTAAAAAGGCGTGGGTGATCAGCGAACAGGTTTGTAATCCAACCTCTCACATTTCCAGGGAGTTTCTGGTTGCTTTAGAAGCATTTTGCAACACAACCTCTGAAGTCCCAGGCAAACTTGGGAATGATATCGCAGATGCTCAGCAGGAAAGAGACTCCTGTATTTCATTTTCTGGAGGTCAGAAGATCCAAATTCCCTGTCACGTGCCTAATAAATGCCATTTCGCTGTGCCTTATTGTACTTTACCCAGCAAGGCTGAGGTGCTGACAAGCTGCTGTGAGATGATAAGTCCCTCACCCAAAGTGAAGAATCTGTCCAGTGACCAATTTAAAGAGATTTTAAATCAGCCTGGCAGACGATGAAGGCTTGTTCTTACCTGATGTGGTTTTTATTATTGAATGGGAAAGCATATGAAATTGGGTTATTCTGTCATACAGAAATGAGTTTGTTTTCTTGGTATCCATGTATGCTGTATGATATATAAATCCTCCTCGGTGTAGTGTCTCTGCATTAAGAGTCATCCCAAGATACGTTACACGCTTCTGTCAGGATGTCTAAGGGATCGTTTTATCCATCCTAACTGCAGTCAGCTCCAGGGACAAAATGCTCCAAACATTTAGCAAGAGAATGATTTTGAATAATAATTGAAGCATATTGCATGCTGCAGAAATCACCTGCTCTGTATTTCAGTTCTTACGGGAATCCAAGTTTTATGGGTTTTATGCTTGTGACAACATGAGGTAAGTTTAAAATTGTGATTTACTGGCCAAGGCATTCCAGGCAGCCACAAGAATTTGTAGTCGATTAAGAAGGCAAATTTCAGACTTGGAGTTTTGCTCCAGTTCTGCTGCTTGCAGTCTCAAAGGTTGATGTGTGCCGCGGTCACCGCTTCGGGTTTTTCCGATCACAACTACAAATTTCCCTCAAAATAATCTCCCGATGCTTTGCGGAAAGCAGGTCTTTGTATCCACCGACTCCCCGTTCATGGCTCTCAGGCAAGAGACCAGCTCATCGGGGACCAGCGTTTGCTCTTGAACATCGCTGGCCAGCGTGTGTCCCCACTGGCTCTCCGGGGGGGAGCCGTGTCCCCCCGGGGCTGAGCCGAACGCGTGGCTTTGCCCGCTCCGGCTGTTGTTTAAGATGAGGTTGATCTTCTCCAGCAGACAGATGGGGTGTCCCCCTCCCTCCCCGTCCCACAGGTGGGGAACGGGGCTCGTGTAGTCTCTGAAGAAGACGTTCGTCTCCGGTTCTGGGAGGGGTGCGGGGGGCTGCGTTTGGTAAATATTGGCGGCTACGTACCCCAGCGGGTTCCCGTCGGACACCTGAGGTTTGTAGTCAGTGATCTGCTCGGGGGTCGTGACGCTGGCAGGCACCTTGCTCCCCGGGCGCTCCCCGTCCTCGGGGACCTCTCTGCTGGGCTTCCTTCTGGTGGCCACGTTCTTGTACTCCTTGTGCGCTGGCACCTCCTCGATTTCCATAACTGTGGGGTCACTGGTGTCCAAGAACGGCTCATGGAAACTGCTACTCGTGAAATCACTCTTCTCCTGGAAAAAAAAGATGAGCGAGGTAGCAAACTGGCAAATTTTAACAACGGATGAGCTACCACTAGAGCATCCCGAGGAAGAAACGGGGCAAGGACTTGTTGTCTTCATCTCGTCTTCCTTCCCACCTCCCTCATCCAATCCCCCCTGTGAAACGGACCACAGCGAGGTGGACGGGAGAAGACGGGGAGCAGCTGTGCCTGTCTCCATGCTCCTGCACGCACTTCAAGGGCGGCTGGAGTCAACTGTGGCCACTGAATAAAGAGTATATTGAGGCAAAGTTTAAAGACCTCAGCTAAGCTGGGCTCCCATGCACCTTGGAAATGCTTGGGAAATGATTCCTGATCAGTTCCTGGTCCCTTAGAGCTTAATCCTCTTCCCATCTGTGTTTCTCACAGCTCTGGAGCAAGCTTTAATCTAAGGGGACACAAGTGAAGAAAAGCTGGGAGATAATAATAGTGCAATTACCTGGAGTGACTTTACCACGTTGCTGTTTTCCATGTGGGGAAAGTCTTCAAACAGCCATTTTGGCAAGAGCGACACAATGATGGTGCTAATTCTTTACCAAAAAGAAAAAAATAAACGCCAAGTCGTTAGTCCATTTTATTAGTCACTTATTCTTCATGCAGGATGAAACTGGCAGGAGGGGCACACAAAGTGCACCCATCCTTCAAGGACGGCTTGGAAGCCCCAGGTTTACCCCATATGGGTGGGTTTCCCCGTTTGAACTCTAGCTCTTTGTCTTTTGACCTTATTCCCCCAGGTTTGATTCGTGGCAGTGCAAACCTGGAAGCTAAATTACCCTAGGTAAATCCCTTATGTAAAACTTGTCTGGATGTGAAAATGTTGCTAAACTGGGGGGGGGGGGGGAGGACCAAGCTATGTGTATGAATCGGAGGAGGCATGTGTGCCCTGAGCTGATGAAATCAAATACACAGCAGTAATGAAAGTTGATTTTCCTACAGCCAAAGCTGCTGCAGAAATGAAAATCATTTGCAAGAGATTTTAATTTCGCTGAGCTTTGCTGACATCCTGGTGCATTGCTGCGTTCCTGGGAAAATACACAGTCCCTGTTGTTGCTGAAATGCCCGTGTTTCACAATGACATCGAGAGTGGAAGAATTAGGCTGGGTTCAGGAACCAAAAGAGGCAGCCCTTCGACATCCTCTACCCCCAGGCCTCCTCTCCCCTATTTCTTGTTTTGTCGGGAAGATCCAACCAGCAGCTCTGTGGCACAGAGGCCACCCATTCCCCTGGATTTTTGTCGGGGACAGCAGCGCCTGGACTCCTGGACATCCCTATTCCAGCTACTGGGCAAACTGGGATAGATGAGTGCTGGTTTGCAAGGGTGCCTGGCAAACAGCAGTCGGTGTTAAAACCAGTTTTAAGATCCTCCCCATTGAGTTTTCCAGCTGCTCCACTCTCCAGTCTCTGCCTGTCCCTCAGGGTCCAGGCGTGAGGGGCTTCAGCATCCCCTCCTCAGTCAAAACTGGGAGTAACAAGTCCTAGGATAAAACTTACCTGCAGAGGTTATGTTTTTCCTCTCGTTTTCTACCCCCACCCTTATATCTCTGTAAAGGCTGGCCTTTACAGAGGAATGATTTTTTACTTTTTTTGTTGGTCTCTGCCTTACTGTAGAGCACACAAATGTCTTTTCGTATAGCGATCTGCTTAATGGGTGAAGTTGCCCTCAGTAAGAGCAGGCTGCAGTGAAAGGGACTGGTTTCTGTAGTTAATTTTAAAATATTCTGGAAGAAAAGTATGAGTTGAAAATAAGGAACAAATCGTGGAGGAGAAGGTAATACCTTTTTCTGGCTGATTTTTTAAACATCAGAATTAACAGAACAGCTGACAATATGACCACGCTGACGCCCAGTCCCAGGAAAACGCCAATGTCATCATCTGAAAAAGGATAGATAGCAAAAAGGTCGATCGGGTGGCCCTGCTCTGCCCCCCCATCTGCCACAAGTTCGTTGATGTAAAGGGCAGACCTTTGCTAAAACAGCCTTCGGCGTTTCACTTGCCCTTTTGCTCCTCAGTGAACAAAGCAAAGCCATAACAAAAGCAAAACCAAAACTGCCGTCCCACCCGCGACCGGGCACCGCAGCCCCTTCCCCTCGCAATCGCCACGCCGGGGGGGTTCAGCCAAGTAATTCGAAGAAGTGTGGTCACGGTCTTTAACCATTTCCTACGCAGCCTTACTACCTCCAGAAACGCTGAAGTCAATTCTTCAGCTTACGTTGGTTTTGCTTTTGGTTTAAGTACTGCAACAGATCATAACGTAACCTTTACCAGAAGATGTGCAAACCAGAGCATAACCGAAGTTAGAAACATGGATGGGAAATGCTTAGACGAGTCTCTGGTTCAAACTGCGAGATTGAAACAGTCTATTGCTGCTATGCTACGTGTTAGCGTTACCTTGTATTTTCCTTGTTTTCTTATCTCCTACTTGTCGTAATGTACATTATACTATAAGTCTCATGAGAAAGCAAAACTTAAGGCTTGCATTTTGCGGGTGCTATTCATCCATGAGAGCACTGCAGCCTTTCCTGCCATGTGGCTCACGTCCCCACCGAGTGCAAAGTTGCTTTTCTGACTCCTCCGAAGTGTAAAAGGGAGCTTTCGCTTCCCCATCGCCAGGTGCTGCTCGGGCTAAAACTGCCACTTCTGGTCAAGGAGAAAGTCTGGCTTACCAAGTCTGAGCTACTATCTTCTTACCATGGGAGATCTCGCTGTAGGTGCTGCCCAGGAGCTGGTCCTCTGAAGGGACTTAAACAGAGAGAGGAAAAAAATGTCCATAACTTCATTTAGAGGACAGTGGGTGACATAGAAGCTACGGCTTATTTTTATTTTGTTAATATTGTTTAGAAAAGTAAATAATGGTATAATGAGAAAAATAAAGCCCCCTAAAGTAATTAGTAACTCCAGCTCTGGCTGGACTCTACTCAATCTCCTATTTCTCAGAGATCCAATTAAACGAGATGTTGATGAACGCATAACACCAATTACAAAACATATTCCACGCACATCGCTCCCCTCAGCACCTGAAACAAGAATTTAGACTTCCTGAGGAACCGTACATCATTTTTCACGAGCGCCTACAGATTATTTCCCAGAGCGTCTGACGCCCGTGGGACTGAATTTTCTGACGGCATCCGTTTGTGTGACGGGCTGTGCGGTGAGGGAAGATCTGCAGCTAAAGAGCCTGCCGTGGCAAGAAGCGTATTTTTGCTAAAACAAGCAGCAAGCTCTCTTCGGGGGGGGTCACCCTGCAAGAAAAAGGGTCTCTGCTGGGACGTGCAAGAGCAGTTTCAGCAAACATCTGTCAGGAATGGAAGCAATACAGCTGATCTTCCCTTGGGACGGGGTAATCTTCCTCTCCAGCCTTGCTCCCTATGATTTGGCTATGTCTTTCAATGGCGGTGAGCATTCCTGATGTGGCTGTGGGTCCGCGTTGGGTTTGAAGGAGGGGAAATGCCCCCAGAGCGGCTGGCAACATAAAGGGCCCCTTTTGCAGAGTCGTCCATGCAAGTACAGCTCACACCGGCAGCGGGGTTTTCCCGAGACAGCAAATTGCCAATACTGGGAAATTTGGGAAGGGCAGACTCCCAAGAGCATCTTTAGAAGTACAAGAATCCAGGTGCTTTATGAAACCCCTCATTTGCACGTCCGAAAACTCCTCCATACCCTTCAGCTGGCTGACTGCTTTAGGAAAAATCCTGCTGCTCCCCACGTTTGCCTCTCTGTCCCCGAAGCCGGCTGTCCCAGCAGGGCAGGGACGAGAAGCCACCTCCTCCGCAGAGGGGGACCGTCACCCTGCTCACGGCAAACGTCTGCTCGTGGCAGCAGAGGGCTGAATGCATTTAAGCAGAGGATCAGC
This sequence comes from Aquila chrysaetos chrysaetos, assembly GCF_900496995.4. Taxonomy (NCBI): domain Eukaryota; kingdom Metazoa; phylum Chordata; class Aves; order Accipitriformes; family Accipitridae; genus Aquila; species Aquila chrysaetos. The sequence goes on along the minus strand of NC_044015.1, from coordinate 41,454,141 downwards.
ATTAATAAGAAGAGCAGCTAGCACCCTCACCTACAATCACAGAGCTTCAACTGGCCGAGACAATTAAGGATATCCAGCTTAATATATCCTATATATATAATATATATAATAATAATAACCTAAACAACATGGGCCACCTGGTTTCAGCCAGTGATTTCTGCAACGGGGTGAGTAACCCATCAGCTGAGATTGGTTCAGATGAAAATGAGTGAAAACCTTTTGGAATTCACAGCCTTTAATGAATGAAACAGCAGCGGTCAAAGGACGGAGCTTATCCAAGCCTGGTGGAGCAAGCCCCGTTCCACTTCTGTTTGGTACTTGATTTGCAAGGACCGACGCGAATCCAAGGCCAAATGCAATTTCTGCCTCTCCAAAGGGCAAAAAAATCCCAGTAAAGAGTACTGCCTTTGATTTTGTGCATTTGAAGCACATGCATCTCCTAGCAGAGCTCCGGGAGTTTGATTATTTCAGTTCCCTAAGTAGAGCGTGTCTGCAGTACAAGCCCACTCAGCTGGAGTGCGCTGCAGACGCTGCAAAGCATCTCTCGAATACATGGGATTGTGGAAGGCAAGTGCTGGAGTACATTATTCTGCAGCCTCGGAATTCAGCTCTTTGGGGGGCAGGTGTCACTGGCACATTGAACTGGTATAAAATAACAAAAATTAATATGATTACAGCAATGCTTTACTGACGATGGATGAGCTCAATCTGAATAAAGAAGAATGAGGTTCAGCCTGTGGGGTCAAGCTGGAGGACTTGACTGCAGGTGTCAGCCGTGGGTTGTGTTGGTGCTTTGGAAGCAAACCTTGTCACAGACACGAGCTTCACTGCTGCCTCGTGTTGGCACTTCCCCACATAAACCCCCAAGCTTTGTTAAAGGAGTCTCTGCAACCACTAAGGATAAAGTCTATATTTTTAAGAATTTAACACATTTCTAAGCCATTTGCTAGTGCAAAGGTTAGAGCATCCTCCCTTTGACACCCAGCTCTTCCCCCTTCCACACAGACGGAGACCTGCTGCCGAGATTTAAGCCCACTTGAGGATCAGGACCCTGGAAATTCATGTTGCCAGACCTGGAGGTGCCCAAACCCCAGCCTGCCCAGAGCCAAAGACTGTCAGCGTGTCTGTGAGGATAACACCTAATTGCCAGGGCTAACAGACGTGAACAGCCCGGGATGAACCGCTCAGGAACATTTGCTTCCATTTCTCGGGAAAAAATTGAATAACTGCCCTTCTCAAAGCCACGAGGGGTGCCAACCAGAAACACAGAGCCGGTTTGTCACAGGGAAAGTATCTGAGCAGCTTCAAATAACGCATCTAAAACTGCATCCCAGCATGGGACAGTGAACTGATGACATCCTCAGGTGTAACCCCTGCCTGCAGCTGCAGCCAGCTCTGTCAGGGCAGGGAGGGCACTAACGGGTCTTAATGGCCCTGACCAGCCTCACCTGGACCTCCACCCACACCCCCTGCCCCGGGGCTATTTAAGCTCAGCCCTGGGTTATAAGCTGTGTTGGAGGAGCTCTGGAGGTCCTAGTACTGGTCCATAGACTGGTTTCACTTCAGCCCTCCCTTGTCTCCACGGACCCGGGCAGCATCCCTGCATGCAGAGGGGTTTGCCTGCGCTGTGGTGGCCGTGGAGCAGGTACGGTGGTGCTGGGAGGGCGCTCAGCGCTCCGATGTTGAGCGGTGTGTGGGTTATCCTGGTTCACCTGGGTGAGGACCAGCAGCGGGATGGAACGGCTCAGGGAGCTCAGTGTGCCCAGCTCCTGGGGACAGCCAAACCGAAGGCACGCAGTGCTTGAGATGACGATAGTCCTTACTCTCCTTTGTAAATTGGCCTATGCTCTTACCTAAAACAGTTTCCAGAACTGAAGCCTGCCTGCTTCCCACTCCAGGTAAGAAAGGGCAGGCTGCAGCTTGGCCGGTTGGTCTCTGTAAAAGTTGTTTTCTACGTTTTGGTTTATCTGTAACATTTTATTGTCAAACGTGCAAAGCAGCAAGCTCATCTTTTCTATCACAAAAAGGGAGCATGAGTCCATTGGTGTATCTTGTGAAGTAAGACGTGGTTCTCATGTGCATTAGATCTCTAGCTCCTGCGCACAGAAGGCTTTCATACAGATGCATTGATAAAGATCCCTATTTTCATGTCCTGCAGCCAAAAGGTTTCCATCTAGAGCCCTGCTTTCCTCTGGTCAACGGGAAGGGTTTACATCTTGTTTCTAAAACTAAGTCAGTCCACAAAACCGGCAGGTTGTGGGCACACTGAGAATGAAATGGCCAGCTGAGCTCCGCAGCTCTATTGCAGCAAGCGGCAGCTTTTCCACCCGCCTGGGCTTACCTTGGCCGGAGCTTGGTTTGCTGACTCCGTCGGGGTAGACCGCATATACCGACACCTTGATGCGACCTCCTAGTACTGCCTCTTCTGGAAAGAAGCAAGATTTGCCTTTAAAATGTACTTGTAAGCTGCTGTGAAAGCTCTCGGCTCGCTCAAGGGCTTGTCACCGAGTGGTGAAAGCTGATGGAGGTGTGGGGGGGGGGTCCCCAGCTCTGAGCCCGCTGCACGCCTTCCCTGCCCTGGGGAAAGGCGCTGCATGAGCTGTTCCCACGTGTGGAAAGAGCAAAAGCCTGGCTAGGAAGTACCCCAAACCCAGCAAACGCCAGAATTAACGTGGGGAGCAGGAACGGAGCGGGACGGGTCCGGAGGCGTTTGTGCTGCTGGGCTGGGGCTGCGTCGGCGAGGACCCGCAGGCTTCGTTCTCTGGGCGCGGAGGGGAGGAGAGGTGCCAAAGCACGAGCCTTGGCGCACCGAGCGTTGTGCCTTCCCTCTCGGCGCCCTTTACATGCGCACGTCCATCTCCTGCGCGCGGACGGGCTTCCGCGAGGCTTGTCTGCCTGCCAGCTCCCTTGTCGCTTCGTCCTCTTCCCCTCTCGCCTCCACCCGGGAGACCCCATCCCACCGACCGCCCTCGCTCCTCCTTGCTCCCAACGGGCTCTTCACGGTCCCACTCTCCAAAAACTAAGTGGCCAGGGGCTCAATTTCACATGAAACTCTGCCTTTCTAACGTATTTTGGCTGTATAATATCCTGATGAAGCACACCAAACAGCGAAATGACCCCTGGAGTATCTTACCTTGGATATACGTGTGTGTTTCCTGGCGTGGGACTTTCTTCCAAAAATATTGCCCCTCCTGGCTATACTGGGCGGTGGAAACCCACTCCACTATGAACCAGAGCGGGGACCTCCCGCTGCGGCGGGGGGGCTGCCAGGCCACCGAGATCCCGCTCCGGTTCTCGGGCTTCACCTCCACAGCCCCCGGTGCCGGGAACTCTGCGGAGAGAGATGGCAAGGGGGCTGTCAGCCCAACCTCATCTTCGAAGAGCAGAAGACTCGGAAGGGTCAGCTAAACCCAGGTAAAATGTGTCTTTCCTGAAAATGTTTAAGGATGAAGAGGGAACAAGAAATTCTAGAATGTAGTGGGTTTTTATATACATATATATATATATATATATGCACACAAATATATATATATAAATACCAATATCTGTATTTTTATATCTATAAATCTATTTTTTTATATATCTGTGCTCACACACACATATCGCGAAAGCACATCTTCAGCTTTGTCATGTCTCATCTGAAATGCTTTACCTGTCATTTCTTACAAGAAAGGCGCATGATTCTGATAAGTATGAGAGATTAGAGAATTTTTTCCACCTTATTTCTCTTTAGTTTCTTTTTAGTCATATATTTGTCCTCAATTTGAATGGGACTTTCCCCTCCCATTGCTCATTAAAAGAGACACTTTTAAAAAATAGGAAAGTGTGGTTGTGGGGAAAACCACACAACCTGTGGTGCAGGGAACCTAAGGTGGCCCAGAAAGGAATTTTTTTTTTTTTTTTTTTCCCTCCCTTTCTGTTTGCAAGGACCCAGCTCCCAGCTGGGGCTGTCTCTGTGCCAGAGGCAGCAGGAGCTATTTTGGGGAGCACGGAGCAGAGGAGCACCCTCGCACCGAGCCCGCTGCACGGCGCAGCCCTGCCAGCCCGCGCAGGCGGGACAAACTGATTTTTAAGCTTGTTGCCGCAGCCTTCAGAGGCCGAGGGCTGAGACACGCGCCTGCGGAGCATCTCCATCGCCGGGGGATGCCGGCCTCGTCCGGAGGACGTCGTGTCCCCCCCGGCGAAGCGGGCAGAGCTCCGCCGGGGCTTTTCCCTTGCTTTAAAGCCATGCACGCACAACCTAGCATTTTTCCCTGCCATCCTGCTAAAAGCCGGTCTCTGTTAAAAGCCGCACTTGCTGTGTGCGAGATCCTACCTTCCCGGCCGCCGGCACCTCTGCCGAGGGTGATGCTGGCGGGGCTGGAAGCCCCCCTGGAGTTGTGCGCGGTGATTTGGAGGGCACGGGCTCCCGGGGGGACCAGGACGCTGCACGCCGTGCTGGAAGTGTTGCAGAGGAGCATCGCTCCCCGGGGGGTCTCGGCGGTCACGGCGTAGCCCAGGATCCTCCCGCGGGCATCCCGGGGCGGCAGGGGCTGCGAACGGCCAGAGAGACAGCCCCGCAGGGACGGGTGAGGGGTCTGGCCCCCAGCAGCCCCCGCGCAGGACGGAGGTCCCCTCGGCCGGGCGACACGGGGATGGATTTTGCAAGGATGGAGAGGTTTTGCCCCAAGGATGCGTTGGGGTCTCCTCTTCCCCCCCGCCCATCCCTTTGGTCCGAGGGCATCGCCTTCTGCCGCCTCTCGTCAGGGGCTGTTCTCGTGCGCGGAAATTTCACGGGAGCCGCCAAAAAAAAGAAGACTTTACCTTGATCAAGACCGTCACCTCGCGGCTGCCGTTCGAGAACGCCGGGCCCAGCCGCCGCCAGACGTCGGGTGCCGCGGCGGGGGCTGCGGGAGGAAGCGTGGGACGTTGGCGTGGGCTCCCGAAGGGGAACCGGCCGGGGATCCCACCCGTGCATTTGGGGGGGGCTCCCACCCGCGGACGTGGCTCCCACCCTTTTCCACCTAGGGCAAGAGGACTTTTCCCTGCTGCCGGGGAGCGAGCCAGCTACCAAAGATGGATGCTCGTATCCCATCCCTCTTTCTGTACGGAAAAAAACACGTGCCCGCAAAGCCCCTCTGGCGTCTCTCCAGCTCCTACCGTACCGCCGCAACCTGAGGAATCTGCCAAAATCACCGCGACCCGCAGCCTGCCGCGGGGCCGGGAGCGCTCGGAGGGCACGAGACGAGTCGCCGGCTTGCGACAGCGCTCAGCCCTCGGCCGCAGCGTGGGGATGGTGGCGATGCCGCAGCATCGTGCCCGACGTCTGCCGACAGCGGTCCCCCGTGTCGCTGAGCTAACTCGAGCTGCCCAGCATCCTGAGCTTGGGCCGGGTCCCCGCAGAGCATCTCGAGGAGCCGATGGGCTGCTTTTGGGGGGGGAAAAAAAACAAACAAACAAACAAAAACCGCAGGGAGAGCAGCGCTGAGGCTGAGCATACCTGCCTCGGGGGTGGTGTAGAGAAAAGGGGTGCTCCAGTCGCTCCAGGGGCTGTCGGCAGGGCTGAGCCGGCACCGGACCTGAAACGCGTACTGGGTGTTACTCTGCAGGTCGTGCTGCGCCGTGCCGTGCTGCGCCGTGCCGTCCCACGCCTCCACCTGCAAGGGAAGCAGGGTGCTAGGTGGGGAGCGGGATTCCCCCCCCCCCTCACCGCCGCCGCCGGCCCCAAAATGTAAAGCGGGAGCCGGCGGCGGTCGCTGCCTTCCTCTTCTGCGTGGATGGGGACAGGCGAGGTCCCCCCCGAGCACGCGGGGCTGGCCAACGCACTGGGCAAGCTGGGGTGGTGCAGCGAGAGCCCCCGGCCGGCTACGTCGCTGGGCTTCCGACACCACGGCAATCTGGGGGGGGGCTCTGGTGGGCGCTGGAGGTTTCCGAAAGGGACCCGGGTGGAGCTGCCCCGAGCGCGGTCGTGTCTGCGAGTGTGCGGGGACGACCAATGAAGCGTGCGTGCGCTGAGCATCCCTAGAGGCTTTTCTGCCTCCTTGCAGAACTAGATCACGTTTGGAAATATTTTGAATTCTGCCCTTTTGCTTAAAAAGCAGAGATGATAACCCTGCCTGAAAGGCACTCTGCCCTCTCGGAGGCCATCGGCTGTTCTGCCCCGCCAAAGGTGGGGGGCTGCCCACGGCCGGGGGTGCGTGCCCCCCCCCCCCCAAGCACAGAAGCAAAGGGGTGGGTTTTAAATGACCCCCCCCCCCCAAACGCTCCCATTGCCCGTGGGTTCTTAGGGCTCTCCAGAACCGGTGCGTCTCCTAACGTGGGGCAGCACACACACATGGATCTGAGGGGGGGGGGAGTTTTTTGGAGGGGGGTCCCAGGCCGTCTCACGTGCCACGCCGGGGCACCCGTGGCTTTGTGTCGCTCCTCGCAGCGCACGTTCTCCAGCAGCGTCTGCCTCTTCCAGCGGATGGTGGTGGTGGGAGGCGACGTCTCCGTCGTCTCGGCGCCGGCGACCAGGGGTAGAGCGGGGACCACTGCGGGGAGAGCCGGGAAAGCGTGGGTCGGGGGGCCGGCATGTCCGGGGGGGGGGGGCTGCCCTCCCGCCCCTCAGCTGCATCGCCCGTGCATCTCCCTAAAGCGACATCTCAGCGCGGCGCGTACGGCCACGCACAGCCCCAGCACGCAGCTCACGGACGGACGGACGGGTGGATGGATGGATGGACGGACATACCGAGCTCCTGCAGGTCGAGGCGCCGAGGCGGCGAGCGGGCAGCGCCCAGCGCGTTGCTGGCCTGCACCCACGCCGAGTAGCGGCTCCCGCCACGCAGCGCGCTCAGCGGCACCGGCAAACCCGCGGGGAAGACCTCTTCCTCCTCAGCATCCTCCTCCTCAGCATCCTCCGCCGCCGCCGTCCCCACGCTGGGAATCAGAAGGCAGCCGCGGTCAGAGCCTGGCCCGGCATCGTGCACCCGCTGGAAAGGCAAGCCCGACTCTCGAGGGGTCACAGCTCTCGACTGGGGCACAGTCATCTCCAAAACTGGGGTTTGTCACTCTTAAAGCGAGCTAGAAAGTAATTGCCTTCGGTTCTTGATGTTTCTGCAGGGCATTTGCATTTTTGCTGTAGGAAGTGAACTTTCTCAGTTCTTTCTGGCTGCACGGTTCAAAGTTTGAACCTAAGCAAATTTAAGCAGGCAGTTAATCACTTCACAAAGCCTACGTATGACGGGATTTAATGCATTTACTTTAATAATTGAGTCAGATTAACTTTGAAAGCCTGCCAGTCTTGTGTCGCGGGTGCTTCGGTGTCAGACATGGCACAAAGCATCCCGGGCTGGGTAGGAAGGGCTGCGGCACGCTGCGCAGCAGCCGGCATGCCTGCTTCAGGTTCGAGCTTTTGTACTCTGCTGGGGTTTCGGTTTCGGGGTTTGGGCAGCGTTAGGTGCACACCGCCGGCTGCACCCTCTCTGCATGCCCTTTAACTTGGAGAGAATCAACGCATCTGCAAAAAAGGCTGTAACGCGTTGCAACGCGATGCAACGCTTGCCGGGCCACTAGTCGCACCGAGCGCGTAAGGTCCACCCTGCGGAGCCAAACCCGCGGTTTAACACGCGGTTTGCAAGCAGGAGACCGGGGAGACGTCAGCTTTTAGAAAGCGTAAGTAGGGCACGGCGCCCGCCCCGATTCGCCGGCGGCAGAGCAGCCCCGGTGTCACCCGGCTTCGTGGCCGCCGCGACCCGGCCACGCGTTACCGCTCTCCTTCCCCGGACCCGTCCGGGTGGTCGCATCGCCCACCCCGCAGCCCCCCACCCCCCCGTCCCGTCCCACGGGACCTTACCTGCGCAGGTGGAGGGCGTAGCGGGTGCTCAGGTGGGTCGGCCGTCCCGCGTCCCACGTGCACGCCAGGCACCCCGAGCGCTCACGGATGGCGCAGGTCAGGTTGCTGGGGGGGTCCGGAGGGTCTGCGGAGGTAAGGTCAGGCAGAGCGTGCTGACGCCCCCTCCCACTCCCAGCGGTGCCGAATCCAGGCTGCTGTAACCCCCCCCCCGCCCCCCCCCCGGCCCCGACCTCCTCGGTGCTGGCGGCTTAACAAAAATCACCGAAACCCCGTAGCCGTGGGGGGGTTACTCACAGCCGGCCAGGACGTGGGTGCCGCACACCAGCCGGTGCCTTTCGCTGTCGGAGCAGCGGGCGAAGCAGGCGACGGTCCCGAAGGGCATTCGGAAATTGCGCAGCTGGAGCCGGACGGTGCTGCTGTTGAGGGGACGGAGGGGACCCTCGGCGAGGCTGTAGTTGAGGAGGATGAGGAACTTGGCCCAGGGGCAGCCGAGGGTGGAGAGGCAGTTGATGGAGACGTTGGAGCCCATCCGCACCACCGGCGCGGGCTCGATCCAGACGTGCCCCGAGCACTTGATGTTCGCGACACCTGCGCCAACGCCCGCCGGGTCAGGCCGGCTCCGGGTGGGCGTCCCACGGGAGGAGAGGATGCCCGCAGGCTGCACCGCTCCGCACGGGCGGTCGCTTTGCCGGGATGCGGGCGGCAGCGTGGCAGGACCCTCGCTCCCCTCACCGCCCCCCCCCAGGATGGGGATAAACCCCCCCCTGCCTTCAGCAGCGACCCGGCGCCCGGTGACTCATCCCCTCGGATCAGAAACGGCTAGTTTCACCCATTTTAGGTTTTGCTTTAATGCTTAAATGACTGCAGGGAAATAACCCGTAGTCTTGAGAGCTCTGATCCCCCGAGATTAGGGCGGCAGCCCCCGCGCGGAGGCACAGCCCGCCCTTCGCTATCAGATGAGGCTTCTGCAGCAGCCCCGGCAAACCCAGCTCGCAGCCGGTATCGGGCTCGATCTGGCCTTCCTGGAAAGGGTGCAGCTGCGCTCCGGCTTCGTGTGCGCGGAGGCAGGGTCACACCGCTCGTGAAAACGCCAGCGTGCTCCGACGTGGCTGCCCGTGGCCCCGGTCCAAGGATGCGAGCAGGGAGCAGAGGGTGCCGCAGGGCGTGGGGACGCCCCCGCCCCGGCAACGCTAAAGAAGCGCTCCCCCCCCCCCCCCCGCCTGCCAAATCCATAGCTGTAGCCCTATAATTTTCCCACTCCCGCTCCGATTCCCCAGCGGGGCCGGGGCGTTCGCTCCGGCGCTCAGCGAGGGCGACGCCGTAGCGGCCGTGCCGAGCCGTGCCGAGCCGTGCCGCGCCGCCGCTTACCTCCGCACAGGCAGCAGAGCAGGACGTGGAGCGCCAAAGCCTCGCCGGACCCCGCCATGGCCTGGGCTGCGGCCGCTGCCCGCGCCTGGCATAGTCTGGAGGGGGAGGAAAAGTGCGAGTTATCCCGCCAGCCGCGCCGCTGCCCGACGCGGCCGGGGATGCTCGGGGACCGCGCCGGAGGTGGCCGTGGGGATGCACGGCGAGGGTTTCCTTGGGGGATTTGGGGTCAGGACGGGTCGTGCCAGCAGCGGGAGCGCAGGGGGACGGGCTCGTGGGCACACGGGACTCAGCGTTTCGGGTAACGGGCACCCCGTCAGCAGAGCCCAGTGTCCAGCCCCGGTGAGCAGCCCCGAGGCCGCTTTCCCCGAGATTCCACTTCTGGTGACATTTCTCTCAGTTTTCATAGCTGTGAAATTTCTCCAATCCTTTCCTTATACGAACCCGTACGTTCATGCAGTTTTTGGTAGCCCACAGGCTGGACAGCCTCACCTCCGCCCCCCGGGCAGCTGATGGAGCAAACCCCCCCGAAACCAGCTCCCAGCGCACACAGGAGGACCAGGAGGCGATGGGAGCAGGCAGCGTGGATTTACAAAAGGGAAATCACGCCTGAGCAGCCTGAGAGCCTTCCTCGAAGAAGACTGGCATGCTGGGTGAGGGGGTGGCAGGGGATGCTGCTGTTTTCATCCTGCCCCTCTGCTCAGCCCTGGGGAGGCACATCTGGAGCGCTGGGTCCGGGGCTGAGCTCCCCCCAAGACAAGAGAGACAGAGACAGACTGGAATGAGTCCAGCAAAGGTGCCTGAGGGTCTGGAGCACCTGAGATGTGAGGAAGGGCTGGGAGAGCCGGGGCTGTTCAGCCTGGAGAGGAGAGGGCTCAGGGGGGTCTTATCCTTGGGTATGTATGTCTGCTGGGGGAGTAGAGATGAGGGAGCCAGACTCCTCTCAGTGGTGCCCAGGGACGGGACAAGAGACAATGGGCTCACATTGAAAATCAGGAAATTCCAGTTAAACGTAAGAAAAAGCCCTCTAAGGATGGCCAAGCATGGGGCTGGCTGCCCTGAGGGGTTGCTCTGCAGTCTCCGTCCCTGGAGATGCTCAGACCCCCCCAGACGCAGTTTCGTGGGACAGAAACATCCCCTGTTTCTGTAACATCTTTCCCACCCCCTTGCTGTGGCGGGTCCTGCCCGACCCGAGCAATGGCTCTTCCTGGCAGCGCTCCCCCCCCCCCCCCAGCCCCGAGACAGTCCCAAAATCCCAGGCAGGGGCTTTCCCTCTCTCTCCAAGGGGCCGCGCTCATGTCCGCATCCCACAGTCTTGCCTGAATTTTTCCCTGCCCACTTTGCCTTCCTCCCCAGCCTCTTTGGATTCACCCCCCCTCCAGAGGCGAAGCCCAGCCTCGCCAGTGAGGGGGGAATTGCTGTTTTCCAAGAGAAACATCCACCTGGGAGCAGCTTTCACGGCGCAGCGGAGCCCCCCCGAAGGCTGGGGCGATGCTGCGATGGGCGCAGGGCTGGGTGCTGGGCAGACCATTGCCATAGCCTTACACCCCGTTCACGTGCACGGTGCCGAAAACTGAGCAAAGCCCCACGCCTCCGTAGTTTTCTTTTTAAGCCAGCAATAATTAAAAGAACCCTATACAAAATCTGATGTTAGAAATGGCAAGTTTCCCCTTGAGGGACAAGCTGAACCAGAGTCCACTGTAAAAGCTTCAAAATGTTGTTGTTCAACCCAAACCAGGCTACTAGCTACAGCTAATGCTTTTGTATTTCTCCTGCTGTGTGAGCTGACCTCGTTTGTTTTAAGGGCTGTGCAAGTATTCGTAATGATTGAGTCAAATTTCAAGTGCCTTCCTATTACCTGACCCACTAAGAGAACTTGAAGGCCTCCCAATTGCCTGCAAACCTCCTGCAAGTTAGAACAAATGAAAAAAACCAACCAAGCCTCGTGCTCTATGAAAAGACCTGAAAAGACAATAAATCTGCCCGACTGCCAGCTCTAAGACAAGATCACAGGCTCTGCCTCCTCTGGGGATCACTCACACTCGCGTTTTTATTCCGATTTACAGGCATTTGCAAACTCCAGGCATTTGCAAACTCCAAAGCCAGAAGGAACGAGACCGTTGTCGAGAGACGTTGGTCTTTGATTTCATCTCTACCAAAAAGCCTCCTCGTACACTAGCGCTAAAGAAATGCGAAGCAAATGAAGAAGGAAAAACTGTCCCGGTTGTGCAAGCCCAAACCATGCGAAATCTTTACCAGCAATGTGTGTCAGAAGCGGCCAACGCACATTAGCAGCAGCTGAGAAACACGAGCTGGGATTTTGGGGGCTTTAAATCCGGGTGGTAGCGGGCTGGAAGCTGGGCAGAGCCGGGGGATCCTTACCTTGCCAGTCCTCAGGACATGTGCTGCCGGGCCCCTCCGCCTGCTGCTGCGGCCGGGGCTGTCGAGCACGGCGAGAAGCATCAGCAAGTGTCAGCAAGCCTGACCTAGATAGCTGTGTCGAGAAAAACTGAGAGTTTCCAGTCTGAGTCAGTCCATGGGAAAACCCAGCATCCCTTAAAGGAACAGCCCCGGGGGGGGTTGTCTTTTTAGTCTTTAAGTTGTTACAGGATTTGGAGTCATCCCGGCAAATGTAAGTCCATCCCGAATGGATTTTTAGGATCGTGCCGCTGCGTGCGAGGCGACAGGAGCCCAGCGGAGGGGTCCTGGGGAGCCGGGCTGAGCTCCATCAGCAAAAGAACATTTTTCTACTAATCCCAGAAGCCTACAAGGAAAAACTCCTCAAGGTCTGAGGTTGTTTTCACCGGCACCGAGCGTCACCCCCTCTGCTTGTGCCGGACCCCAGCTCATCCGGGGATGCTACGGGGCCGCGGACCCCCGGGGTGGGGGGCAGAAGGGGCCGAGGCTCCGGAGCTGCCCCGGTGCTCTCCATCCCACCGGCTCCCGCCGCCGGTCCCAAACCCCTCCGGCTGCAGAACCCGTGGCTTCCTTTTTCATATCGGTTGAAGAGTTAACCTCAATAACAGTGTTAACCTCATTAGACGCTGCAACCACAGGAAATACCGCACCGCTCGCCCGCCTCTGCCCTCGCAGAAGGAAACGTTGGGGAACATAATTTCTCCCCCCACCCGGGGCAAGGCAGACCCTTCCTCTGCCAGCAAGCCCCGGCTGCTCTGGGTTTTGACTGATCCATGGGTTTTTTTTTTTTGTAAAAGCGAAGGGTGGGTGAAAGCAGGAGCAGTAGCCTGCTGGCACCGCGGGGGTGAAGCCTCACTGTGTGCTGAAACTATAACGTGCAGTTATAATAACATATATGATGCATCTGTATGTATAGTTATACGCAGCCCGAGCAAGTTCGGGAGGGTTTCGGTGGGAATTTTAGTTTCAGCACGTTACGGGTGTGTTTAATGCGTTCTGTAATGAAAGTATTTGTATTAATCTATTGAAAACCATTTTCAGGAGGAAGGGGGTGTCTTGCCTTGCAGGTGGGCTTTGCTGCGATTCGGGGGTCCTGGCGTGGAGGGGAGCGAGCTGAGGAGGGTCCCGGGGGAATCCCAGTCCCCTCTGCAGAGCTGCCGGGGCAGAGGGGTCGTTTGCCGGCAGCGACACAGCTGGGGCTGAGGAAGGAACGCTGTGGGGCACACGTCTGGGGCCAGGGCCGCACATCTGGGGCTGGGGCAGCGTTGCAAGCGCGCACATCTGGAGCCAGGTTATGTCACCTGGATCTGGGGTTGCACCGCGGGTGCGCACATCTGGAGCTGGGACGGCACCGAGGGCAAGCACGTCTGGGCCCAGGCAGCACACCTGGAGCCAGGGCAGCACATCTGGAGCTGGCACAGCCCATCTGGAGCCAGCACGGCGCATCTGGCTGTGGTACAACGCGCCTGCAGCCACGGTGCGTCGTGGCTGCTCCCCAGCACCCCGCCAGCCTCCGCAGCCCCTCTGAGCTGCTGGCTCCCGTATTGCCCAGACCATCAGCCTTCTCTGGTGCCAGTTAAACTCATGTGTTCTTATCTCTTCCTGAGCGGCCACGGCGAGCTGCGGCTCTGTGCCCCGATGCTGCCAGCCCTTGGGCCGGTGGGGAGCAGAGTAAATGCTCGCGCCCGGCTCTTTCCCACGGCTTGCTCTTCCCGGTGCTCACAAACCCCAGTTCCTTCAACCTTCCTCCGAGGCAGGTTACACCGCTCGGGTTTCCAAACCCCATCGTGCCTCTCGCTCCTTTTGCGGCTCTTTGTGATTTGCTTAGATCTTCCTTACAGCCTGATGTCCAAAGGTGGTTTTGCTGCTGCAGAGGCAGTCGTTCCAGAGACTGGCACGGCACGGCACGGCAGGCTTCTCCCAGCGCGCCCCAGGATAGTGCCTTCAGCACCCAGCGCCTGTTTTCCTTGGGACCCGGGGTGCTCCCCAGCCTTTTTCCAGCCAAAAACCGGCCGTCCCCGTGCCACGCTCGCTGTGTCCGACCCAGGGCTGGGGTCACTTATCCCCTTCCCCGTGCCAGCGCTTTCTCCCAACCCTCAGCCTGCCTCAGTCGCATCGAGCCGCCCTTCTCCCCGGGCAGCTCCCATGTTTTTGGGGGTGCACCCTGAATTCAAAGGGGCCCAGAAAATTCGCAGGGGAGCGTGGGGGGGGGGGGGGGCCGCGGTGCCTCGCTCCCGCCTCCCTTCTAGCGTGATTTTCCCCGCGGCCGCCCCCGGGGCGAAGCGATTGCATCTCGCAGAGACTTCCTCGCCGGCTGCCGAGACCTGCCGTGCCTCCGCAGCCCCGCGCCAGCCCCCCACCCGCCATCGCCACCGGATCCTGCCACCGCCTCCGCGCCCCGCCAGCCTTCCCTCTGCCCTCGTCCCCCCCCCCACGGGGTGGGGGGTACCAGGCTCCGAAGCCCTTTTTCCCATCCCCTGGGATGCGCGCTCCACCCCGGAGTCGTTGCCAGTTTGGCTCAGGGGAGAAACCTCCGGTTGAGCTGGTCGCCAAATGAGATGAAGATTAAACGGGATTAATTTAACATTTGTTGTCTTTGGTGGGCTCGCTGCTGGCCGGGCGCACGAAAATGACTGCAGTGAGTCAGAAGCTTAGTTTAGCAGGAAGGAAAGGTCGGGCCAGAACGGGCTTTGCTGCCAAAAGCGAAGCGCTCGTGTCATACCCAGAGCTGTGCTCGGCACAGGGGACATGGGGGACGGGGGGACACGGGGGACACGGCCATCCCGGGCACGTCCCCTTCTCGCCGTGCCTGCACCATCGCGGCCGCACCTTCTGCTGCCCACCAAACCCGTTCACCCAGAGGGTCCAAATATTTGAGCTTAAAACCGTCACGGTGGCGTTTGTGCCGTGGCCGCTGCCGGGGGGGGCTGCACCCGCATCCCCCCCGTGGGGTTCGCAGGGGTTCCCCGTGTGTGCGGCTCCCTGCCCGTCACCGCGGGGTCACCGGTGCCGCCGGGATGTGCCGGCGGGAGGGCAGGCCTGGGAATTGGGGCCGTTTGCGTCAATCCCGCTGGCGCCGGAGTCCGGGCAGGATTAGGTTCCTCTCTGCTGTTGGAGGAGTAAATATTTCTAGGTCCAAGCCCGCGCTGTGGCTTGATAAGGATGGACAGGACTTAGTGCGGGAACAAGGAAGGTGATGCCCATGAGAAAGCTTTTCTGTCTGTGTTTTTTGGCCAGCCTAAAAGGACATCCTAGATATGGGAAAGTTGCTCCTGGCTTTTAAAGTCGGTCTGTCCTTCCTGCAGCCCGGTGTGAGCCGTGCCGGGGAACGGCCCCTGCTTCTCCCGCACCCCTTTGCCGGGAGTGGGGCAGCAGCGGGGACACGAACGAGGCAGGAAAAAGAAAAAGTTTGGGCAAAGAGTTTTCTTTCCCCCTGCGAGGGGAGAGGGTGAGGGCGAGCGTGCCGGGGCGAGCAGCAGCTCGTGCCCACGGGGCCGCGACGCCCCGTTTCACGCCTGGGGCCGCAGGGGTTGGCCGTGCCCGGGCAGGTCTGGACGCGGCAGGGAGATAATTGGGGATAAAGCTGGCCAAAAAGGGGCCGTTTCCTCTGCAAACACGGCCACGGCCAAGGGCAACAAACGTCCCGCAGCCGCCTCACCTCCTCCCACCGGGTTGACCCTAAAGTGCTGCGGCTGGGGCTGCCGAGCTGGGGGGCTCACCCCAACCCCCCCCCGCACCCACGCTGCGAGACCCCATGCCCACCCTCCATCTCCTCACCCCCCCCGCCGCCCGCTCGCCGCAGCATCTCGGCGGCCACCCGCGCTGGCTTTATCCCTCCAGCCACGTGCCGTCCCCGGCTCCCCCCTCTCCCGGGGACGGAGACCCCCACCCGCGGCGCCTGCCCCCGTGGGGACCCGCCGCGTCCCCGCCGCGAGCCCCCCACGCCGGCACAGCCGCGGCCCCACGGCGGTTGGCGTTGCCGGAGGAAAGCCGCCGTGCCGGGTGGGAACCGGCTCCCCGGCTGCGAGCGGGACGCGTGGGTGGTGGGACGCAGATACCAGAGCGGTGACGGCTTTAGGTGTATGTGTTAGTTCTTGTCTTCCAGCAAAATCCTAAACAATGCCGTTTTTTCTGACGTAATCTGGTCAGAGTGTGGTGGTGTGTGTTTTTTTTTTTTTTTTGGAGCTGCCTTGTTTTGGGGTTTTTCTACTTGGCAGAACGTGGTTCAGAGGGACACCCCCCCCCCGTCCCGTCCCTCCGCTCGGAAAAGGGCACCCGCTGCAGCGTGTTTGGAGTACGCGTCCCCTTGCCCCTCCAATAACCCCCCATGCCCCAGTGCCCTCCCCGTGCGATGCCCCCCCAGTGCCACCCCCCCACCCGTACCAGCGCCATGTCCAATGCCCCCAATGCCAGCACCCTGTGCAATCCCCCCCCCCGGCCCCCCTACGCCAGACCCCGGTGCAATGCCTTGCCCCCCCCATGCCAGACTGCTATGTGATGCCCCCCCCCGTGCCGTGCCCCCCCATGCCAACCCCCTGTGCAATGCCATGCCCCCCATGCCAGATCCCCGTGCGATAAATCCCCCGTTCGATGCCCCCCCACACCAGACCCCTGTGTTATGCCCCCCCCTGCAACGCCCCCCCACGACCCCTGTGCAATTCCTTGCTCCCCCTATACCCAATGCCTGTGCGATACCCCCTGTGCCCCCCCCATACCAGACCCTTGTGTGATTTCCCCCCCTGCTGCAATGCCCCCCCCCCGACCCCTGTGCAATGCCTTGCCCCCTCCACCCCAGAATCCTGTGCTATGCCCCCACCCTGGTGCAATGCCCCCCCATACCAGATCCCTGTGCACTTCCCTGCCCCCTCGCCCCAGACCCCTGTGCTATGCCCCCCCCCGCAACGCCCCCCCCCGCCCCCTGCACACTTCCTCGCTCCCCCATACCAGACCCTTGTGTGATCCCCCCATGCAATGCCCCCCCCAACACGACCCCTGTGCACTTCCCCGCTCCCCCCATACCAGACCCTTGTGTGATCCCCCCATGCAGTGCCCCCCCCCCAACACGACCCCTGTGCAACTCCTCGCTCCCCCCCACACCAGACCCTTGTGTGATTCCCCCCCGCCGGTGCAATGCCCCCCCATGACCCCTGTGCAACTCCTCGCTCCCCCCCATACCAGACCCTTGTGTGATCCCCCCTGTGCAATGCCCCCCCCAACACGACCCCCGTGCAACTCCTCGCTCCCCGCATGCCAGCTCCCTGCGCGACAAATCCCCCGTTTGACGCCCCCCGCCCCGCTTCCCGCGCCCGCCCCGTTTCCCGCGCCCGCGCCCCCCCGCTTCCCGCGCCGGCGCGCCCCGCCCGCCCCGGCCCCGCCCCCGGCCCCGCCCCCGCCGTTGGCCCCGCCCCCCGCAGCCATGTCGTCGCCGTCGGCGGCGCGCAGACGCCCGGCGGCCGGGGCCGAGGGGGGAGCCCCCGCGGGAGCCCCCGCGCCCGGCGATGCGGAGCGGGGGATGGCGGCGCCGGGCTTCACGCTCTGCCTCAAGCTGCTGGCGGCGGCCTTCTACGGGCTCAGCTCCTTCCTCATCGTCGTCGTCAACAAGAGCGTCCTCACCACCTACGGGTACGGCCTAGCGACCGGGCACCCCCCCGTCCCCCATCCCCCGGGGGGGGGGGGGGCTCTCTGCATCACCCCCCCCCCCCCCCCATTCCAGCATGCAGCCCTCCCTTGGGGTGCTGTGCGCCCCTGCACCCCCCGCCCCTGCACCCCACGTCCTCGGGGGCCGGGCACCCCTATGCACGCCCCCCCCCCCCCCCCCGGTCTTGGGGTCGTTGGCACCCTGTGTTTGCACCCCCCCTGCTGTGGGGTTCCCCCCCCTCCCCTGCACACCCCTCCTTCCCCCCCCCCGGGAGAGCATTGCACTGCCAACCCCCCCCACCCCCTCTTCTTTCCCACGGGCACCCCCTGCACGGCTGGGCAGTGCCCCCCCCCAGTATGGCTCTGCAGGTTTGGGGGGGGCTGGGGGCCGCTGCTGTCCCCCTTCCCGTGCAGACAGCGCGGGAGGGGGTGTGCATGGCTGCTGGGACCCCCCCCAGGTGTGGGTGCCCCCACTGACGTCTGCTCTCTACCCGCAGGTTCCCCTCCTCGCTGTGCGTGGGGCTGGGCCAGGTGAGTGGGGTGTGTTCCCCCCCCCCCCCGTTCCCCTCTGACCCCCCCCCCCCCCCCATGCGGGGGGCCGTCGAGCTGACCCCCCCACTCTTTTGCAGATGCTGGCGACGGTGGCGGTGCTCTGGGCGGGCAAGGCGCTGCGGGTGCTCAAGTTCCCCGACCTCGACAGACACGTCCCCCGGAGGGTAAGCCCCCCCCCCCCCCCCCCCCCCGGGCACCTCTCCTGCACCCCGAGGCCGGGCGGTGGTCTCTGCCCCGGCCCCCTCGCCCGCCGTGGGTACCACCGGCTTTTTGGCAGCGGGATGCTGGCGGTCGTTGCCCCGCGGGAACCCGCGGAGCGGCTGGCGTGCGTGGACGTTTCCGTCGCGGGGTGGAAATAATTTCATATCCGTTTATAAAACGGGGGGTGCTGCCGGGGAGCTCCCTGGCTTTCTCCGGTCGCTCATGCAGTGTGTTATCCCTCTTATAATTTTCTAGACGTTTCCTCTACCTCTTCTGTATTTCGGGAACCAAATCACAGGACTGTTCAGCACCAAGAAACTGAAGTATGGATGGCTTTTCTCTACCGGGGGGGGGGGGGGTATACAGCAGGGTCCTTTGTGGGGGGGCCGGTGTTCGTGGGGAGCTGCTGCTGGGCACTAAGGCTTTGCAGGGGTGTGGGTGACCCGAGCGGGAGCTGCTCGGGGCGATACAATTCCTTCTCTGCCCACGCTAAAATAAGCCACGTGCGTGTTTCCAAATGCTTTCCCCCCGCCAGCGGGTAGGGAGGGATGCGGGTCTGGCCCTCGGCCGCCATGGGTGAGGGTCGGGGGTCCCCCGCCCTGACGAGGTCTGACGTGAGCGATACCTTTTCGGGTGCGGGAGGAATGCCGTTTCCGTAAGGAAACCGGCAGGCTCACCGATGGCTCTGTTCTCCGGAGCCCTTATCCCGGCGCCCGCTCGGGGCGTTGCTCTGTGGGTGGCCCCGGGAGCTGCGTTTCGGCTCTTTCACCCTGCTGAACCTTTCCCTCGCAGCCTGCCGATGTTCACCGTCCTGCGAAGGTTTTCCATCCTGTTTACAATGTTTGCCGAAGGATTCTTACTCAAGTGAGTCTTCCCGGCGCCTTCTCTCCGGGGCTGCCAGTGACAGATACCGGTTAGAGTTACAAAAGTCTGAAGGCGTCGGAACGGCGCGCAGCGCGTCAGTGAGCTTTTGTGTGTCGGGGATCCGTGCGGTCAGGGGTTTTGGCTCTTGAGTTGGGTTTTTGGGAACGAGGGTGGGCGGAGGAAGCGGGTACGGAGAGGAGCGGCGTGTTTCTCGCCTTGGCCTCCCCGCTGCCGCCCCGCGTGCCTGGAGGGAGCCGGGCGAGACGGGGTGCCACGCGTAGCTGCCGGGCGGGGAGAAGAAGATGGATGTGCTCCGTCTCCGCGGCGCGGTTTTGGAAGCGGAGGGGGTTGTGCCCGTCTGCCCGCGCTAACGGCTCTCCTCCGCCGGGGTGCCTGCAGAGACCCCAAAACCGCCCACGCCGTGTGCCGACAGCCCCCTCCCCGGGGCCGGCACCGCGGGGCTGGTCCGGTCCCCCCGCGGCGCCAAGCCGCCCCGTGCCCAGCCGAGCCCTTTTCTGCAATCGGCAGAGCCGTAGCACGCCATAAACTTGCACCTCATCGATGCCAAGTTTGTGGGTTTTTTGTTTTTTTTTAAATGACGGAGATAATTGCCTAAAAATGTCTTGCTTTTACTCGCTGCTTTTGCACGGGTTGGTTTGCTTGGGGTTTTTTTCCCCTGCCCTGTGTGTGCTGGGAGGACAGGCTTCTCCCCGCCGTTCTCCAAAGTGCTCGCAGTACCTCGGTGAAGATTGAACTTTGGATGACGGCGGTGTCCTCCTGCCCCTCTTTTCCAGGAAGAAGTTTTCTTGGAGTGTCCAGATGACAGTATTTGCTATGATCATCGGTGCGTTCGTAGCTGCTAGGTGAGCTCCCGGTTTGCCGTCCCCACTCCCGTGTCTCCCGAAGGGTCCCTGCGTGGGCCTGCCAGCAGAGCTAAGGTGAACCAAGGACCACGCTATGTCCCAAGAAGAGAGAGTAAACGCTGACCTTTTTTTTTTTTTTTTTTTTTTTTTTACCCTCAGACATGCTCTCTAGTAGGAAAGAATGTTTTACTGACCCAAATCCCAGCCTCTCCTCCCATGATTAACTTTTTCTGACAACTTACTGGCTAAACAGAAGGTGGAAGGAATCTTGCAAGTGTTACACTCTGCACAGCTTAAAACTTTAACTTGGGGTTTTTTTTTCCTTTCCCAGTGCTGACTTGGCATTCGATCTGGAAGGATATATTTTTATCCTTATTAACGATGCCTTAACAGCTGCAAACGGTGCCTATGTGAAACAGAAGCTGGATTCAAAGGTAGGCTGACCTTCGGCTTCGTTCTGGGCATTGTGGCGTCGCGCTTGCTTTGGCAGCAACTTGCATGTGAGAGGGCAAAGGGGTGAGACTCACCCGGTGCTACCCCATCCCTCTCCCAAAATCTCCTGTCCAGAAGGTTTGGCAATACCGCTGTGCCGCTCTCGCGGTCCCAGCGTTGCCAAAGAGCGCTGGCTGGAGCCGTGTCCCCATGCCGGTTACGACCGTAGTCCCTTGCGACGGCAAAGAAATGGCATTTTGATTGATGGTGACCGTAAAGCCTGTTGCAAGCTCGTTACCTGAGTCTGGTTTATAGATGTAGATACACATACACACATATATTAACATAAATATTTTAAAAAATATGTAAAATTATAAATACATACATTTTTATATATATATATATAAAAAACCAACCCACCCTCCAACTCTTCTGTCTCTGAGAATCCCACATGGATTTAGCTCACAAGACCCAGTCTTCAGTAGCAATATGAATAAGGTTTTATGCTCCTGTTTGGAACCAACTTAAACACACAGATGTTTCTTATTTCTAGGAGCTGGGAAAATACGGTCTGCTATATTACAATGCACTGTTTATGATCCTTCCCACCTTGACCATTGCCTACTTCACCGGAGATGCGCAGAAGGTAGGATTCCTGCCCCCAAAAGCAGTATCTTTGTTGGCACAATACCTTATGGGCAAAATGGGTTGCTTAGAAGAACGTTTTACTGTTTGTTACAACGCACTTTTCTGTAACTTAGCCTTCTTACGTAAAATGGGACATACTCAAAATGTGAAACTGCAAAGTAGTTCATTATCCCCAGTTTGCAAATACAAACTCCGCAGCGTCTGAGGGAGGAGGAGGTTAGGGCAAAGGGTGGTAGAGGAACTACCCCAAAACCACGTAAGCAGAAACTAACTGTAAGTCTTACGTTGGACTTCAAATCCACAGAGTTGCTCCATTCAAGCATTTTCGTAATGCTTGAGGAATGGGGAAGTACGAGAGCAATAAGTGAAACTAAATATTATTTAAAACAAAGAAGTCGGGTATTTTTAGAATTAATGAGTTTGAAGAAACTTCTTTCTGTCCTTCCCTCTTGCTGGGGCAGTTTTTATGTTGAATCGCTCTGAGGGTCAGTTTGCCCGTGCTCCCCCATCAGGGCGTGATCTGATTTACGTGCAGTTCCGTATACGTGATATTTATATTGCAGTGGGATGATGATGATGATGGTTATTATTGTAGACACTTACGTGCAGCTATACTCGGTTCTCCTGAGCAAGAGCGCTCGCTTTTCACGCCTGCGTGAATGGCATCCCCGTCCACGGGCAGGGAAGGCAAATGTCGAAGGCTGGCGGTGTTGCCCCCCCGGACCCCCGTGGGTGGCAGCTGTGGGTGCTGGTGGCCCCAGCAGACCCCCCTGTTGTCCCTGTCCCCCCTCCAGCTGTGCCCAGGCAGGGAGAGCCTGGTGGCTTTTTTTCTCATTAGGAGCTTAATGCCCTGATGACAAACCCCGGTAAGCAGTCGCTAAGATAACGAGCTGCGATTAGCGAGGAGAAGTGGTTGCACGGGGTGAAGGTAGCTCAGACCCTGCCCTTCATAAAGGGCGACTCAGTGGGATATATTTGGGGATAAAGCGCTCATTTATAAGCAGGAGCTGGCGGACGGGGAGCAAAATGTTGCTCTGTGCTGCACTGTGCAGCCTCTGTTCAGCCTGTGGAGAAATCGCCTTTTTTTTTTTTTTTTTTTCTTTTTTTTTCTTTTTTCCCTGAATAAACTTCTTTTTCCTTGGCCGAGCTCCTGGCAGCCGGAGGCAGACAAAGATGCGCTCTGTTGGGGCTGCTGCCAGGAAACTCCACGTTTGCAGCCTGATGAAAAACCCTCTTGTGACGGGCGTGCAGCTGAACGTGTCTCGCGTGGGGACGGCTGCCCGAGCAGGGGATGGAGGGCTGCGTCGTGGGGGGCCGTGCTGGGGAGAGGGGGGGTGTTTGCATAGGAAAGCCTCCCACCACGGATGTGTTAAGTCTTGTAGTTCGTTAACAAGCATCAAAGGTAACGACGCCTCGCCGTGCCGTGCTGTGCTTTGCAGGAGGCAGAAAGGGGCGTGCTGGTGGTGGTGAGCAAAGCCCCCGCAGATAATTCCCTGGGGGGGGTAAAGGGGATGGGTCACCTGCAGTAGGGCTGGATTTCGTGTCCCTGTTCGTTGGAAAGCACTGTCCCAGCTGCCTGGCAGGATCCCCGTGGGCTCGGCACCCCTTCCCTCCCCTGTGCCAGTCCGTGCCCTGCTGGGAGGGGAGGTGGGGGGCACCAGCCGTCACCCAGTTCTACCTTCGCTTCCTCACGGCGTCACCGGCCGGCTGAGGCTGGCAGGGACCTCTGGAGCTCACCTGGCCCAGCCCCCTGGAGCAGGGGGCCCAGGACCGTGTCCAGACGGACACCAGAGTTATCTCCAAGGTTGGAGACTCCACCACCGTGGCCTCTGGTCCTGGCACTGGGCACCACTGGAAGAGCCTGGCTCCGTCCTCTCGGCACCCTCCCCGCAGGTGTTTATCCACATGGATGAGATCCCCCTGAGCCTGCTCTGCTCCGGGCTGAGCAGTCCCAGCTCTCCCAGCCTCTCCTCGTGGCAGAGATGCTCCCATCCCTTCATTTTGGTGGCCCTTTGCTGGACTCTCCAGTATGTCCATGTCTCTCTTGCACTGGGGAGCCCAGCACCGGACCCAGCACCGGTGCTGAGCAGAGGGGAAGGATCACTTCCCTCGACGCTTTGTCCGATGCAGCCCAGGACACCGTTCCCCTCCTTTGGAGCAAGGTCACGTTGCCGGCTCACGGTCAACCTGGTGTCCACCAGGACCCCGGGGCTGTTCTGCAGAGCTGCTTCCCACCCAGCTGGCCCCAGCACGTCCCAGTACAGGGGCTTGTTCTTCCCCACGGGCAGGACATTGCGCTTCTTGTCGAGCTGCGTGGGATTCCCTCTGACCCCGTGTCCCCATCCTGGCCGGCAGCAACACCCTCTGGCCTCCCCCCCTCTCCCCACAAACCATCTCCTGCTGCTGCAGCTTTGTCCTCGGAGTCGTCCCCAGACCTGCAGCTGGCAAAAACGTACTCAGGTGCATGGAGTGTAACTTTAAAACAAACAAACAACAACAAAAAAAAGCCCTACCGTGAAATCCAGGCTTCCTTTAGCCATCTCTAGAGGTTAAATCCCCCTGGGACGTGCTGCCCAAGTGTTGCAGTTTGCAGTGGAGGAATTGCAAGGAGGGCAATTCTGGACGATGACCGGCTGGGAAGTGCCTTTCCTGGTTCCTCCTGCTTGTAGGACTGTTATTCACCGCTTTTTCCAGGAGGGGTGTGCTGGGTGCTGCCACGGGCGGGGGGTGATGCTGATGTGGACAACCGGCCGCAGCCCCAGGATGTCACGCCGGGCTGTGTTCTGTTTTGGTTTTTTTCCTGCTGTGGTGTGAACGCCAATGTCAGGGGTTTGTTTCTTGTCTTGCTGTGAATTACTGCGTTTCTTCCTCCTCCTCCTCTAAGGGTCGGGGTGTGTTTCTTGCAGGCAATGGAGTACCAGGGCTGGGCAGACACGCTCTTCGTCGTGCAGTTTACGCTGTCGTGTGTAATGGGGTAAGGACGTACGCTGCTGCGGTGGGTGCTGCCTGCCCCCGGGCTGGGGTGCAAGCCGTCAACCGGCGATGGGGTGGGGGTGTTCTAGAAGGAGCATATTTTGGTGGTCTGAGCTCTTCTGGGTTAAAAAAAAAAAAAAAATATATATATATGTGTGTGTGTGTATATATATATATATATATATTAAAAAATCTTTGGTTCTGATAGGGACACTATTTCTGAGAGCTAGGGCAGGTGGAAATAATTTCCTATCCTGCTTCAGTGCAGGTTTAGCCAAAAAAGTGGTGGTATAAATACCGCTCTAGAAAAGAGGGGAAGAGATGCAGAGATGAATGGCAATGCCCAAAGTGTGTCCTGGAGCCTGATGTCGGCTCTTCCTTCTGCAGGTTTATTTTGATGTACTCCACGGTTCTTTGCACTCAGTATAATTCTGCTCTTACAACTACAATAGTTGGCTGCATTAAGGTAAGTGTCTCTCTGCTCCCAGGGCTGCCGCCAGGCGAGCGTTGCAGCAGTCGCTGCGTGGGGCTCGTATTAAACGATGGCTTTAGCCGTTGGCACGGGGGCTCGTTGGGCGCTTGGGACGCGCCTGGCGCTGCGGCTCTCTCCAACTCTGCGTGGCCTGGGTCGCCTCGCACCTCCCCGCTGCCTTCCCGGGATGTGGAGCAGGGTGCTGCCTGCCTGCGGGAGTTATTCCAGCAAAAGCCGTCAGCAGCACTGTACATCCCCTGGCTCTGCCCGCGTAGGCAGCGGTGTCCGCATCGGCACGGAAAGGGCAGGACAGAGGCTCCGGGGGCTTTTGCTGCGCGCTGCCTGGAGGGGAGAAAGCTCCAATGGGATTATTTTTTTAATTTTTTTTTTTTTTTTTTTGCTGCTGTCTGGAGTAGAGAGATACTCTGTGCATGTTTGCACGGCAAGCAGCCATGCGTGGCGCTGACTGCGGTTAGTGCGTTTAGCTTCCCCAGGGATAATGAAGGGCAAAGCACCCAGAAACAGCCGCGATCCTCTGGGTCACCTCGGCCCAACGAGCCAGTTGCAAAAATAGACGGGTGCTCCTGGGCGTTTTTCCGGCTTCAGTGCTGGTCTCGCGATGAGGGAGAGCGTCGCAGCCCGGCGGCTGTGCTGCCCCAGCAGTCGAAGCCTCTGTTCAGGAGCGTTTCTCAGCAGCTCTAAAACCAACCGCTTTGAATCCAGTATTACCGCCACTTGCCTGTTTCACACTGTCTGCATCTGGGATTCCCCCATTTCCATGTTGCTTTAATGCATAGAGCATACGCTTGTCTCGGGCTATACGGAAACTTACGCTCTCGCTAAAATCTTTTTCCTTTGCAGAATATTTTAATAACCTATATTGGGATGTTTTTTGGAGGAGACTATATTTTTACATGGACGAACTTCATTGGTTTAAATATCAGGTGAGAACATCGGGCGTTTGCAGTTTTTATTTAAGATTTGCAAGTGAAAATTGCTGTGAAACTGAAATGGTTTGACTGGCTTAATGCTTCTTTTAAAAAAAAAAAAAAAAAAAACAAAAAGAAAAAACAAAAAAACCCCATGGAATTGGTATTCGTGCCGCAGCAGAGGAGCCGGCGCGGCGCTGACCCACGTCTCGCAGCCTGCGGCAAGCCCTGTGCCGCCGGCGGCACCGCTCGGTCCCTGCTTACAGCTGGGGCTGTGGGGAGCTCCCAAACAGACTCGGGTTGTTTTAAAGCCAGGAGAACGTGCAAGCATATTTTAGCAGCAAACTTAAGTTGTTCTCAGAGTTGTGTATCTGAATCATATAATTAAGGTAGCAAAAGAAGTATTTTTTTGGTTTATTTCACCTCGTATTTTAGCACAGCTTTTGGAAAAGTCTCCTTTCTGGTCTGGGGTATATTTCTGTATCGTGAAAAGTCTCCCTGTTCTCCCCGTGTCCTTCAGCAGAATCCCTTCAGTGATGGAGCGGGTCCAGCACTTGGCTAGGGACTTGGGCTAGCAAGCATTTGGGTACAAATTAAACAAAATACCCGATCTTAGGAGGAAGTTTTCTTGCAAATTGATGCTTGCAGCGGATCCTTGACCATTGGCGTACCCACGGTTTTGACTTTTTTCTTTGGCAGCTGGTGTTTGTGGCTGCCTGGGGCAGGTCTATATAACTAATAAACGTGCTGGTGTAAAAGGCAGCATCTCCTCCGGGCTGCTGGTGGCAGGTTTGCGTTGTGCAGTGCAGGAGAGCGCCAGCCAGCGAACGTGCTGTCGTTTCTGCGGCTCTGAGCTGGGGTCTCTCATTCTCGTACCCAACCCTGTTTTGCAGTATTGCTGGAAGCCTGGTGTATTCCTACATCACTTTTACGGAGGAGCAAATGAGCAAGCAGTCTGAAGCTGGCATCAAGATGGATATTAAAGGAAAAAGCTCTGTGTGACCGGGGAGAGGCTTTTTTTGGAAGCAACCTATTTCTGTTCAGCTGATCACGGGCAGAATGCGGGAAGGAATCCGGGGCGTCTGCCATGGAGTAACGGTGATGCTCTTAATTTGCACAACCTAGATTGCTGCCTTTACAAATTATTGGGAAGGTAACTGACTGCACGGTGAAGAATACATCTAATTAAGTCTGATCGTGAGGAATTAATGGGTTTCTAATCACGCTGAGATTTGGCAGTAGAGATTGGCACAGGCAGCGTACACGTTTGAATCGTGGAGGACTGTGCCAGCTCGGAGGGCCGTACCCCGAGCATCCTTGGCTGCGTCTCGTCTCGGCGCAGCCGGGGATGGGTGCTGGGGCTGGCTCTGCTCCGTGCCTCCCCCAGCCCGGTCCCTCCGGTGCGACCGTGGTACCCGGCACGGATCCGGCCCCAAGGGGCAGGCGAACCCCTCCTCTCCCCAGGGGAGAGGAGCTGCGGCGTCGCAGCCCATGCGAGGCGAGCGCTGGTGTCCCCCCAGCAAAGCCGCTTTGGCAGGATGCTCCTGGTCTGGGCCAAAACCTCTGTTGAATGCTCAGTGCTCTCTGAACTCACGCTTGTTAATTGGGTTTTGGTTTTTTTTTTTTGTTCTGTTTGTTAACCCACTTTTAAAGCTGGGTTTACCTGCCTTGGTTTCTAAGAGCGCTGCAAACATTCATCCCTCTCCTTCCCACCCAAGGTTGCTTTTACGAGGCTCAGGGACGTTCCCAACATGAAGGTTTTACCTGCCACCGGTGAGCTCGGCAGGGCCAGCAGCATCCTTCAGACCACCCCAGGGTCAGAAACCTTTGGATTTGGAAAAGCTGCTGGCCATGCCAGGGCTGGCCCTGGTGCAGGGACCCTCGCAGGGCACTTTGGATCCAACGGGGAGTAGCTGCAGGGTGCGCAGGAGAGCTGACATTGTCCCACCTGGCACGCAGAGCCTCCTCTCTCAATCCAGAAAATCCGCTGCAAAGGCTGCGGCTCCTGCCCCTGCAACCCCCTTCCCACCCATCAGCACCCTGCACGTGCCTGGGAGAGGCGCAGGGACTCGAATCATGGGTTTTGGGCAAGTGGATGGGAAACTCGGGGGGCTGGCGGCTCTGCGGGTGCTCCTGCTTGTCCCTGCGAGCACGCATGGCGTGTGCCCATGCTGCAGCACCAGCACTTCGGCTCTGGCCAAGCCCTGTCCCGCAGTTTTTTTGATGTAGTAATCCTTTGGTTTGTGACCCGTTAAAAGAATGGGATTTTTAATATGTCGGGCAGTGTTAACTGATTTTTTTTTTTTTTTTTTTTTTTAAAGGTTGTCTTAACACAGCACTTCTTTCTAGGTCTTTTTTGGATTGTCTTTTGTTTTAAAAAGAATTGTTTATAATCTTGGTTAAAAAAAAATTTGGTAAAACTGTATGAGGTTTTTTTGTATACATTCCTTTGGTAACCAGGAAAATAGCTTCTATAGACAATGTAATTTGTTTCTGGAAGATAGTTGCTGAAAATGTAACTGCTGTTTGGCGAAGCTGCGTTTATTGGAATGCTTAACATTGAAGTTTTTATATGTGACCGAGAATTTCTCTGAACAGTGCTGGTAAAGATGCAGAGCGAGTCTGCCAGCCCCTGCGCTACTGCCTGCTCCAAAATCCCATCCCTGGAGTTGTTCTGGCCAGGTGTGCCAGAGCTGGCATCTTCCCTTCTCTCCCTTTCGGGGTCAGTGGGATGCAGAATGTGCGTAGCGGGGGATTGGTGTGGTTACTGTATTTGTAAGGCGTGTGGCAGCACAGAGGGCTGAGTCGGTGCGTCCCCGAGCGAGAAGCAGCCCTTCAGTGGGGCTCCCTGCCTTGTAGTGCGGAATTGGAGAAAAAAAAAAAAAAAAAAAAATTCCCCAGTCATTCTTATTGCTTCCTCCATTTCTAAGACCTCAGACTTGCAGTTGGCTGCAGAGCTCTTCTTTTTATAAGGAAAGATAAATGCTTCCTGCTGTGCAGAAGACCCAGAGCTACTCACACATCAGCTCCAGGTGGGGTTACTGGTCCCTGCACTGGTTCCCAGCAGCGGGGTGGTGCTGGGGCTGGCAGACCCCTGTCCTGGTGCCCCGGTCCCTGCAGCCCCTTCCAGTGTGTGATTTCACGGGTGCTGTACTGCACCAAACCCCTGTCCTTCAGCCAGGCCTGTGCATTCCTCTCGCTTGCTTCAACAGAAATATTTGCCAATCACTTTTTGCCACGTTTGCTTGTAACTTCGCTGTGCTGAGGCGTTTGCAGTCGGGATGTCAATTCTGTCGAAGGTTTTGATTTTTATTTTTTGAATCTACTGGTTAGATTTCTTGTCCAAACGGTAAAATGTTTTTAAAGCTTATTTTGTTTGTAACTGGGCACACTTCAGTGCCAGGGTCTGGATGGTATTGTATACACTGGGAAAGCGAACAGAGTTCCTACGACAGTATTTTCTATGCTATTAATAGACTAAAAGTTTTTCTATATAGAATCTATTTACAAAATGACCGTTTTAGTGATTAAAAGAGTGACCTTTTTATTTGAATGTATGACAGGCTTTATATGTCAGTCAGTGGATGACAGCAAAAAGAATTTTATGATGTGCCTATGTATTTTTGTACTGGCTTCAAATAAACCGATGACCTTCCCTCCTACCCTGCCTGCTCTTGCCTTCTGCCAGGAGCTGGCCCTCGCTTCCCTGCAAGAAAAGGCTGGAGATGATGAAGGTGCTGAGACTCCCCCAGGGTTGTTGTCCCTTCTAGGTGTCCTCTGGTATGTGTGGAGGAAGGGGGAGTGAGGGACGTCTTTTGGGTTTTTAGCTTTAAATATTTGAGGATGGGAAGAGGAAAATTAATGGGGAAAAAAAACCCAGAATAACCAAACAAACCTAGTGCCTTGCTAAAATCAGTCCCTTTTCCTTCTCCCCAGCTAGCCAGAGCTGATGTGTTTTATGGGGATGGAGCACTTCACAAGGTGCTTAATGCTCCTATTCAAAAAATTCTGCTACAAACGGGATGGGGTCTTCACATCCTCTGTAAGTGGAAATACTCTACCCCTTGTTTTGAGAAAAAAAAAACTCAGGAATTTTTTATGGAGACAGTATGTTTAAAAAAATACTTTAATAAGCTTTTTGAGTTGCAGACAGGGAGCAGGGAATAAGAGAAGGGACTTAATAACAGTGCAAATTTACTATGTGTGGAAAAATGTATAAAACTAATTTGTAAATTTTGTGTATGTGTGGTTGTTTTTTAATATCATGTTTAACCCTTTAGAAAGCCCAACAACCATTTATTCTGTTGAACTGGATTCCCCGTTGAGGCTGCGGTCTTAAAGCACTTGATGAATCCAGGCCACCCACTCCAGCTGAACCCATCATGCTAGTGCTTGAAGAAGTGTCACATGCAAGTTGTGATCTTAACACAGTATGGAAACATGTTCAGACCCTTCTGGGCTCCAAACTGTAGGGAAGGCTTTTTAAATGAAATCAAAGTTACAATATTTCTAGAATTTTAAATAGCTTTAGTAGTGCAATGACTTATCAAGTTAGAGTGGCTGCATTTTGAAGAACACTAACAAAGTATTGTATAAAACACCAGCATAAACAAAATGTAAATTATAATTAAATATTCTTAAAGTCTAGCTGAGCATTACATATTTGTTGATTATGGAATGTCAGGTCTCCTCTATGTATCACCAAAAAAAGGTAAGATAAAAAACAAAGCAACATTCCTGAAAATATACACAGTGCTGTATTTCACACACAAGCCTGAGACAATTTACTTACAAACTTTCCTATAAATTTTTGGAAGTATTTCCAACTTGCAAACAAACAAAAAAGCATAAAAATAAAATTGAAAATAGGACTCTAGTTACAAAGACTCTTAGAAGCACTGCACTACCCTCAGTCTGAAACCGTCTCAAGACCATCTTTCTTTGATATAAGGCTGTGATACTTTGGGTTTCCGTTAATAAACCAGATTGTGAAGTTAACAGCAACCTCTTACTAAAGCAATCACTTAATTAATTGATTAATGCAGGCCATATGTTAACAAACCTTACTCATGTGCCTCTCCATGTAAATTGCTGTCTAATTCTAGGCTGATGTCAACTTCTGCATGTCAGCTGCACCAGTTAGAAGGGATCATTCACAACGTTTCTGGGAACAGCAGGTTAACACACTCCAGTAACTCATCATGGTGATGGAGCCAGGCTGGATCCAGAGGATTTGGCTCATTAGTGACCATAAAGTCCAAGTACATGTAGTTGAACAAGAAAACAAAACAAACAAAACCCTTAGCAGTTGGGTTTTTTAGGTTGATAACATTAGTTTCAAACCATAGGACTGTACATTGAAAACTGGAATCATAAAGACTCATGAACTTTAAGTAAAAATAACCAATAATTAAAAATTAACAATACACCTGTAAGCCACAGGAAGAGGACACAGGATAGGAAATTATACAAATAATGAACAATTTTTCCTGTTTTCAATACAGTAGACATAGCTGTGGCTTGAAAAAAAAAAAAACCAAAACCAAAACAACAAACCAGAACAAAACACCGGTATTAAAAATCTTTCTATTTCATGGATGTAAACCCTACTTCAACAACTTTCAAATTACGCTAGTGGGACGGTGAGCATCACCCCCTCCACACGCTTTTATAAAGAATTTTCATTTCTTGCACTTTAATCTTAAAATAGTTATCCATACTTACTCTCACTTCTCACATGTGAATCTCTATATACTGAATGTATATAATGTGTATACACTGTACCAAGTATGTGTATGTGATGTTTCTGCTCCCACTGAAATACCCATCCGTGTAAGGTCCACTAGTTTTCAGAAATTCAAGATCAGGCACCAGGTTAGCAGCTGCACATCCACTTCTAACCTGTACAGCCAGAACCACTTGACCCACTTCCTACCCTTCCTATTCTCAGTGAAATGTAGAAGATGACAGATGATAGACTGAAAATAAATCAACGGATAATCTAACACCTGGTCTTGGCGAACAAGGTTTAGTAAACTTAAGCATTTGGCTGACATGAAATTTATCTGAGCTCAAAATAAAATGAGAAAATGTATAATGAAAGCAAGAAAATTTGTGCAACACAAGCATCATGCTTAAATTTTTAGCATCACTATTTGCCATAAAACAGAAGAAAGAAAAATCATGTTTTCAAAATCAAATTACTTCTAACCATTCTTGATGTTAATTGTTTACTGTTTTCTGAAAAGAAAATAACATGTTGGTGACTAATAAGCATTTTTTAAGTCAATTGGTTTGGTTTGGGGTTTTTTTGTTGGCTTTTTTTTTTTTAGAAAAGACTTCAGCAAAATAAAATGAAGCTGACATTAGACTCAGGATATCAATTCTCTCATAAAAGTTTACCAACTGTACAAGTTAAGAAAATTATACAAGCTTTTGTTTTAAGAAAGGACAGTTCAGTCAAGACATAAGTACTGTAAAAATCTTTCAAAGGCTACAAAGAAATCTGGAAAAATACAGAATGTATTTCTTTCGCCCAGATAAAGAATATGGAAAGACATCATTGATGTCAACAATTTTACATATACAAACCTGACCTGGTTTATTTATTTACCTTTTAAAACTTCTATATATAAAAATAGTTGTGCTCATAACTTTCAGGATTCATAAGGGTTCCTTAACAATGGGATGACACTTTCTTCTTGCTAGCATGAGTGGAAGTCTCTGTGCCTACTCTGATGCGTGTCTTGGCATTCTGTATTTCATTTTAGCTTCCTGCAACATTTGAACCAGCCCCCTGCTTCAAATAGGATGCTTTGTTCACATGTACAATGCTTAAATGGTGTATTACACACAGAATTTTCTTTAACTTGTTAGGCTGGGAGTATTTTTGCAGAAACTCACTGATTTGTTTCTCAAATACTTTTCAGAGCCTTAGAGTTCTCAGCACTACAGTTGCCAGCTCTGAGAAACAGAATATTCTCCTACTGCTTTTCAGCGCTGAAAAAACCCAAATAATAAGATCTTAAGAGCCAACTAGAAGGTATTAGAAAAAAATCTCAGCAGATTGTTTTACGGAACTGGATTTTGTAAGGTAACCCATCAACCCTGAAAATTTTAGACACCCAAAATTTACTCCACGGAATAAAATCAGCTCCTAGTATTCAGTCATCCAAAGTTTCTAGTTCTTCAAGCTTCCCATGCGAGTTTGCTTCTTGGAAGAACTCTGAAGAACCTGGACTCTCTTTTCCATTGCTGTTAATTCTTCTTCTTTTTAGAGGTCTTTCATTTTTTTCTTCAAAATCACTTTCATTTCTTGAAGCTGAATGAGCAAGTTTTGGGTCAATGGAAAGGTTTTCAGTTTCATACCCATTTGTATCCAGATCCGTGTGAGGTGTTTTCTTGCCGCTGGTAGGTCCATTTACATGCAATCCTTCAATTTTTGCTTCATCTTTATTTGGTATCTCACCTGGCCCATTAGCAGACACCCCTGTGTTACGGAAACATACCATAAGGAAGAGAATAGAAGCATAAGCAGGAAGAGAACACAATCTGTCAATAAAGCAGAAGTCTAACTAGTCCCATTGAACTAAAAAGCCAATATTGTTCTCCGTATCCTCACTGTACGATGAACGAGTGATTTATTTGCATACAAACGACAGACTTATCATGACAGAGTTTATGGAAGCCCTTACAAACAACAGCAGCCAAGAAAACATCCTGGAATTGCATAACTGTACAGCTGCAGGTGGACTGTCCTCACCGGGGCAGTTTCTGTAGCTTCCACTCTATTTTCACAGTCTGATTCAGCCCCCAAGCTCCTCCCTCCTCTTGCTACTGCTTTCACTTCAGCTCCTTCGGAATAGCTGTCCCTTGCTTTTGAGTTTTTTCTCCTTCATGAGTCATTGTGCCCTGGCTCTCCTCCCATTCCTAATTGCCCTTCAGTGCCCCACGTCTGGTAAGAATAGCTAACGGTGTTCCTGAGACAAGCACTGGAGAAGCACTAGCATGCTACACAATAGCCCAGTTCCCATCTCAGCTGTTTTAAACATCTTGCACGAACTCCTCACAGAGTTAGCATTACACATCTACACTAGCATGGGCAAGACAAGAACAGATTAATTACATTTAAAAGGAAGATTCTAGTGGAGATTTATCTTCAATATGTGACAACTGGCTAAATGCAAACATAGCTTTTTTTAAAAAAAAATTAACTTAAAGCTGCTAACACCTTCAAAAATATATAAAACTAAAATAGGCTTGTTTTTCTCATTGGGCTTGTCATCTGTGGTGATTTGGCAACTCTTGTTTAGGAGGGGCAGGGCATGCACTTACCATTCTGATTACTGTTGCTGGTTGTGCTGTCTTCCCTTTCAGACTGGCTGGTGCTGCTGTTGGAAGTTGTAGGAGGAGGGGACGGAGCTCTACTGGAAGCAGCACTTTCACTTTCATCCAGGAGACGGTCCATATAATCTCTACACAACAGAAACAGCACATTCAGCATTGCCCCTGCTGTGTAAAGGACTGGTGTTATTTGTACAAAAATATTCACCGCACATACTGCAAGTGTGACCAATTCACATTTTATATCTTTTCAAATGCACAGACTTTATCTTGCAAAGTTAACAACTTTAAGATCTCCTGTGTTAAGTGGCCCACGTACGGTTTGACCACAGCAACTATGTATTTGTTGACCAATCACTGCAGCCAGCTTATATAAATTCAGCCTGTGCTTATGCTAAGTCCCCTAAGATCGTGTACAAGCAGAAACTTCAATATGCTGTGATGTTGTGGACTGCATTTTCAAGGTGATGCTCTCAGGCAGGTTCATACTAAGCTCCTGCAATTTGCTGCGGCAGCGATAACATACCATTAAAGTAAATAAGTCTTCTGCACATACAACCTCAAAAGGGGTAGAGTTAAAAGCAAATGAAAAACTTCAGAGTTAAAGACATTTCCAGATCTGAAATCTACTACAGTCCTACAATTTAGGTCACTAATAGTAAATCTCTTATGAAAGATTTAAACAAACAAAGCTGGTTGGTAAAGCCCTTGTATGTATGGTATTAGCCTGGATTAGTCCAGAAACAGCATATCCTCACACACAATTATTCTGGAACTGATACTGCACCCTAAATTCCCACACCTATCTGCAAAATCATTCAACAATAGACAAGTACAATCCTTAATGACACTTCTGATCACCATATGCAGTCAACTGCAAAAGAACCAGAGAATGTTTTAAGTGATTAACAACCAAAAATTTGGGCAAAAATGGGGGGGGGGAACAGATGGAAGAAGAGGGGGAAATAGACAGTCCCTGAAAACTGGTTAAGAAACTCTAGCAGCAATGGGTGCTTTTCTTGTCTGCTTTAACAAAGCCACAGATGGCAACTCTTAATGTCATACTGCAAGTTCACTTCAGTGGTCCAACACACAGTTCTAAAGTGTTTCAAGAAACAACAATATTAAAAAGAAGGATCAACAGAGAAGCCGGAACAAATGAGAAATAAAAATAATAGTAAAAAGACTTGGAAAAAGTCAGCGGAAAGAGCGGGATACTAAAATCATAGCATTGGAACGAAGGGCAGAAGAATATGTTGGCTCACTTGCTCAGACTTGAGGGAAGAGAATACACAGTTACGCACAGACATTTCCCTCTTTGCCTAGCAGAGATGTTAATGGGGAAAGGAGCCGTGTACACCCAAAAAAGCCCTAGTATAGGGTACTGTGTTGACCAGAATTCTTGCCAAACAATACATCTCAAGAGTATGTACAGCACGTACCACAAATCCCACCTGAAACTTGTGACTAACGCCTTTCTACAAAACATGTATCTAAAGTAAAACAAGCATTTAAAAAACCTGCATAGTTGCAGAAATGTTACATTTGTGAAACATTTAAACAGAAAACAAACTAAAGTAAATAGCTGTTCATTGCAAATTGTTAGCCTTATTCCAAATAAATGTATTTTAGAGATTACATTATACGCAGTAGTAAGCTTTTCTTACACCTTGGCTGTTTTCCTGCTGCAAATTTGGACTATGGAATCCCTCGGTTGTCATACCATTTCAGATTAGAGCAGTATAAAATAAAGATTTACATCCAACATGTAAAAGCACATAAAATAATGCACATCTTACGTTACACCAGGATGAAGATTGTATTTCTTCTTTCCAAATCGGGTCTGCTGCGCAAAGAAATCATAACGCTCCGATTTCTTCCACATGTAATAAAATGCTACACACTCGCCAACTGATCTCGTTCGTACCTAGGAAATATGTCCCATGCAAATTTTGATGAATTTAAATACATTTTTGGCAAAAAGCTACCATTTAAATCAAAAGGTGTGATATTCAAAGTCAATGCTTCTTTATACAATATAGGAAATTGTGGAAATTATTGACTTGAAATGTCAGAGACCCAGAAATTGACATGCAAAATTTAATAGGGTTTCTAAGAATACTGAAGGTATCGTGAGGTGCTGCAAGCAACGGCTTCAGGAGAAATATTCAAGTCTGTTTCACCAGTCTATTCAAGACCAGAGTAAGACTCTAAGGATGCAGATCTTCCCCTATGTATCCACAGCAGGATTGTTGGGACTTTTCTGAACTTGGAGTTCACAGCCACAGTTACAGAGGATTCTAGACTTTAAAAAACCAATTTGGACATATATGTAGTAAAAATTAGAAGCGGAAAATATAGTAATTTGTGAAGGAAATTGAGGATAAGAATTCATTTACAATTACCTTGCTTTAAAAAAAAAAAAATATGTGAGAACTACACTTAAAAATCAGTGTTTACCTTATTTGCCTGAATCACATGAAAATCCTTGCCATAGACTTTCAGCCCTTGCTCAAAGTTCCTACATTCTTCTTCTGTCCAAACAGATAATTCTTCTACAGCAAGAAAATGCAATAAAGAAAATACTTAACAAAAAAGCATACGGCCAATGAAAGAAAACTTAAGTGACAGAAAACATACGTGATATTCAAGTTTCTTACACCATCTGCTGACTAAATGAGAACCACCTCCAGAAATTTCACTTACTAGTACAAAAATGAAAATTCTCCCTTCTAGTGAGTAGGTGGGAAATTTGGCTACCTTAAGTAGCTAGTCGGTAGGGACTGTTATAAATGGTCCGTAACTCCAGACCTGTTGCATGGGGAAATAACCCAGGCAGGAGAAAAAGGAAGGGCTTAGAAACCCAGTCTCACGATTCTGCCCCTAGAACCATAGGAAGCGGGTATCCTTCAAGCCAGGAGACAGCACGAAGGAGTTCATGCTACAGACTCAAACTGGTTGCTGGTATTTAGGAGAAGTGGGGGAAAAGGAACGAGGAATGAGATCTTCTTCACTGCTGGCCAGAGCCAGCAATGATAGGCTGTTAATTCCAGTCAGGTAGAATAAGAAACTGGGCTGCTCACACTACTGGGTGGGAAATCTTGGCCCCACAGAAGCCAGAATAAACCCCCAATAACTTTCAGCCACACTTCTAAGAACTTAATACAATTTGGCCTTATTGATTCTTAAGGTCACGAATAAATAAGGTTTAAAATAGTGGGAGAACAAAGTAATCTCTATTTGATCACTCTTGTCTTGTGATTTGCACAGTAAACTCTGGAGAAGCCACAGGTTTGAAAGCAGAACCAACAGATCAATGTGCAAGGAAAATAACTTCTGCCTTCTCTTAGTTTCTCATTCCTTTGAGTATAAAGATCAATACTAAACCAGAAAATGCTTAAGGCTCCAAAAGCATCTTTAAGACCACGGTCTTATTTAGCAAAGCATAATACTAAAAGAGGTTTAGATGCTCATTCTCCTTTATTTAAAATTGTGAATTATTTCATTTTATATCTCATGTTTCTTCCATTAACTTTGATGACTGAAAAGGTCTAGAAGCATAAAGAACAAAATGCCCAAGAAACGCACAATTCAGTTGCCAAGAAGTAATTTGAAATTTTAACTTGTTATTAGTCACAGATAGAAATATCAAGCTCTATTGACAGGAAGTTAATTTACACACCCTCTTTGAGCATGTACCTGTTTATACTACATCTGCTAATTTCATTCTCTCAGAGAACAGTAAGAGATTCACTGAAGGTTGCATTTAAAGGGGCACTGATATGTAGGGCTGGCATGCAGTCAAGCTCTAATAAAATTTCTCAGTCTGCTGACAGCAAAACCCAATACCTGTGTAACAAATAAAACGAGAGTTCAACAATATAAACTTAACTTTCAGTGTATGCTCACCTCTGGCTGCTTTTACATTAAATCTCAGCCTTCGTAATGATTCTTCAGTATCAAAATTGCACTTAACCAGTTCATACAATGCCTGGAAAGGTGAAAAGACACACATTCAACATTCTAGATACCACTCAATTTCTGTTGTGCCACAGAAGCATACTTAGTAAATCACTAATACCTATTAAGAAAAGATTAAAAATAAACTATTTGAATTAATGTAATACAATTTAAGACCGCACAAAGACATATTTCCTCTGTTTAAATTTCCAAATCTCTAATTACATAACCAAGAATATATCCAGCAAAGTACTTTAACATTTTCATCCACTGCATACATTTGTAAAATTGATGGGGTTTTTTTGTACGCAGAAAAAAATAAGTATACATTCATACAGCTTTAAAAAAAATATGTAACTCAAAGAACAGAACTCATCCATACACAATTATTTATACATAAAATAATGCACTGAGGCATAAAGTAACAGTAAGCCCAAGTTAACTGTTTATTATTTGTTGAGAGGTAAAAAACCCATCACACTTCTATTTCTACAAGAAATAACAAAGCTGTTTCAAACACAATTTTAATTATTGGGAGTAAAATAAAATAAAGGGATAATTAATTCTGTAGTATTAAACTACAAATCCTAATTATTCTTATATACCTGCTCATTGTCTTTAATATGGGATCCTTCAGGAATTGCATCTAGGCCTTTCTCATCACCCGTACGCCTTGACGCTTCGTTTAGGAACTCAATCACTTTATCTTCTGGTAAAAAGTCAGGATTCCACAGCAGCTGGTCATCATTTTCATACACTGAATTACACACAGGAAAAAGACAAGCAAGCTAAAACAACAATATAGGAGTTTATTCTCTCTTATAAAGCTAGTGATTACAAAACCTTGGAAGATCATTAGAGCACCAACATTAATCCAGAACACACATAAGGACAAGTAAAAGATAGTCTCACGAATGCAGTGATCCAAATGACTAGGATACTATACCTTGTATTGTCTTCAAATCTCTGGCATAACCTGTGCTCTAGATTCTAGGACCCATTTATGAAACTCCAGAAACTCCACTTTCCCTGTCCTCCTCCTGAAACCACTTAAAACACGAGGCAGCAGCACTACCTGACACAGTCCCTGAACGATCCATCCAGCATGCCTTCTCCCTAAGTTTTGCTGATGGCAGCTAGCAGGCATGGAAAATTACTTCAGAAACGAATTATATCTGTTTTCTTGCAAGATGATTAGTATCAGTCACATAAAACCAAAAAGCACACCACCAAAAATGGTGCTAAAAACACCACCAGGTGTCTGGACCACTAAACATAAAAGTCTCAGCTAACATGGCTGGCAAAAGCCAGCAACAAGGTCCACTACTTCTCCAGGGAAGATGACACCCAGCTGTCAGACGTTCTGGAGTCAAACAGCTCCTGAAAGGAAACTTTGCTAAGACCTTCCTGCTACTTCCAAGAAATACTTTCTGAAACAAAATCATTCGGGTAAAGATTGCTGAATTTTAATACTACCAAATCTCGACTGTTTTCTCAGAGCTTTTGTGTGAGCTTTCAGACCAGGGAAGCCACAGTAAGGTGAAATTAATGGGAAAAATGTGACCAAATGACATATCCTCTGAATTATCTCCCGTTTTTATTTTTGAAGAGCCTACAGCTTTGCAGGATTATAACACTAGTACAGCAAAATAAAGTAAAATTCAGGTTATTAAAAAAAACTAGAATCAGGAAAGCATTCAGGCCTTGCTTATGGCCCAGTCTCCAATGAAAGATAACCTTACAAAAACCAGCCAGAAAGTAACTTTAACTTTCATTCTATTAGCTGGGTGAGCACCTTTGACAAGAGAAAGGAGTGAACACTTGGGAAAGCATGGTCACCCCAGGAAGGGAAGATACAGTAGCATTCTGTGGAGGTGGAAAGCTCAGAGTGGCAGCTAGATGCATCTCTACTTGAATAAAATTATTTTTAACATGAAAGTAGACTACAAATAAAAAACCAAAAGTGGTAAGAAAAATTATTAAGTGTCTTGCAAAGAAAGACAGCTTCATTTCACGGACGACACACTCTTTGGAAACAGCTCCCAGCAATTTTCTGGAAGCTTTTTGTTTCAAAGGCCAGTCCTAATCTGATGTTGGGTTGCTCATTTAAGAAAAAGATTCCAGGTATCTTGGGATACAAACTCCTGTAGAAGCAACAATTCTTTTCAGGAGATGACTGATACTCGGTTCTAAGCCACCCTTAATGATGCAAGCTAAGTATACTGCAATGTTTATGAATGATTATGAATGACAGCGGTCAGTTAAAGTCTCAAAGCAGCTTCAGCACCTTTCAGTTCACAGAGCTATCCTTCGATTTTCAAATCCAAGCCTTCTGAAAACATATCTTTTAATTTTGTAGATTTTTCATAACCTGAAATTGTTTAGTAGCAGCTAATTTGGTCTCCAGGCATACTTCTCAGAGAGCCAGTCCACTGTAATTAGCTTAGTGTAGATTACATAGTCGTTCTTTCCTCACAACAGCATGTCAGAACACATTCTGAAAAGCAATGTGGTTATTCTTAAGAGTTCTAGCATTTTTGTGCTTTTGCTTACAGGACTGGATATGAAAGGACTAGCCTTCTTAGCATTTGGGAATTTTACAGTTAGAATTTCCCCTTCATTAGAGAACAACTAAGATGATGGGATATGTACATGAAAGTACTAAATACATAGTCGCAGACGTTTATTTTTCAACTTTTTAAGCTTCATTAATATTCCAGCTGGAGTCCTGCCAAAGATTACATCCAAACACAGCAGAAAGGAAAGAAGTGGCAGAAGATATAAAACCCCACTGGTATATAAAACTGGAATAGCCCTAGCATGATTAGTGAAAATTTAACTTTTCCCCTCAATGGTTTTTGCCCATGACGTAGGTTCTCTGTTGTGCAAAGAGTAGTGTGCAAGACTATGAAAAATTGTTTTCTATACGTTACTGTAATGCACAAAGCAGCTGTATCTTTTTTATTATTGAAGGCCAGAAGCCATTTAGAGCTGAGTAAATACCAGGAAAAGCAGGTGACCAGTAAAGCATAATTTACTGCATCTCAGGCAAATACATAGTTCAAGCTCTATTTTCAGACAGAAGCAGGAAAGGGTGCAAAGAGCAACTTTTTCACAGCAAAAAAGCAGATGTTTTCTAATTTGCCGTTTTCTATTTTTAATGGAAGCTCCTGACTTCTGATGTAGTTTTAAATTACATTATTTTCAACCTCGCTGGCTACAGACTCCAGAGCTGACAGAACGTGTCATCCTGCTCAACGTCAATAGCAGGACTGATGCTCCTCTTAGTTTCTAGCTAGATCAGGCTACAGCGTAGCTACCGCAACCTGGAGCTCGAAGCAAGACAACTGCTACTACTTGAGTATATACTCAGATTCTAGGAAGGCACCGAGTTTTATGCTGGTTAGTTTAAAAACTAACTTATATAAAACTACAAAAGAGGCAGTCTCAAACTGACCTGCAGTGTAAACAAATTCTTAGTAATGGGCTGAATGAGCAGGAATATTTGCTGCTTTTAAGCTCACAGCTGGATTTAAACTGGGTCTACCTTTTCTGACTCGATTATATTGACAGCATACAGCCAAAGGCTCTGGTTCTGAGGGGGGAAAGAGTCCCTGGAAAACACCCCAAAAGTAGAACAAGAGGTTCTTTAGTACTGACTGAAGAGTTATAAAATCTGAAAATCAAAGCTGCTGGTACCATTTTGCCTCTTTAAACATGTTAATCCAATTCCAGCAACACAATTTCTTTATTGTCTGTTTTGTTTTACATAAACTAAACATACTAGGTGAAGAGGTTAACGTAAGCTACACAGAAAGCTTGTGTACGTGACCAAATTAGAATACAAGGGCTGAATAGGCAACAGGCCAGCAATACAATCTTTCTTTTCCTGTTCCAAGACTCAAGCTCTGATGGTGAAGTACAGGATGAACTACAGTTTGAGATCATGGTTCTAGTTTTCACTTGAAGGAGCTCTTTTATTTCGCAAGACACATGACATCAATCAAATCTTTTATCTCTCCCCATTAGGAAATAATCTCAAACACAGCGATAAATGGTAACAGTGCCAAGTCTCACCTTTTTCATTCTCTTTGTATTTGCATGTGCCAGCTGGAATTTCAGCTTGAAACATAGAGCCCACCATGATTTCCTGTTTTGAAATAACAGAAACAAGAAGTTTAGCAACAACAGCCATGATGTTTTTTGTTAGCAAACAAGGGAACTACCACATCTTTTTTTACCCCTTAAAACATTCATTGTTCAAAATCTAAAAATACGGTTAACAGGCACTATATGGAAATGGATTTTTGACTATTTGGGGAGGTGTTTAACACTTCTTACTATCAAACCTCTTAATTATGAGGAAAAACTGGAGAGGATTTGGGTGATCTACAGAGCTCAGGGTTACTAGGTAACAGATCAACTCATTATTCATGAAATATTTTAACAGCACTTAGTGTTTACCTTTTTCCAGTCTTCTGAGGGAATATAATCTTCATCTTCTTCAGATTCCTCTTCTATTTCACTATCTACAAGAAATCGTTCAAACATTTACATACAATGCGCTCTGACGGGGCCTGTGCACGTCAACCCCAGCCTCCAGCAAAGGGGGCTGAGCGAGGGGGCCTGGGACGCCGGAGCCAGCTCCTGGGAGCACCACTGCACGGGTGACGGGGGGGCACGAGCCCAGCCTCTCGCCCCGCCAGCCTCCAGCCGCAGGGCAGCCCTGCTCTGCCGCACTGCCATCTTACCTAACACCACGCAAGTGCGAACGGCAGTTTCGGTGACAATGCTAAATGTTTCAGTATTGCCAGCTATAAAAAATGACCTACTCCATGCTCGCATTCAGAATGGATTAAGACACACAACAGGCTCTGAAAAGTTAAGGCACAAATTAATACATCCACCGATTTTACTACTGCCTAATTAAAACTTCCTTCCCTCACCCAGCTCTGAAGCAGCTGACG
The DNA here is from genome assembly GCF_900496995.4 of Aquila chrysaetos chrysaetos. Lineage (NCBI taxonomy): Eukaryota > Metazoa > Chordata > Aves > Accipitriformes > Accipitridae > Aquila > Aquila chrysaetos. Next base: position 41,411,704 of record NC_044015.1, on the reverse strand, counting down.
TGATCCACATCCATATTTACTACAAACAGTTACTTTCTGAAAGTATTTTTATGTGGATGTTCAGCATCCGCATGTGGGTTTCAACACCATTTCAATGAGCTCCTAGCTTAGATACTGCTGATCTTTTTCCCTTACAGCAGCTGTCACTGAACTTAAGGTAGACTATAGCACAAGGTGCGAGAAATCTGCAAGTGTGCTTTTCTCAGTCTTACTGGGATTTAGTAGGCTTGGATGTACTGCTCAGAGATGCACAGCAGCATTTAAAATAGATTATTTTGGGTGAGGACTGACAAAAATTTTAAGCTCTTTATGATATAGCCTAGTTGCCTTTCCGAATGTACTGAAAGCAACTGCAATATCTGGTTTATGTATAGCATGTGATAATAGGAGCACTAAAATTATTTATACATTAAATTACATTCTATACACAGCTGAACATTGTAAAAACCCAAAACCTAATGCAATACACTTGCATTACGCTAATGCTAATGCTATGGTTAAAAAACAGAGTTCATTTAAGATATTTGCAATCCTCTGCACAGCAACATGCTGAGGTTCCTTGACATTTTTGGATTAAAATAAACTACAGATTAGAAAATTGCATTTCTGCAATGTCATAGCTAATAAGTATCAAGTATAAGGTATCGTAAGGAACCTTTGCTTTAACTTTTGTTTGTTAAAACATAGAACAGTAGGAATTCAAACATCGGTGACAGTCACTTCTGTCAAAGAAACATAAAATACCTGTTGTCCAAACTGCCCTGCTGATAGCTCAATACTAAAAGGTTCAGATCCCATTAAGTAAGATTGCCACAGAAATAAGAGTTGTCTAAATGGACAACTACATAACACTAGCTCAACAGTCTCAAATGGATGCAAAATCAATTTAAAAAAAAAAACAAAAAAAAACCAAAAAAAACCAAGAGAGAAAATAATCAGTCCACAACGCTGGCAACAGTATCAAATATGGAATTCTTCAAGCAAATTTTCTTCATCATTATCTCCCCCTTTCTTATTTCAGGTTTAACAATCTATTGGCCTTTTTCAGATTTCATTGCTTTTTTCTGTATTAGCGATCTTGAAGAAATCTGGGGTTCTATTTCTAGTAAATTTCAGCTTTTACTTTTTCCTTCAGTTAGACTCTCACCTTCTCTGAATGAGTACATAACCTGCTGTCACCAGGCCTTGTCATGACAATCATGCACTGTCCAGCAATTATCTAGTTGGAACAGTGCATTTCCTACTTGCAAATATTTTTACCTATATCCTTAGTGTGAACTGGCAGCTGAAACTACAATGGTAAGGTAATACCATACTAAACAGTCATTGACTGCACCTGGACTCCACATACAAGAAAATTTTCTGAAGGGCACATCTATACAAACCAGGTTGCAGGACCATAAACTGGACTGTCACAACACTTGGAGTAGTGTCATGAAAGGATTTACACTGTTGGAGAGCTTGCTTTTTCAAAACTGTAGAAATTTAAATTTTTCCACAAATTTAATACATTGTTTTACAAAGAGAGAATATCTATTGTCCTTATACAGAGTCCCTTATCTGCAGACAGGATTTAACATTCAGCTAAAAATAGGACTTTTTTTTGCCTATTATTTTGAGCATAATGATCATCAAGAGCAGTGTTATGAAAGAGAACAAACAAATGTTTATAGGTATCAACATGCTTATTTCAGAACACTATGTTAACTAGGGCTGTTCTTAACCAAAGGTCAATCATATTGAGATTACTGTGCTTAGTACTAAACTGTACATACTTGTATCAAAATATTTACATCGACGAGGGCGAATTATCTCTTGTGGATCTTGAGAAGCAACAGATGGTGCTGGGTCGTCATTAGATGACTGTGTCTCATCTTCCTGACCTGATGAATCTTTTATGGTCTCCTCCTTAAATATAAAAAAGCAAACAAGAGATCAGCTATCCCTTGTATGCGACAAACACTATTTTGGCAATATTTTTTTCCAAAATTGTCAATATATCAAACCCAAATACCTTTTATTTGACTTGAAGTGACTGTATAGATTGTGGCCTGTCCAGACTGAGCCACAACAAATCTGTAAACACATCACATTATTTACTGACCAGTATTTTAAGCAGATCAATTTAACACTCAGACTCTAACATACAAATCAGAAATATTAACCACTATTAAGTATCACGCCTAGTTTTTTAAATCAGTCAAGCAAATCCTTGCAGTTTCATTTCATTTAATTTAACTTTAAATTTTACTTTGGTCTTTAAAACCCTTCCTTATGAATTTTCAGTAAAAAGGGGAGGAATTCTTTACTGGCTATACTTTTTCCAATCAAATGGAAAGAATACTTTCCATAAAAATTAATGTCAATAGTGTGGTTCAACCCCACAGGAATAGCGTATCAGTAGACTCAGGTTTGTACACCGAGTCATTAAAAGTTCAAAAATTAGAACAAGTTTCTTTATTAGAAGATAAACCACAACAACTATGGGAATTACTACAATTAAGGAAAATTAAAGTGATAAAGGTTGAAAAAGTATATTAGTGCTTTCTATTTCAATGCATGTTGTCAATATCTTTTATGTGTTTTATGACTATGTTGTAAGTACTCACACTTGCTAGTTCGAACACAGAAGCATGAGAGGCACAGCACATGTTTATATGTACCTTTACCAGCAGCCAGAGTATTATCACATGTGCAGCTTAAAGCAGATTAAAAATAGAAAATAGCTAAGTGCAATATAGCTAAACAAGCTGTAGAAAGATGAGCACTTGCAGAGAAAGCTTGAATGATTTATAAAATTATTCCACCCCCACAGATGTATTTTACTGCCTCTGCTAAGAGCATGCAAGCATTTCAGAGCTCTCATTCTTGTACCCTGAGGCAAACAATCATAACAGGTTAGCTAGCTCTCTTTGTGCCCAGTCCTCCTCACCACCTTTGTTCCAAACCTATCAAAACTGGGGTAGAATACGTGAACACATACTTACAACTCAACCACAGTGCCAAGTCTGCAATTAGGCTAACCCACTAGCTGTGTTTACTGTGCCAGATTGTGAACCGTTGCTGCTGATGGGCAGGAACATGCTTGCTTCTGCAGCACGCTACAAAGGGTTAGTGCCCTACAGAGGGACAAAGATGACTCCTCTTGCTGCTAACAGCAGTGACAGACACTGAGATTTTATCCATTTAAGAGAAAAGATAGGCAGTATCTTACATCAGCTAGTAACAGAAGTGGAGAACTACAGAGGAGGTCATGAGAACACAGAAGATGGAAGTTGTGTCAGGAAGTAATCAAGGACACAAAAAGAAAGTGAGACTTCAGGAACACCACCATGCAAAACAAAATAAAACACTTCTGTGTCTTATTTTAATTTTGTATCCTTCATGTTAGGTAAGTTTGTCCCCCTCTCCAGCTTCTTGAACCTTTTTCGATGTAATATAACTGTGTATCTTTCTTATTTCTGAACTATTCAACCCATACAAATAGCAATCTTTTACAGCATCTGTCAAGGGAGTGTGTAAATCCTAAGGAGTTCATTTTCTGAATCAGATATATCATTCCTCATCTCTGTGTCGCATTCCAGAGATTCTAAAATGGGTTAGATATCAAAAAACCGAAACGCACCCTTTTTAAAGCCAGATTAGGTAATGCAGCTTCCATTAATGCCTAAGCTTTTTTTGCTACTGACAGTACAAAGGGTTTCATATTTTAATGGAATTCAGGATGCAACTTCGAATGCCACCAGTAATGGAGAAGTTACAGCTGTGCCCATGACAGGACAGGATTGTTACAAATATGTATGACATATACAAGTAGAAAAGACTCTTCTAAAATCAGAAAATTTATTTTAAGAGCACACAGAACAGGATTTTAAAGATGCCAAGTTCAAAACCATACATTTTGCAAAGATACTTGTAGCATTAGATTCAGTTAACAATTTAAGTACAACCAGGGCTGCCAGGCTGAAAAAATACAATTTAAAATGCCAAAGCTAGAAAACTTGCAGCAACCTCCAATACTCAAGAGACACATTTAATTCAATTCCACACTTCACTGTTCAGTTTGAGATCAGCTTTTCATCTTGAAACAAGTATTCAGACATATCTGTAAAGGTGTCTTCAGGCATTTAAAACTCCAGTTTTGAAGTCAGACTATTTCTGAAGGACAATTACAATCCCTTCTTACATGATGCTATATGTATACATATACTCTAATTTGCCTCAGCAACAGTTTGGAATGATACAGATTAAATTAAGAGCAATAAAGAGAAATACAGATGGGTAATTAAGAATAAACATTAGAGTTCAGTATGCAAAGCATCTGAAATCAACTATATTACAAATGACTTCTGCCATGATCTGGCATCTTGAGTGGCTGTCTAGTACAGAATGGCTGTATGAAAATCAATTTCAAATTAGTGTAAACACTTACTTTGTTTTCACCACTACAGCCACTGTTGTCATCATTATCAACATCATCATCATCTTCTCCCTCCTCCTCTTCCTCTTCCTCATCTTCATCGTCATCATCTTCTTGGAGTGGAATAGTACCATCATAGCCATAACGGCTAAGTAGCTCCTGGATTGGCATATCACTTTCCTGATAAACATCCAAACAAAGTTTGAGAGTTTAAAAAAATATTTCACATCCCACATCTGCTCTACAGCTTAAAGATGTGCACTTTAAACATGACACACCAAAACCAGATAGATGTTGACCACGTATACTAAGAATGGCCACTCCAAAATGAATGGACAGTCAAAATTCAAAGTTTTGGCTCCTAAGAAAAATGTGTGGTTTTTTTTTTAATTCAGGGGAACTTTTTATTCCCCAATCCTTTATAAATTTACAGCAGACCTCACGTACCAACAAGCTCTCAAAGGGGCCATAAAGCTCATTAAAAGGGCACCAAAGGGCCATATGCCCCATCCCTCCCTTGGTACTAGTCTACTATTATTTTACCAAAACACAAGCACTGCAATGTGGCAGGTTATGTCCAGCTACATCATACCCCTTCAGTACACAGAGCAAACACACTCCTTATTGGAATATAAACTGGTATTCCCTTTACCGCCCAAAAACTACCTGAAGAAATTGTAGTATTTTGTGGAAAAAATACATACAATGTGTGTCAGCAGCCACTGCTTCACACAGACAGCTAAGATATTGACAGTTTTTGCAGGCAGGAACTTGTCCTAGTGCAAGGCAGTGGAATTCAGCAGAATAAGGACCAGAACTTGCAGTACCTGGCTTAAACATGGAATTAAATCTTTGTTTGCAGAATTGCACTACAGGGACAATTCCACAGTTCTACAACCCTGGCTTTGAATACAAAATTACACCAAAAATGTACCTCTCTGTCTCTCTATACCTCCGCCCTTTCTAGGCAAAACAAAAAATGATGGGTTGGATGGGGGCGAGGGATCATCTTATATTCAGGATCACCCGATATCCAGGTAAAGATAGTAGTAATTTTTACAGATTCATATACATTTTAAGCTAGTTGTCTACAAAACCATCCACAGTTGGAAGCAAAACTGCTAAAATATGTGCACAGTTAAAAATCTTTATATTTAGAATGCTGGTCCACTCTAAAGAGACATTTCAAATGATACAGTCGGTTCTCAAATTTAGTGGCTCCCAAACTGTTATCAATTGCGTTCACTTTATTAATAAAAATTATTAATTGCCAGGTCTGCAAATTACCTACTTTATTACTTTTAATACTCAGTATCCAGCCTTCAGGGGCAGTATATGGCATCCCTAAAGACATTTTTCAGAGCAGAAACTTTCAGAGAGCATTTTAAAATTATCTCTCTCACAAGATCAAATCCTTTGTTTATTATTTAGAGGTGTCTGCTTGCTCCAAATATTTCTTCTTAGTATGTAATGTGCATCTCAGCTGATAATCAGATTTTTTTAGTTATCGGCTGATGTTAGACTTCCTCCAATGAACTCCTATCCTAAGGGCCTTAACTGATCAACACATCTCTAGTTTCTGGAAACATACTAACAATACCAATTACAAAAGGCAGATCTAGTTAATTCTGCTGTGTAAAAATAAGAGTAACACAAGGGTTACCAGTGCTTATTGTCTGTGTATTTTATTTATTTTACTTCAAAGAACTAAGCCATTCTACCTGTTATTGGTCTAGTCTTTGTTTAAACTATCCACATAGTAGATGCAGACCATGTGGACCTAAATGTCCTCACCTTCCCTCTTGATTCCTTGGTCCCTATCTTATCATTTTATGGAAAGAACTCTTAGAAGTGGGGAATTCATACTTTACTGACACAGACAACATGACAGGACTGTGATCTTAATTAAAACCTGACAGTACAGCTATCAGAAAAATCCTATTCATAATTATCCAAACAAATGTTCTCCAGTGCATTTTGGAAAGTATACTTTCACTAAGCACTCCTCACCACTACCCCATCTGTAGATACAGAATGAGAATTAAAAAGAACTCTTACTACAATTCATAGGTACGTGTGAACTATGTAACAAGCATATGACCTACTATGTTACCTAGGAAAGTGGTGTTGTATTTACAACATTTTTCTTAGGTAGAGCCTCTTAATTTCAGATAGTCCATTACAATCCAAAAAGCTCCAAGGGCCAGCAACTCTCCAAAATAAAATACAAATCGTGATTTCTGTATTGCTTCAGGATATTGCAAAAATAGAAAAGGCTAAAAAAGCAACAAGGATTATCAAAGAGACAGAAATTTCTTATGTGGAAGATGCTTAATAACAAATTGATTATAACTCATGCGTCTGGAGTAGAGGTAAGTGAGGGCAAGTGATATAACAGAGAACTGTATCAAAAGCAGCACAGAGAAGGTAAATATAAATGACTGTACACTCTTCTAATTGAAGAGCTGAGGGGCAACCACTGAAACAAACACAGAGTAGGTCTGAAAAACCAAACATGTTTCTCACAATAAATGAACTGCACAACACTGCCACATGTCTCGTGGACATAAGTTTACAGAGGTTAAAAATCAAATGGAAAAATCCATGGGAGGAGGAAAAATAAGACTGACACGCATTACAGACAAAGAAAGAGACAACATCTTTTTCTTACGTGCCTGAACTACACCCTCCTAGAATAGTATTTGGGAGAAACACTGCTTGCTTCCATGTATGGTTCTCTCATTTAAAGACAAGAGGATGCTGGTGCATAACCCTAAGAAAACCCAAGAGCCCTCCCTGAAAAGGGAGACCCCAAAAGGAGAAATGAAGTGATTATGGAAAAAGGGAGGGAGTCAAAGGCTTAAAAATCTGTAAGTAATGCAGGGAGGCACCACACACAGCGCCCTGGCAATGCTCACCACTTCCTAGAGGCACCCTGGAAGCCAGCACACACCACCCAGTAGGGCTCTGCCCACAGATGGGGCAGCACAAAGGTAAAGAATTTGGCCCCACGCTCATCAAATCCTCCATGTCACCCTCCCTCCAGCTGATGCTTCGTACAGTCAGCTTAGCTAAGAGTAGGAGGAAGTCGAGTTTCTGCAACTCGCTGGGGCCTGATTATTTATTATTTACAAGACAGAGTGTGAATGCAGTTTCCTACCACCAAAATTAGGCTGCCAAGTTTCCTGCGTTTTGGAAAACTGCAGCGTCAGCGTATGCTCAGGACACCGAGAGAAGTGCCTCATCCCAGGCACACCTTCCTGAGCACTGTCTCTTGGGCTGCTGAAGAAGGAATACTGGTTAGCCAGGACTTTGGTCAGATCTGGTATAGATGCTCCTACATATGGAAATAGTATTTTCGGTAATAGTATTACTGAATACATGTCTGGATATGATCAAGGATAGTCTGCTGCTCCACCTCGCAGACAGCTTTCCTGCCCAAGAAAAATTCTTGCCTTTCAAGAAATATCACTAAGAACCACCAAATCCAATACTTCTGATTCTCTTCACATACTGTTCTGCTCTCAGGAAACTATTTTTTCCTTACTAGAGCAGCATAGAGGGTGACTTCAGGTCTCTAGACACAGATATGCTACTGCCATTTAGACAAAAATGTATACACATACTTGCACAGACAAATGCAGGATGCTGCTCAACCTCCAGTACTAATGCATTACAGATTCACCAGAGTTTCAACCAATGAGTAGAAAAGATCCTCACCCTCAAAGGAAGGTGCAATTTTTATGACAGGAGTTAAATCATTAAGGTTCAAAAATGCTTTTGCAAAACCTGACTGCCACCTCATCTCTGAAGGACCTGAACTAGTAAATCAGGCACATTCACAGCCTGGGGGAAATCTGAAACAATATGTGTATATGTCAGGGGAAAGAAAAAGACGGGATAGCACTTGCCTTGACAATAGTTTTGAGATTTACATTGCCTATCATCCATGACTAAAAAAAAAGAGATGGAAGTAAGCCTTGATGCGGGGCCTGCTATCCCACAACCAGAGGTAACCACAGGTCTCTAGCAAGATCCTGCTGGCATGGAAGCATCTGAAACTCAGTAAAAACCCTACCTGCAATACACACACAACAATACACATGACCACAAGATTCTCTGCCAGTCTATAAAAGCATCACAAAAGAGCTGACACATGGAGAAATTATAAACTTGCAGCCTGACAACCAAGATATGAGGGAATAAACTGATGGCTGAAATACAGTAATAAAGGAAGAATTGTAATGTGGTGATAGAGTTACACAACCAGATGTTGACTCTTCACAAAATATGAGGGGAAAAAAACGTATTTTCAACTTAAAAACCACATGACATACATGTGGAGCTCCATTTCTCATTTCATCTAGATGAAGCATATTTAGATTCACAAACTATTTATTTATCTTTATGCTTACCATTTAATATCAAACCTGAAATTACCAGAAATAAATTATCATTTACATCCAAAATGTAGATTAAACGTACTAAATTAATTTAAAGTCATATTGGCATAATCACTTATACTAAATAGGACTTGTATACCGAATATGCATCTGAGAATCATTAATGATCTGTTCTAGAAGCCTTTTCAGCCAATGAGGTCACAGACAGCATCTAAATTACTTTGCATTTATAATGAACCTAGTTTGTAATTTAAGAATATCATTCCTGCCTGAGAAGTAATTTAAGACAATACATAAGTGACAGTATAACCTCAAAATGCCAAATAAATCTTATATGCAATTATTTCAGAAGATACACATTTTAAGATTTATTTATCACTATTAACAATAATTGAGAGTTCTGATACCAGCTCTGATGACAACTCTTTGCTTTGAGCAAATCATTTCATCTGCATCTCCATTTCCTCTATCTTAAAACTGACGATACTCCTATATGCTTCACTAAAGTATTATACAATTGTTTGCATAAAAATGCAAAAGAAATGTAAAATTATGGGATTTTTTAAAAAATCAAAATCTATATGCACTATCAAGTGCAAGTGCTTTAGAATATACAAGTTTAGTCAGAGCGTACTTTAACTTATATTAGGTCTAGAATGCAAACCCTACACCAGCACATATATGCAAAAAGAAACTAAACGAGCACAGCATTATACATTATTAAGTATTTATGTACCAGTTTCCTTTTCCCAACTTTTGAGAACTGCAAATTTAGCTCAGCCCATTTCCCACATCTATATTATTTGCCTATTAGTGTTTTAGGGGTGTTTTTTTTTAAATTCCAAATATAAGGGAAAAAAACTGCAAATGTTTTGTGTGAGACTGTGGGCTGTGGTTATGTTTTATGACTACTTAAGGCTACCTACCCTGTTAAGATCCTCTATTTCAGAACTGAAGTTTGTTTCTCCTTCCATCATTTCCTCCTCTTCTAATGTCCGTTCATCATCAAAGTCATGCACCAGCATATCAGCTGATGGATCAAATTCATGGTCATCAGATGTTGCTGAACCTCCTGATAGAAAACATTTTAAAGAATGTTTTTAGTTAATCATGGCCTCACAGAGTTTAGTTTTTTATTTTGGTGACATTTTAATACTCAAATTATACTCAGAAATTAAAATAACTTCAAAATCCCTCAATCATTTATCTTAGGGAAAGCTAAACTCATTATTCAGAGGATGGTGAAAGCTGTCCTTTGGGTAATAAGAGATCATGGAAAAAAGAACCAGAAGATACTGTTTAAAGCAGCCAGTTCTCAAAGTACTACATATGTGGACATCGGGCTCCTAGTTAAATGTTTGTAAAATGTTCAGTTTTTGAAGACTTAATTCTTAAATAATCATAAACCTGCCTGAATCAAGAGTTCTCTTGGGAGCAGAAATACTCATAAAATATAAACTCAGGGCAGTTGTTTCCTTTATACTTTGGAAGCTTTCTTGTTTACAACTACAAAGACAGTCTAATGACTTTTCCAAAATTTAAACTTAAAGTAAGCTTCACAGTTATGCAGATTTTATTTATGATGCAGAATCCTTAGTTATTTTTCCCCATGCCTTTTTTTTTCCACAGTTCTTTGTAGAGAAGTCTGGTTATATTTTGTGACAATGAAAAATAAATGAATGGATGAATGGTTTGGCAGATGCAGCATTTTTATGTAATTCAGCAATACCTGATTTCTAATTCTAATCCCGCTAACATTTTTCCACTTGTGTCCGTGGAGACTTTAAATTCATTTTCCAAAGCTTGAAGAGTATACCCATGTTGAGGGTGCAAGAGGGAGGGGTTGACTATAAGGGTTAACTATACTTTGTAGTTTCAAGTGTTAAAGCAATTGATTGTTTCTCTGAAAAAAATAAAGAGCTCAAGAGACAGTGGCAGTCCAGCTGAAGTAACTACTGGAAAGCTTTTTCACTAGTAGGATGCCAAAAACCTTGGAAATAAATAACACTAAGTACAGTGGTACCGAAGTGAACAAAAAAAACCCCAGATATTCATAAGCTACACTTAAGCTGACTACTAGATAGCCAGTAGCTCTGCGATACTGGAATATCAGAAAATAACCAGCTTTAAAAACAGAAGTCATGCAACCCCTCATTTTTAGTAATCCAATAGGTAAAAAAATGCTGCTTTTCTTGCTGCTTTTGTTCTTGATGCTATTATGCATAAAATCATACTGCAACAGTATTAATTGAGAGCACACAGTGCCTTAACTTTTGACTCTGTATTTAACTCTTATCACCGGCAGGCAGCCATGCCTAGAGGGATGGTAACCGTATCGCTGGGAAGTAGTCTCTTCCATGGCCCCAGCACTTGCTCACACTGTGCTCCTTAGGACTTCAGCATTCCCGAACACAGGTTCGTGCAGCGTTTGCAAAGACAAGAATCTTATTTCCCCAGTGTATTTTACCATTTAGAAACTCGTGGTGGTACAGACTGGAAGCAAGCAGTGACTACTTACACCAGTACTGCCACCAACGTATTCATCAAATTACATCCCTAGATTACTAACTGGAAGAGACCAGCAAAAATAATTTTTCAAGGGTGCCCTCTTCCCTCACAAGTTTAGGAAATATTAAAAATATTTACCTGGGCTTGAAGACTCAACAGAAGGCTAAAAAAGAAAACACAGGAAATTATTTTTTCTATATTGAACCTGTACAAACTCAATTCAATAATTCATCTGATACAAAGCAAGTCACTGCAAATAATATATTTACAAATAAAGCACCACAAACGCACTGAGGCAATTTAAGATAAATAATAGTCATTTTCTCCTTTATGCATCAATATCACTGCACTATTTCAGCAAGAATAATTGGAAGAACTGCCCATTTTGTGATGCAATAATTGAGCTGATGAAGGTATAAAATAAAGCAAAACAATTCATTCTGAAAATAGCATTACAATTCCACAATCAGCTTAATATGGCATAAATTGGTACTATTGCCAGATGGGGCAAAGCTACTTTCTCTCCATCTCTATCTGCTCATCTCCAATTCTTTGCACCGATACAAAACTGAAAACTAACAGTAGGTGACAGGTTAGTTTTTAATAGATCCAGCTCTGATCTAACTCTGTGTACTAAATCCCTTTTTCCACAACCAAGGTATATGCCAGATTACATTGACAGTGGGAGCACAGTTTAAGAGAAATTATTCTTCCTACTTGAAACTGCAGGCTATACAATACACAAATTCCCTGTTCTATTTAAACTAAGGTACACACTTTCAAAAGGTAATCACAAATCACAGTGAGAATTCCTCATAGAACAAAAGAAAAAAGCAATTTAATTTTTAATCACTAACCCAGCTGCAAGAGAAAAAAAAAAGACAAAAAACCAAACATTATTTTGCAAGCCAGACTCTCTTCCTAAGTATGTTTAAAACACAAATTAGTATGACAGACTACAAAACAACTATTTTTTGAAATACAGGAGGAAAAAAAAAAAAAGAGACTTCCACAACAATCTTTATGTAACAGAGACATCCTTTGGCCTACCGTATTTGGTAACCTCACATTTATAATCAGAACAAACGTCTTCTTTCATAAAATTCTGCTTTCCCTTGCTTATAACTTTGCCAATCTTTAACCTCCTGGGATAAAATTTGCATCAGACATGCAAACCTCATTTGTTTTGAAAATTCAAGCAAATGTTTCAACTATGTCCAGGAATAGACCTAATGAGTGTTTTTTTCAAAGTTAGGAAGGCTGATTTTTTACTTCAGAGAGCTGCAGTGCCCATTTCCCTGCCACCTTCTGGAAAATGAGATATTGTTTGGTATCATGGATATTGTTATATTACAAAACATAAAATGCTCTCTTCATGAAAAACTGCCTGCATTTGGCCAAGAAATAATTTGGAAAACTTCAGTTTGCACATTCACAATAGATACTTGTGTGTATGTATGTGTAATACTATATCTAGATTGTACTCTTACTAGAATTGCAAAATCTGTACACCCAGAATTATATGCAAAATTAAAATAAAATATTACGTTAGAAACTGGTAAATTTAAACTCAAGTAAAAACTATTATTCCAAGATTTCCTAAAGCATTTTCCTTCTCCTTGACTTCATCTCATAAGGCCAAGCAGTCACTTGCACAAGCCACTTCCACCCAAAACACCTGGCCTAGCTATGTAGCAAAGCAAAAACTAAAATTTAAAAAATTCTGTGTAATGATAAAGTTCTTTTATATTAGCACCTCTTCAAAGTGAGAAGAAATACACCTTCTTAGGAATCAATGGCCAAAATTCACTTACATGTCTGCCTACATTTTACGAGAGTCTACAATGTACAAATGAAAACTCAAAAATATATTGGCCTGTGTCAAGCAGAAAGCATTATAGAGGTAAAAACACATCTTGAATATTTGCCTGAAGGGTGGATAGAAGATACAATGGACAAGAATTTTCTCTCGTAACATTGTATTAGCCTAAAGAAAAAATATATATGTAATATATATATACAATCTATAGACACTACAGTCTATTTTTCCCATACTTACTAACATCCACATATGTTTCTAGTTTACATGCAGTATCACTGCTGACTTGCAAGAAATAGGTTTTTAGGCAGTATTAGCTTTAAAAGGCAGTACTGCACAAAAAAGCCAAGAGAAATCGCATCTGCACAATTTAAGTAGACTGAAACTCATGTTAAGCAGGTAAGCATTAAAAACATTTTTGCAAAATATTGCACAATGCCATAGGAAGTTTTGCTAATGACTACAGTTTAAAAATCTTTCTTTGCAAAGATTATCGTAACGCATTCCAGTGTACAGTATTACTAGCATATACTGAGCTAAAGTTGACTATCAAAATCAGCCAGCAATGACTGATCTCTATTTGGTATGTTTTGTTTGTCTGATAAACTTGCAAAACCAGCTAATTCATAACATGTAATACACAATTATTAGTGCAAATTAACAAAGTCTTAGCGTATTCATTGCAGCAATCACAGGTAGGAAATCAAACAAATTCAAACTGTTTATTTCTGTCAGACAATACTGCAAATAAGGTAGACAATACTGCATGTCCAGTGCAAGGAAAAAATAAGGGAAAGACAAACATCACTACAAAGTATCTTAGAAAGTTTTAAAATAAAGACTACGTCTTCCTTAATAATTCTCTCATAATAAATATGAAAGAAATGAGCATTGCAAATGCAGATTATAGCCACCACTAGCAGCAAGAGGAGCCTTTATCACCCAAAGAGGGCATAGCAGAAACATAACCGAAGCTAAACTGCTCCTATTAACTGCAACAGCCTAGCAAAAGCAAAACAGCAACGGTAAGCAATTCACCAGGGCAGCGCAGAAAGGCTGCCGTTCGGTCTGTGGGTTGTGCAGAAGTCGGGGTGCAGCCTTCCCGTCCTCGTTACGCGGCAGCCTCTGCCAGGGTACGAAGTCCCTTGTAAATACATCCAGCCTCAACCAAGACCGGGAAGCAAGCTGTGGAGATCCCATCCTCACGCGAGGGTCCCAGGAATCCTGGGGTCCCCTTTTAACAGAAGTATTGACCTAGTACAGTAGTACCAGCATACTTTGCAGAAGGGTGGTATCAGTATACTTTGCATCCAAATAATGACTCATCATTACAACATAGACTGCTCTCACCAAAATCAAGTGACTTGAATACTGAGTTGCTCTGAGATGGAAAGAGGAAAGCAGAACCAGGACTGGTAAAGATATGAAGGGAAAAAGTATCCCCATGACTTATGATGAAAGATTATTCCAGAAATGACTCTGCCCTCACAGGAACAGAGCTGGATTTAACATCCTACAAAGCCCTGAAGATAATCTATTGAGGGATAAAACATGTTACTTAGTAAACAATAAATTCTGCAAATGCCATCTTAAAACTGTTCTTTCTGCCCAACCATTAACATGCATCGTTACTGGAAAACTTTTACACAAGCTAACACTTCTGCTGACCAAAAAAAAAAAAAACTCTTTCCAAGATACAACCCGCACTTACCCACAACCAGTTTTTCTCTAACCTAGTACTAACACTATTGTTAAGGCTAAATAACCACTCCCTGCCTCCCTGGTTATTTTTTGATGTAACAGAGGCATTTCAAGGGGGGGGTGGTCTCAGCTGGGAAACAGTTAGATAAGTAGTGCTAGTCTTGGCTTCGCAGTGGTAATCCACTGGGGAATTCTGGCTGGCCCACGCATCGGGCAGGTGGAACCTCTCCTTGCCGATTCACCAGCTTTACCCCAGCCCCAACCTAGGAAGGAAAGTTCTGGGAAAAGGCCTCAAGTCAGAAGGAAAGGAAGAAAAAAGAGCATATAAACCAGGGATAACAGGAGTGTCAGGGAGCCGTGCCTCCAAAACTGAAGAAATCAGGGTGGTCAGTGAGAAGAGGCTCATGATATAATTATGCTTGCGTCCAGAAAAATAACTGTGACTCAAAGTGCAAGAGTAGTTGTAGAAAAGCAAAAACAGCTGAGACTCTGCTTTCTCTACAGCACCACCAGATAGGGTATGGCTTCTGAGGGAAATGTAGCATTCACTTTACCGTGAATTAAGGATAGCACGAGTTCAAGAAAACAGAATCTAGCATGGTGTAACAGCAGCAGTTCTGTCCTTGTGGGGAAAAAACCGCACAACCCTAAAAGCACAGCTTTGCTTTCAGCCACTGTTAAGGGTTTGCCAACAGCCAGAAAGACTTGTAGAGGCCTCTTGGTCCATGAGCCTTGTGTAAAGGGGAACAACCAACTCCACGCCTCAATTTGGAAGAGCAAGTTTCCTCTGTTGAAATCCTCAACAAGCAGAATAGGGTCCACTCTAACCTCTGCCCTGAAGCCACGCAGCATCCTTCGGTTTCATCTATACCTTGCACAGTTTTATGTCGGTGTGCATGTGCATAGATTTTTATGTGATTTATACATAAATGTTGGAGCCTGCTGTTTCAGTCCCACTTGAAGTTTCTGTCACTGTTTACAAGCTTTCAGGATGGAAAAGACATAATTCCCCTCTTCAAGGATAAGCATCCAGAGAGCTACAGGCTAGACAGCCTCAGCCTCACCCTCACCCCCACCCCTGGGCAGGTGATGGAGCAAACCCTCCTGGAAACCATTTCCCAACTCACAAAGTAGGACCAGGAGGCGATGGGAGCAGTCGGTGTGGATTTAGAAAATGGAAATCACACCTGAGCAGCCTGAGAGCCTACCTCAATGAGAGGACTGGCATGGTGGATGAGGGGAACACAGGGGATGCTGCTTGTCTTCACTTCAGCAAGGCTCTCCGCGCCATCTTGCTTAACACCCTCACAGACAATCTGATGAAGCACAGCCAGGACAAGCAGGGATGCAGATGGAAAACTTGCTGAATAGCCCAACTCAGAGGGTTGTGACAAGCAGCAAAGTCCAGCTGGATGTCAGTGACAGCAGGCAGAGCCCACAGGTTGAGGCTGGGGCTAATACTGTCCAGCATCTTCATTAGGGACCTGGACAACAGGACAGAGCGCACCCTCAGCCTGTTTGCAGCCAACACAACATTGGGAGGAGTGGTGGATACAGCAGATAAGCGTGCTGCCAGTCAGAGGGATCTCAACAGGCTGCAGAAACAGACCAGCAGAAACCTCATGAAGTTCAACACAGAAAGGCAAAGTCCTTTGTGTGTGGAGGAATCACCTCCTACTACAGGCACCAGTACAGGCTGGGTTCCAACTAGTTGGAAAGCAGCTTTGTAGAGAATGACCTAGAGGTCCTGGTGGAGACTTGAGTTGAACACAAGCCAGCAATGCACCCTTGTGACAAGGAAGTCCAACAGCATCCTGTATTGCATTAAGAGCAGCAACCAAGCACTGGTGAAACCACATCTGGAATATAATTCCTAAACAGCTGGGATTGCAAGGCATGCCTGGAGATCATCTAAGTTCAACCCTGTGCTCAAAGCAGGTTCACCTATAACAGGCTGCTCAGGATCTCATCCAGTCAGGTTTTATATACCTGCAGGGATGGAGACTCCCCAACCTCCCTGGACAGCCTGATCTAGTTTCTGATGACACTCAAAAGAAATTTCTTCTTAACGTTTAACTGGAATTTCCTGATTTTCAATGTGAGCCCATTGTCTCTTGTCCCGTCCCTGGGCACCACTGAGAGGAGTCTGGCTCCCTCACCTCTACTCCCCCAGCAGACATACATACCCAAGGATAAGACCCCCCTGAGCCCTCTCCTCTCCAGGCTGAACAGCCCCGGCTCTCCCAGCCCTTCCTCACATCTCAGGTGCTCCAGACCCTCAGGCACCTTTGCTGGACTCATTCCAGTCTGTCTCTGTCTCTCTTGTCTTGGGGGGAGCTCAGCCCCGGACCCAGCGCTCCAGATGTGCCTCCCCAGGGCTGAGCAGAGGGGCAGGATCACGTCCCTCGACTCACTGGCAGTGTTCTGAATGCAGCCCAGGGTGCTGAGGGACTTATTTGTCACAGGAGCACATGGCTGGCTCACGACCAACTCTGGGCCCACCAGGACCCCCAGGTCCTTATCCGCAGAGCTGTACTGTGTCCAGTGCTGGGCTCTCCAATTTCAAGAGACATGGACAGAATGAAGCAACTCCAGCATGGGGCCACAAAGGTGACTGAGGGACTGGATCATCTGGCATAGAAGGGGCTGAGAGAGCCTGGGCTGTTCAGCCTGGAGAAGCGATAGCTCAGGAGGATCTGATCCATGTGCATAAATATCTGATGGAGGGGTGTACAGAAGACTGAGCTAGTCTCTTCTCAATGGCATCCAGTGACAAGGGTCAATGGGCACAAACTGGAATACATTTAAATGAGAGTGATGAAACATGGGAACATGTTGCTCCGAGAGGCTGCGGCATCTGCACTGGTGGTACACAAAACCAGACTGGCAACGGTCCTGGGCAACCTGCTTTAGCTGACCCAGCTCTGAGCAATGGGTTGGTTTTGATTATCTCCAGATGTCCCTTCCAACTTCAACAATCCTGTAACTAAACACTCCAATATATATTGCAATGGAGCCTACCACAATGAAGCATTTTCCCGTTAAAAGTGGACACAAAACCATAGTGGGACGTAAAAAGGTCTCATAAAAGTCAAGCACACTCAAAGAAACAAAGTTCAGCTTTCAGTATTCTGAAATAGTATGCAGAAGGCATGACAGCTCAAGCAAGCAAATGGCCTTCCCTATAGGCTGAAATACTACTAAAGCAATCGCCTCCTTCACAGCTTCAAAAGCATTGCTAAAATACTGGAATAGCCTCTAGGGTTCAGAATGACCCCCATGACTTTTATACAACTCCAAAATATGTAGCCAGTACAATCCTAGTCTACGGAAGGAAGAAAAAACAACCCCCAAACCAGAAAATCTGCAAAAACCCTATCACCTCCAGAAGCCTTAAGTCCATTTCAGGCTACCTCACAGGATGCATACATCCCTTGATAGGTTCTAGTCCATTCTTTGCCACAGACTTCATTAGGCAGCTTTTAGGAGAACAGCCTCCGGGTCTCTATTCTTCTAAGCTTTGCCTACCACATCTACTTAGTCTGTCCTAGTTTGTGGATTATCATCTCCACATTTCATACGTTTCTAGTCTAAGCGATGCACTGTCAATCATTTTCTTCCTTCTATTTCTAGCTAGATGCAGTGTCACATTACATCTCATCTATATTAATGGCCAGCTGCTGCCAAAAGTAGTAGTCTGACCTCTTCCCACCACTCCACGCGCTTCTGCCACTTGTGACAGGTCCAGCAATCGGGAAGCTGCAGCATGTGCTGGTTCAGCAAACCAATCTCAAAAGAAAACTAACGCTAGTTTTCCATCCTATCACTGAGCCAAAGTACTTCATCTCGGGCCTATGCAATCACCAGACATGCTGCAAACAATCTAATGCATGAGTCTGAAGCTAGACACACGGAAAACGGTGTGTGGCAGGAGATCAGGAGTAACCCCTTCAGTGACAATCTGTTAGCATGACACATCAGGTGAAAGATCACCCTATGATTAAAGAGTTGTTTCAAGACAATTACTGCAATGGTTGATTATTCAGTCCTATTTCCTTGCCTCCAAGTGATTGCGATTCTGGACAGGGTAGAACAGATGGCTTTGAGGGCATTTGCTTATGAAAATTTCCTGGCAGTAGTCAACAATCATATGGCTACATTGGTATTATCAGATCTTAAGTCCTAAGCTATAGTATGTCAATATTACAGGAATTCTTGTGAAAAAGGATACCCCTGTACTTCAGTGGCTTTTCATTTTCTGCTGCAGCAATTCATAGAGAAGCACAAAGCACTTTTTTGGCTCAAGGGCATTCATGGGAACAAAGAGCTGCTATCTATAAAAACATAATGGTATCCAAGGCCTAGTAGAGAAAAACTATGGGATACTTACAATATAGGGGCTGACACGCTCAAATTGTTCTATGCATAGCACCATCAGAAAAGATAACAGTGAACGTTTGTTGTGGGTTCAAAAGAATGAAAAATTGTTCATGAACTCCTAACTCACAGACAAGGAGGAAAAACTCAAGCGACCAAGGGAGTCTGGCTGTATGGACACACCGTTGAGCGTGTTTGTTAATGGTCCAGATGAGCAACTTGAAGGAAATACCAGTTCTGAGGTATGAAGAATACAAACCGCATGGTAAAGAGAAAATGAAAAGACACCAAGCAACAAAACATCAGGCCTGGGTGGCACTAAAAGAATCTGTCACTGTTTTTATTCCATGTGTATTTTTAGGAGTCTCGGAAAAGACGTGCAGAGTAGGTGCTTTCAGAAGGTTAGTGACACTTGCAGCAACAACTGAGCCAAAAGATCATATCCAATACATTCTCCAGTGTATGGATACAGGAATAAATGGAACTGAAGTTGGCCTGAGGTCTCTTTCAGACACCTTTAGAAGCAATGAACCTGGCAGACACAGAAAAATACCTAGATCTACAGTGTTACTCTGACAACAAAAATTCGCTGGACTTTGGGATGTCTGTATTACTCTAATTTGTGATGGAAGTTAAAGGGTAAAAGTAAAACTGAATTGGCATCCTAACAAGTTTATTTAATGCAAACAGCCTTCTGGAGACATCAGTTTTGCACGGCTTATTTTTGAACCCACTATTTCAGAAGCAGAGGTATGCTTCCAGGCAATGCCCATTCCTGCATGCTGGCAGGAGATTTTTGTGTCTTATTCCAGTGCTTCATAGCTGCTTGGACTGGAACGGGATACTCCAAAATGTGAAAGCTGTGGAAGTAATGAACTGAGTTTTCTCTCTTTACATTTCTCCTACAGCCTGCAAAGAAACACCTGAACAGTTTCACTTCTACCCACAAACCTACTGTTGTATTTGCTAACATCTTTCATGCTGTTTAATATAATCAATTAATAATTAAACATCTTAAAATTAGCAGTATCTGCAGTCCCTACAAGACAACGATAAATATACATCCTGTTCAAATTTATTCAGTTACCTTTAATAGCTCTTTAAGTGTTACATAAAACAGTTAAAAACTAAAATTAAATTGCCTATATTGATAGCAATAAGCCTGACAAATTCATCAAGTAGATGCTCGGGTCTTTGGAACTCTGCTACAGGAAAGTACCAAAGTTAACTTCTGGGTTGCAGTGGCTTGCTTTAGCAACATTTGGGGCACAGAAAACTTTAATATTAAACTGGCAACCAAACCTTAAAATGCAGCAGCGTTGCCTATTATGTAACACCACAAAGAATGAAGCATAAGCAGTGGGTAGAGGGTACACGTCATTACCTCACAGGTATACATGTATGTGGCTTCAACATCACTAAAGCTACATTCCACCAAGCAGACTAATTAAAAGTAAACTGCTGATCTCCAAGTAGTAATGTGCATTCTGTTCGTAACAAATCACATTTATTCCCAAAATGCAGATATACAGTTACATGAATAATATTCAAAGACTGCATGAAATACGAAGTTTTGAATACCTATAGTTTAGACACCAACCCTGCAGTTCAAACAAGAACAGTAGCTCGTCTCAGCTAAAAAAAGTGTGTAAGACCCATGCCTGAACTGTTGGAAGTCTTAAGAAGTGACTGGGGCAGCCATTTAATAAACTCTCCAGTGAGCTAAGCTAAATGATAGCCTGGAGAAAATGACTAGTTAAAATGGCAAAGAACATCTTATACTCAAGAGGGCACGTGGCCCTTTTCATAAACAGGTATTTCAGTGGAAGGCTTACAGTTCCAGCCTGTCACTCTCTCCCTGTGTTGTATATCAAAATAACCTAAGTGTCAGAGAGTGGTTTGCCTCATTTTTACCTTGGGAAGAAAATAGCAACATATTGAAGGGGGGCGGGGGGGGGGGGATTAAAAAATACTGCTGCCCCTCATTTAATAGTTTTATATGCAAACACTTCTACAGCCAGAACTACAATGACACCCAAGCCCTTCTGCACATGAAATGGAAGCCTTTATATACATGGATTTTTACTTTTTTTAGTTTGGTTGCTAAATGAGAAAATTCTTGTACTTCCAGAACACAAAGATCAAGTGCAATGTTTCAACTCACAGATCTTTAACGTGTACATCTAAGCCTTGAAACCACTACCTTAGCAAAGGTCCTCTGACTTAAGAGTTTATAAAGACGACTTTTTCCCCCATGAGGACAGCCAAGCGTTAGAACAAGTTGCCCAGTCTCTTTCCCTGGAGGTTTTCAAGACCAGACTGGAGACAGCCCTGAGTAAGCTGGTCGGACCTCAGAACACACCCTGCTGTAAGCAGAAGGTTGGACCAGAGACCTCCTGAGGTCCCTTCCACCCCAAACTATCTCATAATCCTGAGTTTTGAGATTTTGCAGGTAGCCCTGAAAAACTACTTATTTGCTCACTTCCCTCTCCCTGCCTGCTTCTTCCAAGAAAAATACTGGGTAAGGTTTGGTTCTGTTTATTACTACATAATAAAATAAAAAAAAAAAAAAACCAACTAAAAAAACGCAGACTCGGTTTTTCTGGAGAAGCTGCCCGATCAGTTTCAGAGCACCCAACTGGCAAGAACCACAGGTTGGGCTTTAACGCAGCTGACTCAGTCCTGTTATCAATCTACCTAAATCTCTTCACCAGGAAAAGACTGGAAAGGGGAAGCAGATTACACAGTATTTCACAGGGGATATTGTTAATGTGGATCTTTCAGAGGTTTGGTTTGCAACACAGCTCCCTAAATCTGCAGTGGCACACCTGAGGGGAAGCAAACTGCAGCCTTTCTTAAGCAGCCTTTTTAAGTCAGTTTTGCCAGTGAAATCACTGTATCACCTGGGGACATCTTCAGTATTGTAAATACTAGTGGAAATTCTTAAATAGAAAGGTATTTCTACCACCCCTCTAACAAAAGTAGCAGCTGATACTTTAAAAGAAAAAAAAAAAAAGGGCAAAAAAAAAAAAAGCAGTGATTCAGGGGAACACAGAAGGCTGAAGGATGTCAGGTGATGGCTCTCCCTGGGGTGATTTAACTTTTTCCAGCCTGCTATCTGCTCCACACTTCTGTCAGAGGTTATCACGTCACAGCAGGAGCAACAAAGCGAAGGTGCACCCAAAGTGAATCTGTACGAACTTACAGGCTTCTGAAGAGTGACGCCGTCATGCTTTCTTTTCTGCCACACTTGCCACAGAAGAAGTAGCCTCCAGCAAGAGGAAATAGCACCTCTGAAGTCCAGGGGCAAAACATGGCAGGACAGACAGATGACAATGACATAAGACTGTCAGGGCAGCATCAGATCACCCCTTAGAGATCTCTGAACTAGAGGGACTAACTACCTCACCAGCCTGAACGCTCACACCCAAGGTGAGCACAGACCTCTGCAAGAAGTACTGAAGAGCAGACGTAGCTACATTTTTCAGGGTTCCAAGTCAAATGAAGACACAGCACACTTTAGGGTGGTAAACGCAACCTCTGTCCAATGGCTCATGACCATGCTGCTGCTGCTGCTGAATCATCTGCTGACATCACACACTAACGTAACATATTTACAATAAAGTGGAACTGATTCTCATTCTCCTTCAAGCAGAGTGGATGACTGGAACCAGGAACCACCAATTGTATCCCAGGGTAGTCATCCATGCTCAATAACCAATGTGCAGTGATTTACCTAAAGGACTGGGTCATCAGAAAAACTAAACGAGCGCTGACACTGTAAGGCTAACTGAGGAAGGCTGCTAGATGGAGGACGCTGCAGCCAAAGGGGAATGCCTTGGTTGACAGGACATTATGCTCACTAGAACTTCACCAAGAGAACTTCCATTTTCAAGGAGTATTACGAAGCATGACCGCAACAGTTAATCAGAATACCATCTCTCATCTGAAGCATGCATTTTCATCTACACATTTTCTAACTATTTATTGTTCATTTCCATTACAAAGTACAGCATCGGCCTCAACTTCCTGTAATACTCTGAAACTTCTTGCTAAGAAAAATTGGAAGTCTATGGAGTGAGCACATCCTACCACAGGATTTCAGATTAAACCAGATACAGTCATATATACCAAGCACCACAAGAAAACATTCTTATGCACAATTTGTGACATGAATGGATTAGTAGTGAAATATTAATACAGACTGGGGTTTCTGGCCAGGAAAAAGCTCAAAAAGAAACTGAACCTTTCAACAATTCCACTGTCTACCTAAAATCCCTCTGCTGTATTAGAAAGAACTCTAAGTCCCAAGCAGTAAGCCCACAAACATCAATATTCAATCACACACAAAAAAGTCCACAAAACTCTTCTGTTAAGACAGAAAAAACCCCACACTGTTTTCCAAGATGAGAAATGCAGAATGCTAAATGCTATTGTTTCCCTTGTCAGAAAAACTGAGGGAATACAATCAGTGACTATAACCAACCACTCTGGAGTTTATACTCTCACCAAGGAAGTGAGAAAACTGAATTCCCAGATCTACATTAGGTTCACAGATACTTCTCTGAAGTATTCTACAAAAAATGCTCCAAAATGAAACAAACAAAAAAGACTATTAGTTAAAGCCAAGATCAAATGACAAAAAAAAAAAAAAATTTGCGCTCAACAGGATGGACTGATGTGAATCGCCAATTCTAATCATGATTTAGATCAGTCAGCAGGAAACCTTGATTTAATCTATTTTGACCTTATTTTATATCCAGGCGTTATTCAAAAGCTCTGTCCCCCCTTTCCTGTTTAAACACCTCAATTTGCAACCACATTAGTGATCGTGTTACCTTTTCTACTGCTTCTTACAGGGGAGGCTATTACGCATTTATGCACATTGTTTTAAGGTAATAGCATAGCTTAATAAAAATACAAAGATTAAGAATGTTAAAAAGTCATTAGCAATGGTTATTAGATCATGTATTTCTTAAACATTATGTCCTGAAGTTGTTTCAAGCTGCATATGAAAACTAGAATTCAGTTACATTCACAAAGTTCAAAACTCTTCAACTGAAAGAAGTATAACATTCAGAAAAAAAGGAAAATTTTACCAGACATTATGAATTTAAAGATGACTTATTAAAGCACTGCCACACAAGGTTAATAAACTGATTTTCTGGCCAAAAGCAACTAAACTTTCAGAAATCCAAACATTAAAGTGCATTCAAAGAAATCAGGCTGAGTCAGTTTAACCGTCCACCGACACCAGAAGAGAAGTGGTCCTGCTCCTCTCCAAGACACGCATGCTCCTGCTTCTTCCCATACTTGCCTGACACCTTAGGCCACCAATTCAAATTTTTAACCCCACAGAAATACACTCTGCAGAAGGAAAAACTTAAGTTCTTATTGTAGCAGGTCAGAAAGCTGAATAACCTTACTGAGGGGCAAGAAACACTAGGAGCTGGCATGAAGGTGGTCAACTGCCTGCTGAAGAGTTGGGAGAAACAGGACCCTATTTTTCAGCAACAGTAACGGTGAAGAGCTTCCTGCGATCAGAGTCAGAGCTGCACAAGACAAGGGTACTGGCTGAGGAGAAGCTGAGTCAATCTCATAGCTTGACATTTTTGGAAGGAGGAATAGGTCATCCTCCCACTGATCTCCACGACTGGTTCTGCTGCCCCATGCCATCCCTCACGCCAGCTCTAGTCTCTGTTGGATCTTTCCATTAGCTGATACAACAGGTTACCCTGCAGGAAGCTTTTCACTTCTTTCTAAGCTAGGGAGCCAAATCAGCCCACGGTAGAAGTTCAGGGAGCATCTGAGCAAAAGCAGCAGAAGGAGCAGGATCTCCCCTTCCAGGCAGCTAGGAGCTGTTAGACCACCTCAGCCATTGTCCATCCCCCCTCAACCCAACATTAACATCAGCTTGAAATTTAAACCAAGCTATGCCAATCAAAATCAGGGATACTATGTCCCTACCTCTCCCAGCTCACCTCTAACCAAACATGACCACCCTCTTTCCCACATGGCAGCCCTGGTACTTCTCTTATTTTTCAGCAAGTTAGTTAAAAAAAAAAAAAAAAAAAAAAAAAAACACACCAAAAAAACCACCTCATCATTTTCCTGTTAGTTTTGCCTGTTTAGAATCCTGTTGCCTGTTGCAACCTGACTGGTGGATCCTATCATGGAACAAAATAAAGTAACACCAGGAGCTCAGCACTTCTGGAAATTACAGTAGGTATTCAGCTGCCTGTCTTTTCAACACAAAAGTCTGACCCCAGCTCTTCAAGTTTTTGGAATCAGAAGATCTCATTCTCACTTACATTTTATTCAAACATTATAATGGCTGAATAAACAGCATTTGCTTTCAACTACTAATCAAGCTTTTCAGTCAAAAATCTTTTCTTCTCAATAGACATTAAAATACTCGTATTTGGAAAAAAATATGCATGTATCAGCATTCACTCCACCACAAAGACTAAATAAGCAGCTTAATGCATGATATGGTAATATTCACAAAGCTTGAGCTCATCTTAAGTTAGAGATGATTTCTTTCCATTTAGGACTAGAATAACCTTCTAACGTGTTGGAATATTAGGACTCAAACCAATCACGTGAGCATGCTTCAAAGTAAAATGAAACCCTAACACAGGTTATTAATCCCAAATCTAAACCCAGTTTAATATATATTCAAAATCCTTTTTTTTTTTTTCTTTTTGTCTGTCCTGTATTCAAACTGGTAGGCTTCTACAAAAGTGAAACAGCATTTTTAGTTAATTTAGTTTCACTTTCTGGAGTCATTTACTTACTAACCAGGCTGAGAGCTCCTGTCTGAAGAGTCTTTCTGTCAAACTCAAAGTTTCATATTTATATTGTTTATTTTTTGAGGTTTGTATGTCTAGCATTAAGTCCTGGCTGATTCTCTAGAATGCAACAGGATCTTTCCTGACTGAAGGTTGAGTTCCTGTGCATTCCTTCAGAAGAGTCAGCACAAGGTTTTTCCACTGGGGAGAGATGGGGAAGAGGGCAAGAGGCACAACAGCAGTCTTACTTTCCACCCACATTTTCAAAGCCAGGCTGGTCCCAGGCCCCTTGTCTGCCGAGCCAGGCGAGTCCTGGGGCTGCCTGAATTATCAGTCTTCCCTTGCTCTCTCCCCACATCGCATTATGCAGCGCATTACTTTCCTAACACACCCCTCCTCCAGCATACCTAGTACACCACCACGTAGTGGCAGTCATCTTCAGTTCCTCTAGGCAGACGGTTGACACCAGAGCTTCAGCGGCAATGCCGTGCTAAGGAGACTTCCCATCCTATCCCCTATATACTTCCTAAACTGTGCTAGGAACCATATTCAGGACATTGCTCCTAGCTTCAATCACTGAAAGAAAGTATTATTTTTTAAAATTCTGACTGTTTCCCAATGCAGAACGCAGTGCAGCCATGCAAACAGTTGTCTGCGCAATTCAATGGCTGTGAACGAATGTCAGCCAAGCCTACATTGCTGCTGCCACCCCTGTGCTATTGAACTCATCCCACAGGTGGATCAAAGCCTTCACAGACCTTTATGCTGCTCCTGCCCCTTAACCTGAAATAAAGAAGCTGAAATAGGACAAAGAATTCATCTTAGCTTTTCTTCAAAAAAGCAAAATGCGGGGGGGGGGGGGGGGGGGGGGGGGGGAACAACAACAACGACTCTTCCTTTCTTAGTACGGTATCAAGACCAACACGTAATAACAGCTTTACCCATTGGAACAACATCCATACAGTGAAAAACAAAACCTGCCTGACCTCCATAACCCACTGACTTTTTATTGCTCTCTGCAGCACGAATTCTCTACAACTCTCAATGCTATCACTGCTGTAACGTCAATGTAAGTACGTGACAATACAGAATAGGAAGTAATTCAGCGTACTGCCTGTGGCTCTTTAGCAATATGGCGAACTTCAGCTCCCACCAGAAGAGAGCTAGCACAAATATTTCACAATAATGCTGCGTTTAATTAACAAAACTTACAAGCAATTGGTGAAACTTGAGACAAAGATCCTGAATACTGTGATGCCTAGATCAGCATGGGCCCCAGTATGTGTCTCTGACTTTACAGATGACAGGAGTTTAATAGCCGCATTTTTTCGGCCAAGAAATTACTCAGGGATCAGACCTGTGATTCTCTGCCCCTCAAGATACAGAAAAAAACAGACAGGCAGATTCTTTTAACTTCTAAGATTGAATTAGTACATTTCATACCAATAACAGGAAGAATGTTTCACTACAGTTTTCATTTGGGAGGGAAAGATAAAATAAATTTAAGTAAAAATTCACACACATTCAGGAATTTCAAGGGAAGAGGGAAGAAACCTCATCTGTAAAATACTGTAATCCTGATACCCGCAACTCCCCTCAGTCTGGCTAGAAGAAACGTCTGTCCCACCGAAGGGATTTATTTTATTTTATTTTTAATAGCATACCTTTCAAGTAAGCATTTCCAATTCATTTGTCAACACCGTTCAAGCAGCAAATTACCTTAAGATCAGAATCTTAGGATAATTTGAAGAAAACTTAATGAATTATCTATTCATCTGTCCTAACTTGCCTCCTAAGAAGCAAAAGAGCTGCTCTTCCAGATACAATCGGGATGGACAAATCCACACCTCAATAATCAAACACGTATCTCGCTCTGCCTCCCACAGAAGAAAAGAGGTCAATAAGCTTTTTCCCATTTCCTACAACTCCCCTGCACAGTCCTTCTCCCTTTTTCGGGAGAAGGTCTCCCTCCTAGGAGACTGGAAGGGCTGCCCTTCTATCTATAAAGTCAGTTCCTCTTTGTCTTAACGGCTACAAAAAAGATATTTAAAGAAAATAAATATATGTTTTATCCTCGAGCAATGGTGCTGCGATCAAAGCCTGGGAGAAACGATTCCATCACGTTGGGACAGAGACAGACGGCAGGAGCTGGCAAGAAGCGCATCCCTCTCCACCCCGAAAGGATTACACTCCCCCCCCCATGCCACAGCAGCTAAGGCTACCCCACTTTCCACCCTCTCCCGCCCCCCCCAAAGACGAACCCCGTCCCAAGGAAGGCACAGGCCTCGCTCCACTGCCCTCTCCCCCGCCCTCGCTGCTCAGGAGCAGGGCCCGGTCCCCCGCTGACCGCTCTCTAGCATCTCCCCCGAGAGGGCTGCTACCGGTTGAGCCTCGGCTCCCCGACCCGCGGACGAGGCGCGGACCCCTGCCCGGCGGCGACCACCACCTCCCGGTGCCGCCCTCGGGCGGGAGGCGCCGCTTCCAGGTCCCCGACCCGCCCGGGGCCGCGCTCGGGTCCCGCCCGCACCCCACCGCCGCCGAGGCGGGCCCGGCGCCCCGGGGCGAGGCTCCCCGTCCCGGGGCAGTAGGCCCGGGAGGGAAACGGACGGGTACCGCGGACCCGACACGACGTCCCGGGGTCTCGAACGCGACCTCCCCGGCCCCACAACTAACTTGTGGGACGCTCCGCCCGGCCGCGGCCCCCGCGCAACAAGTTCCCGGGCAGGCTCCCCCCCCCCCACCCACCCCCCCCGCCCGCCCCGCTGCCGCCGCCGCCGCCGCGCTCTCACCTCCGCCATGTTCGCTGCGCGGGCGGGCGGGCCGGCGGGCGGCGGCGGGGTTGGGTTGGGGGGGGGGGGGGGGGAAGAGGGAGGGAGCGAGGGCCGGGGAGGGGTCACATCGCCGCCGCGGCGGAGGAAACGGCGCCGGCGGGTCACGGTCTGCGCGGCGGCGGGGGGCCGGGGGGAGCGGGGCGGGCAGAAGGGAGGGGGCACGCCACGCACTACGTCACCGCGCACAGCTCCCCCACCCCCGGAACGCGCGGGAAGCCTGCTGGGCGCCCCCCCCCCCGCCCCACCGCCGCCTGTCACTCAGCGGGCAGGCCCCGCCCCCGCCCTGTCAGCGGTGAGGCGGCGGGCCCCGCTCCGCTCCCCGCCGCCCCGGGAGCCGCCGCCGCCATTTAGTGCTTGGCAGGACCGGCTTGGAATTTAAAAAAAAAAAAAAAAAAAAAAAATCAGGTGCCCGGCGCCGTGCAGTCGGTGTGGGTGCCGTTCCCTCCCGCCTGGCTCCTGACCCGGCGGTCGTACTCACTCGGTGAGGCGCACAGGCGTGGAAGCTCTCTCACCGACGACGAAGCGTAAGAGTGAGGTCTTCAGGGGAACAGCTCTTGACCTGCTGCTGCTGTGTGGGACACTCTTGGGTCGGATAATACCCACAACGCTAGGTTGGTCCTACGTTAAAGGCAACCCCCCCCCCCAAAAAACCCCAACCCAAACCAAAAACCCCCAGACGTCCAGTCCTAATTCTGCCTCTTTTCCCTAAAACCTTCCCCGGCTGCCTCACCTGCCCAGGTTCAGCTCTGTCCTAGGGCTGATGACACAAGGACACGCACAGCCCTGCGAGGCAAAGGGGAAGGCTCCTGTTCCCGAAGTCTGGCATTACAATTGCTCTTGGAAGCGAGGACGACACGGTAGCCTGTCAAATACTTTGGAAAAGCCTGTCTGCCCGCGTCTCGGGGGAGGGGGAAAGCCTGCCTCTGCTCTTCCCCCTGCCTCAAGTCTCTGCTGGCCTGGGGCTGGGGGCTGCCCGCTCCTGCTCTGCCCCCTTTCAGAGGCGCACAGATCATTTACGATCCGCAGTTCTCTCCCGAGCCGCTCCTCTGCCACCCCTTCTCCCGACGAACCGCATTTTAAATCCTCAAAAACGGTCCCCGCGGGGCGATGCTGAAAGGAAAGCACCCACGCATGCAACTTTTGCTGCTGACTCAAGCAAACGACGGGAAAAAAAAAAAAAACAGAACCCCAAACCCCTAAACCTTCCCCCTCAAAAAGCCCACACCTGCCCCGATCCCCGCCACCGGGGCCGAGTTTTACGGCGGGGCGGAGGGAGCTCCCGTCTCCCCGGGCCGCCGAGGACCTTTGTGCTTCAGTGACAAAGGGGGGGAGCGGGGGCTTGCCGCGGCCCTGACGGCAGGGGAGGAGCCCCCGGGCCGGGCAGGGGGCGGGCGCCCCGGGGCGGCGGCGGCAGAGGAGGAGGAGGGCGAGATGAGGCGGGCGCTGGGCGGCCCAGCCCGGCCGGGCACGGAGAGGAGCCCGGGGACGGGGAGGCCGCGGCCCCGCGGTGAGGCGCGGGGGGTCCCTCTCTCCGGCGGGCGGACGCGGCGGGGGAGAACGCGGCCCGACCTATCAGCGACGCCGTCCCTGGGCAGCCAATCGCCGCGCCGCGTCTTGGCGAGCGCTGCCATGGTTACGGCGCGACGCGTTGTGCCCGCCGACCCTCGTCGCCATGCAGGGCCCCGGCGGCGGCCGGCGGCCTCCCCCGTGAGTGGCCGGGGGTACGGGGCGAGGCGGGGGGTCCCCGGCAGCGCTTTTCCCGCGGGCAGCCCACGCAAGGGCTGTCCCGGCTCGGGGCCTGCGCGGCGGCTCTCCCTCAGGCGGCTCCAGTCGCGGCGGGCCGGGGTCGGGGCTAGGCCGGGAGGGGCGGGCGGGCTCCCGCCGGTGTCCCGCTCCGAGCGGGCGGCAATGCGCCACAGCGTGCCTGTGTAACCGGCCCCGCACGCAGCCACAGGCTGCGTCTTTTTGCCCTTTTTTTGCCACATCAGTTCCCGCTTGTAAGCTTAGCCCCAGAAAACCAAACGCCAGTAAAGCGTCTTTTAGGCTTTTATTTTACAGCAGGCATCGCCCCCCCACACCCTCCGCCCACCTCGCCCCTCCTATCACCGCGTAAGAAGCTGAACGGAGATTTTTCTGAAGGAATTACTTCAGGATTATCATCCCGAATAATTTAAATCTTTTAAACCGTTCATGACAGTTAAGGGACAAGTAATTTGGTGATCGTATTCGGTTGCTTGTATTTTGTCGATTGAAACGGAACTTCTACGGCTGATTTCAGGGTAAGGCAAGGATCAGGAGCAAGTTCTGGTAGCCAAAGACGAGCGAGCATCCTCAGTGGCATCTATGCAAATAAAGCAGCGAGCTGCAGAAGCCCGTCCACGACTTCCGATGGCAAAGCTGTGGACAGGGCGTCTCTCGTGGGTAACAAGTATGCCACACGGGTGAGAAGCCGTTTACACTATTACTAAAAAGTTTTAAATGTGAGTTATTGTGGATGTTAAAAGTTGTCAGAAAGGAAGTGGGAGAGGGAGGAGGAAAGAAAAGCCGTGTCTGAAGTTGAAGAGCTGTGGAGAAAGAAAATGATCCAGGAGCTTAATCCATTCTGAAATGATGATTAGTGTCCAAAAACAATCTGCAATAATAATAATAATAATAATAATAATGATAATCAGAGTAACAGTTCTCCTCCTAATGTGAGAACTACTTGCTTTCAAATCTATGTGAGATATGTTGACTGTAGCACCTCTGTGTCTTTACTTAAAAAATAGAAGATTCCCGTAATATAATCTGAGAGTCTTTTAAAGACCTTACTGAATACAATAAAATATTTTGAGCAGTATAATAAAAAAAGATGCATAATTGTTTCTCTCATTGCTTTTGCTGTACTGTTAATTTGACATGAATAGTTACAGTCAATAAGCCACTCTCGATAGTCAATATGGAATAAATGAGCCAGAAAAGACAACGGGGTTGACCAAGAAGGAGAAGTGGCTCTGATAGTGGGACAAACAGAGTTTTTCTAGGTATTTTGCAACCATTTCTATAAAGAGAGTTCCAAAGCAGTCCCAGGCAAAGGTGACAGCCCTCTCAAGGCTGAACTCTAAAGGGAAAGCAGGAATGCAAACCCCCTCGCCCCTGTCCTGGTGTATATTAGGCATCATTTGTAGAGAGGGGATACCTATCTGTTCTGTCAGGTTCCTGCCTGGATCCGGGTCTTCTTGTTCCAGATGGGATAAAATGTTGCAAGAGTCATCACTGTCACTTGTTTTGGGAACCCAGTGAAACTATTATCATTATTTAAATATTTCTTCAGGTTTTTGATGATGAAGGAAAGGATGTGACACCCCGTCCACTCTTCCGTTCAGATCCAAATACTGTTGTACCCAGACAGGGCAAGCTCTTAGCATCAAGTGCTTACTTTGGGGCCACAGGATCTGGTTTTCTCTCTTCTTTTTCCATGCATCAGACATCAGGAGTGAATGGTAGTTTAGGTTCGTTCTCAAGGTAAGCCAATATGCTGTCTCTTAAATCCTGTCTCACAGGGGACCTACCCTGCAGCAGCCACACATCTGCTCTTCAGAGAGGTTGGGAGCTGGAATAATTGCGCAGGGCTAATAATTATACTCTGTTGTCAAAATACAGAAATATGCCTGTCATAGTTGTCATTTAAAATTTGAGGAAGAGTAACAAATAGAATAAACGGAATTTGTCAGTACTCATGACTGACTATGTCAGAACTACTGCTGAAATGCTAATATATACAGGTGAAAGCAGACTGCAGCATGCACTCCTGTTTCTAATTTTATTCAAATTTCTTCTTAAAACACATTTTTTTATGTAACATACCAGAATGGACCATTTTTAGAGATGGTGATGAGTACGTCACAGTTCAAAAATGCAGACATCCAAACTGCAGGTTTTGTAATGGTTAGGCCTGCATACAAAGTTGTGACAGAGCCTATACACACGTATGTGACAAAACACTCTCTTAAAGGTAGAGGAGGTTGTGCTCTGGTTGTCTAAGCAAAGCTGTACAGCTGAGAAGGGGCATCTGCAGCTCGTTAATATAGTCCCTTTAGCTACTTCAGATGCTCTCTGCCTTCCCCAAGCATGTTTTTTCAAAAACTGGAATATATCAGTACCTGCTTAGCTGTGAGTATGGAAAAATGCTCTGGAAACTAAAGGTGTGGTTTCACTGAAGAGTTATACATTTCTTTTAAAGTATTTTGTCAGTTTTTAATGGTACTTATTCAGTACAGACCACCCTTTTTAAAAACTTGACTCTTTCAGTTCAACTGTCAAAATAGTGTTACCATAATAAGAATCCTCTCTTTTAAACTAACTTAAGCAAGTTACCCTCTGTATGCATATGTGCATCCATTTCCAAAAATGTTCTTCTATGAAAACTTTTGAGTTAAAACTGCTAAATTATGTGTTTCACTACTTAGTAGCTTTCATTTACAAACCTTCAGTACAGAGGGAATAAACGAAGTCAATGGACTTGAGCCATTTTATCTTCAGGCTGACAAACTCAATTAAGTCACGCAAAAGAAAGTAAATAACTATTTGTGTTTAAAATGAAAAATAATGAACCACATCACTTTATCCAATGGTGTGTACACATTCAAATTGTATGGAGTGGAGATGCTATTTATTTAATCAAAAGGACTAGGACTAAAAGACTGGTAAAGTCAGCACTGGAAAAAAATACAAGTTAAAGCATTATTTGTGGTTTTCTTTCTCAACGTTAATGCCATTGTGATGTCTGACAAAAAGATTGTTTTGTGAGAACTGTCTTTTTGTCATGCTTCCTAGGGCGGCTATCATAAGGGATAATCCTAGAGGTAGGGATATTAACTAGGACCAAATATACACAAAAAAACTGACTTAAAAATACAAGGTATCTCCTGAAAAATAAATGCATCCTTTTTGGAGACAAGAGCTCTTCATTTAGAAAACAAAATTAAATGATTTAACTTTAGTTTTCAACACAAATCTTAAAAACTGTCTTTTTCAAATGCCTTTTGTATGTGTATAATTGCTCACACTCAGCTTTTGAGGAGAAAAATCTCTTGACAAACCTCCCAACTGTACCTAAGTTTTGAGTTTAACTGCTAGTTATCACAGCTATCACCACTATGAACACTATCTATTTTTGTTAACAAGTTAATCCTTCAGATGAGTTTCTTGTGCATTTCAAAGACATTTCAGCACATGCAAGGCACCAAAGGATCTTAATTCTGGTTGAGAACAGTGCTACCTGTGGGTATGCGTTATCACACAGTAGGTAGCCAACACTTCACGTTATTATATGCTAAGAATGAATCTGAGAGCTCAACAGCTTCTTTTCCATCATCTATTTAATGCCTGAGGATATGCTGTCAGAGGAATTCTTCCTTTTTAAGTCTTTTTCAAACCATTTCATTATTTTCTTTCCTAAGCCTTCTGTGACTTCTTTTACAATGCAAGCATCATTGTATGTGCTCTTACAGTCTTCTGTGGTTTATCCTGATAACAACACTGCTATTTTTGTAGTGCTTTGCTAACTGACATCTGGACTCTCACATACTATTTCTGCTTATTTCTTTGTTACTGAAGGACATATGGAAGCAGCAGTAGTTCTCTATCAAACGCATCAACAACTGAGTCTGTACTAGACGAAATAGTAGAACCTGGCTCTCGACGAGACACAGCTGTTAGCTTATCTGGTAAAGAACATACACTGTATAATTATAGATTTAAACTGTTCTTTGGAGCACTGTGGTTTGTGAGACACTGCAGTACGTGGATGTGAGATGCCCAGCACTTTGAAGGAACTCAGTGCCTCACAAATTTTGGCTCCCGATCATTACAATAGTTTCAGAATTAATTCATCCTCTTTTAAATTTAGAGCGGAAAAGGTCTCACTTGTTAACCTCATATAATTTTTCAGATGTGCAGGTGAGGCAAGAGGAGATAAAAGAATGGACAAAAGAAGACTTAGATAGGAGAGTGGATATTTACCTCACAGAGACGGAAACTATCTGGATATTGGATATGCCATCTGTTGTGGTGTCTGTAGAATCAGAAGATGCTGGAAGAGTTCTGTATGTATATTGGTAATTGTGTACATGCATGTAGTGTGCTCAGCAAGCACAACTTCTGCTGACCACAAAGTCCTGAACAGGCTGCTCACACATAGTAATTTTAGTGTTCTGACTACTAAAATTTGTCATTTCACCTTTGTTTAAAGCCATATTAGGCTTGAGTCTCTCTTCTGTCAACATAGCCCAAATTTCTTACAACTCCATCCTGTTGATCAAATTAATACCCTCTTTCACTAATAAATTAAGGCAGATTAGCAAAAGTGGGGGATGGTGACAAGAGAACACACAGGGGATGGGGGAAAGAAAAGATGGAGAAGTGTGGTATACATGAATTACACCATTTAATTTTAATGAAAACAGTAAGAAATTCCAAACTTCTGCATTGATTCTTGTGTGTAGCTTTACAGCTAATCATTTCTTAATAACAAAGATACAAACAAACTAGGCAGGCCTTGGCTTCCTCTGAAGCTCTGCACAGTGCTTCTAGCTAGAAGAAACATCACACCACCACAAGTGACCTTGCCTGTTAAAATACTGTGTCTCCCCTTAGTTGCATCTACTCTGTTTCCACTTCAGAGTCTCCTCCCTGGACTATCATGAACTTTGGTAGGGAGTTAACCCAGAACTCATAGTTTTTTGGCTTACTCCCAGCGGCTGACTGGGACAGAGTGCAGCAAAGTTCTCTCCATGACGGATGACAGACTTGTCACACAGCTTTTGTAGATGTAAGCCCCAAAGCCTGAGATGCAGTGTACTGCAACTGGCAAGTCAAACAACTTACCTAAGGAGTTTTTCCACTAGTATACACACAAAGTTCATGGTTGGACTCCAACCCCCACTGTCTGTGAATCACACTGGTGTGATTTTTGGGAAGAAGGAAGAGGAAGTGTATCCTATGAATCAGACTTAGCTGGAGTACACAGCCTGTATTGCCAACTGTATAGGAACAGACCTGAGCACAGCAACTTGTTGGTGGACTAAGGCGGGGTATAATCTATGTCTGCTGTTAGAATATTGAAACCAAAATAATAGAAAAAGTTTCACAATTCCCACTGACTATTCCTACAGAACCTAAAGGCTGGACAAACTAGAAATATACTAGTTCTGTTTTTGTCTCTTGGATGCACTGCCTTTCACTCCCAAGTGATGAGAGCTACATATTTCTGAACTCCTCTGAATTCCACCAAAATGCAAAGGTAGTCGGAGTAGGGATTTTTGCTGATGCCTACCTCTACAGGCTATTTCTGTTTTAGAACAGCATCACAAAGCCAGAAATACCTGCTGAAAGATGATACGTAGAGTGAAATAAAACCTAGCAATCAAAAAAAACCCCCAAGCAGTAAATTTATGACATGGAGTATTCTCTCCTGTTCAACTTGTGGTTAAATACACTGAGAAGTTGAATGCAAATATTTTTCAGAAAATCAATATACACTTTTTCTCCCCCCCCCCCCCCCCGAGGGAGCGGAACAGGATTTATGTTGACATTTGCAAAAATAGACCTGGTAATGATCGCTTTGTAGAAAAAATGATGCAAACCATTAACGGCGCTGCAAAGAACAAGGAAGTACAATGTGACAAAATCATCATGGAAGATAAAGGTAAACTTTCTGAGTGCCATATAGGAAAGGGTATTTAATAAGAATGGGCTCTCATTTACTACATTGTACCCTTGGCAGTTGGGTTCATTATTAAATTTAGTTTACTTATTAAATTTTTATTTGGGAAAACTCCAGCATACAGCTAGATCATGGGATCTCAGAAAACTCCCCGCACAGAGGTAGGATACTGAGGAAAGGGTTTTTTCTTTCTTCCATCTCTAAGCAGGAGATGTTTCCTCAACTTTCACTTCCAGAGCTTTAAGTTCAGACAGGCTAGCATGAGTTGTGGGGGCCTTTTCTGACCCTCCTAAAACTTGAACATTGTTACTGGTACACTGTATCCATTGCAATAAAATAGTCATTACGCTAGTGGAGAGCTGCTGTGTCCTGCCTGCCTCAACACTTTTCAAGCAGAGTGTGCTTCTTAGGAGGCAGGACTTCACCTAATACTCAGCTATGCTCTTGAAATGTGAAAGGACACAGTTCCCTCTTTTCCCCTTAACTTCTCAGTGACACTAGTTTCTATTTCTATTTGCCATAATACACAGAAGAGAACCTCTCTTACGAGATTTAAAATCTTGGGGAAAGCAGAAAATCTTGGCAGTCTTACAAGATAGATGCAATTTTACAAAATGTTCAACCTCAATGCTCTAAAAAAATTATAGAGGAATAACTAGGTTTTAGATGCGTGTGCTGAGCTTTGCCTCACTGTGGACATTTTTTTTGTGTAGGAGGCCAAAGAAAACCATGGGGAATGCTGTTCCAAACATTTTTCCTTTGTGTTTGTTAGTGTATGTAAAATGAATGAAAAAAAAAAAGTAAAATAGATATTAATCTGATTTGAAAACATACCTTGAGCATCAGCAGGGCTCATTCCAACAGAGGTTTGAAAGGCTGAGCACACAAAGGCAAGGTTACGGAGCATTGTTTCCCTGGGAGATGGCCCTGCTGAAGGGAAGCCACACACCCAGAAGACCCTGATGCAGCTGCTGCAATCACACAACAGCTGTTGCTACAGCCTTGTCTGACCCTCAGTTGGTTTCAAAGCCCCTCTGCCGAACAGTTGGGAGTGTAGTACAAAAAGTAAATCTTTGCTCAACTGTCCTTTTAATAACGTACCGAAACAAGGGACTTGTATAATACAGTGTAATTAATTTCTAGGGATGCTCGTCACTTCCTGGGACTTGTACGATTCATTTAATGTATCGGAAATAGAACCTGTGTCAAAAGCAGAAGGTAGCAGAGCCACAACTGGGAAAAGCAGCAAATCTCATACAACTAAGGAGCACAATCAGACTATGTTGGTCTCTTCCAACAGAGGTAACATTTTTCCAGATTTACATTTCTGCCCTGTTTTCATCCTTCTAAACCATGTATATCACTATGCTGTGTGGTGAAAACTACATGAAGAAAATGCTTGGTCTGCCTGTCTGCACTTGAAAGAGAGTTTGCTAAAGAATCTTGGACAGGTCTGCACCGAGACCTTTTCTGTACAATGGCATCATAAATGATCTTAAATAAAGATAAATAGTCAGTGACAAAGTTTGCTGGTACTAAGTTACTTAGGACATTAGAAGCAAAACACCAGTTGTAAAAAATTCCAGAAGTATCTCATCATACTATTTGATCAATAAAAGAAAACAAAATTAAAGCAAGAAAAAATTAATAATGTAAGTATTTTCTGATCACGATAGATTCTTTTGTGCTTTTTGCAGATGGTGGAGGAGGAGACTTCTTATCCCCTTGACTTCTATGTGCAAAGTATTATCATGTTAAAACCGTTTTTTCCCATATTATCTGTTGTCAGGCAGCACAACTTCTTCTCTAATGATTTCGGAAAGTGCTGTTCTTGCCAGAATCCACGAAGAGGAGGAATGCCATTCAGAAGCTATATTAACATCAGAAAACTTTCAGCAGAATTTGTTTTTCATGGAGAGGATTCTAATGGAGAATATTTTTCAACCCAAACTTGCAGCTTATCGGCAGTTTCCTGTCCTTATAGGTTTGTTTCTTATTGGCTACCCTGGTTTCAGCACAAGGCTTTGCATGCTATTGAAAGTCATGGAGTTATGTCCCTCATTGAATGTCTTCACAGATGACAAGTCATTTAAGAAATAGGCAAAGGAAAGGAGAGAGTTTATGAGATGCCAGCATGAACTTTGCAGTTTTACATTCACTTTAACAGACAACCCTACCATACTTGGTGGAAGAATTGAATAAATGAGTTCTGAGCTGGCTCATCTCCCCTTAACACCACAAACTGAGACTTACTCAAAATATTAGTCAAACTTGTTTACTGACAGTTAAGATACGGATTAATTTTGCTACTTCACCAACCATTTTTTGTATTGGAAAGTCTTTTACAGTTTTGTTTTGTTTTTTAATTTTATAAGGAGTCTGATGCTAAACAGAAGTTTTAGCCTGATAGATGGTCAGTGTCTAACATAAAGTACATTCATTGCAGATTGTAAAAGGCATTACCTGGACTCAAGTGCTAAGTAATATTTTACCTTTTACAGGAGTTTCAAGTTAACACAGGGATTAAAAAAAAAAAAAAAAAAAAAAAAAGGCTTCATACTGCTTTTATTGTATTGTACCTCCTTGTATCAAAGAGAGTTTCAGTTTGTTGGGCAAGAACCTGTTACATTCTGCCACTCTTCAGGAACTAGCTACAGCTGGAGCATGAGACTGGCCAGGAGGACTTTTGTTCTGACAGTATGGCAGTTACTATGTTCTTATTTTGTTAACAGTGATCTGAGATCAATTTATGATTTGCACATTACATAAAATAAAGGGGTGAGTAAACAAAAAAATACTTCATAAACGCAGTCTAAAAATATGCTCTACACTTAATTTTCCCAAGAAATGAGCAACTTACTACAGCATCATGTAACTTAGCTACAGTGTTACAGCATCAATGCATAAATGTGGCTCTTTAAAGTTTGGCATGTAACTTGAAAAAAAATCCCTGTCTAAACAATTTTTTAAATATGAGAGATTAGAAACATTCCTGGTGGGGGATGAACATAAATTCATAACTTGTTGCTAGGTAGCTAAATCCACTCAAACACCTGGAGCATAACTGGCACACTACAGCCTGGGACACTACATATCCCTATCAACATTTTAGCCACAGTTTTAGAAGTTACAATATCTTAATTCCTCAAATCTTCACTTTTTTTTTTTTTTTCCTGCAAAATATTTGCTGAAAGGGCAAATTTTTCTTCTGTTGTGAATGACTGGAGTCAGATGAATGAAATGTTACTACTCAGGCTCTACCATATTTGTGCATTTTAGATCCCGATGTTACATCAGACATGAGTGGTATAGTAGCAGCAGTGAAAGAAGCTGAACAGGAAGAGCATGACAAGGAAAAGAAGGATAAGGAAGAGCAGAAGAATGCATTTGTTGACCCATCAATTCTGTCAGATCTAAATAAAACCCCAGAAGAAATTGTGCCTCCCAGACTGGAACGGCTGTGGTCGTATATATGTGATTTAACTAATGGTCACAGTGTGAGCAGTATGGCTTGGAGCAAAGTAAACCCAGTGAGTTAACAAATGGCTTTTTCTTAGCTGTTTACAAAATGGTATAAGTAATTGTTGGTGTAAATAAACTCCTGATTTTGATGTCCTTTGTTGGGAGAGATCTCAGAGAAATGGATTCATTCCTACAGTCAGGTAGGTTGTCTTTGCATCCCACTCTCTGTATTTCGTCCTTCCATATAACAATATTGCTACATTATTCTACAGGTTGGACAGCTGCGCTAAGCTTTTCCTACAAATATATCACAACAGCTTTAATTGGTCCAGAATTTAATTTAATTGGTCCAATTTACCATGGGTGGTCACCTGAAAAGCAATGTTAAGATAATAGACTTGGTCTGTTATAGAATTGGATGTTGAAATTTAAACCCCTACTACTAAACTTTATCACCATTGATGGAGTTTATTCGTGATAGTTTAGATACCACATCTTTGTTTCTAACAGTAATCTCCCATGAAAGCGGCATTCATCAAACTTTAAGTATAAGATGCATAATAACAGGCACAGATTTCTGAGCAGCTGGCCCAAGTTTATTTAATTCAGTTTCAGTGGAGGTGAGAATGACTCAGACATCTCCACT
The DNA here is from genome assembly GCF_900496995.4 of Aquila chrysaetos chrysaetos. Taxonomy (NCBI): domain Eukaryota; kingdom Metazoa; phylum Chordata; class Aves; order Accipitriformes; family Accipitridae; genus Aquila; species Aquila chrysaetos. Next base: position 41,371,041 of record NC_044015.1, on the reverse strand, counting down.
TTCAGAGTAATGTAAGGCTCAGTTTTTCCAACAGAGCTCTCTTAATGGCCACAACAAAAGTAATGGATGGAAGGAAGGTAAAAAGCAGGTAGGATGAGAAACATAAAACCAGTAAGGTTGCCCCAAGGGAAAAAAAAAGAGAGGAAAATAAAGACCATTTCATACTATTAGTACATCAGATCCCTAGGTATTATAAAAAGTTGGACACATTTATAGACTTCAGTCTTAGAATTATAGGGTTTGCTCCTGTTTCTTACTTCTACTTATGGAAAGGAATGAACAGAATTCATTGGACCCCACTGTAGAGTGCTAAAAGCTAGAAGTTTGAAGTGGTCACTGAAGGTCCTTTTGCAGCTCACATTGAGAAATAAAAGTAGAAGTATTATTACATATTCCATTAAGTACTGCACATTAAAATGTGGTTACAGAATAATGTATCTTCATCTCTGGAAAGGGACATATTTTTATGGTGGCCAGGGAAGGGGGATTGCAAACACAACTGATAGTGACTGTGAATGCACTTTTAGTTGAACCAGTTTCCAGTATCCTAGAAATTCTGAAATTCTTTTCTTCTTGTGTGTTATTCTACTTGCATATGACATGAGCATTATTTTTCCAGACTTCACACTGAGAGTCACTGTTAGCAGAAAGTTGCCTTTTAAAAATATACAAGTGAACTTCGAGCTAAACTGAGATACATCTGTTTGTTAATCTGTGCTTTTAGGATCTTTTAGCTGTTGGTTATGGAGCGTTTGACTGTAAAGAGCAAAAGAAAGGCTTGGCTTGCTGTTGGTCATTGAAGAACCCCATGGTAATGAGCAACCAGTTTTTCTTTCTTTTTCTTCAATTCATTTTTCTGCTATACTATTTCTGCTTTATTTATTTCCCTCTTCCTGTTCCAAAAAAGCAAGACCTAGGCAGTAAGGCTGAATTTGCTAGCCCAAACCACACAGTTCTGGAAAATTGATTCCGACTGCAGTACCTAGTAATGTGCTTAAATCTTGACCTAAAGAAAGTGCCTGCAGGAAGCAGTTCGGTTTCTGTGCCTGTCGGTCCTCTCAATTGACACTTCCAACAGAGGTGCTGACTGTACTGGTGATTTGGTAACATGGACATCCGTTCACAGGAACTAAACTCATTGCACACAGGCCACCAAACAACCAACAGATGGTTACAAGTCTCACGTAGTACCAGTCTATGCTAGGCAACGTAGCAATGCAGATCTCTATCCCATTTCCAACACCTAGGGCCACCTACCCAAGACTGTAAATCTGTTTCGTTATTACTGTGGGTAGACCCAGGTGTGTAGAAATTATTTTTTAGACTGGAAAAGTCTTGAGCACAGCAAATGTGAAAATAAATCCATTTACCTTTTGTTTTTCAAAATCTATAGAGCATTTGTTCAATACTTCCAAACTCTCATTACAGAGAACATCTGTATTTTAAATTTAAGGATTATCCTTTCCAATCCATTTTCTGTTGTACCATGAAATTCTGTTAGGCTGAAGCAAAAAACTTAAAAATTTATAATATAATTATCTAATCTAACTTCTCATAATACTGTCAAAAAGACAGTAGATTTCATAGATGTAACATTTACATCTTTACATATCCACCTGAAAAGCGATCCTTTTTAAACGAGCCATTTTTTAAAAAAATCTTGGAAATCTCAGTTAAAAAATGACACAGTAAAAACCATCTGATTGCCATCAGATTACACAAATTTAGTTTGATTTGTTCTACAAACTTCACTTGGCCAAAATTGTGTATTAGACTAATTAAAGTCATGCAGAGTCACATCTTTGATGCATGTTTATCACGTCAACAACAATAAAATACTCTTGTGATTCCCTGATGTCACCATAGTCCTCAAGTCCCTAACATTAAGAAATAAGATCTGGCATGCACACTGAAACATAGTTCTTTGCAAACTAACACACTACTGTTTCCCATTACAAGAGCTCGGTGCAGTGACTTCTTTAAGGATTTAATCTTCTAACAGAGCTGAATCAGTTCTTTGGTTACATGGAGAAATTACATGAAAATAGCAGTTTACGGATTACCTGAAGTATGTCAGATAATGTTTTATCTTCAGCTAAGTTTCTGTAATTGGAAAGGAACTTACTTTCATATTACAAGATAGAAAACAACCAAAGAAATTTTCCAAAATGCCAAGTTTGTTTTAAAAAGAAAAAAACCCAAATCAAACAAACAAAAACCTCACGCTGTACTCAGCTGAACCCTAGGGAACTTGATTTTTAGGTATTTGGCTTGGAGTAGGCCCATCTAACTTATTTTACAGTGTCATATTTCTGCATAGCCTTTATTTTTTCCTAATTTTATCAGTTACAGCAAGAAATAAACTGAACCATTTAGAATCTAGTACCTAATTTCTGTCTAGAAGTAGTCCCTATGGTCATCAGCACTTGAATTTTCCAGCAGAGCCTGGCAATTCAGTATCCAGTATTGAGAAGACGGAGGCAAGTTAAGCAACTAACTTAAAATGTTCTTGTATTTTTCTACTGGTCAGTGGCCAGAGCGTATTTTCCGGTGTGAGCATGGTGTTACTGCTTTGGATTTTTCTATGGCAAGCCCAAATCTTTTAGCAGTTGGAATGTATGATGGTTCTGTCACAATCTATAATGTACAGAGCTGTAACGACGCTGCACTTTTGGACAGCAGGTAAGGCTATGATTTCCCATTTCCTCCCACCTTGGTCACATCTTAGCAGATAACAAAGAAAAGAATATCCACAACTGAGCAGCTGAGGAATAGTAACAGTCTAAGATAAATAAGGCTTGTCAATGCTTAGGGATGTTGCACAATTTTTTCATTTCCAACTTTCGTCAGTATTTTCCAGTTTTGTCTGGAAATGCCTACATAAACAATATTCTCAAATACTAGAAGTTGCTGGAGCAAAACTGCAGATGCAAAAATTTATGATAGTGCATAAATGCCTGGAAGGGCTGGAGTGGGCCAAACAGACTTTTCCCATTCCACTCACTTACACCAATACAGCCAAATCCTCAGACATTGCCATTCTCTCTCTGCACTGCCATCATCCTCTATTGTTATTTCTGACAATAAATGCTTACATTACTTTAAGACTTCTGGTCCTTATTTGGGGTATGAAACTCTCTGCCCTGTTGCTGTGCATACAAAGTGAGTTCTGCACATTGGAAAGGTGAAACAAATGAGTATTATGCTCTGACTTTTTAAGAAAATGCAGCAAGTTATCACCAAGTATCATTTTATACTCCATGTACTAACTAAGTAGGACAATCCTGCCCCGGATAATAAATCCTTATGGGACACCAGTGGTAGCTTTTGGTGTTTTCTCACTGATTCCACTTGCCAAAAATTGAGAGAACATCAGAATAGGTGAGGGATAAGCAGAAATTAAGAAGAAAATGAGGGGCGGGGCGCGGGGGGGGGGGTGGGGAGCGGGTGATCAGGGAGATATTTGCCCTAAGGACAGCTCCATAAACAGTGCCCTGAAACTAAGTATCAAACGTTTTCCCCAGGGAAAACAGCCAATATTCAATTATTTTTTTTTTAAAGAAAAGCTAAACAACATTTCTGTCATAAGTCTTGATGTTCATTACAAAGGGGAAGGTTAATTTTTCAAATATATTGTCTTGTCTTTGTTCATTTATGATTTATCATGTGCATCTTTTATCCCAGTGAATCCTCAAATAAACATACAGGTCCTGTATGGCAAATGAGGTGGGTGGAACAGGACAGAAGTGCAACAGGAGATGGCAAAAAAGAGAGATTAATCTGTATCTCAGCAGATGGCCGAATAACAGAGTGGTTTATACAGAAAAGACTAGATTGCATCGGTAAGCATTTTTCCCTGCAGCTTTTCTGCAGAGGGATAATACCTGAGATTGCAATGGCTTCATTTTATTTCAGGTGACATTCTTTATACCAGGTATCATACACAAAACATTTAAGAGCTGTTGAGCATTCCAAAGAAGCATGAGTTATTCATAGCACTGTCACATACTTGTTTGACAAAAACTCTTGCTATTTGCACAGATCTGATGAAAATAAACCGAACAGAAAGTGAGAAGAAAAAATTACCAGGTGAGAAAGAAAGAAAAAGGGAAGCTCTGATATCTCGACTGGCACCTGGAATGTGCTTTGACTTCCATCCAAAGGTAGGCTCAGAAAGTCCATCCTGGCTAAAGTATTATCCAGCAATACCATGCAGCAGGGGTGAGATCCTCAGCTGGAGCTACTTTAATACGCACTAGCCTAGGACTTGGCACTGGTATTTAAAGCATATTTAGTTCTGAAAGAAAATTGCTTCTTAGCTAATAACAGTTTTACCAAAAATGGATGATACGGTAAACCAATCAAGTAATCCCTGTATGTGAACAACTTTATCATTTCAGCCACGTTACTCACATTTGCTTTGGGCCAGATCCTACAGTAGCTTTCCTCTGTGTGTTGGTCAAATCAGTGACAATTTGACTGTTCAGCATCTACCAAGTTTAGGACTTAGATGGCTGTGCTTCTCCTCTTTATCCAGCTGAATATTTTGTCCACAGAGCATTTAAAGAATTCATACATTTGCCCATGTGAATTACAGAAAGTCCAAGATTTTCAGGAGTCAAAAATCACAGCATATGTTCTGCATAGATGGAGAACACACATAGCAAATATGGTACATTCTGGCACCACTATATCTACTGCACATACACGGCTGCAGCAGACATGCAAGCAGGCCACCACACCACATCCTGGCAACTCCATCTTAGTTCTTCAGAGGACTGTCATTGCCAAACTCATATGGTCCTTTATAGATTTTTGGATGAATGATAAATAGGTTAATCCAGCATAGGCTACTTTTACCTTTCTTTTAGGATACTAATTTTTATCTTGCTGGAACAGAAGAGGGTCATATCCACAAGTGTTCTTGTTCATGCAATGAGCAGTTTCTAGAGACGTACAGAGGCCATAAGGTGAGTGACACATAAAAAAAGTAATGACAGCAGAAACAGCTTAATTAAGTTCACAAATGTAATAGTTTCTTTGCTTATATTTACTAAACAAAACATCTGTAACAAAAGAAGCCTAAACTTCTTTTCTCATATTAGGAATGAATTCCCATAGCATAAAGCATCATAGCCTTACAGGATTACTTTCTACGCTATAGGGATTTTTTTTTTAAAGTAATTTATTAAAACTTGTACTATAAACTGTTTTAAAGCTTTAGTTCTGGCTTTATTTTAAGAAAACAAACAGTAATCTGATTGTCCTGCTAACCACAGTTAAATAGTCTTACCTCTGAGAGAAAGATGGCAGAACTTTAACAACACTTCTTTTTTTGAAAGTCTCTGTTTCATCCAAGAAGCTGCCTTTTCAGCATCAGCTTCTCCTAACAACTGGTGAAGGGACAGAATCAGCTGAATGCTTTTTATTCCTAAGATCTCTCCTGTCTTATCACATCTGCTGCATCCTAATTTCCTATGGGTACACATAACACAATGCTGGTTTTGCTATTAAGGTCAGAGGACAGTCAGGGATTTCCATGAAAGGTCACTATTAAAAACCATCCTGTGAGGCTGTAGCTCTAGAATAACACAAAGTTCTTTTTTGTTTCTTCCCAAACACCAAGGGTCCTGTGTACAAAGTCGCTTGGAATCCATTCAGCACTGACATGTTCCTAAGCTGCTCTGCAGACTGGAGCATTATTTTATGGCACCAGGATTCACAGACGCCCATTCTAACTTTCAGTTCCTCCACTGCTTTTGTTCATGACGTTATGTGGTCTCCAAAATCAGCCTGCATATTTGCAGCAGTGAATGAAAGCAGAGTAGAAATTTGGGATCTTAGTGCCAGCATGTAAGTAATTACTTTTCTCAAAGAAGATTCTGAAACTTAATGGCACAAAGGCTACACATTAATCCCTAATCAATATCGTTACCAGATCATGACAGCTCCATGCTGTTTGCTTGCTTAGTTATTGAAAGTACTGCAATTTGAAATACTCATTTTGTAAAAGCAGATGGTAATTACCAGAGAATTGTGATTATAAGAGAAGGAGCTGGATGCCTCATGGAACTGCTAAAGGGTAAATCTGCTTTTTTTCCTCCAGAAATCACAAATTCTACCACTGCCATAGTTAAAAGGAAAAATAACAAAACTGAGCTACTTTGGACGTTTTATAAAGATAAGACAGTCAGAAGTTCAGATACCTCTCATGTTTTCCCACTGCGGTAGAGTAGGTGTACATCTCATGTGCAGCTTAGTTAATCTGGGGCCTTGTACTGCTGGTCTGTACTACTTAGCATTAATGACAGCATGAAGCCTGCAGTAGAGTAGGAGGCCCGCCAAATCTTGCAGTAGCAAAAAGCAAATTATTCGTATAATAAAAATATTAACCCCCACCCCCCATATTAGGCAACAGGACAGATTTTAGGCAAACAGGATATCTTCATTAATAGCAGCAGGGATTTTTGTTCTGGTAGAGACGAAACAAAACACTGTCTCACTTCTTAGTTTTTGAGTTAATCTAGAACATAAAAAGTAAAACATGCAACATTTATCTGGCCTGCATTACTGCTAGACTTTACATGATAGTCCACTCAGGCAAATGCAATGTTAGCTATTAATTCTTGCCTCTGCTGGGTTGCAGCTTGAACCCTGTGACCTCATGCTTTGCCAACCCAAGAGTGAAATTCACATCTGTACTCATTGCTAAGAACACCGACTGCCTTCTCGTAGGAGACAGCAAAGGAGAAGTCAGTGTGTTTGAGCTGCAGAACCTGGCTGCTCCCAACAATAATAAGGTACGGTTCACTAGGACAAGGTGGTGGTCCTCAGAGGCCTGCATGCTTGTCTGGTACTTCATTCCTCCAAAAGGGGCTTCTGTTAAAGATCTAGCTAACAGATATTGAAATAGGTGGAATCAGATACAATTCCGTAAGCAGATTAAAACCTGAGGCGGTTCCTGATCTTCTGCGTGCCATACCACTAGAAACTTCAGGAACAGGTAAATCAACGTTGAACTTCAGGTTTCACTTGATCGCAAATCCGGATGTTCGCCACAGCTGGATTTGGGAGGGACACTCGGGCAAGGGCAGGAAGGTGGAGCTGCCTCTAAATGCAGTCTGCAGGTGACTGTATTTGGCAGAATGCCCTTACCTGCTGACAACACAGGAACGACGTGCCCTCTCCTGGCCACCAACAAGATAGTCTCACTTCGTTGGTGTCAGCAAACCCATTAGCCCTTGGGCTCTGTATTGCCTTCACTCTTTTAGAAGCCACTACTTATCCTCGTGAGGGCTTTTCTGTCCTAGATGACGTGTGAGAATTTGACTTGCCTTACAACTAGGTTCCTTTCCAATCGTACCATTGCATAGATTCCGTGGCAACGGCAGTGTAAAAGCTGACTGATATCAACTGTGAATCCCTTCTGTTCACTTTTGCATAAACCAGTGCTAATTTATAAAAAAGCCCCATGGGGCCCTCCTTGCCTGGTCCATGGTACAAAATTCTGATGCCACCCTGGGTACTCCAGCACCGGGTGGATCCCTCCTGCAGGATCTATCTGCAGGTGGCCTGCAGCCCCAAACTGCACTGCTCCCTTTGTCCTTTCAGCTTTGAGCAAGGAGCTTTGGCTTACTGGAGTTGGGTTTCCCATTTGTAAAGTGGGACTGGTACTTTTTAAAATCCCTTTTGAGTTAGTTATGTGGTGCAAAACACTAAACTTAAGTTGGAGAGAACGAAAATGCTGATGTTAATCTAACCTTCATTCTTAGGGTATTAAGCATTAATAATTCACAATTGTCAGCATTGCATTTAGAAATTCTGGTAATTACCAGCCTCATTTGCCAAGTGCTGTAAACCGCAGGGCAAAAAGATGTTTCCCTTAAAAACTAAAAGTGAGGCCATTGTTGTTAAACTTTTAGAAAAAAAAAAATTCTGAGGTTTTCTTCTGTAAATCACCATGAAGCAGCCCAAGTCCTCTGAGCAGAGGAGTTCTTCAGTTAATAAGAGTATAGGGATAATTTTCTGGGTATGTTACCAGAACAGGACTAAAAATATCAGTGCTTAATTTCACAGACTTTGGGCATGCGGCATAACTGGTCACCGAGTCACAGAGCCTCATTAGCCAGCAGGAGCCTTGCTTTCCAGCATCATCCATTTCTTTCACTCCCTTTTCTGCTAACAGCAAGGTCTTCCTAGGCTTAGGTATGTACAAGGCTTAGCATGACAGGGTCTGTACTACAACTAATGCTAAAGGGAGATAGTTACTTCAGGGGCAATCACATCTAAGTACAGCTACCATACATGTATCATCTTGAAAATTAATTTCCTTTTTAAACAAGATGTATGCTTGCATGCTGCCAAGTGTGATGGCTACAAATGCAATCCAAACAGGCCTGCCAAAAAGTGCTATTTTCAAGGAGCACTGTTAGAGGTAAGCATAGTATTAACAGAATGCCAAAGAAGAATCAGCTGACATAATACAAACTACCTTAGCCTGCTTTCTGGATGCTCATTGCACAAGCAATTCTGTTCTCAGTTCGTAAACAGGAATTTTGGATCACTGCATGTCTTATACTGCAATTACACTGTCATACAGCTCTTTTTTTTTCCTCTTATTTTACAGGTTGGTACCTTACATGACATAATTGGTCCTGCTGTAGCTATTTAACAGCAGCTAACTGATACACCTTCTCAGTTGGTAAACAGCAAGGAAGACTTATTGTAGTATTAACATTGACTGTTTATTCTTCTTCAATCATTAAAATTTCTCTTTGAAACCATACTGGTTAGAAACATCTTTCAAATGCTCTAAAATTTCCTCTGGAAGTCCCCCTCATTAGACAAACAGTATTAATATATTGATGGCCTTCCCTATAATACAGATAAGGCAATAGAAAGGTCTCCGTAGTCTTTTCTCCTTGGGCTTTTTCTCCTTGTTTTTTTCTTCCAAGGTCTTTTCTCCTTCGGTTATTCAAAAAGCAAAAATGCTAAAATCACCTCCTGTATAGGCAACTCCATAATACAGCTGAAGTCCTTACCCGATGTAGTCTGTATCTTCGCTGTGAAATCAGACAGTAAATGAATGGACTTTTCATCGGATCCGTCTTGTCCATAAACCACCACTGAGGGTGAAAGCTGAGCTTTGAGTGGCATCAGGTGCTGCTGCGAGTTGCAGATCATCCCACAGCAGGCAAAAGTAGAGACCCACTTTTTCAACCCCCAACAAATTAGGGTAATGTAAAATTGCAGTTTAAATTCACTCTGTTCCACACTGACTCTTTTCTGAAAGCTCCTCACACGAGATAACAGTGTGGTCGTGGAACAAGGACTGACTTTTATGGCTCTGGAGGCCAGATTGGTGTTTTTTGAGATCTCAACACCTCCCCAGCAGCTGGAGAGCCAAAAGCTGGTGGGAACGCTTGCTCGGGCCTGCACTGCTGGTTGAAAGCAGGCACCGTTTGGCCATCTAGGCTGTCTTTTTGGGGGCAGATCAGAAGAAACAGAAAAAAGCACCCAGCGAGCCACCAGCTGGACTGAGGTGCCTTAGAGGGTTTTCAGAGACTGACCGCTCACCGAAAATACAGAGCATTTCTACAGATGAGTAACTAAGACCAAGATCCCGGCTATAGCCCTGTTGCCTGATCAGTGCAGCAGGGATCACCCCATCATGGGAGCTAGGTGATACAAAAGCTTGGCTGTAAAGCGCTCTGCCTGCCAGCTGACGGAGGCAATAGGTGCCTGCTCTTGAAAGCATTATGTAGCTAGACACATAGTTTATAGATACAGAACGTTCAGACTCTCTCATTAGCCTGACAATAAACGTCCAGCATTTAAACACATCACTGAAGTTAAAGATCATTTGTGATGCATTAACATTCACTTCCTTCTGTGTTCTGCACATTTTACAGTGAACATGCAAGCTTACCCTTGACATAAAATTAATCTTTGTGCATTTCAAAGAAAGACACCCATTAAGGTGAATCATGTGCTAATCATTATTACAGATCTGAACAAAATACACCATATATTTTCCATCAGCAGTCGTGACTGTTTACTTACCGATGCTACTGGTAAAAAATGAGCTTTCTGTCAAGGCTGTAACACATCGTAATTCACCCTGCGCATCGTGTGAACTAATTAACTGTAACATTATGGTGCTGGAAAACACTTGTGGTGCTAGGAAGTGCTGAAGATCTCCAACGTTCCTCATGTATTTTGTTCTTAAACATGGAATTTCTGACCTCATAATTGCCAAATTTTCTCCTTAAGGCTTTTTATTGCAAGAATTTTTTATAGAAGCTCACAGCAACTGCAACCAACAACATCCAAAGCAATAGGGAGGGACCACTCTCATAACCGATCTACTAACCTCTGGTCCCAGAGCACAGTAACACTGCTCCACGCTTTAGCTGCTTTAGTGAACCCACTTCTGTCTTTCAGATATTACCAAAAGGAAAAGGATGGCCAGGATGCTGATCTGTAGCTATTCTGTGCTTGGTTTAGAGCCATCTCCCTCTCTTTTCTATGCCTTTGTGGACAAGAGCCACGTCCACGGGCCTCACTGCAGAGACACACGAGAGATGCAGCTGCAGTGCAGCTACGACCTACGCACGCAAGCTGTCCAAACCCGGCATTGCTCTGTATGGTTTGTTGCAGAGAGTTCGCTGTGCTTAAATGCTCCGTGTGCTGCAGGATCACCTCCTATCTCTTAGGATGCTAGGAATCATAGTAAGGCATTTGCAGGCTTGTGAGTGACTGCCTGGCACCAGCAGGTTCCTCTGAAGCATCCTCAGTTGCCAGCTTGACAACGGGATGCTTGGCAAGAGAACAAGGCAGGGGTAACAAAGAGGTACACAACCGCAGACATCGCTGGAAGAAGTTAACTACCTTTTAGTTTGGGATCACTAACAGGAAAAGACCCTGAAGTTGCTTAAACTGTCATGATGGGCACAACTGGGCAACAGGCTGCAGTAGCACAGCTGTATGGGAAACACGGAGACAAAACGCATTATCTACAAATCATGTAAAAAATACTCTTTCATTTTTGCAGAACGTACACATTAACAGTATTGATCTAAGCCTGTACCCTATAAACATGTTACACCACACATGTTCCTATAGTAAAGCAGCTACGTAGTCTTAAGTCGTCTTTAACACCTGACCGAAATCCCAGCACAAATCCCAAAGCACTTAAAACATGACCGGAAACAAGCGATTAACTTGTTTTTAGCAAACATTAAGTCATCCTCAGAACGAGCCATTATTCAGTGGAGCGGATGGGCCGTCAGTATAAATGTGAGGATTTCAGCGCAACTCCCCACCTCGGCCTCGCAGATCCCTGCTGCCCCGCCAACACGCAGCCTCGGCGCACAGCGTCAGCAGAATGAGGGGCACGGCGCTGGCGCTGGCCTTGCTCACTCTCCTGGTTGCAGTACGCGAAGGAAGAGGTGAAGGAAACACCGTGAAGCTCTGCGGGAGAGACTTTGTCAGAGCCATCGTCTTCACCTGCGGCGGCTCTCGGTGGAAAAGGCATTTGACTGATTATCACTACCTGTTTGGTAAGTGCTAATTAATGCATTAGAGGCTTATCACCCCCTGCAAGGTGCACTTAGCTCCGAGGGGATTGGGAAGAACCGAATCACCTGCAGGCTGTACCTAAGGGCAGAGCTGTGCCCTCGGCTCCTCCGGCTCCCCTGAACAGCTGCCTCTCACGCAGGAACAGCACGGGCTTTGCTTTGAGACAACAAGCGAGGTGGTGCAACTTCACCTTTTTTGTTTCCTTGCAGCCTGCTTGGCTTAGCTTAGTGTGCTGTTTTGCTAAATAAAAAACATTTAGATCAAGATTTTCCAAGTCAACCAGAGGAACCACGAGTTAAGCCCAAGGCTAACACTGAAAATCTCTATGCCATGACATTTCAAATGTCAGAGTCAAGCTTTGCTGCAGTCAATGCAAGTTTTTTACCATTGTCTTCAGTAGGACACACCGCTTTCCCCACTAAAAACCAGAAACTTTATTACAACTGAAGAATATTATAATTAAAGTATGTTGAATATCTACTCTGCAATTTAAGTATTTTCACATGGTGGTGTATGTATTTATTAGCACATTTTTAGAGAGAGTTGTAAAATTACATGCACTGCTAGAAATTTGTACTCTGATAGGTTAAAATAACGAGAAAAAAGAAATGATGCAGATGACAGGAACAGAGGCTTTCCACACTCTCCATGCAGTAACATCTGCCTTTTCTGAAAATTCAATTGTAGCAACAGCTTTAAACAAACATAAAGAGCGATGCCACCTGCAGCACCCTCCCTCTCCTCCCCGCCCCGAGAGTCTGTTGAAGGAGAAGAAACCCCCACTGCTAAACGAAGCGAGATAACTACTATACCTTTATAAACTCCACATGGCAGTGCCTGATGGTACTGTGGTATTTAAAATGCACATGAATCGCAAGCGTAATTTAAGTGGGAACATCCAGGAACTTTGAAATTGTGGGGTATCTGATGCCTTCACGTACTAGCTGCATTTCAGGAAACCCACAAGCAGTTCCAGGTTAACATGCTGGTCAAGTGCCGCTGACACATCAAATCACGGTTTTACCCTTCGAAGCAAATGTATCATTGTAAGACTGATAAGGCAACGATTCCTACAAAGAAAGAACACTCTTCAATATAAATCCATAAATTACTGGGTTTTTAACATGTTAATCGCAAAATGTGTACCTCGCGTATCTATTTTAATACTGCCCTGGCGACAAGTCAGTGATCTGGTACATCTCGGTTGTTCACATCAGAAACACGGAAGAGAATACTTTCAGCTCCCTCGCTGTAGGCTGGTCTGTCTTTCTGGTAAAGATAAGTATTATAACTACTCATGATTCCATGACTTCTCATTTTTAGCTTCTGATTTTTATGCAACAGAGAGTGAAAATCCCCTGCCTTTCTCACAAGAGAACAACGGTTATGCCGACTCCTCCACGTACACAGACCAGAGGCTGGAGACTGACGGCGAAGAAATCCACAACGTCAAGCCTGAGACAGAGCGAGACTTGCAAGGCACCAGGAAAATGTCTCTGCTAAAAAAGCGCGAAGTAGCCAAGCTGCTTACCACATCCTGCTGCAGCATCGGCTGCAGTGAGAGAGATATCAGTTCCCTGTGCTAAAATGCAGCAGGTGCTGACAAGGTTGAATGTCACAGCTTTCATGTATTAAAATAATCATGACATAAACCACAATTATTTCAGTTGTATTCTTTAATTGTAACTTTATTCTGTGGTCTACACTAGGGAGTAAATGTTGTAAACCAGCAAACGGCTGCAATGACAGTTCAGGTTGGGTTGTCTGGATTCCAGAAAGAGTTTACAGTGGTTTAAACTTTTAGTCACGAGTACAAGTATTTCTTCCCATCTAGCTACTGTTCTAGTTTCAGCTTTGCACATAAAATGTCATAAAATAAGCAATTTCTTATATCCTTCTCTTACAAAAATCCAACAGCCGGTTTCAGCTGTGACATACAGGTAGCAAAAAGTCTGTCTGCAGAATCAGAACCAAACCAACGCGGTGCGGATAGCTCTGTGCAGCGCGCCATGCCGCGCGAGGCCCCCGAGTCAGACCCCCACCGCAGCAGGGGAACGGCTGCAGCAGGGCGGACTTGGGATCAGTCAGCACTAGCCCCTAAACTGGGCAGGCAAAAGCCATGCTTTATTTCCTATTCCGGCTGCTTCCAGTAACGTCTACCCGAGGTCCTACCTAGTGGACAGTTAATTTGCACCCAGGGAGATTGGAAATACACTTCTGAGCTCAGAGGGCTGAACTTCCCCTCTTATCTATAGGCAGGTATCAGCGGAGCACCCCAGTTCAACCTTTTTTTTGCTAGATTCAAGCACCTTTAACAGAAGGGCCTAGACATGTTAGATCTACATACTTTGAACATGATGTAATTTGAAGACATTTTTTACTTGATTTCAAGTACTATGGAACTGAGCTAGTCTTCTCCAAGGAGAACCTTCTCCCGGCCGCCTTCTCTGCACTCAGGGCTTTTCTCGGGGCTCAGGGGCAGCCAGCCCAGCCCCCAGCGAGCAAAGCTCCTGACTCGGCCTCTGCTGCCCTCCCACCACAGAGCCCACCCGGGGCAACCCTGGGCCCAGCGGAAGGTTTGGAGGGATCCCTCCATCCCCCCAGCAGGGCAGGGTAACTTGCAGCACCGAGCTACTGCGGCTTGACAGGACACAGCATCTGCAATACAGCGTGTGCACCGGGCTAGGGCCATGGGGCCGGGCACGTGCTCAGCTGCCCGCAAATGCCATTTAATGGGGATAGTTTTAAAATGCTTTTGTTTTACTTTCCAAAAATCCCTTGGTGGTTTCTACTTGGGGTCACATAGTGAGGGCAAATTCAGGGAGAAGAAAGTATTACAGGGATACTCAGTTCTGAAAGCAGCTAGAATCGGGAGCAAAACAGCATATGTCACAGAGAATTGCTTCCCAGAGAACGCTCTGGGAAATACAATTATTACATTCACTGACAAAAGGCTTACAGTAACCACATTTCAAAACAGGTGAAAGTTGCCTTGGTCCTTCACAACCGTTTTCAACAGCAGAAACAGGAAGAGTTAGGCTGAATGTTCATTTCTCCTGCTGTTAAACTCAACCACCTCCTTATTCAAAATAGACAGCATAGACATTTGCAAGAGCAAACAGTGAAGCGTTCTTGAACACATATGACGAAAACGTATCGCTCGCAGGATCCCACAGGCACCTGCTTCCGATTTGCATGCTCTGCTCATTCAGCTGCCCAATATGCGTCACCACAACAATCTTGTACCTTGGTATCATAAGGTCTTTTACCCGAGCTTTAATAATCTGCAAGAGAAAAACACATTTAGACACAAGTGGTGAGCTCTCTCTACAGGGGATGCTCAGCGATTTGGTTTTCTGGGACAGACAGGTGCAAGCATTGCAACAATCCTGATGACAGTCTTTGAACTGCAGCATTTGAAACATCTACTGCAAACTCCCCCATCCCCACGGACAGATGGCATGTACGCTACTGCAGTCATTTCACAAGAGAACCAACACTTCTATCTGCTAAAACCAGGCACATCTTCCTGCTGGGCTACTGAAATGCAAGCACAGGTGTTAAGTAAGGAGTTACTGTACGTGAACACCACATTCTCCTCCGTACATGTTTACAGTTACCTGCTGACTACAGGGGGGTAAAGGAAGAGCAGGCAGTACTGTTTTTTTTTAATGCCGGTGAGCTCTTCTGGGCCAAATAGTCAGGACAGTCTTTTCTCAGCAGCAAGACTGGATTTAACCGACAAGGTGCTTGCGCAAGTGTCACTGTGCAGAATTCAGCCGCTACCATAACTGGTCTATTTTGGAAAGGTCTGACAGATCCTTAAAACTTATTAACGGCACTTCCGGACAGGGCAACCACAGCACAGGAGTTTTACTGAACCGTGTGCTTGGCCAGAGCCAGTGCTGCTCGAACAAACCTCATCAATATAAGCCTGCACCCTCTGTGCATCCTGACGGTCTCCTCCAGCATTTATTTTACACTTTATATTTATGTTTAGCGGCCTCCCCGCCCCGACAGCCACCTCCCTGACACCCCGTCGAGGGGCGCGGACAAAATGGCCGCCTCGTGGCTGGCGCGCAGCCGTACCTCAGCGATGTCCTTCGCCATGTCCCTGCACCGGGCCGCCTCGTAGGGCTGCTCCCTCAGGTAGCTCCCCAGCACGTCCTTCAGGATAGCATCCACCGCCGCCACCGGGAAGCGTTTGGAAGGACCTGAGGGGACAGGCGGTGAGGTTCAAACTCGGGTTTCTGAGGGAAAACCCACCCGCGCTGGAAGGCGCTCCGGAGGTCTCCTCGTCCCGGCCCCGCGACCTACCCGGAGGGGGGTGTCTGCCGGCCGTGCCGCCATGCATCCCGGCACCGCTGCTGAAAGGAAGCGGGAGGACGGCGGCTCAACGCCGCCCCGCGGCCGCCGGGAGCCGGGATACCCGGCTCCCGGCGGCCGCGGGGCGGCGTTGAGCCGCCGTCCTCCCGCCTCCGCGCCTTCCCGCCCAGCTTCCCCCTCCCTCACCGCCGCGCCTCCATGTCCCCCACAGCCCTCAGTGGATCCTCACGGACCTCTCGTGTCCCGCAGCTCCCTCCCCCCCCGCCCCGCCCCGCCTGTGTGGATCTCTGCGTGTCCCTACAGCCCCCGCAGGCTCCGTGGGTCCCTGCGTGCTCCCATCACAGACACCCGTGTGTGTCCCTACGGCCTCCACAGCTCCCCACGCGTCCCTACAGCCCTGACATGGCTTCCACGGGTTCCCCTCAAGCCCCCGCAGCCGCGGTCCCTCACGTCCCCGCAGCCCCCCGCGCGTCCCCTCAAGCTCCGCTCGTCCCCCACGGTCCTTGTGGACCCCCGACACGTCCCCACATGCCGACCCCGACCCGTCCCCAAGGCGGGAAGCTGCGCGTTAGGTCCAGCAGCAGCCATGTTGTGGGCTAGGGACATGGCAGCCCCCGATACCTCTGCCCGGCTCCTCTGGGTGCTCCCGCGCGTGCAAGCGAAGCTCACTCGGAGAAAGCGGCGTTTTTACGGTTTTTGTTTATTTTCAAGGGGGGGGGGGGGTAATCACATTTAAATTGCAACTCAATCGGGTATTTAATGTGGTTCTTATGTATAGAATTAATAAACTTTGTTCTGACGTGGGGATTTATTTGTTGGAACGTTATGCATGGTAAATAATTGCATATTCAAGATTTTGTGAAATGGGTGACGAGGAGAATGGAGGAGAGACATTTATAAAAAACATTATTTACAAAAATGATATCCACATAGTCGTATTCTAATCTATAAGGCAAGTAACATTTAAAATATGTTGTTTCATGATTATCTTCAACAAGTCAATACAACACATTCATATTACCAGTGGTCAAATACAAAGCTTTGCTGCAATAGTCTGTGTGCAACAAACCTGTACGTCTTTTACGTTTTTTTTTCTCTGAGAACAGTAGGTAAGCAGCAAAGTTTTCATCACAGACTAAGCAGTACCTAGGCCATCGTAGACTAAAGGTATAATATATCTCATTGCACGTTTAGGCAAAAAAGGCCAGCCATTAATTAACTTATTTAACTTAAATCTTAAAAATAGACCTGTGTATCTTAATCCACAAATATTTATAAACATTTTATACACGAGGGAGTTAATAAAATGATACAGGGTGATACCCGGGGAAATCCAATTCACTTCTGGGGCTTCCTCTGGGTTCAGAGGTGTCATGGCGAGGTTGTCCTGCACCCTGTGCCCTCCGCCCACCAGCCCGCGGCCGCGGGACCGCAGCCTCGAACCACAACCTGACTCGATTCCTCTCTCAGACCACGACTAACGCTTCCACGCGGTTTATGCCGTCAAAGCGACCGGGTGACCTCATCAACCTCGGAGCGTTTTGGAGTGGAAAACCCCTCCGGTGTGGATTACGAATCCGACAGCGGGACGGCATGTCCGCGGCGATTCGCCCTCTGTCCAGAAAGGGAGCGATTTCGAACGGAGGAATAAGATATTCTGAACACCTCGCTAAAACCTGGCATGTTTTGTCACATACTGCTTGGCCTGTAGTGAAGTCCTGCTTATGCGCAAACCTTTGAAGAGCATCGCCACCCTAACGCTTGTGATTTTAGGAACAATTGTCAGCAGCATTATCTGCAGGCCCTCCTAAAGTGATAGGGGAGGTCACGCAGGAGGTGGGGGGTGTTTCTGCAGATCTTTTTTCTAGCCTGGTAGTGAAATAAGAATTAAAATACTGATGATCATAAAATCTCCCCGGCTCTGCAAGAATTACTTTCCTTGGGAAATCGTAACAAACGGAAGAAAAGAATAATTCTGGCTATGAAATGAAATCTTTGAGACAGTAATTCCTTACCAGGAAAGTACAATGTGATGATGTTACGTATTTTGGTCACGGTAAGCTTCAAAATTAAGTTTTTTAACCAAGACATTTTCATATAAAAACAACAAAGGGTAGGGCAAAAAAGCACTCCATATTTGGTGTATTGAAGTGGCTTTCTCAGGTAGGTGTTGGGTGTTTGGGTAACAGACCTGTGGGCTGTATTTCCAAAAAACCAGATAAAATGGAGCAGGATTCCTCTGTGATGCAGAACTGCACCACGTGCCCGGTGGGCACAGGAACCGCACCACTGCCAAGGGAGACGTGGAACTGAAGGAGAGGTCCGAGAAGGGCCGAGCATTTTTAGTAAAAGATGTTTGACTCTCTCTCAGGTTGTTTAAAAATATGACACCTTTTCATTGCAGTTCAGCCCTTTAAAAATGCTTCTGCTGCAAGAAAGTGAAGTGGAGACTCTTTACGTGATGCTCGTGCTGCAGGAATCTCTGCAGCTGCGGTTTGACAGAGTGCCATTGCCGGCTGCTTGGAATCATCCAGCATTCGGTAAACGAAGACAAGTATGACTTGTGGTGGTATGGGCAGCGTGGCAAGGTCTTGGCAGGGACCTCGGTGGGAAAATAATCACCCGTGCAAGAGCTGACCAATTTTGACGACTGGCCACTAAACAACTACCCTGGGTCTCTGTGATCACGTTAAAAGGAGAAGGCAGACGGCTCTCACCTGCAGGTGTGTGTGTGTGGCTTCAAAATGATAAGTTTAAGCAGCATCTTTCTCTGGTGTTTCCCATACAGCCCAAACCCTGGGCACTGCCGAGAGAGATACCCCGGCAGCATCCCGCAGCAAGGGTATGATGGTGCCTGCAGCCTGCCTGGAAAACTGCCTTCCCTCCCCATCCCCTCCCTGCCTGGCCAAAACGGGATGTCACTTTAACATAAACTTTTTTTTTTTCCCCACCTATGTTTTAAAAAACCTCTAACAGATAAATCCTGAAAGGGCATACTGAAGGCAAAATTAATTTAACTGAAATAGCAAATAACAGCAGTAAGACCTTTAAGTCCAGCCTGCGTCGGGAGGAGTGCGCAGTTGTGTAACTTCCTCGGTACAAGATTGCGCTTCTGTGATAAAGCTTTTGCGAGTGAAGCCACACATGTACGCACTAAAAACTCACACCAGCTGGGCAGGAACAGGAGTTTAATGGACAATGGCCTTACAGCAAAAATAAGAACCAGCTTTATAGCAGGGGAGTGATATTTAAGAACAAATGCAAACAGCAAATGAAAAGCTGCTTATTTGCTAGTATTTCATACTATTGAGCAATTTCATAGTTATTAAGAAATATTGTTAAAGTAGAAAATTGGTCTGAAACGTCTCCTGTGAGGAGCACCATAAGCTGGCTGAGAATCGTGAATATTTGCAACAAACAGAAGAAAAGTTGCAAAAAAAGAGACTGCCTGCTCCTAACATCTAAAGACCCAAGTCTGCGGGTGTCCATGGGGAAATCACCCCCGCTCCATCAGCCCGCACCGTGACCCTGCAGGCGTGGGCTGCTGGCGGCTACCGGGGACCCCAGAGGAAACTCCCTCAGGGGAGAAGTGGCTGAGGACACAGTCTAAAGGGAAAGGTCCATGCAAGTAACCAAGCTAAAGCCTTTCTGTGCATGCATTATTTGAATGCCTCCTTTATTTATCCTTTTTTTTTTTTTTTAACTCAGATAGCTAGATCTGAGTGCTGCTGAGTTAAGGGGTGCCAGTGCTGGGCAGTGCTGGAGGGTTGAGCCCCCTTTTCAGCCTCAGCCTGACTTGGCAAAAGACCTGCTGGACCACATGCTCACAAACAGAGCGCTGATGCTTAGCTCTAGAAATGCAGGTGACTCACAGGCAACTGAATCGCCGTCTTTTCAGCTCCCTGCGGACATAGCTGCTCTCTGCTAGCAGGCAGGGAGTACCAAACAGATGCGTTCCCTGAAGATACGCAGTTTTTCCTGCCTAAAAGTGGAGGTGAAGCCTGCAGAGCTTGAGTGCCCTGAATGCAACAGGGCAGCGCATTCCCCGTGCCCTCTCCAGAGCCAGGGGCTCTCGCCACTGCTACTGAAGCCAGAATTGGGGATAAAAATCCCTATACATGCCCCTGTTTGGTGCTCTAAATTTAAGTCTGATACATCCCAAGCTGCTGCCCATAATCTTTTTTTCTGCTGACACCTTCTCAAAGCCAGGCAGAAAGAAGACCAGGCTCCTGCACTTCAGACTTAGAAATGCAACTCATCTGTTCCCCCTCCCCACGCAGGGTAATGCCGGGGTGCCACGCTCGTACGGCATGCGAGAAGACAAATACTCGACAAAATAAGCATCCCCGGGGCACTCTGCCACTCTGCCTCTCTGCTCAGGCACCAGCAGGGCAGGAAAACTAAACCATCAATGCGGAGCGGCATCTCCTCGCAAAGGTCGTGCTGGGAGGGAAAGCGGAGACACACAGTTCAAGGCTCCTGAGCAAACGCCTAGTGAACTAAAACACTATGCAAAAAATTGGCAAAAGCAGGATGCAAAAAACCTGTCCCAAACCGCTTTCTTTTTGGTCCCAGTGTCGCGGGCTGGGAATAGCTGTTTTATGTCACCTGCCGGTGGCTGGAGGGGGACAGTGTCCCTGCGGGGCTGCAAGCGTGCCGGCACACCGGGCTCGGGTCTGGCAGCCAATTCGCCCCGGAAAGGGTGCAGGACTTTCTCATCTCTCTACCCAGGCCACGGGGGCTGCATCCTAGCACCAGCACGCACCCAGAAAATATGACCTCTGTTTTGTGGGACAGCACAAATGGGACAAGCTTGGGAGCTTTGGGTTATGGGTTTTTTTGTTTAAAAAGCATTTAAAAACCCAATGCTAATGTAAACACCTTGTCTTTCAAATGAAATATAAAGTAAAATATCTATGTTCTGGTAATATTTACATTATAAAATCCTTATTTTCAGGACTATGACATAGATCTCTTTTGGAAGCATGAGTTTATAACAATTGTACACAGCATGAACCAATTATGCAAAAACTGATTCTTAGGTTTTGCCCTATATTCCTATGTCAGAAAGGGGTAGGTTACACAGTTTATACATATTTCCATTTCAGGGGAAAAATTATTAACCGAGTTGAACACTCCATCCAGGAGAACCGGCAAGTGTACTTTCAAAAACTGCAAAGATGTACGAAGTTGCATAACTGAATTGTGCTTTATCTTCTGTGTTGATACCTTTTGTGAGCATGCACACAACTCAAGCACCCTACCATACATATCTCGGTCTGGGAGTCATCTCAGAACTGAAATATCTCCAGATTTTTCTTGTTTTCTTCTAAGACGGGCACAGATTTCTGTTTTCTTACGTCACTCCAAACTGCTCTGTGAGCAAGCACTTCCCAACATGCACAGTCTGCTTTCCAACGCAAATGCACAAGCCTAATCCTGGCAACACTTGTGACTGTAAAATTAGCACTATTTGTCATCCTACATATTTCTAAAGTCCCCAGCAGCCCGTTCAGCGGATGCTCCTATGCTTCCCTGTGCATCTGAACAGCAGCTGCATGTAATTTCCAAAAGATCCCTTCTTTTTTCCTCATTTCACCAAATTCTCCCGTTAAAACAAGCTCTCCATCTTGGCAGATGCCACACCATTAATGCCGTGAACGCTATCACCATGTTGCCAGCAGTAGGCTGAGGCTAACGTCAACTAGAAATCAAGCGCTGCACGGGCGATGCAGCGAGAGGAGCAGCACGCACCGCGGGAGCCCGGCTCCGAGCCCGCGTCGGCTTGGGGAAAACACGGAGGGACAATTTTGCACCCTCCAGTTTAGCACTTCTGTGTGTTTTCCCATCTCCACGAGATAGCTGCTCCTGATACCAGCGAGGCAGGCTCCTGCCCCGTGGGTTTTCGGTAGCCCCCCGCGCTGCTCCTGCTCCCCTGGCACCGGCACCGTCCCCAGCCGGCTCTGGGTGTCCCACCAAGGGTCAGGCTTGGGCTGCATTTGCCTTCCAGTGTTCGTAAATACATGCTTTCCTGCCTAAGTGGTAAAATGGAAAGGCATGGGGGAGCTGCATGTCTTTAAAACATTTTCTAAACCCACGGGGCTTTCAAAAATGGGGAAAAAAACCCAGAAAAAGCGAGCAAAGGAACGTAGAAATGCAACCGAAAATCTGGAGACTGCTCGGAAAATGCATCCTTAAAAACAGCAATAACATTTCCGGACAGTGCTGTAAGCTCAGATTTACTACCCAGCCTCTTTGCCTGCTGATTTCCTTATCTGCATCTCTGCAAAGTGTAAGGACACGGGGCAAAGAGAAGCGCTCGTCGCCTATGCACGCACTGCTGGGACTCCTGACGGTTAATCTGCGGCTGTAAGAGAACACGGGCATGTTCACGGAGGTTTCTTGCAATGGAAATTTGAAGTAAATACTTTTTGTAGAGGTGACATTTTTCTCTGCTTTTTGCTGGGAGACTGTATTAGGAACCTCCACATTTACAGCAATATTTTTCTGGAGTTAAACCAGCTAAACCTGAAGATAGAGCTTTTTATTCATCACGGTGAGACATACTAAGGACTGAAGAAAAAGTAGATCAGCATGTCGGTTCTACTTAACTCTCTTTTTATGAGGCACCCCCTTCATAACAGCTATCAGTATTGTATTTAAATTGTATATATTGACAAAATGTAATCTACCTCTGTAAGCATTGTGCCATTCAACAGTACTACTATTAAATTTATATACCACAGTTTAAATTACATCCATTTCATGAATGGTAAAATGCTAAAACTCAAGTGTCTAACTGCCAAAATACAGCCTTACTGGAATGAGTACAATTTACAAATACAATAATTACATTTTAAAACCATTAACAATGTTACATCTAGAAGTAAATACTGTAGGACTGGTCAAGACGGTGTTTTCCAAGGAAAAAAATGCTGAAAGTTGTCGACACTTCCAACAGAAATGTCCCGAGTGCAGGATTTAGTTCATTTTCCTTAAACTGTAATTAAAACCCGTTCCACGCACAGCAGTCCTTGGGTATTTTCCATATTATTTTCCATAGACTTGCATAAGCTTCCATCAGTTATCGGCCAAGTATTTACCTAGAAACGGGATCAGAAATCAGCTGCGGGGAGGGAGCAGCCCCGGTTCCCGGGGGACGGCCGCCCGCCTCTGCCGGCCCCCGCACCCACGGCCACGCTGCTGCCACGCACGAGTGGCACACGGGAAAACACTTGTCTTTCTCTGCAGCAATGGGGCAAAAGGAAAAATAACTTGTCTTTCTCTGCAGCAATGGGGCAAAAGCTCTTCCTGGAGATCCCCAGACCTTGCCTTTCATGCAGGACCCATGAGCAGAAACGAGCCCATGAAATTCAAGGCTCTCGTAAGCGGCAGCAGGATTTATTTCATGCAAGGGAGCTTTTGCCCTTCTGCCACCGGCCAGCCCCGTCGCACCATGCTGCGGCGGGACCTCTGGGCTTGAACGGTCAACAAATATAGAGCAAAAGCAGTCCCAGGCATGCCAGCACAGCCGGAGGGGACCGTCAGGGACACTGCCATCCCAAGAGAAGCCGCCGGCGAGGCACCTACCTGCTGCAAACCTCTTCTTGATGAGGGAGAAGCGGTAGCCAGCGCCGACGAGCTCGATGTCGCAGCTGGACAGCGTGCTCCCCTCGCTGGTGAACTGCACGGCCAGGGGGGCCGGGGTGCTTGGCCCCTCTGAGAGCTGGAATCGGGCCAGCAGAGACCCCACACCTGCGATTTAAAAGTCCCGCACGAGACCTTTACAAGCCCGGAGAGGCACGCTGCGCATCCCAGGGCCAAATTTGCCAGCAAAGGCAATGAGATGCCCAAAGCGCTGCAAGTGAAGCCCACTCCCACGGTTGTACCCGAGCCAGCAGCATCCCCCCCCGGGGGGGGGGGGGGGCAGAGGCAAACCCCCTCATCCTCCCAGCAGATTTTTACTTTTCAGACACCCCAGCGATATGAAGCAGCTGAGCCGCACGTGTGACACGTGGAGAAGTGACCCGCGGGAGGCTGCGGTCCCCCCGACGGGGATGCAACGCGGGGCCTCAGCCTTCAAATGCAGAGGGTCAACGGAGCAAAGGATGTGGCAAAGAACCGCATCCAAACCCGGTGTGTTCATGCTGTTCCGTGATGCCAAAGCGGTTGGCAAAACAGTACCAGTGGCACGTAGCCCTGCTTTTCAAAGCTCTTTGCTCCTAGCTTTAAATAGCATCCTCCCCCGGCAAGCGCCAGCGGGAATCTGTGTGTCTGCACTTGTGCGCAGGCATGATAAACGGGTCAGTGTCTGATTTAAGTATTCAGAGTTAATAACATGCACATTTGCAGGATTACCTCCATTTTCTGACTTCTGAGAGATATCAGGGATCTTCCACAATATCCTTTGCTGTTCGGCGTTCCTAAAAACACATGAAGAAGAGCATTTCTGTAGGAAACAAGAAGTTACGAAGGAGACATCTGAATTTTGCTAAAGACTGTGGCGGGCTGGGGGAGCAGCTCCGGTGCCACCCTCCAGAGCTGCAATTCTTGGAGCTTGGATTTGGCTTTGGCTTTGACCCGAGCAGGAAAACGCTGCTCTTGCATTGCAGGTGAGCAACGGGCGAGCGACAGTGGGGCCGTGCCGTGCCCTGCTTCCCCGCTGCAAATGTGCACGCCTGTGCCTGCGATGGCCGTGCATCCCTCTAAGCCAAAACATGGAATAAGGGTTGTTATTCTGCTGCCTGCACACACGCGTTTAGCTCTGACCCGCTTGCTTGTGGGAATGGCAAGAAAAAAAATCAGAGCGGGGTCGCATGCTTCCTCCTGCAAGAGGAGGACAGGTTTGGGTCCCCAGCTTGCCTCCAGCTCCTGCCCGCAGACACCTCTGACACAGGCAGGGACAGGACAGGGACAGCAAACGAGCTCTTTCTCAGGTGAGCAATTCCTACCAGACAGCAGGAGGAAGCACAGCTTGAAGTTTGGTTACTCCTCCGTCGACGGGGACGAGGAACTGGACGTTGTTTAGAGCTACCGGTGTGGTCATTGCCTCTGTATTGTATTTGTAGTCAATGCGGAGGTCAGTGCTTGCAGGGTCACACCGCCAGCTCACTGCAAGGTTTAATGGAGTAGACTGAATACCCTGGGCAGATACCTTCCAAAATGACAGAAAAAACATTTAGTTTCCGTAGGGGTGAAGGGAGAAATCCCATTTTACAGACGCGGTAATTGCATTTGGTTTCAGAGGAGACAATACCTTGTATTCTCATAGAAAATTTGTACTGGACTCAAAATCAGGCAATCTAGTGACATACAGAAGGGACTAGCGGGATAGCATGCCCTCAACTCACGTTATCTCCACTCTGCACTAGGGAAATACCATCTTTTATGTCTATAAGTTAAGCGCACGTTTTTGGCACGGTTTTATCTTACAAAAAAACCCCTACCTGGTATTTGAGCATATCCACATTGTAATAGGTGGCTTGTGGTTTCTGTTCCGATACCTTCTTTAGGTGAGTCATCAGATTTGGCATGTTGACCCAGAACTCTTTCGTGTTGGTGTCACTCTGTGTGTTGTCACTGCACAGGGGGAGAATTAACCCTTCGCGTAAGTCGCCTCGGCGGAAGAAGGCTTTTCTACAAAGCATGCAGGGCAGCAGCGCTGGCTGCCAGCTGGGACTGCATTTAATCCCGCATTTAGAGAAATATTGCCTCCCTCCCGCACATCTCTGGCTTGTCCTCAGATACCTCCAGGGAGGCACAGCGGATGCAACCTGTAGGTCATCTCCTTTTGCAAACAGGAGGTCTAATGAGCAGAGCGAGGCACCAAACAAGCAAACCCCACCAAAGCACTTGCTCCTCTCTGCTGATGCTCTTCTGCCTGGCAAAGGGGCTGCTCTCAGAGGGAGTACTCCGGCAAATATTTAAGGGCTTGAGAGTTTCCTTCCCAAAATCAGGGCAGGCTTCCAAGGAAGACACTTTGGGCCATGTATTTTTGTAAAGCACCCTAATTTTCTGGAAATCCACCTTCCTTTGGGATGGTGGCGAGGCGGGGGCTTACCAGCAGAGGAGCTGGGGGTTTGGCAGGACGTGCTCCAGCCTGTTGTAGTTCAGCACGCGGAAGGTGAGCACCGCTGGAGCGGGGTTGTTGGCAAAGTGTCGGGTGATGCCCGCTGGAAACGACAGCACCATCTCCCCCGTGATCTTCACGATACACCTGCAGCGCCGAACACAGAGACCGAGGGGGGAGGAAAGAGGGGGGGGGCTCAAAATGCAGCAGGAGGGGAGGGTTCGCACCAGGGACGGTGCGGTGGCAGCCCTCCGCTTCCCACCCGCCGCGCTGGGGGAACAAACCTCTTGTGGTCCTCAACCAGCGCGAGCCGAAATAGCAGCAAAGGCTGGCAGCCTGCTAGGGATGGGGATGCCCCAGGAGCATCCCGACCCTGGACCCCCGCCTGGCGCAGTGCGCCGACACCCCAGCACACACGTGTGCCGAGCCCAGAGCACCTCCTTTCCTCCCTCCCCATGCCTTGAGATGCTCACCAAAGCCTCAACAGCACCCCAAGCCTGGCCTGACCCCAGGACCCCCTCGTTTCGACACCCGGACCCCGTCGGTCGGCACCTACTTGTTGGGGTCAGCCCCTTTGAAGTACGCGTTGACGGTTTCCGTGAAGGCGGCGGCGACGGGCAGGGTGTCCTGTGCCCCCATGGTGAGGGGGCTGGGTCCCCGCGACGAGCCTGCAACAGAGCAAAAACCTCCGCTTCTTACCTGTAGAGGGAAAAGGCACCGCTCCCCCCTCCCCGGGCTGGGGCAAGGGGGTGCTCACCAAGAGCCCCAGCTTAGCTTTATGGGCAAATATTAAGAAAAAGTCCCCCAGGCTTTGGATGAGGCTTTAAAAACTTTCTACAATTATCTATCCCCCCTCAAAAGCAAGCAAAGAAAATAATGGAGGAGCCCCAGCCACGAGCAGCATGCAGGGCAGCGGCATCCCCCCCCCCGGCACGGCTCCGGGGGGGGGCTGCCACACGGCAGGCTTTGCATGACAGTTTTTGCAGTAGGTTTCTGGGCCCCGGCAAGAGGGGCTGGGGAGGTTCCTTGTCCCTTGGCCGGAGAGCTCAGGCTGCCTGTGGGAAAGCGGGATATCGGCGGTCTCCTCCCTTCCCGACGCTGCCCGAACTCCTGCCTGCAGGAAGCCCGACCTGGGGGGACCCCTGCGATCCCCGGCACGCTCCCCTCTCCTGCCCGGCGCGCCTGGCGAACCCCCCCGCACGGCTGCCCACCCTGCAAAGCCTGCGGTACGCAAGGGCAAATCTGCAAACCGTCAGAAATCTGGAACTACGGAGGAGAACGTGGGACTCTGGGTGTGAAAGCCAGAGCAATCGATCTGCGGTTTGTTTAGATGATGAAAAAAACAAGAGGAAGGGTTTGCTTCAGTTGTGCTGCGCATCCATGGACGCTAGCCAGGCTCTAAAATAATTCAGCCCTGCGTGACCACACGCGGGTTTCCCTTTGCTGACCAGGAATGCCTGTCTCCGAAAAACATTTGAGGATGAAAGCACCGCTGCAAGCATACACCAGAAGCCCCGGGCGTGCTGGAAACCCTGCCGTGGGGGGGAAACGTCCCGCTCCCCATGCCTGCCACCAAGAGGAGAGCAAGTGGGGGCTACTGGCACGGCAAAGCTCTCGCCTCTCCCCCGGGGAACGTGCCAAAAGGTCACCCCGGCGTTAGTGTCTGGTCACCCACCCGACGTACAAGGCGCTGATCCCCCGGGCACCCAAAAAGTCCTCGAGAGGTCACCACCTCTACCCTGGCACCACCAGTTCAGCCTTATCTATTTTTCTGCAACGGACTGTTTTGAAACCTTTTTTTTTTTATATCATAGTCTGTACATCAGGTTAAGCACAAGGATTATTTTGCCTCAAACCAGCTACAAATGAACAGGAAAGGTCTCCGGAGGCTTACCCAGGGACCCCAACACCCCCTTACTCTGTTACCTTCACTTACAGGGTCTGAATCAGGCAGGTAAAACGGGCTGTTAATTCAGCCCAGGGTTTTGTTTAGAGCATGCAAGCGTGTGCCAGCTTCAGCCGAAGCCGTACAAGATTAAATGCCGGCCTGGGGAAGGGCAGCGCCTCTGCAGGCAGTGGGGCGAGGGAAAAGCAAAGCGACCGAGCGAAATGCAGCGTGTTTCTGGTGAGCTCCTGCTTTTCTGCTTGGACTATCTTCCAAAATAATCCCCTCCCTTCTTTAACTGCTGCTTCCCACCGCTGCCTGTTGCTTTTTGCCTCGCATCTAAGCAATCTGTCATGGGTTTTGTGTGATGTACAGTAAGGTCCTGGCTTGCTGCTGCAAATTTTGTGCGAGTAAGTGATAGGGTTTGGGTGCAGGAAATCAGGATTTGTAACGTCTCCTGGGGAAAGCACTTCCGTCACTTAAATTACACTTTGAGTTTTGATATATTAATTGTGAAAAAACATGGCATTTGCAGACGAGGAGGATTCCTCACGCCTTAAAAATGCATCCGTGCAGGCAGTGCATTAACGTATCGAACCAAAGTTGCTCTGTCCTAGAGGCACACATGAGCCTCTCCGGTGCTGGGATTTTCCCTTCAAATGTCTAATGTAGCTTAAAAGGGTGTAAAAAATTAATGTGGCCACACATCTCCTTCTTGGTCGTACGTCTTAAGAGACTCGGGGGACTAAGTGATTTCAGCCGCAGCCTGGAACAACGATGCTCAGTAAGTCCAGCTGTCCCAGCGCACGGGATGGGCAGACTGAGCATCTCACCCCCACACAACAGACCCATCGCCACCCAGGCATTAATTATCCTAATGACCCCAGGGAGGCAGCATGCGGCTCCCCAAGCCTTCCGCTTCTGAGGACACGGCCCCGAGCTACGCATCAGGGACTCGGCAAACATCCCGTCAAAGAGCAGACGCTTCATGTCGGTGCCAACTGCGCGTGAAGGCACGGGCAGCTCCCCAAAACCACTGGTTATCGCAGCCACGCTGCAGTACCTGGCTGTGTGGCAGAGGGGACATGCAGGGCCACGGGGCAGCACCGCGGACAGGTAGGCTAACGTATTTTTTAAGAAATTCTTTCCATAGACACCACTGGTGGGTTATCAGAGAGCGCAGCGAGCACATCCTTGCTCCCCACACCCAGAGCAACGGCCCCTCAGCACGTCGAATCCAGCCGAATGCGGTGGGATATTCCCATCGCATCCACCCAGAAGTACAGACAAGATTCAAAAACATCAGTGCAGACTGGCTATAGAAGGGTGAGATCTGGAAGTATCACCCAGCAGAGCAACATCAGGCTTTGCTCAGCAGGGAAGGTGAGAAGATGGTCTTTAGCCGCCCAGCAGCAGCAAAGCCCACGATCCTTGGCAATATAATTATTATTCTTTGGGAGAGAAAAAAACCCACCTCCCACACATACATGCTCCGACTGCAGCCTGGTTTAGCCTAGACCCTGCACCAGAGCATGGAACGAGGGGTAGGCGTCTCTCATACCAACCTGCCTTTTCCCTGATTTTCAGTCTCTCATTTCTTCCACCGTTTCTCTGTACGTATATGAAATGTCTTCATTCCCCAGAATGAAAAATCACACGTACAAGAATAAAGCGGCTCATCTCACGTATCTCTATTACTGGGCTCAGATGGCCTTTGAAAATCTGAGTTCATCTGAACAGCAACAGCAACAAAACAACCTCCACGTTTCTCATCTGACTTGGAATAAAAATCATGTGGATGTAATTGGCATTCAGGGTTCTCAGTTCCCTCCACTCTTCCCTCATGAACCTATATATTCTTCTCTTAATGGCTTCAGAGACTAAATAACTTTTTAAATAAAAACTTTAATGTAAAAAGAAAAGCATAATCTATTTTAAGCCCTAGAATACTTTTCCAGAAACTTGAGAGACAAGTCTAGTTACCGTGGCACGCCTCCAACAAAAATCTGGCTTTTCAGTGACTGCTTCAGAAGTCATTTTTAGAAACTTTTCACTTTGGTAAAATGACCTGATAATACTGGAGAAAAAAAAAATCCACTTTACGGAGATTTGGATCCAGCCATAAGCAGCGCACCAGTTTATTTGCCTTACTTTTCCCTACACAAAGGTGGAAAATACAGACGTGGAGTAAGGACCGTGATCCTGGTACACAGCTCTGCCCTTGTATCCAAGACAGCATCACCAAAGCTGCACCCCATCTTTTCACACGTGAACAAACTATCCCACGTTCTGCAAATACATGGATCTTAGCACAAAAAAACCCCTAAACTCAGAAAGAGAAGATTATTTCTCTTCTGGCATTTCATGCCCTGAGTTACAGATGCCAAACTCAGCAGATCTCCTTTTACCTCCCTAGAGATGAGCGTTGAAATTTGGCGCTTTTTTTTTTTTTTTTTTTAAAGTTAGACACAAAGATGTAGGGATAGATCAGGAAATCCAGCATGTGGAAGTGAAATAGCTCCCTCCTGGGAGATGAGATGAGCCCGGAGGCAGTGCCACGCTCTTGCAGCCCTGCTGCTGTGCCGGCCGGCCGGCGTGCCCTGGACAACCCCCCCCTCGCCCCCATTCTAGACCATTCACGCTGCCAGAACAAAGCACAAAAAATCAAATATACCATTCAAACCCATTAATACACAACCCCCCAAGAAAACCCCCGAAAGCTAGAGGTGCTCGCAGTGCTGGTGCTAGACCGAGTGAGGGGGGGGGAGGAAACGCAGAGCAGGGGGGGTCAGCGGGGATGCGCAGTGCCGGGGTACACGTACTGAGGAACAGATAACGCGCGAAGGCGGCCGCCTCGACCCAGCGATCAGCCGGCACAGCCTTCGCCAGCCCCTGCCCCGCCGTGCTCAGCTCTTCCCGAAGCTCCGGGCAGGCGCTTGGCACCTGGGAAAGGAAACCCAGGAAAGGTTTTTTTTTTTTTTTTTGCTGGAAACAGCAAAATTGCAATGAGGATCGGGAGCGGGGACCTCGGGGACCGGCAGCTGTGGCCCATTAAAAGGCAAGAAGGCAGAAAAGAAGAAACCAACCTCCCTGGTCACCACGACCTCCGTCCCTGCCGTCCGCTGCTGCTACGGCATCACGCTCGCCAAAACGGGGTTTGCTCCGTGAACACCAACACCCCGTGCTCAGCGGCCGGGCAACCCCGGGCTGTTTGCCGGAGGGGACACGCTTTACGGATCGCAGGCTTCGCAGCGAGCGAGACCCCCCGTGCCAGCAGCATCGCCCAGCTAGCCCCAGCCCAGCTCTGCCTGCAAGCACCACAACGGCTTCAAAGCGCTTCTTTTGGGGCTTAAAGCACCTATTCCTGCTGCTAGCAAACCTCCCCGCTCTTCTCGTCTTTTCAAGAAAAACGTTGGCACGCTGTCGGTGAGGTGAGTCTTCCTCCAAAGCCTCGGGGCTCTCCGAGCGGGGCTGGCCGCCCAGGCACCCGTGCCCCTGCTCCATCCGAGACGTGATGCTGCTCAGAGAAGCTGCCATCCGCCCCAAAACAAGCTCTCCTCCCCCTGCATCCCCCCCAGTGCATCTTCTCATCAACGAGGGACCCCAAAACCCGCATCGCCTCCGACCAGCCGCCCCGGCAGCACAACCTGGTGGCTTTTTGGCTATGCTTGCTGGCGGTGCCGGCACGCTCCCGACACCTCGCCGTGGAAAAAATCGGATGGGAGGTGGGGAGGGGACCCCGGCTTGGCGGAGAACCCGTCGCCCTTTGGTTTTTAACTAACCGCACTGTGCCACAGCCCGCTCAGGGGAACGAGCAGCTTGCGAGGGGGAGTAGAAAGAAGCCCTGGTTGACAGAGTCAAGTTCCTCGGCAGTGCAAGCGGTTTCGCTCTCTGGTTTTCACCGCAGGCTCGGTACGAGAATATTCTTTTGGGTTTTGGTTTGTTTGAGGGTTGGGGTTTTTTTTTTAATAAATAAACAGGGAAACAGATCATCGGGACAAATAGCACAAATCAAATCAAAATTATTCTGGTCGAACTTGCAATGTCATCTAAGTAGCCATAGCATTTCGCACGGAAAGCCGGACTGGAGCCTTTGAAGGAAACCCCGGGAGTCAGAGAGCAAGAGGAAGGGGAGCAAGTCGTTACCAGGTATGCTATGCACTACTTACCTTCGAAAGTCAAATAAAACTTTCCTCTGTCAAACCAAACGAGGGAAGGCTGTTCATTCTCTGTATGGCCAGGAGTTGAAGCGGGATGGGAAAGGTTAAGGAGAGGGAGAGAGAAGGACACAGTGTGAGTCACAGAGCAGGTCATTTATCTCGCTACGGGGAGGGGACGAGGCGCTGCAAGCCGTTCACGTGCAAGGAAAGGGGGGGCTTTTAAACTCTGGTTTTGGCTTAGGAAACAGAAAGCAGAAAGCAAAGCTATGGAAGCCCAGATGGAAGAGTATTTTTGCCCGCTTGGTAAGGATTTTGGCGGGGGGCGTGTGTGTCTCTTTTTTGCCTAGAGTGGAAGAGGCTTCTTGGCTCATGCAGTCTGTTAGCATATTCTAACTGCGTTGATTTTGGCAAACATGCCTTATCCTCTTCACCTCCGGCGATGTCTCTGCCGTGCTACAACAGCAGCAGCGAGCGTTTCCCCGGCGGGATGCTGCAACCGCATGCTACACCGGTGTGCAAAATAAGTGACAGTGAAACGTAGGTGTTTTCTGTTGCATTTCAGGACATAAACCTTGCAGATAAACAGACACACGCACACAGAGCAGGAGATGCCTAGCTGGAATCTTTCCTTTCCCATTACAACCACCAGCTCCCTGCACTCACACCGCCTCAAAAGCCACGCTAGACACCAAGTACTGTTGAAATAACTAGGGGTAGGGGGAAAAAAAAAAAAAAAAAAACAACGGCTTTTTGAGCTGTCAAATTAACCTTTTTGAATTCAGGAGGTGATAGCCTTTCACCTCGCAGTCCTTTTTGTCCCAGAGAAACTGTCATGCAAGGTGCTGCGAGCGGTGGGTGCCGGGGCTCGGGCACTCGGGGTGCCCGCAGCCGCCCGCGCCGAAGCCAGATGTCTCGAAAGCGCCCTGCTAGTACAGTACCTGCAGGCGTTTCACAGCGCCTTTCAAACGCGGGCAGTTTGTCAATAAAAGCATCATCTTCTGATAACATAAGCAGAAGAAACGCAAAAGAAAGGGAAAAAAAAAAGAATGAAAAAACGAATCCCAAATGAAATCAAGCAGCGCGCTGTATCAACGAAAAAAGACAGAGAAGGGTTTTAATGAGAAAAATAACGTAAGGGGCGCTGACACAGAAATAACAGCTTCTTTCTTTGCGATAAATTATTCAGACTGCACGTGCAACCACAACGAAAGCAAACCAGAACAGCACGGAGAACAAATAAACGACATAACTCTTCCGCATGCTCTCGGACAAACTCTGTCGGACTTTGCCACGGGAAACAAGAGACGGAGAGCGTGGTGGAGACGGACCCGGCGGCAAGCTGAGGGCTGCGGGCAGCCCCAGCCAGGTTGGGGTGTCCCAGCCCCGGGCCGGTCCCACGGGACCCCCAGCGGTCCCTGACCCACTGCCGTGTGCCCACAGACCTGCCCGTCCCTGCCCTGCGCGCCTTTCACCTTATCTTTTCCTCTTTCCGTATGACGAACCCAGGAATTGGAAGTGCTTTCTCTTCTGCTATGGGTTTGCCGACCGGTGCAGCAAGGCGAGCCCACCCTCGCCCCGGCTGCCTTGGTGGGAACAACCGGGAGATGCTTGGGCTTTCCCGGAGCGGCTCCCAAACCCCGTTTGCCCCTGCCTGCCCCTCATCTGGCTTTTCCCAGGCCAAATCCTGGCAACGCAGCGCCCGCCGCTTGGTTTGCTTGGAACTGGAGGGGCAAAACCTGCAATCTAGGGGTGTTCCTCCTGGCTGCCCTCTTCAGTGTCCCCCCTGCCAAGGGGTGACCCGAGAGCCCTGGTTTTGGCTTTTTCAAGGAAAGCCCCCATGGAGGGGGTGGGAGCGGCTGGGGCCAGCGGGCACAGCTTCTCACCCCCCCCCCCCCCCCGCAGCCACGTCAGCCCCCGCTGCTCAGGGCAGGTAGGTCAGGAAAAATATCAAGCAGCAGATTTTGTTCACAAAAATATATGGGTTAGAGAGAGAAAAAAAAAATAAATTTAAAACGAGAGCCTAAGGGACCCATCGCCTGCTCAGCCTACAGGACCAGCACACAGCCCCCATTTCATAGTCGCTTCTCCGGGCCTCCTGAAGTCCCCACGACCGTCCCTGTCCTCAATCTGGCCGCTCCCCTCCACCAAAATCGTGTTTACCACCGTGACCCCAGGCACCCCACGGCCACCGTGCCCGCGGGCACCGGCCGAGGCCACCGCCAGCCCCACCGACGGCAGCTCGCTGCCAAAGCTGCAGGACAGCGGGCACAGACAGGACCGACAGCCGACACACCGGGGATGCTCGGGGCTGGCTGGCCCCTTACTTGAGATGTGGTTTTGGGTGGTTTTTTTTTTTTTTTTTTTTTTCAGCAGCATGCCGTGACGGTGACCGACAGCCGGCGAACAGGTACAAGCATCTACAACATCTCGAGAGTGAAGCAAACGACAGGATGGAGACGCAGGTCGGAGACTCCAGCAAACCTACGGGGAGGGCTCGGACGGGCACGCGCGGCCACCGGCACCACGGGGATGGCACCCGCCGCACGGCTCAGGCCACCCCACCGTCTTCCAGCCATCACAGATGGCATTGGGGTGCCGATGCTGCCGCTCCCCGTGGCTCCTAAGGCGGCAGCCGGTGGGAAACGCTGCGGCCAGGACCGTGGCTGAGCACGCACGAGCACCAGCCGGGTTTGGTTTTTTTGGAGGGTTGGGGTTTCGGCTCCCTCCGCAGAGCCCGTCTGCCAGCCTGCGCCGGCCTGCAAAGCTCCTTCCCCGCCACGCAAACCAGGTGTGCTCGTCACAAAAAAAACAGGGAAAGAAAAGAAAAAAAAAAAAAAAAAAAAAGGAAGAGGGCTGTTCCTGGTAGAAGATGGAGCTGCGGGAAGCAAGGGGCGGTGGGGCCGGCAGCCGGGTGGGATGGCAGGGATGGCGGAGGAGGATGCGCCGGTAGCTGGGATGGAGGAGGGTGGGATGGAAGAGGGGGGGACGGGAGGGGACAGGGGGACACGGGGGGGGGGGGACGCAGCCCACGGAGCCTGGGAGCTGCTAGCCAGACTTTATTTGCATTTCTTATATCAGGCCCCAGCGGGCACCTGGGGGTGTTGGCAAAACCCATGTTTTTCAGGACATTCCTCCAAAAGAAAACTGCAGCGCTTTGTTCCGGTCTAGGACGTGTCAAGCTAACTGTTTAGAAGAGCCTTTTCCAAGACCCCGTTTCCTACTACCGCTTCAAGGGAAAGTATGAATTTAAGACGTTCAAAGAGATTTGGTACTAGTTGTCTCCTGGATCCCAAGGTCTGGCTTCCAGCCCCCCTCCCCTCCAGGTACAAGCATCCCCTGCAAAAAAAGCTTATTTTGACCAAATTAACAGACCATAAGCACGTTTTATATTCTATTTCACTTGGTGATAACCTCTACCTTCACCAAACGTTCATTTTTCACAACGTTTGGAGCTGCCGCAAAGAAAGCTTCCCTAGCTGCATCACGTTCGTGATCTGTCACCCCCCCCCCCCGAAACCTGATGCAAATTAATGAATGTGAACCCGAAGAACAATCTAGCAAATTAAAAGGTTTCAAGGAATCTTTTAAGGACGTTTAGAGGTAGGAAAGGTGAAAGAACAGCAGTGCTGTATGTTTTTACCAACGGTGGGAGTGGTGGCTGCACTCAGGGAATTGGTGGAAGATATGGAAGAAGTACTTTCAGCACGGGCTAAAGGTGCTATCGGAGGAGGGCTGGATGAGTGAATAGGAGGGCTAAAAGGCCTGGACTGTAGAAAAACATAAAATAACAGAAGGTTAAAGAAAACATACACAGCAACATTTACGTCAAACAAACAGAAGCTTTTGCCTGAAGCCGTAACCCTCTGTACCTCCAGGCCAGCCGGCTCTGCTGGCATCCCGGCGCAGCCCTGCTGGGTTAGCGCAAAACCAAACAACTTTAGTTCTTTTAGTGCCAACGGCGTTTGAGTCCGGACCTAGAAAAACGGCAGACGATTCCCACCATCTCGCGAGTCTGGGTGTTTGAAGTCCCCATCCGCACTGAGGACGGGAGCTCCGGGGGCCACGGGATGGATTTAATGCACCCGGTATCGGGAAGGGAGCGGTGCCCAGCACGTGCCAGCTCACTCGAGAGCAGCTCGTTGGGTCCTTACGGATCCTTTAGGGATAATTTTATATTCGTAACATCAATCCAAAAGTTCCCTACGACTTACCTGAAGCAGCCCGCGGTGGTGGGGCAGAACCCGGCAGCCCAGCCGGTGCGGCACAGCGGTGGGGAACCCCACCAAGGATTCCCGGGCACCCCCCCGCCACAACCAGACACCCTTCCCGGGACGGCCAGACCCGTACCGCTTTACCCGCAGGCGGCCGGGCACAGCCGGACCCTTCCCACGGGCACGCTCCCTTTTCACGCCCATTTTCTGCCTTTACCGTGACCGCGAAGCACCGCTCGCCTGCGGTTGGCATCGCTGAGGCTGCGCCGGCAGGCAGAGCAGGATGCGTTCGCGGCCGTTTTTCCACGCGCAATTTGCCTCGGTGAACAAATTATAGAAAACCCTAACCGGGCCGGGCAGCGCCCGCCCGTTACTCGCTCTTAACCGCTTGCTCCGCTCCGTTAATCCGTCTCACCGGACGGCCAAAGCAGACCCGCCGCCCCCCGCCACCCACGCGTCCCCCGCTCGCGGCCGGCAACGTACCACGTCGGCGACGGCGGGCTTGCCGGGGGGCAACTTGGGCCGGGAGGGGGGCCGGGGCGGCGGCGGCGGGGGGGTGCCGCAGGCGGCCAGCGGCGTGCCGGGACGAGCCGGGGACGAAGAACCTGCAAGAAACGGGAGCCGTGAGCGTGCCGCAGGCTGGCCCCCCCCCGTGGCCGCCCACCCCCGGACCCCCCTGCCCGCCCGTCCGCCGTCTCAAAGCAAAGGTTCCTCGCCCAGGAGCCGGCGTGGGTGCCCACGCACGCCCCGCGTGAGCTTCCCCTCGATCGTTGCTCCGCGGCGGCTTTGCGCGGGAGAAAAGCTTTTTGGGGATCGCTGATGCCGATGCGTTTCTGGCAGGGGCTGCCCGTCTGCGCCAGGTAGCCGGCTGCCTCGGCCAGGAGCGCTGTGCAAAATCGGAGGAGAGTTTCGGCTTTCCTGAAAACCAGACGCGGGCAGGAGAAAAACGATGCTTAACCCCTGCAGCAGCTGATGCCACGGCTCCCGGGGCTCCACGAGCGGCACAGCCGGCGAGCAGGGTCGGTCCCCACCACGGGAACGGGGGGTCCTGGCGAGAGGGGCAAAGCTTCGTCCGAGTGAAGGAAAGGAAGGATGAAAGAGCAAGATTACTAGATTTGCTGGGAGCATCGCACATTTCCCAGCCCTCTAGAAGAGTTTGAAAGAACAAGAGGGTGCTGCCGTCGTGGTTCGTGTGGTCCCCAGCAGCTGCTGCCTTGCTGCAAAGGGGGACTTTTTGCAATCAAATAGAAACTTTAATGGATGCTTAAGAGGATGCCCAGCAGACCGTCTTGCTCCACGTACAGAAATTCCTTCCAGGGTAAGTTCAGCAATAACTGGTGCTGTACAGAACGGTCGGAGATTGCACCAAGACAAGACGGGCGGCAGGAGCCGGGGGGGACACAGACCCCATTTTGCAGGACGGCTGAGCTGGCGTTTGCTACCAACCTCCGTGGAGCACAGCAGCACGTTACGATCTGCAGAGTGGCGTGTTTTGCTCAGACTGACAGTAAGATGATGTCTTTAGCTTTATTTTTCCCCGCTTACAAGAGAATCAGTTTACTAAGTTTTTTAGGCGATAGCTCAGATTAAGGAAATATCAAAGCTAGATCTATAGAAACAAGACTGAGAGGTAAATGACAGAAGGCAAGAGGTCAGCTTGTTTAAAGAGAATAAATCCTGGCCCTTCATTTGCACAACTCCAAAATTCAAGCCATTTTTATTTAGAAGCCTAATTTGGGAACCAAAGTTTGAATTTTTCCTTCCTTATCCTAAGAAAAGCCTGACAAAATAGGAATTACTCAGGAAAGTAACCTAGCAGCACTGAATGAGTGTCACAAGACAGAAACTTCAAGGGTGCTCAGCCAAAGCCCTGCCAGACGTCAGCTTTCATCCAGAGAGATTTAGTCTTCAGGTATTGAAGGTCCCTGGGAGACCGATGCACGTCTAGATATTTTTTACAAGAAGAAACTGTGGCAGCACGTTGTAAATCAGCACGAAATCAGAAACCCGCTGGGATGCCGGTCCCCAGCCCCGTCTCGGTGACACCCACAAGGCCGGGCTCCCGTGGGATGCGAAGGCAGGAGGGGGTCCTGCCCCACGGCATCCGAAAGCCGGACAGTCCCGGGACTGGAGATAGCAACGGGAGCCTTGGAAAGATGGAGAGGGCAGGAGCAGGAAGGGTGCGGGATCTGCACCGCACACCCAGACCGGCTGCCGCAGGATGAAGGTCACTGAAGATTTGCACGATTTTTGTGTGTGTATTTCAACGCGCTGCATTTTTACAGGTCGCTGTCCCGCGCCGGGCTGGGTAAGGCTGAGGTGTTGGTGGGCTGGAAAGCATGCCGAACCGAGACGGGAGATAATTCCTGGGGAAGAGACGCGGATCTTCCCGAACAGGTAGTGCTGCCTCGCCGAGCGGGGTTTCTCCATCCATCCCCAGGCGCGGAGCCGCCGGCACGTCCCCATCCTGCGGATCTCCGCTCACGCGAGGCAGTCGCTCAGTTGGCATCGGGGCGGAGAGCAGCGTAGGAAGAAGCTTGCCGTTCCCTGCTGCCGATCTCCCGGAGGAATCCCAGCTCCGACCAGTGTCGCACCGGCAGCGGGATGCTGCAGCCTCTGTGCAGACCCCCACCCACCCACCCACCCGCCTCGCCGGCACAGAAAAGCCACCACCACTAAAGCGAAGCCACACTTGCAGCAACAGCCACGCTTGGGGGGGGGGGGGGGGGGGGGGGGGGTGGGAGAACACCCCCAGGACCCCCCAACACCCCCCCCAGAGGCGGCAAACCCCCAAAGCAGATGGCACGGCGTTCAAGCTCACGCGAGGCGGGTGACAGCGGTCGGGCACGGGGCTGGGGAGCCGCGCGCCCATCGCCTCCCACCGCCGCCGGCACGGGTGGAGGTGCCCGCAAGGCTCTGCGGGGGCAACGCTCTCAAAAATAGTTTCTGGCGGATGCGGGGACGGCCGCGGGGTGGCTGGCGGGGACGGGGATTTGCACGTCATAGCTGCGCCGGTGCAGTAAGTGCCCTGGGGTCAGCCTCTAAAATAGCACGGTCAGGTTGCACCTTCTCAAGCGCTGTGGGAGAGCTTGTGTAAGCTGACCTCGGACGAGCTCGTCTGCCCTAATGGGCACACGGGCAT
Organism: Aquila chrysaetos chrysaetos; assembly: GCF_900496995.4. NCBI lineage: Eukaryota > Metazoa > Chordata > Aves > Accipitriformes > Accipitridae > Aquila > Aquila chrysaetos. Next base: position 41,331,668 of record NC_044015.1, on the reverse strand, counting down.
TTATAATTAAGCAGGTGAAGCCAGCCAGCCAGCACATGCCAGACACACCTATCAGGTTCTGCCCTTGTGAGAGATTCACCCTGGAAGCCGGTTCTCCAGACCCAGCTGGGCATCCATGCTCTCGCAGCCGAGAGGGACCAAGTGCTATTCAGACCCGTGCCACCTCCGAGCCGCGAGTTGTTTGGTCTCGGCAGCCCTAGGGTGACGGTATGCCACGACCTGTCTGTCTGCAACAGATCGAAAGGTTCTGAGGCTTGCTCAGATTATTTGCCTGAAACGTTTCTACTTATGTTCACCCTGAAGCCTACTGAGGACGGAGCTGCAGCAGTAACAATCCTATGCCAAATTTTGAGTCGAGGGGTTACGTGCGTAGCGGAGGTGGGAAGGGCGGCTCGCGGGAGCTTTGGGGAAAGGCTGTCAGACCCATCCGACCATCAGACACGCAGCAAGGAGCGGGGGAGAGGACACAGGAGGCTGAGGGCAGACGCTGGACGTGGAAGCACGAGACGGCTGGGTAGGAGCGCGGGCGCCGGGCACAGGCACAACCAGGCGGGAGGGGACGGCGGATGCGGTCACGGCCACACCGAAGCACACCCAACGCCGCGGGACGTACCGCTGGTGCTTCCCGTGCCGCTGCTGCCGCCCGGTCCGGGCGAGGAGACCACAGTCCGGTAGGTGGGCGGCGGAGGGGGAGGCGGGGTCGCTCTTTGTCCCAGCCCGAAATCTTTGGGAGAAGCAGCCGGCTCCAAGTTATCATCCTTAAGGTGGGGCTGCTCAGAAACCTTCTTGTGAACCTCTTCCAGGTGGAGCGGCGAGGGGATGGGGCGGGAGGGCTCGGCCGCCGGAGCATCGGCCGGGCTGCCCGCTGCTGCCGGCGGGGATCCCGCTTTTTCCCGGGGTGTCAACTCCGGAGTCGCGTTTTCCGGGGATTGATCGGAAAAATTGACCCACTTGTCTTCTGCGTTAACAGCAGCAGACTTGGGGGATAGCACGGGGCCAAAAATGCTGTCCAAGTCATTGATGGACGGAAGTTTGTCACTTTTGAGCTCTGCTGCTGTCTGGTCCCCTCCTGTGGTCAAAGTAGTTTATTTTACACTTAGCATTAACCGAGAGAGCTGCAGTCGCGCTATTCTCTACGGGGTTCTATGTCAGCTACTTTCTAGAGGAGAGGCTCTAAAAGCACGTTTTCTTATAAGCTGCCAGGCAATATAATTCATGTGCAAGAAAGTTTCTACGTCAGGTCGTGTGCAACATATAATGAACCACACTGGACTGCAATACATACACTGTGTGAGGGAGAGCATGCACCACGAGCCAAGCCCACCTCCTCCTCCTCCTCTATCACTTCGTACACAACAGACTCGCATCCTCCCAAAATTTACAGCTGGTGCTCAGCCTGTGTTACGCCATCGTCATGTCATTATCATCACTCTGAATTATCAGCAGATATTAAACTTACGCACTCAGCTCTCTTGCACACTCCACTATATATATATTTATAAACACACACGTATAAATATATATATTTAAACATGCTGGCTTGACACACTCAAGAGCTGGTGCTGGGCATGCAGTACAGGAAAGCAGACGGGGTGTACGTATTTCAGTTGCAAGCGGCAGCAGATAAGGCTATTTTAGGGCTCTGCTCGCTAACTGCGCTGCCACGCAGCAACGTTCCTATCTGACTTCATAACCAACACGGAGACAGGCTTCATCAGCAAAATCCAGAGGAGGGAGATGCTCCATCCTCCCTTTCGTGCCCTGTTTTCTTGCATTTCTCTTCCCCGAGGGCTGGAGCTTGGGGAGCTGGCAGCTCTCTAATGCCAGGAAGGCTGCCCGGTACTCGGTTACTTCATTTTGGACAGACTGAACGGAGGGATGGGGAAGGACCGGGGCAGCACCGGAGCTCGCAGCCCCTGCTACAGCCACGTGCATACGGCTAAAACTAAGGTGCCCTCTGGGCTCCTCGTGTCAGCGTCCCACCACCCCTGTTCCTGCATTTGGGGGAGCCAGCTGCTGTTCTACATTTAGGGGATAAATTCTAGTTCTGCTAAAACAGGGGAAAAAAAAAAAAAAAAAAAAAAACGACCTCTGCCGCTTGCTTTACTGGATGCGCAGGCTGAAGCATGCAGCAAGCCAGAGCCCAGCAAATAAACCGTCCCACGTGGCTGGGCACTGCGTTTGCTCTTGCTGATGAATCTACGTATGTAGGTGGACACACTGCCAGCCTGGCTACTTAGATAAATAGAAAAATCAAGATATGGGAGCATGAATGAAATATTGATGGCTAGAGCAGTAAGCTCAGAGCAGGGGATTCCTTCACGGCGATGTTAATAACGCCCCGAGGTGCTCCGTATGCGTGCGTGCAGCGAGGCGGTCTGTCCCCAGACACTGCCCTATGCAGACGCCAGGGACTGCCCTTCCCTCCTCAAAACCTGCACCTCCAACACGCACCACCCTGCCAGCAACATGAATTATATGCTTATAAGCGCTTTATGATCCCTGGCCGCATTCAGCGACATCTTTCGACCCCTTCTTTCAGGCTGTCCTTTATTCCAGGTACCATTTCATTCTCTCTCCCCTGCCCCTCTGCATCCCCAGCTGCCAGCCCCAGCCTGCGGGACCTGGGGGGGGGGGCTTTTCCCACCTTCCCTGACGGCAGTAGGAATTTGGGAGGGCAGGACCAGCTCCCCTGACACAGGCAGGCGCCGCGTGCCCCGTTATTTCATAAGCACAGACCGCACAGTGCCGCTCCAGGCGGTAACAGCGCTCTATTTACTCCCAGTTTTGAGCAAGACATTAAAGCTAACGTTGCATTTCATTTCTAGAAGTGACCGATGCCAGCGGCGGGGGAAGGAGAGAGCATTAAATTCACCAGGGCGACACTGACTCGGGAGTCAAAGGCATCTTTGCACGGCTTCTAAAGCATCACCCTGGCTGCAGCATCCGCCGAAGCACCACGAATGCAAAGGAAAGAGGATGCACGAGGACCAAATCCGTGTCCGAAATGCAGCCACGGGGACCCGACCCCCCCAGTGCAGCCCCCACGGGCTCCGGATCAGTCTACCGGGGCTGGGCAAGGGCACACGCGCGGAGGTACGGCCGAGCTTTTACCTATTCCCACCGTCAGAGGGGAGCCGGTGCGTGGCGGCGTGGCCGGGATGTTTTTCGGTGGGAGCGGCGGAGGAGCTGCAAAACAGTGGAAAGAAGGAAAAACTCAGTCGCGATGCCTTCGGGAACGTGCACGAGCAGCAGCCCTGGGATGATTGCTGGGTGAGCAGGAGCAGCCCCGAAGCCCAGGAGTTTACAGTGTTTCACCAAGTGACAAGCAATCACTGGTGGCCTTTTTTTGTTGGGCTTTAGGGTTTTTTTAATTTTTAAGTCTTAGACTGTACTCATATTTTAAAAACCTGCATTACCATTTTAATTAAACCTTGTAGCCTCCGAGGCACATATCTGCCTCTGCGTTTCTCTTGTGCCCATCCCGCGTGGATCCGGGATGCACATCCAGGAGGAATGCTGTGGCTATAATTAACCCAGCGCGGCTTTACCGGGGCATTTTTACAAAGCAGACGTAAATAGCATCTGATTCCGAACCTCCTGGAAGAGCAGCTCGGGAGGCACCGTGGCTGCTCGGGATGCGGCTCAGCACCATTAAGCACCCATGTCGATCACGAGTGTCGCAATCCCCTTGCAAGCTCGTGATGGGGCCAGAGGTTGCCTTGGCCTTGGCCCAGCGGCACCAGGGCTGGGGGGGTTGGCATAAAATGCGTTGTGCTAGCAGCTAGGGAGGGGGGAAAAAGGAGCAGGGGAGCAAGGAAAGAATGACTTTGCAGCTAGGGAGGAGGAAAAGCTGCAGTTCCCCGCCTGCCCCAGGCAATGGGGAGAGCTGCAACGACAACCGGGGGTTTGGGGCCAGAGAAATTGGTGCTTCCCACCTTTCAAGCCAAATAACCACATCATTAACATGAACGATCAGGTGCTCCTTTTTTAATCGCTGGCTCCATGCAGGCCATTTGCCCCGACCGGAGATGTTTCGCCTTGCAAATCCAGCCGGCACGGCAGAAGCGGGTTTCCGCGGGGAGGACGTGCACCGTCTCTCCCAGCCTGGGTACCATCCATCCCATCCCGTACCAAACCCCCGTCCGTCCTCCGCCCTAATGCACTGCAGGTAGCGTCAAGCCAGGGGAAGAAAGACCCTCTAACTTGCTACACGATTAAAACGTTACAGAACTGCACAGTACCAGGAGTCTGGATGAGGAAAAGTAAGAAGATTTGATTTCTGTATATATTCATTTAGTTTCGGTGGATAACCTGCACGGTTACTTACTTCCAGTTGGGAAAGGTCTCGGTAGCTTTGGAGACTCCACGCTTGTGTTGACCGGCTGGACCGAGCCCCATATCTCAGGCTGATCTAGAGTAGCTGAAAAATCAAAAATAAATAAATACACATGCAAAGGCAATGACAAAACCGACTATCTTTTTACAAATACCAAAACACACAGATGAGACGCGTTTATCTGAGGCTTGTAAAGAGAGGAAACTAAACAGTGACAGAAACCTCCGATTAATTAAAGACAGGGATTTTTCTGTAACGTTAGATAATTACAAGCTTGCCTGCTTTTTAAACAGGATGTGCCAATTAGTTTGACACTCATGCTGCCTGACAAACAAAACAATGCCATTTACGTATTTGGAGGCTTATTACAGTAAGTGAAACATTGCATTAATTGCAAAAAACGTCTGGAATTTTAGGATACACAGAAAAAAACCCAGGTATTAAAATGAAAAAATCCAATTATATTCAGAAGTTGTAGGGGAAAAAAAACCCTCTTCTATATTTCATTTAAAATTTTTGCACTGTTTTTCTTAGGCTATGTGTAGAGAACTGCACGGAAACATAGTTTTGATTATAAGAATTAACCGGAGTCATTAATTACAAGGCATAACTAGGCTACAAGTGGCAGCGGCCATTTCGTGATAGCCGAGCTGGGAGGAGGAGACCTCTCCGGGAACAAACTGCTCCAGCGGGTCAATGGGGTTTTTCTTTGGGGAGAACAAGGCTCGCAAGGGAAAGCTGTAAAAAGAAAAAAAAAAAAAAAAGGCAGGGGGGGCAGGGGGGAGAAGTAAAGTGTCCTTATACTCCTGTCCAGGGGAATGCTGTTTCGGGGGAAAAAACAACATCACTGAGACGACATCTTCACAGGCACGGGGAGCTGTAAAGCACTGCCAGATAACTATATTCATATCTTCCTTCAATTAAATTAGCGTGATGCCGAAATGCTGCCGCGGTGTCGGAAGCTAACGGCCGCTGCTGTTAAAACACACACCGCTTCGAGGCACATCAGCAGAGCCTGCCGAACAGGCAAACCCGGGGTTTCATTTGGAAGTCAGTATTTTTCATATTCAACAGCCGCTCTCTTTCAGGATCTGTCCCAAGACCACGTAATTAACTAATGGACTTAAACACTTGCTCTGTTTCCACATAACCCACGCAGACCCCAACCCCACGCCGCCTGCGACGCAGCTACCCGCCCTTCGCCTTCTGCTTTAATTTGGTTTTTTTCCCCCTCCTTTAAGAGGAGGACTTGGGGGGGTGTCGATGACCGGGGCTACCGTCGCGAGCCGTCCCCGGGACGCGGCACGGCCGGGGGTCTCTGCCGGGGGGACCCGACCCGTGTCCCCCGACCCACCGTCCAGCTTCTGCTCCTCGAACGCCGACTCCAGCGGGGGCCCGAAGAGCGGTGCCAGCGCCGCGGGGTCCTCCCCGGCTTTCTTGCTGCGGGACGAGACAAGAGCAGAGGAGCCGTGAGGTTCAGGTTTGTACTCCACCCCGGCGCCCGACTGCAAACGTGTACATTTCCAGGGCGAAATTTCAGGGAGACTAACGGGCACCTGGCAAAACACAGGGTTTCTGGCACAGAAAAAGGAAAGGAGCGCGGTGGCACTGGCTGTAGCACTATGGTGCAAACCCTGTGGTGCCCGTGCAGCCGCTACGGCACTGGGGATGGCTTCAGGATTAGTCAGAGCTACTCCAGACTGCATGGAAAAGGGGAAAAAAAAAAAAAAAAAAAAAGAAAAAGTCAAGGTCTGGATCACACTCGGGTCCAACACACCCTGCGGCTGCACAGGGCTTGCTCCTAGTGAGATTTGTCTCCGCTCCGTACCAACTAGTCCGTTTGCTCTCCTAAATCAATGCATACCCGCAGCACCCGCTTGCCAGCTCTCCCTATCGATGGGGCTCAAGGCGGCTTCCAGCAGCGGACGTCCTTGCTGCTCCCGTGGGAGCGCAGTACGGATGCTGTGCATCCGAAACCAGGGGTGCCACCGCCATCGGCGCCTCAGTCCTGCATGGTTTTGTTCGGCCGCGCTCTGCGGGGATCCACCATCGCCGTCTGGGCACCTTCCCTCATTTCTCATTTACTCTGCGTCCGAGCAAAGAGCCCGCGGACCCGAAGCTCCCTGTGCCTCTTGCATCCCGCGGCACAGAGCATTTACTCTGCTTATTTAAACACCAAATGCAAACACTTGGCTGTCTCATGAGTCTAAAAAGTTATAAAACTGTTGTTTCTGCAGTGGTGTCTTTGATGAATCAAATTGGGGCAGCTCGGCTAGGCAATATTCGTACGGCAGTAAATACACAGTGAATTTGCTGCGTTATTCTGGGTTTGACCTATCCAGGTATACGTGAAAAAAGATCAAAATCTGGAGGTGACGACACCATTGCTCAATGGGAAGCATCTGTAAGCGTGCAACTGTCCACGAAAATGTTTAAAAATCACATCGGGATGACGTGCCTGAATGTAGCTGTAATAGATAATTACACCGACAGACTCCATACTGACCTGGCGGGGTCCGGCGTCGGCGTGGAACGCCGGGGCCGTGCGATCTCCTCACCTGCGGCACAGGACGGACAGCGCGGGGTTAGAGCCGTTCTCCCGCCCGCACCCCCCGAGCATCACCCCCAGCCCACCCGGACGCCGTGTCGGCGGGGGGGCTCACACCAGGCGTGCCGCCGGCACAGCACGCGTCCCCTCCCACGCCTGCTACGGAGATGCTGGCAGCAAAAGGTCTGGTTTATTAATTCAGATTTTTTTTTTTTTTCTGTAGAGCTGGACTAGGGAGCTGCGCTGTTTCTATAGGGTACCCCAAGGATGTCCCATATGGCCGCCTTTAAGGAAGACATTTGGGTGCCATCGTTTCTGCCAGGACCACTTTAAAGCAAACCTAACCCCCCCAAAAGTACCACCACCCCCCTGCCATAACTACTGTTCTTGAAGGCTGCAGAACAGAACATACTTACTGGATAAATTCCTTTTAATCGTCCCCTGGAATTAGAAACACACGAGGTAAGTGGGATGCACAGGGACACGGGTGCATGGCAATTGCCACCCAAGGAGGGACGCGGCAGGAGCGAAGCAGCCCAGCAGACGTGGCAGGAATTGCCTATCTAAGGTGATATTTACTGTCCGTGGCTGAAACACGCCCAGCTGCACGTGTGCGTCGTGAAATCCCATTTGCTCCCAGCATACAAGGAGCAGAAAAACCCCGCCGAGAGGATTTTGAGCCATGTAAAGCCATCACCCGGCGGTGCTGCCTTCGCAGCCGCCCGGACTGCCCGTGGCTTATGGGGGTCACTGACACCCTCACCCCATTAGAAACAGCATAAACCCCAAATCCTCGCGTTTGACGACGGCTTAAGCCAAACGATGTACTTTCAGCAATCGAAATCCTCGCTCTTGCCACACAACGCACACGTGCGCAACAAAAGCCGAACCCTCGGCCCCCCCCCCGACCGTGGGAGCTGGGGCTGCGTGGCAGAGAGGGGACTGGGAGCTCCACCGGGGGGGGGGACACGGGGTACTGGGGGTACCCCAGGACCACAAGCAGGGTCTCCAGGGGGTTTACAAGGGTGCAGGTCAAACCACAGAGGATGCCCATCATCGGGGACCCCTTTGCATGGGGCAGGGGGACACACAAGGTCCCACCATCACGTGGGGTCACACGAGGGGGTGGCTAACGGCACCGGCACCCTGCTCCCCCTTCTCCCGGACCCCACCGGTACCCCCATTCCCAGAGCGGCAGGGGCAGAAGCAGCAGGCAGGGGTGCTTACCGGGCTGCGCCGCTGCGGTCAGCGAGAAGGAAGAGAGAAGAGACACCTGGTCAGAGAGCGACAGGTCAGCACCCCAAGTCCCCCAGCACCCATCGCACCCCTCCGTCACGGCTTCAGAAGGCACGGTGCCGGGGGGGTTTCCTCCTCCAGGCAGCCCCCCCCCCAGCATCCCACCGCCCGGAGCACAACGCCTTGCTGCCACGGGTCACCCTGGCCGTGGGACAGCGGCGTCCGGAGAGACCCCAGAGGGAACCCAAACCCTGCGGAACGGGTGAATTTCCCCATTTTGGGCTCAGTCCGAAGCCCAGTCCTCTCGGGGAAGCCATCACCATTGCATACAGCGGCACCGGTGGGTTTTTCTGCCTTCTCATACCTTTCGATGTGCACTGATGTACGTAAAACATGCCCAGATAAAACCGTGCCCTTATACATCTTGCCCAAAACCACCAGCTTTTTCACCCAGACTATACCCCCAGACTATGTACACTGAAAGCAAAGACAGCCTAGCTCTATTTTAAAATGCTCTAAGTTAAATCAAGGGAGAAGGAAAATAATAAACATCGAGCCTTCCAAAATGGGAGGATTTGTTGCTTGCATTTTACGTTTCAGCTCTATAGACATGCAAAACAGGGATCGTGCAAACAAGAGAACACAAGACTAAGTTAAAAAATCGTAAGAGAAAAAACTGTATTTCTTACCGGACTTTTCCTCTAAAAGAATGCAGAAAAATAAAAAAAGAAAATGAGAAGATAAGGTATTTTCTACAAAGGGATAACAGAGAAATAAAAAGATTTGTATTATGACCAGAAGCATCAGGTCTATAACTGTTAAACATACAGCAAAGCAGAGTCATGCGCACATCCAGCCAGGCTGTCATTCATTCAGACAGAAGATTGGAGTGAGAGAGAGCATATAGAAATAAAAACCTGCATCTGAGCCACCTTACAGAAAGGATTCACATGCTCTGTCATTAGCGGGCCCGGCTAGCTATAGACAAAGGCCATTTCCCAACCTGTTGCATATCTTGGAAGGGTCCGTATGAGAGGAAAGTCAAGCACGTGATTTTACCCTTAACTGCTTAAATTTAAGGCTATTACTCATCAGCTTTGCCCAGTGACTATTTTTTCAGAGAGCTACAAAGCCCCCGCTCCTGCGGCTGAGTTTTCACGGTGCAAAGAGCGAAGCGGGCAGGGGCTGCCGGTGGGAAGGAGCGGGGAAGAGGGTGGGAGGTCTGAAGATGCTGGGCTGTTGCTGGTCCGGTACGTGGCACGGACAGGCTGTACCACCACCTGCATCCTTCTTCTC